>NC_083232.1:29774994-30974994 GCF_032191835.1 Heteronotia binoei
CAAAATGAGCCTATATCCAGATGCTCATTGAATGGACCTTTCTTGTAATATTGTAATAGATCCAGGTGGGGAGCCGTGTTGGTCTGAAGCAGTTGAACAAAGCCAGGGTCAAGTTGCACCTTTAAGACCAACAAAGTTTTATTCAGAAAGTAAGCTTTTGTGTGTTGAAAGCACACTTCTTCAGACCTTATTCCCTTGTCTGAAGAAGTGTGCTTTTAGCACATGAAAGCTTATGTTCTGAATAAAACTTTGTTGGTCTTAAAGATGCCACTTGACTCCCGCTTTGTAATATCGTAATGATATTGTAATATCGTAATGTACAAAAAGATTATATGATTCTTAAAGAGGTTTTACTAAACACTGTTAGCCAGTACATCACAGTGTTTGGTTCTTGTATTGCCTGTAATGTGAACTGTGATCCCTGTTTGTTCCTTTACCTGAGAACAAAGCCTTACTGCAGAGTTTTACCCTTTCACTTGCCAAGCTAAGAATGGGCCTGTCTTTGTTTTAATGTAGGCATTATGTCTTTGTTCCATGCAATTTCTAACCCTGCTTTATTATAAACGGTGTTCATGTGCATGTGTATGAACTGTGGAAATAACAGTTTAAATTCCTCCAATGAAAAGCAGAATTAAGTTCTTTACATATTCCAAGCCATCTGTCTGAAACATTAATATTAGATATTCTGGGGTGGTTTTTTTTTTTTCATTCTTTCCACCTTTTAGGGAAATTTATTGCCCTGTTGAAACAAGTTCCGCAGTTGTCAGGGCTGATCATACTTTGGATTCTGCACTGCCTTGCACATGATTGTGAGCAGTGTGTAATTTACCAGCGTCCCCAAAGATATTCTTGAAATGAGACGTTTCATCTCAATCATCATAAAGCAGTGACATTTTCCAAATAAATAAATTAGAGGTCTTGTGATATTGTTTTCAAGTCTTACAGGTAATTTGCATAGAAAGCCGTGCTTCCCTGAGAATTGTCAGACCTTAATATTCCTGCAGGCTACAAGGAACTATTATTAACATATCTCTAGGTAATATTATTTAGGGGTTAATGCTTGGGAGAATATCATTTACATTACAGTTGGAAAGAGGTCCAAATATGTTTTAGCCTCCAGCAGAATATTAACCAGACCATTTCAAAGAATGACTATAGTCCAAAAATTAATCTAATTCTTATTTTAAATGACTTTTATGCCACTGTATCAATTCTGGCTTCTTTGCTCTGGAAAGAGAAGGCAACCTGGCAGGAAAAGCTCATGAAAATGTGCACAAAAGCCAGAAGTTTCAGAATAATGAGGTCCTACCAATAATGTTAAGTGCAGATCCTTTTTTGATCCAAGATCACTCTGATTTTAAATTATATGCTCAAATGTCTTTAATGGGTATTTATTTTGGACCTCTAGTGTGAAACAGGAAGATACAAAGGAAAAGATACATTTTCCCCTTGGATGTAGCCATAGAGTTTCCCTGGTGAGTCAACAAAGGAGGGCTGTGGCTCCATAGAGCAACATCTGCTTTACATTCAGAAGGTTCCAGGTTCAATCCCAGGCATCTCTGCTTAAAAAAGGAAAAACGAACAGGTGATATGAAGGACCACTGCCTAGGACTCTGGAGAGCTGCTGCCAGTGGTTGTAGCCAATAATGATCTTATAGGACCAATGGCCTGGCTCAGGGCTTTTGTGTGTGGAAAAAGCCCAGCAGGAATTCATTTACATATTAGGCCACACATCCCTGATGTCACCATTGTTTCACACAGGGCTTTTGTTGCAGAAAAAGCCCAGCAGGGACTTATTTGCATATTAGGCCACACCCCCTGATGCCAAGCCAGCCGGAACTGTGTTCCTGTGCGTACCTGCTGAAAAAAAGTCCTGGTCTGGCTCATTGTAAGGCAACTTCATATGACTTCCACAACTGTGATCATCTGGACAAGACCAGCTCCAAATCTGGGATTCAGCCCTACTCAAATGTGCTTTACAAGAAAGCTGGAGCTAGAAAAGATGCCTCAAGTTAAAATACGGAAAACCAGCCTGAGAGTTTGGAGCTTGAAAAAACTGAGATTTGAACAAGTTTAGGACTCAGTTATCACTGGGTGACCTCAGGTTGTCAACTCTCCTGTTTGTTATTGGTGGATGCCAATGGCTATTTGCCAAGTTGTAAATTAACAAAGCAGTAGGGGAGATGATCTACTTAGATGGGGAGGATAGTTTTACCCATTCCTTCCCATTTCCCAAGATTTTTAAATAGTCATGGTTGCTCTAATAAACTTTAATTCACAACATGGAGTACTTTACAGGTGACTGACTGGCTGCTCAGATCATAGTATGCATCCTGCGGCAAGTGACCACTTGGGATTTTGCCATCTGCCTTTACCCTGCCTGTGTTTTTCTCTCTAGCTCACAATCAACACAGTTCTATGTCCATTGCATGCCTAATTTTCAAAAGCTTCTGATTTATTCAACTCAAAATATGTGGCAAAAGTTGGTTGTCTTGTATCAAGAACAACACAAACATACATTGGTAAGGCCACAGGTATGCCATTCTTCCAAATGGTCAGAGGCCAGAAGGTATACTCTGATAACTATGTCCAGATGTTCCTTAGCAAACTGATCCTATGTCTTCCGTATCGCTGGAACAAAAGTTCCAAAATGGGTGGCCCTTGTCTGTATGATGGGGATGTGAGAAATGGAGATTTATGGGGGTCTCTATAATACAATAAAAGAGCCCTGTGGCACAGAGTGTTAAAGCTGCAGTACTGCAGCCCTAAGCTCTGTTCACAACCTGAGTTCGATCCTCGGTGGAAGCTGGGTTTTCAGGTAGCTGGCTCGAGGTTGACTCAGCCTTCCATCCTTCCAAGATCGGTAAAATGAGTACCCAGCTTGCTGGGGGGAAAGCGTAGATGACTGGGGGAGGCAATGGCAAACCACCCCGTAAAAAGTCTGCTGTAAAAACGTTGTGAAAGCAACATCACCCCAGAATCGGAAACGACTGGTGCTTGCACAGGACCTTTCTTTCCCTATAATACAATGCTGGACTTTGAGGTGCTTGTATTTTGAAACATAGCTACAGTCATAAAATAGCCAGGATAAGGCTCACTCTTTAATTTACCAGGAAAGTTCTTGGTGGGCTGCTAATCTGGAGGTCACTGGCAGCCATGGGCAAGCCAAAATGAGCCCCATTGCCTAGGACTCTGGAGAGATGCTGCCAGCCAGCGTAGCCAATAATGACCTTATAGGGTCAATGGTCTGGCTCAGGGCCTTTTTTTTGCAGAAAAAGTCCAGCAGGAACTCATTTGCAAATTAGGCCACACCTCCTGATATCACCATTGTTTCACACAGGGCTTTTGTTGTAGAAAAAGCCCAGCAAGGACTCGTTTGCATATTAGGCCACACCCCTGATGCCAAGACAGCAGTCCTACAGGGACTCCTCTCATCTCTTCCTTGAGGAGGGGCCATGGCTTAGTGGTAAAGCATCTGCTTGGCATGCAGGAGGTCCCAGGTTCAATTCCCAACATCTCCAGTTAAAAGGGTCAGGTGGTGAGTGATGTGCAAGATCTCTGCTTGAGAGCCTGGTGTGCCACCACAAGTCTGAAAAGACAATGCTGACCAGGGCTTATTTTCCTAGAAAAAGCCCAGCCAGAACTCATTTACATATTAGGCTACACACCCTGACATCACCGTTTCACACGGGGCTTTTTGTAGAGAAAGCCCAGCAGGACCTCATTTGCATATTAGGCCACACACCCTGACACCAAGCCAGCTGGAACTGCATTCCTGTGTGTTCCTGCTCAAAAAAAGCCCTGATGCTGACCATGATGGACCAGTGGTCTAATTCAGTAGAAGAAATTTTGCACATGGTTGCCAAACAGGCACTAGGCAAATGTCCTTGCTGCTTGGCTCAGATGCAATCAGCTGCTGAATGGGAGGAGGCAACAGGAAAGCTGGTGTGCCCTTGCCCTTGCCACTGAGCCGGCTCATGCCAAGTGGTGCCTGTGGCAATGCCAGTGTCACAGGATTTCTCAGCTCAGTTTGACCCCAGGGCCTTTTTGTCTAACCTGCCTTAGTCAGGAAGGACTGCAGCTCTAACCCAAACTGCACACTGAGAAAGCCAACCTGTATCTCCTAAGATAAAACATGCCACGTGACGTCATTGCGTCCTCATTTCCCTACTCCTCCATCAGCTGCTGTTTGCAGGGTCAGGGAAACACAGGCCCAAGGAACTATTTCTCCCCCCACCACAACTGCATGTGACCATGGGCCCGGACCTAGATGGCCCAGGCTGGCCTAATCTTGTCAGATCTCAGAACTTAAGCTGGGTCGGCCCTGGTTACTACTGGGATGGGAGATCACCAATGAAGTACAGTGTTGCTACACAGAGGTAGACAATGGCAAACCATCTCTGTTTGTCTCTTGCCTTGAAAATCCTGCCGTAAGTCAGCTGAGAGTTGATAGCACTCTTCACCCTGGCCATGGAGATGGCGGAGGAGGGGGAGAGAAGTTAGCAGCTCCTCCCCAGCAAGTGTTGTTTGGGCCATGCTGTCACATATGAAGTTAGAATTGTTGCCATGTAATGTTGGGGAAAGCCTTTACATGTCAGTTGCATCCTGTGATCAAAAGAAGAATGGGATGCAACTTCTTATATGGGGTCCCAGACATTGAGTCTGGCCTTACTGAAGCTAATCAAGATACACAAGGGCAGAATGTCACTGCACTGTGATGCCATGGTAATTTTGCAGCCATGTAACACTTGGCATAAGAATCCTGGCAGGTAATTCCCTGAGTAGACTAGGTTGATGTTTCTGGAGCTGTTGGACACCTAGGAGAACAGGCAAAGGGGAGTAGAAGAGTACCAGCACTGGCAAGATGGGGACAATGCCAGGTGATACTACAGACATCAACATGTGCCAGGTTTCCAATTACATTCCTATCAGCAAATAAAACACCATCTCTTTAAAACCATGTGCATACCCACACTGAAAGCTGAGCTATAGGAGTAAGCTTGTATTCCCAAAGATCTTTTTAGAAAGAATTGGTGTTGGGGTAAGAACATGAACTCTCTGGGCTGGCATTCCATTCCTTCCATTCTAGAAGGCAAAACCACTTCGTTCAAGTAAGAGATGCGAACTCTCTAGGACTCATGTTGTGCAAGCCTGTCAAGACTGTAGCACAAGAGAATGCTTAGAAAAGCTTGCTAGAACAACAGAACAAAAGAAGAAGTAGAAGAAGAAATTGGATTTATAACCTGCCCTATACTCTGAATCTCAGACTCTTAGAGCAGTCACAATCTCCTTTACCTTCCCGCACCCCCCCGCCTATAACAGACACTCTATTAGGTAGGTGGGGCTGAGAGAGCTCTTGCAGCAGCTGCCCTTTCAAAGACAACTCCTACAAGAGCTATGGCTGACTCAAGGCTATTCCAGCAGCTGCAGGTGGAGGAGTGGGGAATCAAACCCAGTTCTCCCAGATAAGAGTCCACGCACTTAACCACTACACCAGACTGGCTCTGAAGCTGGCATTGTGTAGTAGTTGGCATAACAAACTAGGATCTGAGAGATCCCAGGTTCAAATCCCCACTCTGATGTGGATACTTGCCGGGTGACCTTGGGTCAGTTAACTGCGAAGTACAAGCTTCCTCCTGAAGCTCATCTTTCTGGGTGACCTTGGGCCAGTCAAATGCTTTTAGTCTAACCAACCTCAAATGCTGTCAGCCTAACCTACCTCATAGGGTTGTGGTTATGATGATAAAATGGAAGAGAGGAGACTTCTGTAATTTGTTTTGGGGGGGAAAGTGAGATAAATATCTACGTAATAAATGCAACATCATTTCCCTCTCTTTGTGTGATCCTTATTCTCAGTCCTTCAATAAAAGGCTTCTCTTAAACATGTATTTCAATTTCTGTCTACACAGCTGCAAGAACTATCCTTGTTTTAATATTTTTAAAGAAGTGTTACAAGTTTTTGACAATCCTAAATTTGATTATCAGTATCAAAACAACACTATTATTCCTCACAGAATGGGTAATGCCTACCGTGAGAAGAAGACATGGCCACCTAACATGCATCTGTTTTCTTTGACGTAATTGTAATCTAAATAAAGCCAAGCTTATTTTGGTCAAGGCCTAACACCCCACCACCTCGTTTTGAAGTCTGCTCGCCTGTTGGCTCCTCTTCTTTAGAATCCTGCAATCCCACTACCTTGGCCCGCTTCACTGTCGATGGCTGTTGCTGGCTCCTGCGTGAGAAAGAAAACAATTTGTTCTGACAGAAGGTAATCCCTTGTGAGGGTCCACCAGCTGGCCGCGGCAGGGGCCAAGGTTTGTCATCCATAGAAGCAGGATACGTTCCCCTGCCAAAGTCAGCAGAAGCAAAACTCCATGTCATTCCCTCCGTCTGAAGTCTTGTCTTCCCACCAAGCCCAAACAGAAATAAAAACAGGATGGGGGGAGCCGCGTCCAAATCAAGCGTTCAGTTCAAACATTTGCACACCTTGGAGTAATCTTTTTTGGCTTCTGGGGGAGAACGGCCTGGGAAGCATCTCCTGTACATCTGGGGACATTTTGCGACATCTGGTTCATGAGGCCAGGATAATAAATCCTACATATAAAAGCTGTGGGTTTGTTTGCGTCAACTAGCTGATGTGGGGCGGGGGAGGGGAATTGTTCCTTCTTTGATATGGTGAAGCCCCCAGCTGAATTTCTAGCAGGAGCTGTCTCTGCTGCCTTTTCATCAAGTCTCCCAGCAGTTGGAGACAATATCCTTTTTCAGCAGAGGTCTGCCTGGTTCAGCTTCTTGATCTTCATGCCACAGGAGGTGTTTACAAAAAAAAAAGAGGCCAAATGGATCGTAGAAGGAAGGGGTATCTTCATTCCAGCCTGGGAAACTTGTTTGGGTTAGGTTTCTTCAGCAGACAATAGCTGCAGATCACAGAAAAATAGGGCCAGAGGGATAATTATTAGGTTGCCAGCTCTGGGTTGGGAAATAGGTGTTTTTTTTCGGGGGGGGGGGGTTAGGACTGAGGAGGGGAAGGGCCTCAGCATGGTATAATGTCATAGAGGACACTCTCCAAATCATCCATTTTCTCCAGGAGAACTGATCTCGGTAGGGATGCCAGTCCCCAGGTGGGGGTGGGGGATCATCCAATTTAGCAGGCTCCTGCCTGCCGCAGTAGCTGATGGGGAAAGCACCCCCCCCCCCAAAAAAAAGCAACCACAGGTGGTCACCCTTCTCCCTCCCCTCCTGTGAGATGTAAAGGGCCCTTCACATAACCAGCAGGAACACATGGCCTGCTGATCAGCTGGAGGGCCCTTTAAATCTTACAGGAGGGTGTGAGAGGGCCAGCCAGCCACACACACGAACTCCAAGCAGCTAATTAAAGGGTCCCTTTAAATGCAGGGAGGCAGCACGCCTGAACGCCAGCAATGAATTTGCCACTTGGCGTTCAGGCATGCGAAGTGCCAGTCCCCAGTGTGATGTCACTTCTGTGTGATGTCATCACACAGGAGATGTTCCTGCCCCCTCTGGGAATGCCAGGAGTCCCCAGATGGGGAGGAGGCAGGACCTAGCAACCCTAGATCTCGGTTGTCTAGAGATCAAATGCAGGGCTCTTTTTTAGTAGGAGCTCCTCTGCATATTAGGCCATGCCCCCTGATGTAGCCAATCCTCCTGGAGCTTACAGTAGGCTCTGTACTAAGAGCCTTCTAAGCTCTTGGAGGATTGGCTACATCAGGGGGGGCGTGGCCTAATATGCAGAGGAGCTCCTGCTAGAAAAAGAGCTCTGATCAAATGAGCCCTGGCAGGAGATCTCCAGGTGGCTGGCAACCCTGATCATTATGAGTTGCCTCCTGCCAGCTTTCTTTGCACAATCTCATCTGTATCCTAATCTCACATAGTTTTTGTCTATGCAGGTCTCATGATCCCCAGCATAGTCTTTGTTTCTGGTCAAAAAAAACTCCCGCCCTTCCTATTTCACCAGTGGAGAAGCTGGTTGGATCCAACCTAAGCAGCTGCTTGATTCCTTACTGGAGTGGGGAGCAGTGTTCCCTCTAAGCTGAGTTGGCATGAGGTAGCTCACAGATTTTTAGCCTCCAGCTCACCCATTTTTTGTCTTAGCTCAGGAAGGATGACCCCAGCGCACACTCATTGATGCAGTCGCTTACTACTTTAAGGCCAGCAGCTCACAAGGTAGAATTTTGGCTCACAAGACTCTGCAGCTTAGAGGGGATATTGGTGGGGAGGGGACCCCAAGACCACTGGCTCTTTGTGTCTTTGAGGGCCAGTTGGGTACTGGTTCTGATTTCTACAATCCTTAATGACCTAGGCCAACATATATTTGGGAGCATCTTCACCAAAGTGTAATCCTGACAAAACTGCAGTGATACTGGTGAGTGGAATGTCTGACCTGGGATTTAATGTATCAGCCATTTTGGATAGGATTGCACCCCTTTTGAAGGAACAGGTCTGTAGTCTGGGGGTGTTTTTAGACTCATGCCTAGTGCTGGATAAACAGAAAGCAGCTGTGGCCAGGTGGGCCTTTTACCAGCTTCGACTGGTTAGCCAACAGCAGCCTTTTCTGGGCAGGAATATCTTGTGTGCCCTGGTTACATCTAGATTAGATAACTGCAGTTTACGCTTCATGGGGCTGCTCTTGAAAAGTGTTCAGAAATTTCAATGGGTGCAGAATACTGCATCCAGAATGTTGACTGGACTTATTCATAGGGACCAAATCACTCCAGTCTTGGCGCATCTATGCTGGCTTCCAGTTTGTTTCTGGGCAAAATGCAAAATGTAGGTGCTAAACTTTAAAGCTCTGCATGGTTTGGGACCAACATACCTGAAGGACTGCCTGCTTCCTTATGACCTAACAAACCACTCTGGGCACCTTCCAAGGCCCTGCTTCAGTTTAGGGCCGTCAGCCTGCAGGTGGGGCCTGGAGAGCTTCCGCTTTTGCAACTGATCTCCAGCTGGCAGATCTCCCCTGGATGCTCTGAAGGGTAGACTCTGTGGCATTGTACCATACTGAGCCCCCCCCCCCTCCCTAAACCTTGCCCTCTCCCGGCTCCATTCCCAAAGTCTGCAGGTATTTTCCAACACAAACCTGGCAACTCTGCTTCAAGTGCTCCCCCTTCTGAGACTAGGCAGGTGGCAACCCAGAAGATGGCCTTCTCAGTAGTGGCACCAAAACTGTGGAACTCTGTCCCCAGAGAGACTCAACTGTCTGCTTCTGTTGCCATCATCTGCCAGTGAGTGAAGACTTCTTTTTTGTTTCATTTGGTGTTCCCTTAGTGATCCCTTTTCTCTCCCCAATGTTTGCATTGTTGTCTTCTATGTTTTGTATTGTCTTTTAATTGTTTTAATGATGTGTTTGCTGGTTGGTTTTAACAGCTTCAATGATGAAATTTTTGTTATGTATGTTTGAATTTGTTAGTCCCCTTTGTGACCCTATGATGGTGGAAAGGCATGGTTAATTTTTTTAAATCAATAAAATCAATACATATGACTCAAGGCATTGAACTAAGTCAGCAACATGCACAGACCACTTGCAGCAGAGCATCATTTAAGTGCTCAAAAACATGCATGGGGGAGGGATGCGCCTTTGCCAGGTGAAGCACATAAAAGGACTGTGTGGCTTTAGACATCAAAGCACCTGCAAAACCACCCAGAGGCCAGATTGTATTCCCTTTTGGCCACACATGCACCACACGTTCACTACCTCCCACCATGAATTAATTGTCTGTTACATCATCAAGGCAAGAAAGCCAAAGCTGTCACCCTGGGTATCACCACCTAGAAGGCCCTGGCATGCTGCCCACGGTGCCCTGGCTGCCAAAAGGAAACTTTAAACAACCTTTTTAATATACATTGCTAGTCACTATATTCATCTATTAATATATTTTAAAAGAGCACATTTACCATATTTTAACACATACTCATTTCTTTTAACTATTAATATGAATTGATCTGTGATGTCACTTTAGATAAGCAAATTTAAGTTGAATACATTTTGGAGTGCTAAAGGGGTGCAGGGTGATAAACTGGCTTTGTTTTGTCCATTTCCCAGTGTGTTGCGAGCACAAAACAAGAGCAAACAAGAGCCCCTTTCATACTGTTATCCAACCATATCCAAGGATTGTGTGGATCAGGGCTTTTTTTGTTGAAAAAGCCCAGCAGGAACTCATTTGCATATTAGGCCACACCCCCTGGCATCAACATTGTCTCACACAGCTTTTTTGTAGAAAAATCCCAGCAGGGACTCATTTGCAAATTAGGCCACACCCCCTAACATCACCATTGTTTCACATAGGGGTTTTTGGTAGAAAGAGCCCAGCAGGAACTTATTTGTATATTAGGCCACACCCCTGGTGCCAAGCCAGCCAGAACTGCATTCCTGTGCATTCCTGCTAAAAAAAAGTCCTGGTGTGGATGATCAGGAAAATAGCGAGTGGGAAAAGAATTATTTGTTTCTGGTCTATTGCTGTTGCTGCAATCAAACTTGGAAGCCCCTGGTTTGGCTGTACAATAAAAATGTACATCAGGAGAGATAATCCAGGATATTCCAAGTGCTACATAGTTTGGCCCCCAGGTGGAAAATGATTGCTCTGTTTAAATAAAACTGCCTGTCCAATGTACGTCCAGAATCTCCTGACTGGGGAAACGCCTATAGCACAAAGTGTCCCACAAACCACATGCTATGTCATGGCTTTCTAAGTATTTAACTTGTGCAGAAAATTTTGTCTCTATAAAGTTGAGAGTGTTTACGTCAGAGTTGATTGAATTCAGGTTTAAGTGACCCAACAGATGGTTTTATATTAAACAAGTTGCTTGTGTGAGCAACTCCTGCCCCTTGTGTGTTTGGTTTACCCCATCCTTCTGTAATGATGTGCACAACTCCACATTTTTTTAAAAAAAAAACCGCTGCAAATGATGATTCACAAATTGTGTAAGTTTAGAATTTTGCCTGTCCCCTGATTTTGGTAACGTTTGAGATTCTTAAAGAAAACACAGCTAAACTGCAGTATTACCTTATTCCCACCTGGAATCATAAATATGCCCCAGGTTTGTTGAAAACTCTGAGTTCACCAAAAGGTTTAGGAGACCATGCACACTTCAGGAAGGGGGAAGGGAGCATTTCCACTGGAGCAGGCCCATAGCAATTCATGGCAGCCATAACAGAATTGCTCCTTTGTCAAACTTGGCCAGAGTTCCACGTTTCTAGTCAACCAGATTTGCTCAGCAATAGCTCAGAGGTGCAATAAAGCTAATCATATACAGGAGAAGGCCGACCACCCAAAGCTGTAATTCTGCCTAAAAGACAGAAGGTTGGATCACACGTTCGTGTTCATTATTATCAATCTCTGGATCATTCAGCCGCTGATGACTTGCAGCTGAAGACCTGGACGGCCTTCATGGAAATGTGCTCCATTTGATGTGATCTGAATAGGCTTCCCAACCCTCGCGCCCTGGCAGGGGACTCCAGTTTTTCCAGCCTCTTCCCCCGCTCCCCCCAAAAAATGGAAGCGGGGGAAGGGGGGAAACGGCACCAAGGAGCGGGCGATGCCGCTGCGCGGCTGCCGCCTCTTCTCCGTAGCTGCTCCAAATCTGGGTCCTTCTAGGACCCAGATTCTGGGTCCTTCTAGGACCCCGAGCAGCAACGCTGGAGGAGCGAGAGCAGGCCGGACTTGCGCCCTGCCCCTCCATTCCCTGCAGAAGGTGGCCTGCGTGGGCAAGGGGGGCGCGCTTCGCTTCTCCGCCCGGCTCCTCTGCTGGGCCTATGGCTGCGCGGGCGGTAAGGGGCATGCTGGGCCGGCCTCGGAGAAGAAGGAGGCGGCGGTGGCGCTGAACTGAGCCGTGGCGGGAGGAGGAGGAGGCGGCATGGCTGCGAGCCTTCCGAGCCAAGGACTGGGTAAGGCCGGGGGTGATGCGGAAGGCTGGTGGAAGGCGGGAGGGGAGCTGCGCTGGTAGCCGGAGGGAGAGGCCCTCCACGCCTTCCCTGCTGGCCGGTAGGGTTGCCAATCCCCAGGCGGGGGCAGGGGATCCCCCGGTTTGGAGGCTCTCTCCGCCTTCAGGGTTGTCACAGCCTTGATCTTGGCTCCACCCCTAATGTCTCCTGGCTCCACCCCCAAAGTCTCCTGGCTCCACCCCCAAAGTCCCCAGATATTTCTTGAATTGGACTTGGCAACCCTAGATCTGAACATGCCATATAATCATACCACTAAAGGTACATGTAGGGTGTTTCAAGCTCTTCACATGCTATTTGGCTGTGTTCTATTCCAGAATCCCTGAACACATGAAATTCCCTTACACTGAGTCAGACCATTGGGCTATCAAGGTCAGCATTGTCTAATCTGACTGGTCGTAACTGTTTAGTCAAATCGCCTGACCTTTTAGCTGGAGATGCAGAGGTTTCAACCTGTGACCTTCCTCATATATAGCAGTTGCTGGATCACTGAGCAGCAGTTCCTCTCGTTTAAAGCAAGTTGGTACTGTTCCCCTCCCATAGGGCAGGCTGTGAGAATGGGGCTTCCTGAAAACTACCTAGTGCTGAGTTGACAAACACGCAGCCTGAATTCTGGATCAGACCCCCGGAGGGCTCCTATTAGGCCTGTGAATAACTCATTGTCACCCACTTCCTTCTCTTTCTCTTTTTTCCTTCTGCATCACAGCTTGCTTTGCCAGGCTTGCTCAATCGCACAGGAGCTACAGAGCAAAGCCTCTATTTTCTCCATTGGCTGACCAGAACATGAAGCAACTTATGTACAAAAGCTCACAATGCCCAGCCATTTCATGTTTTCCCCTGGGTCTTAAGCTCAAAGTATTGACCATGAGATTTCTGTAATGAATGTCAAATCAAAAGTAGGTTTGCAACTTAACAGGCACACACATGAACAACAACTGAACAGCATACTCAAGTGCTATAGCACAAACATTGCCTGCAGATTTTGATGCAATAATTCAGAGCAAGAATTGTCAGTTATTAGAAATGTTAAATAAACAAAATATTTCAGGAGTGCTAATCTTTTAAGCATATTTTATTTTAAGTTTTAAAAAAATTAATTGTGTTTGTCTGTAACCTTTATAAAGTTTATATTTCCACTATCTGGCATTATATTTTATGACACACAGCCCAGCAAGTTCTCATTTATGTCAGATCCAGCCTTCATAACAAATGAATTTGACACCCCTGACCTAGTGAGTGCATGACAGAGGT
This sequence comes from Heteronotia binoei, assembly GCF_032191835.1. Taxonomy (NCBI): domain Eukaryota; kingdom Metazoa; phylum Chordata; class Lepidosauria; order Squamata; family Gekkonidae; genus Heteronotia; species Heteronotia binoei. The sequence goes on from NC_083232.1 coordinate 29,788,200, forward strand.
GAGCACTGAACCTGGGACGTACTAATTTGAAGTTCAGTCTTTTAGTGATGATGCTACACCAGCATGATCTGCAAAGGTTCATATACACGTGAAATGTGGGCCAGTCACACTCTCTCGGCCTAATCTGCCTCACAGGGTTGTTGCGAGGTTAGAATGGAGGAGATGAAAACAATGCACCTATTGGGGAGGAAAGTGGGGTATATACATTGAAATAAACTTAGCTGTTTGCTGTATGGATCCAGTGGATTCAGCAGGCTGCCACAAACGCTTTTGCTTTATCATTTATAAACCAGGGCTTTTCTTTGTAGCAGGAACTCCTTTACATATTAGGCCACACACCCCTGATGTAGCCAATCCTCCAAGAGCTTAGAGGCTCTTATTACAAAAAAAGTGCCCTGGTTTATACTTCAGGAATTAAAAATTGCTCAGTTTTTATCTGTGGCTGTGAAGGAATGGTCTTCCTCACCACAGACAAGCATCTCAGTGCAGAGAGTTTTAAATCAACCCACCGTTCAGCTAACTGTTTAAATAAATTGAGCATAATATTTTCCCATGCAAAAAGATAATTAGTGAACGTCGACATGTATGGTCAATCTGAGGCATGTGGCTTTACCCAACAAGGTCCATCCTTGCATGAGGCAATTCAAATAAATAAAACACACAGTCCCATTTGAACCCTGGATTTCCTGTTCTTCCATTTCAAACACAAAAATGGAGCCGGGCGGATTTTTATTAAGAATTGTAAAGTGTTGCAGAAAGACTGAAATACTCTGAAAAGCTATGAGATTTGCTGTCACCAAAGGAGGATATGGATAAATATCTTACTTCCTTCAGAGAAACTACACAGAATTTGATTCCATCTTAGGTTGAATGTTCAAGATAAACAGAGATAAAAACAAAACACCCATCCCTCCAAGGACTCTGGCAAACACCTGATTCAGGCCACTTTTGCATTAATTTCTTTATTTAGAGCTAAACTGACTATTTATTGATACTATGTAAGTTTTATTGAGATATATATTTAAATTGATTTATACTTAAAAGTATAGGATGCTTGTGCTTTATAAGGGATTTCAAAGTGGAAAGTAAAGCAAAACAAATTACAAGTACAAAACAAATTATGTATGGACCTATTTTAAATACTTTGACCCAGGCAGTACTCCAGTTTTCTGGGTGACACCTCTGAGGATGCCAGTTACAGTTGCTGCCGAAACATCAGATCTCACAATGCCAAGACCAAAGCCACACAGCCCAGAAAATCTACAACAATCAAAATATTAGAAAGTTTGTCAAATCTTAAGAGTTCAGCAAAATTCTCTCAGGGGGTTTGAACACTGGAGCACAGAAGCAAGTATTGCTGGGGCGGGGAGAGAGAAAGGAAGCACAATAAAATTTAGACGTTCTGGAACTCCGCTCCTGTGAGTTCCTGCCCAAAATAAGGCCTGATAACTATTATGTTACAATTGTCAGGTGACTCTTGGGGTGACAGTACTGAGGATGATCCTGTTTAGAACTTTGTTGTTCCGCAAGATCCATGTCGGCACGGTTGTATATTGCAGCTAGCATGCAAGCTGCCCTTCAGGGTACTATTTAAAGGAGATTAAGTGTCTATGCTGACTGTGGTTGCATGTCAACAGAAGGAGGAAGGGGGGTATCTCAAAGAAGCAAAAGGCAAAAATGATTACAGTTTATTCAACAAAATAATTTGTACTATGCTCGATGTCACCGGCAGATTCCAACCAGATGAACTGAATTGAATCACCTTTTTTGTTTGCAGGTGAGAAAGGAAGGTGGTATTCTCTTTGGTCATCCAAAAGAGCTATACTGAAGATCACAGGACCTACACAGACAAAAGCTATGTGGCCTGAGCAGGGCTGAAATATGGATGGGAGTTTGATGAGATGGAGTGAAGAACTGGATCCAACATGGGGATAGGCACTAGAGAGCCAGTGTGGAGTAGTGGTTAAGAGCAGAGGACTCTAAGCTGGAGAACAGGTTTGATTCCCCACTGCTCCAAGTGAAGCTTTCTGGGTGACACTGGACCACTCACAGTTCTCTCAGAACTCTCTCAGCCCCACAGTCCTTGTGGGGAAAAAAAGGAAAGGCAACTTTCAGACTCCTTAAGGTAGAAGAAAATGGAGTATATAAACCAGCTGTTCTTCTCTTCTTCACTCTAACTCTCATTGTTTTCAATGGGACAGTTAAACTCATGCTTAGCTTTTCCTTGTTGAAACTAATTGGGCTTCAAAGTAATTAACTCTAGCCAAATTGTGCTTTATATGTTGTTACTGTAATCATCGTAAGGTTGGATTCAGCAAGGCTGTCCCACTAAGTGAGGAGCTTTGCTTCATTGGAGGAAGGCCCCTTGTTCAGAAGAAGACCGTTGTTGCAAGCAACCCACAACACTTTGCTTGGTCTAAACCAGGGGTTGGGAATGTCCGGCCTGAGGGCCATTTACGGCCCTGGCGATCACTTGGGCTGGCCTCTGGGAATTGCTGGGCTGAGTCGAGCCATGTGGCAGCCTCCCTGGGGCCCGGCTGGCTGGCGAGGATTGTGCAGCCCAGCTGCACTGTGCCGCAGACTCCCTGGGACCCCACTGACTGGCAGGGATCACGGCAGCCTCCCTGGGGTCTGGCTGGCCAGCCAGGATCACTGCAGGGCCTGGAAAAGTCACTTTCACAGTTCAGGTGAGTTTCCCCCGCATTTCTTTATTTCCCTTTCTTTTCCCCATTTCTTTGTTTCCCTTAATTCCCTTTCCTTCTCCCCTTTCTTTCTACCATTTCTTTATTTCCCTTTCTTCCCCCCATTTATTTATTTGCCTTTCTTTCCATTTCTAATATTAGGGGATGCTAATATTAGGGGATGTGGTCTAATATGCTAATGAGTTCCTGCTGGGCTTTTTCTACAAAAAAGTACTAGACTTAGGCATTTTCCTAGAGCGGTGAATCGGGTGTGTGTGTGTGTGCCAAATTAGGCTCTCCCCACATACTTCAAATGGAAAAACTATTATTTACATTAATTTTGCTGGCCTGAATCATTCACCCTTGGCGGAGCATTGCTTTTTAAGTTGATAATTTTGTATGGTCCGTGAATGATGTTATAAATATAGAATCATAGAATTGGAAGGGACTTCCAGGGTCATTTAGTCCAGCCCCCTGCAGAATGCAGGAAACTCACAAATACCTCCCCCTAAATTCACAGGATTTTCACTGCTGTCAGATAGCCATCTAGCCTCTGTTTAAAAACCTCCAAGGAAGGAGAGCCCACTGCCTCCCAAGGAAGCCTGTTCCACTGAGGAATCGCTCTAATGGTCAGGAAGTTCTTCCTAATGTTGAGCTGGAAACACTTTTGATTTAATTTTAACCCATTGAAATACCTTCTGCAGCCACAGAAAACTATTCCACACTATCTTCTATATGACAGCCCTTCAAGTACTTGAAGATGGTGATCATATCACCTCTCAGCCGCCTCCTCTCCAGGCTAAACATGCCCAGCCCCTTCAACCTTTCCTCATAGGACTTGGTCTCCAGACCCCTCACCATCTTCCTCGCCCTCCTCTGGACCCGTTCCAGCTTGTCTATATCCTTCTTAAAATATGGTGCCAAAACTGAATGCAATACTCCAGGTGAGGTCTTACCAGAGCAGAGTAAAGTGATACCATCACTTCACGTGATCTGGACACTATACTTCTGTTGATACTGATACCCAGGAAGACACCCCTGTACTTATTTCTAAGCCATGCACCCCTGGAATGTGATATTGCAATGTAAACCTAGAATATTAATTGGATTTTGAGGTGTAACAATACAGCCCAAAATGGCATTTGCCTTTTTCGCCCCCGCATCTCTCTGTTGACTCATGTTCAGTGTATGGTCCACTAAGATCCCTAGATCCTTTTCGCACATACTACTGCTAAGACAAGTCTCCCCCATTCTATATCCAAATAGCCCTTGGCAGAAAAAAGGTCCCCCACCCCTGGTCTAAACCAAAATGGCCCATCATTTGTTTTTAATGGACATTTTTTTTCTAACAATTATTTTTCTTAAAGGAAAGGAAATACCTCATATACAAGCATAAATCAAAATACACTTGATGATTTTAAAGAAATTCACTAAAAGAAGTATAACAAATAGTTCCAAGTCACTTCCAAAATGTCTTATCATTCCCAACCTTGCTCAGGACTTGCAAACTGAGAGCAGCGGCTTTCTTTACTGAGTCAGTCTTTAGTAGAACTCAGCCTTTAGTAGAACTCAGAAAATACACAGCAATAAAAATCCAGTTGTGCTGTGTTGCATGGTTAGAATGAAATACAGTGAAGCCACCTGCTGCACAGCCATAAACTGGTCGATGAACAGTTGAACGGATCCTCAAAATATTAACTCTGTGTTCGCAACTGGAGAACAGAGCATGACCTGAACTGGTGGGTGTTTAAGCATCCCTACTTGGGAGTTTTTTGGGACCCTGATTTCATACTCAAAAAACAAATGAATGCAGTAGCCCAAACAGCATTATTTTATTGGCACGGCTAATAAAATATCTTGGCTACACTCATCCATGTTTCAGTAACCTCAAGGTTTCCAGTGCAAGAGGCAACCTCCACTGTCAACAGTGTAATTCTGAAGGATCTGCACATTCAGTTCAGGGGTGGAAATCTTCCTTCTGAACCTTGAGAGCCAGGGTGCAGAGCTTCCTCAAGGAAACGATGGGGAGCCCAAGCTGGCAGTGTTTGTTCCTGAAGGAAGCCACGTGTTCAGGCAGTCAAGGCTCTAGTCAAAAGAATCTTCCCCTAAAATAGCTACAGGCTATTTAATTGTTCAGTGCAGCAAAGCATTTTGGAAAGCCTAACCTTAGGAGGTACTCAAGGTAATCCCTGGTTTCCAAGGACAGCTGGCATAGTGTCATGGCTGGAGTGTTGGACTAGGACCTGAGAAAACCAGGTCTGACTCCCTGGTCTGCCACAGAAGCCGTGACCTTGGGGGCATCGGTCTCCGTCAACATAACCTACCTCACAGGGCTGTTGTTGGGAGGACAGAGTGGAGGAGGGGAGATCGGTGTGATAGGCCTCTTTGTGTCTCTTGCTTTGGGAATAAAAGCAGGCTATTAAGAGCAACAAATAAAATAAATAAACCAAAAACTGGATCCATGTCCAAGGGGGCTTGTGACTTCCATTCTTCCACCAGCAGGTCTCCGCACCCCCAGCAAATTCTTGAAACCAGGGCTTTTTTTGTAGGAACTCATTTGCAGTTTGGTGTATTGGTTAAGTGCGTGGACTCTTATGTGGGAAAACTGACTTTGAATCCCCATTCTTCCACTTGCCACTGCTGGAATGGCCTTGGGTCAGCCATAGCTCTCGTAGGAGTGTTCCTTGAAAGGGCAGTTTCTGGGAGAGCTCTCTCAGCCCCATCCACCTCACAGGGTGTCTGTTGTGGGGGTGGGGAAGGTAGAGGAGATTGTGACCGTTCTGAGACTCTGAGATTCAGAGTATAGGGCAGGATATAAATCCAATAACATCATCATCATCATCTTAGGCCATAACCCTTGACAGCACCATTGTTTCACACAGGGACTCATTTGCACATTAGGCCACACCCCTTGACACCAAGGAAGCCAGAATTGCATTTCTGTGCATTCCTGCTTTAAAAAAGCCCTGCTTGAAATCAAGGGAAGGTTTAACAACCATGGCGATCTGCTGTCCAAACATCCATCAGGTCCCCCATCTTTTAACTCCTGACTACAAAATAGTCTTTGGAATGCCAGTCACCATCATTATTATTCTCTTATCTCAAGCCGGATATCGATCAGAAAGATTTCAGAGCTGACAGTCTTACAGCCTTTCTTGATCTTCGTTTATTCATCAGAGGGATTCGGTCGACTTCCTAGCAAAGCGACATGCCTGAACTAGAACTTTGATGTGTCTTTTTTGCAATGGGATTAAAAGGCAATGATAGGTGGAAATACTCCTCCAGCGAGGCGATGCTATGAACAGGAAGGAGGAGGAGGCTCTCCCCACCACCCTCAGCAGCACCTGGGCAGGACCAAAGTGGCAAGCACCTCTGCCCTCCCAAAGTGACTGGGGATGAGGGAATCACACAGATCCCTCCCCCAGCTGCTGCACCATCTGTTCTCCTCACCTCACAAGGGACATCTGCTTGGCAGCCTGATATGACACAGCAGACAAGACCTCACTTGGGTTTCATCTTTTCCTTAAGTGCCAGCCTAACATGTGAAAGGCCACACCTTTCCTTTCCTTTTTTTCAAAGAGGGAAGGACTTTAATAATAGAGCCATTTGGGGCAGCTGTAGCAAGAATTTGAGGGCTCTCGCCGTATGTTTTGTGGCGTCATTTATTGATGGCTGCAGGGATTTTTAAAAAATTCTTGCAATTTAGACTTTTTAAAAAACAAAACAACACAAACTTCTATTGGGCAGAAATATACACCAAGTTGCCTTAGAGATTTCTTTCTGGATTGGCTACCTTTATCTGGAAACAGTGCATGATCTCACCAGTATAGCCATAGCACAGACCTCTATTAATACATATAAAATATGCTTATGTCATTCACAGTTTGAAGCTGTCTACATAATTGTCTAGGATATAGACAGCATGCCTGCAAAGAATGATCAACCCGCTAACTGACTCCCTGAAAATTGTCATAGGCTTTATTCCCTCCCCCATTGTTTCCCCTCCCAATTTGCCATTGGTTGGTCGCCAGCTTAGATGTTGCTTTGGGGAAATATACCACCTAGGGATCTATAGAACCTTCCTGAGACCTTTGCCTGTCATTGATACTCTTTTAGCCCCCACTGCAATCTGTCAAATATTGTGCTTAAGGAGATACTTCCAAATTTCCAGTTTATTTTTGAACAAAATCCAGCAATACTCTAGGAAAGTGGAATCTATCTGAGCTCTTTCACTCATGTTAGTAAAACTCTGCTGGCTTTCCTAGAAATTCCTCTGATCTTTGTTTGGAGCAGGGACTCCAAATTCAGTTCCTGCTTTGTATGGGTTTTTTCCTCTAAAACAGTTTACCACAGATTCCTTTGAATAATAAGGCTGGGCAGACTGGCAGGAATACCAACCTTTTAGGAAAACTCTCTTGAAACAACATAGCTTGGGCATTCATGCTGCCTAATTGTGTTGTGGTTTCTTCTTGTACAAATGGAAAGAGCAAATAAACATTGACCACATATTAATGGCTTGAGGGAGAAGCAGCAGCAGCTGGACATCTTCCATTGTACATGGACTGAGACTTCACTGAGAAACTCTCCTTGAACACCTTTTAAAATGATATTGTGCATTAATTGCTTAAGTAGGTTTGGCTGAAAAGAAGGGCAGCAATACAACAAGAAGAAGAGGTTGAATTTATACTTCGCCCTTCACTCAGAGTGGCTTACAATCTCCTTTCTCTTCCTCTCCCCACATCAGACACCCTGTGAGGTAGCTGGGGCTGAGAGAACTGTTTCAAGAACTGCTCTTGAGAGAACAGCTCTTTTGAGAACTGTGACTGACCCAAGATCACTCAGCAGCAGTGTTCCCTCTAAGCTGCAGAGTCTTGTGAGCAAAAATTCTATTTTGTGAGCTACTGGCCTTAAAGTTGTGAGCTACTGCTTAAATTAGTGTACTCTGGAGTCATCCTTCCTGAGCTAAGACAAAAATGTGTGAGCTGGGAGCTAAAAATCTGTGAGCTAGCTCACACTAACTCAGCTTAGAGGGAACACTGCTCAGCAGGTACATGTGGAGGAGTGAGGAATTAAACCAGGTTCTCCTAGATTAGAGTCCACACACTTAACCACTACACCAAACTGGCTCTCAGCTCCTCTAAATAATAACAGCAATAAGTACTATGCAATGGAGGCATTCTCTGGCATACATATCACATTAAAAATGTTATTCTTTCTTGATAGATCCAGGTGGGTAGCCGTATTGGTCTGAAGCAACAGAACAAAGTTAGAGTCTATTGCTTCAGTTAGAATCTCTAAGTTAGATTGGACTCTAACTTTGTTTTATTCTTTCCTGATCAGTGAAATAAATTCAGGGTTGATGATGACTGTAGTGAAAATGACCTAAGCTATGACATAATTAAATACACAGAACTTGTGTTTAAATCATACCCAGGACCTAGCTCAAAGCAAACCAAGCCAGAAAAGTAAAGGTAAAAAAGCAAGTTATGGGTGGTGCGCTGGCATATGCATAACTGTGCATATGCAGATATTTAATTTGACATTTAACCTGAGAAGAGTGAGACCAGTTTTTTCCCCTGGCAAGATTCCTGTGATTTTAACAGCTGGTGGAGCTTCCCTCAAGACATTCACCCTTAATTTGTGGCCTTTTTTAGGCTTTGCCTTTAATCAGCATTTTATTCTATCTTGGTAATAAATTTATGACTACCTGCATAGTACATATTGGGCAGGAAGCATAACTAGCTAGTATATGTCACCTGAATGTAGGTTGCTCCTCTGCTCGAACTTGCATTATAAAATAATTACCAACTGTGCTTTAGCAGCCAGATCTATAAAATCTGAGCCAGAGGTACACTCAAGACCACTAGCAGGGTTGTCAACATTTTTTCCTTCAGTGCTCCTATCCAGCAGGATGACAGATGGAAGTGATTTGTGCCAGCAGAATGGATCCCCCTCCATCCCAAAATTATCCCTGAAATGTTGGTCCTGCAGGGCCAGGAGACACCGGGGTGAAGCTCCTCCCCCACAGCCCTTGCTCTCTCATCCTCAAGTTGAGTAATCTCCTGCAGGCCTCAGAATAGGAAGGGGAAGAGGCAATTGGACTTGTCTCTCCCTTCCCCAGGACAGTCCTTCCTCACCTCAGGAAGTGACCCTTCTCCCCCAGCCTGCCTCTGAAGCTTCCCTTATAAAGATTGAGTCAGCCTACCACTGCTGCCCAGGAACCAATCCTGTCTCTCTCTACCAATCCCCTCTGGTCAGCCCATGTGGCCAATCTTTGGTTTGGCTTCTTTTGGCCCTCCTAGTTCCTCCCTCCCATTGGCTCCTTTCCCCATCCTCTAGTCTTATTGGCTCTGCCTCCAGCCCTGACTGGCACTGGCTCATCTCCACCTCTGTCTCCTTGCTTGTGCTGGGGCTATTGGCGGGACCGAGGGCATAAGTGATGCCCATTTTCCTGGTGGTCATGTGGAAAGCCTCAGCTTCCCTCAGCCAGCACTGCTGGCTACCACTAGTGACATCATCAATGAGGCAACCAGTGGTGTGGCTTCCTGAGTCATTGAGGAAGTCCTGGGCAGTTTCTCACTGGCCTGCCCAGCCTCCCTCCCTGTCTCTTGCTGCAATTGTGGGGCTCCTGCTGCCCCCAGGTAAGAAAATAGGCTGGGTTGGAGTTCCCTGACCCTGAGAGTAACTAGATCCAAGCGGGCAGCCGCGTTGGTCTGAAGCAGTTGAACAAAGCAGGAGTCAAGTGGCACCTTTAAGACCAACCAATTTTTATTTGGAACGTAAGCTTTCGTGTGCTCTTAAGCACACTTCATTGGACGAGGAATCCAGCACAGTGAGCAAAGCCATACGTCACTGTGCTGGATTCCTCGTCCGATGAAGTGTACTTCAGAGCACACAAAAGCTTACGTTCTAAATAAAAATTGGTTGGTCTTAAAGGTGCCACTTGACTCCTGAGAGTAACTGCTCAGCATCTTTTTTTTTGGGGGGGGGGAGGTCCATGCTGGAGATCACACTCTTAACCAAAATGACACCTGGATTATTCCAGGAGGGTAGCCCTGCTAGTCTGTTGCAGCAAAATTGCATAGCACTTCAGTGGGTACCTTAGACTGACAAAATTCATTCCTGCATAACCTCTTTTTTTAAAAGTTAAAACTCACTTCATCAGATGCCTAAACATTTGCCCAATGGTTGTACATCCTGAAGCATCTGATGAAGTGATCTCTGACTAGCCATAGCTGATGCTGAAATATATGATTGTTAGAGGCTTTAACCTGACCTGGAGGGACTAGGCTAGCACAACTATATCATATCAAGAAACCTACAAAGGGTTGGCCCTGGTTGGTATTTGGATAGGAGATCTTCAAGGAATATGCAGAGGCAAGCCACCTCTGAAGAAGAAGAAGAAGAAGACAGTAGATTTATACCCCGCCCTTCTCTCTGAATCAGAGTCTCAGAGCAGCTCACAATCTCCTTTACCTTCCTCCCCCGCAACAGACACCCTGTGAGGTGGGTGGGGCTGAGAGGACTCTCACAGCAGCTGCCCTTTCAAGGACAATTCCTGTGAGAGCTATGGCTGACCCAAGGGCATTCCAAAGCTGCAAGTGGAGGAGTGGAGAATCAAACCCGGTTCTCCCAGATAAGAGTCCGCACACTTAACCACTACACCAAACTGGCTCTTGCCTTGAAAACCTCACAGGGTCACCGCTAAGTCAGCTGTGACTTGATGGCAGAAAATGTTGTGGGCTGAAGCCAGGCTAAAATTGCCCATGGTGGATTGGAATCGCCTCCCTACTTCTACTACATCTTACTGCTCCCCACAAAATGCTGCTCCTGTGGGACAGGAAGGCCATGACAGGCATTTGCCCCGGAAGGGGGGAATTGGTGGAAACAGCCAATTTAGTCTGGAACCAACCCTATATCTATAGGACAAACAGCACCCCCCACACCGAGGATAGCAGCACGACATAAGAGATACACAGAACCCCAGTGGGGAACAGTAACATGTTGATCAAAATGATATTTCTTATTTTTTCCCTTCCTTCTGGCTTTTGCCTCTTTTTATCCAAAGGAAAACGATGAGGACTGGTTTCTGCAGGGCTTTCTGCTCACCTGCCTGCTGTGTTTGCATTGTTCTGTGGCAACGTTGGCCCATTGGTTTTCAAGAGCGAAAACATAAAAGCACTCCAAAATCATAAACAGGAAACTTGTGTTTAGGTGGGAGTTCCTAGGAATTTTGTTCTGCTGACCACAAAGGCCATGGGAGAAAGGAAGTAGGAAAAACACTGTAAATACCTGGGTGACTAATAACTCTGTGCTGCTTCACCGGCCCTTTTTGGGTCATGCAGCTCTCAGCTCTTTCCATGAAAAAAAGGGGGGTGGGGATGGATTTCAGGTTTTTTAAAAGGCAGCTTTTCAAGATGCTTCATGTTATGTTTCTGTGGTACTTATTTTGCTGGTTGCATTCTCATTCTGCATTGTTCTCTCATTTTTAGATCATTAAATGCATCAGGGCAAACTTCATTTATCTGACATAGCTGTATAGCCCAACCTTTGGACTTACAGCACCAGCCAGTAAGCATCTGGAAGGGAAGGCAGCAGGATATAGCCTGATATGGCCAGATCTTGGAAGCTAAGCAGGGTCAGTACATGGAAGGGAGACCACCAAGGAAGGCTCTCAGAGGAAGGCCATTGCAAAGCACCTCTGCTTCTCATTTGCCTTGAAAGCCGCTTGCTGGAGTTGCCATAAGTTGGCTACAACTTGACAATACTTTACACACACACAAATAAGCATCTAGGATATGGAGCAGAGGTCCATCAGTGGCTATTAGCCACAGGATATTGATGGAACTCTCTGTCCGGGGCAGTGATTCTTGGTGCTTGGGGGTGGGGGGACAGTGGAAGGGCTTCTAGTGTCCTGGCCCCACTTATGGACCTCCTGATGGCACCTGGGTTTTTTTGGCTACTGTATGACACAGAGTTTTGGACAGAATAAGTAATTGGCTTGATCCAACATGACTTCTCTTATATTCTTACGTTCTTAGGATCTTTGGCAAGTACTGCTGCCCTGGCATTATAGCCTGATATGATGTTAGCAGACCAAGAGCATTTCCAGCATGATGCAGTGAAATCTCAACCTGATTCAAGTTTCTTGCAGTGCAATGCTAAGCAGAGTTATACCTTTCTAAACTCATTGATTTCCATGAACTTAGAAGGGGGTAACTTTGTTTAGGATTGCTCGCTCAAAGGATGCAGGAAACCCCTTTGACCCGATGCAAACATGGCCTTTGTGGGACCGAAGAACTTACTTGTCCTACTTTGCATGTCATCAGCATCCTGTTTAAATGGACTGCTTTTCACGTAATGTGGCTACAGGTGCAATGCTTGCACACCAGGCATCCATAGTACAGACAGAAGTTGTCAGCATTCTGAAGTTGTACACAAAGCATCCCCAGTTTAAATCAGGTGCTGCGCATGAGCAAAGTCACACAAGGAAATCCTTCCTTCTTACAAGCACTACATTTGAATTAGGCCTGCGTTGCTGCTGATGGGAAGAACAACATTATGATGCTCTTTACACATGAACAGATGAAAGCTGTCTTATGCTGAGTTCAGTCTGTTGGCCTATCAAGGTCACCATTGTCTACTCAGGCTGGCAGCAGCACTCCAGTGGCTCAGGTGGAGGTGTTTCATATTACCTGCTACCTAATCCTTCTAGCCTGAGATGCCAGGGGATTTCACCTGGGACCTTCTGCATGCAAAGCAGATGCTGTGTTGTGAGCCAGAGCCCCTCCCCTTTACTGTGGAGATGGAAAAGTTGAGTGTCAACATTTTCAATAAACATGTAAGCCAAAAAATAAAAACGTATTCTCAAGGTATTGTTTCCTATGACATTGATTTTGCCCAACAGGTTCTGCAGGTTTCTGGAGGACATCAACACAGTGGGATGAATGCGCACACCACAGCAAACAGAGCCTGCACCAAAGCACCTTCAAAGTCCTGGGGAGAAAGCATCATTCATCCCCAGCCTAACTAACTGTATGCTCCTACACCATAAGAATCAATGGGAATGCTTGCCTTTAGGATGAGTTGTGTGTCTCCCTCCCCCAGGAGGTGACACCAATTGTGGACCAGAACTGTGGCCAACAAAGGAGGCCTTACTTTCACATTGTTTAAAAGGACGGAGATGAAAGTAGCCAAATCTTCACTCCTCTTGTTTTGTGCCAAAGCAGCAGCTGGAGGCGGGAGTCGTGTATTGTAAAGACTCTCGCCACTGGATCCCTAAAGGATTTTCATTGTTACCCAAAGGGGCCCTGGAAGGGAGGGGTTTTTTTTCTTTCTCCTCATCCCCCCCCCCCCTCCAGCCTACAAGCACAGCTTGGAAGATGTTTTGTCTTTTAAACTAACCGGCAGCAGCTTTTTGCTGATCTGAACCTCGCGTGCGGAGATGGGAAAGGCCTGGATTTCAAAGCAGGGCCATCTGTACAGAGCCAAACTGGCAGGCCGAGGGTGGTGCACGGTCCTCCCTCTCCAAACACCGAGGACTGTCTGGCTAAACTGAAGACATCTGGCCAACTTAATTTAGAATGCAGGGTCTAATTTCACTGGAAGGCTTAGGCCATTTACTGCCGAGATAAACTCCAGATTGGCAACACTGGGGGCAGAAGCTGTTACAGGCCTACATTTCAATAATGAGGAAATTCATCTCTCTTGGGAGAACGCATTATGCTGGAGTCACGGCACAGATCTGTTTGGGGCGAAGAGAAAGCAAACGTTGTGTGCCAAACTGGGAGAGAGCTCTCCTTCCATTATGGCTTTCTTAGCTAACTAGAACAAAGTAGGAGTCCAGTAGCACCTTTAAGACCAACCAAGTTTTATTCAGAATGTAAGCTTTCATATGCATGCAAACTTCATCAGACAATGGAATGGGGTACAGTGAGCAGAGCTACATAGAGCTGGTGGGAAGAGTTGTATCGATGCAGCAGGATTTTCTTCATTTCATTGGCAAGAGTTTTGGGGTATATACGCTTCTGAGAGTCCAAGCTCCCCTCAAAAGACACACAGTAGAGATGTAGATCTGAATCCGTTTATCCTAGTCAGAAGGTGGGAGGGTTTTTTTGCAAATAATGCTTGTCAAGGATGCAAAGGTACCATGCTTGATGTAATCTGCTTGATTAGAGCAGAGGGGAAATGCTTGGGGGCAGAAAATTAGCATCTGTAGTGAGATAAGAACCCTGTGTCCCTATTCAGCCTTGGGGGGGGGGGGGATCCATTGTTCTGAACTTGTGAATTAAGCAGAGTTCAGCAATCTTGCCTCGTAATTTCCTTTTGAAATTTCTTTGTCTGAGTATGGTCTTTTATCTTGACTCTGTGTGCTGGTGTGCACGGCCACTCTCTCTCTTCGGGGCTGCTTTGTGTTTGTTTTTACGTTTGTGTGTGATCATGACAGGTGCGCCCTAATCTTAGCTAATGGTTCCTCTGACCTATTCACCATGCAGCAGACTCAGGAGATTTGCATGGCTCTTTAAATTACGATGCAGGGAATTTGAGCAGCACTCCGAAAATACAGAACCTGCTGATGGCAACGAACCCAGATGACTCATTTGCCACGAGCATCGAAAAGTCACCAAGAGCAGGATGGCTGGCTGGTGGTGGTGGGGATGGATTGTGTTTTTTTGGAGAATTTTGTTATCACAAAGGGGTTCTGGAACTCCATACTGCCATGTTTCCCCAGGAAAAAAAAAGCCCTGGATGGATGGATGGATGGATAGAGGCAGACAGACGGGTGGATGGATAGACAGACAGACAGACAGACAAATGAATGGATAGATGGGAGATGGATGGATAGCTAGATAAACAGACAGACAGATGCACAAAGACACACAAAGGGAGTTTTGAGTCTTTAAAGATTATACCCTCTCCCCCACCCTAATCTTGTACTTCTGGACTCCGGTTTTGCTCTTCTATTGTAGACAAAAATGGCCACCCTCTGAAACACACAAAACAAGGTGGCCCCAGCCAGCACAATCATACACATTGGTTCCTTGAATTACTTTAGCCCTGTGAGGTCTGGCAATGCACTGTTAAAGCAGCAGAGAGTGTGGGTCATCAGTTTATGAGGTTATGTATAGATTATACAAACTGGGTAGCTGTGTTAGACTGTCTGTAGCAGTAGAAAAGAGCAAAAGTCCAGCAGAACCTTAAAGACTAACAAAATTGTGGCAGGGTGTGAGCATTCTTGAGTCACATCTGAAGAAGTGAGCAGTGACTCACAGCAGCTTATACCCAGACCCTGCCACCAATTTTGGACTCTTGCTCTTTTCTACTGATGCAGATTATACTATTACTGAAGGACAGCAAGGGTGATCTGCCCCTTAACAGGATCTGATTCCGCACTTCTCCACTTGCAGCTGCTGGAATGGCCTTGGGTCAGCCATAGTTATCGTAGAGCTATCCTTGAAAGGGCAGCTGCTGTGAGAGCCTTCTCAGCCCCACCCACCTCACAAGCAGTGTTCCCTCTAAGCTGAGTTAGTGTGAGCTAGCTCACAGATTTTTAGCCTCCAGCTCACACATTTGTGTCTTAGCTCAGGAAGGATGACCCAGAGCACACTAATTTATACAATAGTTCAGAACTTTAATGCCAGTAGCTCACAAAGTAGAATTTTTGCTCACAAGACTCTGCAGTTTAGAGGGAACATTGCTCACAAGGTGTTTGTTGTGGGGAAGGAAGGTAAAGGAGATTGAGAGCTGCTCTGAGACTTGATATTCAGGGTACAGGGAGGGGTATAAATCCAATATCTTCTTCTAATATAGCATTAGGCCTCATGCTGTGTGGGTAGCTGCAAAGATAACCTGGAAAAAGAAAGAGCCTCATTGTGGGGCAGAGGGGTTGGGGTGAAGGGACTCTCTTAAATTTATCCAATAGTTCCTAAATGCAGCTGTTTCTGCTCACCTCTCCACAGAGTTGGGAAATTGACTAAACCAGATGGAAAGTCAGTTCCAGCCTGGTCAATGGCACTCCTGGGGGACACTTGAAAAAAACAAAGGTTCTTGAATGACAGGACATTTCAGAGCGGCACAGGAGCCTGATGTGGATTACATTTTTCCTTAGCTACCTGGCTGGTAATTGTCATCACCAGGGCTTTTTTTTGTAGAAAAAGCCCAGCTGTAACTATTTGCATATTAGGCCACACCCCCTGATGTCACGCCAGCCGGAACTGCGTTCCTGTGCGTTCCTGCTTTGAAAAAAGCCCTGGTCATCACTGCCTGCATTTCCTTTTTTTTTTTTTAAATTATAGAACCAATTTCCAAAATTGTTCTGGGCATGGGGAAGGCATGAGTCAGTGTGAAATGCACGGCAAAAGGTCCATTTCTTTACTGCTGGAAGTGCTCTCGAAGCTTTCAGAATCGCATTGGCCAAAGATGATATCAGATTATGTAAACAGGAATCCTTGTAGCACAGGCATGGACAGCTTCCTGCTCCTTCTAACTTTCTAAGCCATTTGTCTCGAGACTACATAGCCTGGCAGCTGGGCCACTAGACTTTAATCCCTTTACCATATGCCTCTGAATTTAACCAAAATAAACATAAACCAACTGTTTATTTCAATGGATTTGGACCATGCTTTCTGGTGGCAGCGGTTGTCTTAAATATGTACATAATATGAATATAATATAAATATCACCAAGGCAGAGTAAAAATAACACACACACAACATAAAAACGCAAAGGCAACATGAGAAGAAAACTCACAGCTTGTCACAACAACCTCATGCTGTCTGCTCTTCATCTGCAAATGCAAACAATAGGCCCATTGGGTTCAGCTGAATGCGATTCAACAAACCATGAATGATCAAACCATTATTTATGTCCTCCGTCAACTGCAAAGAAGTGACGTCGCTCCAGAAAATCCCTCTGTGGTTAACTCGGAGGAGATTCCAAGCCTGCAATACCATGCCCAGTTATTTGTGAATGAGCTCCACTGAACTCAGCAGGATTTACTTCTGAGCAAGCATACATCAAATCATGCGCGCAGCAAATGCTCAGTCAACTCCCAACCTGAAACCCAAGACACTTTAATACTCCAGGCAGGCCAATTTGATTGCAATGGGCTTGATTACAAGCTTGGGAATGTGTGTTGGGATAGTTTTGCAGAATGAGAAACTAGATGTGAGTTTGAATTCTCTCTGTAAGGTGGATTGGGCATCAGAAGAAATTTTGACACATTCCCAATTGACAGGTGACTTTACCTTGTACAAACCGCTTCAAGAGAGGGAATGGTGAGTAATTATACATAAGGCAAGTTCCTGATTGTATTGCCTTGATGTTCATTGGTGAAGTCTGTCTCGAGCACAGCATCATGTCGAACAGCTTTTCACCTGTGTAGCTTGGGGCTGTTTCCCTAGTCCAAATCATCTTATATATTAGAGTAGAATGGCAAACTAGAATGATGTTTATAATGCATAGGATGATGTTAAAAAGTAAATTAGATGGACAAGAACATCACTAGGAAATACATGTTCGTTTGTTTTACCTAGACTTGCAGCAACAGCAATTAACAGGCAACTTTTATTGCTATCCAGAACAAATAGTCTTCCAATTTATTACACTATTTCACCATTTGATCCTAACTCTGTATCAGTTTACACTCTTAACCACCAACTACATGTATTTCAGCCCACTGTACCCTATCCCCTTGTCTGAAGAAGTCTGCATGCATACGAAAGCTTACATTCTGAATAAAACTTTGTTGGTCTTAAAGGTGCTACTGGACTCCTATTTTGTTATACTGCTTCAGACCAACACGGTTGCCCACTTGGATCTGTCTCTATTACTGCAGAGGCAGTATGCCCAGGGTCATGGTTGTTCAGGCCATTGTGCAAATTAGATGCATCAGAACAGCTCTCTGAACAATAGGTTCCCTGCTCAAGAATGATGAGAAGGATATGAGCCAAACCAGTGGGTGTTTAAGCATACTGAGTATTGTCTCTGTAATGTGGATTAGGCCTACAAAGAACTTGACAGATTCAGAACTGACAGGTGACTTTACCTTGTACACACTGCCCTGAGCCTGCTTTGGTGGGATGAGCAGGATAGAAAATCCTGTAAATAAAAATAAAAAATGGCATTTGGACCTGAAAAACTTACTCCAGGACTCTAGTCGTGAGAATGACTGTTTTGACAACCCTATTAATGCATTTGCATATTAGGCCACACCCCTGGTGTCACCGTTGTTTCACATGGGTTTTTTAGAACTCATTTGCATATTAGGCCATACCCCTGGTGTCACCGTTGTTTCACATGGGGCTTTTTAAGAACTCATTTGCATATTAGGCCACACCCCTGATGTCAAGCCAGTTGCAACTGTGTCCCTCTGCATTTCAGCTCAAAAGAAGCCCTGAAAATGAGAATGATGGGATCAGGAAGGATCAATTAATAGCTTTATGGGGGTGTTTAAGCAATTTTTAAAAATTTTTATTTACAAAAAAGAGTTTTGAAAATCAACTGTCAGCCTCCTATCCATCCCTGGGACTTTCCATGTGTTAAATAGCTTGACAAGAGAAATCTCAATATGCCCTGTTCACCTCAAAGCCCCGGAATGCAAAGATACATTTAAACACTTTCTAGTACATGTATTTGTATGATTGCTTTTCTTAATGGCTTTCCAGAGCCATCGCTGTTATGGATGACAGTTAACTGTACCCAGCTGTACAATTTCCAGTTCAGTGTTCAATTTATGAGCCTGTTGTTAAAATGTACCTGCTGGCTTGTAGTTTATATACTTTTCCGACAGCTATTGTTAAGACTGTGCTGTTGGTATGGAAAGGAGAAAGCATTACTGTGTATTGTGACCTGGGTGGGGGGGTCACAACTGGGAGAATCCATCCAATTATCTTGCTAATGAAGGATCTGCTTCCAGACACTGAGCTTCACAACAGCTGAAGGGGGCCTAATGGGAAGACTTGTGTAGGAAGGGTTGATTCCTCTGCACAACACATCACGGGAAGACTTTATCAGCACTAAGAAGAAGAAAAAGAAGATATTGGATTTATATCTCGCCCTATACTCTGAATATCACAGCAGTCAATGGGTGTTTTTACACTGACAGTTTGTTGCTCTCTATCTCTGCATTGGAACCTCACCTTTTACACTACAGAACGTGCTCACAACTGTCTTGCATTGTTGCTTCCCAAGACATCTACACTTGTTTAGGCAAAATGGGTGCCGACTCTTGCTGTTGCCTCGTTTTCTTGAAACTAGCTTTGATCCGGACATTTCTCAAGAGGCCTATCGAATGAATGGTTGTAGAAGTTTTCCTCTGTATTTTCAAACCTCACTCCCTGTCCCTCCGAAAGCCACAAGGTGCCACCAATTTGCATGAGAATTGACAGCACTTGAAATTTTTACATCTCATTGCTTGCCTCATCTTGTTACTTGCCTCAATTTACATTTGTACGGTGACTGTAGTTGTGACACAATTTCTAAGCAATCGTATATATCCCTGTACTTAGCACTGGTATTCTGGCTGTCCTGATCAGAGCTCATACTGTAGCTCACGAAGTTTAATTTTTGCTCACAATAATCCACCTCATGGAGTAATAAGGAAACTGTGAACATTGGAAAGAATGTAGCAATCAGGCTTCAGGATAAAATGTGATGTCTCAGAACCATATATCTGCAGACGTTTAACTCTGCAAAATGGGGCAGAGCAAATCCACAAATGTAAAAGGAAATAATTAAAGTGAAACAGTGGCAGGCAATTTGAATACTCAATAACTCTGGATAAAACTGAATGTAAAAACACCCACAGTCTCCTTTACCTTCCCAGAGTTAAGGCTGATTCCATACTTTTTCCTTCTTTATCTGGGGCTGAAGCATCTCTGCATGAGCCAAACAGAGTCCCAGAACCCTTAGGCTGTGATCATGCACACTAAATAATGCACTTTCAATCCACTTTCAATGTACTTCCCAAGCAGATTTTACTGTGTGAACTGGCAAAACTCAGTTGGAAAGTGCATTGAAAATGGATTGAAAGTGCATTATTTAGTGTGCATGATTGCAGCCTTAGTGTTGTTCCAGAGGAATTTGAGGAACAGCTGTGGTTTGTGTGGGAAGCTGACCATCCTGGGAGTCCTGTTAGAACCCAGATCCACAAGCTGCTTCACCAATGCCCGGCTCCTCTTTTGAACTGGGAGCACACCAGAGAAGTCCCTGAAGCACTTTCGAAGATTATGGAATGAACTCTCTGAGGGTCTTCTTATCCTACTTCTTTTTTACTTTTTAATGTGCGAATTGTGGAATGAGAAAGTCCTTTTTTGGACAATAAGGAGAAATGAGCACATGAGGCATTTGGTCTTCCCTTCCATCCTCCCCATGTCCCTTAATGTTTGAAATGTCTCTCTGTTCACATAAAGAATTAACAATTGTGGAAGAAGAGGAGGAGGATATTGGATTTATACCCCCCTTTCACTCAGAGCAGCTTACAGTCTTCTTTCCCTTCCCCTCCCTACAACAGACACCCTGTGAGGTAGGTGGAGCTGAGAGAGCTTTTTCGAGAACTGCTCTTGAGAGAACAGCTCTTTCAAGAATTTGTGACTGACTCAAGGTCACAACAGCAGGTTCATGAGGAGGAGTGGG
This sequence comes from Heteronotia binoei, assembly GCF_032191835.1. Taxonomy (NCBI): domain Eukaryota; kingdom Metazoa; phylum Chordata; class Lepidosauria; order Squamata; family Gekkonidae; genus Heteronotia; species Heteronotia binoei. Next base: position 29,808,515 of record NC_083232.1, read on the forward strand.
GAATCAAACCCAGTTCTCTCAAATTAGAGTCCACACTCCTAACCACTACATCAAACTGGAACAAGACCTGAATGCTGGTTCCAAAATGGCAATCAAATTACGCCATACTAAACTGCAGCCCGAATACAATGATAAGTGAGTGCCATGGTACCAGTGTTTTCCTGAAATTGCCTTCCAAGCCTATACTGATTGATTGATTGATTCAATTTATAAACTGCTCTCCCCTGAAGGGCTCAGGGCAGTATACAACATATAACAACGTTTTAATAAATAAAACATTTTGAACAAATTCAATAAAACAATTAAAATAATACAGTGCAACAATATGTTCATCTGAAGGTGTCTAATACTGGTTTGTTCCTTCCCCATGGAGGGGGGAAGGGCTAGAGATGGAGGCCAGACTTGATGATGAACCATTGCTATCCTCAACTGTAGGCCTGGCAGAACATCTCCATTTCCCAGTACCCTACAGAATTGGAATGGCCTTGGATCAGTCATAGCTCTTGCAGGAGTTGTCCTTGAAAGGGCAGCTGCTGTGAGAGCCCACTCAGCCCCACCGACCTCACAGGGTGCCTGTTGTGGGGGGAGGAGATATAGGAGATTGTAAACCGCTCTGAGTCTCTGATTCAGAGAGAAGGGCGGGGTATAAATCTACAGTCTTCTTCTACCTGGTCCAACTGGGCACAAATGTCACCAGGCAGAGAGTTCCACCTTGCTGGGCCCAGGGCTGAAAAGGTCCTGGCCTTGGTTGAAGACAGTCAGATATCTTCCAGGACAGGGATCACCAGGAGATTTTGCTCCCCAGAATGTAATGCTCTTCAGGGGGTATATCTGGAGAGGTGGTCCCAAAGCACCTATTTGTGCTTATAGCACCTATTGTACCATAGAGTTTTCCCTCCCAAATAGCTAGAGCATCTGGGAAAACCATAGAGTTTTCTCAGAAATGCCTAGAGCGGCCGGCGAGTGATGTAGCCGGCGCGATGACATCACTTCCAGGTGACATCATCGCGCCCGCAACATTGGGGGAGGTTCCCATTGGGCCAGCAGGTTGGGAACCTCCAGGGCGAGAGAACCCCCGCTCGGCCCAGGGGCTTGGCAGTCCTACCTAGGTGGCAATGGTGGACATCAAGATGGAGCTCAGGTGTGACAACTCCTTCCACTAGATGTAATCACCCACAAAGGAACTTCCTCTCTCTGTGTCAAGGGATTTTATTTGTTGTGTTTTCCCACCCCATTGTGGGTCAAATAATCCTTTTCCTGAAATCTCCAGGAAGATACATCCCCCAAGTCTATGTGTCCCTTCTGGGTGTCAGATGCCTGCAAAAGTATAAGCTGGCCATTGCATTGTCTGCATCCAGGATGGCCACTATCATTCCCAGGGCAATAATGGTTGGTACTTGGATGATAAAGGTAAAGGTAGTCCTCTGTTCAAGCACCAGTCATTTCTGAATCTGGGGTGATGTCGCATCACATTTTCACGGCAGACTTTTTTACTGGGTTGTTTGCCATTGCCTTCCCCAGTCATCTACACTTTACCCCCAGCAAGCTGGGTACTCATTTTACCAACCTTGGAAGAATGGAAGGCTGAGTCAAACTTTAACGGGCTACCTGAACCCAGCTTCCATCTCACGTCATGAGTAGAGCTTGGACTGCAGTACTGCAGCTTTACCACTCTGCACCACGGAAACAATTGGCTTCCCCCTTCCTGCCTGTCTTCTGCCAGGGGAAGGAAAAATACTTGTTACTGAATATGGGGGTTGTGTTAGGCCCAGACTCCACTCCTCCCAATACATTTCTCCACAGAGAGAGCTGGTTAACTTTGTTTTGCATCATGTTTTTAAATTTCACCCATCTTTGTGGGAGCTCAGCCACATAACAGATTCTTGCTTTACCATTTTGGGTTCACAGCTACTCTATGAGGCAGAAGAGGATGACAGAGCAACTGGTCCAAGATCATTCAGTGAATGGAGTGAGACCTCGAACCCAGAACTGCCTGGTTACAGTATGATAGCCTAATCACTGCAACATATTGGCTTTCAACATAAGAACATAAGAGAAGCCATGTTGGATCAGGCCAATGGCCTATCCAGTCCAACACTCTGTGTCACAGAGTGGCCAAAAAAACCCACCCCAAACCCCAGTGCCATCAAGAGGTCCACCAGTGGGGCTAGAAGCCCTACCACTGTGCCCCCCCAAGCACCAAGAATACAGAGCATCACTGCCCCAGAGAGTTCCAACAATAAGCTGTGGCTAATAGCCACTGGTGGACCTCTGCTCCATATGCTTACCCATTCCCCTCTTGAAACTGTCTACGTTTGAAGCCACCACCACTTCCTGTGGCAGTGAATTCCACATGTTAATCACCCTTTGGGTAAAGAAGTACTTCCTTTTATCCATTCTAACCCGACTGCTCAGCAATTTCATCGAATGCCCACGAGTTTTTTATTGCAATCGCACAGTGGAATCGCAACTATTCCTCATAGGTTCATATTTGCTTCACATGGGAAACACATACCAATAAAGCACTGGGGCAGTGAGGCATGGCCTTCTATAAAATCCCATGAGCCAGGTGTGTTGCTGTGGATGTCCTTTTAGAACTGCTATTTGACCATCCAAACACTGCATAACCACTTCAGCAAATATGTTCAAGTCATCATTAAACACTGTTGAGTATGCCACATCCCCTCCCTATTCCTTTCAACTCCACCCAGAGACACAGAAAACATTGCATGCTGGGCAGAATCGTGAAATAAATCACTCACTTGAGAGCTTTTCAGACATTTTAGCTGACATCGAATTGTAAAAAGGAAGACGTTTATCTTCAATGACACAAACTCTCTGGGATGCAATTAATCATTATTATGGTACTTCCCAGGGTTTCGGGTGCTCTACAATTCATATTTATTTTCACAGAAACTTTGTGGAGTTGGCAAGATTATGCTGAAATACAGTTTTCTCCACAGGTGATCTTCACATCTAATCAGTGGGGATTTGAACCTGGATCACCGAAGTTCAAACTCAACACTCTGCCTATTACAACAACCATCACAATATGGGGCTGGTAGGTGATATTTCAGTTCCCTTTCTCCCCATTTGCATCATGGCTCATATACCAGTCTTCATCAGGTATTAGTTGCATGCCATCAAGATACAGCTGTTCTGATGCCAGGCTTACCAGCCAGAAGAATCCTTCTGTAAAACTGGTAGCTTGGGAGTGGAACAGAAGATCCAGAGCAGGGGTGCCCAATGTGGATGCTCATGGACACTATAGCACCTGCCAACACTTTTCCTGGTGCCTGCCAAGTGTTTTTAGAAAGTAGGAGGGACCAAGTGGGCCTTTTTCTCAGCAAGGCTGCTGATTGGCCACTGGGAATTTGATTGGCAGAGCAACTGCTTCCATAGTACAAGGATCTTCACTGTGGGATTGAAGGCAAGCTACGGCAGCCATTTTGTAGCTGTACCAAACACCCTGAGTCAGAATTCCAAAGGTACCTGTAGGGTCAAAAAGTTTGGGGACCCCTGAACTAGAGCACAAGCACTTGAGCCAGAGCATAAGAGGCAAAGCCTTGTGAACTGGTTGATCCAGTTAGAGTCCCCCTCATAGCCATAACTTAAATGGGCTGAGAGGCCTGCTCTGGAGGCAGCACCTGAGACTCACCTCAGCAAAGCTTCATTGGGGGCCAGAATCCTGCCAAGGATTACTTCCATGGAAACTAGAAGATGATGATGAAGAAGAAGATATTGGATTTACCATACCAAACCTTTAATGGCATAATAGATTCAGATAAAAATACACAGAATATAAAAATTTAAACATTGGAGATAAAATCAAAATAAAACCGAGCTTACAGATGCATTCAAACATGGTCAGAATTAAATTTAAGGATGTCAGCAGAAATTTTGCCACAGCCTCACTAACCACCCCCTCAGTATCACTCAATAAATAATAACAGGGTGGTAGAATAGACAAATCTGGAGAAAAAGAAAGCTTGCCAAATAAATCTTTACGGAGGTTATGGTAAAAAGAACAATCAAGCAATATATGCTAGATTGAGTCAGGGGTATTCGCTCCACAGGAGCAAAGTCTGTTGGCTAAAGGGACTCGCTGATATCTCCCTTGTAAAACTTTGGAGGGAAACGCATTTAGTCTAGCCAACATAAATGCCCTGCGATGACTTGGAGTGGTTAGGTCTGATAGATAATTGGGCATTTTGCCACAAAAGCATAAAGACCTAAGGAAGCTGGAGAGCAAATATAAGGGTTGGTTGGCCGTAATTTCGTTTACTCCGATTCCCACAGTCTCAGTTTAATACATCTGAAGATATATGACTCATCAGAGGTAGAAAAATCATCTACCTCTAACCCCAGTTGATTGAGTTTAGACAGAAGCACTGCTGTCCAGGATGAAATATATGGGTCTCTTTTCATACAATCAAGAAGGCTGTTGGGATCTGTTCTAAAATGAATTTTGAGCCAGAATTTAAACACTGCAATCCAGGCTTTTGTCTCCATCAAAGACTGACCCACTTCAGAGCAGAGAGCAAAGTAGGACACACATTTTGGCAAACCAAGAATTTGTCTAAAGAATGATATTGGATTTATATCCTGCCCTCCACTCCGAAGAGTCTCAGAGCAGCTCACAATCTCCTTTACCTTCTTCCCCCACAACAGACACTCTGTGAGGTGGGTGGGGCTGGAGAGGGCTCTCCCAGCAGCTGTCCTTTCAAGGACAACCTCTGCCAGAGCTATGGCTGACCCAAGGCCATGCCAGCAGGTGCAAGTGGAGGAGTGGGGAATCAAACCCAGTTCTCCCAGATAAGAGTCCGCACACCTAACCACTACACCAAACTGGCTCTCCATGGTCTGACCCAGGAGTTCAGGATGCAAGCCTGGCACTGCATCTCCACTGGGCTACTTTTAGGGTTGCCAATCCCCAGGTGGGGGCAGGGAATCCCCCGGTTTGGAGGGCCGCCCCCGCTTTAGGGTCGTCAGAAAGCGGGGGAGGGGAGGGGAATGTCTGGCGGGAACTCTATTATTCCCTATGGAGATTTATTCCCCTTACCCCACCCCCAAAGCTCCCAGAGGTGCCAGACAGTGGGATGGCATCCCTAGCTTCTGCCCAGAGGTGAAGGAAGCCTACACTTCTATCACTCTTGAGAATCAGAAGTACTATTTGTTCCCTTTCATACAGATATTCTTCACTGGCCCATACCAGCTTACTTTCAGCACTGGCCCTTGTCCTGCCACTAAGCAACGGGCTCCTCATTTCCCCCTTCCACTGTGGGGATTGTGGCAGCTCGGATGGGGAAGATTAGGAAGACCGTGTCTCTGTGGCCTCCTTCATCCCCTCCTAACCCCACCGTAGTCCATCAGCTGCTTCCACTGGATCATTACACAGTCATTTCTAAGGGGAAGAGAACTGGCAACAAAAATACAAAGACAGAGAATTCCTGCAGGTGCGGGTGGCTGGCTGCAGCCTTGTCACCCTTGGTCAGCTTTGAATGTTTTCTTCAGGCTTTCCAAAAGACACAGACAACCATCCCAGTCAAACATCACCAACAAGCTGAAATAGTCGCTCTGTTTGAACAATCCACCAAACATTTCACAGCAAGCACCTCAGGGCAGGACTTTGATTGGTGCCTCTCAGCATTGCTGCGATTAACTTGTTTGTTCAAATGTTGGCTGCAGGAACCGTCTGCATACTTAAGAGGGCAACATGAAGCCCTCACCAGCTATCATTCAAAGGCCCAGAACAGTGAAATTAACCATAGAGGGTTCTGGAATGACTTTGGGCATGGGAGGGCAGCTAAAAGCAAACAAGAGATGTGTGAGGCGGAAGTATACATTTTGCTTTCATTGGAAAACGGTATATTGTTTTCCCCAGTGTAAATTGTTCCCTTTTACATTAAAAAGAAACAGAAGGTTAAGGCTGAAATCCTACACATCCTTACTGGGAAATAAATGCAGCTGTGCAACTGAACTTAGTGGGCCTCACTTCCAAGCAACTATGAACCGGATTGAGCTGTTAGAAAAGAGACATGCTGGGCATCACATGTGTCAGCTATGCTCTGGCACTGCCCCCATGTGCTTTGGCACCTTGTGGTTGGCCATGAATAAGGGAAAGGCACTCTTCATATGTGCAGAGGCTGAGACACTACCGCCAATGCTCCCTCAAAGCTGTGGTATCTTGTGAGCAAAAATCAGACTTTGTGAGCTGCCAGCATTAAAGTTCCAAGTAAGGATTTGGCTAGTACATAAATTAGTTTGCTTTGGGGCCATCCTTCTTGGGCTAAAACAAAAAAAGTGTAAGCGGGAGGCTAAAAACTGTGAGCTAGCTCACACTAACTCATCTTAGAGGGAACACTGACTACTGCATATACCAAATAAAGGGATCATAAATAATGTTCCCTCTAAGGTGGAGTCTTGTGAGCAAAAAATTCTAGTTCGTGAGCTACTGGCATTAAAGTTGTGAGCTACTGCATCAATTAATTTGCTCTGGGGCCATTTTTCTGGAGCTAAGGCAAAAATGTGTGAGCCAGAGGCTAAACTCAACGTAGAGGGAACACTGCTCATAAAATGCTTTTTTTTTGGCGACTTGTAATATTTGTTGCTATTATGTTGCTTACACTCAAACATTTGCTTTTCGTCATTAAAAACAAAATCTATTTCAAGCTGATGCCTTACTTTTGTGCCCATGTGGTCAGCATCGATCGGACGAGGCAGCCAAGGCCAGTAGTCACTATTGGCATATGCTCCAAGCAGGGTCCCGTTAACCCCTTACCTCCACCTCGGAGAAAAGCTGCCCTTCATTCCTGTTACCTGAAATTGACTTGAGACTGCTGAAAAGGCCCCCTAATTTACTGGGGAAATGGCCCTGCTCCATCTGCAATCTAACCATCCTTATCAAAGCGTCACACATCTTCTGAGGCAATGTGCTCCTCCCACACTAGAATTCCCAAGAGGCATTGCAGGAATGTACAAGCGCAAAAGAAAAAAAAATGCAGGCCAATTTAGAACTCTTGTAGGAGGAAAAGAAATCTTTTCTCCATTATCATTAACCTAAGAAGCTTGTGATTAGTGGGCCAAAAAAATTATTTAAGCGGAGGGAAGTTTTGCCCGTGACATGATTTTGACACAACTCTGACACAACTATTAAAGGCAGGCCTTTTGTTATTCTTGGAAACACGAACCCTGCACTGGAATCTTCAAATCCAAACGGTGCTTCCCCATGGAAGTGAAAGTATAATAACAAACTCAAATAATTGGCGATTGGCTGCCCTTTGATGGTACCCCAAAATTGGCTACCTGGGGAAGGTTGCCTCACCCTATTTAATGGCTGGGCCGGCCCTGTTCAGATATTAGGCTTGGCCTGTGCGCAGCTGGCACAAGACTCAGCCTCAAAGTCAAAATCCAAACCTCTATTTGCTCTGAGGTTAGGGAGAGAATTTGGCTCCGAAACAGACAGGTCACGTGAAGAGCGAGTCCGCCACCGCAGCCATATTTCAGTACCTACTGCCTCTACGTAGCAATCTTGCACAGATTATTGAGAGCAAAGGAGCATCTGTTTTAACAGAACCATTTATTACAGCAGCCTTCATGTTTGACTCAAGCCCAAGGACAAGTTGTTCCTCTCCCCCCCTCCTTTTCTTTTTTGAATGAATCAGACCGAACCCACGGAGTCGAGGGCTTGTTGCTTCTGTGATATTTGTGATCAATGCCATATGTTAAATCCACTGAGGAGCTGGACCTTGCAGTCTTTCCAGTTCATTTAGGAGGAGGCTTCGGGCAGGATGCTTTTGATCAAGACTCTGGCATTGGCTCAGTTGGCCAAGAGAGTCCCTTGACCTGCCGAGTGTGTTCAAGGCCTGCCTGTTCTCACACTGCTGAGAAAAGGGATATGCTGAGAGCAGTGCAAATTTCACATTCGTTTCTGCTCGGCAGATGAGTATTATCTTAGAATTGGTTTTGCCAGTTCATCCCTGTAATGTATAGACACGTACAACGAAAAAGCATTCAAATAAATGTTTTCTCCCAACGTTTTTGCTACTGCAGTGAAGCAAAGAAAACACCCCTCCCCTTTTAGCAACAATCACTGCTGTTAAAAATCACCAGGGCTTTTTTTGTAGCAGGAACTCTTTTGCATATTAGGTCACACATCCCAAGGTAGCTAATACTCCAAGAGCTTACAGTAGGCCTGTACTAAGAGCCCTGGAAGCTCATGGAGGATTGGCTATATCAGGAGGATGTAGCCTAATATGCAAAGGAGTTCCTTCTTTTTTTTAAAAAAAAAAAGCCCTGAAAATCTCTGTTGTTCAAAAATCACAGTTTGTCAAGGCTGCCCAGCTTATTCATGGGAATGGGAGTTCTTCTTCTTCTGAGGAGTCCTCTTCCCATGTGCAGGCTGGATTAGGGTAGTTCTTGCTAACTTTTCCCATGGTTGCTGGGCTTTTTCCCTGCATGGGAGTCCAGTGGCATCTTCAAGACCTTCAAGACCAACAAAGTTTTATTCAAGGTAGAAGCTTTTTTGTGTGTGCACACTTCTTCAGAAACCTTGAAACAGATGTTAACATTCCATATATATAGGTAGAGGGTGAGCAACAAATTAGCATACAGCATAATGAAGATGTTTAAAAGATGCAAGGACCAAACTGGAATAGCAAGTTTAGTTTATATGGTCACCATTTGTTTGGGTTTAATTCTGGGTAAAAATATATGTTATAGTGGTTTACTAAGCTACCATGTCTCTCTCAAACACACACATATATGAGACACAGTAGCTTAGTATATATAAATCAGCAATTTTTCTTTCTAGTCTGTTCCTGAAGTTCCTTTGCAATAAAACTGCTACTTTGAATGTCCTGGAAGGCTAAAGTGTTCTCAGGTTTCTCAGTATTTTTTTTAAAAAATAAATTTTATTTTTAACTTTTTAAGGGGATACAGAATAAAGAATATATATAAAAAAATTGTCCTCAGGGCTTTTTTGTTTGTTTGTAGAAAAAGCTCAGCAGGAACACATTGACATATTAGGCCACACCCGCTGACATCACCACTGTTTCATACAGGGCTTCTTTTGTAGAAAAAGCCCATCAAGAATTCATTTGCACATTAGGCCACACCCCCTGATGTCAAACCAGCCAGAATTGCATTCCTGTGTGTTCCTGCTCAAAAAAAGCCCTTTTTTTGTCCTTAATATCCGCAAAATTTGCCCTCTGTATTGTGTTTTTTTATAATTTTTATAATTTTATTTCCTTTCTCCCCCCCCCCCCATTCTTTTTTTTATTCTGTATCCCCTTAGAAAGTTAAAAATAAAATTTATTTTTTTAAAAAAAAAAAGAATCACAAGACTGAGAAACCTGAGAACACTTCAGCCTTCCAGGACATTCAAAGTAGCAGTGGTATTGCAAAGGCACTTCAGCAACAGACTAGAAAGGGAAATTGCTGAGTTACACATTATTACAATGCTCAGAACAATGGAGCCCTCGGGAGAGTGGTGAGTGTATGGGTGAATGTAGAGGGAAAGTCTTGATGAGGGACATCTGCCATAGTCTGCACCCTCCAAACCAGCCATTTTCTCCAGGGGAGCTGATCTGAAGATCTGTGCAGTCTGGGGGGTCAATTGTAATTCTGAGAGATCTCCAGGCACTACCAAAGTTGGCAGCTTTATAACATGGGCTTAAGCAGGAGGTAATAAAATTTACACAGTGTTTATTTATAACGCCTCTGCACCCCTGCCTTAAGCCGTCTCCCTGGTTTAACCAGGAATTGCGGCAATTGAAGCGGGACCTCAGATGACTAGAGAGGCAATGGCGGCGTACTCGTGACGAAGTGACCTGAACATCTTATAGAGAGAGTTTGAAGACCTATGAGATGGCGATCAAATCCGCAAAGAAGACATACTTTGCGGCTAAGATTGCGTCCGCAACTTCGCGCCCGGCACAATTGTTTAATATAATTCGGGATCTTACTACGCTGCCCCAGGGCAGACCAAATTCTATTGAATTGGAGATAGGCTGTGAGGCTTTTGCGAACTATTTTGCGGACAAGATCACATCACTCCGCCTCGACCTCCCCGTCAACTTTGAGACAGTTAACACAACCGAGGCCCCGAGCATGTCTTCGGATCATATTCTGGACGGTTTCAGCCCCCTCAGCCTGGAGGAAGTTGACAGGATCCTCTTATCTGCCCGCCCAACAACTTGTAAATTGGACCCATGCCCTTCCTGGCTTATTAAATCCTGCCAGGGGGATCTCAGATATCCTGTACGGGATATCATAAACAGATCCCTGACGGAAGGGCTTTTTCCAGCGCCGCTTAAAGAGGCTGTGGTCCGTCCCCTCCTAAAAAAACCATCTTTAGACCCGGCCCAATTGGCACACTATAGGCCGGTCTCAAATTTGCCCTTCCTGGGCAAACTTATTGAGAGGGCAGTGGCGAGGCAGCTACAGACTTTCCTGGAGGACGCTTCCATCCTTGACCCACTCCAGTCCGGCTTTCGCCCAGGTCACGGGATGGAGACGGTGTTGGTTGCCCTGGTAGATGACCTTCAACGGCATCTGGATCGGGGTGGCTCGGCAGTGCTGATGTTGTTGGACCTATCGGCGGCGTTCGATATGGTTGACCATCGGTTACTGACTTGCCGCCTCGCCGACGCGGGGATTCAGGGGCTGGCCTTGCAGTGGCTTTCCTCCTTCCTTGAAGGTCGGGGACAAAGGGTCGCGATCGGGGGGGAACTATCCCGGAGGCGCACACTTAACTGTGGAGTGCCCCAGGGAGCAGTTCTCTCCCTGATGTTATTTAACATCTATATGCGACCTCTTGCCCAGATTGCCCGAAGGTATGGGCTGGGGTGTCACCAGTATGCTGATGACACCCAGCTCTATCTACTTATGGACGGCCGACCGGTCTGCGCTCCAGAAAATCTAGATCGGGCACTACAGGCCATGGCTGAGTGGCTCAGACTGAGTGGACTGAGACTGAATCCTGCGAAGACAGAGCTCCTTTGCTTGGGCTGTCGAGGACCGGGGGGGGGGGGGGAAATCCCCCTGCCAACTTTTGACGGTGCGCCGCTGATGGAGGCGGACAGGGTCAAGAGCCTGGGGTTGCTACTAGAGCCGTCCCTAAAGATGGAGGCTCAGATAGCGACCACTGCCAAGTCCGCGTTTTTTCATCTTAGACGGGCAAGGCAGTTGGCCCCCTTCCTGGACCGCGACGACCTAGCAACAGTGATCCATGCTACGGTCACCTCGAGGTTGGATTACTGTAATGCCCTCTACATGGGGCTGCCCCTGTGCCGGACCCGGAAATTGCAGCTGGTGCAAAATGCCGCGGCCCGGTTGTTATTGGGCCTCCCAAGGTGGGGGCACATTCGGCCGGGTCTTCGGGCTTTGCACTGGCTCCCAGTAACATACCGAGTCCGGTACAAGGTGCTGGTCATTACCTTTAAAGCCCTATATGGCCTGGGACCTGCCTACCTGAGGGACCGTCTCTCCCCACATGTTCCCCAGAGAGTACTGAGGTCTGGGACTCAAAACCTTCTCACCATCCCCGGGCCTAAGGAAGTCCGTCTCAAGACAACCAGAGACAGGGCCTTTTCTACAATGGCCCCTACATGGTGGAACCAGCTACCGGAAGAGGTGAGGGCCCTGCGGGATCTTACCCAGTTCCGCAGGGCCTGTAAGACAACCCTCTTCCGGTTAGCCTACGCCTGACTGGATAAATGTAGCTTATTAGACTCTGTGAATTATACTGTATAGTTTTAATGTTAAGATTTTAATGTTTTTAGGCTTTTAAATGCTTTGATTTTTAAATGTAATAACTCTGCACTTTGTTTTATTGTTTTATCGTTTGCTGTGAGCCGCCCTGAGCCATTTTGTGGGAAGGGCGGGATATAAGTTCTAGAATAAATAAATAAATAAAAAATAATCACTCTGACTGATTGGTCCACTGTTCGTACGGTTGGCTGCTGAGTGGCCTGCAGTGACAACAAGAAAGGGATAATTATTTGTTTATTATATGGCAGCACTACACACAGGAAGCATAAAATACTATAAAATACACAATCAAGTTGATACAATGGATATGCAGACATATTGGGCAATTCCCTAAATATTGATCTAAATGTTCCATCTACTCAATCGCAGCTGGGGAGAGTTCAAAGAACTCCATCACATCTCCCTGGAAAGAAGAGGATAAGTAAGACTCCTATTCAGGCCATGGGAAAAGAAGCACACCTGAAACATTGCTGATTGTAGTGCACATTACAATACAGTTTTTGAATACATGAAAAACAGTCTAACAAACAGGACTGACTTGTTTGCCAACAGTTGAACTGATCAACAAAAAATCAGCTTCCTGAGATTGGCAAACAGACTATTAGTCAAACCAGTGGATGTTCAACCATGCTGACTCTCACATAACATTTACTTTTGTTCTTGCACAATGCAGCACAAAGATATTTCTAGGCCTAATTTATGAGAGGCAGGTGTAAGCTAAACCAGTAGATGAGTTTAACTAAACCAGAAGGGGTGTATCTTCTAGTATATGTATATATAAGTATGCATAGCTGAAAAATGACAACATACTGGACTACAGATGTTTCCTATCAACAACAGATCTTGATATCACAACCACAAATCTGGAAAGGAGGAAAAGACTAATTTGTTTGTTTGTTTGTTTAGTCATTTGTAACTCACTTCTCAGCAGTGGTCTAGTCATGGCTCACAGAACAAAAACATGAAGGATGCAATTAAAAACCCATCCAAAAACATAACAACATAAAAAAACACCATGAATGTGATGGAGAGACTGGGTTCTGCCTTGCTCTCAAAGCAACCAATGAGAGCGGATGGAATGCTGAGAAAAGGAGATTTGAAAACAACAGTTAAAAACAACGATTAGGAGTCAGAAGCAGAGAAAGAAACTGACGGTTTAAGGAATGAGGTGAAAAGGGGTTCTCCCTAAGAGGCGGAGGATATTTTGGGTGTTTCCCACCGTCCAATCAGGGAGGCAGGAATCTTAAAAACTTCCTCTTCCTGTGGCTGTGGGAACCACCCCTTGCTCAGTTCCTTTCCTGCCTCGACAGGGAGAGCAAGCTCCTATCACTTTATCTGTTAACTTCTATAAAAACCCCCCCTTCCTCTTTCTTTACCTTCTGTTTTTTCAACTAATTCCACTCTTCTTCTTTTTCCTCTGGTTCTTCTATTTCCTCCTCACCTCCTGAGGGGAACGGCGTTGCGGCAGCCTAAGGCCTTAGGGAAGAAGCCGCGGCACGAAGAGGAGACGAATGGAACGCCATCCGAGAGATGACTTCCTGGAGGATGATCCTGCTTCAGGCGCTTGGTGCGGGGCCAAAGGAAAGCTTTTCGGAGCCGGCATGATCTCTGGGCTTGTGACGGCTGCCGGCAATGTGCCCTGTAGGGGCAAACCGCAAACAAGTGGATGAAAATGGCGCTGGTCTTCCTCAGCCACAGAAGAAGCACATGCTTCAGGCACCCTCCCCGGGCCTGGCGGCCATTTTGAAGCACGCAAATTGGCGCAAAACGGGGCTGATCAGCGGCAAAGCCCTAGTGAGCAGCAGGGATTCCCAGATGAAAACCTCCAGTCAGGAGACTTTGGCCATGGAGATTTCCAGTCCGGTCAGGATGACGCACAGCTCTGTCAACCCCATAGGGGGCCGGGTAATGTACCCATGATGGGAACTTCCTTTATCTCTGAGTTTTTGGAATCCATTAAACAGACAGTGGGCACTGCAGTCAGGGCAGCTTCTCATAGGAGACCCTATGCCCCTAGTTCGCGTTCCTCTTTCAGGTGACCCTCCCTCAAGAGACCCAAGGATCGAGCCTGGCTTACCAAAGGCACAAAAGAAGACACTAGCCAGTGACCACTTGGGGAGCGAGAGATCTCTTGATGGGGGTCAATCTGAGGGGGAACCGGGAGGAGGGCGAGTTTATATCCAATGAGGAGATAGAAAACATTACAGTCCCAGAACCTTCCTTACGATTTTTAAACGCAGAAGAGTACCAACCCCTCTTGGCTAAGGTTCTGGCAGCGTTAGGCCTTTATGAATCTCCTGAGGAGCAGGAGACCACTAACCCTCTCACTATCCCAAAAAATAAACCCAAGGGGAACACTGAGTTCTTCCCCCAGTACCGGTCTGCAGATAAGGTTTTTCCCTTTCCTGAGTTCTTCGAACGCCAGTTAAAATCTGAGTGGTCTAAGCCAAGTGCTAACAGACAAGTCCCTAATTTCATTAAGAAACTGTATGACTTACCCTCCTTTGCTAACGACATGTTGCAGGTACCGTTGGTTGATGCTCCAGTCGCAGCCCTGCAGTCACATGGACTTCTAGCCGAGGATGGTCATGGCTCGGTTCAAGACAACTGGGACAGAAAGATCGACCTGGCTCTGAAGAGGAGCCATGAGGCCACGGCCTTGGCCATTAAGGCGGCAGCCACAAACTCCATAGTGTCTCGAGCAGCAATCGTATGGATACGATGACTAACCCAACTGCTACCCGATGCAGATAAGAGGATTCTTGAAGGCACCAACAGACTCCTTAAGGTGGCGGAATTTTCTACACATGCCTCCCTAGATTCGCTTACCTTCTCCACCAGAGCGATGGCTTCAACCACGGTGGCAAGGAGGGGTTTATGGCTTCGTGCCTGGCCGGCAGACATTCATTCAAAGTCTGTAATTTCTTCCTACCCTTTTCAAGGTGAGAAGCTGTTTGGAGATGCCCTGGACAAGATTCTGGTGGAGACGCGAGACAAAAAGAAGGCCATACCTAAGTATCTGAGGCATTCTGATAGGAGGGGCTTTAATCTAATTCCTTTCGTGCCTCCACCAGCAACTCCAGACCTAAGCAGGACTATAGAAAATCATCCTGGGGGCAGCCCAGACAAAACTTCCGCAAAAACATTTCTAACCCATGGTTTCAGAGAAATCAGCCCAACAGGTCAGACAAGTCCGAGAGGGTTTCCAAGTCCAATAAGGCCTGACTGGGACTCCATCCCAGTAGGGAGTCACCTTTTACATTTTCACCAGGCTTGGGTGACCTCACAAGCTGATTCCTGGACTCTGGAAATTGTATCTTGGGGCTATGCAATAGAGTTCAAAAGAACTCCTCCAGATCGTTTTCTCATATCTCCTCTTCGATCAAACCCATCCCAGATAGACATCACCTTCAAAGCAATACATCATCATTGGAGAGCGCAGCAATAGAACCGGTGCCATGGAAGCAGAGATGTCAAGGTGTCTATTCGATTTTTTTCACGGTCCCCAAGAAAAATGGGGACTGGAGGGCAATTCTGGATTTGAAGTTTTTGAACAGGGCCATCAAACTACACCATTTTCAAATGGAGTCCATCAAATCCATAACGGAGGCCCTTCAACATCAGGATTACATGTCATCCCTGGACCTAACAGAGGCCTATCTACACATTCCAATTCTGCCGGCGCACCGCAGGTTCCTTCGTTTCTGTATGGACGGGTCTCACTTCCAATTCAGAGCCCTGCCCTTTGGCCTGGCAACTGCACCAAGAGTGTTCACCAAGGTATTGGTGAATCTGATAGCACACCTCAGACAGAAGGGAATACATGTACATCCGTACTTTGACAATCTGTTGATAAGGTCCACGTTGAGGAGGAGCGCTACACAGGATGTTCAACACACTATCAGTTGCCTTCAACAACACGGTTTTATAATCAATCTTCCCAAGAGTCACCTATGCCCGACATAGAGGTTGGAACACCTGAGCATGGTCATCAATACAAACCTGAACTCTATTTTTCTTCCAGAGGATAAGATATTGAAGACCAAGACCTTGGTGCAACAAGTGATTCGAGAGTCATCATTATCTCTCCAGACCTTGGCAAGGCTTATGGGTCTGTTGATTTCGAACCTCGAGGTGGTTCAATGGGGGCGTTTTCACACCAGGTCGTTACAGATGTTTATATGCCCTTACCAGTTCCAGATCATGAAGAAGCGTGCCATGTCTCTGATGGTACCCATGGAGGTCAAAAAGAGTCTGTTTTGGTGGACCAAGGACACCAATCTACTCCAGGGGAAAGTCTACTATGTGGGGAAAGAAATACAACTCTTCTCCAACGCCAGTCTCTCGGGTTGGGGGGGCGACCCTCAACGAGGAACCCACGCAGGGCCAGTGGATGCCCAAGGAGACGAACCTCCCTATCAACCTCCTAGAACTTTGGGCCATCCAAATGCCATTGCTGCATTTCCGGGACCAGGTGACCGGTCAGCATATTCTGGTCTGGACGGACAACGTAGCGGCAAAGGCAGATCTAAACAAACAAAGGGGATCCAAGTCCAGTTCCCTCCACAAGGAGGCCGTGAAGCTGTTCAGCTGGGCAGAAGATCACCTGAAGTCAGTCAGGGCAGAACATATCAAGTGAATCTGCAACATCAAAGCAGATTGGCTCAGCCGAGAGAGCATTCAATTGGGGGAGTGGTCCCTCAACAAGACACTATTTCAGAAGGTAGTGGAGCACTTCGGTCCACCAATTCTGGACCTCTTTGCCTCTTATCAGAATCACCAACTACGATGGTTTGTCACGAGGTACTTCCACAGACAGGCAGAGTCCATGGACACCCTGACATCTTCTTGGCCACAAGGTCTTCTGTACGCTTTTCCTTCAATTCCAATCATTCTGAAATTACTCAGAAGAATCAGACTGCTGAGAGCTGAGGTTCTGCTGGTTGCTCCCTGGTGGCCTTGGCGTCCTTGGTTTTCATCAATCCATCAGATGTCAATAGAGGAACCATTTCATCTACCAGTTTGGCCAGACATGCTGTTACAGGGCCCGGTTTGGCACCCACATCCCAACTGGCTGCAATTGACCGTGTGGAGATTGAGCGGAGATTGTTACTAGACTTGGGCTATACAAGAGAGGTAATGAACATCATTTTAGCTTCCAGAAAGTATTCCAACATGTTTACAACATGTCATGGAAGGCCTTTCACAGGTGGTCCCAGAAAAAGAGTGTGGACCCCTTACATCCTACAATTCCTAAGGTTCTCCAATTTCTCCAGGACGGTCTTCATTCCGGTCTGAAACCGGCTACCCTTCGGCGTCAGTTTGCAGCTCTATCTTCTGTACTTCAGCAGATGGATGAGGTAAAATTGTCATCCCATCCTCATATCCGACGTTTTCTTAGGGGAGCTTCTCTGAGTTCTCCTCCACAAGTTCATCGCTTTCCTACCTGGCGACTGAATCCGGTGCTCTCAGCATTAACAAATCCACCATTTGAACCTCTAATGTCAGTTCCGCTGAAAATGATGCGCATGAAGACTATATTTCTGGTGGCGGTGACATCAGCTAGAAGGGTTTCTGAGCTCGGAGCTTTAACTGTCAAGCGGGAGCTGTGTGTATTTCACAAGGACAAAGTTGTTCTCTACCCGGACCCTACTTTTCAGCCGAAGGTTTCGTCTAAATTTCACAAAAGTCAGGAGATTAATCTGCCATCTTTTTGCCTGGATCCCAAGCACCACAAGGCGCGCACATGGCATACTCTAGATGTGCATAGGGCAGTCAAGATTTACCTGATCAGAACTGAACCTATTCGTAGGTCCGATTCTATGTTTATTAACATAGCAGCTCCCAGGTTGGGACAGAAGATGTCCAGATCAGCCATCAGTTATGCCATTAAACAGTGCATAGCAGCAGCATACAAGGCATTGCATCTCAAGGTACCCCTAGGGATTACTGCTCATTCGACCAGAAGTGCGGTGACCAATGCAGCTTTTGACAAGAACGCCTCTGTCGAAGAAGTGTGTAAAGCAGCTACATGGTCTTCCATTTCCACATTTGTACGCCACTACAAATTGAATGCTTCGGCAGATGCAGCATTTGGTAGTCGAATCTTGCAACACATACTGCCTGGATAAGGTGATCCCCCCCCTGACTAACATACTGCTCTGGGAGCACCCAAGATGTCCTCCGCCTCTTAGGGAGAATGACTCTTGGCACTTACCGTGAGAGGTCCTTCTCCTAAGAGGATAGGAGGACATCTTGCCCTCCCTTCTATTGACCTATCTGCTAGGGAAAAAAATTCTCTTTCTCTCGCCTAGCACCTTTTTTCTAATGTTTACTGTGCCAGGTATTGTTGCCTGTTTCCTTCTTTAAGGTTCATAGTCAGTCCACTGGGTTATCTGTTACTAGTTGACCGATTGTTAGTTTTTGCCTTCTGAGTGGTTATATATAACAATTCTCTTACTGCTTCTTGGAGTCACCCAAACTGAGCAAGGGGTGGTTCCCAAAGCCACAGGAAGAGGAAGATTTTAAGATTCCTGCCTCCCTGATTGGACGGTGGGAAACTCCCAAGATGTCCAATCAGGTGGGAAATCACCCAAGATAGGAGAAGGACCCCTCACGGTAAGTGCCAAGGGTTGTTTTGTAGCTGAGGGGAACTGAGGGGAACTGTATAGTTACTGGGGCTGGGGATTTCATAGGAGGTAGGAAGAAACTGTTGGGCTTGCCTCTCTAGTATTGCAGCCTTGTTCAACTGGCCCATTTGACTCCAGAAACCAAGCATGTCTGTGTTAATCCAGAGTTCTAAATTGGATCACATACTTTGTGTTTTCTCCCATTGCCACTTGGGAACTGTAGTCTCGCCAGTAATTTCTGAGTGTCCTATAAAAAATTAAGACCTCTGCTTGACAAAGGGTGTTGACCAGGGTTGGTCAAACTTGCTTAACTTAAGAGCTACATAGAATAAATGTCAGATGTTTGAGAGCTGAGAGACATGTCAGATGTTTGAGAGAAGGAAGGAAGGACGGAAGGAAGGAAGGAAAGAAAGAAGTAAAATAGATGGGGGACAGAAGAGGAAGAGGTGGAAAGAAAGCAACTTTAACTTTAAATGCATTCTCCAAGCTGCCGGCTGGCTTGGCCTACAGAAGTGATTTAAAGAGACAAATGCCTTCTCCAAGTCAGCTGATGGGGTGGTGGGGGCTTCAAGAGCCACACATGTGTGAAAGTGTCATACTTGGCTCCCGAGCCACAGTTTGGCCACCCCTGTGGTTAAGTGTGTCAGCATAAAAGCAACAAAGTTTTTTTAAAATGTGCCAACAGCAGTCACTTTGAACCAGTCATAGGAGCTGCTTGGGTAAAACAAAACAAAAAAAAAGACAGTTGAGAACAAAGTAAGTTCATATTCTGAATGCTTTACTAGCAAAAATTAAATCATCCTTGTAGTGAGACACAGAATGTTGACAAAAAGCTACCAGCAGTACTAATAGCACCACTTAAAAATATAATATACAATATCCATTGCACCTAGAGCAATAAGCATCCATTTAAAATATTATTAAATGTTTATAATATGTGAGCACTATTTCTGCAGAAATCCTAACATTCAGGCCTTTTTAAGCAAATAATCCTGTGAGAATGCCCTCCTATGTTTCTACCAGCCATGGGGTTCTACAACTTTCTTTTGAGAAACACTGCAGCCTTCTCTCCCTCCTCCTCCTCATGAGCTCAGCTTGCTGGCTGCAAGACAGCACAGGAGGGGTGTTCCTTAGCCTGAACCACCCAGATTTAAAATCTCCAGCTGCAGCCCTCACTCCACTCACAGCCTCATCTTACAAAACTTCCCATGTTTGGCATCAGTGCAACAAAGACATTACTTCCAGCACCTTGACAGGTAGTTGCCTGCTGCCACTGGTGGCTGCACAATCAAGACGCAGCCTCCCACTCCCTTGGGGCATTGGTTTTCACCCAGATACATCCGTATGGAAATGTGAGTTCCTGCCTCTACTAAGGCTGGGTACTTCTCTATCCTAGAAATATGTTTTTGTGACATGAGTAAGTTGGATCTTCTGGGCACACTTGGATCTTCTCCTGAACAGTTCTAAGCATTTTGACAGTGGGCAAGCTAGAAGAGCTTCTCTGCAGAGTATAAAGCCATTACTAAGAAGACTCTGCCCTGATCTGCAGGGCTTTTTCTGAGCAGGAACACAGTTCCAGTTGGCATAGGGGGTGTGGCCTAATATGCAAATGAATTCCTGCTGGACTTTTTCTACAGAAAGCTCTGTGTGAAACAATGGTGACATTACAGGAGCTGTGGCCTAATATGCAAATAAGTTCCTGCTGGGCTTTTTCTACCAAATAAGCTCTGGTGACCTGGATGACCCACGTTAGCTTGATCTCATCAGATCTTAGCAGCTAAGCAGGGTCTGTCTTGCTTAATACTTGGATGGGAGATAACCAAGGAAGTCCAGGGTTGCTATGCAGAGGCAAGCCATCTCCTGACTTGAAAAGTCTCTGAGGTTACCATAAGTTGGCTGTGACTTGAGGGCTCTTTCCATCACCAAGAAAAATCCAGACCTGCTCACCACTTGTAGTACTTGGGCAATGACAACCCTTGACAGAGAGTTCCCAGATTAACTTTGTCACAGAGAATATACTGGGGGGTGGGAATAGTCTTTCAGATAATGAACTCACCCTAAGTCAAATTTTGTCCACAGTTTTGCTTATTTAGATTCCAAAGTATGGATGGTTTAATCACATTACAGAACGAATCCTTGACAAATTGTGCTTTAGAAGAAAGCACACTTGGTAATTATGGAAATGGATCTATAAATCAGGTAATTTCAGTGGGTAATACCTAGGAACAGGTGAACAGGCTTCTCATTTTTAATTGTGAAAAGTTAAATTAGACCCTCTCAGCTCCTCTATGCCAATTTTTTGCACATAGCACATTTTTACGGTCTGGTTATAAAGCCTAGACAAACAGCGTTTTATAGGAAATGTTGACACAACCTTAACTAAAGTGGTGCTAGCTGACACTTCTATATTTCCAATTTGGGGGAATTCTACTGGGAAAATATAAACGCCAAGGTGGTAATGGGAGCCAAGAATAATAAAAAAAACTTTAATCTTCCTCCCTACCCCATGAAGACCTGTTTTCAAAAGTACCAGGTCAGATGAGCCAGACTTACTCGTATTCCCAGAGGGGTACTAAAATTGCTTTCAAGACTTTGCTTTGTATAATTATTACTTCTTCCGAATACCAGTTCAGTTCTTACTGATAAAGTGCCTGCGTAGCTGTGACAATTGAAAGCAGGATTTTTGTACCTCCTAGTTTAGATTAGAATTAATTTATTTCTTTAATTTATATCCCACTCTCCCCGCCAAAAGCAGGCTCAGGGCGGCTCACAGGTTAGGGTCAAATAATGCCCAAACAAGATAAAACAGCAATAAAACATAAGACGTAAAACAATTATTAAAACATCAATATCAATAGGTTCTAGTGCAATAATTCATACAGACAGTTAGAATTTCAGTGATAGCAGATGGCGAGTTGATCAGTATTAGATGTTCCAAAGATGACCCATGGATGCTATAGTCTGGTAAGAGAAATCCAGAGTAATGTTTAGGTTTGTGGGCCTAACCCGTTGCTATAGATGTTACCGTTATGAGAAAGCATGGTGGAAGAGTGCTGTTTTACAGGCCCTGTGGAACTGTAGAAGCTCTCGCAGGGTCCTAACCTCCTCCGGCAACTCATTCCACCAGATAAGTGCAGCAACGGAAAAGGCCCTGGCTCTAGTTGACGTAAGCCTGGCTTCTCTGACGCTGGGGGCTGTCAGCAGGTTTTGAGACCTGAACCGAAGTGCTCGCTGGGGCATATGTGGGGAAAGGCGGTCCCTATGGTATGCAGGTCCCTGGCCAGAATGGGGCAAAATTTTTAGATGTTTTAGTGGACTGAGTATTATGAGGCAATAGTAATGGTGAACAAGTTTGCCAGTGTTCTTTGCCAAGTTTCTTTTTCTTCTGAGCCTCAAAACTTCTCCCTCTCCTCCTGCTCATTGGTTTATTGGTGAGCTCCATGTTCTTCTTGCTCATAAGGTTGCCCGGCCCCACTGGAGGTGGGGGATCCTCTGTTCCCTGGACCCACCAGATCAGGGGATTTGCCAGGAGCAGAAGGGAGGCCCAGGCTATGTTGCCGGCAATGTGGCAACCTTACTCCAGGCATGTCCTGGAAGTGATGTCATCACATCAGTAATGTCTGGTTGACACTCTTATTTGGACATAAATTCTATTTTTACAATAGAATTTATGTCCAAATAGAAGAAGAAGAGAAGAAGAAGAAGAGATCGGATTTATATCCCGCCCTTTACTTGGGAGTCTCAGAACAGCTTACAATCTCCCTTCCCTTCCTCTCCCCACAACAGACACCCTGTGAGGTAGGTGGGGCTGAGAGAGCTTTTTCGAAAATTGCTCTCGAGAAAGATCCAGCTCTTTCTGAACCAGAGCATTGCCAGGACATCCCAATGTGTTTATGCCACTTCCAGTACATGCTGGAATTGATGTTGCCACATCACTGGTGATATTGTAAGTTCACCCCATCCCCCCTGCCAGTTGCCAGGACGGATCTGACAACTCTACTTGCTCACCACAAAACTTAGCTTACAGCAGTGAACCCAAAGCCTTTATATCTGCTACTCTAAGAACATCTTGCAACCAAAGGGAAATGTTTACCATTCAAAATAAACATATTTTCTCAAAATCATAAGAAGCTGTGTGGGTTCCCTCAGTTGGCAGAACAGGCCCAGTGAAGTCCACTGCTTTCTCTCCGTGAGCTTCATGGCTCTCCCCAAACAGCTCTCCCCAGACATACTACACCAGCTTAACATTCAGGCTCACACCTAGCAAACCGTAGAAACTGGTATTCATTGAGCATGGCCAAGGATTTCTAAAGCTCAGCCCTCACTAAACTATAATTCCAAGGGTTTTTAGAATGAAACCATGCCAGGTAACCTGATATAAAAATTGTAAGGACCCCTGAAAATGTCCTTTAGAGCTGAATCACATCTCCAGTGTATCTTTGCTCTTCCTTTCACCACTAATGTGTTCTCTTTAAGCTGAGTTGGTGTGAGCTAGCTCACAGTTTTGTAGCCTCTAGCTCACACATTTTTGTCTCAGCTCAGGAAAAATGGCCCCAGAGCAAACTAATTAATGCAGTAGCTCACAACTTTATTGCTAGTAGCTCATGAAGTAGAATTTTTGCTCACAAGACTCCACAGCTTAGATGGAGCATTGCAATATGTCTGAAAGATCTCTCTGTGCCCCCCCCCCCCACACATGTTGCACACTCTTGCTGTGATGTGGCAGCTATGCAGCTCCTCCCAGTAATTCTGGCTTTGAGACCTGTGGAAACGAGAAGCTTCTCCCTCCCCCCAATAGCCAGATGTTCATCTTCCAAGAAGAAGAGAGCACATGACCTTATACATCTTTGAATGTCAAGGCGCCTATCCAGTCCCTCAGTCTGTTTTCCTCTGAAGCTGTGGAATGATCAGTATAAGAATTTCTCCAGCTTGCTGCTCTACACAAGGACAGAGGGAAAGAAAGAGCACATTTAACTATTCCTGAGTGATACAGCGGAAGGATTAACCTTCCCCGCACGCCCACACACAGACACCTTCTGGTCTCAAGCCAAACTGGGGTCCCACGTGGCTGCTATTAGCATTTACCTAGAAAAATCACTTGGAAACCTTTGCTACAAAACGTCCTGTATCTACTTAGGCTCTTTAAAACATCTTTTAATGTGAAAGTTAAAAAACCTTCAATGTCTGTTGCCTACATTTGGGTATCCCTGCCAAATGCTCTCCCACCTGGAATGCTCAGCTGTGATTTTGAAGTGGAACTGGACTTTGGGAGGCAAGCATGGGATTTCCAGTCCTGCGTTTGCCTCCGATATGCAGACTGGGAGGGATTTGCAAAGGGAAATTAAAAGGTCAGAGCAGAGGGTTCTACTTCTGTTGCCTGCTGGGGTTTTTTTAAACCTAGTTTGGGTTTCCCAATGAAATGAAGAGAAACAGCATGGGGATTAATGGGAGTGGGGAAAAGCTCTATAAACGGAAGCTGTACACACCAGCCATTTCTTCTCAACAAATCCCGTGTTCCTTTTAAGGTTGCCACCCCTAGGTGGGGGCAGGGGATCCCTTGGTTTGGAGGTTCTCCCCCTGCTTCAGGGTTATCAGAAAGTGGTGGTGGTGAGAGAAATGTGCGTTGGGCACTCTCTTATACCCTATGGAGACTGGTGCCCATAGGGTATAATGGAGAATTGATCTGTGGGTATCTGGGGCTCTGACAGTGTAGTTTTTAAAGATAGAGGTACCAAATTTTCAGCGTAGCATCTGGTGCCTCTCCTAAAAAACAGACCCCAAGTTTCAAAAACATTGCACTAGGGGGTCCAATTCTATCAGCCACAAAAGAAGCCCCATTATTTCCGAATGAGGGAAAGCATTTAAAAGGAGTGCAGTCCCTTTAAATGTGATGGCCAGAACTCTCTTCAGAGTTCAATCACCTTGTTCCTGACTCCACCCCCAAAGTCTCCTGGCTCCACTCCCAAAGTCCCCAGATATTTCCTGAGTTGGACCTGGGAACCTTACCCTTGCTCTCCCTTTGCACATCCAATGAAACACTCCTAAATGAACTCCCACACTGGTTATTAATATATCTAAAGCTCAACATGGCCAAATCTGTGGTTACTTAAATCCAGAGACTAGAGTAGGGTTGCTAGCCCCAGGTTGGGAAATACCTGGTGATTTGGGGGATGGATTCTGGGGAGGGTGGGGTTTGGGTGGAAGGACTTAAATGGAGTATTATTTATTTATTTGGTTTATATTCCGCCCTTTCCCGTAAATGGGCACAGGGCAGATCACAACATAAACTGACAATAAAAACCTACATTTCAAAGCTAAAAACAATGCATTAAAATTAAACAAAATAAGAACAATAAAACAATAAATAAAGTGCATCACAGGTGGGAAAGGCACATTTTACAGAGTAAACAGTTATCGGCCCAAAAATAAAATGATGGTAATAACGCCATATAGCCCATTTCCCAGGTGAACTGATCTTTGTTGCCTGGAGATCAGTTGTAATGCCAGGAGATCTCCAACCACCAGCTGGGCTGGCAGCACTAGACTGGAGCCATGAATAGAGAAAAGAGATCTTTCTACAAGCCTGGAAAATGTCCCAGTTTGCATCAAAATTTGAAATCTTAAAAATAAAACACCATTGGGGGGGTTAACCCCCCATAATAGAAGCAACACTTTTAGCTTTAAGAAATGAATGCCTTCGCTGGCCGTTGCTAGGTAACCACAACAATATGTCAACATTCAAGCCTTGGCTTTTGTCAGGGAAAAAGGCAGGGAGAGAGGCAGGGAGAGAGGCAGGGCTGTCTGGCCCTTTAAGGGAGGGCTCATCAGGACCAGGGTCACCAGCAACTACCAGGCAATTAGCTACCACCAAACTTGCATGACTCCCCCAGGCCTGGCTTCTTGCTACTGTTTGGCAGCACCACCACCATGAAAGCCAGTGTGAGATGCTGGTTTGTGTTTCAGACTACAGGCTGGGAGAGCCATGTTCAAATTCCCACTTTGCCATGAAAGTTTACTGGGTGACCTTGGGCCAATTACACAGTCTCAGCCTACTTTACCTCACAAGGGTTGTTGTGAGGATAAAATGGAGACAAGAAAAATGATATAAGCCTCTTTGGGTCCCCACTGTGGAGGAAGGTGAGATATAAAATAAATAAATAAAATGTGTAGCTGAAGATGGGAGGCAGATAAAAAAGGCAGATTGATGGGTGGGTGGAAAGGAGAGAAGGAAGCTGGGAGAGGGGAGGCTATGGGGATTGCCAAGAGTGAAAGAGGAAATAGTGTGGAAAGGGGGACATAGTGTAAGTCTTTGCAGTTTCCCCACAGTGTATATGTCTGAGCCATAGTTTTCCCAGGGAGAGGGTGCTGGGGGAGGTAAGGATTAGAAAAGCTGAAAGATAGGTGGATAGGGTGGGAAGCAGAAAAGAAAGCAGGAAAGTGGGAGATGGTATGGGGTTTTCAAGAAACGGAAAGAGGAAGTAGAATCATAGAATCATAGAGTTGGAAGGGATCTCCAGGGTCATCTAGTCCAACTCTTGCACAATGCAGGAAATTCACAAATACCTCCCCCCTAAATTCACAGAATCCTCACCTGTCAGATGGCCATCTAGCCTCTGTTTTAAAAACTCCAAGGAAGGAGAGCCCACCACCTCCTGAGGAAGCCTGTTCCACTGAAGAACCACTCGAATGGTTTCTATAATAGAGGGGAAGGAGAAAATGAGGTGTGCCCCACAAGTTCTTGTGGGTCCCCCGACTAGTGTTCTTCAAAGCAGAATCTGCATCATCTTCCAACAGTGCACAAGATCATGTGGATGACCACCAGAAACCAGAGTTTTGCTTATGATTGCCCCAAGAGTGAGAAGGATCTTCTTTTGGAAGTCTTTTGAATGGGACACCTGTACCGTCTGCTTTTGACAGCTGCAGGTTAAATGCTCAGTCCTTTTGCAGGCCACTTACATGCTGTTTTCTTTTGTCAATTTTGGCAGACTTTTTTTAACCTTCCCAAAAAATTGGGGGTATTTTTGACCCCAGAGTCATGGGGGAAAATTGGTTTACCCATTTAAAGTTTTCTACATGCGCCAACCTCCTGTTACGCCTTCTCCTCAGTGAACTGCAGTGCCCTGAATTCCCTCTCTCCCCTCCCCACTGCCTTTCTTTTTTAAGTTTGAGTTTCATCAAAAGGGAAAATGGGATCAATCTGACCCTAATAGACTTGGCTTGAAAATAAAAGCATTATGCATAATTGTAATTTGTGGTTCTATTAACCCCAAAAAATAATGAGAAAAAAAAAGATTTTAGCACTGTTCCCATGTTTAAATAGATGGCCCCAATACCTATGATTTCCATTTTATGGAAAGGTAGAACAGTAATTTTTCTCACAATTTATAGCTATAGACCTTTTGGGGGGGGGGGGGCTTTGAGGATTTAGAACACTTTTGGATTTGGGGGCTGCAATGACTCCAAGGGAAAGCAGTCTTTGCAACCTGAATAGTTGAGAATAGTAGGAGCAGGTAAATGCCCTGACTTTGTGTTCTTTCAAACCTACCTTCATGCCCACAGCCTCATGGAAAAGCTCAAATTGAACTGCATTGCACTTTTCAAAATGGGGTCTTTTTATCCCCCAGCAGTTTTCTATCCCCCAGCAGGTGGGGCACACCAGCTTAGACATGTTTGAAGACATCCTCTGAACCTCACATTTGTCAGACTTGAAGGAGCCATGAATCCTGAAACTCTAGATCAGGGGTGGCCAACGGTAGCTCTCCAGATGTTTTTTTGCCTACAACTCCCATCAGCCCCAGTCATTGGCCATGCTGGCTGGGGCTGATGGGAGTTGTAGGCAAAAAAACATCTGGAGAGCTACCGTTGGCCACCCCTGCTCTAGATGACCCATGGCCACCTGTTTGCTGAGCTAATTGCTCCCCTTGGACCTTCATATTTTGCAAACCTCAAGAGTGATCTTCTCAACTTTACAAATCTGGGTTGTGTGTGTGCTCTATGACCCCAGCCACCTGTCCACTGAGCTGATTGGTTCCCTTTGTCCTTCAAATTTTCCAAACTTCTGGTCTGATCATCTCTACAGGGGGAAGTTAGTCTAGACCCATAGCCACCTGTGCACTGAACTGAGTCACCTTCTCAACTTTACATATTGTGTTTGTGTGTTACAATGCTTACTTTCTTTAAATTAAACAGTTTAATAGATTCCCAGCTGTGTCTTCTGCTTTAAAAATGGCGGGGTCTATCTGACCCCATTTATGGTTTTGTAGGTTTTTGATGTTTTCAGTGAGGGGCATTTTTGACCCCAATTCAAAATTTTACCCTCCTTTGTCCCACATTTCTTAAGGAAGCTATTCTTGAGACTTGTTTTTTTTTCTTAGTAGCTAATACCATGACCGAGAGAGCTATCAGGTTTCCATGGCTTTTTTCCCTGTAATGTGGGGTAATTTTGACCCCTATGGCAAAGGATGGGATTTTTTTTAAACCTTGGGAGGCTCAATGGTATTTTCTTGTTTAAATAAAGTGTGTGTCCTGTTTTGGTAAATTGCTTTGTTCTTCACAAAAGCTCCATAAACTGTTTTAAATATATAAACAAACACACGGGATTGGGACTCTTCTAACCTTCCCACATTTTAGCTTGCAGGTGTGATTCTGGCCTTTGCAATCTGGTGTTACATTGAACGACCCTGCCAGTCCTACATTTCAATTTCCTTCTTCTGCAAAAACAGTATAAAAATACTTGACAGTGTAACAAATTATAAATGTATGAAGAGGTTTTGAACATTCCACTCATTCTGGTTATACCCTATTAAACAGGCACCGCCTTTTCAAACTGACAATAAACCTTTTAAGTCTTTTTATTAGGTCAGAAGTGTTCTAAATTAATTTTTTTTCCTTGCTAGGTTTTTGGCCTCACTGCCAGCAATCATACTGGGCTCAAAAGTATTCAGAAGACACTGAAACTTTGGCAAAAAAAAATGTGGTGTGTTTTAAGGTTAATGCTAAACTCCTGCAAGACATTATTTTAAGGTTTCAAAGAAAGATAGTGAGTTTCAGCATGTACCTGTCAGTGCTAAATGATTGTTCATTTCCTGTGAATTGGCAATAAAGTAATAAAATACATCTGGCAAACCAGGACATGTTGCTTGTTTTTTTTTTTTAAACTGTCCATGAGCAACCTTTACCAGCTGTGAGACATTACCATAGGAACTCCTGGAATAATTGGAAGAAAAATTAAATCACAGCAAAGATATCAGCAATTGATCTGCCTGTCTGATACAGACATGCTGTGAGAGCCAGTGGACAGAATGTTGGCTCAGGGACATTGATTCAAATCCCTCTCTGCCCCAAAGTTCATTAGCTAGTCTTGTGCTGGTCTCTATGTCTCAGTCCAGCCTACCTAACAGGGCTTTTTTTGTGGGGATAAAATGGGATATATCCATCTATACTACCACGAGCCCTTTAGAGGGAAGATGGGCTATGGGCAGCCAGCCTCCGGAGGGGGCCTGGTGTTCTCCTGGAATTGCAACTGATGTCCAGGCTACAGAGATTGGTTCAAGAGTTAGCTTCCTTTGCATGCAGCTGCTGCTGCTTTGGCAACCAAAAAAAAAAAATTAAGGAAAAAAATTGCTGTTGCCACACCATTATGCCATGGTTGGTGGAACCTGGAAGCACCATCGTGCCTCTCTAGGAATGCCAGTGCCTCTCCATGCCCCTTCTCCCACTGGTTGCAACTCTAATCAATTATCCTGGAGTAAATGACCGCTTCAAAGGATATACTCCAGGGCATTACATCCCTGCGGAGCTCCCACACCTCCCCAAAATTCCACCCTCCAGGAATTATGCAGTTCAGAGTTGGCCAACTAGTGGCTATTATACCTTAGAGAAGAGTACAGAAGAATTTAGAATTCTTTTCTGAAACACAGCCACTTAATCATTCTAATTCAGGGAACTGCCAGTTTGCCAAAGCACCATCTAGTTCAATCCATGTAAATTCTCAGACCACACGCACATATGCGCGCACACATGTGCAGTGTACTTGTTTGAGAAGACAGAAATCTCCAGGTCATAGTTCAGGATGCAAAATCTGGCTTGTTCTCAAAAAGGCAAGCATTCTCTCATAGAAAACGCCAAACTCGCTATTTTGAACGCTGAAGACTAGAAGAGTTAAACTGAATCAATGTGCATGCTTCAACACACAGCAAAATATTCTAAAATGACATGTGTTTGCCTTGAAGATACAGACAAGAGGGAGATGATTAAAGGAGCACAGACTGGGATCACATGTATGGCATATAATTCAGAACAGAAATAATAGAATGTAACTCTGACATTTTTACTGGGTAAACTGCAAAGTGGAAGCATGGTAAGAACTATCTCACTAAACTAGAAACCTGCCTTTTACTATCTTTTGTTTTCTACTCTGATTGCAAAGTTCACAGGTGAATTGTTTCATAAAAGAATAGATACATGCTCATGATTTTTTTAAAACAGACACAGAAGCCTAGCTGAGGATAGAATAAGATTTAGCAGCACAGTCATGAAGACACTGTTCTAGTCTAAAGTTAAAGAAAAAAACAGATACTCTAATCCAGGGGTGGCCAAACTGTGGCTCGTGAGCCACATGTGGCTCTTTCACACATATTGTATGGCTCTCAAAGCCCCCACTGCCCCACTGGCCAACTTGGAAAAGACATTTCTCTCTTTAAATCACTTCTCCAAGCCAAGCTAGTTGATAGCTTGGAGAATGCATTTAAAGTTGCTTTCTTTCCATCTCTCCCTCTCCCTATCTAATTTCCTTCCAGCTCTCAGACATCTGAAGTTCATGTCTTGTGGCTCTCAAACATCTGATATTTATTCTATGAGGCTCTTACGTTAAGCAAGTGTGGCCACCCTTCCTCTAATCCCAAAAGTAACCTACACATTCAGAAGAAGAAATGGTACAGACATATTGGGATGTGCCAGTTCAAAATCCCAACACAGAACTGTACAGTTCCTATTCAGGCAAAATCCTTGAGATATGAAGAAGAAGAAGAAGAAGAAGATATTGGATTTATATCCCGCCCTCCACTCCAAAGAGTCTCAGAGCGGCTCACAATCTCCTTTACCTTCCTCCCCCACAACAGACACCCTGTGAGGTGGGTGGGGCTGGAGAGGGCTCTCACAGCAGCTGCCCTTTCAAGGACAACCTCTGCCAGAGCTTTGGTTGACCCAAGGCCATTCCAGCAGGTGCAAGTGGAGGAGTGGGGAATCAAACCCAGTTCTCCCAGATAAGAGTCCGCACACTTAACCACTACACCAAACTGGCTCTTCAGATATGTTGAAGAAAGTCAGAAGGAGCTTGAAACGTTTAGCACAAGAAAAGGGAGTTCACCAAATTCAACATGAATCTAAGGAATTTTGAGTAAAAACCACATGGTTTTCCATATGACTGGATAGGGTTGCCATCCTCCAAGTAATGGCTGGTATTACAACTGATCTCCAGGTAACAGAAATCAGTTCACTTGGAGAAAATAGCTGCTTTGGAAGGTGGACTCTATGGCATTGAAATCCCTCCCTTCCGCGAACCCTGCCCTCCTTAGGCCCCCCGCTTGGTATTTCCCAACCGGAAGCTGGCAACCCTAGTAGTGAAACTTCTTGTAGCGTGCACATATTGTGCACCAAAGAAGGACAATCCTGATGCAAAGTATCATGGTTATTTCCCATTTAAAAATCCTGTTTTCCAGTTTTCATTCTATTTTGCACTTTCACCACAGAGATAATATTCATAGACAATAATAATTAGTGGCAGCTTCTGATTGGATTCGGGAAGTTTTGTGTGATGCCTTCCCCTTTCCCCGCGCCCTCCCCATGCATATTAACTGTTCTGGAAGTGTTTCCAACCCTCAGTCTATAGCTAGAAATTAACCAAGAAGGAGGCACCTTCCTGTCTGCAGTGCAAAGTCCTTTCCAATCAAGAAGCAAGACTGGTTAGAACTTGGCTCAGGGTCTTTTGAGCTGTGGTCCAATGGAATCAGTTGCCCTCTGAGATCTGACCTTGTAGATCAAGGGTGTCAAACTTATGGCCCATAGGATACAACTGGCCTGCCCAGGGCTTTAATCAGTGGCTCTTTTTCTCCACCACCACCCCCTGCCATCACCCTTTAAAGTTTGGAGGCTGCCAAAGTTCCCAGCTCCTTTTGCATTGTTTTTGCCTGCTTCAGCGGGAAGCTCTTCTGGGCTTGCAAAACTGCCAAAAAAAAAAAAAAAAAGCGGAATGGATTTTCCATTAAGATCTCTGGTTCCTGTGCAAAAGCTATGTGAGTAGTCTGTCTGGGCCCAGAGACCTTAATGGAAAATCCATTCCATGTTTTCCTAGCAACTTTGTCTGTGCTGCAATGTATTTCAATGGAGTAGAGTGCAAGTAGCTTCACTTTCCAGCATTTGTATGTCCAGTTGAAGCTGGAGTTGTCGCCTTGAAAATAAAGGGTTGATGCTTTGAGCCAGCTTGTCTCTGCTGAATGGATCTGAGAACTGGTGTCTAATGAGTACTCTAACCTGGGAACCCACAGTCACAGCGGGGAACTTGCAATGCCCAGCCATTTCATGTTTTCCTAGGCATGGAGCAGTTTCTGCCGAGATCCCTGCGCTTTTAAAAAATGTTTTATTTTTAAAAATGCATTGTCAAACTGCACTATTCCACCCACCTTTCCATTTTAAACAAAAGTGTTAAGCATGTTTGTATTTTAAGTTAAAAAACCCTTTAATTGTTTTGCATCCTTTTTAAAGTTTATATCTCCACTACCTGGCATTATATTTTATGACAGGCATGGCCCAGCCCCACAAAGTCGCATTTATGTCAGATCCAGTCCTCATAACACAAGCATTAAATCTGATTTCAAAGTACATCCCATGTCGAATGTTCTGAGGACATGAGGGGAAGGGGTGCGTGCACAGTTTGCAGCGCACTTTGAAAGGAGGCTGTTTAGTACATGGTGGGTGCTGGTGAGAGAGAAGGGAAGGCTTGGGGGTCCAGAAACACATTTAAATCAAAATTAGGGTCCCAAGGTTCAGGGCCGGCCCTAGACTGTCTGGTACCCTAGGCAAAGCTTTCTGGTGCCCCACCCCGCACTATAACATCGCCAAGTCACATGGGAGGCACCCAATTCAGTGCCCCCTGAAGACCAGCGCCCTAGGCAATCGCCTAGTTTGCCAAATGGCAGGGCTAGCCCTGCACACGTTGCTAAAGTTTGAGACTCACTGCCTCAGAGAAAGTGCAAGAGAAAAAGAAACAGTGGCAAAACTCACTGCTCTGAGGAACCATTGATGTGAGTCAAGGCACACAAATCACTTTAAAAAATAATAAACTTCCAACGGCCTTCCAGTTTGCTTTTGCAGCTTCCGTTACCAGCAGAGCTGAAATAGATTACAGCCGCCTTTGGAGATCTGTTGCTTTATACCTGTTCTGGGATCTGAACAGCAAAGCCGAGTTCCGCTTACTTGAGCCTTCACCAATATGGCAGGCAGACCTCCAGGTGTGCGAGTCGAGTGATAACTCCCGCAACTGTTGCTGTTTTACAATTGTTCACAGTTTAAAAATTGGTGGGCAGCAGAGACAGGAAGGGAAAAGGTCACCAGAGGACAGTGCCCCTTGCCGGCATCAGGTTTCAGACTAAGGAATCACAAGAAGGGGGGGGGGGGATAAGGAACATTTGGACTTAATTATAGCTCTAATCTGGCAAATAAGGAACAGTTGTTTGCTGGAGATATTGAATGATGTAGAAAAGTTTTTCTGGCTCACTGAAATACCACTTTATAGGAGTTCCTGCCACTTAGAACAAGATGGAAAGTCACTGATACATCTCAGCGGTATGACTCTTGGGCATACATCAAAGCCTCTCTAACAGCATGTCCCGTCATGTGAAATGGGCAGAAGCGTGAGTGCGTGGGAGGGCGTTGCTTAATACAAATCTTATACATAAACAAGAAAGCAAATGGCAGTTTTTAATTTTTTTATTTATATCCCATCTTTTCCCCCACCGAGGACCCAAAGTAGCTTACATCATTCTCCTCTCCTCCATTTTATCCCCACAACCCCCCGTGCGAGGAAGGTTAGGCTGAGAATGTGTGGATGTTCCAAGGTCACCCAGCAAGCTGGCATGGCAGAGAGGGGATTTATTTTATCTAATAGGCTTATATTCTGCCTTTTCCCGTAAATGGACTCAAGGCAGATCACATCATATAAAAATAACAATAAAAACCTACGTATCAAAGTTAAAACACCAATTTTAAATTAACAGTAAAAACAATAATTAAAAATTAATTTGAAAATGGGACTGGCAGATCCTTGTCCAACACTTTCACCCAGGGCTTTTGTTGTGGAAAAAGCCCAGCAAGAACTTATTTGCATATTAGGCCACACCCCCTGACATCACCATTGTTTCACACGGGGCTTTTGTGTCAGAAAAGCCCAGCAGGAACTCATTTCCATATTAGGCCACACCCCCTGATGCCAAGCCAGTCGGAACTGCGTTCCTGCTCCAGAAAAGCCCTGCTTTAACCATTACAACATCCTGGCTCAGTGTAATACACTTTCATGGAAGAGTCTTTAGGACTGGGGAATGACAATCCACTTCTCATCTGACAAGCACTTTGACTTTTTATTGAAATACATAGAGTTTGAAGTACTGCTGATTATTGGAGTCTGTTGTTTTTATGATCTTGTACAAACAGACTCCAGCTTTGAACTGGTGAAAAAAAAGAAAAGAAGAGGTTCCATTTGACCACCAAAAGGCTACAGTGGGTATCATGGGACCTGCCTGTGCAAAAGCTACGTGAGAGTGGGAGTTTTAGCAAGCTGGATCCAGCCTACTATTCTTTCTTAAGCAGGTATCTAATTGTTGTGTCTTTTGGATATCTCCTGAGCCATTCATACTGTGTTTATGCTGGAAAATTTGTGTCAAACATAGAGTTGTGTATATATATATATCTATAATTTTTGCCAAGAGGGACAAGATCTTGTAATAAGAGCACAACGGCATGTATCAGATGAATGACTCTCAAAGGCTGGTGTTGCCAAAGGTGAACATGTGCCTGCCAACAGATTTAAGCTACATACAAGATGAAAAAAAGAAGTCAGTGGCTGGAAAACACCCAAGTCCACATAATGGGGGCAGTAGGCAGAGAAAAAGCATTAGATGGAACAAAGAAAAGCAGAGTAAATAAGAGGAAAGACAATGGACTTAATAATAGATTCCTAATTCCTAACAGTAAAAAAAAGAGCCAAAATACGTCACAAAGGATGAAGAGAGCAGGGGTTTTTTTTGTAGCAAGAAGAAGAAGAAGATATTGGATTTATATCCCGCCCTCCACTCCGAAGCGTCTCAGAGCGGCTCACAATCTCCTTTACCTTCCTCCCCCACAACAGACACCCTGTGAGGTGGGTGGGGCTGGAGAGGGCTCTCACAGCAGCTGCCCTTTCAAGGACAACCTCTGCCAGAGCTATGGCTGACCCAAGGCCATGCTAGCAGGTGCAAGTGGAAGAGTGGGGAATCAAACCTGGTTCTCCAAGATAAGAGTCCGCACACTTAACCACTACACCAAACTGGCTCCTCCTTTGCATATTAGACCACACACCCCTGAGTAGCCAATCCTCCAAGAGCTTATAGGGCTCTTAGTCTAGGGCCTACTGTAAACTCCAGGAGGATTGGCTACATCAGGGGTGTGTGGCCTTATATGCAAAGGAGTTCCTACTACAAAAAAAGCCCTGAAAGAGAGCATGCAAATAATCCTCTTCCAAATATAGCAGAATCTGTCTATGAGAACTTTGAAGATGATCAAGACCATTTCTAAAGACTGAAACTGGCAGTGTGGGATATAATTCATGGGCACAATGCTGCCAAGCACTTTTTCAGTCCTATTGTTTTCAGGGCTAGAGAGAGAAGCAGGTGAGTAGTTTCCTGCTTGAAATCCGTGACCAGTGCAAGATCTGTGTGTTTACTCTAAAGAAAGACCAACAGAGTTGAATGTGGCTTTCTCCCAAGTGTATATGGGTATTATTACAAGCCAAAAAATGATCTGAAATAAGGGCGGAACATTTTGCAGAACACTTTGCCCGCACTGCCTTCCCATCAATCAGCCCTATTTGGTCAGGGGGGTGTGGAAGGCGCTATGAATCAGGGTAAAAATGTTCATCGATTTGTAAAGGCAAAGAGGCATAGTCCTCGCTTTATGGTTCCTAATAAAATCAACTCAGAGCTTTTCAAGGTGCTGGTAGGGTTGCCAACCTCCAGCTGGCACCTGGAGAGTTTCCACTATTACAACTGATCTCTAGATGACCAAGATCAGCTTCCCTGGAGAAAATGGCTGCTTTGGGGTGGAATCTATGCAGTCCTAAGCTCTGCTCACGACCTGAGTTCAATCCTGGTG
This sequence comes from Heteronotia binoei, assembly GCF_032191835.1. Classification (NCBI taxonomy): domain Eukaryota; kingdom Metazoa; phylum Chordata; class Lepidosauria; order Squamata; family Gekkonidae; genus Heteronotia; species Heteronotia binoei. The sequence continues at coordinate 29,844,316 of NC_083232.1, forward strand.
GAAGCTGGGTTTCAGGTAGCAGGCTCAAGGTTGACTCAGCCTTCCATCCTTCCGAGGTCAGTAAAATGAGTACCCAGTTTGCTGGGGGGAAAGTGTAGATGACTGGGGAAGGCGATGGCAACCACCCGGTAAAAAGTCTGCCGTGAAAGCAAAATCACCCCAGAGTCAGAAACGACCGGTGCTTGCACAGGGGACCTTTCCTTTCCTATGGCATTATACTTTGCTAAGGTCCCTTCCCAAACCCCACCTTCCCCAGCTCCACTTCCCAAATCCCCAGGTATTTCCCAAACCGTCACTGGCCACCATACGTTAGTACCTTGAAAGCCTTTCATGGCTTGGGATTCAAGATTCTCCTTTGCCATTATGGACCAGTCCAATTCAACCCAATGATTTCTTCACTGAAATTCTGGGCATGACTGCTACTCATTCAACGGTTTCCCAAGTGTTCCTCCCCATCCTCTGGGTTTTCAAAAGGAGTCTGAAGGACCCCATCTCTCTCAGCCTCTTGGAAGACCTCTCAGGCAGAGTTGGAGAAGGTTTTTTGCTGAGAACTGAAACCTTAAAAGTACCATGAAGGCACTGTTTTTCTGGTAAATTCTGCCAGTCTGCTTCATGTTGGGAAGATGGTTCACAATTTGCTATACAAACTTGGTATTAGAATCATAAGAGTTGGAAGGGACCTCCAGAGTCATCTAGTCCAACCCCTTGCACAATGCAGGAAACTCACAAATACCTCCCCCTAAATTCACAGGATCTTCATTGCTGTCAGATGGCCATCTAGCCTCTGTTTAAAAACCTCCAAGGAAGAAGAGCCCACCATCTCCTGAGGAAGCCTGTTCCACTGAGGAACCACTCTAACAGTCAGGAAGTTCTTCCCAATGTTGAGACGGAAACTCTTTTAATTTCAAACCATTGGTTCTGGTCCTACCTTCTGGGGTCACAGAAAACAATCCTCTGTATCAATGGCCCCCAACCTTTCTGGCACCAGGTTGGGGACCCTGCTCTATATGACAGCCTTTCAAGTACTTGAAGATGGTGATCATATCACCTCTCAGCCACCGCCTCTCCAGGCTAAACATGCCCAACTTCTTCAGCCTTTCTTCATATGACTTGGTCTCCAGTATTATGGATTATAAAGCCGTTGAGCTATATGGAATGGGTGGATACTTTTAAAATATGTGCGGAATTAGGGATGCCAGCCTGGGTATCTCCTGGGATTACAGCTCATCTCCAGATTACAGGGATCAATTCACCTGAGGAACACGAATGCTTTGGAGGGTGGATTCTGTGGCATTGAATCCCACAGAAATCTGTCTTCCCCAGCCTCCACCCTCAAATCTCTAGGAATTTCTCAACCTGGAGCTGGGAACCCTACCTCCTGCCAGTTGCTTATTATAATTTAGGTGCTGATAAATCTACAACAAATGAGAATAAAGGCTGTAGCCATTTAAAAAATATTTATTTAGAAGGTTAATTTCTACTTACCTCTGTATTTTTAAGACTAGCAAAATAGATTATTTCTCTTAACCAGTATAAAGTACTAAGATTTGTATTTTAATTTTGTGGAATAAGAAGAGTGACTTTTTTACTGGGCTGTGGCAAATAGAGCCATGTGCATCAACAATATTTACGGATATAGTTGCTTGCAACAAAGATGCTTGATAAATGAGTTTTCCATGGTTTGGGCTATAGGGCTTCAAATATTCAAAGCCCTGAATAACTTTACTTTTCACAAGGAAGCATTATACTTTAAAAGATCCTCTGACCTGGCATGGCACCCCTTATTTTATTGTGCTGAGTTGGAAAGATGGCAAGAATTTTACATGCTATACTGGACTGTGACAAGAATTCCTCCTTATGTTTTTGCATTTAAGCTGGGAAAACAAGTGACACAAGGACATTTCTTTGTTTTAGGCTGGTATTTGCCTTTTGAAATGAATGCTGACCAGATGCTGCCTTGCCTTCATGTTTAGGCGCTCTCCCCCACCCCCGTTACTTGGGGGTAGATGGGGGCATTACTGTACTGAGACCTTTCAACACATTGCATGGTGGCAGCCTTGGGTGTTTTGTGCAACTCTGCATACCCTTGGCATGAAACAGCAGCCAGGTGCATCTGTAAATCTGTTTCTAACATACATGTCTCCCATTCCCACATCATATTTTGGGATTTTTTTAAAAAGCTGGTTACATAGAAAACAGGTGAGAATTGAGCCCAAGAAGCTTTCTCCAGATCCCCCCCCCCCAAAAGGACAGGGTTTGTGGGTAGCCTCACAGAAGGGTACAAGTCTGCCTGTCTGAACGCTGGTCATGTGAGTACACCGGTACTGAGGCCAGGCAGCAAACGCTGAAATCCCACCAGGCCCACCCTTGCCCTCTTGAGCCTTCTGGCCAACCTGCAAAGCACCCGTCCTCCCTTCCAACCACTCAGAACAGGTCCTGCTTTGGGAGCCTAAATGGGCTAGTTTGGTGGCAAGCAAGCCTGGAAAGTTCTTTCTTTCACCTACTCTTCCTTGATGTTTGTGGGACTGGGACTTATCTAGGCCCTTGTAGGCCGTGGGCTGGGATTTGTTCAAGCTTGCAGTGTGGGTAAGGATGGCTCAGTGGGATCTATGAAGCTTAGGTGAGAACCATGCAGCATCCGTCAGTAGGATGAAGGGGAAAACCTAAGACCAGAAACCCAGAGCTATGGAGCAAGGCCAGAAACCCCTTGAGAGGTGCCATTATCTTCAACCTTGCAGATAAGCGGCTAGGACTTTGCATACTTTCTCAAAGCAGTAGCCACTGCTTGGCAAGGAAGAGCCAGAGCTGAATACAATTGAATGGTTGGGCTTGGAGCCAGGATGGCTGTGCTAGAAGATCAGGGTTGCACAGGCAGATAAGGCCTGACTCTTCTGCATGCCAACAAATGCCCACACTGCAGATACTGATTGGATTTAAAATTAATAATGTTGGTCCTTAATTATTTCAGCCATGGTGCTAGCTCCCCTTTCCCCATTTTCTGCGGGGCAGCCACAGGCGGATCCTTTTGCCATCCAGCCCTGTTTGCAGTCATTCTGGTAGCATCGAGCTGGGAAACAGGATACGGCAATGGATAATTTGTCTGATACAACAAAGCTCTTATGTTCATTTAGTCAGACTATCCCAGTTGGGTATAATGACTGGGAGGTTTAAACACCCCACAGAAATGGTAGATTTGATGGAAGACTTGAAATACAAAAGAAAAGGCATTGTCCTTGTCCTAAACATATTCATTTACAAGAGATAGGGGAGGGGCATACTTCCAGAAGTAAGTATGAGATGGAATCTTTAGTTCTCAGAGTTTTACAAAGTGGGATATGGGATTCATTCAAATTGGATGGAAAACCTCATATGTTGAACTTTCATTTTTTAAAAGTAATACAGCCATAGCTGGAAGGGCTCTCCGGGGTCATCTAATCCAACCACTGCACAATGCAGGAAACTCAAATACCTTCCCCCCATACCCCCAGTTACTCCTGGTCCATGCCCAAATGACAAAAAAAAAAACCCTTAGCACTGATGCAACCCTTCCTGCCCTCCCTCTCATGATCTGCCTAAGTTCACAGAATTAGCATTGCTGTCAGATGGTCATCCAGCCTCTGTTTGAAAATCTCCAAGGAAGGAGAGCCCACCACCTTCCAAGGAAGCCCATTCCACTGAGGAGTCCTCTGCTTTCATACATCAGTCAACCAGATACATAATTTTTAAAAAATAGTTCTTGTACAGGGAGCACTGCATGTAGCTTGGGGAAGAAATATTCAGGATCAGTGTATATCAGACTTGCAAAGCATTTGTGCAGACAAATTATAAAAGACATTAATACTGATGTTACAATTAATATTCCTACACTATATTTTATCTGTAGATACCTCTCATCATTTGCAGTATGTTAAAGGAAAAAGGCAGAAGGATTTAGCAGTGGAAGTATCAGTTTGTCCTTTCAACAATAGAAGCCTCCACCTGCCCTGCCCAAATCCTTAATTATCATATTTAGCCATCTGCACAGGTGACTGAGACCACTTATAAGATTATTTAAATACAGTGATTTTTCAACCACAAGTTTGAGTAAAGTGGCTAGCATTTTTAGATGGATAAAGAGAGAAAATACTAAGGGAGAATTAAGTACAGTGCTTGTTGATGGAGAGGAATCTAGCTGAAGCAAATGCATAGTCTTGGAAACGGAAGTCCAAAAGTATGCTCTCCCTCCCCATATCTTATCTTTCAGCCCGCAATCTTTGCTTTAATTTTATATAACTTTATTTCTGAATCCTGTTGAACAGAATTCAGGAATAGGAAATGCAAAAAAGGAGATGGACAAGCCCTTTCTTTCCAGCATCTCAATGAATGCCCAGAATATTCATATGTGACCTCAAGACTCAGTTCTCAGCCGCAGCTTGAGGGATTGTAAATAGGACTCTGTATTTCAAAAGAATGCTAGTTCTACTGCACCATAGACTCATTGAAATGTCCCAAGATACAAGTTCATAACAGAAATACTCAAAACTGCTCGTCACGTCAGAATAATACCCTTAATTATATGATACTGCCTTTCTGCTTTGTGGAGTACTTTTCAGTTCTGGCCTAGGCTGATTCTCACATCTGTGTTTGAAACATTTGCAAACACTCCTCTGCTAATGGCTGGCAGTTGCCATCTGTTCAATGAGAATAACAGTAAACCACAAAATATTCCAGACCAATTCTGCTGGTGTTTCATTCATTTCCATGCAAACCTATGCTACGTTATTCCAGTCATTGACAGGACCGTTTTTTTACACCCTCTTTCAGGAATTTTCTCCCAAGGACTATTTGCAAGGAGGAATGTTTTTCATCTTTGCCAGGGAAAGTCTGTCCCACAACTTCCTTTCAAATAATGCTGTTGTGTAACAAGTGCTGTAGCCAGATTGTTGGTATGTCTGTTGTTGTTTTACTGATTTTACTGCTTCCAGTTTAATGTTGATTCTTACAGTTTTTTTCTGAAATTTGTAAGCCAAATGCTGTATTTTGGCAGGAGGGCAGCACAGGCTTTTAAACCCCCCATAAACGATGTAAAAATTACAGGGAATCAGGATCAGTAGTTTTTTTCAAACTAAATAAGGGCATAAAAAAGGAAGCCGCTGCAACTACCACAAAAACAGATAGATTAGCATCCCAAGGTGATGGTCACCAGCTAGTCAGGTTTATATGCTCATCCTATTAAGGATGACTGAGGGTGAGGTGATGCTCAAAGAAATCCTAACATATTCATTAATTATATTTCTATCTCACTTTTTTGATTTTAAGACTTCTAAACTGGTTTACAGTATTTTAAATAGTTAACGTCTTACATTCAAATGCACTGCCTCATTGTACTGAAAAAAGACATCAACCCATCAGGGAGTGGTTTCCCTGGTGTCTGTTTGCAAATTTTAGCTGACTTGGGGAGAGGATAAAGTGGCGGTGGGGGGTGTCACTCTGGAGAGTCTGTGAAGCTGGGCAAGTCATACATTTTGTTTCATATGAGGTTGGGTGGTGTGAGAGAGGGGGCCCAAAGGGAATCTGTCAGGCATCTTGTGAATCTTAACATGCCTGCTACCCAGGATACCTGATATCTGCAAGCTACAGAGGGACTGTGTTTACGTCTGCTAATCAAATCAAGCAATCAGGTGTGGGGAGGGGACTACATCTGCACATCTGAGGGATACTTTTCTTTGTTATTATCCCTGTTTCCAACGATAGATGATCACCATAATACTAAACCAACTACTGGGAAAACTGAAGCAGGAACAAGCTATTATCAACATACAGGTCACATTCATGGCTGTTAACTGATTTCCCCCTACCTGCATAACTCATATGTAAATCTCCATACAATTTAAAACTCCCTCTCTTCTGCTTCCGGTCTGATTTTCATGGGTTTAAAAGCACCAAAAGAGCTTGGGTCATATGATATTGCTAGATGCCAGATCTGCAGGCAGGGCCAGGAGCTGTTTAGATCAGCTAGTGATCCTCTAGCATCCAATGAAAATTATGACAATGGCTAATGGTTAGATAAGAGTTATTAATTATATTTTATCAAGCTTTTCAGCCAGAATTGGCCCCCAAAGCATGTCACTGGGGAAGGAGTCAAACTCTAGCATAAATCATATTAACATTCAAGACAAAATGTTCAGTGGGGAAGAGTTTCTCAGCTGAACTGGATCCAGGAACAATGGAAAAGTGCCTGTCTGCTTCCTGCTGTTCTTCCAGTATTCGGTATGTCAGAGATAATGGCTCCCCTCCCCCTTACAGCCTGTAACCCAAATAAATAAATTATCCGATTGGCTTCTAATTTGTAAGTAGATTTGTCAACTCTGGGTTCAGAATTATGTGGAGATTTGAGGGTGAGCCTCAGACAGTGAAATTTAGGAAACGGAGGGTCCTTGACCCAATATGTCATTCAGTTCACCTTCCAAAAGCAGCCATTTTCTCCAGAAGTGGGTTTTTTTAAAAAAAACAAAACAAAAACAAATAAACAAGCCATGTATGTAGTCTGCAGATGAACTGTAATTCAGGGAGATCTCCAGCCCCCACCTAGAGGTTGGCAACCCTAGTTGTAATTTTTCTCAAAATTGGTTTAGCTTTGAGAGTTGCTGCATGCATGGCTCAAGGCAAAGTACACAAAAGAGGATGCATCTATTAAAAATGTGCAGAGCACCTTTTCTTCTCCAAGTAAGCATCTCCCCAGGGATTTGATTTGCCACATAAGTACAGAAGACAGTACAGGCTTTGGCAGTTATGCAAACCCGTTGTTTAAATGGGGCCAAATACTACGACCCGAATGTGACTGTGGTGCAGCTCCCTGCTCACGAGACTATTTCCCATCTGTCACAGAAATGTGAGCATCCTGCTTTCCAGGGTGATGTGACCAAGGTCTTTGAACTCTCCCCAGCTGCAACTGAGTGCACTAAAAATCTCGATATTAGTATTTAGACAGCTTGCCCAATCAACTCGGTTACATATTTTACATTATTATATGCTTCCTGCCTGTGTGTAACTCTTAAATAAATAAATAACGCCCCGGGGCTTCCAGAGGAGTGCACGAGCTCCAGCATTTCTCTCTTTCCCTAGCAGTTCTTTCATTTCAGCGCTGGCAACAGGTGTGACCGCGCTTGTGAAAACAGAATATATCTCCATTTCACAGGGCGGCCTCTTTAAAGCAGACGGGAACTCGCTGAAAGAATCTTTTCTCTTTCTGTCGCCCCCTCAAACTTGCTGCAGCCGGCAACTAGCCGCGCCTGCCCAGAAAAACTGACCGAACAGCGCAAGGAGAGGGGGCGACAGGTGGAACGCCCCCACCCGCTTCAACCGCGTCTGTGAGAAGCCAGCCGAGCGCGCCCTACAGAGGTATTTAGAGCCGCGTGATGGCGGTGACGTCGTGGGCCATGACGCAGCACGCAGCGAAAAGCCGATCGGAGGGAGCGCGTGCAATTCCTCTTCCGTCGACCATGAGTTGCCGCCGCAACCGCAACAGCAGTTGCTGCCGGCCAGCCGGGCGCGCGCACGTCCCACGTAGCGCTCTCTCCCTCGCTGGTGCGCGCGCGGAATGGTTTTTCTCGCGCCTAACGGTTTTTTTCTCCCCCTCCTGCTCTCAGCCGGACCTCAAAAGCGCGCATTGGTATCATTTCGACTCAGGATGGTGTAGAGCGCCCCGGCGTCTCTCCTGATGGAGTTTCGTTGCCCTCTAGGGGAGGAGGGCGAGGAGGCGAAAGGAGAAGGACTTTTGGTCTTTTTTCTCCTCGTCGAGCGGAATTATTCAGGCTTCCGCTTTGGAGCTATGGAGGTGTGCTTTCCATAGAAGTATACTTGCTACAGGCGTACGTTAAAATAAATGAAATTAAAAATAAATTAGCAGGTGCATTTCTCCCACCTCCCCCCGGGGAGGAAAGAAGTTATGAAAAGGACTTCCTCTGAGAAATTTTTGCTTGTCATGCATCTATGAAATGCACAGCCGCTCTGGCGGAGACAGTCCGCACAAATGCTAGCTCATGCAAACGCCTGTCAGCGATTTGGTACTTTAACGGCAAACCAACACAAATATTTTCCCAGGATTTAGCCTCATAACTCTTTTTTACCGAAGGGCGTGCTCTACTTCACCAACATGTCAGGATAAATAATGATAAAACACTGTTAGTATTTAAAGTTCTGCAAGATTCTTGTTTATGCCAAGCTTCTGTTCCTTGTGATGCTAATAACTGCTCCTGCCCCTTTGAATCCTGCATCCTAACTTCAGAAAATACCTGAAGATTTAAGAGGGTGGGATTTAAGGGGGGGAGGGAGCTCAATCCACCTTCCAAAGCAGCCGTTTTCTCCAGAAGTGGAATAAATGCTTCGAATAAACAAGCTATTTGATCTCTGTAGTCTGGAGAGCAGATCTCCAGACCCCACGTGGCAACCCTGTTCCTAAGCATCATCTAACAATTCCAGACAGGTAGAATGTAGCAAAAGTTAAAACAGGCGCCCACAGTCCACTGGTATTTTCAAGACTAACAGAATTTGTTCTACCATAAAAGCTTTTGTGAGTCACAACTCACCGCATTAAGTGCCTTTAAGATGTCACTGGACTGATGTTTTATTTTTATATCATTTTTTCCCCTCTTCTGAAGCACTCTGACCATTCACTTGGGAAAGGAGCTTGGTGGTGGGATTAGCAAATTGCTTTCCTTTTTGCTTAATTTATTTGTTTTTGTGCTTTCCATAAGAAATAATGTATTCTGTGGCAGATTTAATGTTTGCCTATTTTGGATAAGGATATATGTGATCTTGGGAGTTTGGGCAAATGTAATTGAGGACATTCTCAGAAATTTCTAAACAAGGGGAATATAGAAGGTATTTCCTATTCAAGTCCCTTGGCACCAGGTACAATTTATTACTGGGCTTTCTTTTACGCCTGGCTTATTCTGTCGTATGAAAAACCATGCCTGTCAATGCAGCCAGTAGGCAGGGAGGAAAGTATCTAAGCTTTTTTTAAAAATGTCTGCTCTAATTGCTTTTGTAGTCTCTAACAGAATACATGTGGCCTTGAAAGAGTATGAAATGTGTCAAGGTTAGTGACTTATCTGGTCATCCCTCTCCTTGTAAATTGTATAAAGAGTTTCTTTGTATATGAAATTAGGATGGAATGGGGTTCTATAAACCATTAGGTTAGGGAGTTTAAGCAGCCTGGTTTCTTCTCCAAGCTGTTTCCCTTGTCATTGACATTCAGCTGCTCCCAATGCTCTTGTCCTTTCTGGGGCATATTTAGTTCTCATTAGACTGATTATTAGTGTATTTTCCATTTTGTTAATTTGCAAAGTAATATTTCCCTGCTTATTTAATACATTTTGATGCTACCTTTCTACCCAATCAGGGTCTACAAGTAGGATTGCCAGGTCCAACTCAGGAAATACCTGGGGACTTTGGTGGAGCTGGGAAACTTTAGAGATGGAGCCTAGAGACTTTCCTATTCCCTAAAACAAACAAATAAAAATACAGCAGTGCAGTTCCCTTGAGTGCAGTCTTCATTTCCTCCTCTTTTCAGCCTACAAAGGATTCCCCAAGCAGCTGCACTTCCACACTCACAAAGCAGCCAAAATGAACAGTTTGCAAGCCCACACATTTGTGATTTCGCTTTAGTTGTGGGAGTTGCTGGATGTAGCAGTCTGCTGTATTTCTTTTTACTATCCAATACAAATAATCAGGTTCTGGTTTACGAATGACTTATGAAAACAATGGCAAACAGAGGAGCTTCCTCTCTCACACACTCACCCAACCACATGGCTCTGCTTGCTCACCCCACCCCTCTACAGCTTTATTCAGCTGAGATTTAAAGGCACGCGCACCTTCCAAAACACAAGCAGCTCTTTGCAAGCTTCTTCTAAGCCTGCCAAGATTTAAAGGCATGTGGTGGCTAGGGTTGCCATGTCCAATTCAAGAAATATCTGGGGACTTTGGGGGTGGAGCCAGGAGACATTGGGGGTAGAGCCAGGAACAAGGGTGTGACAAGCATAATTGAACTCCAAGGGAGTTCTGGCCATCACATTTAAAGGGACAGCACACCTTTTTAAATGTCTTCCTTCCATAGGAAATAATGAAGGATAGGGGCATCTTCTTTTGGGGCTCATAGAATTGGACCCCCTGGTCCAATCGTTTTGAAACTGGGGGGTACTTTGGGAAGAGGTGCTAGATACTATACTGAAAATTTGGTGCCTATACCTCAAAAAACAGCCCCCCCAAAGCCCCCAAAACTTCCCAATCAATTCCCCATTATACCCTATGAGAATCGATCTCCACATAGGGAATAATGAAGTGCTCAGCAGACGTTTCCCTCCCCCCCCCGTTTCTGGCGACTCTGAAGCAAGGGATTGGCCTCTCTACTCACGAGTTGCTGCCAACTTCTTCAAAGTAACACAGACACACCCAAGAGGGAACCTTTCAATTGGAGAATGAAGCCTCCGGAGGTGGAAAGGCACATGGTCCTCTGGGGGCGGGACTTCCCCCCGCCAGCCAGCTGACTGGGGGCGGGAAGGAGCCTGGGAAAGCAGAAGAACCCCCACTGGGACCTGGGGATTGGCAAACCTAGTGGTGGCTGTTGGGGCATGGCTTCCCCTGTGGGCCAGCTGGCTGGTAGAAGGGAGGAGCCTGCAAAACTGGAGGATCACCCTCTGGGACCTAGGTACTAGCAAGCTGATCTACAAAGCAGCTAACACAAAAACATCAATACATTTAAAATCTAGGTAGACAGTAAAAGCCAATGGACACTTTCCAGGGGAGTAAGCCCCACTGAGCAGTACTCAGTAGCATGTTGAATTACTCTCAAAGATGGAGCCCATTTCTGTGATTTTTACAAAGAGTTGGCTGTTATTATTGGATGTAGTGGCAAGGCAGCAGGAGTTGATGGAATTCCACCAGAGATCTGGAAGCATGGGGGCACAGTACTACATAGCTCACTTCACAAAGTACTTGTCACCTGCTGGGAACAAGGCAAATTACCACAGGACTTTCGCGATGCAATCATCATCACCCTATACAAGAACAAAGGGGAAAAGTCAGACTGCTCCAACTACCGGGGGATAACCCTGCTCTTCATCGCAGGCAAAATCCTTGCCAGAATACTCCTGAACAGACTGGTGCCCACCATTGCAGAAGAACTCCTCCCAGAGAGCCAGTGCGGCTTCAGAGCTAACAGGAGCACCACCGACATGGTATTTGTTCTCAGGCAGCTCCAAGAGAAATGCAGGGAACAGAACAAGGCTCTGTATGTGACTTTTGTCGACCTTACCAAAGCTTTCGATACTGTTAGCAGGAAAGGCCTGTGGCAAATCTTGGAACGTTTAGGATGTCCCCCAAGGTTCCTCAGCATGATCATCCAGCTACACGAAGACCAGCGAGGCCAAGTCAGACACTGTAACGACCTCTCAGAGCCCTTCCCAATAGGCACAGGTGTAAAGCAAGGCTGAGTTCTCGCGCCAACTCTCTTTACGATCTTCTTTAGCATGATGCTTCAAAGAGCCGCTGTAGATCTAGATGATGATGATGGTGTCTACATCCGCTATCGCACCGATGGCAGCCTGTTCAACCTGAGGCGACTAAAGGCCCACTCCAAGACAATGGAAAAACTCATCCGAGAGCTACTGTTTGCTGATGATGCTGCACTCGTCTCCCACTCGGTATCAGCTCTGCAGCATATGACGTCCTGCTTTGCAGAGGCTGCCAAGCTATTCGGCCTAGAAGTTAGTCTGAAGAAGACAGAAGTTTTCCACCAGCCTGCACCCCAGGAAGATTATCACCCTCCCTGCATCACTGTGGGTGAATCAGTTCTGAAGACAGTCCAGCAGTTCAGCTACCTGGGGTGCATCATCTCCTCAGATGCCAAGATCGACAAGGAGATTGACAACAGGCTGGCAAAGGCAAACCGTGCATTTGGCCGACTGCACAAAAGAGTGTGGAGCAACAAGCATCTGAAAAAAGGCACAAAGATCAATGTTTACAAAGCGATTGTGATGACAACCCTCATATACGGCTCCGAATCGTGGGTTTTATACCGTCATCACCTGCGACTCCTCGAGCGCTTTCATCAGCACTGCCTTCGCACCATCCTCAACATCCACTGGAGTGACTTTGTGACCAACACTGAAGTCCTCAAGCGGGCGGAGGTTACCAGCATCGAGGCACTGCTGCTGAAGACGCAGCTGCGCTGGGCAGGGCAGGGCATATTTCTAGGATGGAAAACCACCGCCTTCCCAAGATTGCCCTGTATGGCGAACTCTCCACTGGCCATCGAAATAGAGGGGCACCAAAGAAGAGGTACAAGGACTCCTTGAAGAAATCCCTTGGCACCTGTCGCATCAACCATCACCAGTGATCTGACCTAGCCTCAGATCGCAAAGCATGGAGGCACACCATCCACCAGGCTGTCTCTTCCTTTGAGAACGCACGCATAGCTGGTCTTGAGGACAAAAGGAGATTGAGGAAGAATCGCACTGCTACAGCACCAACCCTAAATCAGACTTTTCCCTGCAGCCACTGTGGCCGGACCTGCCTGTCCCGCATTGGTCTTGTCAGCCACCAGCGAGCCTGCAGCAGACGTGGACTATTGCACTCTTCTTAAATCTTCGTTCACGAAGCCAAGCCGAGAGAGTGATTACTAGGAATTCTAGACAGTTTGTCTACCTTAAGTCCAATGTGGGAGTCCTATTCAGAGTATAGTCCTCTGTGTATTGCGATCAGGGACAACTAGTGAGAAATCAGAGGCTTTGTAGTGTAGTAATAGCAGAGTTGCTCTGCACATAGACATTGAAATATATACAACCATGCATCCAGTTAATTTTATTTTCATTAAATGTGATATTCCTGTTAGCATCTCGACATAGACACTGAAATATACATGACCATGCGTCCAGTGAATTTCATTTCCATTAAATGTGATATTCCTGTTAGCCTCTCTTAAAGTGGACTATTCTTGTGCCTGAAATCACAGAGTAAATAGATAAATTGAAATAATTTGGCTCAAGTGAGTGTTCCTGTCTTTGAGCCCAGTTTGAAAGAGAATGGTTAATTTCCCGGCAGATTTATCCTTGCTAGTCTGAATACATTGTAAATTGGGAAGGGGAAATGAGGTAGTATTATACTTGTCCTATAGGGCCATTAACTAACTTTTTGTTAACTACAGAAAAATACAGAAGGTTATATGATTCTTTACTTATGAGAGCATTTCTGGTGAAATTAAATGTCACTGAGCCAAACTTTTCTATTGCCATGCTCAGAATTCTAATTGCTGGAGAAAAGAGTGTACATAATCCATAATAAAAGTCAAAGCGTATAACTGAGTGCTGAACATGGAGACCAGCAGGGAGCTGATTTAGCCTACTCTGGCCCTATAAAATACTGTCCGTATATTCTCTTTCCAAGAGTGTAAGAAGTCCAGAGGCAACAGAGATTGCACTGCAAACCATGTAAACAGAAATACAACTCTAAGTCTATTGAAGTCAATAGATTTTATAGCGATGAACTCTGTTTAGGCACCCCTCAGGGATGTGTCTTGAGTCCACTTCTTTTCACTATTTACACGTCTGATTGTGTTTCTAGCAGTCTGAGTAACAAAATCATTAAGTATGCAGATGATACAACGTTGGTAGGGCTCATCTCTGAGGATGATGAGTCTGCGTATAGGAGGGAAGTTCAACAGCTGTCCCTTTGGTGTAAAGTAAATAATCTTATTTTTAATATAAATAAGACGAAGGAAATTATAGTGGATTACAGGAAGAATAGTTTGGACATCCAGCCGTTGTTTATTGATGGTGTTATGATAGAACAGGTGACAGAATGGAAGTTTCTGGGAATTACCATGAAAGAAGATCTAACATGGGGGGCAAATACTTTAGCTCTAGAGAAAAAGGCCCAGCAACGACTATACTACTTAAGACTCTTAAGATCACTACAACTGTCAGGGAGTCTGCTGGTTGCCTTTTATCGTAGTTCCATTGAGAACATTTTATCTTATTGCCTCTCCGCGTGGTTTGGGAGCTGCACGGAAGCAGAGAGAAGGGTGCTCCAAAGAGTGACGAGAAGAGCACAAAAGATTTGTGGATGTTCTCTCCCCTCATTGGTGGATCTGTATAATATGGGATGTAAAAGGAAGATACAAATGATCCTAAGGGACCCTTCACATCTGGGCCATTTGCTATTTGAGATCTTACCGTCAGGTAGACGATATAGAGTGTTGAAGGCTAGGACAAACAGATTTAAGGACAGTTTCTATCCAAGTGCTGTGGTTAGGCTAAATGCAGGGTTATGAAGGATTATCTGTTTTAGATATATTTAAATGGTTTTATGAATGTTTATCTGTTTTAGATGTATTTAAATGGTTTTAATGGTTTAAATGGTTTTAGATGTATTTAAATGGTATGAATATGAATATGTGTGTTTGATGTGTTGGTATGTTTTGTGGAAGAGCACCTCATTTCGTTGCTCTCTTTTTGTTGAGAACAATGACAATAAATTTATCTATCTATCTATCTATCTATCTATCTATCTATCTATCTATCTATCTATCTAATGTTAGTTTTCTGTGCATGAGAAAACACTATGCTGTTGTGGTTAGAGTGCCAGATAGGATCTTGAAGAACAGGTGAGCTTGCAGAAGATTGGAGGTGGGCAAATGTTGTTCCCATCTTCAGGAAGTGGGGAAAGGAGGATCCGGGTAACTAATGACCTGTCAACTTGATGTCTATACCTGGCAAAGTTTTAGAACAAATCATCAAACAGTTAGTCCTTGAGCATTTAGAAAGGACCACTGTGATTACTATGAGCCAGCGTGGGTTTTTCAAGAACACGTCATATCAGACTAACTTTATCTCTTTCCCCCCTGCTCCCCCAAGAAAGTTACTGTCTTGGTGGATCAGGGGAATGCTGTAGACATAGTCTATCTTCATTTCAGGAAGGCTTTTGATAAGGTTCTGCATAATATACTTGTTGGCAAATAGGTAAAATGTGGTTCGGATCCTATTAGTGTTAGGTGGATCTGTAACTGGTTGACAGACCACACTCAAAGAGTGGTTGTGAATGGTTCCTCATCCACTTGGAGAGGAGTGACAAGTGGAGTGCCTCAAGGATCTGTCCTGAGACCTCTTTTGTTTAATATATTTATAAATCCACTGCTGCTACATGAAGGGCTGCTGATAAGAGTGGCTCCATCAGCTGGGTGGGATGACCTAAAGCTTGGAGAATAGGGGGAGGGAGAGAAAAAGCAGCAATAGAAGGGGACAAGCCTTCTTTCCCAACCCTCCTGTTGTGAACTTTCCCCTTGCAGCCACAGTCTCCCTCCCTCTTCATTTCCATCTCTTCTCTACCCCCTTCTCTCTTTCCACTTCTCTCCATTCTCTTGCTATAGCCTCTCCTGCAGTTGCTGCTAACATTCACTGCAGAATTGCCTATTGGGGGTTACTATACAACTCCCATAATGGCAGCTGAGAACTTGTGACATTATGTTATGATGCTTCTTGTTGTTGTTGTTGTTAATGTTTATGTCCCTCTCAACTTAGAAAAAAAAAATCAAATCTGGTTTGTTGCAGTCTTCCTTCTCGGAACATTGCTCTGCTCTTTGGATTATTTGATGCACATCCTAGGACCATGTTCAGAATGAAATATATTGATGTTATGATACCACTTAAGACTGCTTAATGTTCTTTTATAGTTTTTTTTTTAAAAAATATAGATGATTTTATAGTTGTTTTAATAATTTTTATATCACTATGAAAAGTGTATGAACAGCAAAGTTCCAGAAAAATAACCTAAACCAATGGTGATGGTTAAAAGGTATGATGGTCTACTGGCAACAGTTGAAAGGTATAATGTTACTTACAATTTGAATTTTGAACATTATGCTTGTAAGTAAACACTGGATAAACACCTTTCATAAATGTCAAGATTTGTAACATCTAAGATATAGCTTAGAGCTGTTTCCTCATGCTTTAGCAAAGCATTCAATAATATGCCATTCTGAGAAGTGGAACAGCTGTGAAGTAATCCTCTTATATTTTCACTTTTGAAAACATTCCTGTATATGTGATACTTCAGTACTGTAGCAATGAAGAGTGAAATTGCCTGCTTCTATTTTTTCCTCCAAGCTGAAGTAAGAAGGCAAAATCCCAGCAGTGCAAAAAATTTGCACCTGGCAGGAGTGCAACGATGCTGTGGTGGTCAGTGGCACAAGAATTTTGTAGAAACATATAGTTTTTATTAACAACGGTATTTACTTGATACTGTGTTATGGACTTCAGGATCTAACCTGATTTAAATACAGCTACCTTAAACAGAAAATTGTAGAGATTTTTGGACATATTTTGTAGCCCAAAGTTAGTATTTTCAGATGTGTTCTAACTGATACAATTAGTTAAAAACGGGGCTTTTTTTTTTTTTTAGCAGGAACACACAGGAACGCAATTTTAGCTGGCTTGGCATCAGGGGATGTGGCCTAATATGCAAATCAATTCCTGCTGAGTTTTTTCTACAAAGCAGCCCTGTAAGAAACAACGGTGATGATGTCAGGGGCTGTGGCCTAATATGCAAATGAGTTTCTGCTGGGCTTTTTCTACAAAAAAAGCCCTGGTTAAAAAACATTATCACCATACATAATCTGCTGCAATTAATTAATGGAATTGCTACACTTTAATGCCAGAACTCCAGTGCAGGTATTCCATTTGTATTCTTCCACCAATCATCATAAAATCCTCACTTTTCTTTTTA
The DNA here is from genome assembly GCF_032191835.1 of Heteronotia binoei. Lineage (NCBI taxonomy): Eukaryota > Metazoa > Chordata > Lepidosauria > Squamata > Gekkonidae > Heteronotia > Heteronotia binoei. The sequence goes on from NC_083232.1 coordinate 29,861,074, forward strand.
GTAGAAAAATTCACTGTAGTCTTTTTTCCATTTTGTATGTGAATATAGTGCCAACATCTCATGAAAATCAGACTACATCAGTGGCACACACTCATATGAATGGACCACAGGAACCAAACAAAGGTATTCATTTGAATGAGTCCAATGGTTGGTGCCATATTGAACAACAGGAACCATGAGACTTGTGATGTTTTGAGTAGGGAAAGATACATTTCAAAAAGTTAGGGGAGTACAAATTTGTTTTCTGGAAGAGTCTTTTGTTGTTCCTTACCTAGCTTCATGTACCATGATTTTTTTTCTGAAATTATACTATATTCAGGGGATTATTGGCCACTCAGAGGTATGAACCTCTTATTATTTTATTTAAATATTCTCTCTGGTATACATGACAAAATTTAAAAGCGAGTCTATAAATTTGACTGTGATATGGCTTTGGTTCCCCCTCCCTCCCCATTTATTAGCCTGTGTTTCAGTTCTTGCAATATTACCTGTTGCAGAATGCAAAAACCCCCAAAACTTTTTCTTTAATAGTGAAATTGGCACAGCTTGCTTGCTGTCATTCCCAGCACTGAAGAATGTAAAGAAGAGTATGAGCAACATGGCATCCCCAGCCCCAAACTGGCATTCAAATATTTTGTTACTTGAGTCAAATGCTTTCAGAGCATTTTGTCTCTCTCTATTGAGCTGGAGTTTATTATAATGGATAACTGAATTTTAGATCTGAATTTGGGAGAATCTTTGAGATAAAAAGATGAATATGCAAGTAGTTACGTTGGCCCATAGTAAACCCCAAAACCAAAAGCCAGGTTTTATTAAAGCCAGCCAAAACAAAACAGCACAAAGTGCTTCCACACGAGGGAGTTTTGCTGTCCTTGTGATATTTTTTTGTGATATTTTCTCAATTCACACTTGCAATGGGGATTCCATATGGCAAAATGTAATCCAGTATTAGCTTTGTTTTCCCTTTCACGCCAGGTGTGCATTACTTTTACCCCTCCCTCCATTGCTGTTCCTCTTCCATCATGAATCCCTCCCTGCCTACCCCCTTTCCCTTTTAAAAAGAATTCTGGTGCATGTAGAATTCCAAAGAGGAATTGCGCAATAACACAAGCCTTTTTAAAAAAACAATAACAACAACAACAACCCTTCTGCATATTTATATCGTGGTCAGGAATACTGCAGAACTTGAAGCATTCTACTCCTTGTATTTGCCCACATTTTAGCACAATTCTTTCCACCCTTTAATGAACTAGTTCCGCTCTGAGTTTCAGTACTGGGCAGGAGACTGGGTGATCCCTGTCCCCTTGAGTTTCCCAGCACTGGGAAATACATTCAAAACTGTGGTTTTGAATTGCCATCTTTGAATAACAGCACAGTGGATTGCAACATTAAAGAGATAAAAAACACTTTAAAAAATCTAATGGTTTGGCTTGTGGAGTAGGATTTTTCTGTTTCCTCGTCCCACTACAGCCTTCTGACCCCTGAAATATTGCTCCTGGGAGCCAGCAGACCCTTAGGAACAGAGGAGGGGGCAAAGTGGAGTCTGCAGTGGGGGAGGGATTGGTGGAAATTGTTGCCTGTTCACCCTCTTCCAAAGACAGAAGTGCCTTTTTGCCTTTGGAACTGTTTGACTGGATATTTATCTCCTTCGGAGGCTCTGATTAGCATGAATGTACAAAAAAACTTCTGGCAGAAACTGCTGAGTTCTCAATTTCATTCTGCAACATGTCTGCGGGTCACATTTCTTTGGAATTCTTAATTGCAAAGTCCAAGTCTTTTGGATAATGAGAGAGGCCAAAGATGGCTGCTCTTGAGCAAAAATTTGATCATACTATTATGAGTTTATAAAAGCATTAATATGTAATCCCACCCTTCTTTGTACTTGAGCAACAGAACTACCACAACTTTTGAGGGCAACAAGGGGTTACTGCTCACATTTCCTGTGTAATTCCTCCTGATCTTGCTGAGCTGTAATTATTTTCTTGAGGTTAAACATTCCCAGGCTCCTATAACCTTCAGTCTGTTTACACTGGCCAAGTTTGTCCCAGGTGATCATGTGGGTGAACCTCCTGCTTTTAAGGAAAAGAAAATCTCTTTCCTGTGTAAGATAGCTTAAATGCTCCATCCTTTGCTTTACTGTCCCAGAAGAAATCCTTTTTAAAAACAATAAGATTGTAAGAAAATTAGTCTTCTAAAGTCAGATTTGAGAATCAAGATTTTAGTATTTGACAGATCAGCTATGTGGGTTTAAAATTTGCTCCTCCTAAATGAATGGTTTTCAATTTTACGTTAAAATTACGTTACGTTATATATATATATATAATGACAGTCATGGGATTGTTGCTGACAACACTATAACCACATGTCAACTTCTTCCTCCTCTCCCTATAAGGTGCAGTGAAGGACTGTGCGATGTAATGTCATCACATTGCACATTTTTCCAGTGTCACTCTATGTTATTGATGAATTTAGATGTGCACCAAGAACACGTTACATGATAATATGATGTTACGTGAAAACATGAAGCTGTCTTATACTGAGTTAGTCCACCGTCTTATCAAGGTCTACTCTGATGGGCAGTGACTGTCACAGAGTTTTTTCACATCACTTCCTACTTGCCTACTAAACTAGCAATGCCAGGGATTGAACCTAGGACCTAATACAAGCAAAACAGATACTCTGTCATTGAGCCATGGCCACATATTTCTGGGGAAAGGGGCAGGCCCCTAGCCATGATCGCTGCCTAGGTAAAGCCCTACATCCCCTAAAGCCCAAAATAGTTGAATAAATTTTCTGTTCTATTTCCAGAAATTATATGTTTTACAAAAATAAAAAGTTGACCTTTATGGTTATACTGCGTGCAATCTATAGTCCATAATAGCTGTTCCCAGTATCTCTGCTCCACAAGAGGGTTGACCCTTCAGACTGGCAGTAGTTGACAACCCACAAAAAAGCTTAATTAGCCATCCACCCAAACCACAATGAAATATCTCTGTGTATCTGTATGGCAATTAGAATTGCAATGGATTAATGTCAAGGGCGGTAAAGATCGTACCATTGAAAATGAGATAAATGATTCACAAGCTATTTATAATAAAAATGAAAAACACGTTAAAATTATGGCTGGTAATTCTCAAAAATTGTTATGTAACTAATAAAAATATATTGTTGAGATTTTTTTGGGGGGGGGGGATACTTTCATTGTCCATCCTTGCCTCAGAGCCATACCAGGAGCTAGTAAAAGCAACTCTTAAAAATTAAAAGTTTGAGTCCATTGGCACCTTTAAGACCAACAAAGCTTTTTTCAAGGTATTTCATGCACATGAAAGCTCATACCTTGAATAAAACTTTGCTGCTCTTAAAGATGCCACTGCACTCTATTCTATTGCTTCAGACCAACACCTGGGTCTATGTTACTAGTTAATGCTTAGAATTTATGCTGCACCTCTGAAGTTTTTGAAGTCCATCACATATCTTACCTCAATCATTCTTAAAACAATTGTGTACCACAGGACCTGTAAGATATTGTCCCTGTCTAGCAGAGGGCAAGCTAAAGTTGAGAAATAATATCGATTTTAAGGCCGCCCAGTGAATTTGTGGCTGAAGTTCAATTTGAACCAGGTAGCTTGTAGCATTATACTACACACACTGCATTAAAAGACAGACCATTGCACCTCTTTTTATATTTTAAATACAGTTGGTATCTAGAACTGAGTTGTGTGTTTCAGTTTTATTTCAGCTCTAGACACACCACAGACTCTTAAGTTCATTCCAAAAGTCCTTCCATCAAAAACGTGCTAAGAGCTATAGGAAGGCTTCCAAAATTATGTCTTGTACCAGAGACCTATAAACACGCCTGCAGCCCAGGTCACTTCCTCACTTGGGGTCTCCTCTCCAACTTACTGAATAACAATTCTGTTCGCAGTCACCTATTTTCCTTCATGCTTCTCCGGTGGTCTGGCTAACGATCTCTCTAGTTGTTTCAGTCTGGAGACAATAATATCATATTTCATTTGCCTACAAATTCTGTAAGTACTCTTGAATAGAAGTGAAGGTCAAAACCACGGCCTGCCAGGGACCTTCAAACATAGCAGTATTTCAAGGACAGAGGTGGCTACTGCTTAAATGCATTTTTGTGTGTGATACTACAGTGAGAAAACATTCTTTAGAAAACATGGGCCAAAATTATTAATATCTACAAATTGAACACTTATTGATATCTACAAATTGAACAATTGAGAGCCGGCGTGGCGTAGTGGGGAAAAGCGGAGGTTTCGTATCTGGCGTGATCAACCGGGTTCGAATCCCCGTGTCCTACTCCACGAAACCTGCTGGGTGACCACGGGCCAGTCACGTTCTCTCAGCCCCACCTACCTCACAGGGTGCTTGTTGTGGGGAGAGGAGGGGGAGGTGGTTGTGACCCGCTTTGAGGCTCCTATCGGCGGCGAAAGGCGGGAAACAAGCGCCGACCCTTCTTCTAAACCCCATACGAACCCCAGAGAGCACTGAGGCCAACCGGGAAAAACCTAATGACTGCCCCTGGGCCGAAGGAAATTAAATATCAGAGTACCAGAGCACGGGCCTTTTCGATCGCGGCCCCTACCCTGTGGAACCGACTCCCAGAGGAGGTGCGGGCCCTGCGGAACCTTGAACAGTTCCGCAGGGCCTGCAAGACCACCCTTTTTAAATTAGCATACTCAGACTGCTAGGAAAAACGGTAACCAAGGGTCCGCCAATGCGGTCTAAAGATCTATACCGCATCACAACTGTATTACTGGATTGGTTTTAAGTTAATATTTTAATGTTTTATTGCTCTATATTGTAATTTTAAGGTTTTACTTGTTATTGTATGATTGTAGAATGTTGTTAGCCGCCCTGAGCCTGCCGTGGTGGGGGAGGGCGGGATATAAATGAAATAAATAAATAATAAATAAATAACTTATAGAATAACTGATTACCTAAAGGGGGTAGAATGCCACCTCTGGAGCCAACAATTTGCTCTGATGTGGAGGAGCTCTGAAGGTATTACTGAAAGGTATTAATGAGCCAATTTGGTGTAGTGGTTAAGTGTGTGGACTCTTATCTGGGATAACCAGGTTTGATTCCCCACTCCTCCACTTGCAGCTTTGGAATGCCCTTGGATCAGCCGTAGCTCTCACAGAGGTTGAAAGGGCAGCTGTTGTGAAAGCTCTCTCAGCCCCACCCACCTCACAGGGTGTCTGTTGTAGGGGAAGAAGATAAAGGAGATTGTAAGCCGCTCTGAGACTCTGATTTAGAGAGAAGGGCAGGGTATAAATCTGTGGTCTTCTTCTTCTTCTCTCTTGAGATAGGCTTATAGTTTCCTGAAGTCTCTAGAAGTGGTCTGCCTTTGTCACTATGCTTTAGATGTTTATCAATTAAATGGAGCCAGTCTGGTCTTCATACAGCATCTTGTTACTTCTGGCAACACCCAGAGGATTGCTTTCATGGAATAACTCTTTCACTTTGGTATGGCTGAGGTCTGATATTTTTCAAGAGCATCAGTGGTAGGGTACCACAGGGAACATGACAGGATTACCTGAAACTGTCCTACATGCGATAGACATGAGAGAATACAAGAAACAATGCCACTTCCTGAAAAGCACAGTCCCCTACACAATTAGTCCTTGATTGACCCAGGAGAAGGTGGGACAGTGGGCAAAAGGTAAAGGTAGTCCCCTGTGCAAGCACCAGTCATTTCTGACTCTGAGATGACGTCACATCACAATGTGGTTTGCCATTACCTTCTCCAGTCATCTACACTTTTCCCCCAGCAAGCTGGGTACTCACTTTTCTGACCTTGGAAGGATGGAAGGCTGAGTCAACCTTGAGCTGGCTACCTGAACCCAGCTTCTTCCGGGAATAAACTCAGGTTGCGAGCCGAGCTTGGACTGCAATACTGCAGTTTACCACCCTGCGCCACGGGGCTCTTCTGCAGGACAGTGGGAGGCAATATTAAATATACTGTGCTAGGAGGATGTATGCCCTTTGTTCTTGGTAATGACTGAGGATAGACAAACAATGTGTACACACACATACACTTTGTGCATACAGCTATGTTCAATTATAATTCAAAAGAAAGGTGCTCTGAACGGGAAGCACTAACCAAGCCGGAGATCCTTTGCATATTAGGCCACACGCCCCTGTTGTAGCCAGTCCTCCAAGAGCTTCCAGAAAAGAGCCTTGTGAGCTCTTGGAGGATTGGCTACATCAGGGGTGTGTGGCCTAATATGCAAAGGAACTCTTGCTAGAATTCCAATCCTGAACCTAGGTGAAGGTAAAAGTAGTCCCTTGTGCAAGCACTAAGTTGTTACCGACCCATGGGGTGACATCACATTACGATGTTTTCTGAGAATAATTATTTTATTTTAAATTCTGACTTTCAACAAGTTGCAATGATGTTGTCCCTTGATAAATGTTCAAGAACAATACTTAAGTATTAAATAAATTAAATCAATAAATCACATGTATTAAATAAATTATAAAATTGCTCCAACATATTAGTATTGTTGGATTTTGTTTGCAATGTGACTTTCATCTATCCCCATAATGACAAAATGGTCACCAAATTCATATATTGACAGAAGAATGGATGTGTGCCAGAATGCAATACTAAACTATGATTTTTATGTAGATGGATTAAGATGGAAGAGAATCATATGCACCTCAGCTAGAATGATGGGACATAGAAGAGATCATGAGTTAAATAAAAAAAAAAACCCTGGTATCTTAGAATTGTCAGTAACAAGATGCTACTTAACATTAAGCATTTGACTCTTGATTTTTAAGTGTTGTTTCTGTATGATAATTTTCATAGGGATTAATTCCTTTTCTGTGACCCATATTCCCTTTCTCCATGGAAACTTTACATGCAGTAGTCAGTAATGATTCGTCAAATTTGCTTCAGCATATGGCAAGGAGATCCATCTGTCTTTTTTAGATAATTAACTTAATCTATGTATTCCTTTCAAACAACAGTTGTACAACTGTAACAGTTTGTGATGACATACATGTTATCACCTCTAGCAGCATGTTTGACCAATAAATGAAAAGGACATGATCCTTGGATCTGCAGTCTGGAAGTCTGTAGATGCAAATCTCACCTCACTCGCAGACTCATTAGTCCAGCCAATCTTTCTTGGAGCCAGTGAAGTGCAGTGGTTAAAGTTTCAGCTGAGGAAATGGGAGACTGGGGTATAAACTCCCATGAACTCACTGACTGATTTTGGGGGTTAGTTACTCTGTCAGCTTCACCAGCCTCACAGTGAGGATGAAAATGAGGACTGGTGGAATGTCCCTGAGGAATGTTTCTATCATTAACATAGATGGAGGCAGGCCTCATTTTGTGCAGGAGCTCACAGGAGCGGTTCTCTGGAACCTCTAAATTTTATTGTGCTCTCTCTTTCTTACCCCACCCTTAAAATACTTGCTTCTGGGCTCCATTGTTCAAACCCTTTTGAGTTCATAAACTTTCTAATATTTTTCACCACAAAAAATGGGAAAATAACCAAAACATATAAAGCAGACTGAGGCCATATAGGAGAAAGTAATTTAAAAAGTATGATGGGAGTCAGGTTCTATTATTACAGTTATAATTTAAGAAGCATTTTAAGGTAGATGCTGAGCTGATGTAATTTAGTACTCCTGATGATGTCAGGGGCGTGTGGCAATGGCGGTGTGCAAATGAGTTCTGTAAATGAGTTGTGCTAATGAGCTCTGACACCTCTTTTGTATGGAATGGCCCCTGGATGGAGGTCTATTAACAACATAAATGTAGGTCCCTGAGAACCTTGGAGGAAAGGGGGGATAAAAATATAATAACGACCCTCAAGCCCCCACTTGTGGCACAGGAACAGTAATGCTGGATTGTGTACACTGAGGATGTGCAAATGACATGAGGTGCTTGAACTCAGAATTCTAGGGATGTGCCCTGACACTAAAATACATTCCATATCTTAAATACACTAATTCTGATCTTGGATTGTAATAAACTTGACTTGAAAAGACATTCCCTGGTGAATAGAAGTCCTAAGCCTACTTCTAAGTCCATTGAAGTCAATAAACTTAGGATAGTGTAACTCTTTTTAGGATTGCACGGTGAGTCCTGGTTTGGGTTAAATGTGTGTGGTGGGCGGGGAGGAAAGCTTGTATGTTTTTAAGGGGTGACAGAAAGAAACCAACTGTGGTGGTGGTGTGTACCCAGCCCATGTACTTGAATTCTGCCCTGTAAGAGTTGGCAATTACTCTCCCTTTTCCTCCAGTACAGACCTATCTGTTTTCTATCATCATTCTTCTACTAAGAATTGGTGGGCTGATATCAGAGATCCTTTGGTAGTTATGCTATGTAGCCAATTAGATTCTGCCATGTTGTGTTGTCACTGAGGGCAAGAGGGTAGCCATAAATAGTGACCTTTAAGAAGCATAACAGAGGAAAGTTGAACTTTTTAAATCTCTGGATACAGCTTTTCCATCTGTGTATTATTCATCAGTAGCAGGTTTTCAGAAGACATCCATTTTGCCTTATTTGCATTGGTGTCATTTCAGGTTTAGGAAGACAGAAGCTCAGCTTCAATTAACCGTCTGAATGTATTCCATAGCATCAACTCTCACTCAGTGGGGATTCCTGCTGCTTTCCTATCATTAACATAAATGCAGGTGCAAATGGCATTTATGTACACTGATAGGAAGCAGTTGGAGGCATTTCACCATGGGACACAACACTTTCATATTGTGTGCATCTGTTCAAATAACGTACCCATGCTCAGTGACATGAGCGCAAGGATAGAAACATCTGCCCCTGCGACCATTTGCGATACAGCAGATGCTCAGACCTTTATTTATGCAGATGGTTTGTGTGATGAGCCGGCTGATGATTAAAGCAGGAAAGTTTGACAAAGACTTCCTGCATGCGGGCAGACAAAAAAAGTGTTAGGCATCTGTATTTTACACTGTAGCTCAAGTAGGAGTAGAAATCAATATAGATATACTAATCTCTATAGTGAAACATATATTTATTCTAGCACTGAAACCACAAATGCTTATAGGACTGTTCACATCTGATATAAAAAGTTCATCTTTAGCATCAGAAGACATTTAAAGATTACTGTGAGTACCTGGGTACTTTTGACATGGCTGTGCTTTACAGCTAAGCATAGCAATTAGGTGCAATTTACACAATCCCTGCGCAGCTCTCTGACTGGACTGGAAACGGTGCATGCAGATCAAGTACAACTGCATCCCAATTGTGCAGCCACATCATCATGCACAGCAGGATACAGACACACCTGGCACGATGTGATCTGCATTGCAGGATGTGGATGGAGATGCAACTTCCCATCTGTTTTGCCATTAGGGGTGATACTTAACTCCATGGATGCACTTTCAGTTTGAAAATTTGCAGGGTGACATGCAGAACTGGAGGGCAAGCTGAACTCCCACATGGCTGCCAGCCATGTGGGCGGTGCTAAGTTATGTCAACAGGGTGCACATGGCAGCCCCCTGGCAACCTGTGACTGGCTGCCTTGGCCATGGTGGTGTGCAAGGCAGGGAGGGCTCCCAAACGGGGGTCCATTCCAGACTGCCCCTCTGTTCCTAAAAAGACCACGTGGCCACCAGGTGCTCCCCAGTGTGCTCTTCAGCCATTCCTCTCACCCTCCCTCAGTTTCATGGTTTGTAGCAGGGTATTCCTTTGCTATCTCTTTCCCTGTCACAGCTACAGGCAGTTTTAGGCATTGAAAGGAAAGGAAGGGTCCCCTGTGCAAGCACCAGTCATTTCTGACTCTGGGGTGCTTTCACAACATTTTCACAGCAGACTTTTTATGGGGTGGTTTGCCATTGCCTTCCCCAGTCATCTACAATTTCCTCCCAGCAAGCTGGGTAATCATTTTACCGACCTTGGAAGGATGGAAGGCTGAGTCAACCTCGAGTCGGCTACCTGAAAACCCAGCTTGCGCTGGGAATCAAACTGAGGTCGTGAGCAGAGCTTAGGACTGCAGTACTGCAGCTTTAACACTCTGTTAAAGCTTTACAGTACTGCAGTTTTAACACTCTGTGCCACGGGGCTCTTTCAGATCCATATGGGAGGGGGAGGCAGCACCTGTACCTGCATGCCTGCCAGGTGGAGACTCCCTTAAGGGGTCTTGAGGATGGAGCCAATGGGTGGTCAGGCCTGTTCAGGAGTGGTCACAGAGCTACATGCACAGGTGGCAAAGGATCCACACAGAGGCATATGCCCATGTGGTTCCAGTCTACCCTCAGCAGGCAGGCTATGGAGGGGTTTCATTGGCTGGCAGGCAAGTCACTCAGTGCCTGGATTTGTGCCCTTTGCTGTGTAAGTGCTCCTGTTGCTGTAATCAATAAAGCTGTGTCTGTGTCATCCCATCTCCACCTCTGCCTGTTTGTGGATATTCAGCTGACTCTACTCCCATCTTTCACCAGCCCTTAGGGCTGCAATGCATGTCTCTATCCAGGGCTTTTTTTTTAGCAGGAACATACAGGAATACAGTTCTGGCTGGTTTGGTGTTGGGTGTGGGTGTGACCTAATATGCAAATGAGTTCCTGCTGGGCTTTTTCGACAAAAAAGCCCTGCGTGAAACAATGGTGATGTCAGGGGGTGTGGCCTAATATGCAAATGAGTTCCTGTCTCTATCCATCATCCTGGATCATTAGACCCAAGCAAGAGCTTGTTTGTAAGTAACTGTGAACAAACTGGACACCAATGTCTGGGAATGTTTGATTTTTAATTCATTGTTTTTATTGATTTTATGCATATTTTTGTTGTACATTGCCTAGAGCCTGGCATTGGCCAGGATTATTTATTTATTTATTTATTTTATTGGATTCATATCCCGCCCTCCCCACTGAAGCAGGCTCAGGGCGGTTTCAGGATGAGGTGATTCACAAGTTTAATAAATAATAACAACAAAAATAAATAATAATATATTTGTGGACTTCTCCATTCATCTGTAGATATGCAGAAAAATGTAGGAAGTATAACAGATTTCTAGAATGTGGTTCCGGAGAGTTATTTAAGGGATGATGAAGTTCCCTTGAGTTGTGTTCTTGTAAATTTATGCCATTCAGCTTCAGAAGTGAATTTCTTGGACTTCACTGTGGAGAGAGACCTGGCCATTTCAGTCTAGCTTTTCAGTTCCACTCCGCTATCTGTGGAGGAAGGCCTCCAAGGTCTGTCATGAATAAAACATCTACAGGCAGATCGTTAGAACTGGAGGCTGAAAACAACTTGACTCGTTAAATCTGAGAAGCAGAATCCAAGCCCCTTTGGTCCACATTTTTTCTATCCTCAGTATCATGCTGTTTTTTCCTTGCAGGTGTGGGAACTCCAACATACACATGGAACTTCTCTATTCCACAGAAACTTTCTTTTCTCTTGAAAGGAAATAAGCACTCCATGTAGACAAATGTATACATATTCGTTCTGGTTACAATGAAGGGAATGGAGGAGCCAACATGCTTCTCTTGCATGGCATGGGGACATTTGTTTTCAAACATTTGTATTTGTGGAGTACTCCTGAGTCTGTGTACCACCCGTCAGTAAAGCAAGCGTCATAGCCCATGATTCATTCATGAGACATCCCCACTTGACCTTTTTATTTTGGTTGCTGCTTTTTGAATTCTGCCTTCATGTTTTCCATGAGACCTGGTCAGCATAAATTTCTACAATAGCACAGGGGAAAGGGTGTATTAATTACCATCTTATATTGAGTATTATCAGCTCCCTTAACAGAGTTCAAGTTGATGCATTCATATTCATTCAAAGAGGCATTTACATCTACTTTACAAAGGCTGACCTACTGTGAAAACAGTAATAAATGTCAGCCTGTACAGAGTCCTGTAATTTGAACCAGCATGGCTTTGCCACTTATTCCCCAAAGATGAGGGGGCAAGATTTCTGTAGTCTCTATGTCATCAGTGTAAGGCCAAAAAGTGAGTCAGATCCCAAGCCCCTACAATGTCTCCCGGGTTAGGTTTGCTGTTGGACTACCTTTGCTGTCAACTGCACAGAATCATGGAATAGTGGTATGTCTTTGGGAGACGGTAGGGTTGCCAGTCTCCAAGTGGGGCCTGGAGATCTCCCACTTTTACAACTGATCTCCAGCTGGCAGAGATCAGCTCCCCCAGCAGGAACTTATTTGCATATCAGGCCACATCCCCTTATGTCACCATTGTTTCACAAAGGGCTTTTTTGTAGAAAAAGCCCAGCAGGAACTCATTTGCATACTAGACACACCCCTGAGCACATTCCTGCTCAAAAAAAGCCCTGAGCTCCGCTAGAGAAAATGGCTAGTTTAAAGTGTGTACTCTGGCATTGTAGCATGCTGAGGCCCCTCCCCTCCCCAAACTCCACCCTCTCCTGGATCCAAAGTCTCCAGGTATTTTCCAACACAGGCCTGGTAACCTCCTAGGAGATGGATCTCGATGCTTAAAAAGAAATCAGACCTTCAGGTAGACAAATTTGTATGTGACAGCTGTCCTGAGGCTGTGGAACTGATTTTGTTCAGTTGAAAGCTGCTGCCCATGTTCGTTCCTGACACATAAGCCAGCAAGGATTGCATAATTCCATTCATGGCACACAGCAGTGGCCTGGCCTTGTGATGCTTTCTGCTGCTATTCATATGCCATACATTTTCCCCCATATTTTTTTCACATCAAAGTCATTGGAAGCAATTAATTAAAAATAGAGTCCTGATCCGAGAATTGCCATCAGCAATAAAAATAGAACTTTCTCAAGATCCTGGCAGGGATTTTGCTCAATCATGACTCTCAACATTTGGTTTGTTATTCTAAGAAACAGCCCTCTTGGGATGCTCAAAAAATGCTTCTCATGGTGGGTATCCATCTGTTTTTACTCATTCGCTATTTAGCTATTCTTATTTCCCCAAAACCATAGATCTGATTGTTCTTTGTTTTGCCAAGAAGCAAATTATCTGCTTTGCGTTTACAGTGGAATTTGATCACTCTCTCGGTTTTTGATATTAATTTATTTTGCTCTCTTATCTAGCCATACTTTCATGACTGAATGACGTCACTTGGGGAGCCAAGCATAGGTTCAACTTTATTCTATTAAAATACATGGGTTTCAAAAGTGCCAAATTTAAGCTGGATCACCTCCTGTCTTGGTTTTGCACAATCAACATCCAGACTCTTCAATTAATTATTAGAAGAAGGACAAGAAAATGTTGGAATGATAGTATCTGCCCATAATTAGTATATGTCAAGATTTGGCATAAATTGATGGCTGGCTATTGTTTACATAGTATTTCAGTTATACAGTATGGTAAAAATGCACATAATCTAAGGGCACAATCTAGCCATAGTTAAATACTTTCTACATTACACTTATTTCAATGGCAGGAATTTAAGAATAGGCTTAATTGAAATAAATGGGGATTGAAAGGGTTTTGGCCAAACCATACTCTGAGCACTCACCGACATATTTACCTTTCTAAAATTGGTAGCTTCTACCTGAAATAATACAATATTCTGTGTGGCTCTTGTTCGGGGGAAAAAAAGGCACCGAAATTAAATGTCATATTCTTTTTTGCTTTATATAAGCAATGTGGTTTTGCATAAATATGAGCAAAGTTCTGACATCTTGGATAAATGTGCTTCAGAGAATAGGTGTAAATATGAAAAGATTCCATCTTGGATGAACAATTCAAATTTAAACAGGAGTTTTGATAGATTGCTATTTACCCCTTCTGCACAAATCACCACATTTGTCACTTATGGAGATTATTTATGTCCAGTCACTGAATTCTAGAAATAATGCTCAGCATACGCTAATGGGAGGGGAGAGAGGACATATAATATGCTTGGGTTTTCAGGCAACAAAAAAGAAAATGTATTAAAGAAAAAATTAGGAAGAATAAAGATAGAGTAAAAGTCTATTCTCAGGCAAGCAAAGGGATGAAAAATGCCTCTTAATATAGTTCCAAATATGTAGCTATTGTGCCAATTGTCTCCTCATGGAAACCTGTTGCTGATGCTATAAAACAGGCATACAATTCAGAAACTGATTTTATCTTAGGGAAAAAATGCGCTGACAAATGAATAAAGAATAGGAAACACACATTTACCACACAAAACTCTGCATGAAGAAATGAATTTTCTGAGAATAAGCTGTGGTTCAAGCCAAACTGCACAAGACACAGCATATCAGCTACCCCAATGTTGTTGGCTAGTAGCTGCTGTTGTGCAATTGAACTCTGGGAAATAGAAGAGTGAGGAGAGTTGAACCACTTTCTCCACACACCATTGCTCCAAACAAATACAGAATCTCCTTTGCCTGCCTTAAAGTAACAGAAATCAGTGCTGGGTGTTCCAATCATGGGCCTCATGTGTGGTTTTGCACCTCAAAAAATGAAACACCTAACCTGATGGGATTTGACCCTAGGGAGCATTTGGAGCCATTCACTTTCCATATAAAGATCTGTGGTAGGAAATATATAATATCAACTATCTAATTTTTGAGAGTTAATATAGACTACCTGGAGGTCAGATACTTGCTATCGTGGGATTCAGGGGACTCAACAATAGTTCAGCAATGGCATTATATCATTTCAAATATGACCAATCATTTATCTTCCAAAACATCAATGCACAGTGAAAATGGATTCCATTTAGCACTCTGCTCCTTCACCCTGTCTTTGATGGTCTACACATGCTGAGATGGCAGATTGCACTGGAGGAATTAACATTGTCCACAGTTCTCCTACATTAAGAATTTCCTGTAAAGGATAGATAGCATAGCATGTAAAGGGTTAGGCTAGAACCATTCTCCTCATGAGGTGATTTTTCATTTGTGGGCAATTTTTACATGAAATAATATTAAAAATATGCTGCATGTGTAGAACAGACATTAGCCTCTCCTCTCCCTGTTTATTTTTCTGTCTCCCGGTGTCCAAATGTAGACTTGAGCGGCAGTGGCTTTGCTTGTGTGATGGTGAAAAGTTCCATATGATGATGCATGAGGTGGTTCCCCCATAGTGCAAGCAGAGCTGTGCAAGATGGAGAGCTTTCCTGCCTCCCTGCCACACAAAGAAACCTGCTGTGATCCTGAAATTGTGCCCTTGGAGATGAGTGTATCTTCAGGAACAGCATGAAGGTCTACAGTGAAGAGATAAATCACTGAGAATTGCCTTCCTCCACTTTCACAGAAGTGCTTTCCACAAATGCAAGAGGAGGACAGGATCCCAGCCAGTAGTAATATGGATTGGATCCAGCCAACTTTTTAATTCCATTTTACCAATTCCCCTCCTTATTACAGCCCCCATGATACTTGACTTTTGTCCATGCAGGTCACATGATTCCCAGCATAGACTTTTTTGAGTTCAAAGAGGACCCTTTTGACTCTTTTCACCAGTGGAATAGCTGGTTGGATCCAACCCTAGAAGTAGCTATTACTGCCCACCTAGCCAGTATTCATTTGGTGACAGAGATAACTGGGATTGCTCTGATGGAACATTTATGCCAGCTATTGAGTAGTTTGCTGTAAAGTCTTGCCTTGTTGTTCCTAATTTAAAAGCCAACAAGTATTCAGTGGCGCTCTCCTCGATGCATCGAAAAGAGAGTCTCTGCATCTAATGCGTTTGTTTCCTTTATCTGCAACGTTTGTTATTTCATTGCAGTCATATATCAAAAGGGGGGGGGGAATCAAAGTATAACTCATATCTCAACTGAAAAATTACTGTTGTGGTGAGATGATTAAGTTTGTTGCGGGTTGTGGGAAATGGAAGGAGATCACCAATGAGCTATTTTTCTTCGGGTTCTTTCTTCTTGCAAAAAAACCCCCACACGTCCAAACAACTACTTAGTTTAATTTTTCTTTTCACCTCTGTTAATTTACAGCTTTCTTTCTGGCACAACACTGCAATATATTGATTGCCAGCACAGCAGATTTATTTTGCATTTCCTCTGGAAAGTTTTATGGAAGCATTTTTATTAGCCTGAAGTTTGATTTACTTTTTTTTTCAAAATCTAATTTTGGAGATATATCTCACCAAACTCTATCAGCCTGTATAAAATCAGTACTGCTGGGTTTGTTTTATTTTAACCATATTGTGCCACTAGCCATTTTATTCTCAGTCTGCTTAAACTGAAATTTTGATTAATTGCATCAGTTTGCATATGATTTAATGGGAAAGAAAATGTTCTACGTGAGACACCCATTCATTATATTGCATTGAGTTGGATCCCATGGAAATTTTCCATTAATAGAAGGAGGTGATTTTTGCCTATTCCCCCCCCCCTCCAGGAATAGAATTTGGGGCTGCAATGGGAGGAGAGGGAATTTATTCTACTGATGGAAATCAGTGGAAATTACCTGCAAGACCTAAAATCATTGTACAATACTGGATCAAAACTAACCAATGTTTTATCAGTGCTATATACAAACCAGACATCAAGTCTCCAAGTAATATAGAAAAGCAGTAGTATCTGACAAAATAAACACTAAAAAAACTTTTTAAAAAAAATAAACCAGCACATTCTATGTTGGGGGGGGGTCACTTTATTCTCCCAACAGTGCTCATAGAGTTGCCAGTCTCCAGGTGGGGCCTGGAGATCCCACAGTATTACAACGGATCTCCAGACTGAAGAGATTAGTCTCCTTGGAGAAAATGGCTGCTTTGGAGTGTGAACTGGGTGACATCCTGATGAGATTCCTCCTTATGGTCCCCCACCCCATCCAATCTCCAGTTATTGCCCAACCTGGAGCTGGCAATCCTAGCTCCAGGGTCAAGTGTATTTTACAATGTGATTTTCAGAACTAAGATTTGCTTTGTCCTAGAAAAGATATTTGGGGACCTCATGGCTGAAAAGGAGGCCCAGGGGAGGAGGGATTGGAAGCAACCAGCAGGGGAAAGTTTACGCTTTCCCCCACCCCAGTAGCCGATTGTACTGTATCAACCTGAAGTGCTTTCTCAGTTGTTTTAATGAAAGGATTTGGGGCTCAGCAATGTTTTCATCAGTGACACCTAAAAGTGCTTCATCTTGTCCTATTTCTCTGTATCATTTAACCTGAACAGTTAAGGAAGTCTCAATCCAGCCAGAGGATATATGCATGTGAATTTGGCTTCGGTATACTTATCTTTAGTGGGCAGGGCTTTTTTGGACCAGAAACACAGTTCCGCTGGGTTGGCACTAGGGGGTGTGGTCTAATATGCAAATGAGTTCCTGCTGGGCTTCTACAAAAAAGCCCTGCTAGTGGGTATGGACCTGTGCACATATATGGCTGCTATACATGTGATTCCTTTTCCCATTAGTACGTGTGGTTCTTGCCAACTGAATTTACCAAAACTGAAACCCTGCCAACTGGCTTTTGAGGAGGGAGAATGAGGGTAGTACAACTCCTGCTTCTTCTTCCCCACTAAACAGTTGATCAGTGGGATTTTAGCTTTTACTAAAAGGCTGTGTACGTACAACACCAGCTGTTTTATAAATGCTATAAGTGCTTCAAAGCAGCATGTAGGTGGAGAGACGTCTCATTTATCTCCTTGGGGAGATCTTGGAATTGTTTAATGGCAGGTAGGCCTGGAATAAGATCACTTTTCTCCATGGTTTGTTTGTAATGGAGGATGCAGAGCTATGTCAGTTAAACTTTGGATGATGCGAAACTAAATGATTCAAGTGGTCCTATTTCCCTCCCCCCGTTAGTTCCAGCTGAGTTTGCACATCAACCTTCCCTTGAGGGGTTGGGGGGAGGGGGCTTTAAATCCTTCTTAAGTTGCTGTTGTCTCTGTTCTAAGCCAATGTCTGGATGCTGTGCTCAGTGGATGAGGAAGAACAAGATGAAATGTTATCCAGGCGGCTCAGAGGCGAATTCTACCTGGGAATGTGAAAGTTCTTTAGGAGAACTGACATGCCCATTACAGATAGAGATGTCTTTCTACCAGTCGAGTGAAGACCTAGGAATTCTCCTGGATCCATATGTTATATTCAATTGTTTATCACACCACAGGTCAAATACAGGACTTTGGGAGCCAAGGCTCAGTGACCTCACTCTGGCCCTTCTACATCCACATGCAGGCCTGAACTGGAAGGGAGCCACAGTGCCATTTCCCAAGTGGCCACCCTGGGAACTGCAGCCTAGAGTTAGTGAAACAGAGACAGGTCAGAGAGAGCCAATCAGAGTAGGGCTGGAGCAATATAAGTAGGGTGACCATAATGTCTGAAGGCCAGCCAGGGACACTGGGGGGTGGGTGGGTGGGTAGGGGTGTGCGCGCGCAAAGCGCGCGCGCCGCCGGAAACAGGAAGTGACGTCACTTCCGGTGACGTCATGCCACCACCGGAAACAGGAAGTGGCATCACTTCCTGTGACATCATTTCCCCCGCGTCACCTGCCGGAAACGGGAAGTGACATCACTTCCTGTGACATCATTTCCCCCAAATGACATCATTTCCCCCAAATGCCACTGCCGGAAACAGGAAGTGACTTCACAGCACTTCCTGTGACGTCCCCAAAAATCCCCCAAATATCACCGCCGGAAACAATTTTGTTCTCAAATCCTGTATATACTTCATCAGTATATGGGATAAGGCACTTTCTCAACTGTGCTGCATAATGCAGCCTATTTATTTTGTCCTGTTGGCTCTGTTGGCTCTATCTGCGCCACCATCATCACTTTCGGGGTGTGGATCCCCCAGTGGGGTGGTCTCCCGACTCCCTCCGCCGACTGTTTCTGATAGCCCTGCGCCCCCTCTTTCATTTGATATGTGTCCCGTGCGGGTGCCACCCTCCCGCCGGGAGATGCCGCAAAATGAGCCCCCTTGAGGCTTATGGCGGCAGGGCTCGGGGGAAGCGAGCTAGACTGCTCTTCTTTTGAGGGGTTATAGAGTGTTTCGAGCCCGTCCCTGTGGCATCGGTCCCATCGTTGAGGGACCCAGGGGGCCGGCGCAGCGGCACGCCGAAGCAGCCTGTCACTAATAACACCGGTCGAGATGCAGGACAGGAACCTGGAAGTGACCGACAGGCTGCTTCAGCGTGCCGCTGCGCCGGCCCCCTGGGCCCCACAATGATGGGACCGATGCCACAGGGACGGGCTCGAAACACTCTATAACCCCTCAAAAGAACAGCAGTCTAGCTCGCTTCCCCCGAGCCCTGCCGCCATAAGCCTCAAGGGGGCTCATTTTGCGGCATCTCCCGGCGGGAGGGTGGCACCCGCACGGGACACATATCAAATGAAAGAGGGGGCGCAGGGCTATCAGAAACAGCCGGCGGAGGGAGTCGGGAGACCACTCCACTGGGGGATCCACACCCCGAAAGTGATGAAGGTGGCGCAGATAGAGCCAACAGGACAAAATAAATAGGCTGCATTATGCAGCACAGTTGAGAAAGTGCCTTATCCCATATACTGATGAAGTAAATACAGGATCTGAGAACAAAATTGCACTAGAAGACACAAACACAAAGCTCCCTTACACTGAATCAGTGCTTGGGTCCACCAAAGTCAGTATTGTCTACTCCAGTCACAAACACAAAGCTCCCTTACACTGAATCAGTGCTTGGGTCCACCAAAGTCAGTATTGTCACATAAGAGAAGCCCTGTTGGATCAGGCCAGTGGCCCATCCAGTCCAACACTCTGCGTCACATAAGAACATAAGAGAAGCCCTGTTGGATCAGGCCAGTGGCCCATCCAGTCCAACACTCTGCGTCACATAAGAACATAAGAGAAGCCCTGTTGGATCAGGCCAGTGGCCCATCCAGTCCAACACTCTGCGTCACATAAGAACATAAGAGAAGCCATGTTGGATCAGGCCAGTGGCCCATCCAGTCCAACACTCTGGGTCACATAAGAACATAAGAGAAGCCCTGTTGGATCAGGCCAGTGGCCCATCCAGTCCAACACTCTGGGTCACATAAGAACATAAGAGAAGCCCTGTTGGATCAGGCCAGTGGCCCATCCAGTCCAACACTCTGCGTCACATAAGAACATAAGAGAAGCCCTGTTGGATCAGGCCAGTGGCCCATCCAGTCCAACACTCTGCGTCACATAAGAACATAAGAGAAGCCCTGTTGGATCAGGCCAGTGGCCCATCCAGTCCAACACTCTGCGTCACATAAGAACATAAGAGAAGCCCTGTTGGATCAGGCCAGTGGCCCATCCAGTCCAACACTCTGCGTCACATAAGAACATAAGAGAAGCCCTGTTGGATCAGGCCAGTGGCCCATCCAGTCCAACACTCTGCGTCACATAAGAACATAAGAGAAGCCCTGTTGGATCAGGCCAGTGGCCCATCCAGTCCAACACTCTGCGTCACATAAGAACATAAGAGAAGCCATGTTGGATCAGGCCAGTGGCCCATCCAGTCCAACACTCTGGGTCACATAAGAACATAAGAGAAGCCCTGTTGGATCAGGCCAGTGGCCCATCCAGTCCAACACTCTGGGTCACATAAGAACATAAGAGAAGCCCTGTTGGATCAGGCCAGTGGCCCCTCCAGTCCAACACTCTGCGTCACATAAGAACATAAGGAGGGAGGGAGGGAAGGAAGGAAGGGAGAAAGGAAGGAAGGAAGGAAGGAAGGGAGGAAGGAAGGAAGGAAGGAAGGAAGGAAGGAAGGAAGGGAGGGAGGGAGGGAGGGAGGGAGGAAGGAAGGAGGGAAGGAAGGAAGAAAGGAAGAAAGGAGGGAAGGAAGAAAGGAAGAAAGGAAGGAAGAAAGGAAGAAAGGAGGGAAGGAAGGAAGGAAGGAAGGAAGGAAGGAAGGAAGGAAGGAAGGAAGGAAGGAAGGAAGGAGGGAAGGAAGGAAGGCAGGCCACCCCCTCCCGCCAGCCCCCCCCCGGCCCCCTTACCTGCGGCTAGTCCGGCGGCGGCGGTGAGTCCGGCAGCGGCGGCGGAGAGGCCTTTCCGACGCCCCCCCCCGGGCGGAGGAGAACGGGGGGGGGAATGCTAGAGGCCCGGGAGGGCGTCGGAAAGGCCCGCGGGGGTCGCTGGAGGGCCTCCAGCGACCCCCGCGGGCCTTTCCGACGCCCTCCCGGGCAGGTAAGGACGGGGGGTGGGGGTTGCGAGGCCGGGGAAGCCTCGGGAAGGCCCGCGGGGGTCGCTGGAGGGCCTCCAGCGACCCCCGCGGGCCTTTCCGACGCCCTCCCGGGCAGGTAAGGACGGGGGGTGGGGGTTGCGAGGCCCGGGAAGCCTCGGGAAGGCCCGCGGGGGTCGCTGGAGGGCCTCCAGCGACCCCCGCGGGCCTTTCCGACGCCTTCCCGGGCAGGTAAGGACGGGGGGTGGGGGTTGCGAGGCCCGGGAAGCCTCGGGAAGGCCCGCGGGGGTCGCTGGAGGGCCTCCAGCGACCCCCGCGGGCCTTTCCGACGCCCTCCCGGGCAGGTAAGGACGGGGGGTGGGGGTTGCGAGGCCGGGGAAGCCTCGGGAAGGCCCGCGGGGGTCGCTGGAGGGCCTCCAGCGACCCCCGCGGGCCTTTCCGACGCCTTCCTGGGCAGGTAAGGACGGGGGGTGGGGGTTGCGAGGCCCGGGAAGCCTCGGGAAGGCCCGCGGGGGTCGCTGGAGGGCCTCCAGCGACCCCCGCGGGCCTTTCCGACGCCTTCCCGGGCAGGTAAGGACGGGGGGTGGGGGTTGCGAGGCCCGGGAAGCCTCGGGAAGGCCCGCGGGGGTCGCTGGAGGGCCTCCAGCGACCCCCGCGGGCCTTTCCGACGCCTTCCCGGGCAGGTAAGGACGGGGGGTGGGGGTTGCGAGGCCCGGGAAGCCTCGGGAAGGCCCGCGGGGGTCGCTGGAGGGCCTCCAGCGACCCCCGCGGGCCTTTCCGACGCCTTCCCGGGCAGGTAAGGACGGGGGGTGGGGGTTGCGAGGCCCGGGAAGCCTCGGGAAGGCCCGCGGGGGTCGCTGGAGGGCCTCCAGCGACCCCCGCGGGCCTTTCCGACGCCCTCCCGGGCAGGTAAGGATGGGGGGTGGGGGTTGCGAGGCTGGGGAAGCCTCGGGAAGGCCCGCGGGGGTCGCTGGAGGGCCTCCAGCGACCCCCGCGGGCCTTTCCGACGCCTTCCCGGGCGGGGAAGGACGGGGGGTGGGGGTTGCGAGGCCCGGGAAGCCTCGGGAAGGCCCGCGGGGGTCGCTGGAGGGCCTCCAGCGACCCCCGCGGGCCTTTCCGACGCCCTCCCGGGCCTCCGCCGCCACCGCCGGGCCCCGTGGGCGGGCGGGGAAAGCGGCGAGGGAGGGAGGGAGCGTCCCTGCGCGTGCGCAGAGCGATCTGCGCACGCGCAGGGTCGCTCCCTCCCTCACTCGCCGCCTTCCCCGCCCGGGCGCGCGGCCCCCGGCTCTCTGGCTGGCTAAACCGGGACCTCTTAATGGTCCCGGTATACCCAGCCCGGGAGCCGGGAATTGGGGGCCAGAACCGGGAAAGTCCCGGGAGACCGGGACGGTCTGGCCACCCTAAATAAGTTCTGTCTTAAGTTGGAACCTCTGTCCTAGTCAGGGCTTTTTTTTGTAGAAGCCCAGCAGGAACTCATTTGCATATTAGGCCACACACCCCTGACATCAGCATTGTTTCACACAGGGCTTTTTTGTAGAAAACGCCCAGCAGGAACTTATTTGCATATTAGGCCACACTGCCCGACGCCAAGCCAGTCAGAACTGTGTTCCTGTGCATTCCTGCTAAAAAAAAAAAAGCCCTGGTTCTAGTAACTTGTTTGCTACATGTGGATGTGGCTGTGGACTGCCTGTTTATAAGACTTGGAACTTCTGTCTCCCAATGACTATGCCTCTAATCTCTGGCCCGATTGACTACTCTTCAGGTGTGACTTTCTGTTTGCCTACAGTGGTGCTGCCTGATGCTAGCCATTCCCAGAGATGTTGGCCTAATGGGACTCACACCCTGCTGACCCTTCCAGATTGGAGAGGTCAAGAAAATTTCTTTTTAACCATCAAAGCTAAGTTTCAAACTTGTCCAGTCATCTTGACTCCACTGACCAGCCAATGCTACTCCTCAGTTTAGTGTAGTGGTTAAGTGTGTGGACTATCACAGGAGTTGTCCTTGAAAGGGCAGCTTCTGGGAGAGCTCTCTCAGCCTCACCCACCTCACAGGGTGTCTGTTGTGGGGGGGAGAAGATATAGGAGACCGTAAGCTGCTCTGAGTCTTTGCTTCAGAGAGAAGGGCAAGATATAAATCTGCAGTCTTCTTCTCATGAATGGACTACTGTAACAAGCTCTTCTTGAAGCTGCTTTCAAAGGCTGCCTGGAAGATTCAGTTAGCAGACAGGGCAGCCTCTTGGAAACATCATCTGCTGTGCCAAAGAAGAGAGAGGTATACCGTTTTCGCACACAGCTTACCTCGAAGTCACAATCCTGTTCCCTCCGCAGCATCTGTCGGATTTCCCACCATCTGCACTGGAGTTACAGGAAGTGCCGCGGCTTTTACGTAGCAAACGTAAACTGGGACCGTTTTCACACACAGCTTACCTCGCAGTCACAATCCTGTTCCCTCCACAGCGTCTGGTCGGATTTCTCACCATCTGCGCCGAAGTTACAGGAAGTGCCGCAGCTTTTGCGTAGCAAACATAAACCGCTAAAACCCAGTTTACGTTTGCTATGCAAAAGCCGCGGCACTTCTTGTAACTCTGGCGCAGATGGTGGGAAATCTGACAGATGCTGCGGTGGGAACACGATTGTGACTGTGAGGTAAGCTGTGTGCGAAAACGGTATACGTTTTAGCAGTTTACGTTTGCTACGCAAAAGCTGCGGCACTTCCTGTAACTTTGGTGCAGATGGTGGGAAATCCAACTAGACGCTGCGGAGGGAACAGGATTGTGACTGCAAGGTAAGCTGTGTTAGAAAACGGTCATTGTCTTACTTCCTGGGTGGGTGGTCAGCTGGTCACTTGCCTACCTCAGTGCTGTCCCCATCAGGACAAAGTTGGCTGGTCTTGCAGCACTATCTACCAGCAGCATAGATATGGTGGCAGCTGTTGAGAGAGGATAAAGGAGGAGAAGAGCAACAAATAAAGAAATTTGGGTTTGCCCAAAAGGATCAAATGAGTTGGGATTGTTTGGTGCTTTTCCCCATATGCTTGAGAATGAGGACACGTCCCTGTTGTTTGGCTGTTTCTCATTGTAAGTTTTGTGCCTTTGTGTTTATTTGACTCAAGCTGTCTTTCAATATCACTGTTCAAGGCAGTTCCCCAGATGGACAGTTGTTCCTTCTCATCCCACCATGAATAATCTGACCCTGGACATGCCACCCTACCTTCCCTGGCTCCCAGAATCTGCTTTCTGGCTGCAGTGCTGTCATTCCTTGCGCAGCTCTGTGGGCAATGAAAGCTCAGCTTCATTTATGTCTTGGAATTCAGGTCTCTGCTCTTTAGCTCCACCAAAGCTACCTGTCACGGCTCATTAGACACAGATTCTACCTTCCATTCACGCGGCTATTTGGGAAATAGAGTCGCAACAAGGATGAGAAGGAATTTGGGAAGAAAAGCTTCAAGGCCTCACTGGGCTCTGAGTGCAGCCACCTTGGAGAAGCTCCAGTTTATGGAAGATTAGCAAAGCCATTTCTTCTCTTTCATTCAGGATTCCTCCCACATCTATTAGGAGGGGAAGTGTTGTATATGTGATCTGAAATGTGTTTAATGTGTGGTGTTCTTGCCTGGGTCATTGGAGCCTGTAGGACGGAGCTTGGGGACTCGGGAACAATGGGCAGTAGGATCCAAATCCCTGCTGCCCTGCTCCAATCACAGGCCCCCTGCTGGTTTGAATGGTCCAATAGCATGCTAGCGTGGGAACCTCGAGTGTATATAAAGTTGGCCCTGTTGGCTCAGTAGCCAGTCTTAGAGCACAGCCCTATATTATGCTGTGATAATAAAAAGAGCTATGATCACTATGATCGCCTCTTCATTGTGTTGAACCCACTATATTATAGGAAGAAAGGGAGGAAGGAACTTCTTTTTGCCCATGGAAGGAGATCTGGGCTGAGCTCCTGTTCTTCATTGCAGGGATTCAGCCAGGGTGTGGTCAGCAGGGGTGGAAGTCTAGCAGGAGCTCCTTTGCATATTAGGCCACATACCCCTGATGGAGCCAATTTTCCAAGAGCTTACAAGGCTCTTTACTCTTGGAGGATTGGCTACATCAGGAGTGTGTGGCCTAATATGCAAAGGAGCTCCTGCTAGAATTCCACCCCTGGTTCAGAGGCATGAGCCTTTGGTATGATCTGAAGAGCAAGAGCAAAGGAGCTGTTGGGTAACCAAGGCTGCTGCCCCTCTGCTGATTGCCCTGCAGACTCCATCTGTTGCTGGCTGTCATTTTACTTAAGTCGCAGCTGCAGTGGCTCTGGCTATCAGCTGTAAGGGCAGGAGGAGGCTGGTGGGCACTATGGATAGCTGCGCAGGTGTAAGGGATGAAGGTTCAATTGGACCAGTTGCAGTTTCCAAACAATTTTCAAAGGTAGCCCCATGTAAGAATGTGTTACAATTTGGTGTAGTGGTTAAGAGCCAGTTTGGAGAGGTGGTTAAGAGTGGTGGATTCCCTATCAAGTCCGATCTCATAGATGTACTATCATGCAGACTGGACTATATCTGTATTTTTATTTCTATTTCAGCTTTTCATTTCCAATTCCCCTTTTCCTTTCTTTTTTCTTGAAAATTAATAAAAACTTTAAAACTAAAAAAAAAAAGAGCGGTGGATTCTATTTTGGATAACTGGGTTTGATTCTCCGTTCTTCCACTTGCAGCCAGCTGGGTGGCCTTGGGTTAGTCATTGTTCTCTCAGAGCTGTTCTCTCAAGAGCAGTTCTGTCAAAGCTCTCTCAGCTCCACCTACCTCACAGGGCAGAGGAAGGCAAGGAGATTAGAAGCCCCTCTGAGTGAAGGGCAGGGTAGAAATCCAATCTCCTCCCCACTCCTGCTCTTCTTCCTCTTCCTCCTTCATCAGTAATCTAAATTGGATGTGATCAGGGCATGGATCACCATGGCCAGATCATACTTTTCAAGGAATGGTTGTAGGTGGCAAACTAGCTGCCTGCTGATTTTGCCCAACTCCCTCTAGCTTCATACTCCCTCTAAACTGTGGAATCCTGTGAGCAAAAATTCTACTTTGCGAGCTACTGGCATTAAAGCTGTGTGTTACTGCATGAATTAGTTTGCCCTAGGACCATTTTTTTAAAGACAAAAAATGTGTGAGCTGGAGGCTAAAAAACTCACACTAACTCAGCTTAGAGGGAACACTTCAGGCCCAGGCCACTTCTTGTACCAGGCAACCCAGCCTTCTTCCATGCCTCCACCCAGGGCCAGATTAACAATTAGGCCAAGTAGGCACTGGCCTCTGGACCCCCATGCCTTTAGGGCCCCCCCGCTTGCAGCCCTCCCAGCCTGCACATGCAGCCAGCAACTGAGCCACTCTTTGCCCAACTTGCCTGGTGAGGCTGCTGCTTGCCAAGTTTGCCTCTCTCTGCCTCTCCCCCGCAGCTTAGTAAAAGGGGCTTTTAAGAAGGTGCCTACAAGCTGCAGTGGTGGTTGAGGGGTGAGTGCTCAGACTCTGAGATAATTTGCAAGGCCCCCCCCCCAAGATTTCGATTGCCTAGGGGCCTCCACAGGGTTCAATCCGGCACTGCCTCCATTCTTTGTCATGTCATCTCTAGGTGCAACTGCAGCAAAGAGGATGAGCGGCTGCATCAGCTGCTGCCTCAAGCCTGCTCCTCTTCCTTTCCCCCCTTCACTGGAGTGGGTGGGGGCCAGAGATGGGACAGGGAGTGGGGCTTTTGCCCACCTTCTTGACACCTGGTTTTGGCCAGCCTGCTCCCTCCTCAGTCTCTTGCATCGGGCCATGCTGCCTCTCAGGTGGCATCAGCCACAGTGGGAAGTCCCCAACAGCCCCTGTCCATTCCTCCATTCTTCACTGCATCATCTTGAAGTGCTGCCTTAATGAGAAGGAGGGGGAAGAGAAGCACAGGCAGGGGCAGCTGACAACACACAAGAACAGCGCTTGCTGTGAGCCTGTTTTTTCTCCTTCCTCTCCATTGTGGGGTGACACTAATCCCCAGCATCTCAGGCAGGCAGTGTCCTCTGACCTGATCCCCTCCCCCGCTGTCCAGAGGCAAGGCAATGGGGGAAGGGATGGAGGCTGGGGACCCCCTCTTAATTTTTGTTCAGGATCCCAGAAACCCTAAGACCACCCCTGCTTGGGCCTTGTTTCTTAGCCTTTGGCTTGTCACCAGTGGCTCTGTGTGACCAAGGTCACTGGGCCCAGCATAGGAAAGCCTTTGCTGCAGAAATGGCACTGCCGACTTGCAACATTTCTGGCTGTGCTTCTGAGATTACACTGAGGAAAAGGTCCAGGGCAGGATGCAGCGAATTGTACTTCCCATGTGTTTGTTTAAAGACTGGGGAAGGCAATGGCAAACCACCTCGTAAAAAAGTCTGCCGTGAAAAGTTGTGATGCGATGTCACCCCAGAGTCGGAAATGACTGGTGCTTGCACAGGGGACTACCTTTACCTTTACTTTTTAAGGCACTTTGGGGTCTTACTGGGAATCATAATAGGGTAAAAATCCTAAAATAAGTAAAGTTACTCTGGAAGTAACACTTTCTACCTTCACATAACTGCTTCTCTCTCTCAAACTTGAATCCTGCACTGACTTGTGTTTGCCGCCTCAGATTATTATAGCATTAACTGTGTGAGACGTACTTGTCAGCTTTCTTTACCATTCTCAAAATGTGAAGATGTCGGCTCCAAACATTGTATAAAACAAATTCCAGTCTTTTGAAGAAAACGGAATCAGATTGCTTGAAAAAGACTTGGCAAAGGCTGTCTGCTCTCGTTTTAATGCTGTTTTAGAGCTGATTTATCTGGGTTTGGATTTGTTTATCCTCTAGGAAAAATCATCACATTTGGTTGGAAGTGAACAACCAGGCCTCACAAAGTAGATCGTCACATCTACATGGGAAAGACTAGATTTCAGGGAGATATTAATCGGCTTGCTTGTAAGGCTAATAGGCACGTCAAAGTGGGGGAAGTAGGTTTCAAAACATCAGGGACATTTAGGGTGCTCTCACACTACACTAAATAATGTGTTTTACAATTGGATTTTTGCTATTCTTACACAGTAAAAATCCAGTTGCAAAATGCATTATTTAGTGTAGTGTGAACGAACTCTTTCTTATTTATTATTTATTTAGTAGATTTATAGTCCACCCTACCTCACAAGTGGGATGAGGGTAGATTGCAACATAATTAAGCAATTAAAACAAGAACATTAAAATCAATAAAAACAATAATTAAAACCAGGGCTCTTTTTATAGAAAAAGCCCAGCAGAAACTCATTTGCATATTAGGCCACACCTCCTGACAGCACCATTGTTTCACACAGGCCTTTTCAGTAGAAAAAGCCCAGCAGGAACTTATTTGTATATTAGGCCACACCCCCTGACAAAGCCAGCCGGAACTGTGTTCCTGTGCATTCCTGCTAAAAAATAAAAGCCCTGATTAAAACAGTTAAACCTCATAGTTACAAATCAGAGACAAAATAGTACTGCTGGCAGATTAATCAAATAATATCATATCATGACTGGGCTGTCAAATGGACACTTTTGCATACTTCCTCACAGTCAGCACACACATAAGGGTGTTCAAACGTTCCTAGGATGGAGAAGGAACTTTATTACAGCTGCTTCTACTCGACTGCTAGTAACATATGGATCAGGCCTTATTTGAGGGCCATCATGCTCTATGGATGCCGTAGGTGGTTCAGTTAATGGGTGTCATTTTGGATCTTGAAAAACAAGAATGTTCTGCTTCCTTTCTACTTTCTCACTACTACAGCTTGTACCCTTTAAAGACAGAACTGGGACTTCCCACTGCTCCAGGAGTGCTGGACTGTACAATATAGGATTGTAGTCATTTCTTGAAAAGACTGATTCATGCAATCATTTCTATGACTGGTAAAATGATTTTATACTCCATGCTGCTCTTACGGTGAATAACGCCCAATATCATCCCAAGGAGAGGAGCTACATTATTTTGTATTGAACTCTTATGATTATGTTCTTACTCAACACTGGGAAACAAGTCTGACAGCTCAATCCAGTTCATAGTTATTTGGAAATAAGCCCCACTAAGTTCAGTTGAACTTTTTCCCCGGTAAGGATATATAGAATTTTGGACTTAACCTTCTGTTCCTTTTTAATGCAAAGGGGAACCATTTACACTGGGGAAAACAATATACTTTTTAAAATAAAAGCAAAATGCATACTTCCATCACTCACATCTTGTATGCTTTTAACTGTCCAGCTCATGCCAAGAATAATTCCAAGACCCTTCATGGCTAATTTTGCTGTCCAGGGCCTTTTAATAGATAGCTGGTGGCCCTAGTGGGGGCACTGTTGAGTAGGCAGATGCAGCCAATGTTTAAACAATTTATTTATTTCATTCGATTTATATCCCGCCCTACCCCACCGAAGCGGGCTCAGGGCAGCTTACAACATAAAACTCTATCAATAAATCAGCTTAAAATACATTAATAATTAATACAGTAAAACAAGGCACCAATCAAAGCCCAACCCTGTGGTGCTTGCTGTGAAATGTTTGGCAGATTGTTCAGACAGGGCAACTATTTAAACCAGGGGTCATTTTGTAGAAAAAGAGGTGCTGGAGCTCATTGCCACAACTCATTTGCATATGCCACACACCCCTGACATCACTGGAAGGTGTACTAAATTATATCAGCTCAGCATCTACCTTAAAATGCTTCTTGAATTATAATTGTCATAATAAAACCTTACTTCCATCATACTTTTAAAATTACTTTCTCCTACGTGGCCACAGTGGCATGTTGAAGAGTTCCATCTGTCGGCTTGGTATGTTTTGGTAATTTTCCTATTTTTTGTGGGGGAACATATGAGAAAGTTTGTCAGATCTTAAGAATTCAGCAAAATTCTCACTGGGGGTTTGAACAATGGAGTCCAGAAGCAAGTATTTGGTTGGGGGGGGGGGTTTAAGAAAGAAAGAGCACAATAAAATTTAGAGGTTCCAGAGCTCCACTCCTGTGAGCTTCTGCTCAAAATGAGGCCTGATTTAAACTCCTTGGTGATGTTTGACTGCAATGATTGTGTTTTTGGAAAGGCTGAAGAAAACACTCAAACCTGACCACCTCTCATTGGTCTGACACAAGGGTGACAAGGCTGCAGCCAGCCACCCACACCTGCAGGGATTCCCTATCTTGGTATTCTTGTTGCCAATTCTCTTCCCCTTAGAAATTACTGTGTAATGATCCAGTGTAAGCAGCTGATGAACTATAGTGGGGCTAGGAGGGGATGAAGGAGGCTATGGAGGGGTGGTCTTCCTAATCTTCCCCATCCAAGCTGCTGCCAGTTTGAGAGCCAGTTTGGTATAGTGATTAATAGTGGTGAACTCTAATCTGGAGACCTGAGTTTGGTTTTGGACTCCTCCACATGCCACCAGCTGGGTGATCTTTGGTCAGTCACTGTTCTCTCGGAGCTGTTCTCTCAGAACTGTTCTCTCTGAGCTCTCTCAGCCCCACCTATCTCACAAGGTGTCTGTTGTGGAGATAGGAAGGGAAGGAGATTGTACACTGCTCTGGGACTCCAAGTGAAGGGCAGAGGGTAAAGCCAATCTCACCCTCCTCTTCCTTCTCCTAGGATTGTTTTGATTTGGGGGAGGGGGTGGTGACAAGCTTTACTAATAGGCTTGCAAAAAACCTAGGGATGTATCTTCTATAGGGAGATGTTAGCCCAGGGTGCCATTTGAAAAAGCTGTCTTTCCTGTGCCCTGGACTCAGTGGAAGTTCAACATGACAAGGCAGAAATACAGAACTGGCTTTTAAAAGGCATTGCCAGCAAAGCACTCTATTGCTTTATGTTGCATTGCTTCAGAAGTCATGACTCAGCGTAACACATCCCAAAGAGATTAGTAACACTGCAGTGTCAATAGAGGCACCAAATCATAGTGGTGCAGCATAAGGGAAATAAATGTTGTTGGATGGGCATCGGTGACCCCAGATGGCAACTTCCATGACTGGTTAGTTCCTTGACATTCTCAGTAGTTTTGATGAAGGTAAATTGGACTTGTCACTATGCACTGTTGAAATAGATCCATTTGTACTTCTTACCCAGTCAGGCAACAGTTAGATCTTGAATCCCTTCCAACCACTTCTTGCAATCTGCCAAAATATTTCTGTCCTAAGTGCAAATCATATTTGGTTGCCAGTAAATCTGCCTCTCTGCCCTGAAGTCATCTGGTCACCTGCTGTCTGTTCTGCCAAGCTAATTGACATTTATGAGAAGCACCTTTTTTTGGAACAGGAACACAGTTCCAGCTGGCTTGGCTTTGGGGTGTGTGGCCTAATATGGAAATGAGTTCCTGCTGGGTTTTTTTCTACAAAAAATGCACTGGAAGACATTTTTAAATATAGACAGACTCCAGAAGACCATTGCTATTTGCCATATTAAAGACAATAAGTGGCATTTCTGAAAAACATGAACACCAATAAATTTCACTTTACCATATATAATTGAAATCAATGATAATAGTAAGAAGAAGAAACTTGGGGTAGCTTTGGAATAGGTTTTAGGTTCATAATAATATCCAGCTTATGTATATGAATCCTCTTGCTGATCCTTTGGAAAGGTTTCATTATCGTGTGAATTAATTTTTTTCGACTCTCATTTTACCTCTTACTTGATATGAGAGCTGGTTTTAAAGTTTGTTTTTAGACTGCTTTATTGCTTTTAGATTGTATATTGTTTTATTATACGTATCTGAGTTTAACCTTGTGTTATTGACTGTTGTTATTCGGTCAGAGCCTGTTTGGGAAAGAGCGGGCTGTAAATTTAGACAGACAGACAGACAGACAGACAGACAGACAGACAGACAGACAGACAGACAGACAGACAGACAGACAGACAGATAGATAGATAGATAGATAGATAGATAGATAGATAGATAGATAGATAGATAGATAGATAGATAGATAGATAGATAGATAGATAGAAAGAATAATATGTTTGGGGGAAATAATGTTTTCCAGGGTATGATAGGAATCTTGCAACCTTGCTAAAGTCTAAGTAAGACCAGGCCTGGTTAGTGCCTAGAAAGAGACTTCATGAGACCCCCTCCAGTACGCTGCCCTCAGGTAAAAAGTGAGGTATAATAGTGTCATAGGGACACAAGAGGTGTCATGCTGGATCGTACTAGTGGTCCATCTAGTCCAGCATCTTGCTTCACACAGTGGACAACCAGTTGTCCTGGAGGGCCACAAGCTGGACGTAGAGGTAAAGGTCTTACCCTGATGTTGCATCCTGTGGCTGGAATATTGGAGATTCCCTTAAGTCATAATGGCTGATAGCCATTGATGGAGCTCTCCTCCATGAATCTGTCTAATTCCCTTTTAACATTGTCCCGTACATCACTATGTCCAGTAGTGATTTCCACACTTTAATTACTTGTTGAGTGAAGGAATACTTCCTCTTGTCCATTCTGAATCTAAACCATCCTGTTTACTGCCCATCTCAGCAACTACTTTGATGCCATGTTTTGTTTTTTGTTTTTTTTAAAAGATTCTTTCTCTGGCCATGTGATCAAGAGTGATACTGCAGCCAGTGAAATGAGTTTATGAACACACACCATGTAACCAATCATATTTGTAACATCATAAAATGAAGTGAAAACAGAGTGTTTCCTGTTCTTATTCGAAAGGTCTAATTTTTCTGGCTTATTGAATTATTTGTAGGGAGTAGAGGGGGTTGTAAATTGTGCCTTCTCCATTTTTGGCTCAGCCTTATTTGCCATTTGCAATAGATGTCTTCTCCAGAAGAAGAAATAAGCCCAAAAGGGCTGGCATGGAGTACAAGCGGCCAATATGGTACCATCTTCTGCTTTGAGCCATCTTAGCAAGGCCATATCAGTAAGAAATTTAAGTTATTTTCACTCTGGAGGGAAAAAAGTTAACATATTTTCTTTAAAACTTGGATATTTGATGGATGAAAAGCTTCAAAGCAGGGTAGCCATACTGTGGCTGGCTCTTTCACACCTATTGTGTGTCTCTCGAAGCGCTCACCATCCTGTCGGCAGGCTTGGGGAAGACATTTCTCTCTTTAAATCATTTCGCCAAGCCAGCCAGAGGGTTGGAGAATGCATTTAAAGTTCAAGTTGCTCTCTTTCCACCTCTCCCTCCCTCCTCTCTTCCCCATCTATTTTCCTTCCTTCCTGTCTTGCAGCTCTCAAGCATCTGACATTCATGTCTTGTGGCTCTCAGACGTCTGATGTTTATTCTATGTGGCTCTTACATTAAGTAAGTTTGGCCACCCCTGTTTTTAAAGTATTCAGCACACTGTTTCACATAAAGATATATTAACTCAGCAGGAAAACTAACTTCGTTGGTCTTAAAGGTGCCACTGAACTCAAACTTTGTTCCTTGGGGATACGTTTTGTGTTTGAAAAAAACAATGCAAATCACAGTCAGTCTATTTCAACACAGAATGCATTCCTATCTCTCAGATAAATCAAATATTATATAGGGAGAAAAACTGAACCTGTCACCAGTGCTCTTAATGTGGCTCTCTGTTGGCAGCTACTAGAGAACAGCACGTGACCTTTGCAGCAATTCATGGCAGGCCTGAACTTTGTTTCCTCTTTCTTTTTACAAAGGCAGGATGAAATAAGCTACTTGCCTTCTGCTTCACTGGCCTTGTTTGGGGAAAAAAAACCATGGCTGATTTCACCTAATTGTTTACATGCTAAATGCATGTGGCCTGACATCCACACTAGATTTGTTTCCAAATTGCTATTGTTATTAGGCCTTCCTCCTATGTTTTTTTTTTCAGGCATAATGGGAGCTACCACCAAAGGTTGGGTTTCCAGCTCAGGGTTGGAAAATACCTGGAGACCTGGGGGGTGGAGCCTGAGGAAGGCGGAGTTTGGGGAGGGGAGGGTCCTCAATGGAGTGCAATTATGGTTACCAGATCCAACTCTAGAAATACCGGGGAACTTTGGGGGTGGAACCAGGAGACTTTGAGGGGTGGAGCCCAAAGTTTGTAACCTGTTTAGAAGAATACAGCATGTTTGACCATTCCATTATGAATTAATTCTTGATCTTTAGTAGTTCTTTAGTTCCAACTTGGATAAAGCTTCAGCAAAACAAGGTGCCTGGATACCTATTTGCCTGTTAGCTGGAACTATAATTTTTGGAACTTTATTGCATTTGCAAAAATATTCATTATGTGACCATGAACAGAGGATAATCTACCCAAGACATTCCCAGCAGTAACCATCGTGGAAGGAGCTTCTTGGACGGACAGTTAAATTTGGGTTTTCTGTTCTATCTGCAAGACTCACAGATTGTACTTATTCTCTCTACTTGCACAATTGATTTGTATGAATTTGCTTTTGGTAGATATCTGTGAAGTAGATTACTGAAGGAGGATAGGGAAATGGCTGAGAAGCTGAATGCATTTTTTGCCTCCGTCTTCACTGTGGAAGACGAGAAGTGTTTGCCTGCTCCAGAACCACTTATTTTGGAAGGGGTGTTGAAAGACCTGAGTCAGATTGAGGTGACAAGAGAGGAGATCCTACAACTGATAGACGAATTAAAATCTAATAAGTCACCAGGTCCGGATGGCATACATCCAAGAGTTCTGAAAGAACTCAAAGTTGAACTTGTGGATCTCCTGACAAAAATATGTAATCTTTCATTGAAATCTGCCTCTGTTCCCGAGGACTGGAAGGTAGCAAATGTCACCCCCATCTTTAAAAAGAGTTCTGGAGGAGATCCGGAAAATTACAGACCAGTCAGCCTGACTTCAATACCGGGAAAGTTGGTAGAAACCATTATCAAGGACAGAATGAGTAGGCACATTGATGAACACAAGTTATTGAGGAAGACTCAGCATGGGTTCTGTAAGGGAAGATCTTGCCTCACTAACCTGTTACATTTCTTTGAGGGGGTGAACAAACATGTGGACAAAGGAGACCCGATAGATGTTGTTTACCTTGACTTCCAGAAAGCTTTTGATAAAGTTCCTCATCAAAGGCTCCTTAGTAAGCTCAAGAGTCATGGAGAAAAAGGACAGGTCCTCTTGTGGATCAAAAACTAGCTAATTAATAGGAAGCAGAGAGTGAGTATAAATGGGCAGTCTTCACAGTGGAGGACGGTAGAGTGGGGTGCCGCAAGGCTCAGTACTGGGTCCCATGCTCTTTAACTTGTTCATTAATGATTTGGAGTTGGGAGTAAGCAGTGAAGTGGCCAAGTTTTCAGATGACACTAAATTGTTCAGGGTGGTGAGAACCAGAGAGGATTGTGAGGCACTCCAAAGGGATCTGTTGAGGCTGGGTGAGTGGGCGTCAACGTGGCAGATGAGGTTCAATGTGGCCAAGTGCAAAGTAATGCACATTGGGGCCAAGAATCCCAGCTACAAATACAAGTTGATGGGTTGTGAACTGGCAGAGACTGACCAAGAGAGAGATCTTGGGGTCGTGGTAGACAACTCACTGAAAATGTCAAGACAGTGTGCGATTGCAATAAAAAAAGGCCAACGCCATGCTGGGAATTATTAGGAAGGGAATTGAAAACAAATCAGCCAGAATCATAATGCCCCTATATAAATCGATGGTGCGGTCTCATTTGGAATACTGTGTACAATTCTGGTCAAGGCACCTCAAAAAGGCTATTATAGTATTAGAAAAAGTGCTGAAAAGGGCAACTAGAATGATTAAAGGTTTGGAACACTTTCCCTATGAAGAAAGGATAAAACGCTTGGCCTTTAGCTTGGAGAAACGTCAACTGCAGGGTGACACGATAGAAGTTTACAAGATTATGCATGGAATGGAGAAAGTAGAGAAAGAAGTACATTTCTCCCTTTCTCACAATACAAGAACTCGTGGGCATTCAATGAAATTCCTGAGCAGTCAGGTTAAAACGGATAGAAGGAAGTACTTCTTCACCCAAAGAGTGATTAACATGTGGAATTCACTGCCACAGAAGGTGGTGGTGGCTACAAGCATAGCCAGCTTCAAGAGGGGGTTAGATAAAAATATGGAGCAGAGGTTCATCAGTGGCTATTAGCCACAGTGTGTGTGTGTATATATTTGGCCACTGTGTGACACAGAGTGTTGGACTGGATGGGCCATTGGCGTGATCCAACATTGCTTCTCTTATGTTCTTAGCTGTTTGAATAGATTATACAATATAGTAGTGGTTTTCTTGCTTTTGCATTTGAGGTTATTTTGCATGAGGTTTTCCCCTTCTTTCCCCCCAAACTCCAGATGCTGGCTGGAGATCTCCTGGGATTACAACTGATCTCTGGGTGACAGAGATCAATTTACCTGGAGAACATGGCCACTTTGGATAGTGGACTCTTATAACATTATACCTCATTGAAGTACCTCCGCCCCTCATACCCTTCCCTCAGGCTCTAACCCCCCCCCCCCCCAAATCTCTGGTAGAGTTTCCAAGTCCAATTCAAGAAATATCTGGGGACTTTGGGGGTGGAGCCAGGAGCATGGGTGTGACAAGCATAATTGTACTCCAAAGGGAGTTCTGGCCATCACATTTAAAGGGACCGCACACCTTTTAAATGCCTTCCCTTCACTGGAAATAATGAAAATAGGGGCACATTCTTTTGGGGCTCATAGAATTGGACCCCTCAATCCAATCTTTTTGAAACTTGGAGGGTCTTTTGAGGAGAGGTGTTGTATGCTATGCTGCAATTTTGGTGCTTCTACTTCAAAAAACAGCTCCCCCTGATCCCCAGATATTCGTGGTTCAATTTTCCATGATACCCTATGGGAATCAGTCTTCATAGGGAATAATGGAGTGCCCAGCAGAGATTTCCCTCCCTCCCAATTTCTGATGACCTTGAAGTGGGGGGAGGGCCTCCAAACTGGGCAATCCCCTGCCCCCACCTAGGGATTGGCAACCCTCATCTCTGGGTATGTCCCATCCCAGGGCTGGCAACCCTATCACCGGATCAGCATCTTTGGTCAGTGGGTCAGTCAAGAGGGCACCTTTTCATGATCTTAGTTCATGGGCAGGAACTTATGGCAGAAGTCAGTGCTTCAGATACCTTTGTCCCAAGTCCTGTAGTGCTTTAAAGGTAAAAAACTGCAATGTGAATTAGGTTTTGGAGTGGATTGGGAGCCTGTGTAACTGCTGTAATATTGAGGTCACATGACCCTGCCAAACCAGTAGTCTGGGCACACCATTTTGCATTATCTACAGCCTCCAAACCCTCTTCATGAATTCACAGGATCCAGAGGTTTGGAGCTGTGCCGACAGTGTTCTTTTTCCTTAAACTTCTAAATGTTTCTGGGGGAAAGCCCATAGTTCAGTGACAGAGCATCTGCTTTGCTTGCACAAGAGCCAGGTTCAAGCCCTGACCTTTGAGAACCACTCCTATAAATTGGCAGCACTTTATAACAGATGTCATTGGGTTTGTAATCTGTTTTTAGTTAATTAGTTTTATTGATTATTGTATGTATTTTTACTGTTGTACATTGCCTAGAGCCCGGCACTGGCTGGGATGAGGTGACTCATCATCATCATCATCATAGAAGACTATGATGAGTAATGCATTGTCAATCCACTTTCAGTGCACTTTCCAACTGGATTTTGCCAGTTCACACAGTAAATCCAGTTGGAAAGTGAATTGGAAGTACATTATTTAGTGTGGGTGATCACAGCCAAAACTGACCTTTATAGACCAAGGGTATGACAACTTCATGTATATACGGTAGAGGAAGATCATCTGAGCATCTCTGTGGTATGCAGAAGGTCCCAGGTTGAATCTCCAGCATCTCCAGTTGAAAAGATCAATAGTAGGTGATATGGAAGACCTTCACTTGAGACCCTGGAGAGCTGTTGCTGGTCTGAATAGACAATACTGACCTTTATGGACCAAGAGTGTGACTCTCTCAGTATACAGCAACTTCAGGTTCTCTTAAAACTATCTTCTGACCAACAAGTTTGGTCGTATAGGGAGAAAGAAACCGGTGGCTTAAATACAAGGCTTTCAGGTCAAACCCTGAAGTGCCTGATGATATGGCACATAGCTGCAGGCATTTCCATAGACACGATACAGGCATGAAAAGTGGAGGTCCCTTCCAGAGAATTTGCCATTGTGATTTGCCATGAGTATTTCATAAAAAACCCCCCTCTGTTCTTAATTTGAGGCTCTGCTGATTAATCAACTAAAACTTTAGTTGATTACCCACCAGTTTAAGTCAGCTAAAGCATGCAGGCCTACTAAAAATGTACAAGGCAGCTTGGGGATGTTTTGTGTATACAAAAACAATCTTGGCCTGCAAACGATTTCATGCATCTAGCCACATCACAAAAATTAGTTCATTATTCACATCAGGCTGCATTTTTTGTATCATAAAATGTCCTTAGAGCTTGATTAAATTAAGTTTTAAAAATGCTAACAGCATTTCCTGCAGACTTTAAAAAAACAAACAAACAAGCTCTAACTAATGTAGCCAGAAGAAGTCATTGCACTCATTCCCTTCCCTGTGCCCCCAATTGCTGCAGCCGTTAGATGAGTTACATTTTCCAGGCACAGTTCAAGTAGGTTTCCAGAGGTGTAAGTCACTTGGGCTCAGTACAGCTAATGATGACAAGGAAAAAATAATCATTTTGTAGTTGCAGATAAAGGGGAACAGGATGAAAAATGCAGCGGGGAGTTTTGGGAGGCAGGAAGAATGCTCCGTGTTTACTCAGCCCCAGAAGGGGGTTTGTGTTAGGAAGGGTGGTCCAGCACAAATTAATAGTAGGCTATGCAAATATTATGAGTTTTATACTCACAAAGCCCTTGACAGCAATTTGTTTCCCTGGAAAGCCACTTTCAGGAAAGATTAAGAGTTGATGATGGATTAATGCTTCCAATTCCCACCTCTGAAATTGCCCTGATTAGGTATGGGCAGGAACTGGCTCATGAACATAAGTTCGTAATGAATTTTGGCTGGATCGTGGTTCGTGAACTGAAGAGCTGCCATGAAACTCCATAAATTTTATGACCATTTGTGGTATGAGAAGAGCAGAAAGTAAAGGTTTAAAACCTTTCTTTCTGCTCTTCCCAAAAAACAACGGAGTGACAGAGAGTAGAAAGCAGGGGTTTAAATTCTATCTTTGTTTGAACTTTATTTATTTAAAATATTTCTAACTACAGGAAGGTCAAAAGTGTTATGAATATCTGGAAACAGTAAGGGGAGTGTAGTGATAGAACCCACTGCCTGGGGAGGTTGTGACATCACTTTCCTTTGATATTTCTCTGGAAGTGATTGCAAAGGCATCTATCTGTCAGGGATATTTCAGGCACAGAATATCCTATCAGGGCAAAGGGCCAGACTAGATCATCCATCATATTATTTCCAACTCTGTTGCTTTAGTAGCAGGTCCTTCCATGAGGAGGCTCCAAGGGGACTTGCTGTCAGTACATGTAGTCCTACAACCCATGGACTGAAGAGTATTATAGTAACTGCAGTGCCCCCATCCTTCTTGCCACCTCAGCTCAAGCTTCCTATACTTATTTGTCCTAATGCCCCATTCCTGCAACAATAATGCCAATCTTTTCCAAGTTCCCAAAATACTACCTCTCAACATGCTGACATGACCTTGGCTTGTTGATGTGCCTGTGATCTCCCTTCCTTCTCTCATTGCACATGGAGTGCAAATGATGACTTCCTGGCTTGGGAAGCAGGGCCAGCCCTGCTACTAGACAAAGTAGGTGATTGCATATGGCACCAGCCTTCTGGGGGCGCTGAATTGGGCACCGTCCATGTGACTTGGTGAGGTTATCAGCGGGGAGGGGGGACAGAAGTTAGTCTGGCCTAGGGTGCCAGACAATCTAGGGCCTGCCCTGTTGGGAAGTCTTCAGTCATACTACAGTTCATCAGATAGGCTTCCCAACCCCCCCGCCCTGGCGGGGGACCCCTGAATTTGCAGCCTCCTCCCCCGCTCTCAAAAAATCCGGAAGCGGGGGGGGGGAGAGAACATACGTGTAGGCATCATGTTGTTGTAGAGCTTCTGATCCGTTTGTAAAATGTGTGCCCCTTTAATGCTGTGCAGGAAACAGGAAGGGCTTCATTGGAAAGGGTCAGTAAATTTCCATGGAGAATGGCCCCTCCCTGTCTTTTGCTTTCATTTTCACAGCAAGCAAAGTTCTGCAGGAAGAAGATCTAGTAAGTATTTGTGTGTGTGAGAGGGAGGGGGCAGGGGATTCCCTGGTTTGGAGGCCCTCCCCCCCTTTAGAAAGCATGGGGGGGGGAGTGAAATGTCTACTGGGCACTCTATTATTCCCTATGGAGAACGATTCCCATAGGGAATAATAGGGAATTGATCCGTGGGTATTGGGGCCTCTGGGGGGGCTATTTTTTGAGGTAGAGGCACCAGATTTTTAGTATACCATCTGGTGCCTCTCCCCAAAATACCCCCCAAGTTTCAAAACGATTGGACCAGAGGGTCCAATTCTATGAGCCCCAAAAGATGGTGCCCCTATCCTTAATTATTTCCTATGGAAGAAAGGCATTTAAAAAGGCTTTAAATGTGATGGCCAGAACTCCCTTGGAGTTCAATTATGCTTGTCACATCCTTGTCCCTGACTCCACCCCCAAAGTCCCCAGATTTTTCTTTAATTGGACTTGGCAACCCTAGTTCGTCATGACTTTCAAGTGTGGGTGCCAGGATAAACTGGAACTTGTTTCTTCCCTACAAACCAGGATGGGAAACCAGGATTAAACTACAGTTTGGGTTTGTGGAGGGAAGATAGAAATTCCTATTTGTCCAAGGACCTGGCCTTGAATGTCATAAGAAATTATTTGATGGAACACTTCCAAAACCGGGAGTTCTTCAATCGTGCTCCATAGACAAGGGGAGGAAGTTGTGATCACAGCAATGAGCCCCAGCCATGGGTATTAAGAATAAACCTCTAATTGTCCATGACATCAGAATGCAACTCTTCAGGTACCCAGTTTGACTAATAAATTATATGAATTAAGATTGTGTGAATTTCAGCATTTTCATTTCACATGCAACTTGCACATAAACGTCTCTCATTTGCAGCATAATAAATACCACCACAACATAATTGGCACATGCAAAAACTTGAAAGGCTTGCAAAATCAGGAAGAGGAAATCAATAAACTCAAAGATCTAGCAGCTGTCTGCCAATGACAGCTTACAAAAACTGATGAATACTAAAAGTGGAGAAAAGAAGTAAAAACTCAGGGTGCATAATAAATTACCAGAAAACATTCAGCAGTTATCGAGATGTATGTGTGCGCGTGTGCGTGCATGCATATATGGTAGGGATCTCAGCAGGAAACAATTGGTTTAGAACTTTGCTCTACCATGCAAAGTTGCTTTGTATGGGCTGTTGCTCAGTAGCAGAGCATCTGATTGGCAAACAGAAAGTCCCAGGTTCAATCCCTGGCATCTCCAGTAAAAAGGGTCAGGTAATAGGTGATGTGAAAGACCCCCACGAGATCCTGGAGAGCCACTGCCAGTCTGAGAAAATACCAACCTTGAGGCTGACCAAAGGCCTCTTTGAGAGGCAGTTTGGTGCAGTGGTTAAGCATGTGGACTCTTAGCTGGGAGAACCGGGTTTGACTCCCCACTCCTCCACTTGCAACTGATGGAATGGCCTTGGGTTAGCTTTTGGAGGAGTTGTCCTTGAAAGGGGCAGCTGCTGTGAGAGCCCTCTCAACCGCACCCATCTCACAGGGTGCCTGTTGTGGGAGAAGATCTAGGAGATTGTAAGCACTCTGAGTCTCTGATTCAGGGAGAAGAGCGGGATATAAATCTGCAGTCTTTTTC
Organism: Heteronotia binoei; assembly: GCF_032191835.1. Classification (NCBI taxonomy): domain Eukaryota; kingdom Metazoa; phylum Chordata; class Lepidosauria; order Squamata; family Gekkonidae; genus Heteronotia; species Heteronotia binoei. Next base: position 29,902,862 of record NC_083232.1, read on the forward strand.
TTAAACGCATCTTCTGACCAGCAGATCTGGCACTATAGGAAGAAGGAACCAGTGCCTTAAATACAGGCAGTGGTGGGATTCAGCCGGTTCGCACCGGTTCTGCAGAACCGATACCTAATGTGCTATGGGTTCGGCAGAACCGGTTGTTGGCCGGGCGCCTGCTTTTAATTTTTATCCATGAAGGAGCCTCCAGCAGCCTGCCGCATCGCGGCGTGGCTGCCGGGGAGATTTTCCCCCCTCCGGAGGAGAGAGCGGCCAATCTAGTGCGCTTTTGGCGCGTTTGCAGGGGGCGGGGCTTCTGTGTGCCTTCAGAAGCCTCCGCTCTGTGTTAAAAGCGGCGTGCCGCGTGCATCGCCTTCACCGTCCTCAGGAGCGCTTTTGGCGCGTTTGCAGGGGGCGGGGCTTCTGTGTGCCTTCAGAAGCCTCCGCTCTGTGTTAAAAGCGGCGTGCCGCGTGCATCGCTTTCGCCGTCCTCAGGACTCAGGAGCCCTCTACAGCTGATTTCCAGCGGTCAAGATTTGTGGGCCACGCATGCAGGGAGAACGAGGCTTCGCTCAGCTGCCGCGGCTTGGAGGACTTTCCCTTCAGAAGGTTCCTTTTAGTGTTTTTTTTAGCTTGTTATATTTTCTTTAAAATGGTAGTTGATATTAATTATTTTTTCTATATCACCCTGGGAAGTGCCAGTATATTATGAACACGAATCTACAAGCCTTGCATGGAGCCCTTCAATGAGAAATGATGAGCCTCTGAATGTGTATCTACAGGCTTATAGTACCAGTTTTATAAAACTGTACCAGCGGCCTGCTCCTCTCCCTTCCCGTCCTCTCAGGTAAAAGCAGAGAAGAGGGGGGAGGCAGGCCAGGACTTGGACTTGGGGTTGCTAAAGCGGCGGCAGCAGCGCACAGCGGCCTGCTCCTCTCCCCTCCCGTCCCCTCAGGTAAAAGCAGAGAAGAGGGTGGAGGCAGGCCAGGACTCGGACTTGGGGTTGCTAAAGCGGCGGCAGCAGTGCACAGCGGCCTGCTCCTCTCCCCTCCCATCCCCTCAGGTAAAAGCAGAGAAGAGGGGGGAGGCAGGCCAGGACTCGGACTTGGGGTTGCTAAAGCGGCAGCAGCAGCGCACAGCGGCCTGCTCCTCTCCCCTCCCGTCCCCTCAGGTAAAATCGGAGAAGAGGGTGGACTTGGCTGACTCACTTTTGTGCATTGGCCCTGAAAGATGACAGAGGGGTATGATGCTAAAGATATTTGCATGTGCGCCTGGCGCACACAAGGAGCAAGGGCCAGATATTCCATGGATTGTGAGTACCTAGTTAGTGCCTTTCCTTTTGCTTATTTTCCTCAGTGCACCTGGATTTACCTTGTAGTTAGGGTTGCCAATCCCCAGGTGGGGGCAGGGGATCCCCTGGTTTGGAGGCCCTCCCCCTGCTTCAGGGTCGTCAGAAAGCGGGGGGAGGGGAGGGAAATGTCTGCTGGGAACTCTGTTATTCCCTATGGAGATTTATTCCCATAGAAAATCATAGAGAATTGATCTGCGGGTATCTGGGGCTCTGGGGGGGGGGCTGTTTTTTGGGGTAGAGGCACCAATTTTTCAGTATAGCATCTAGTGCCTCTCCCCAAAATACCCTCCCAGTTTCACAAAGATTGGACCAGGGGGTCCAATTCTATGGGCCCCAAAAGAAGGTGCCCTTATCCTTCATTATTTCCTATGAAAGGAAGGCATTGAAAAGGTGTGCCGTCCCTTTAAATGTGAGGGCCAGAACTCCCTTTGGAGTTCAATTATGCTTGTCACAGCCTTGATCTTGGCTCCACCCCTAATGTCTCCTGGCTCCACCCGGTATATCTTTTGGTATAGTTAAAATGGTCATTAGGACATAGAACCTGTTGTTAATTTATTTGAATCCCACCCCTGAATACAGGGCTTCCAGTTCAACCCCTGCAGTGCATGATGATATGACACATGGCTTCAGCTACTTCCATGAACTTCCATAAAGGTAAAGGTAGTCCCCTGTACAAGCACCAGTCATTTCCGACTCTGGGGTGATGTTGCATCACGACGTTTTCACGGCAGACTTTTTACGGAGTGGTTTGCCATTGCCTTCCCCAGTCATCTACACTTTCCGCCCCCCAGCAAGCTGGGTACTCATTTTACCGACCTTGGAAGGATGGAAGTCTGAGTCAACCCTGAGCCAGCTATCTGAACCCAGCTTCCGCTGGAATTGAACTCTGGTCATGAGCAGAGAGTTCAGACTGCAGTACTGCAGCTTTACCACTCTGCGCCACGGGGCTGCCATGAGTATTTCCTAAAAAAACCCTGCCCTTAATTTGCAGTCCTGCTGAATCAACTAAAGCTTTAGATGATTATCCACTACCCAAGCTCCTGTAGAGCCGCTACCAGTATGAGTAGACAGTACTGACCCTGATAGACCAAGGGTCTGATTCAGTATAAGGCTGCTTCATATATGTTGATATATGATTCATCTGTAGTAACTGGCAATATTTTTGCAAGTCTCAGACACAGAACATTTTCTTACACCCTCAGTTACCTTAGTTAGGGCTACCAAGTATTGAACCTTTAGCATGCAAAGTATGTGCCCTCCCCCTTAGCCACAGTGCGGGTTGCCAGGTGATGAGGAAGACCTCTGCTTGAGACTCTAGCAAGCCACTGGCTGTCCGAGATGACAATACTGACCTTGAGGGAGCATTGATCTGATTCAGTATAAGGCAGCTTCACATGTATGTGTTCATCATCAAACCAGGGCTTATTAACCACTTTTCTATTTACGTTAGTGAGAAATGTGTCTCTTCAGGCTTGGGCTTTCTTGTGGTGGCTCCTATTTTATGGCATGGGCTTACTCAGGCCATGAGGAAGGCCCCAGCCTTCCAGAGATTTCAGAGGCTCCATAAGGCAGAGCTTTGCCAACATGCTTTGGGTGGCTGCTGAGTAGAGGTCAGTTAGGGTTGCCAGGTACAATCATCATGCCAGCAAATGGATTGGGAGGCATTTTGGGAATGGGTAGAGTCACACAACATGCATACATCACCCAGAAGTGATGTAGGCATGCCAGTGACATCAGGAGAGCCACTCTGGTTTTTGGGCAAAGGTAAAGGTAAAAGGTAGTCCCCTGTGCAAGCACCGAGTTGTTATTGACTCATGGGGTGACATCACATCATGATGTTTTCTTGGCAGACTTTTTACGGGGTGGTTTGCCATTGCCTTCCCCAGTCATCTACACTCTATGGTAAAATTGCTTTCAAACCATAGAGTTTTGTCTCCAAATGAGAGCATTACCCCTCTGGTCACCTATGTCTTTGTGTCACTTCCAGATGATACCAGCACATCGTGCACAGGATTGCTGTTTGGGAGGGGGGGAATTTCTTCATGCTGGCCAGCTGGCTGCTGGTGGGCAAGAGCCCACGAAAGCAGGGAATCCCCCACTTTCACCTGGGGAATGATAACCCTAAGGTCAGTTACTATGCTGAATTCTGTGGCTTACTCTTTTCCTTGGTAACTATTTTTCTGTAATCAGATTCAAGCCGGGTTGAAGGACATCCATGCTTTGAGCCCTGTTGATCAGGAGAAAATCAAGAGCTAAATATTTTAAACAAATGTCTTTAAAAACATTATTTTCCCCCTTTTCCTTCCCATGCCACTTAGTGTCATAATGCTAAACGGGCTGTTTGGTAAACGACCGTCTGACTGCAGCCTTCAGCTTCAGCTTTGTGCCAAGGTACCTCTTGCTGGTTCCACGTGGCGCCTCACCAGCAGTGCTTTCCATCTCCCTATTGCAAAAACCGAAGGTGGCTTTTTCTCTGTGGCCATAAACCCAAATTGCTTTGCCAGGACGATATAGCAGGAATGGGTGTGGAGCAGCTACAGTAAGCATTTAACTGCTTATTACACGTTGGCTGAGGGTTAAGGCTTCATACATTTGCCGAAACAAGCTCCAGTTCCTGGAAGGCTTCTGCTGCTGTGAATTTTGTTAGCAGTGCAGGTCCCCCTTTGGAATTTAACTGCTTATTAACTGCTCTTAGCTATAATTCGGTTATGATGCTTTATTTTGTATACAGCGTGCAGCTGCCATGAACCTGCCTCACCCTGGGTGCTGTTAAGATAACAAAGACAATATAGGTAATGTATTTTCTTCCAAGCAGCCTTATCTGCCATGATGGTACCAGGTTTTCCTGCTAAGTGCGACGGCAAAAGATAATTACTATCATGTGTTACCTGAGATTACGGGGTTGCTTTCCAACTAATGACACTAGAAGAACCAAGTGGTTGTTAATATTTAATCAAACTCCTGGCTTAACAATTGGATAAATGAGGTGTGTAATTACACAATTATCAGAGACATTCCCGATAAGAACTATGCTCTGATTAACATGGAAGGTAAAAAAGTCAGACTCCTGGGCTTTCTCACAGGCATATTACAAAAAGAAACATCTAGGGTTTGGATCTTTTGTGATTTCTCATGCTGTGCCTCATGAGTCTATGCTTAACGAAGATGGTTGCTTCCCTGAAGAAATATCACCGTATAAAAATTAAGACAAGGTGTTCTGTTGATTTGAAGTGCTGAAATCCTTGCTAGCCGGGGGACATTTCAGTAGATAGACAGGAATGTGCTTCTCTTTAATATGCATGATTTATGTATCCATTCTCTATAGCACTGCAGTGATATACCCTCAGTTTTGAAGCCTCAGATGCTCAGACTTAATTCATGACTTCGGCAGCCTGCCTGTCAAAACCTCTCTTTTAAAACAAATGTTCGCCATGTAGATACTGTGCAAAAAACACTGTCAGATTCACCAGCCAGTCTGTGAGTCGATTGCCAAAGAAGGACAAGGCAGGCATCAGCAACGGTATCTGCCATAATGTCATTCATTACCCATCTTGGTATTTTATTCCTTTCCCAATTGCTTCATCCTCGAATGATCAGGACATGCTATTTGCTTAACGCTCTGGGTGACCTTACATTTATATATTTGTTTATATATTTATGCTCCACATTTCTCCCCAACAGGCACTCAAAGTAGCTTACAACATCATTCTTCTCTCTTCCATTTTATCTCTAAGAGGTAGAGTAGGGCAAGTGTGACTGGTATAAGGTCGCCCAGCAACTGTTTATGACAGAGTCGAGTTTCAGATCTGAATTGTCAGGATCCTTTTCTCAAAGGGTTGCCAGGTCCAACTCAGAAATACCTCGGGACTTTGGGGGTGGAGCCAAGAGACTTTCCCATTCCCTAAAATAAATAAATAAAAATACAGCAGTGCAGTTCCCCTGAATACAGTATTCATTTTCTCAGCCTCCAGCAGCTGGTTGCACTTCCACTAAATGAAAGTGAACACCCACCCACTCACAAAGCAGCCAAAATAAATGCAGTTTGCACGCACAAACATTTGTGATCTCACTGGGGCAATTTACTCACCAGAGTTGCTGAATGTAACTAACTGCTGAATTTCCACCAACTTCCTCAGACTAACACAAAAAACAAAAGTTCTCGTTTACTCTTTACTATGCAGACAACTTCTGAAAGGAATGTAAAACAAACAGAGGGACTGGGTTCTCTTTCTTATAGTTTCACAGACTCACCAGGAACAGCCACTTGGCTCTGCCAGCTCACCCCACCACCATTCAGCCTTGTTCCTACTGAGATTTAAAGGCACACACACCTTCCAAGCTTCTTCTAAGCCTTCCATGGTGAAAAGGCACATTGTGGCTGTTGGGGTGGGGCTTCCCCCACCAGCCAGCTGGCTGGTGGCAGGGAGGAGCCTGCAAAACCGGGAGATCCTCTGATGGGACCTGGGGACTGGCAAACCTATTTTCCAACATGCTAACCAGCACACTATGGTGACTCTGTTGAAATACAGGAGATATAGCTCTGAAGGAGATGCTGTTGGAACATTTGGGTAGTGATGCAGTTCTTCTAATAAGAAAACTGCATATTGTTATCAAGAAGTAACTATTTTATATTACATAAGGGGTCTAATAAGCAGTGGACATAGAACTGTCCCATGTGCCAGAACATGAACCCACCAACTGCCTCCAAGAAACAAAAAGGAGCAGCTGTAAAATGTCCAAGCAAAACAAAAATATAATCCCAACAAAACAGCTGTGTAATAAATGGCTGTACCATTTATTCCCATGGATTGAATTACATGTGAGCAGATTCCAGCAAGCTTGATTTATGAATGGTCTACACATTAAAGAAAACAAGGGAGTAGAGTGAGAATTCTGCACTGTACTTTCTGCCACAATAGGACAAGAAACTGTGCCCCATTGTAGATCCTCAGGATTGGATCAGTGATCCTTAACATTCCATATCATGTTCAGACCCTTAACATTCCATGACATCATGAATGGAATGTTAAAGACTGATCTGTGCTCTGGGCTTTAGACCTAAGAACTGGAATTAAGCATAATTTTAATGTATTGGTATACTGATCGGACATGAGGATGGGAATCAGTGCTGTGCCATTCTAGGGCTGCCAACCCCCAGATGAGACCTAGAGATTTCCCAGAATTACCATGGATCTCCAGATGACAGATCAGTTACCCTAGAATAGCCACTTTGGAGGGTGGAGTCTGTGGCATTATATCCCAATGAGCTCTCTCCCCTTTATAAACTCTGCCCTCCCAGTCTCCACCCACCAAATCTCCTGGAATCTCCAGGCAACCTAACCCAGAGGTAGGCCTGTCTACACCTTTCCTGTTCTGGCTTGTATTAGTCTCTTCTGAGAACAGAATGAGGGAATCATATCTGAACTGCACAGGGAGAACTTTTTCTCCTATCTTCCTTTTGCGGGCATCTAATTCTTACCTATACCCCACTGAAAATGAACTCATTGGACCAGTGAATGGTTACAGCACAAACACTTTAAAATATGTCTTTAATTTAAATATGTAAACTATCCCCGAGACTTAACTGTGTGCACTTCTGTAGGTTGGACTCCACTGTGATTCATGCTCCATTTGAGGTTTCGAGTTATTTGTAGCAATTTAGGCCATGGAGGTCAACTGGAACTATACCATTGCAAGCCTTGCATAATTTATGCCACTTGTGAGAAATGAACTGCTTTCTTAAGGAAAGACCCACAAACAGAGAAAAAGTGCTCCAGAAACTAACATTTCGGAGGGTCCTAAAATATAAATTTAGAGGTCAGGGGACCAAGCTGTATGTTATGTGGAAGAACAGTTATAGTATCCTTTGCTGAATTTTTGAACCTTAGAAGCAGCTGTGGATTACATCTCCAGTATACAGGCAGTGGCTACAGATTTCCTAGAATTACAACTGGTCTCTGGGTTACAGGGATCATTTCCCCTGGATAAAATGGCTGCTTTGGAAGGTGGCATTATATACCACTGAGGCCCCTCCTCTCCCCAAGCCCTGCCCTCTCGAGGTTCCATCTCTCCATCTCTCCAGGAATTTCCCATCCCTATATGGATGGTTGGGGACCTTGGTTGGGATTGAAGCCATGGTGCCATCTTCTGAACAGAAATCTCCCCTCCCCTGAATTGCTGTAGTAATAATAATAATAATAATAAATTTTATTTTATATCCCGCCCTCCCCCGCCAAGGCAGGCTCAGGGCGGCTCACAAGACATGGTATATACCATGATTCCAATAAATTACAGTTACTACAATAAAACACAGTTAAAATACAATTAAATTACAATTCATAAATTAAATTAAATAAATCAGTTAAAACCATTATAGATTAAGGTGCTACTGGTAGAGGAAAAGACAGGTAAACAGATTGTCAGCAGAATGGATGGACTAAGGCAAGAGTGTCCAACATAAGGCCTGGGGGCTGGAACCAGCCCATCCAGGGCTCTTATGTGGCCCACAACCAATTAGTGTAAGGGAGGGAACAGGAGACTGCCGTGGGGGAGTGGGCAGAGCCACTCCAACTGTGGTTTCAGCATGGAGGAAGAACCTTGTCTGCAGCAGTCAAGGGCATGGGATCATCTGCCCTGTGCTGCACCTCTAGCTCTCCAGGTTGCCCGTGTCCTTTGTACCCCCTCCCAGCCCATGGGGACTTGCAGGGAAGATACAACAACTCAGAGCTTACCAGCTGCTGTCCTTTATACAGTTTATATCTCTGCTATCCAGCATTACGTTCTATGGACATGTGCCCCAGCCCAACAAAGTGACATGTATGTCAGATCTGGCTCCTTGTAACATATGAGTTTGACAATTCTAGACTAAGGGATGCCCAGAATGGACTTAAGGGATGTCTTCTCCCCCCCTACCCCGCTGGGGTAGGGAACTAATGGCTGCTCTGTGTGCATGTGAGTTGTGTATCCATTACTACCAAAAGCCATGATAAGCTTCCAAGCCGTTTTTCCTTCTGTCTCCTTTCACACCATCCAGCCCCAACCAAACTTCATATGAAAACAAAAAATATGACCTATCTGGTTCCTTGGGCCCTGGGAATTCCATCCCTTAGTCCATTCTGCTGAAAGGCCCTGTGCATGTGTCTGATTTCCATTAAGGAATTGGCAGTTCATGAGGGTTAAACCCCCTTGCTTGAGTACTGAGGATCCAGTTCAAGTCCCCCACAACCGTTTTAAAGTACCCCAACACCCTCACCTGGATGGCCTAGGCTAGACCGGTCACATCAGATCTTGGCCACTAATCAGCATCAGTCCTGGTTAGTACTTGGATGGGAGACCTCCAAGGAAGTCCAGGGTTGCTTTGCAGAGGCAGGCACTGCCAAACCACCTCTGTTCCTCTCTTGCCTTGAAAACTCTACAGGGTCTCCATAACTCAACTGAAACTTGACAGCACTTTCCACCACCAATACAATGCACAGTTTGATCCCCTCACCAAAGCATTAAAGATAGGGTACCATTTTGTTTTAGGGCGCATGCAAATTAAAGTAATCATCATTTGTGTGTTTCATGTTTAGAGGCCCTGGTTAGAACTCCCAGATGAGCCTTGAAACTCATCGAGTGGCTTGCATAAAAGCACTGTTCTGCAGTCTAACCTCATACAGTTGGTGCAAAAATATCTGATAGACAAGGAATGAAAGAACTTTGGGCCACTGATTTTAGAAAATTCAGCTTTCTGCCAGCCATCTCAGACTTCTAAATTCATGGTGTCTTGCTTTGTATCCTCTATCCTCGTTCAGTTCATTTTGGAAATGCAGATAACTGCAACATTTTTTGAGGATGGTAAGATGTCCATTTTGCAGAAGGTAACATAAGATGCTTCACCCCAAAACTGTACAATATAGGAATGGGATGAATTTCAAGAAGTGCTCCTTCATCCAGCAAGAGAGATCCATGTGTGAAACCTGTCCTCTGTACACAGATATCTTTGTTGGATGTGGAATTCCAATGCACAATCCATTTTGTTAAAAAAAAAAAATACCCTAAGAGGTACTTCTGGATCAGACCAATGGTCCATCTAAGTCAGCATCTCGTTTCCTATAGTGGCCAACCAGATGCCTCCAAAAGACCCACTCACAGGTTCAAAGAGTCCAAATACTCCTCCTGTTTTCACCCACAACAAATGATATTAAGAGGTATATTATCTGTGGAGCCATCTTGGCTGGTAACTGCTGACAGATCCATGAATATGTCTGTACTTTTAAAGCCATGTAAGCTCTCAGCCATCATTGTATTTTGTGGCAGTGAGTTCCACAAGATGTGTGGAATGAAGAAAATGTATTTCACCTGCTTTGAGTCTACAGCTCATGAACTTCATTAGGATGCCTTTACCCAGGGCTTTTTATGTAGCAGGTACTCCTTTGCATATTAGGCCACACACCCCTGATATAGCCAATTCCCCAAGAGCTTACCGGGCTCTTTACAGGGCCTACTGTAAGCTCCGGGAGGATTGGCTACATCCAGGGAGTGTGGCCTAATATGCAAAGGAGTTCCTGTGGCAAAAAAAGCTCTGCCTTCAGCAGGCTGTGATGCACATGTAGTGATTTTTGCCGTACTTTCCTTTTGCAGGCATCCCTCAAAGGATGGGTAGATAGCATGGAATCTTTAGTGCACACCCATGAAATGTGTAATGCATGCATTCAGCAAATACACATCATCAGCCACAAAATAGTTTTGAGTACCTGCTGCAAAGAAGGGAGATTGCTTGTGGTACCCTGCTGTAGGTAGATGTGCCCTAAAAGGCTCTGGACTGTTGTCTTTAAATGTTTTAGTCTAATCTCTTCCACTGCCTTTCTTCCCAATCTTAAATCTACATCTGCGTCACTTGGCAGTTGAAGAAACAAACGTTTTCCAGACATCTGTTGAGCATTCAACCGCAGTTGGACTTTTAATCTTCAAATCAGTTCTTCCAGGTCCCTTTTGTAATAAATTATATACCTCATCCCTTCTTCCATTTAATAAGTCCTTAAAGCAAGATCACATATGAATAAACTTCACATCAAAGCTAATTATTTAGTCCTGCTTATTCAAAATGTGGATCTTTTAAGAGGATGTTACTGATCAGGTGAAGTAATGAAGAAGTCATTCTATAAGCTTGACGGAGCCCGGATTTTGGCAATGTTCCTTTTTCTAGTCAATGAATATGACAGGCAATTAAAGGTATAGAATTAACATGCTTGAAGAGAGAGCAAAACTGAAAGACGAACCAGCATCTTGGCCAGAGATTAAAACACTGAATTTTCTTTCCGTGTAAACTGACAGGTGAAACAGTCCAGAGAGGAACAGCAGGAGTGATTTGGGGACACAGCTTGTGAATTGCAGATTTTTGATTTCTCTCTGTGCTAGAACACAGTAGGAGTTATGCAAGAGTCCCTTAGTATCCCCCCACCCCACCCGCAGCATCAAAGAACAGCTACATCTGGCTCAGAACATTGCAATGGAATCCTATTAACACTGCACTGCTATTAAAAACGTAACTGCAGATATATGTTCCACTCAGATAACTGGTGAAGAGGAATACCTAATTTGTCAGATGACAACGTGTTCGCTGGAAGGAGGAAGAAATCAAATTCAGAGAAATAAAGAAGAGAGAACTTTTAAAGCTCACTCATTTTAAGCCCCACAAAGAATCCACAGTGAATAAAGTTACAATAACATCCAAGCAGGCTGTTAACATCCTGCCAAGTGAGTGGTCCATGTCATGCATCAAATCAGTACTGTCAATAAAAGGTCAGAAATTGTCAACTGGCTTACAATTCTATTTCATAGGGTTGCCAATCCCCAAGTTGGGGGCAGGGGATCCCCAGTTTGAAGGCCCTCCCCCCGCTTCAAGGTCACCAGAAAGCAAGGGGGGGGAAGGGAAATGTCTGCTGGGCATTCCATTATTCCCTATGGAGACTGATTCTCATAGGGTATAATGGAGAATTGATTCATGGGTATCTGGGGCTCTGGGGGGGCTTTTTTGAGGTAGAGGCACCAAATTTTCAGCATAGCATCCGGTGCCTCTTTTTAAAACACCTCCCAAATTTCAAAAAGATTGAACCAGTGGGTCAAATTCTATGCGCCCCCAAAGAAGGTGCCCCTATCCATTATTCCAAATCGAGAGAAGACATTTAAAAGGTGTGCGGTCCTTTTAAATGTGATGGCCAGAACTTCCTTTGGAGTTCAATCATGCTTGTCACATCCTTGCTCCTGGCTCCACCCCCAAAGTCTCCTGGCTGCACCCCCGAGTCCCCAGATAGTTCTTGACTTGGACTTGGCAACCCTAATATTTCATGGGAGAAGCTAATTCGATCCCCCCACCCAAAGGAACATCATCATGCCAGGGATACTGACGGCATGCCCAATTCCCCCCACCATTTCCCTCCTGCTACTCAGCTGAGCAGCAGCAGAAAGATGTAACAAGGGCAGTCTCCAGGACTCACTTTGTAGCAGGAGCTCCTTTGCATATTAGGCCACACCCCCACTGTAGCCAATCCTCCAAGAGCTTACAGAAAAAAAGCCTTGTAAGCTCTTAGAAGACTGTCTACATCAGGGGTGTGTGGCCTAATATGCATAGTTCCTGTTGCTCCAAAATGAGTCCTGGCGGTCTCCCACTGCCAGCCCTGCCCTCCTACCAGGCCATGAAAAGTTTCAGCTGCCTGTTTCTACACATGAAGCTTCTCTCGCAGGGGCAGGACAGTAGGCCAGGAAGAAAACCGAAATACCCTTTGGAAAATATAGGAAGTTGTCTCTTCTATAAGTGAGCCCCATCAATGTATAAAATGGGCTTCTTCACTCACCATCCTGGCATGAATGGAGCCTGCATACATCAGAGAAAGAAAATATCTGCAGCACGGGGCTGACTGCAGTCATTGGCGTTCAGTTCCATCACCACCGAACAGGATGGTAACCAACATATGGGCAGCAAATATAAAGCCTATTGAGAAAAGAAAGCCCGCAGATCTGACAATGGCCCCTTTTAAGCAGTATATTCCATAACAAAGCTGCTATTTCATGGTGCTTCAGAGTGAGGAGTTAACCATGCCAGAGTTCAGGCGGCCAGAAATTTGTCAGACTCAAACCCAGTGAAAACCAGCATTCTTTCCAATCCTTTTATTTTTGCATTGTTGTGGAATTTCCCAGCAAAGGCCCAAGTCAACTTGCTGGGTCTTTAAAAACGGAGCCATTCATCTTAACTGCAGCTGACATTTGGATTCTGAAGACGTCTCCTGCTTTTCACGCTCTGTTATCCTCCATTGAGGGGAAAGGGCCTGCTCTGGGCTCATCCAAAATAAATTTTAAAAGTTACTGAATCAAGAGCAATAAATGTAAAGGGACATATGGAAGCAGTTAAAGGTCTATTGACGTGCAAAGAGGATTGCGGAGTCGTTCTCTTCAGCTGCACGATTCTGATGGACACACGCGGGGAGAACAGGAGGAAAGGATTTTTATCAGCCTCGGCTTGGAAATCCTCTTTGCAGTTGTGAAATATTTTAACCTTTCAGATCGGAGATTGAGGCTCACTGTCTGAGAGAGATGTGCAATCCGAGAATTATTTTTCACCTAAATCGGGGCAACTCAGCTGGATGATGGGGTTCTGACTTTTTATTCTGGGGGAAAAAAACCAAGATTGCTTCACTGATTCACTTAGCTCCACACAGCAACTTCTCTCCAACTGAAACTCTATTGTCTGATGGAGGGAGCTCTAAGTCTTGAAAGCTGATACCCTGAAACTCTTGCAGGCCTCTCAGGTGCTACTGGAGTTGTTTTACTGCAAACCAATGGCTGTTTCTGCAATTCTAGTGTTTCTTTTATGTACTAGTGAGTTAGCCATGTCATGTGCTGCCACTGGGTTTTTTGGGGGGGGCGGGGGGGAGAGGTTGTAATTTTGTGTGTGTGTGTGTGCGTGCATGTGTGAATGTGTGTTTGGAAGTCATGGTGACCTCTGGGGACTGAGTCTAGGGTTGCCAGCCTCCAGGTGTGGCCTGGAGATCTGCTTTTATAACTGCTCTACAGCTGGCAAAGATCAGCTCCCCTGGAGAAAATGGCTGCTTTGAAAGGTGGACTCTATGGGATTGTACCATGCTGAGGCTCCTCCCCTCCCCTCCTCAACCACCTCCCCCTACCGGATCCACCCCCAAAGTCCCCAGGTATTTTCCACCACAGACCTGGCAACCCTACGACTGACCCCTATTGGGGGCCTGGAGGTTATTCAGGGAGGTGGCTGAATAAAACCTGCCCTCACCTCCCAACCGTTGGTATTCCAAGGAGGTCTTCCATCCAAGTACTTGCCAGGGTCAACTCTGCTTAGCTTCTGAGATCTAACAAAATTGGGCTTGCCTGGGCTATCCAGGTCAGGGCGTGCTACTATTTTTAGCAAAAAAGGAACAGTGAAGGGAAGCATGTTGTGGGCTCCATCAACAACAGTCTCATGATCTTTCAGGGTTTCCATGCAATGTAATTTCCTGCTACAGACTTGGACCCAAAAGAAACATTGGGCCTCTCAAAGAGATTCTAGAGCAGTGATCCCTCCAATAAATTTCCAAGCAGCTTCAAGCTTCTGGAGATTTGAGGATAAAATGCAAAGGCTCTTGAACAGTACCGATGAAGAAAAAACAGGGTGATTTGATCGCTTTGGTAGCAACTGAATGAATAGCCAAGTGCTGAGCTCATTCTGGGCAGGTGCGCCACAGCCGTGCAACCTTGGCTTGGCCACAGCCTCTCTTCTGTCTCTGGGCTTGGAAACCTCTCTGAGGAGTCCAGGAGGGAGCAAATTGTCCCATTCCTTTGGAAATGGAAACCAAACATCTTTTCCCCCAAACAAAGGAAAAACCTCAGGTTTATTTTGCCTCTTTTGGTACTCAAGGGCTCTTGGTACAGGGCTTACTGTAAACTCCAGAAGGATTGGCTACATCAGGGGTGTGTGGCCTAATATGCAAAGGAGTTCCTGCTACAAAAATTTAATTTAATTTAATTTTTGGATTTATAACCTACCCTATCCCGCAAGCAGGCTCAGGGTGGCTTACAACGGAGCCCTGGAAACACCCATTGGATAGCATCTGTCTTGGTTGTTTTCCACACCAGGACAGGTTTGTGTAGTTTCCCATCACTGCAGCAGTAACCTACATAATAAAGGAAAAAGGGTTTCACATGGAAAGTTTCCCCATAGTTTTCCTATGCCAGTCTCTCAGCTAGGAACCTGGATATCCCCTGGAATTTCAGCTCATCTCCAGACTACAGAGCTCAGTTCCCCTGGAGAAAGTGGAGGCTTTGGAGGGTGGACTCTGTGGCATTTTAACCCACTGAGGTCTCTGTCCTCTCCAAGCTCCCTCCCCAAATCTCCAGGATATTCATCTACTTTTTGCTTTTATATCACATCCTTCCTCCAAAAAGATAATAGGTTTCTCCTGTTTTGTGCTCACAACTGTTGGAGGTATTCTGTTTGGAAAGTCTATTTCTATGTCTCAAACAGTTCAATGGATTGTTGGATCGAAATGAGATTTGAGAGCCTTTTAGTATAAAAGCAAAAACATAACTTTATTTCTACAGGGATAGGGGAACTGGGATGGAAAACAAGAAAGACTAAGAGCTACATCCTATCACTATGAAAGACACATGGCTAAGAATGGAATTCACTCCTTCTTCTTGACCTCTAGCTACCTAGACAAAGGAAGTCACCTGAGTAACTGACCAATTAACACAAACAGTCTTTTCCTGGGCTTTCTCTTGAGTGGCAGGGAGCCAAGTTCCTCTTCCTAGGTCAGGCAGACAATAGAGGACAGGTAAACAGTTTTAACCCTATAATGACTGGAACTTAGAATATTGCAAAAGACATGGAGAACAGACACAGAATTCCAACAACAACAACCTTGTCAGGTAAATTAGACTTAGAGATAGTGATCTCTACAATGACAATCAATGGGTCCTGGACTTCATGGCAAAGGTGGGTCCTGAATTCAAGTTTCCTTGGACCAGGACCAGGTCTCTGTGTGCAGCAACCAATGAATAGGGCTGGGCACATTTGCCATGGCATGATGTCACAACAAGTATCCTGCTTTGCTAAGCATCATGAGGGAAGGAGAAAATGACATGGAGCCACTGCTCAGGCGGGGGTAGCCAAATGGTTTATTTATTGAGGCTATTTCTATGCTGTGTCAGCAGAACAATGTGTTTGATATGGCTCAGCAGAAGATCACAGGATAAAATAAAATGGCCAACTCACCATCAAAGTATAAAACGACCCTATTTGAAGCATTCAATAAAGTGTGAATTTTTTTTGAGCACTCAACTCAAGGAATGTTTGTCCATCACTGAAAAGTCCCCCAGCGTGACCCTGAGTGTGGTAATTCCAAAGTAAGTCTCACTGATTTCATTGAGATGTCCTTCCTTGTATATGTTCAGGATTTCTCCTTAATTAGGGTTGCCAAGTCCAATTTAAGAAATATCTGGGGACTTTGGGGGTGGAGCCAGGAGACTTTGGGGGTGGAGCCAGGAGACATTAGGGGTGGAGCCAAGATCAAGGCTGTGACAAGCATCATTGAACTCCAAAGGGAGTTCTGGCCCTCACATTTAAAGGGACGGCACACCTTTTCAATGCCTTCCTTCCATAATGGATAGGAAATAATGGATAGGTGCACCTTCGTTTGGGGCTCATAGAATTGGACCCCCTGGTCCAATCGTTTGGAAACTTGGGGGATATTTTGGGGAGAGGCACTAGATGCTGTACTGAAAATTTGGTGCCTCTACCTCAAAAAACAGCCCCCCCCAGAGCCCCAGATACCCACGGATCAATTCTCCATGATTTTCTATGGGAATAAATCTCCATAGGGAATAACAGAGTTCCCAGCAGACATTTCCCTCCCCTCCCCCCGCTTTTTGATGACCCTGAAGTGGGGGGAGGGCCTCCAAACCAGGGGATCCCCTGCCCCCACCTGGGGATTGGCAACCCTACACTTAATAGATGGACTCTGGAGCTGGTTCTTTTCCCTAGAACTTCTTTTAATGTTATAAACAATTCTGTAGTCCAGTGTTCAGCGATGAAGACTCTATCACTCTGCTTGCTGCAGCCTCGCAGAGGTGAGCGTTCATGACTAACTCTAGGATCCCTCAATATTGTTACCATTGGCCTAGTGGCTTTCCTACTGCAAATCATTGGTGGTGGGGATAGGAACCCTTGTGGAAACCTGAGAGGGGAAAATCGGGTTGTGCTACTAATTCTGAAAGACCAGCAAACTTCCTTGTTTCATGTGATTAACTGAGCAATCCTTCCTTCCACATGGCTTTAGAAGGGCATAACTCTGTATAGGAGTGCACTGTAATTCAGTGACCTTTGACCATAATTAGGGTTGCCAGCCTCCAGGTAGGGCCTGGAGATCTCCTGCTTTTACAACTGATCTCCAGCTGGTAGAGATCAGCTCCCCTGGAGAAAATGGCTGCTTTGAAAGGTGGACACTAGGGGCATTGTACCATGCTGAGGCCCCTTCCGTCCCCAAACCCCCTCTCTCAGATCCACCCCCAAAGTCTCCAGGCATTTTCCAACCCTGACCTGGCAACCCTAACATGCAAGGGGGGGGGGGAGGAACTGAATGAGGAAGGAAAAGATAGCCCAGACAACAGTTGTCTGTGAAAGAATTTCTGAATGCCCTGCTGTTATATCTCATGAATCCTTAGTGCCATGGTCCCCAACCTTTTTTGGGCCATGAGCACCTTTGAAATTCTGACATACCATGGAAGGCACAGCCACAACATGTCTGCCCCAGGAGGTAGAACAAGCCATAAAATGGCTGCTGCAGCTTACCTTCTGGAAAATGGTGAAGATCTGTGCGCTATGTGGTGGCAGCTGCTGCCAGAGCAACATTTAAAAAAATCTGCAGATCCAGTCAACCCCTGCAATGTGCAATTAGAAACCTGCAGGGCAAACCCCCCACCTGGCACTGCCCTCTTTGTAAAAACATCTGGCTGGCACCAGGAAAGGTGTCAGTGGGCACCATGGGGCACATGGGCAGCACATTGATGAGGACCCCTGCCATGCTGCTTCTTTCAGAAATAAACTAGAGCAGTGGTCTCAAGGATTTAGCAAGGTGAGTAGACTGATGCTGGTGGTTTTTTCCCTTTTATCTGCTAAAAAGTATTTGACAAAGCAAGTTAGTGGCAACACAGCAACCAGAGAGTGGTTTCTAACCCTATTTTCTGATCTTAGAAATAAACTGCCCTTGCAATAGAAAAGAAACACTTGGATACTCGGGAGGCTGTAGCATTGCTTGAACTGTCCTATAAAAATCCCTTACCGAAAGATAATCTACCATCTATAGTTATAAGCCTTTAAGCTGCTTATGGGGCTTGGGGTTTTTTGCCTCCCTAAATAGAAAACAGACCAGGAACAAATTCACCGAAGGGATCATGTAATAAAATCCAAAATTAATGGCACAAGAATCAATCCAGAAAGGCATGTAGCATCCTTAGGCTTGTTTCAGATAGCAATACTTTAAAGCTTGCTCCGGTCTTATGCTGTGCAGCATTTTTGGTATCTTTTGTCTGGCAATTTGAGAATAGAAATGACTTCAAACCAAGTTCATCAGTGTTGTGTATGGAAAATCCCAGTTCAAAAAAGTTCTTTCTCCAGATCTTGGAATCTACACAGGGTTGACTGTGGTTAGTGCCTGGATGGGAGACTTCCTTGAAATACCCAGTTGAGTGGACAGTATCAAGATCTATTCTATCACCTCTCTGAATATCCTCCAGGGCTCCAGTAGGGGTCAGTCACCGGAGGCTTCCAGGCTCAAACACACACGCAAACAAATATAAAAAATAAAAAGAGAGAGAGAGAACGTTCTTTCTCATCTGAAACTGTTTCAGGTCTCACACTAGGGAGATAAAAAGCTGAGAAGGAACAATTTTAGGGAGAAAGGACAACTCAGGGAAATACTCAGTTTTGAATATTTTCCGTGCCCTGGATTTAATCCTGGAACTGGATTAGTGCCACCAGCTGAGATTTGAGGAGTGGAGCCTGCGATGTGATTCTGTAGAATCTGCTGATGTCACATTGAAACCCCCAGGTGGGGTCTGGCGTTCTCTCAGAATTACAACTGATCTCCAGGCAATACAAATCAGTGCCCTTGAAGACAATGGCAGTTTCAGAAGACAATCTCTACAGAAGAAGAAGAAGACTGCAGATTTATACCCCGCCTTACTCTCTGAATCAGAGACTCTCAGAGTGGTTTACAATGTTCTATATCAGTGTTTCCTATTTGCAGGGTCGTGACCCAGTACCGGGCCATGGAAGCCTCACTATCGGGTCACAAGAAAAGACAAAGCTAGCCCCACCCCACCGCAAAGCTAGCCCAGCCCCATCTCTGTGTTGTGCAGAGAGGAGCTGGGCTGCCTCTCCTTCCTTCTCCCCTGCTCCCAGTGTTTGAGAGAAAAGCTAGCATCCACTGGCACTTTCGACCTATGAAGTGTTCTTCAAGGTATGAGCTTTCATGTGCCTTGCAGTATGTTCTTTTGGGGAGATTTCCCTGGGAGGCCTTGGCGGCAAAGAAGGGTGTGTGTGTGTTTCAGCTGGGAGGGGTGGGGAATGGGCATTCCAGTAGATTTTTTTTAACCAAATGACCCCAGGGCAGAATTTTTGCTGACTGGAGTCATCTGATGGTGAGGAAGGCTTTTTTCCCTTTGCCCCCCCTTCCTTCCTTCCTTCCTTCCTTCCTTCCTTCCTTCCTTCCTTCCTTCCTTCCTTCCTTCCTTCCTTCCTTCCTTCCTTTCTTTCTTTCTTTCTTTCTTTCTTTCTTTCTTTCTTTCTTTCTTTCTTTCTTTCTTTCTTTCTTTCTTTCTTTCTTTCTTTCTTTCTTTCTTTCTTTCTTTCCCTGCAAGTGATGCTCTGTCTGTATTCTTGGTGTTGGGAGGGAGGGAAGCAACAGTGGGAGGGCTTCTAGTGCCCTGGCCCCACTGGTGGACATTCTGGTGCTTTTGGGGCATTGCATGAGGGAATTTTGGACTGGATAGTCCACTGGCCTGATCCAACATGGCTTTTCTTATGTTTATGTTCTTTCTTTTCTTTTCTTTTCCTTTCCTTTCCTTCCATTTCATTCTTTCTCTTTATTTCTTTCCCTTTCTCTTTCCTTCCATTTTTACTGAATGAAACTTTTCTGTTCATCATACTGTTGTTGCAGGCATAGGAGCTCTGCCAATGAAAAGTTGGCACCCCCAGTTGTAGCCAGGTGGCCTTCTATGAGATTTCTGTGTGAGTGAGTGAAAGTAAGAGGTGTGGGGCAGAAAGAGATTATTTGAGATTACTGCGGTATATCTCAGCAGCACTGGAAGAGTTAGTACTATGAACTTGGCACTATTTTACTGGTCTTGCTTTTAACAGCTGTCTGACACCAAAATTAAAACTCCTCCTGTAGATATTAAGATGAAAATAGTTCACTGGCTAAGTATCTGCACAACAGGTTGCTTTTAAAGGCATGGGAAACACAGCCAGTATAAAGTTGCAAGCCCCTCATAAATATCCTCTTTGGGATAAGTGCAGAAAAGCTTGTATGAACTTCATATAACTTGAAATTAATTCATTAATTGCAATACAATTCTCTGCTACATTTCACAGCAATTTCCCTGTGTTTCAACCAAAGAAAAGTATGAAAAATAGCTGTCGAACGATTTTCTTGAAACCAAGCAAGCTTGGTTGTAGCCTGAGGCAGGGTTCCAGTAGTAGCAGCTGAAGGAAGGGACTACTAAATGTGTCAGCATATTTTGAGGTAGAGCAGCTGCCAGGGCCCAGTGTGGGTGGTACACAGTGCTGGCAACAGCACTCCCAATTGCATACACTGGCCAGTGCTGTTGAGGACGGGATGTGTAGGTGGTGCAGGCAATTGAACATGGGCTTTAGGAGTGCTTGCAAGCTGGAGAAGAATACACAAACAGATAGGTGCATGCAGGTGTGGGGGTGAAAAGAGAGGACTGCCCACTTTCCACCCCCATTTTGGCTCAGCATGAGTTTCAGAGAGATTTTTCTGAAAATGAATTTACTTCTGAAGAAGAGGCAGGTTTGGGGGAGTGCCCTGGAAGTGACATCACAGGAAAAGGTAGAGTTTTGGTTCAGTGTGCCCCAGAAGTAACATCACTTGGTCCTTGACACCATAGGAAATGACATTATTTCTGTCCCCTGGCTCCACCCGCATAGTCTCCTGGCTCCACCCCCAAATTTTAGTGGGCCACGAAGGAGAAGTGTAAAAATAACCGGACCATGGGAAAGAAAAGTTTGGGAAACCCTGTCCTATATCTTCTCCCCCCAAAACAGACACCCTGTGAGGTGGGTGGGGCTGAGAGGGCTCTCACAGCAGCTGCCCTTTCAAGGACAACTCCTGTGAGAGCTGTGGCTGACCCAAGGCCATTCCAGCAGCTGCAAGTGGAGGAGTGGGAAATCAAACCCAGTTATCCCAGATAAGAGTCATACACTTAACCACTACACCAAACTTTCTCTCTAGGTAAAAATCCCTCCCCAAATCTCCAGGAATTTCCTAGACCAGCAGTGCTTATGAAAGTAGATTAACATATCATTGTGAATATGGGTATTCACTAGGGTTGCCAATCCCCAGGTGGGGGCAGGGGATCCCCCGGTTTGTAGACCCTCCCCCCGCTTCAGGGTCATCAGAAAGCGGGGGGAGGGGAGGGAAATGTCTGCTGGGAACTCTGTTATTCCTTATGGAGATTTATTCCCATAGAAAATCATGAATTGATCCGCGGGTATCTGGGGCTCTGAGGGGGCTGTTTTTTGGGGTAGAGGCACCAAATTTTCAGTATAGCATCTAGTGCCTCTCCCCAAAGTACCCCCCAAGTTTCAAAAAGATTGGACCAGGGGGTGCAATTCTATGAGCCCCAAAAGAAGGTGCCCCTATCCTTCATTATTTCCTATGGAAGGAAGGAATTGAAAAGGTGTGCTGTCCCTTTAAATGTGATGGCCAGAACTCCCTTTGGAGTTCAATGATGCTTGTCACAGCCTTGATCTTGGCTCCACCCCTAATGTCTCCTGGCTCCACCCCCAAAGTCTCCTGGCTCCACCCCCAAAGTCCCCAGATATTTCTTGAATTGGACTTGGCAACCCTAGTATTCACAATCATGTGGCTTTGTACAACATTGTGTATGACATTTTTACAGGGTTGTTGGGCAGTTAGTGTGAAATTATTGCCTTCTATTCCAGATTGACATAAAGAGTTGTTACCACAGACAGACCAGCAAATAAGTAGGGCTTTTTTGGTAGAAAAAGTCCAGCAGGAACTCATTTGCATATTAAGCCACACCCCTGAGCCAACCCAGCTGGAACTGTGTTCTTGTGCGTTCCTGCTCAAAAAAAAGCCCTGCGTGTAAGTCTTAAAAGAAGCAATCAATTGTTGGGGCCCAGAGATTTCCCCATTATGAATTTGAGAATAAAGGCAAGAATCCTACTCTCAGGGCCAAAAATTTAGACCTGGAGAGCCTAGTTAGATGAACAAAAGGAACAGAAGGAGGAGAACATTAAAATTAAACGGGAATGTAAGGAATGAAGCAAGGATATGTGACATGCTCTAGATCTCTGCTTATGGAAGTATTCTGGGAATGGCATCTAGCTTGCTTTGGAAGCTTCTTGTCTGCCCCACAGCAGGTGGCAGTTTTCAGATGGTTTAAAGAAAATGAGGTGAGCATCATCAAAGCACAGCTGGAATGTAAAGTCTGCCTCCTTGAAATGTGTGCCCATTGGGGTTGCCAGGTCTCCTGGTATGGCAGGAGATATCTCTCTGGCAACCCTTTCTTCCCACCCCTGCTCAGTGGGAGAAGAATTTTTTAAAATTGTCAGTGGAACACACTATGTAATGTCACTTTTCATTTCTCATTTTACCATAGAGTTTCCAGCGATTCACAGAGCAGCATGACACATCTAGTATTACATTGAAGTGATGTTATGTCATGTGCAATGCTGACACCATCCATGTCCCCTCCCTCCAATTTCCTACTGGGTGCCAGTCATTTGCTGACAACCCTACTTCACACCATCCCGTTCTGTGGGGACTGATAGTTTTGGAAGGAGGGAAATAATTTTACATGTTTTAAGTGTTGGATTAAAAATATAGTTGAATTAGTGGGAGACGGACTATTCCTTACTATTTATATAGGGTTACAATATGGTAGCAGTGATGTTGAGGAGATTTTATTTATTCTACTGCATTGGGCTGGATCCTGTAATATTTTTGGCTTCTTTCTGATTTGAGTTGTAGGGCAAGGAAAGAGCTTCAGTTTCATCCAGTGCACTTTTGAATCCATGTGATGTTTCTGGCTCCACAGATAAGACTACCAGAATAAGGAAGGAGTAAAATAACTTTAAAGTGAAGAGCAGCTAATCCATTTTGCACCATCTAAACCCTGTTCCAGAATTAAGGTTGTCATGTGACTTTAGGGCATGTCCCCAAATTTACTAATTGCTCAACACTGTAAAATATAAGGGAATGTCTCTAAATTATAAATCCTGTTACGACAGATCCCACCAGCTTCTCTATTGGTGAAAGACAGGGTGCCCTTTGAAGACCACTGAAAAAAGCTACACCAATGATAATGGGACAGGTGTGGACAATAGCTAAATACAAGGGCTGTCTTGAGAAGAATCGGGTGAGATCAGGAATTTCTTGTAGCAGGAACTCCTTTGCATATGAAGCTACACCTCCCAGATGTAGCCAATTCTCCAAGAGCTTACAGTTAGGCCCTGTAAGAAGAACCTTATAAACTCTTGGAGGATTGGCTACCTCAGGGGGGTGTATGCAAAGGAGTTCCTGCTACAAAAAAAGCCTGGGTGAGATTACCGTAATTAGAAAAATTGGTAGGATCCAGCCTACTTACTTGCATTGAACAGAAGAGATTTAAACACACATTTAATGTTACAAATTAAAATATATTATTAAAATTAAAATCTATGAGACGTTCCACATATCAGTGTCATTTAAGTGAACTTAACTTTGACTGGGGAGGGAAGGCGGCATGGGACCGTCGGATCTCATCAGGGCTGATGGGAGATTCTGTAGAGGAAGGCAATGGCAAACTACCTCTGCTTCTCTCTTCCCTTGATACCCCCTTGCTAGGGCCACCATAAATGGGCCCTATGCATGTAATTCTGGCTGAGTGGCACCCATGAATGAGGGGGAGGGTTAGCTCTTCCAACATTCCATGATTTGTGCAAGCAACAAATGGAGACTGAAGAATATTAAGCTTTGGGAATTGCATGATATGCCTCCCTCCCCATATGGGAAGCAAGGATTAAAGCAGAGACAGACAGCTACAAGTGGGAATTAAGAGCACTGCTGACACAGCCTCTATAACAGGTTCTTAGCAGCAGGAGAGACTTATGTCAAACCTCTAATACAGGGATGTTAATGGAAACAAAACATTGCAACCATGTTGATTTATTGGGTCAGGCGCATCAAGACGTTAATAAGTGAATCTTTGACACAATCCAGCATAATGGCTATCTGGGCCTCTTCCAATGTATCATGTCACTCTGTTTTGAAGTGCTTTCAGAATTGCTGTGGCTGTGATCCAGTGCTTGATTTTATTTTAAAAAGCACACACGTCTAGATGGAAGGCTTACTGCTCATGCTGAGCTGAATGGTTTTAGGATAAAAGCCCCTCTGTGGACTGGCAGTTGTTAGAGCTGCAATTCAATAGTTTCATCTTTGGAAAAACAATCTCAGATGAGATTTAGAAATGATAAAACCAAGGTTCCCACCATCACCCAGAGGTTTTGCTAACATTTTCTTCCAAAACATTCCTATGAAAACTGTTATTTTAAAGGATAAGAAAATGAGCCAAGACTTTAATTTTCAGTGGGTTGGATCCAACAACTCCCTCCCACTAAGTTAGGAGCCTTCCCCTTGCACAAGAAAAGTCCCTCCATCTATCCATCCATCCTTCTTATGTTCATGTCTTGTGGCTCTCAAACATCTGATGTTTAGTCTATGTGGCTCTTACGTTAAGCAAATTTAGCCACCCCTGCCCTAAGGTTTTCAAGGCAAGAGATGAACAGAGGTGGTTTGCCATTGCCTGCCTCTGCATAGCAACCCTCTGGGCTTTTTTTGTAGTGGGAGCTCCTTTGCATGTTAGGCCACACCCCCCTGATATAGCCAATCCTCCAAGAGCTTACAGGGCTCCTCTTACAGGGCCTTCAACTGTAAGCTCCAGGAGTTTGGTGTAGTGGTTAAGTGCGTGGACTCTTATCTGGAAGAACTGGATTTGATTCCCCACTCCTCCACTTGCAGCTGCTGGAATGGCCTTGCGTCAGCCATAGCTCTTGTAGAAATTGTCCTTGAAAGGACAGCTGCTATAAGAGTTCTCTCACCCCACCGACCTCACAGGGTGTCTGTTGTGTGTGTGTGAGTGGGGGGAAGGTAAAGGAGATTGTGACCACTCTGAGACTGAGATTCAGAGTATAGGGCAGGATATAAATCCATCATCATCATCATCTTCTATCAGGGGTGTGTGGCCTAATATGCAAACGAGTTAGGTTTGAAAATCTCCAGGTGGGGGCAGGGGATCCCCCAGTTTGGAGGCCCTCCCCCTGCTTCAGGGTCATCAAAAAGCGGGGGGAGGAAGGGACATGTCTGCTGGGCACTCCATCATTCACTATGAAGACTGATTCCCATAAGATATAACGGAGAATTTATCTGCGGGTATCTGGGGCTCTGGGGGGGAGGCTGTTTTTTGAGGTAGATGCACTAATTTGCTGCAGAGCATCCAGTGCCTCTCCCCAAAATACCCTCCAAGTTTCAAACAGGGGGTCCAATTCTATGAGCCCCAAGAGAAGGTGCCACTATCCATTATTCCAAATCAAGGGAAGGCATTTAAAAGGTGTGCGGTCCCTTTAAATGCGATGGCCAGAACTCCCTTTGGAGTTCAGTTATGCTTGTCAGAACCTTGCTCCTGGCTCCACTCCCAAAGTCCCCAGATATTTCTTGAATTGGACTTGGCAACCCTAAAAGGAGTTCCTGCTACAAAAAAAAGTCCTGGCAACCCTGGACTTCCTTGTTGGTCTCCTATTTGAGAAGTAATCAGGGCTGCCCCTGCTTAGCTTCCCGGATCTGATGAGACCTGGCTCTCCTGGGCCATCCTGCTCAGGGGTTCTATACAGTAACCATTCCTACAGCAAAATTGCTCCATCCATCTGTCCTCCAATATCTTTGGTGGTCCTAGATCCAGAGAGAGATCAGGCACATGAGATCTGCCAATGGAAGAAGAAAATCCTCATATCCAAATCCATTATGGTCTCAGTGTGCCCAGTGAAGATCCCATGCTTGAAAGCAAATCACTGGATCAGGAAAATGGTTGCTGATTAATTGCATTCATGCATAGTCCATTTTTGTGACAGTAAACTGGGTAACCCTGTGGCGCAGAGTCGTAAAGCTGCAGTACTGCAGTCTGAACTCTCTGCTCACGACCTGAGTTTGATCCCGGTGGAAGCTGAATTCAGGTAGCTGACTCAAGGTTGACTCAGCCTTCCATCCTTCCGAGGTCGGTAAAATGAGTACCCAGCTTGCTGGGGGGAAAGTGTAAAAGGCTGGGGAAGGCAATGGCAAACCACCCCATAAAAAGTCTGCCGTGAAAACATTGTGACACAACATCACCCCAGAGTCGGAAACGACTGGTGCTTGCACAGGGGACTACCTTTACCTTAAAAAAAAAAAACAAAAACTGGGTAGGGATAAAAATGACAATTTTGAAAGCTATGCAATTTCTCCTGATGTCAGTAGCAAACTGGAATCTTGAAATTACTTAAGAAAAAGGAACTAATTTCCCTCAAGGGACAGGGTTCTCACATAATGAGAATTGGATTGTGCAAACATTCCTTTGGTTCAGATCACAATTTGACTGCAAATGGAGAGCAACACCCTCCAACAATCAAAAAAGTTTATTGCTTTTTTTTTTTTATCAAGCCCTTAAAATCATTTTAGAGTGTATTACAGTTTTTGCACATCCGCATTCTTCCACTGCTTTGTTGCAGCTGTTCACCCCTCCTCTGTCTAGTGGATGTCCAAAGGTTTTAAAAAGCACTTACAAAAAAAGGGTGCTTTCCTTGGTTGCCTGGATCCTGCGGTGTTGGGACAAACTGGATCCCAGCACTTGGTGCCTTCTTGCACTGCCACCTGGGAAGTATTGTTTCATCTAGCAAGTTGTCAGCATGGACAAACACGGTGAATGCTACTCTCTATACAGCTGCAAAAGCAGCACACACTTTGCACATCTAGCTTTCTAAATAATGCATATGGCCTAACTCGGGGTGGTCAAACTTGCTTAATGTAAGAGCCATATAGAATAAATGTCAGATGTTTGAGAGCTGCAAGACATGGACATCAGATGTTTGAGAGCTGCAAGACAGAAGGAAGGAGAGAGAAAGGTGGAAAGAAAGCAATTTTAAATGCATTCTCCAAGCTGCTGGCTGGCTTGGTTTGGAGAAGTGATTTCAAGAGACAAATGCCTTCTCCAAGCCAACTGATGGGGTGGGGGTGGGGGCTTTGAGAGCCACGCAATATGTGTGAAAGATCCACAAGTGGCTCCTGAGCCACAGTTTGGCCACCTAACTTTTGGTGCTGGGCCATATGCAATTCCAACAGTCATGGATTGTGAATAAATTGCGAACATGCTCCAGTCATGCTCTCCAGACAGATGCCTCATATGATGTTAAGTGGTGCCAACTGCAGAGATACCAAACCAGCCCATATCCACAAAAACATCGTTCATTTTCAGTTGTATTCAATTCGTTTAACTGCAAGCATGACAGCAATGCATTTGTATGGATGCTGGACTCTAGTGCAAAAGAGGTGGTGTGAGCAGAGTAAGTTCAATTTTCTAATGCGTCACTTGCCAAAAGAAAAAGAAGCGTCACTCAATAAGAGCCTGGGTGCAGTCATAGAGAGCTGGACTTTGGCCCAGTATTGGAGTTGCCACGTCTGGGGTGTGAAATACCTGGAGATTTGGGGTATACCTCAGTGGGGTTTAATGCCACAGAGTTCGCCTTCCAAAGCAGTCATTTTCTCCTGGGGAACTGATCTCTACAGCCTGGAAACCAGATGTAATGCTGGAAGATCTCTGGCAACCACCTGGGGGCTGGCAACCCTATATGTTGTGTCCCCATTCCAACTCATGCAGGAAGCTACATGTGATTTTTGAGTACACTGCAGTCTCTCAGCCTTGTCTACCTCACAGGAAAGATAAAATGGAATACTCTTTGACCTCCTTGAAAGAAGGCTCTAAACCCGATAACAAAGAAAGAAAAATGACAGGAAGAAGAAGACCATAGATTTATACCACGCCCTTCTCTCTGAATCAGAGGCTCAGAGCAGCTCACAATCTCCTTCATCTTCTTCCTCCACAACAGACATCCTGTGAGGTGGGTGGGGCTGAGAGGGCTCTCACAGCAGCTGCCCTTTCAAGGACAACTCCTGTGAGAGCTATGGCTGACCCAAGGCCATTCCAGCAGCTGCAAGTGGAGGAGTGGGGAATCAAACCCGGTTCTCCCAGATAAGAGGCTGCACACTTAACCACTACACCAAACTGGCTGTCAAAGAGATGCCCTGAAAGCTTTTCACCACTGAATCTCACTGGCTCCTGAACTCTACCTCATCATCTGCTGTACTAAACCTTTTTTTTTTTTTTTAACACTCCTGTATACTAAGAAATACAGCAATTTTCCAGTTGGTCAGCCAGAAGTCTTTCCTCTAGAGAATATGTAGAATGTCTCTGCCAGTGCATCTAAGCAAGTGGAATTTCTTTTGATCAGCAATGTTTATGAAACTGCTTCAAGATGGGGAAACGCCCTTAGGAACAGTGAAGGTGGAACGGCTGTGTGGTAAAAGGAATATACTCACAATGCTATACGCTGCGCTCTTTTATTTGTGCTTAGGGTTGTGTTCCCCTCCCCTTTCTGAATCTCTCCGTGTTCTCATAACAAGGAGTTTCGAGCTGAAATTGCTACCATCTGCATTCAAGAGAGCCGGCAAAAGGTGGTTAGAACAAATGAGTAAATCAAACAGCAAAATACAGGGCAGCTAATGGAAGCCTTTCTATCATCAGAATGAAAGATGAAAGGCTACAATGCATGGGGGGGGGGAATTAAGACGGTTTATCATTATTTTTAACGAAGTTTCCAATGTTACAGTGGGCAAGATCTAGAGAGAAGGGGAAAATACCTCGTTTTTATTTGCATTCTTGGGAGACTGCCAGTCATGATTGTTACCCTTAAAATACCAGCTTTTTCCATACTCTCAGCTTAGTTAATGCTTGGCAGACCCTTGTGTCCCACCCCCTCTGTTAAACGATGCTTTCCAAGTCACTCTGGGCTGACCTTTCTCCTATAGAGCAGCAGTTCAGATCTCACTTACTGTTTGGAATGGCAATTTTATCTCTAACGCCTGCTCAGTTGGTTATGTACACGAAACCATGGTTTTCATCTAGGTCCACGGGAATTCCTATTTTAAAAAAAAAATAATTTCAGCATCACAGACTGTACTAATCGGATGCTTACACAGTCAAGAGAGGGGGCTTGAAGTCCAGCAACACATGCCTGTTGGAGAAACTTGCAAACCCGCTATGTTAATCACACAGGGCTTCTTTTTTGTATAAAAAGCCCAGCAAGAACTCATTTGCATCTTAGGCCACACCCCCTGATGCCACCATTGTTTTGCACAGGATTTTTGTAGGAAAAGCCCAGCAGGAATCATTTGCATGTTAGACCACACTCCCTGACACCAAGCCAACCGGAACTGTGTTCCGGTGTGTTCCTGCTAAAAAAAAGCACTGTAATCATGTATTCTGCAAGTGGGTTGTTTTAATTGGCAGGCCAGATATTTCCAGAAAGCTGACAATGGGGCTATGAGGTAGGGATGCCAGCCTCCAGGTCGGACCTGGGGATCCCCCAGAATTACAGCTCATCTCCAGACAACAGAGATCAGTTCTCCTGGAGAGAATGGCTGCTTTGGAGGGTGGACTCTGTGGCATCGTACCGCACTGACGTTTCATTCTTCAGTGGACTACCGGGCTTTTTATCGAGCTGCACCACCTCCTCCCAGCAAGAGCTCCATCCCCAAGGGGAAGGCAGCCAGCAGTGGTGAGTTTGTTTCCTTCTCCTCCCCCCTCCAGCCCCAGAAAGAAAGCTGCATCCACCCTGAGCTGCCAAGTGGGAAGGGGGGAGGTCAATCCAATTGCAGCCACTGCCCGAGGAACAAAGGCTGCTGGCATTCTGACCTCCCTCCATCCATCAAGATCCTGCGTCACAATCGGCAATGGATCCTCAAGTCACTGCCACAATGCACTTGGGTAGTGTGGATGGAATGCCAGGCCTCCCCTCTGGGTCAGCAAAAAGGTGACGTATGTAAATATTCTAGGTAGATAAATAAGTTTGGGGAAATTCCATTGCTTTTACAGTTTCCCTTCTTTTAAAGACGCAATTTGAAAAAAAAAATGATTGATGGAATCTGTGGGATAAAGAGGTATGTGTGGGTGTCATTAGGAATACTTTAACATTTGAACGTTTGTTGCATGATTACATTAATTAATGATCGTAGAACTATTGGCTTACTATAATTTATAGCCCACATCCGTCCTGAAGGTTATAGAGTGCATAAAAAGAGGGTCTTTAAAAAATCCTATTCAAATTCAGGTTTTTATACAGAGCATTCAGGCCAGGCCATGTGTGCACCTATTTTATTTATTTATTTATTTATTTTATTCGATTTATATCCCGCCCTACCCCACCGAGGTGGGCTCAGGGCGGCTCACAACACAAAAGCTAACAAGAATCAATTTAAAAATACATTAATAATTATACAATAAAATACATAAAAACACATAAAACTCATATCAATGTGCACTATGCTACCTTTCCTTAAATCAATTCTTCAAATATTCCAGTATTCAATCATCTGATGTTCGAGATTTAATGTTCAGGCATTCCGATATCAATTAATTATATGCCAACCGGAAGAGGGCTGTTTTGCAGGCCCTGCAGAACTGTTCAAGGTTCCGCAGGGCCCTCACCTCCTCCGGGAGCTGGTTCCACCAACAGGGAGCTGCAATCGAAAAGGCCCTGTCTCTGGTCGCTTTCAGACGGGCCTCCTTTGGCCCAGGGATTATAAGGAGGTTCTGAGACCCCGATCTCAGCACTCTCTGGGGAACATGTGGGGAGAGATGGTCCCTAAGGTAGGCAGGTCCCAGGCCATAAAGGGCTTTTAAGATTAGGTAGCAGAGATATAAAATTTATAAAGAACACAAGCAAAAATATATTTTTTAAAAACTTAAGACATGCTTAAAACATTAGCACTCATTGGTCTTAAAGTTGTTGCTTTCTTTATACTTCTCTCATTGGAGCCAGGGAACTGGGCAAAGGAAGTTCTGGCTCTTTCCTTCCTTCCCCAGGGGATGGGAGGGGGGAGCCTCAGCCAATAGAAGGAAGAGAAGCTTGGCTCAGTAGCTCTGCTATGCAATTGAGAGAACATGGCAAAGCAAGATATTCCTCCCCTCCCCACTTTCTCCCCAAGGGAGGAGCCTCAGTCAATGGAGAAAATAGAGGTTTTGCTTTGTAGCTTCTGTGCAGTTGAGCAAGCCTTGCAAAGCAAACTGTTATGCAGAAGGGAGCAAGATATAGGGAGAAAGAAGCAGTTGACAGCCAGTTGCTCAGGGGCCTGATAGGAGCCCTCCGGGGGCTTGATTTGGCCCCTGAGCTGCAGATTTGACACCTCTGCTCTAACATAAAAAGTAGGTTCAGGGAAAGCAGCAGCTTCAGTCAATGATGTTTTATTGCCACTTCTGACCCTTTTATGATATGTTCTGGGAGAGCAGAGGAACCAAGATAGGGTTACCCACTCCCATTTAGGAAGTACCTGGAGATTTTTTTGGGTGGGGGTGGAGCCTGAGTTGACCAGGATTAGGGAGAGGAGGGACTTCGGTGAGGTATAATACCATAAAGTCCACCTTCCAAAGTGGCCATTTTCTCTGGGAGAACTGATTTCTGTCAGCTGGAGATCAGTTATAAACCCAGGAGATCTCCAACCACCACCTGGAAAGCTGGCAACCCTAATGGGCTGCCACAGGAAGACAACTGGCCATTCTGTTAACCCTCATGAAGCAAGTTCAGGTAAGGACAGATATGAAGCCATAAATGCATTAGTGAGAAGTTTTCAAAGGCTGTCGGGGATTACTCTCATGGGCATATCTGTATTGGATACAAGAGAGCAGTATTAAAGACCCAGAGAGTGCTGGGATTGGAGGTAGCCTAACATTTCCCCAAAAATCTGTTGCAAAGTACAGTAAAATTCACTACATGTGCAACACAGCCTGCTGAAGGTAAACACAGGGCTTTTTTTGTAGCAGGAACTGCTTTGCATATTAGGTCACACATCCCTGATGTAGCAAATCCTCCAAGAACTTACAGGGCTCTTCTTACAGGGCCTACTGTAAACTTTTGGAGGATTGGCTACATCATGGGTGTGCAGCCTAATATGCAAAGGAGTTAGGCTTCCCAACCCCCCCGCTTTGGCGGGAGACTTCTGGGTTCACAGCTTCATCCCCCGGTCTCCAGAAATCAGGAAGCGGGGGGGGGGGTGGAGGGGGGGAGAACATACCTGTAGGGTTCATGTTGGTGTAGCAGTTTGTAAAATGTCTGTCCTGAGCAGTTTGCAAAATGTCTGCCCCTTTAAGGCTGGGCAGGAAGGAGGAAACAGGAAGGGCTTCGGAGAATGGCCCCTCCCTTTCTTTGCTTTCGTTTTCACAGCAGGCAGAGGGAAGAAGACCCAGTAAGTATTTGTGTGTGTGAGAGAGGAAGGGGGCAGGGAGGGGGGATTCCCTGGTATGGAGGCCCTCCCCCCCCCTTTAGAAAGCGTGGGGGGGAGGGAAATGTCTACTAGGCACTCTATTATTCCCTATGGAGAACAATTCCCGTAGGGAATAATAGGGAATTGATCCGTAGGTATTGGGGGCTCTGGGGGGCTGTTTTTTGAGGTAGGGGCACCAAAATTTTAGCATAGCATCTAGTGCCTCTCCCCAAAATACCCTCCAAGTTTCAAAACGATTGGACCAGAGGGTCCAATTCTATGAGCCGCAAAAGATGGTGCCCCTATCCTTAATTATTTCCTATGGAAGAAAGGCATTTAAAAAGGTGTGTGGTTCCTTTAAATGTGATGGCCAGAACTCCCTTGGAGTTCAATTATGCTTGTCACATCCTTGTTCCTGGCTCCACCCCCAATGTCTCCTGGCTCCACCCCCAAAGTCTCCTGGCTCCGCCCCCAAAGTCCCCAGATTTTTCTTTAATTGGACTTGGCAACCCTAAAAGGAGTTCCTACTACAAAAAAAGCCCTGCGAACCTCTGTTTGGTTCTTTTCAGTTGGCTGTAATAGAGTTTTGAAAACTCAGTGATCAAAGGAAAGGCCCCACTCCTCAAAAACTCAGCCTCCAATGCCTGCCAATTCTTCTGTGCTCACAATGCAATTTGTGAAATAATGGGATGTACACAGAGGCATAAAGATAGAAATCTTAAATCAGTGTAAAACTCTCATCAATGGCGCCACCAGGCCGCATCAAGCCCAAGACTTGTCCTGTCTCCCCTTAGCCAAGTATTCTGTTTGCCACACATGCCCATCAGATGCCCCTGGGAAGCCGAGAAGCAGGACAAAAAAGAAACAGCATTTCTTTGTTTCTCTTATTCAGAGGTATACTGCTTTGTGTACATGGTGGTTCCATTTAGTTATCATGGCTGATAACCATTTACTTAAAATATTTACAAGCCCCATTTTATCCCTGGCAAATCAGGATTTAAGGCAGGCAACAACCACCATGTAACATCCCAGATATTAAAACTGCACTAAAACCACCAACATAGCAACATGTTATTAACAACCCTCCCCTCAATCCCCGTTTATACCAAGGCTCAAACTGCCCACAAAGCTTTATGGAATAACTCTTGTTTTACAGGCTCATTGAAAGCTGAGAAGGTACAAGCATTGAATCCTGACCTTTTCCAGGAGAGTTCCATATCCATATGGGGGCAGACACTGCAGATTGTACGCCCAATGTACTGGTGAGAGTGTCAGACGACAATCTGGGAGACCCAGGTTTGAATCCCTACTCTTCCATGGAAGTACACTGGATGACCTTGGGCTGATCATGAAGCAGAGAAATAACGAGGTCCGCACACATTTCTGGTATGAAACGAGATGTACTTTAGCACCAAAGCAGAACTTAGCCGGCCATAAGCCCCTAAAATGACTAAATTAAAATCATTCCCCATACAGCCAGATTTCATTCATACAGGCGCAGGCTTATCTGACTCAACATTCTCCACCCCCTTGTAACTTCTAGTACTTTTCCATACCTCCTGTCTCCATGCATTATCAGCTTCAGCAAGAAGCTTCTCTAAGGCCTCTTTGTTATCTAAGACTGGCACCCTTGCAAAACAGTATTTTGAGCAAGTCAAGGGGCTTACAAACTGGCTTGCTTCTTTCAACATATGCACATATTTCCTTCCAGGCATCTAGAACTATTCGTTTTGTTTGTGGCAACATTCTTGCAGAGTTTCAAAAGTTTGAATTTGTGTCTTTAGACCCAAAATCAGGAGAATATGAGAATTCAGAAAAATATCTCAATTGTGCCTCCCCCCTTAGATACCATGGGGCATATATATAAAGATGGGGAAGGTGATGAGATATCTGCCTGGTGCGGGGGTTCAGATTTTACACTTCTTATTTCTACAGTTAAGACTAAATTTCTTCTTCCAGCCCGGTGGCAACCTACCTTCTGGGAGAAATACTAGACTTTGGACCTGTGTTGGACTATCAGTTGGCAAGTCTGCTGACCCAACTCGGCCAGACAGGTGGCAGACTTCATCACACTAACAGAGACCTGATCTTTTGGGCAAGGCCACATTCTCTGCAGTTAGTTTTATTTCCTGAATGGGGTTGCCATATCCAGACAGGACAGATTGCTAGAGATCTAGAATGGAAATCTAAAGAAAGATGAGATCCCAAGGGTACCAGGCTCTGAGCTCTCACTCACACCAAACTTCCATTACCCTGCAGAGAAAACTAAGTCTGCAGCCTGGAACTTTGTGCTGTGATTCCAGGAGATCTCCAGACCTCCCCCTGAGAACAGGTCTCATCTAATTTTAGTCCAAATCATTGCTCTTCTGTTTCTTTATTTTATTAAGGGGAGAGAGGTCTTTGTTACCTTACAAAGCCAGGTTTCTCTATTCTAAAAGACATTCAAATCTAAAACTTAGATTTTTCTTGAAGGGGAGGTTTAGGGACAAAGGAGCCTTGCCTGCCCATGTGGAACTATCATTTTCTGACATTTCCCAGAATTCTGGCTTTTAAATTCCCCATGGCACCAGACGTTTAGACAAGACATTTCTAGGGAAAACAGAAGACGACGACATTGGATTTATATTCCACCCTCCACTCAAGAGTCTCAGAGCAGCTCACAATCTCCTTTATCTCCCTCCCCCACAATAAATACCCTGTGAGGTTGGTGGGGCTGAGAGGGCTCTCCCAGAAGCTGCCCTTTCAAGGACAAGCTCTGTGATAACTATGACTGACCCAAGGACATTCCAGTAGTTGCGAGTGGAGGAGTGGGGAATCAAACCCAGTTCTCCCAGATAAGAGTCTGCTCACCTAACCACTACACCAAACTGGCTCTCAAACAGAAAACAGGAGCTGCCAGTAAGGGGTCTGGCAGCCAGGGAGCCCTGAGGGTTTACACTCCCTCTCTCTCATGACCCAGTGAGATCGCCCTACTGGGAACTACACAAGAGAAAATCCCTCTTGCTTAGAGGCTTTGTCTCATCTCATTCACACACACCACAGAAATCCTCCCAGATCCTAGCTTCTGTGCTTCAGCTCCAAAGCAGAGCCTAATAGACAGAGCTTAAGGGGTGATCAGACTCTCCTCTCCTAAGGAGAGGTAATCAGAATTCCCAGACAGTTCATACTCACAATCCTGAAGATCTTTCAATTCCTTGAAGACATCGGTTCAACCAGGCGCGGGATCTTGGTTGGCAAACCAGACACTTTCCCCCACCAGGGCAGAGAGAGCCAGACTCAATCAGAAATGTGACCGTGGCACCTAGTCCGCTCTTCCCGCCATGAGGGTGGAAGGCAGATGGTTATGCAGCCACCCAAGGGGAAGGAAATATCCTAACCCTGTTATTTCCCATTGGTCAATGCACCAAAATGAAGCAGAGAAATAACGAGGTCCGCACACATTGTTGGTATGAAACGAGATATACTTTGGCACCAAAGCAGAACTTAGCCGGCCATAAGCCCCTAAAATGACTAAATTAAAATCATTCCCCATACAGCCAGTTTTTATTCATACAGGCGCAGGCTTATCTGACTCAACATTCTCCACCCCCTTGTAACTTCTAGTACTTTTCCATACCTCCTGTCTCCATGCATTATCAGCTTCAGCAAGAAGCTTCTCTAAGGCCTCTTTGTTATCTAATACACATCCAGAGGCCTCAATGAGGTCACTGCCTCTAATCTAATTTACAACCTTGAATTCGCACCCCCTTGGGGCTGTGTGGCCTCTAACAAAGGGTTGCATCGGACATCTTAATTTTAAAGGCAGAAGTATGCTTTTATTCATTTTTATAGGGGTATTCATTAATTATTCAGGGGTCCCCCTTCAATCACTCTCTCTGACTCCCAGCTTAATCCCACAGGATTGTTGTTGTGAGAATGAAATGGAGGAGAGGACAATAATGTCAGCCGCTTGTGGTCCACAAAGGCAAGAAAAGGGGGGCATAAATATCTGGAAACAAACAAACAAGAGCCGTAGATAACAGACCCTGTTAGGAGAAGCCAGGCTGCCACATGTGAATAGGCAAGGAGATGCAGTCTTTCAGGTATGTGGGCTGCAGGTTTTAATGGACTTTAAAGGTGGCCAGAAGCCATTGATTGTCTGATGCCTTTATCTAGACTCAAGGCCACTGTGTGACACAGAGTGTTGGACTGGATGGGCCACTGGCCTGATCCAACATGGCTTCTCTCAGGGGTGGAATTCTAGCAGGAGCTCATTTGCATATTAGGCCGCACCTCCCTGATGTAACCAATCCTCCAAGAGCTTACAAGGCTCTGTTTTGTCAGCTCTTGGAGGATTGGCTACATCAGCGGTGTGTGGCCTAATATGCAAAGAAGCTCCTGCTAGAGTTCCACCCAAGGCTTCTTTTATGTTCTTATGTTTACATATGTTCAAACCATCTGTTGGACCATTCTTCAGACCAACGCCTCACGTACTTCCGATAGGACACCTTCCATTGCAGAGAACAATGAGAAACCACTTTTGGGTTGAGTTTTTTCAAACAGCAGAGGAACAGTTACACTTGTGCTTCATCTCTACCATTTCTGAATGCTTGTTTAATTTTAAAAAATTCCACAGACGTCTACATGACAGGGAGAAGGGCTGTTGCCTAGTTTTCTATGTGCAGGAATGTTTATTTTTTTATGGACAGGCATTTGACCATGGGAACAACCTGAAGAGGCTCACCATGTTTGTGGTTTTTATTTGTCGGAGAAATAATAATCAAGCTTGCTTGAAGAGTACTCAGAACTGAATGGCTCTATTATGGGTTTGTTTTCTGTGTTTCTGGTAAAAGCTAATTTCCAGTCAGGAACATGTAGGGCACCCCTCCTCACTACCAAAGGATCAACATCTGACCAATGCTGCAGGATGACAGAAATGATCCCTGTCATTGCTGAACTCAAAAGTCTTGAGGCACATTCTACACAATAATCCCAGCTATGGCTGTGGCTTGGGCTCTCACAAAAACCACAGGGAACCCAAGCCTGTGTGAGATTGCAGAAGACTGTCAGTTTTCTTCATTACTGACAAGGATGCAAAAGTCCCTTCAGGTATGGCAGGAAAGTTGTCTCATCTGGGGAGTTATCCTGAAATATTCCTTTTGCACAATGGTTTTCATTTCCTGCAATTTGGAACTGGATGTCTTCACAGACTATCACATGTTTTTCGTTTACACAGGAAATCAAGCACAGCCACAAGTAAAGAGACTTTCCCCCCCTCTCCCTGTAGAATGATAGTTTTGCAACTGTTCTGTTTCTGAAGCTCGTTTTACTTCAGCCCTGAGTCTGTGTTCTGCAATGTGATCTGTGGCTACACCCAGAACAGCAGATTTATTTCTGGCCCATGATAATCCCGTTATACAAATAAACCAATATAATTTGTTTTCCTTCCCCTTTGCAGAAAATATATTAATCCCAGTTGTATGGGGAAATGTGGGGGAAGAGCCATCTCTCAAGGAGAGGGTAAAATCCGTATTCTGAAACAGGAAGCATGCCCAGTAATGTGGGATTTTAAAAGACCCATGAGACACAAAAAATCAAATTAAAATAAGAAGAGCCATTTTAAAGGACAGGATTAATCAGCAGGGTCATAAGAACTGACCTGTGTGAGAGAGTTCTAGAGGGTAGATATTTGGATTAAAATATTTTACGAGGCTGTGCCAATAAAAACCAAAATAACCTTACTTCCTGTGGTATTTTTTGTCCCTGTGTTTTACATGGAGATTTCATCTGAGAACTGAGCTATAGGAGCACAGCCATTATGTTTAGCGCAGAGAAAAAAAAGGGTTTCAGATTGGTATCAAGGCCCAAACAGATGCTATGTGGGAAAGCCAAGATTTCATCTCCTGTGTTTTTGTTCTTGACTTCAAAGCAACTGTGGAAGATTGGTAATAGGTATTTAACTCCCTCCATGTAGGTCTCAGTTCTAAATCACTCTCAAAACTTCTATTAGATTCAGTGAGGAGAAAAATACAGATAATTGTATAATGCCAGCATCTTCTCCAGACTAACAGGTAATAGCAGCCCTGAGGGATTCTTTATATCTGGGAAACAGAACAGTATAGAAGAAGGAAGAAGGTTTGGATTTATATCTTGCCCTTCATTTGGAGTCAATGAGTCACTTACAATTGCCTTCCCTTCCTCTCCCCACAACAGACACCTTGTGAGGTAGGTGGGGCTGAGAAAGCTCTGAGAGAGCTGCTTTGAGAGAATTGTGACTGACCCAAGGTCACCAAGAAGTTGCATGCGGAGGAGCGAAGAATCAAACCCAGTTCTCCAGATTACTGCTGCTCATAACTGCTACAGCAAACTGGCTCCAGGAATGTGATCTTCTTCCTTTCCAAATCTGACCTGACACCCACTTTCAGTCTTTAGGCAGCAGCAAGGACTCACTGAGCCACAAACATATGACATCATAGGAGTTATCAGTCATGTGACTGGAAAAAGAGAAGCAGTTGTCTCTGAACTTGCTTGTGCTGAAAATGGCCAGCACCGGGTTTTTTGGCACCCTAGGTGAGGGCCCCCCACCTGACTTCCTGCCACGCCGCGCACACCCTTCCTCCTCCCCCACATGTCTGGGTGGGGGGGTGGAACAAGGGCAGGCTAGCGTGCTGGCTGGCCCCCGAAGCCTACCTGGCCTACTTGGTAGCCGGCCCTGGTGCAGAAGTAACCCTCTCCATTGCTGAATGGCTTTGCCATGCTGTCCTGCTGCTTTTCTCAGTGTTAAGGTTGCCAGCCATTGGCAGCAGGAGAGAGAGGGGAATGATGTTGCACCATTGGCTTGATTAGGGTTCCAACATGCAGGTGGGATTTGGTTTCTTCTAGAATTGCAACAGATCTCCAGACTACAGAGATCAGTTCTGCTGGAGAAAAGAGTGCTTTGAGGGTCAACTTTGAGTCCACCCCATCCCACCCGGTTCCCTAAACCATGCTGTCTCCAGGCTCCACCCCCAGTCTTTAGGAATTTCCAATCTGGAGTTGACATCCTTAACTAGTGTGCTTCCATAGCAAAGCAAAAATGTGAGCCTGTTTCTTCCAATTCCTTGTCCAAAAGCCTATCCACTATACTTTAGGACATTTTGTATTAAATTTAAATTGTCATCTGCATGTGTTTTTTTTTTTTTTAAATACCTCTGAAGAAGATAATTTTCACAAACTTCACGCTACTCAATTGAATGGAGGAAAATCCATTTTGTAAATAGGTTGTAAACTGATTTCAGTCCCCATTGGGGAGAAAAGGGGGGTATAAATACCTACCCAAGTATCAAAATAAATATTCAAAGATTCATATTTTATTCTAGCACTTAAACTGCTTCCCCTCCAATGCGCTACATCTAGCCCTGCTTATATTTTATTTCACAACCTGCCTCTGAATTCTGCTTGGGTGCCGGTTCTTAGACCTACAACCAGCAACAGGTGGATTACATTTGCGGATTACATTCTAATAAGGATATGACCTTGCGTAGACCTGATGCTGCTCAGCACAGTCATTAGGGCATCCTTTTCAATTTCCTTCATGCTTTGCATTTTGATTAAAACTTCAGCACAGAAATGCACTTCCATCGTTGGTCTGACCTAAACAGAGTAATCCAATCCGTTGCAAGGGGAGCCTTGCATTTCGCCTCCTCTTACCTGCTCTTTCTTATTTTTGCCTATAAAAAAGCTGAAGGTCACAGCTTTTACCAGCAAGGTAGCGCAGTGGTTCTAATTAGATTCAGCTCCAAGATATCTGGGATGTTAAAACAATTTTATTTAGTAACATATGGTAACAAATTATATTTCTTGCATCATTAATAACTTCTTTTATCTATCCCATATATTACTTTTTACCCATCCCTCCCCCCGTTATTTGACCCCCGCCGGTGTTATTTACTTAAAGTACTAATATTTAAAGGTACCCTTAATTAATAAAAAAAAATTAATATTCTTCTTTTTTCTAAGACTTAATCCTTATCAAAAATTGTCCAATGTCCTTTTATTTTCCACTCTTTTTCTACATATCTTCTGAACTTTTCCCACTCCATCTTAAAAACTAAATCATAGCCTCTTAAAATTCTTGTTAATTTGTCCATTTCACTCCATGTTATAACTTTTACAATCCAATCCCATTTCTCTGGTATTTTTTCTTGCTTCCACAACTGCGCATATAATGTCCTAGCAGCTGAAAGCAAGTACCAAATTATAGTTCTATCTTCTTTTGGAAATTTTTCCATTTGTAATCCCAACAGAAAAGTCTCTGCAACTTTCTTAAATTCATATCCCAAGATCCTAGAAATTTCTTGTTGAATCATCTGCCAATATTTTTTTGCTCTTTTACAAGTCCACCACATATGGTAGAAAGAACCTTCATGTTTTTTACATTTCCAACATCTGTCTGGCATCTTA
Organism: Heteronotia binoei; assembly: GCF_032191835.1. Taxonomy (NCBI): domain Eukaryota; kingdom Metazoa; phylum Chordata; class Lepidosauria; order Squamata; family Gekkonidae; genus Heteronotia; species Heteronotia binoei. The sequence goes on from NC_083232.1 coordinate 29,943,464, forward strand.
TTATTCATTTCTTAGGAGTCATATACCATCTATACATCATTTTAAAACAGTTCTCTTTAATACTATGACATGTCGAAAGCTTCATAGAGTTCTTCCACAAATATTCCCAAGTTTCCATCTGTATTTCTTTATTTACATTAATTGCCCACTTAATCATTTGAGATTTCACTACTTCATCTTCCGTAGACCATTTTAAAAGTAATTTATATAATTTTGAAATTAATTTTTCATTTTCTCCAAGCAGAACTTTTTTCATTTCTGTTTGCTCTTTTCTTATTCCTTCAGTTTTAATGTCATTCTCCACCAAGCTCTTTATTTGTTGCATTGAAAGCCAATCATATTTATTATTCAGCTCTTCAGCAGTTTTCAATTCTATCTTACCACTTTGTATTTTTAATAGTTGATTATATGACAACCACTTTTCTTCACCCGTCTCAGCTGTTATTTTTATCACTTCGGCTGGCACTATCCATAACGGTTTTCTCTCATCTCCATATTTCTTATATTTCATCCATGTATTTAGCAAGCTGTTTCTTATATAATGGTGAGAGAAAAAGTCGTCTTTTCCCCCCCATAATACATATAAGCGTGCCAGCCCAATTTATTTCCATGACCTTCCAACGCTAAGAGTTTTTTGTTTAACAACATTATCCATTCTTTTATCCATACTAAGCAAACTGCTTCATGATATAATTTTAAGTCTGGTAATTGAAATCCGCCTCTCTCTTTTGCATCTGTTAAAATTTTCATTTTAATTCTTAGTTTCTTCCCTGCTCTCACAAACTCTGAAATTTTTCTTTGCCATCTATTAAATTGTTTACTGTCTTTCACAATCAGGATAGTTTGAAACAAATACATTATTCTTGGTAGAATATTCATTTTAATTGTGGCTGTTCTACTCAACAGTGACAAATTAAGTTTATTCCACTTTAACATATCTTCATCCATTTTACGCCATAGCTTCTCATAATTATTTTTGAACAAATCAATATTCTTCATTGTTCTCTCCACACCCAAATATTTTACCTTGGAGGTAACTTCACAGCCCGTTAGTCTCTGCAATTCTTGTTGCTTATTTATTTGCATATTTTTACATAGAAGTTTTGATTTTTTTATTAATACAAAGTCCCGCCAACTCTTCTTGTATTTTGGCTAACAACAAAGGTGTGACTTCTATGGGGTTTCATTATAAACATTATATCATCTGCAAATGCTCTGTATTTGTAAGTAAATCCTTTTACTTTTAATTCTTCTATTTCTTTATCTTCTTGAATCTGCATCAGTAATATTTCAAGAGTCATTATAAACAACAGTGGGGAAAGTGGACAACCTTGTCTTGTACCTTTCCTAATTATCATGTCTTCTGTAAGATCAGCATTTATACATAGCCTTGCACGTTGTTCAGTATATATTGCTTTTATCATTCTTATAAAGCTTTCTCCCAGCTCCATTTTCTCCATTACTGCAAACATAAAATCCCAATTTAAATTGTCAAATGCTTTCTCTGCGTCCGCAAAGCATAATGCTACTTCCTTTTCTGGATGTCTTTAATAATATTCTACAATATTTACAACAATTCTGATATTGTCTCTTATTTGCCTTTTGGGAAGAAACCCCGCTTGATCTTTCTTTATAAAATTTATCAAATATTGTTTAAACCATTCTGCCAAGATTCTTGTATATATTTTATACTCATTATTTAATAATGAAATTGGTCTATAATTTTTTACGTTCGTAACATCTCTATCTTCCTTTGGAATCAATGAAATAACAGCTTCCTTCCACGTATTTGGTATTTTCCCTTTTGTTCTTATCATATTCATCAATTTCTGAAGTTTCGGGATTAACTCCTCTTTGAGGGTTTTAAAAAATTTAGCTGTATATCCATCTGGCCCAGGTGCTTTTCCATTTTTCATTGCATTAATTGCTGCTTCAATTTCTATTTTTTCAATTGGATTGTTCAAAACTTTTCGCATATTTTCTGCTAAGGGTGCTATTTTTATCTTTTGTATATACTCATCCATCTTTCCTTTCCTTATTTTAACACCTTTAAATAACTTGGTATAATACTTAAAGAATTCTCTTTTTATTCCTTCTTGATCTACCACCTCTCTTCCATCCACCACAATTTTATTAATAATTTTACTTTCTCTCTTTTTCTTCAGTTGCCAGGCCAAATATTTTCCGGGTTTGTTTGCTCCCTCGAAAGATTTCTGCTGCAATCTTTTCAGATTCCATTCCAGTTCTTTATTTAACAAATGTCTCATTTGCATTTGTAATATTGTAATCTCCCTTATAATGTTCTTTTTCCTTGGCCTTTTTCTCAGTTCCCCTTCTTTTTTATTTATTTCATTTTGAATGTCCAACATCTGTTTTTCTTTTGCCCTCTTATCTTTGTTATTTAATGTAATCAATATTCTTCTTGTTACTGCTTTATAAGCATCCCAGACCGTCTGAAATTCTATATCCTCTTTATCGTTTATTTGGAAGAAAGCTTTAGTTTCATTTTCTAGAGATGTCACTATTTCTTTATTCTGTAGTAAATCTTCATTCAATCTCTATCTTCTCAACTTCTTAGACAATTTTGTAATCCACATTATTGGGTTATGGTCAGCCCCAATTTTAGGTAAAATCTCTATTTTCTTTGTTATAAGGCCTAAGTCTTTAGTGCCCCACAACATGTCAATTCTGGAAAAAGTTTTATGTCTTGCTGAAAAAAGGTATAGTCCCGCACTTCAGGATTAAATTTCCTCCATATAGCCTCCAAATTTTCTTGTTTGACCAATTCAAAAAAAAACTTTGGCAATTTTCCTTCCTTATTATTATTATTTTTTTACCCCCAGACCTATCCAGTGTGCTCTTAATTGTTCCATTAAAGTCCCCCATTATCAAAACTTGGTCATAAGTCAGTTCATCAAATTATTGTATAATGTCTTTTAAAGAAGCATCCTTTGCACCATTTGGTGCATACAGTCCCAATAACAACTTTATTTTGCATTTAATATTATTTCTACCACTACAAATCTTCCATCTTTATCTTTAAACACTAATTTCGGCTTGTTTAATATAGAAAATCACTCCCCTTTTCTTCTGTTCAGCCAATGAATAAAATTCTAGTCCCAGTTGTTTATTCCATAAAAATTTGTAATCCTTTTGTTTGATATGCACTTCTTGTAAACAAGCTATATTACAATTTTGCTTTTTAATCCAATGAAATGTTGCCTTACTTTTTTGTGGTGAATTTAGCCCATTTACATTCCAAGAGAATAATTTGTAATACATCATGGTGCAAATTCTTTATGTTCTTCATAAAACCTATGCAGTTCCTGTGTGCTTGTAATTGTAATCCTTTTTCCTTGCAACTCAAAGCTCAGACCTTCAGGTATTATGCATCTATACCTCATTTCATTGTCACGTAGTTTTTCTTTTAATTTTTTATGCTTTTCTGTCATTTATCACGCCTTGGCAATTCTTTCATGATTCTTACTCTGCTGCCTCCCACTATCAATGTCTTTTCAAAATTTTTATTCAAGATTTTTCCCAACATTTCTTTTGTCATATATCTTATGGCCACATCTCTTGGTAGATTATTTTTCTTGGCCTATAGTGAGTTCACTCTATACATATAGTCATACATGCTTCTAGTTACTTCAGGATCTTCCTCCAAAAATTCTGCAATTATTCTTATCATATATCCTTTCAAATCAGTCTCTTCATCGCAGGTACTCCTCTCAGACGTATCTGGGTTTCCATCAATTTGCAGTCATGAATTGCCACCTTTTCTTGCATTTTTAGCAAGGTGGAATCATGTACTTTCACTCTCTCTTCCACCTCTTGCACTTTCTTTGATGTTACCACAGTCTCATTTCTGAGATCTTCTATATCTTTCCTTAGCTCTTCAATGTCTTTTCTAATTTCTTTTTTAGAAGCAGTTATCATGTCTCTCACCCCTTTCATCACCCTGGCTTCCATTGCTTCTAATTGCTCTTGCATTTTATTTATTTATTTATTTGTTCAATTTATATCCCGCCCTACCCCACCAAGGTGGGCTTAGGGCGGCTTACAATACAAAAAGCTAAAGATCAGTTTAAAATACATTAATAATTATACAATAAAATACATAAAAATGCATACATAAAAATACATAAAAATACATACATACATTTTCTCCATTAAGGCAGTCCTTGCACGAGTTAACTTATGCTCTGACATTTCAAAAAAACACCAAAATTTTTGACTTCTCCAAATTAAATTTAAACTATCAGGTTTGATAGAGTAAGGCTTGCCCTTTTCAATAAGCCTAATTTCGCCGTCCTCAGAGCCTCCTGGGCTCAGATATTAATTTTTAAAGTTTTTATTTTTTCCAAAATGGCAGTCGCGACTTTCTGCTTCCCTTTAAAAAAATTTTCCTTTAAAAGGCTTTTAAAATAATTATCAGTGATAATGTCCAATAGTATTTACCTTATAATTGTCACCTCTGTCAGCTTCACCAATTTTTACTGTCCTGAACACTTTAAAAACTTTGTTTAAATTTTGACCTCCTAGTAATGGCCGCCGATGTTTTTCTAGGATATTATAGTCCTAGAGTAGGCTAGCTGCTTCAATGATTTCCCTTTTCCATCCAACACTTCCTGCTTTTCTTGCCACCAAATCCCGTTTTCACTGGTAAAAAGATCTTGCGATGTTTGATGTATTTCCTGTGTTGACTGTGAGAGCAGCAAATCTGTGACGATGGGGCTTTTTCACCAAAACCGCAAGTAGACAAAACAATAAATTCCTTTCCACTTTTTAGCACTGTCCTTTAAATTTACAAAGTTCAAATTTCGCCCCTTCTCCCCTTCTTCCAAACCTTCTGGATCTCTATTTCCCACCTTCTGATTTTATTTTGTTTAACTTTAAATAGTCCCAAATGAAGATAGTCATCAGTACCTTTTTCTGCAGTTATCCAGATCCAACACCGGTCTTGTATAGCTTTAGATGTTTAGCAGTCTCAAAGAAGGTTAGGATCCTGTCGAGCTTATGTCAAATAAATGACTCTGGAAACTCTGCAGATGATGAATATTCAACTCGTCTCCGGAGACCCCACAAAGCCTCAAAGGAGCCCCCCCCCCCGGGACTCCCTTTTAGCCAAGGTAAATCTCCTCAGAGTTTCCTGTGCATATCTTGGACTGATCTCTGACTGAGAAAAGTAGGCAGTAGGCATTAAATTGCCCTCCACTACCCCGAACAGAAGCCCCAGCCTGCTCCCCTTCTGAGAAGCAATTCAGCTCGGCATTTTCCAACCCTGGAAGTCCGATCAGCTCCAAGATATCTAACTGAAATGTCACTGAATCACCTGGAGAGGCTGGGGAAAAGCTTGAACTTTAACCTGTTAATGTAAGATCATGAACCAGCATTTGGTAACATTAGTCTTCTATGCAAATGCCAATTCTTTCATAAGATTATTTATCAGTAGAACTGGCCAGTACAGGAAATAATTGATATAGTTTGTTTTGTCTTTGCATTAATGTCTATGCTTTTGGATTTCAGACATGGATGTCTACTTGTAATAAATCTTTGGTTTGTACCCTGGTTTTATACAGGTTATAACTTTCTGAGGTGGCTAGGGTTCCTGAGGCAGAAAATCAAGGAACATGAATAAAACCATGCCTAATTGTACTCCGATCCTGCCCCTTCACTCAGATTCTGTCAAATCTGCGATAAAAATCTAGCAAGTGAGATCTTCAGACAAGTTTACTTCTGAAATACCTTCTCACTGGAAAAGAGAATAATGCTAGGGAAAGTTGAAGGTGGCAGGAAACAAGGAAAACCCAACATTACATGGACTGACTTAATCAAGGAAGCCACGACCCTCAGGTTGCAAGACCTGAGGAAGGCTCTTAACAACAGGGGCTGTGGCTCAGTGGAGGAGCCTCTACTTTGCATGCAGAAGACCCCAGGTTCAATCTCTGGCATTCCAGTTCAAAGAACCAGGTAGGAGGTGATGTGAAAGGCCGCTGCTTGGAGAGCCGCTGCCAGGCTGAGTTAACAAGACTTTGATGGACTGAGGGTCTGATTCAGTATAAGGCAGCATTGGGTGTGTGATAAGATGGTTTAATTCATACAGTCACCATAAGTCAGAAGCAACTTGATGGCATAACACACAAATCACTCTACACGTGTGCAATATAGAGAAGGCAAGGTGCAATGAATGAATGTTTTATTTACAGCTTCACCAAAGGACATGTGTGCCAGTGTTAGCAGCCAGACCTTTCTTCCCACAGAGGGGCACTTTAGTGCATAGAAAGAGAGAGAAAGAGGTAAACACCCTTCATACAAATTCATACAACATCATTCAGATGTTGCCTTTATCAATGGCTGGAATGGATGAGCAATCCTTAAGTGTTGTCCAGCTGTGTATAACTGGAAATGGTTCACATTGCCTTGGTGAAGTATCCCTTGGAGTAAGGGATATTATTGTATTAGGCTTGGCATTGGAAGGTGTTTTGTTCTAGAGAGCAAATATGCTCTTTTAACTGGGGTAGATTGCACAATTCCAGCACACCCTCCTCATCCCTGGGCTTTCAATGTCACTCATGGCTGTACCCAGGTGCCTTTAGATTCAGGTGAGTAGCTGTGTTGCTCTGAAGCAGCAGAATGAAGTTTGAGTCCAGTGGCACCTTTAAGACCAGCAAAGTTTTGTTCAAAGTATAAGCTTCTGTGTGCATTGAAGTATGTGTGCACACACAAGCTTATACCTTGAATAAGACTTTGTTGGTCTTAGGGGTGCCACTGGACTCAAACTTTGTTCCAGGTGCCTTTATGAGACTTCCCAAGTTCCAGATCCCCTGGCATTTAGGCTCTAAAAAGAGGTACCGATTAAAACAACTAAGTCCAAAATAAGAGGTGGATCCCACGGACCAAGAGGGTCTTAGCTGGAGGAGGGAGTGAGGTCATTACTGAACACTAAAAATGGAGGAAATCCTTTTCTCATTAACCAAGCTACGCTTTGTGCTGAACAGTTAAGTCAGTTCTTGAGTGGATGGGGACAAGAACCCAGCATTTCCCTCAAACCTGAATGGTCTCTTCTTGTACCACAGACAACTGAGTGGGCAAAATTGGCCAGTACCCATTTTGCAGAGTATTGTGTTGTGGTAGAGAAGTAGTGTTTTTGATTTTTAGTTGATTTATATTGATCCCCACCCCTCCTGCAGATTCAGCTTTTCGAATGCAAACTGTATAACAACATTCCTTTAGATAAAATTAGATGCATTTTTTTTTTGCTGAGAAAAAGAAACCCTTTGCTACTCTGCTATTAGCATGCCTGCCAAAGATCGAGAGTGTACTGGATGCAGAAAAAGTGACTTCCTTGGCAACTCGACACAAACAACCCTTGTTAAGATGAGGAAACTGGCTCAATATAGCATGACTGCAGTATCTGTTAGATAGCATGAGGCATTTGTGTCCCCAGTGCCTGAAAATTAGCCCTTTTGAAATGGTGAAAGGATGCCCTGCTTCCTTTAATACATATCATGTCCCAGAATGTTAGTTACTTTCTTTTCAGGCCAAAAGTGAGGGCAAGAAATGTTTCAAGAACTCTGCTTCCTCTGAGCTAGAACTGGTGACAACCAAATATACAGTCTGACTCCAAATGGTGGCAAACTATAGGTATAGCCCAATCAGGAGACCACTAAGGAAACCAGGGTTATGACACAGAGACAGGCAATGGCAAACCACCTCTGTTAGTCTTTTGCCTTGAAAACCCAATGAGAGGTTCGCCATAAGTCAACTACAACTTGATGGCACCTCACATATATGCACAGTCAGGGGTGGAATTCTAACAGGAGTTCCTTTGCATATTAGGCCACACAACCCTGATGTGTTTACAAGAGTTTACAAAAAAGAGCCACGTAAGCTCCAGGAGGATTGGCTACATTGGGGGGGGGGGGGGTACGGCCTAATATGCAAAGGAATTCTTGCTAGAATTCCACCCCTGCACACAGTCAATTTAGATCATATAACTAAATATCATCACCCGACGTATTGGAACAAACATCATATGATCAAAAAGGAAAAAAGTCTATCAAATACTATCCATTTGGTGTAGAGCCAGTTTGGTGTAGTGGTTAAGTGTGCGGACTCTTATCTGGGAGAACCGGGTTTGATTCCCCACTCCTCCACTTGCACCTGCTAGCATGGCCTTGGGTCAGCCATAGCTCTGGCAGAGGTTGTCCTTGAAAGGGCAGCTGCTGTGAGAGCCCTCTCCAGCCCCACCCACCTCACAGGGTGTCTGTTGTGGGGGAGGAAGGTAAAGGAGATTGTGAGCCGCTCTGAGACTCTTCCGAGTGGAGGGCGGGATAGAAATCCAATATCTTCTTCTTCTTCTTCTTCTTCTTCTTCTTCTTCTTCTTCTTCTTCTTCTTCTTCTTCTTCTTCTTCTTCTTCTTCTTCTTCTTCTTCTTCTTCTTCTGCCAATGAAAATGTCTACATTACAGCAAACTGAATAATGATTCCCTCTTGCCAGGGGAGCATGAAACTGTAGTCTGTGGAGTACAGGAAAGTATCTCTTCAGAGAATACTTAGCACCCTCACCAAACTGCAATTCCTAGGATTATTTGACAGAGATTATATCAATTATACCTAGGGTTGCCAAGTCCAATTCAAGAAATATCTGGGGACTTTGGGGGTGGAGCCAGGAGACTTTGGGGGTGGACCAGGAGACATTGGGGCGGAGCCAGGAACAAGAGTGTGACAAGCATAACTGAACTCCAAGAGAGTTCTGGCCATCACATTTAAAGGGACAGCACACCTTTTTAAATGTCTTCCTTCCATAGGAAATAATGAAGGATAAGGGCACCTTCTTTTGGGGCTCATAGAATTGGACCCCCTGGTCCAATCGTTTTGAAATTTGGGGGATACTTTGGGGAGAGGCACTAGATACTATATTGAAAATTTGGTGCCTCTACCTCAAAAAACAGCTCCCCCAGAGCCCCTGAAACCTGCAGATCAATTCCCCATTATACCCTATGAGAAGACGTTTCCCTCTCCACCCCCCCCCCCCGTTTCTGGGAAATCTGATGCAGGGGACAGAACTCACTCACCTCCGGAGGTGCAAAGGCACATGGTCCTTTGGGGGCGTGGCTGGGCTCCCCTCCCTTCACCGGCCAGCTGACTGGGGGCGGGAAGCAGCCTGAGAAAACGGAAGAGCTCTGGCTGCCGTTCTCCTCCCTCCCCTCCCCCCGCTTTCCCTTTTATGGCCAGCGGGGGGAGGAGGCTCCAAATCTGGAGTCTCCAGGCCTAGCGGGGGATTTGGGAACCCTAATTATACCAGCATAAATATAGGCATGACTGTCAAGATAGGAAGAATACAGAGAGAAATTTCAGAGACTCGTCATGACAAGTCATGGGTTAAGGAATCCCAGAGGGAATCTTTGGTAGTGTAACGTACTGAGACAAGAGACGTTGGTAGGGCAACATGCTTTAATGGAGGCACGTTACAAGAGAGAGAACACGCGGGCCGGGTCCCGCTTATGTACAACTCCGGGAACCTCCCTCCAGACAGGCCAGTCCAATCCTGGCCTGTTGAACTTCCCGCCACAGCTGGTGATTGGCTGGGAGTTCGGGTCCTGCGCTGAGCAGCCCGGGGACAGCCCGGTCGCTCCGCGCAGGGTCGCGCTGGCTGGTTTTATGTTATTGTGTTATTGCGTTGTATCGTTATCTCGATACACTACAGGTAGGTTCTCAGGGCCCCCCTGGTAACCATGGTGGCTCTTGGTACTCCCAGGAATACCAAAATGGAAAGCTGTCTTTCTCATTTTAGCCAGTCTTCATTAGCAATCTCTGCAGTCATTTTTCAATATATATACTTGACTCAATATTCCGAGCAGGCCTAAATTATGGGCATGGGTACTTCATAATATGTCATTTTACGCATATATCCAGCCTACTCAAATTACTGATTTAGGATGAAGAATCTGTTACTATGTGTAGGATGGAGCTAGCTCTTCTTAGTAGACACAGTTTGTGGTACTTAGCAGTTGTCCTTCTATCACTGAACAGATAATTATGATACAGACACTGCTCATCAGTTAATGCATCAGTAACCAGTAATCAGCCCTAACCTGATCATTTATTTACTTTAAAAACATTTCTATCCTGTTTTACTTTCTTAGACATGTGGTGGCATGTGGCCTTAGTGTCAGTCATAAATCAATCACTAACTAACTCAGGAAACCTTCTCTAGGCCACTCAAAGAGGTGTTTTCCATCCTCTACTTTAAAAACCATCCCTACAGAAAAATAATGTGGCTAATTATTATCCAGTCTCTAATCTTCCCTTTCTAGGCACAGTGACTGAGAGAGCAGTAGCAGACGATCTCCATACCTTCTTGGATAACTCATATGCTCTGGACCTTTTCCAGTCTGGATTGAGGCTGGGCTATGGGAAGGAGACAGCTGTGTTCACTTTAGTTGATGACCTCTGTCTGAATGCACACAAATGCCATGCCTCTTGGGTCAGTCACAAGTACCCTCAGAGCTGTTCTCTCAAGAGCAGTTCTCAATCAGAACTCTCTCAGCACCACCTACCTCAAAGGGTGTCTGTTGTGGGAAGGAGGAAGGCAAGACAATTGTAAGCTGCACTCCTTCAAGTAGTGAAGAGCAGGGTATAAAACCAACTCTTCTTTTCTAAACTGAAAAGTCCCAGGCTCTTCAGCCTTTCCTCATTGGGAAGGTGCTCCAACCCCCTAGTAATCTTAGTTGCCCTCCTCTGTACATTTTTCAGCTCTGCGATGTCCTTTTGGAGATATGTTGACCAGAACTGTACATAGTATTCCAGATGAGGCCACATTATAGACCTCTACAGGGGCATTACAATACCAGCCATTTTATTCTCAGTCCCTTTCTTAATAATCGCTAACAGTTTGTCCCCACCCCTGCAGCACACTGGGTTGACACTTCCATTGAATTATCCACCACAACCCCAAGATCTTTTCCCCTTCCAGTCTCAGTGGGTTCAGATCTCATTAGCTTGACACTAGGATTTTTTTTCTCCCAGTGTGCATCCCCTTACACTTACATACCATCTGTTGCTGTAAGTACGATCCTACTGTGTAATTCCTGCATCATTTAATATGTCATGTTAATGTTTAAGGTGTGTTTCAGCTCTTTTTTTCAGCTTTCTCAACTCCAAACCTTATTGCTTTGTTTATAGGATGTCCCATCCTGTCAATTGTATTTGATTTACGTTATACAACCTGCACTGAGTCTCAGTAAGAAAGGCAGGCCATAAATAATATAAATCAGATAACTCTACAGCTCTCCCCCCTCTAGGTTGATGCACTATTGGATTAGGTTGATGCACTATTGAGGGAATTTTACCCTACTTGCTCTTTTGGTAAGCATGCCACAAGTTAAAAACACAACCTTAATGAATTGCCCCATCCCAGCTATTGCCAGGTAATATACAACTGAATAAAAAGATACATACATGTGGACAAATAAAACCATTTAGATAAAAACAAATTAAAACCCAATGGCATCTTATTAAAGTGCTGTTGAACAGGTTACTGAGTGTCACATTTCTTCAATGCACCATTCAGCACACTTGTGGCTCTCCTGCCTTAGTGTGTTTTGCTTTTGGTTTTCTGACCCATGGAGTAAGCAACACCATGGTGTAGGACAGGCCAGCAGAAATGACTCTCTGAGCCCTTCTGTTCCTGCTTGTAGATCCCCACAGCCTGTACAACTGCTTGCCCCAATGCTACTGGTTTGCCATCAATGCCCTGGTTGATATTGCTCCGGTTTCTTCCTGTGCTGTCTCGCTGCTGATCTTTTAAGGATTTTATCTCTGCAAACAGTGCCTGCTGGAGCACAGGACTGGGTAGATGTGTCATCATCCTTCCACAAGAACATAAGAGAAGCCATGTTGGATCAGGCCAAGGGACTATCCAAGGGCTTATCAATGCTCTGTGTCACACAGTGGCCAAAAAAAAGGTGCTATCAGGAGGTCCACCAGCAGGGCCAGAACTTCTGAAGCCCTCCCACTGTTCCCCCCAAGCACCAAGAATATGGAGGATTCCTACCCCAAACAGAATGTTCCATCTGCACCTTGTGGCTAATAGTCACTGATGTAGCTCCGCTCAGGGGTGGAATTCTGTCAGGAGCAACTTTGCATATTAGGCCACACACCCCTGATGTAGCCAATCCTCCAAGAGCTTAGAAAAAAGAGCTTGTAAGCACTTGGAGGATTGACTCCATCAGGGGTGTGTGGCCTAATATGCAAAGGAGCTCCTGCTAGAATTCCACCCTTGCCTCCACTCTATATGTTTATTCAACCCCTTCTTGAAGCTGTGTATGCTTGTAGCTGCCACCCTTTCCTAGTGAATTCAACATGTTAATTACTTTTTAGGTGATGAAGTACATCCTAGATCTTTAAATACTTCCTAGATCTTTAACTACATTAACACATTACTATTCATTTATTCCAGTCACATTTGAATGGGAGAAGCAACAAAAAAAAACAACCCTGCTGGTATTGTGCCAGTATGCAATGTGTGTGTGTGTGTGTGTGTGTGTGTGTGTGTGTATATATATATATATATATATATATATATATATATATATATATATATATATATATATATATATATATATATATATATATATATATATATATATATATATATATATATATATATATATATATATATATAATGATGTGTTGTTTAGCAGCAACTGTGTCATTTGTTGCTTTTGACAGCAAAATAAATTAGTGTGATCAACATAATTTCTCCAAAACAGCTAAATAAAAACAGATGGCTTCAAATATTTTGGTAGGGCCCATTAGCCCAAGTTTACATGTATGTATAGACATCAGTTCAGTTGACAACATATGGTGCCTGTTTACTGCTTTTGCAATGAAACGCTCTCTTCTACAGCTTCATCATGATGAAAGAGGTTGAAGGGTTGTTTAGTTTGAGTTTGCAGAAATCTATGACTTGCTAATTTACAGAAGGAAACTGGGGCTCCGAGCCTGGGGATAGAGAAGGCAGTTGTTGTAATAATTCAAGAAATAAACAGAAGAAGGTGGAACGCAGTGTCACATTTGTAGACTGACACAACAGACTATTAGAGCATATTTATAGCTACTTTACCCCAAAGCTATGCGTTAATTTCCCCCTCCACAAAGAAGGCACCTTCCCCATAAACCTGCAGCATCTTCTGCATAAGATATTGGCCACTGTGAAATAATAAAACGCAGGGGGGGGGGGCGGTTTGTAGAAAAGCCCAGCAGGAACTCATTTGCAAATTAGGCCACACATCCCTGATGCTAAGCCAACCGGAACTGAGTCCCTGGGCATTCCTGCTCAAATAAAGCCCGGATAACATGAATTTTTCACACTGCCTCTCAAGTACATTTATTATTATAATTATCCTTATCATTTGAAGTACAGATATGATCGTGAAAAGTTGTACGGCCACCCTATAAGGTAAGCCAATAAAATGCTGTGTAGAGTTCATGCTAGGTAGGTATCAGGTTCCCAGCATCTCCAGATTATTTTTTTTATTATTTATCGTATGTATTTATTATTTATTTATCATATGGCAGAATTACGCACAGGAAGCAGAGAATAATATAAAAAATATATATTTATATAATATATTACACCGGACAGCTCAGTGAAAGTGTCGACCCAGTGTGCTGCAGGGGTGAAAAAGGCAAGTTCCCTATTAGTGATTATTAGGAAAGGGACTCCGGAGAAAAGGTCTCAGCTGGCAAAGAAGACCTGCAGCTTACCTGGGAAAGCCAGCGACTTCAAGAGGGAAAGCTTTTTTGGGCCAGGTTAAAGAATTCACCAGGGTGTGAGTGAATCCATGCAACATCTGGCACATCATATGTTTATTCTAGGCTCTTGCCTGACAGCTGTACTCACAATAGAGCTCCACTACGCACTTTGGGTTTTAGAAAATAGGACGTGCACATGCCCACACACAGTTCTGAGGCCATCTTACTATGAGTCAGGCTGTTGATTTAGGCAGGAAAAGGTCTTTCTCAGCATTTCCCAACCCAAGATCCTTCCACTGCAGAAGATGGCACTTCAGAATTTCTGCATGCAAAACACACTTGACCCAGGATGCTGACAGCTCTGGAGAAAAATGTTGTGTCCTTAATGTGTTGAAATGGGCAGCTGAGGCTTCTCATGACATGAAGATAAATAATGACACCTGGTATAAAATATTCCATTAAGCCTCTGTTAAAAGCAGGGGTGGAATTCTAGCAGGAGCTCCTTTGCATATTTGGCCATGCACCCCTGATGTAGCCAAGCCTCCAAAGAGAGCCTTGTAAGCATAAGAGCTTCTGCTAGAATTCCACCCCTGGTTAAAAGGACAGGGCATTTTTTCTCTTTCCATGTAGCTGGAATTCTGAGCTCTACCACTGAACCACAGCTTCAGGGTCATTTTTTGTGTTGCAGTTTATGTGGACTGTGATGTGGACAGGGGTTGCTTGCTTCCTAGGGAAATATGGACATGATTAGACTCATGATCATGATCTACAGGAAGAGGAGGTTTCCCCCCACATCATGTCCCAGACCTGAAATGTCCCAGGAGGCCATTATTTGTCTCCTGGGTAAACTTAACATGTGACCGAGCAAATACCCACTCCCTGGGGCCATTTGAGGTCAGGGAAATGGTGCAGACACTTGCAATTGTTCCAATCTGAATCAGGCCCGTGTGCGTGAATTGGCTATGTTTCAATCAGACAGCAGCTACTTCATTCCCTAGCAAGTCCTTGGTTATTTGATGTCTGCTTCAGCAAAGTCAAGCTAACTGCAATCAATCTGCATGGTCAGAAAAATCCAGGACTGAAGAGCTTCAAAATAGACACATCACACTTACAAAACCAAACTCAGCTCATCTACAGAAAGCTAGCCAACTAAGGATAAAAGCAGGGACATTTCTGCTATAAAGGTAGCTTTCAATGAGGAGCAATGCTTCTTTTCCTTAACAGAATGGAGCAGTTAAACATGTGACTCCCCCCCCACCCCATACACCTGATTTCTGGAGTGGTACAGTCCAGAAAGGCTGTGCCCCCTGCATATGTAAATTGGCTCTCCTTTATAACCTTTCAGAATGGTCTGAACTTTCCCCTTTCTGATCAGAGGTAAGGAGAGCTGATTTTCCAGTGCCTCATTTGGAACTCATGTCACTTCTTTGTAGGGGAAGGATGTTACAGCTCCTTAGCCACTTCCCCTCTTGTTAATCCAGGCCCAGTGGCAGAACTTCAGAGACTTCTATAGCTGTAGGCTAATCAGGATTACCTGTAAAGCACAGCAGATGATGATTCTCCCAGGGCCGAGGTTGAGCAGAATCAATACATTTGATAATGAAAGCAATAAGAAGGACATTTAAGATGTCTTAAATAAAGACAGCCAGTAGATCGGTGTTTTTTCCTTTGCAGTTTGGGGAAAAAATAATGAAATATTGGTAAAATGCAGTTTAATTGATGTTTAATGGCTCTCCGTATAATTCAAACGACATCAGCAAGGTAGTTTGGGATGGTCGTTCAGAGCCATTTGTTAATAATTTAATGGCGTTTTTACATATCTGGTGTAAAAATACCATGGGGAGATGCAATACATGAAGCTGTGGGGCTTCAGGATAAGTGAATTAAATTGTCTTCTAAGAATTTTATTTTTGAAGAAATGATATGGCTTTGGAACTCCATGAGTGTGTGAGCACACGTACACACCAACTGGTCTCATATTATGTTATAAAAATGCCTGAAAAGACATCAATGATTGATAAGAGGAGGCCATAGGATAAATATATTGTCCAGAAAACAAGCATATCCACTCCTGAATCTGAATGGAATGGAAATGAGCAAGAAACTCTTTGATAGGGTTTGAGCTCTTTGATATCAGATGTGTAATGGCTCAGCCACAGTGTCAAGTCCCTACTTCATGCTGGATCCCACCATTTTTCTAAAGAGCACTCATTCCAAATTCCTTTCTGTAAAAAACCCAACAACAACATCATTTGTAGATACTGCAAGAAGGTGGAACATCCAGGCCTCATTTTGGGTGGGAGCTCACAGGAGTGGAACTCTGGAACCTCTAAATTTTATTGTGCTCTTTCTTCTCCCTCCCTCCCAAAGTAGGCTTGCCAAGTCCAATTCAAGAAATATCTGGGGACTTTGGGGGTGGAGCCAGGAGCCAGGCTGTGACAAGCATAACTGAACTCTAAAAGGAGTTCTGGCCATCACATTTAAAAAACTGCACATCTTTTAAATGCCTTCCCTCCATTGGAAATAATGGATGGGGCACTTTCTTTTGGGGCTCTTAGAATTGGACCTCCTGGTCCAATCTTTTTGAAACTTGGCGGGTATTTTGAGGAGAGGTACTGGATGCTATGCTGAAAATTTGGTGACCCCACCTAAAAAAAACAGCCCCCGAGAGCCCCAGATACCTGCAGATCAATTCTCCATTATATCCCATGGGAATCAGTCTCCATAGGGAATAATGGAGTGTCCAGCAGACATTTCCCTCCCCCACCCCACATTCTGATGACCCTAAAGTGGGGGGAGGGCCTCCAAACCAGCGTTTTAAGATATTCTCCTGTGTAGATGTTCAGATTAATGTTAGCTGATGGCTAAATATGCACTCATGGAATGTTATTAATGTTGCCAGTTCCAGGTTGGGAAATACCTGAAGATTTGGGAGGTGGAGCCTGAGGAGGGCAGGATTTGGGGAGGGGAGGGGCTTCAATGGGTTATAATGTCATACAGTCCACCTTCCAAAGCAGCCATTTTCTGCAGGTGAAGTGACCTCTGTCACCTGGAGATCAGTTGCAATAGAAGGAGCTCTCCAGCCACCACCTGGAGGTTGGCATCCCTAAATGACATATGTGCAAATTATCTCATTGTTACATCATACTAAACAAAGAGAGAGGGCAGTGCATGGGGTCATGGGTTCAACATGCAGAAGATTCCAGGTTCAATTCACAGCATATTGATTTAATATGATCAGATTTCCGATGATATGAAAGACATCCGTCTGAAACCCTGGAAAGCTGTTGCCAATCATAGTAGACAATACAGACCTTGATAGTCTGACATAGTATAAGGCAGCTTCTTCAAAGACCTGCAGTGTAAATAACTCATTTAACAAAGTTCTCCATATTATGTAGCTCTCTTTGAAAGGAGGCCGTTCCAGATCTTGGTTCCAGGGATTAGCTGTTGAGATTGCCATTTTACCAATATGAAGCTGTCAGGCAGGGAGGCTAATGGCAAATCAGGCGGGATGGAAGCAGCTAAAAGGTCAGAGAATTCAGAGGTAGGCAACGTCCATAGGACATGGCAGAAACAGTATCAGCGGCTGGAATTCAGAACCCAATTTGGGCCGACACAGGAATGACTCATGTCCAGATTTATATATGCTAAATACTGAGTTCGATGCATTTGGAGTTCACACAAAACTGGCTTTATTGGTAACTACATTCTAAGACAACATAGTGGGGCCGTGCCCCCGCTTATATGCATGCAAAAAGGACCATCCCCCCAACTTCCCATACCAAATTGTGGCAGTCAAATTTCATGCCCTGACCGCTCATTGGTTATTTAAAGGAGTTCAGATCTCAGACAGAAATATTGCATTGCTAGCATTCCTGCGGTTGCCTACAAAAGTTTCTCGCCATGCATAAAGTCCAATACATAACAAAATAGCATGTTCAAACCCACACATCTGGGTCCTGCCTCAGTCCCGCCCTTACCTTGACCTCCACCATTGCTCTGCCGCTTCAAAAAGCTACCAGGTAGTAATTGACAGCAAATCACTGAAGCACTTCCAAAACACCTTTCCTGGCTGTCTGAATGGCCGGGGAGTGTCAGGGAAACGTTGCTCATGTGCTTGAGTGGTGTGACCTCACTTCTGGGGCACGTGCAGCCCATCCTTGTTCCAGCAGTGGGCCATGCACTGACTGACCACTCGTGAGGCACTTTCCACTAATCTGACTTTCTTCGAAGATGGGAGGCTGTCTCTCCAAGCTGCCCATCTGTACCCAGCCAAGATCAGGGCAAGAAGTAGGAGTTCACATGGCAGTCCAGGGCAGAGTCAAGGCACTAGGTCAAACCAGGCGGAGGCCAAGAGTCCACAACAATAGCACAGTATGGACAAGTTGCTCAGACTGAAGGACCCAGCCTGGAGGCAGAAGCTTTACATCTCTTGGCTAGGAGGGATGGTGGCCTAGTGGTAGAGCATCTGCTTAGAAAGCAGAAGGTCCCAGGTTCAATCCCCAGCATTTTCAACTAAAAAGGGTCTGGGTAAATAGGCGTGAAAAACCTCAGCTTGAGACCCTGGAGAGCCGCTGCCAGTTTGAGTAGACAAGACTGATTTTGATGGACCGAGGATCTGATTCAGTAGAAGGCAGCTTCATATGTAAATTCTTTCCTTAGGCATGGGGTACTTCCTCAGCTGACTGTTGGGGGGCACTGTGGTGCTGAGGATCCTGGGACAGCAGTTCTTACCTGAAAGAAGGAAGCTCAGGTGGTGTGCAAAGCAAAGAGCCGCTGGTCCCAGCTCCTGGGTTCAAGCCTGTAGCACCTGATGCTAGTCCCTCCCCCCCTCCCATGTTATTTTTCTTAGAAATAAAGCATGTCTTCTGCCCAACTTAGTTTTCAATGAGGATGGGATTCGTTGGGTTTTATGTATGGGCAAAAATGTTAAAACCCTTTGCAGAACTCATTATGTTACTCATCAGTTGTATACCTATCTCCAGTCAAACAACAGAAGCACAATGACAGTAAAACTTGCTGATTTATGAGCTGTAGAAAGATGTTTCTTGGAGGAGGTGTCTCATCTGTGCTCAGATTGATGGCCACGGGGAGTCCATCTACTGAAGAAATAAGGTAACCATGAAATGAGGCAAAGAGGGAGATCTCTCCAAATGTACGTAAGAATTGGCTGAAGGTTTTTCTCTGGCTAAGTTTTTCCTAAACGAGCAAAGGCCTCATATAGAAACGTCAAACATTTTCCAAGCAACAGTCCACATAAAACCTATTGGCTTGTGTATCTGAAAAAGCACTTAAGTGGCAAATTTCATGAGCAGATGTCAGTGTTTGGGGATTCATTTGACGTAACTGAATGTGCTGGTAACCCTGCTGGCATCATGCTCTGGGCAATGCCAGGTAGTGACTGCAGCATCTCAGCATGTTTTTAGGAAACCCAATTGCAGCACCTAATAAAGAAAGTAAAGGGGGATATGTAGAGTAACAGGATGGGACTTTAAATGAACAGCTGAAAAATCCAGTCTCAGATCAGTATTTGTTTGCATCTGCAATTTCAGATTATTCTTCCATGCATGAGAACTAGACAACCTTGTAAGGTATATCTACACTTCACTGCACTACACTGAGCCTGTCAGGGGAGGGTGGGATATAAATCTGATAAATAAATAAATAAATAAATAAATAAATAAATAAATATACTGCTTAGGCTGGTTTTATGAAATGTCATTGGTTTCCAGGGAAGAACCCTGATCTTGAGAATGCAAGGGAAAGTAACATGGACTTTAAAATTCAAGGGAAGAACCCTGATGGGAGAACCTGGAAAAAAAGGTCACCACACCTCAGAAAAGATATTATAGCATTGGAAAAAGTGCAGAAAAGGGCAACTAGAATGATTAAAGGGCTGGAACACTTTCCCTATGAAGAAAGGTTAAAACACTTGGGGCTTTTTAGCTTGGAGAAACGTCGACTGCGGGGTGACATGATAGAGGTTTACAAGATTATGCATGGGATAGAGAAGGTAGAGAAAGAAGTACTTTTCTCCCTTTCTCACAATATGAGAACTCGTGGACGTTCAATGAAATTGCTGAGCAGTCAGGTTAGAACTGATAAAAGGAAATACTTCTTCACCCAAAGGGTGATTAACACATGGAATTCACTGCCATAGGAGGTGGTGGCAGCTATAAGCATAGACAGCTTCAAGAGGGGATTGGATAAGCATATGGAGCAGAGGTCCATCAGTGGCTATTAGCCACAGCCTATTGTTGGAACTTTCTGTCTGGGGCAGTGATGCTCTGTATTCTTGGTGCTTGGGGGTGGGCACAGTGGGAGGGCTTCTAGCCCCACTGGTGGACCTCCTGATGGCACCTGGGTTTTTTGGCACTTGGTATATTTTTGGCCACTGTGTGACACAGAGTGTTGGACTGGATGGGCCATTGGCCTGATCCAACATGGCTTCTCTTATGTTCTTATGTTAAGCCTCACCCTTGTTTGAATGAACTCCATTAAAGCTAATAGCATAACATAAAACCATTGTTATAAAGCTGATGCTTTACTTACCGAATGACCACACTGTGCAGCCTGAGAAAATGTGTCTCAGGATAACTTTTAATGTCACAGAGAATGTTGTGCGCCACTTACAGATCCCATGCACCCTCTGTAAAACCACAAAGTACATTGGGATAAAGGATTCAGGGACAAACATCATAACTGTGCACAATGAAACATTGTGCCATTTTATATGTCGACTGACCGCAGGTCTACCTGAGGCCTGAAGAATGAAAGAAGAGCCCCAGGGTGACAAAAGACTTAGGTACTTAAAGTATTTAACATCTGTAATTAAGAACAATGTGTAAAGTTACAAAGCCCACTTTGACAAGGAAAATTTACCAAGCAACAAAGCAATACAGTATATAAGAAGAAGATATTGGATTTATATCCCGCCCTCCACTCCGAAGAGTCTCAGAGCGGCTCACAATCTCCTTTACCTTCCTCCCCCACAACAGACACTCTGTGAGGTGGGTGGGGCTGGAGAGGGCTCTCACAGCAGCTGCCCTTTCAAGGACAACCTCTGCCAGGGCTATGGCTGACCCAAGGCCATGCTAGCAGGTGCAAGTGGAGGAGTGGGGAATCAAACCCGATTCTCCCAGATAAGAGTCCACACACTTAACCACTACACCAAACTGGCTCTCCGTATGACACAGTGCAGTAACTCAATGCAATTGCAGGTTGCTCTTAAGAAATAGATGACAAGCTAGTCCAAAAATGTGGCTCAGCTAACAGGATTCTTCTGTAGCCACTTCAGACTTGACTACCTTAAGAAAGCTGAGCTGTACCAGTAATCGATAATGTCCAGTTTTGAGTAGCCTTGGTTTTCAGCTTGCATAAATCTCAGAGCAATGTCCCCATGTCTGAAATAACTTCCAAGAGGGGGAAAAAAGAATAGTATTCTAACTGTTGGGACATCTATCGCCTTCCTTTGGATTGAAAGATGATCCTTCTACTCCTAGGCCTAGCCATTACCCCATGTCTCTTTCGCTTGTTGACTACCTGAGGTCTGGCCTACACACTCAGCACAGTGAATTGAGATGAGGTGAGCTCTCTGATAGGATAAAATGGCACAGGCTGCACAAGGGAGAATCACATTTTTAAAGCTCCATTATATGTGACAAAAAACATTGTGCAAGTGGAAATGTAGCCTAGAAAGAAATAGGATGGAATAGAACCTTTCTCTCTGAAGCACTAGTTTCTTCTAACTTACCAAGCTTTTTTACATGGGGAAGCATTTCACAATGGTGCCCACCAGTTGAAGGCTGTAGTGGTACAGTCCACTTAACTACCTCAGGATTCTACCACATTCTTTTCCTACATTTATAGGATGGACCTCAGAATTCTGTCCATTAGCTCATGATGCAGCAACTTGGTTACCCTTGTACTGTTTTTCTGATCTAAAAGCAACCCCTGTTATTTAGCCATATGGGGAAAACAGACATATTTGTGCTGGTATGTTTCACCTGTTAGGCAACTGCAGCAGTTGGGGGTGGGGGGTGGGAATTAGATTTAGGCAAATAAAATAGGTATGCTGGTAAGAAGAGCTGAATTGGCCCCCACCTTAAATACTCATGTTTATATCACCATGGGCTTTTTACTCCCACATTTGATACCAGAAGTGATAGAGGTATGGAAGAAAAAACAGTTCAAGCAACAGCATTTAATGTAAGATATCTCACCCACATATCCATTTTGCTGTAAAATTTGACTTCTCCCCAGTTTATACATGAACAGACTGGACATATGACTAAACAATAGGTCTGCCAACCTCTGGATGGGGGTGGGGTATCTCCCTGGATTACAGCTGATCTGCAGATGACAGAA
Source organism: Heteronotia binoei (assembly GCF_032191835.1). Lineage (NCBI taxonomy): Eukaryota > Metazoa > Chordata > Lepidosauria > Squamata > Gekkonidae > Heteronotia > Heteronotia binoei. The sequence goes on from NC_083232.1 coordinate 29,965,598, forward strand.
ATCGTTCTCAAAGAGAAAATAGCTGCCTTACAGGATGGGCTTTTCTGAGGTCCTTTCCCTTTCCAAATCCTGTCTCCCCCAGGCTCTACCCCCCCAAATTTCCAGGTACTTCCCAAGCAAAAGTTGGCAATCCTACAGAACAAACATGGCTGCCACCACACCTTTATATCAAACTTGACCTTTATATAAAACCAATCCTCATTGTTTCAGGAATTTTAGGGATATTTCAAGTGTTGTTACCTTTCTGTCCAAAAGTATTCCTGTTAGACCTCTTGATAGAGCTCTCTGTCTTTCTACCTCTCACCTATGAGATCTGTTTCCAATCATTTGTGTCGGAAGATGGCATGGGAAATGGAATCCAGGAACATAGCCAGCTGTTTGGCACTTGCCAGCAAAGAGGCTGCTGGCAGATTCTTGTGGTCACAGAGGAGTTTGAGAGTTAGACCTGTGGGGAAAACAATTCTGCAAGTGGCATCCATAAATCACAGGAACAAATGACAGGTGTCCTAAAGTGTTCCAGCTCTGCTATCCCCTTTTAAAAAGCCTTACAGTGTTGAGTCCCTGAGAGGTCAGGCGTTCCCAAATACAAACTGGAGATCTGAGAAACTCTCTTCAACTGCTTGTTCAAAGCTCACTTTTCACCCAAACAGATGGCAAGGCAGGATTCACTGGAGCAAATGGCATCCGACCTATAATAAAGGCTTCCAAGTGGCTCCAGAGCTGATTCTGGGGACACCAGGAAGGACTTTTCCTATGGATCTGGCCAGGGCTTTTTTTTGTAGAAGAAGCCAAGCAGGAACTTATTGGCATGTTAGGCCACACCCCTGACATCACCATTGTTTCACACAGGGCTTGTTTTATGTATAGAAAAAGCCCAACAAGAACTCATTTGCATATTAGGCCACACCCCCTGATGCCAAGCCAGCCAGAACTGCATTCTTGTGCGTTCCTGCTCAAAAAAAGCCCTGGATCTGGCAAACACAAGTTTGGTACTATGTGTGTAGGGTTGCCAGCTTCCAAGTAGTAGAAAAACAGACAGATCCGTGCAAAACTACTAATACAGTTCAGTTGCTATTTCTGATTAGTTTATAATCAATTTTTAAATACTGAATAACACATAAAATTTTAAGTCACATAAGCAGCATACCAAATTCATGCAAAATCATTTTACAGACTTTAAAGTCCATAATTTCTACAAATTCTTCAGTGGTGGTTATTTGTAGAAATTGTGAACTTTAAAGTCTGTGAAATAATTTTGCACTAGCACTTTGTCTGAAATTAACATGAAGCTTATAGCAATTGTTGAAAACCAATGTGTGATTTATATTTGTATGAATTTGGGAATGCTGCTTACGTGACTTAAAATTTCATGTGCCATAGACTCTACCCTCCAAAGAACCCATTTTCTCCATGGGAACTGGATATCAGCTGTAATTCCTCAGGATCTCCAGACCCCAACCTGGAATTGGTGACCCTCCCTCAAATTCTTTTTGGGAAAAGATCAGAGAAAAATACCCCAGGCTTCAGAGTCACACATTCTTTTCAGTAAACTATTTTGTTTGATTCCAACACAGGCACCATTTGCTATTGATTTTCATGTTGCTAAACTTTTATTTTGACTAGGACTTTGGTGGTTTTAATATTTCAGATGCTGAAGTTTCTCCTGACAGATATGAAGAGAGTAGAAAGGTCCTTCCCAACATCTGCTCCCTAACATCCTTAACTGAACACTGATCAAGTTAAAACATTTTAAAGCTGCCTTCGCATCCAACTAGGGTTGCCAAGTCAAATTCAAGAAATATCTAGGGACGTTGGGGGTGGAGCCAGGAGACATTAGAGGTGGAGCCAAGATCAAGGCAGTGACAAGCATAATTGAACTCCAAAGGGAGTTCTGGCCATCACATTTAAAGGGATGGCACACTTTTTCAATTCCTTCCTTCCATAGGAAATAATGAAGGATAGGGGCACCTTCTTTTGGGGCTCATAGAATTGGACCCTCTGATCCAATCTTTTTGAAACTTATGGGGTATTTTGGGGAGAGGCACTAGATGCTATACTGAAAATTTGGTGCCTCTACCCCAAAAAACAGCCCCCCAGAGCCCCAGATACTCACAGATCAATTCTCCATGATTTTCTATGGGAATAAATCTCCATAGGGAATAATAGAGTTCCCAGCAGACATTTCCCTCCCCTCCCCTCCCCCCACTTTCTGATGACCCTGAAGCAGGGGGAGGGTCTCCAAACCAGGGGATCCCCTGCCCCCACCTGGGGATTGGCAACCCTACACCCAACTTAGAGTCCTAAGGCAGTAAAGAATCAAATACATTAAACAGGGCTTTTTTGGTAGAGAAAGCCCAGCAGGAACTCATTTGCATATTAGACCACAAATCCTGACATCACCATTATTCCACACAGAGCTTTGTTGTAAAAAAAAAGTCCAGCAGGAACTCGTTTGCATATTAGGCCACACCCACTGATGCCAAGCTAGCCGGAACTGCGTTTCTGTGCATTCCTGCTCAAAAAAGCCCTGACATTAAAACAAGCTATACACATGCACAAAACAAAACAAAACCCATAAATTCAAGGAGACATGAACAGGAAGAAGGTTCAGTAAGGGAATTCCAAACAAAACAGAGAAGTTCATCCACTGGTGCACAGCCTATGGGAAATACCTTGAAATTTTGTGGAGTGGAGCCAGAAAATACCTTGAGATTTTGGGGGGTGGAACCCAGGAAGAGCAGCATTTCGGGAGGGGAGGGACCTCAGCAGGGCCCAATGCCATAGAGTTCACCTTCCAAAGCAACTGTTTTTTCCAGGGACACTGATCTTAGCCATCTGGAGATCAACTGTAATAGTGGGGGATCTCCAAGTGCTACCTGGAGAGTGACAACCCTAGCAAGACCACCACAGAAGAGGACAAACTAATTTCCCTTGGGAGAGCAATCCATATTTTGGGGGCATCATTGAGAAGGCCCTTTTTTGAGTCACCTCACACCTAGTTTCAGAAGATGCCACAGACTGAACTTGAAAACTTGCTGCATGTGAAGAAGAAACTCTACCACTGAGCCGCAGTTACTCTCTGGATCATCAAATATCAATTTTGTTGAAGCCGAAAGATTAGCCAATGTAAAGAAAGCATTTCATTTTCCTCAGGGACATGTGCTTGCATCAGGGGGAGGTTATTTCTGTTGCTGTTTATGGCTTTATCTGATTGGTTGTTGGGTCATTTTTTAAGGTTTTGGTATTTCAGTTATTTGTATGCCCAGTTGGAGCTGAAAAGCATTTCATAAATCTTTTAAAATAAATAATTCTATTCATGATAAATCCTCCATGTTGTTTCTTCCAACCAGTTTCATAACAGCCTGAAAACAGTGTGTTCAGGATTAGGTCAAAACCTAAGAAGCCTGAAACTTTGGGAAGGAAAACAACATGAAGGATCTTTTGGGAACAAGTTCGAATTGTCAAACATCTGCGGTAACCTAAGGAGTGGAAACCAAGTATGTTCAGCAGGTGCAAGCTGTAAAATACAGTTTTCATTTTTGCGCAAGCCAAAGCGAGGGGAGTGGCAAAAACATTCTTTTCTCCTGGACATATACTGATTAAACATGAGGCAGGACACATATTAGTTCTCATGGGGACATGCATTCCCCAATTCAAAATAATTTTTATCTATTGATATTTAGGACAGTGTGATGTGAGACTGATACATATTACTCTGTATATTTGTTCTTGTGTTTCTCTTGAACTGTGTCCAGACAACTTTTCGGGAAGGTCAGGTCTGCTAAAGAGAAATGATAAGGTTTCAGCATGTGCTGACTGCTTCTGTGTTTTCACCATGTGTATTCTATAAATTTCACATTCATTCAATTCTGCCATTCAGCAGACGTCGCCAGATGCTTCCTGACACACATTAATCCAGTCCTTTCTGAAAAACAGTCCATCATCCTTCTTCACTGTAATCCATCTGTTAACTTAGTTTAGTACAAATGCTTCTGATTGGCTGAAAGCTGCCTGATCCATGAGGCCTTTGGCCATACCTGAAGTTAGGGCTGCAAGTATATGTGGCTTAGGGTTGCCAAGTCCAATTCAAGAAATATCTGGGGACTTTGGGGTGGAGCCAAGAGACTTTGGGGGTAGAGTCAGGAGACATTGGGGGTGGAGCCAGGAGCAAGGTTGCAACAAGCATAATTGAACTCCAAAGGGAGTTCTGGCCATCACATTTAAAGGGAGTGCACACTTTAGAATCTGATTCTACGATTCCATCCATTGGAAATAATGAAGGATAGGGGCACCTTCTTTTGAGGCTCATAGAATTGGACCTCCTGGTCAAATCTTTTTGAAACTTGGAGGGTGTTTTGAGAAGAAGACCCGGATGCTATGCAGAAAATTTGGTGCCTCTGCCTCAAAAAACAGTGCCCCCAAGCCCCAGGTACCTGCAGATCAATTCTCCATTATACCCTATGGGAATTGGTCTTCATAGGGAATAATGGAGTGCCCAGCAAACAATCCCCCCCGCACCACTTTCTGATCACCCTGAAGCAGGGGGAGGGCATCCAAGCTGGGGGATCCCCTGCCACCAACTGGGAATTGATAACCCTAATGTGACTGGAGACTCTGCCATTGTTGGGGCTATAGCAGTAATTCACAAACGGCTCTTCCTGCGTGGATGTGAGAATTCAGAAGGTGAATGGTTGCTGTTACTTAACGATTGTGAACTATGCAACAAGGTGTAGATGCTGCCTGGGCTCTGTTAGTAACACAGGTAATATTTTCTTAGATGACCAGTTGTATGGGAGGGCTAACTGGCTTCCTGTCAAGGCCTGCTCTAAACTGACCCAGAAGTATCCACTGTAACAAACTACAGAGGGTTACTTTATTATTTTTGTTTAGATTTTTTTATGCTGCCTCTCTAGAAACTTGCCTGAGCCAGCTTATAAAATATTTTTTTTAAAAAAAACCCAGATATTCATTAAAATCCAGCACTAAACCCCAGCACAGCATAAATACATAGACCTTAAGCACAGCTTAAAATAACAGTTTCCAGACAAAAATAGTATCAAAAACCAACCCTTTAAGGATAGACTTCCCAGCTCTGGGTTGGGAAATTCCTGGAGATTTTTTTTTTGGGGGGGGGGGGTGGAGCTTGGGGGAAGATAGAGTTTGGGGAAGGACCTCAACAAGGTATAATGTCTTAGACTCCACCCTCTGTGGCTGCCATTTTCTCCAGGGGAACTCATCTCTGTAACCCAGAGATATCTAATTTTGGAAGATCTCTAGCCACCACCTGGAGGCTGGCAACTCCACAATTAAAAGCCTAGGTGAACAACAGGAATGTTTTGGCTTGGCAGCTAAAAGCAAGTAATGTAGGCACCAGGAATGCCTCAAGGGGAAGGGCATTCCACAAGTGAGCTGCCATTCCTAAAAGCCCTGTCTCTGGCTGCCATTCACCTCTCCAGGCAGAGACACAGAGAGCAGAGCTTGTGAACCAGATCTTAACCGGTGGGCTGGACAATACAGGGAGGATTAATGGTCCTTTGAGGACCCTGGGCAGCCTGACCTGCACAAAATGGAGAGAGCTGCTGGGTTTGTTGCAGGGAAAGGAGTGGGTGGCGCTTGGAACTTCCTGATCCAATTGCAGCGCATCCTGGAAGGAAGCTGGAAGAACACCTGCCTTCCAAGGCTAAATGCAAATCCATGTGTTAATCCCCTTCTCCCTTCCTTCTGCCTCCTTTTCATTCCTCTGCCGTTATGCCTGCCGGTTCTGGAAACTCAAACCTCCGCTGGTGACTCAGAAAGGGGATTTGGCAAGAATATGGCAATGGTTGTTATATTTAGTGTCAGATGCGGTTGGGTGGAAACCTGTCCTGGGGCATCTTGAGGCTCCCACAATGTAGCCACTAATGTAGCAACAGCTGTGAGCCAGAGCACTTGGCCTGATGCATTCCAGATGAGCACCACTGTTGACTCACTGATGGGACGTGCCAGCTGCTTGCCTTTCAGGGGAGGGTTCCCGGTGAAACAATTTATATGTATGCACATACACACACACACGTGCACACACACACACACAGAAGCCACCCACATTCATTAAGTCCTGCAGCTTCAGTTTCTTCCTTCCTCTTCCTTCCTCCTGAACTCTCTAATGCCCGTCTCAGAGAAAGATCTGGCTTCCCTTCCAAGTCTTAACCCACAACACTCAACTATTAGATCTCCTTGGGAGTACATTGTACATTTCCAAATAAGTGTGTATAGGATTGCAGCCTCCAGGCATCACAGCAATATCAGGAATTTCCATTTTTGTTAAACATTTTAAAGCCAAATTCCCCTCTAGAGTTTCAGATATCCTGTCTTGTGCAGAATGCAGGTTTTAATAGCTGTTCTTTGATCCCTTTCCCTCTTTTTACGCAGAAGAACTTTGGCACTCTTCCTTCGTGTCCAAGCAAAAAGCCTCCTGGAACTTGGGTTGCCAACGTTCAGGTGGGGCCTGGAGATCCACTGGAGTTAATTTTTTTTTAAAAAATTATTTGATTTATATCCCGCCCTACCCCACCAAAGCGGGCTCAGGGCGGCTCACAACACAGAGGGTTCTAACAATAAAATTCTAATTTTAAATACAATAACAGTTTACATCATTAAAACATTAAAAAAACATTAAAAAAAACATTAAAATCAGTGCATCAGTCCAACAATATACTATCTATGACTTCCTTTGATGTTTTGGTAGTTTTAGTGCCGGTCAGTTATAGGCCAACCGGAAGAGGACTGTCTTACAGGCCCTGCAGAATTGTCCAATATCCCGCAGGGCCCTGACCTCTTCCGGTAACTGGTTCCACCAGCAAGGGGCTGTTATGGAGAAGGCCCTGTCCCTAGTTGACTTCAGCCGGGCCTCCTTTGGTCCGGGGATTACGAGCAGATTTTGGGAGCCTGATCGCAGTACTCTCTGGGGAACATATGGGAAGAGACGGTCCCTAAGGTAGGCAGGTCCTAGACCGTATAGGGCTTTAAAAGTAATAACCAGCACCTTGTACTGGACTCGGTAAAGTGATTTCCAGACTACAAAGATCAGTTCCCCTGGATAAACTGGCTGCTTTGGAGAGTGGATTGTATGCCATCGCTGCCAAGCTCCCTGCCCTCCCCAGGTTTTACCCCAAGCCACCAGGAATTTACCAACTCAGAGTTGGCAACTGTAGTTGCACCTCCCAAGGGAAACTCACTCAACCTTCAAGAACTGCAATTTGAAAGTCCTCCCCTCCATGGGCTGCTCTTTTAAGCACAATGTGACAGGCAGAAATTCAACAGGGAAAGATGTGTGCTATTCTTGGATGATATGCAGATAAGTTCCTGTTTGGCTTTTCCTACAAAAAAGTCCCGTGTGAAGCAATGGTAATGTCAGGGGGTGTGACCTAATATGCCAATGAGTTCCTGCTCAGATTTTTCTACTATAAACACTCTGTTCTGAGGTAGTAGGGCTCCCCTCCCCCACACTCACCCTCCTGGTTGTAAAAGGTAGAGGACCCTGGTCAGGAAAAAGGTTCTTACATGAAGACATTTCTAAAATATGCTGCTAAAATTGAATGTGGGATTCCTTAAATTATCTTGCTCAGAGTTGAGTAAAGTACAAAAGAAATTTATGAGCACAGAACACCTTTCCTGGCTGTCTAGACCCTGGGTGGGGTGTGCGTATGTGTTTTTGCCCAGCACATGACATGGCTGCTTCACACGGGTAGCAGTCCAGTTTCAACACCAGGTGTCATATGAATGCAAAGTTCCCCTGGGTGAATTCTTCAGTGTCAATAAGGCTTAAATCAGGTCTTAGTAATCCTTTGGTCTCGGGCACAGAGAAAGGAAATACCTCTCCCCTCCACCCTGTTCCTGTCCAATTGTGTAATGCTGTGTCATGGAGAGAAAGGGAAATTCCTACCAAGCGTTCCTGGCTTTGGCTCTGCTCGCTCGAGTTACCCTTGACTGTGTCAGTGAACTTAGTTTACTCACTTGCAGGGTAAGAATCCTTTCCTTCCCAGCAGAGCGTGGGGCAAGCATGTACCAGTCCCCGTCACGTGACCGAGGTGGAAGCAGTCAATCAGCTGCCCTGATGTGAAGCAACGAGTGAGCAGCGACTGTCACCTCTGATACGGTCACCGTTGCTTCCTTCCTACCAGCACGTTGGCAGACCCAGCTACACAAATTCCAGGCCCTTCCCAAAGACCAGTCACTGCTTCCTGTACATTAATGAGAGATACCTAAGTGGCAAATGGCCCAAGATGGGGATTTTCCACTCTGCCCTCAGCCCCCCTGGTTTCATTGCCCCCCTCCCTTAGAGAAGCCACCAGAGTTCAAAGGCTGACTTCCTTGAAGCATCCCAGGGTTTCTGGGAATGGTTGAACCGGTATAACCTTTTCAGAGGATACGCTCTTGAAAGGAAGCTCTTCCCATTTTGTGTTATGAATGCAGAAGTAAAACAGAAAGCAAGATCTAGTGAGGTATAAATAGTCAGATATTCCTCGAAGAGGGAGATGTGAGTTCTGAAACCACATCCATCAGGCTGTAGCCAGCGGCATTTCTAAAGGATGTTCTCTAAGCAGAGACCTGGGCAGTGAATTATCAATGTTCATCAGCTCTCTGAGGCTGGGCTATTTTTGAGCAGGAATGCACCGGAACACAGTTTCAGCTGGGTTGGCATCAGGAGGTGTGGCCTAATATGCAAATAAGTTCCTGCTGGGCTTTTCCTACAAAAACAATGGTGATGTCAGGGGATATGGCCTAATATGCAAATGAGTTCATACTGGGCTTTTTCTACCAAAAAAAGCTCTGCTCAGAGGTATTAAGGCTCCCCTCCCCGACACTCACCCTCCTGGTTGTTATGGAATGTCTGTTCAAGGCAGGGAGCTACAATGGAATTGAGCTTCACGTCTACAATATTATTTTTTTTTGTTTTCCAGCTAAAACGGACACTTTCTCTAGAGCTTTTAAAAGGGCAGCAGGTTAAAAATAAATAAAAAGAACAAGTCTCTATGGCAAGCTCAGCTTTTTCTTTATGAAACATTTGTTGCCTTTTAAAAGCATCCAGAGTGTGTTGTTTAGGGGAGAGCCCATGGTTCAGCAGAAGAGCTTCTGGTCTTCATGTAGAAGTTTCCAGATTCATTCCCCCATACCTCCAGTTAAAAGGAGCAGACAGTGTGAAAGGCCTCTGCTAGGCTTAGTGGAAAATATGGACTTTCAGGGCTTTTTTTGTAGCAGGATCTCCTTTGCATATTACACCCCTGATGTAGACAATCCTTACAGGGCTCTTAGTACAGGGTCTACTGTAAGCTCCAGGAGGATTGGCTACATCGGGGTGTGTGGCCTAATATGCAAAGGAGTTCCTGCTACAAAAAATGGCCTGTGGACTTCGATGGACCAATGGTCTGATTCATATAAGGCACTTCAGTTAAGAAGATATTGGATTTATACCCTGCCCTTCACTACCCAAAAGAGTCTCAGAGCGGCTTACAATCTCCTTCCTTTTCCCTCCCCACAACAGACACCCTGTGAGATAGGTGAGGCTGAGAGAGCTCTGACAGAAACTGCTTTTGAGGGAACAGCTCTGACAGCATTATGACTGACCTAAGGCCACTCTAGCAGTTGCATGTGGTGAGTGGGGAATCAAACCTGGTTCTCCCAGACAAGAGTATGTCCACTTAACCACTGGCTCTCAGTGTGTGATCACGTGGGAAGACAGATATTGCTGGGTCTCAAAAACAAACCACGGCTGAGGTCAGACGCACTTAAACTGATGAGATGGGCATGGATGAAAGCCAGATGCATGTAGGATTTTATGCGGTTGTCCAAACATCAGCATCTGGCAATGGTCGTTGGCTTATTCGTGTCCTGAACTGCCACGACTGAGACACAGACTTTTTTGATAGTACATTAAATCCGGAATAAGAATGCTTCCAACGACTCCCGCGCGTACTTTCTATGTTTGAACACTCCATTGTAGCCAACTCGTCACAAGCGCACATCTGCTTCCCTGCAAGAACCCACTCCAAATGATATCATTGCACCAGCAATTGTTGACTCAGCCTTCCAACCTTCTGAGGTCGGTAAAATATGTACCCAGCTTGCTGGGGGGGGGGGAGTATAGATGACTGGGGAAGGCAACGGTAAACGACCCCGTAAAAGGTCTGCCATGAAAACTTTGTGAAAGCAGCGTCACCCCAGAGTCGAAAACGACTGGTGCTTGCACAGGGGATCTTTCCTAAATGGGGGGGGGAGGCAGATCGCCCACCTTTGCTGTCTCCCTGCCAGGGGAGGAAGATGACCCACCATTGCCATCTCCCCGCCAGGCAGAGAGACAGCAAAGAGAGTTGCCGTGCTCCCCCCCCATTTAAACACCACAGCGGGGTGTTTAAATGGGGGGGGGGAGGAAGATCACGCACCTTTACTGTCTCCCCACCAGGCGGAGAGACAGCAGAGAGAGCTCCTGGGCTTCCCCTTCCTTTCTGGGTGTTTAAATGGGGGGGCAGATCGCCCACCTTTTCTGGCACCTTTAAAAAAAAAGAAAGAAAGCCAAGCACAATATCCCACGTACGGCGCTTGCACGAGTGCGGAATGCCATCTCAAAAAATGAGGTCTGATCAACCAGCGACGGGACCAACGCTGCTTAGAACTGAAGGATGGAGGGATGTCTGATCAGGAAATTCGTTGTAAAAAAGCTCCGGGGTATAATAGCGACGGGTTAGGGATGGATTTAATGGTGAGTGTGACCACGGCCCATGACAGGGAAAAATTGCAGAAGTCCATTTCTACAGGACAAAATCCATGCAAAGATTACCAGTGTGATTATGGCTACTGCAGCTTAAGGGTCCCATATTTACCTCAAACTCCCTGTGGCATATTGAGATGGCCTTTTGTCAAGTTAGCACTGGGCTAAGACCACCTGCTCCATAAAGTCCAATTTCCACACTACTCTAGGCACAGTTCATGTCTCCAATGGAATCTTAGGTTTCTCTTAGGCAGGGCTTTTTGTGTAGAAAAAGCCCAGCAGGAATTCATTTTCATATTAGGCCACACCGTCTGATATCACCATTGTTTAGCATAAGGCTTTGTTGTAGAAAAAGCCCAGCAGGAGCTCATTTGCATATTAGGCCACACCCCTGATGCCCAGCCAGCCAGAACTGCGTTCCTGCTCTAAAAAAGCCCTGCTCTTAGGGTTCTATTGGAGACATGATCTCTGCCTAGAGTAGTGTGGAAATCGGGTTCCATTTTTCAGCTGTGTAACTGATGAAGAATTGTTTTGAAACATCTTGTACACCTAGGAAGGATGTATCAGCTGTAGAAATTTCTCTGGGACATCCTCTGCCTTCTCTTTGGACTTTTGGATACTACTATATGAAGGAGTACAGAGGAGTCTCTTGTTGGTTTTATGATTACTATTGAAGAATGTGTTTAGAGTTGCTTTTCTCACTACTTGTATTTGAGTTGTGACCACTAATTCAATGCATTGTTTGTATTCACTATGATTGTCTTTCAACAGACTGATGTCTACTGGTAACTTGTGAAATTTTGTGAATTTTTTGATGGTCCACCCTGGCATTTTCTATCTTTCCATGCCCAGAAGATGGCAAAAACCTCCAAACCACTTGCCAAACTGGCCTGGAGAAAAATTGCTGACTGAACCCTAAGTGTGTCAATCAGCATTTCCCTGGGCATATAAAAAAGGGCCACAAGAATGAAGCACTGATGCAAGCCTTCCTGCCCTCCTTCTCATGATCTGCTTAACTCACAAAATCAACATTGCTGTCAGATGGCCATCTAACCTCTGTTTAAAAAACCTCCATGGAAGGAAAGCCCACCACCTCCCGAGGAAGCCTGTTCCACTGAGGAACTGCTCTGTCGGGAAGTTCTTCCTAATGTTTAGCTGAAAACTCTCTTGATTTAATTTCAACCTGTTGGTTTTGGTCAGACCTTCTGGGGCAACAGAAAACAATTCTGCATCATCCTCTATATGACAGCTCTTCATGTACTTGAAGGTGGTGATCATATCACCTCTCAACCACCTCCTCTCCAGGCTAAACATGGCCAGCTCCTTCAACCTTTCTTCATAGGACTTGTTTTCCAGACCCCTCACCATCTTTGTCGCCCTCCTCCGGACCCGTTCCAGCTTGTTAAATTTGTAGTGCCCCAAACTGACCACTAGGTGAGATCTAGTCAGAGGAGAGTAAAGCAATGCCATCACTTCATGTGATCTGGACGCAATACTTCTATTGATACAGCCCAAAATTGAATTTGCCTTTTTAGCTACTGCATCACACTGCTGACTCATGTTCAGTGTATGGTCCAATTAAGACTCCTAGATCCTTTTCACACATACTAATGCCAAGACAAGTCTCCTCCATCCTATAATGATGCATTGGATTTTTCCTACCTAAATGCAGAACTTCCATTTATCCCCATTCATTGTATTGGTTTTAGCCCAGTTTTCAAGCCTGTCATCCTGTATCTTGAGTCTTGTCTTCTACTGTATTTGCAACCCCTCCCAATTTTGTATCATCTGAAAATTTAATAAGCATTCCCTCTATTCCTTCATCCAAATCATTTATAAAGCTGTTGAACAAAACAGGTCCCAGAACAGATCCTTGAGGCACTCTGCTCATCACTCCTCTCCAAGAGGATGAGAAACTATTCGCAAGCACTCTTCGGCTGCGATCTGCCAACCTGTTACAGACTTGCTTGTTTGCCAGGCCTATTCATGTGGCTGAGTTTTTAAACTCCGTTTTCAGACTCTAAACTTTCTTGCTGTTTTAAGGAAGTAACAACCCAACATTCAGCAACAAAGAGGCATTTCCTGTAACTAGGATTGCCAACCTCCAGGTGATGGCTGGAGATCTCCTGAGATTACAAGTGATCTCCAAGATGACAAAGACTAGATTACCTGGAGAAAATGGCTGCTTTGGAAAGTGGACTCTGGCACTATAATCCATAGAAACCCCTCCCCTCCTTAAACCCCACCCTCCCCAGGCTCTACCCCCAAAAGTCTCCAGGTAATTGCCAACCCTATCCATCACTTGCTTCCTCTCTTGAAGGAGCTTGGAGAATGCATTTAAAGTTGCCTTCTTTCTACCTCTCTCCCCCCATCTATTTGCCTTCCTTCCTTCCTTGAGGCTGTCAAATATCTGATATTGATGTCTTGTGGCTCTCAAACATCAGACATTTATTATAGGTGGCTCTTAAATGTTAAGCAAGTTTGGCCACCTCTGGCATGGAGGAAATTAACATCATTGGACAAATAATGTCCCATCAAGCCTTTATTAAAGGGAAATTTTTTCTTCTTCTCCAGGCTTTTGGCAAACCTCCATTTTATCATCACAGCTGACCAAAGAAGGCACAGAAAGCCCTCCACCTACAAGATGGTACAGGTTGTCCCCCCCCCCCCCCTTCTGCACATTTCATTCATATTCCTCAATACTCTGTCAACTATATTCACAGAACACCAATCAGTCTCACAGTTTTTCCTAATGAGGTATCCTGAAGGACTGTTTTACATCAGCCCCCTCACTGCCCTCCTCCTACGTGCAGATGTCACAACTGTGAACACTGTCTTGTTCCAAAAGGGGCCAGACTCCTAACCCCTGTTATCACGCCAAGAGGATGAAACTTGGTTTCCTTAATTAGCCTGAGATGCCATCTGCTGGACATGTAGGTGAATTTCACCTTCTGAGACATCACCTCAATGGTTGAGCCAGGAACCTGAAGATGCCCAAGATTCTTCTCAGGATACCTCCAATTTAAGACCCTCACTGTTATTTTTCTTCTGGCCCTCCCTAAAAATGATGAAGTCAGAATTTGAACCTATCAAAAACACACCAAGATTCTCACAAACACCTCAAAGAATAACACCATTTTAAATTATTTTTGTTACTTATTAGATTTACAGAAGCCCTGAGTTGAATAGCCCAGGCTAGCCTGACCTTGTCAGATCTGGGAAGCTAAGCAAGATCAGACATGGTCAGTATTTGGGTGGGAGACCCCCAAGGAATACCAGGCTGGTGATGCGGAGGCCAGCAATGGCAAACCGCCTCCAAATGTCTCTTGTCTTGAAAGCCTCATAGGGTCACCACGAGTCAGGACTCAGGAGTGACTGAACAGCTATATATATGGCTTTTTTGTAGCAGGAAATCCTTTGCATATTAGGCCACACACCCCTGATGGAGACAATCTTCCAAGAGCGTACAGGGCTCTTAGTACAGAACCTATTGTAAGGTCCAGGATTACAAGCAACAGACTAACATGACTACCCTTTTGGTTCTACCTTATTCTAAGGAGAAAGAAAATTTCCTCCCTCTATGTTTTCACTTTGCACAGTTCAACACTGACAGGCAATATAAGGGACTGATTAAAGTGCTGGGCTACAATCCTGGGAGAATGACATTTCATTCCCCACACAGCCATCCAGGTAGGCATGTAGGCCAGTGAACACTTCTCAGCCTCAGTTTCCTCACGGGACTGTTGTTTGCCCTGCCCTGCACTTGCTGGAGGGAGAGTTGACTAGAAATGCAGCAGATAGATCTTAATCCAGTCCCCTTTCCCCCAAGATTCCCCTCTGCCATATCCACCAAGATTAATAAATTATATTGCCAGGATTACTGGAACGTTCATAAGGCAAGTCCAAGACCATTGCAAAAATGAAGTGTGGGTTATGGCTCCGTGATTCATTGCCACAGAGACTGAGCCACATGGCCAAATGGGGGAGCTGTAAATTTTAAAAGGAGGTTCTTTTCTTTCAAAACACTTGGATTTTCAGCTCTGGATTTATGGATGTTAATTTTCGAAAACACCACTCGGATCTACTGAATTATTTCCCACTTCCTGGCTTCTTTGGCCACCGATATGTAGTGTCAGGACACAGATATCCTCTCCAGCCAGCATTTGCTGAAAAGATCATGGGTTGCCTTTCATCTTGGCTTCCAGAGGTGAGAGCTTTCTCGAGTGCAACAGCTCCAGTTGGCAGTGAAGCAGACCGGGGAGGAAGATTTCTGCATGCATCTGAAAAAATGGGCCTTCATCCACCAGAGCTTTTGCTAGAAGAAAAAAAAGGGGTTAGTCTTTAATGTAATGGTGATGGTAGTCCCCTGTGCAAGCACCACTCGTTTCTGACTCTGGGATGACGTCGCATCATGATGTTTTCACGGCAGACTTTTTACGGGGTGGTTTGCCATTGCCTTCCCCAGTCATCTACACTTTCCCCCCAGCAAGCTGGGTGCTCATTTTACAGACCTTGGAAGGATGGAAGGCTGAGTCAAGCTTAAGCTGGCTACCTGAACCCAGCTTCTGCCGGGATCAAACTCAGGTCGTGAGCAGAGAGCTCGGACTCCAGTACTGCAGCTTTACCACTCTGCACCCTGGGGCTCTTTAGTCTTTAAGGAGCCACAAACAAAAGGCTTGTAACCCTGTTGCTTAAGACCAAGTGGAAAAAAACCCCACAACCCAGGGTGCAAGCTTTCCAATTCTTCAGAACTCTTCATCCTGCTGGATCTTATAAAGATGCAAGTGGTGGGGGAGGGGGGGGGGAAGAGACCTCTCAGGCCTTGATCTTAAGGCCTCCCATTGGCCTGCTCTGCTGACTTCAATGGGCAGACAGTATGGCTAGTTGCTTCTTGTTCCCTGCATGCCAAGGGTGCAACCAGATAATAGTTGGAGAAACTGATCAGGAAGACTTGGCAGCATAGCAAAGCACCAATTCATGATCCTCAGTGTGGCACCCATCTGTGCCAAGGTGAATGCCAGTATGTCTCCTGGTACCCACGTTTCCTCCCCAAGAGCCTCTTCCTCCGCCTCATTGGAGCGGGAAGGACTGGTGCTCCAGTGCTTCAGAAGATCCCCAAAGGCCTCAGCTTCAGGCCTGCCAGAAGCACCCTTTTGGAAAGAACTGCCTCCATCATGGACAGATCCAAGCCAAACATCCTCCTAAAATTTTGTGTGGTTCCCCTCTCCCTGGGCAGCCATTTTACAATGCTACCCATGCCTCTCTCTCCTCATTCTAAAAGTTGCCTTCAGGCTCAGGGCTGATCCTGCCACTAGGCAATTGCCTAGGGTGTCAGCCTTCCGGGGCTGCCGAATTGCCCCCCCCCCCCCCCCCCCATGATTCAGTGGCCTGGGCTATCCAGGTCAAGGAGCAATTTCAAGTTTTGTGCTTTTTATATTTCCCACAGTTCATCTCTTTTTGAAAATTGATTATCAGTGCAGGAGAGGGGGGACGCCAGAAGTTAGCCTTGCCTAGGGTGCCAGATAGTCTAGGGTGGGTGCTGCACAGGCTCAACAAGGTTAGGGACCCCCAAAGGAAACATTTCTGGCCCTGGGAGTTGCAGTTTTCATATAGCTGGGAAAGCGGTCACAAAAGTTGTCCCAGCAATGGGTTTTAGTGGCATCTTAAAGACATACTGAAGTTCTCATCCACTTCAGATGAAAATTGCAAGTTTATGCTTCAACAAAATGGTTGGTCATTGAGGTGCCACGGGATGACTGACACAGCTATCCCACTGGGTAAGTAATGAGTTTGTGGGCATGTGTGCTAATGTGGAGAGCATCATAATGATGTAGCGATTGGTGGTGATTATTAGTTTCAGACCTCTAGCCTTCCATGGAAGCAAATAATTGTTGCATACAAATTCCCTGTGATGCTGGATGCAGTTTCCACTTCAGCGCCTGATTATGGTGAGAGCAGGTACCTCTAATAGCATCTCTACCCACAGAGAATTGCAAAATGATGGGCTGCCCCTCGCCTCCAACAGCTGCCTTTCCTTCCTCTCCTCCCCTCTGGTACCACATGGTGTTCTGGTGACAAAAACAGTTGCCCCATAGAAGGAAATGTAAAGGGAGGGAAAAGGCTTTGGCAGGTATTTTTAGCTGCCCCTTTTGAGCTGTTCAGCAGCCGGGACCCAGGAGGAACCTACAGACATGGGAAATTAGTTCCGATATTACTGGAGCAAAACCTCATTACCTGAATGAATTGCAGACACAAACCCGACAAAAGACATTTGAGTTAGAAGGTGAAATATCACACATACACTTGGTAAATAAAACCAGCTGGATCAATTTCTTTTCTTTCTCTCCCCCCCCCCCCGCCCCTCCAACGTGATGCTCAATTCATCATCAAGCACACAGCACACAACGATTTTCTTCTGGAAGTGAAGCACTTATGATAAAATGCTGCCAGCTTCAGCTACATTATTATCAAAACAACCTTTAATTTATGGAGCGAGGGAGCCAAGGCATTTCTTAATAGTCACCACTGCCTGGGGCAGACTATGAAGCATAGGATGCAAAGTATGTTCCTGGTTGCCTCCAATATCCAGGCGATCAACCAAAAAGCACAGCCTGAGACACTGGAAAAGACAACACATTCTTATTCTACAATAGGCTCAAGTCTCCTTTGAGATCCCAGGAAATTTAGACCTCTTCACAATACTTACACATTGGATTTGTTTGACAAAAGGTACGGATAGCTTGATTGGGCTTTTTGGAGTTCATAGCAAATGGTAAAGGAAAGTCCTTACTTTTATTTGTCTTTAAAAAGGACAGTTCCATTCATTTTCCAAACTCTGGTTCCCTACTGTGCCTCAAGGTTAACTCAGTTTTTCCAAGCTCTAAGCCCCATGATCTCATCTGGAGACTTGGAGGCAACCAGTGCAATCAGGGTATTGCCACTTGATACTGGGATTCGGCCAGTTTACTTCCTGAGTCAGTCCCTGATCTCTTGACAGCCATGATGTCATGACACACTTTACGAGCACGCAGACTCAAAGTTCCCCACCTCACCCAGTTCCGGCTCCCTACTTCTCTTTCAATCATATTGTGGCACACAAGGGAAGATTCAATAAATCCTCCCACACATTCAGGATCAGCGGCACTGTGGCATTCTTCGCTGCAGCTCTCTTCTCCCCATTATCATGGTCACCTCTCTCCCACCTGCAACTATGCTGGAGGGGGTGGAATGTGACTTTCACATTTGTTTTAGCCCAGTCAGCATGGACAGGTGAAAAGTAATGGGTCAGACGCTGTAGTGATTCCAGCATAGCTCTTTTGTGAAAACCCAACTGAAAACACATGTGGCTAGCTGCAACTATATACACAGAAACTCCACCTAAAACACACTTCCAGCAATAAACAGCCAAATATAAAAACAGGTGCTTGGAACCCTCATTTGCATGGGCTTCATTCAAATGGATATTACCTAATTGGCTAGCTCAGCAAGAGCAGCCACTCTGAGTGTAGTTGCAAGGAGCCTCTCGAACAATGGGCTTCATTCAAATGGATATTACCTGATCGGCTGGCTCAGCAAGGGCAGCCACTCTGAGTGTAGTTGCAAGGAGCCTCTCAAACAATGGGCTTCATTCAAATGGATATTACTTGATCGGCTGGCTCAGCAAGGGTGGCCACTCTGAGGGTAGCTGCAAGGAGCCTTTCAAATAACGGGCTTCATTCAAATGGATATTACCTAACTTGCTGGCTCAGCAAGGGCGACTACTCTGAGTGTAGCTGCAAAGAACCTTTCAAACAACGGGCTTCATTCAAATGGATATTACCTAACTGGCTGGCTCAGCAAGGGCGACTACTCTGAGTGTAGTTGCAAGGAGCCTCTCGAACAATGGGCTTCATTCAAATGGATATTACCTGATCAGCTGGCTCAGCAAGGGTGGCCAATCTGAATGCAGCTGCAAGGTGCCTCTCCAACAAAGGGTCTTCATTTGAAGCTCCCAGTACACTATGGTAGGCCTTAAAACCAGTAAGGTGTAGAGTGTCATGGCCAAAGTAGTGAGGCAAACTGTTTAGGGCTTTAAAGGTCAAGACCAGAAGCTTGAACTTGATCTGGTCCTCAGTCTAGAGCCAGTGCAGCTTACAGTTGGATCTGCCCTCTAAATGGTGTCCCTGAAAGGACCCTCGCAGCTGCATTCTGGACAAGTGGCATTGTTGCAATGATACCTAATAGCACTGTTGTGAGAATACAATGGAGAGGAGAATGATGTATGTCACTTTGGGTCCCCACTGGAGAGAAAGGTAATACAAGTGAATCAAATAAACAAAGAGGGGCCAAAAGAGTTGCCATTAATGCTGCACAAGTTTCTAAGCCAACTGAAAAGGGAGCAGATTGGAGGAAACAGCAGAACGTTTCTCTGGAGCTCTGCTTCACCAATGGTGTCTATTCACTTTTCCCATGGGGAAACAGAAAATTCTTATTTTGCCTTGAAGGTCACAGGATGACCTTGGTCTAGCTCAGGTTCCCTGAACATTTTTTGAGCCTGTTCACACTTTAGGGATTCTGACACAAGGTGGTGGGTGCAACCACAAAATGGCTGCCCCAGGTAGCAGAGCTACACACACGCACAGAGGAAACCCATGCAGAACCCAAGAGGAATCGTTTTTAAAAATACACTGAGGGAAAAAAGAGAGGGAGAAAGAGAATAAAATCAACACTGATGGCAACTGCCACTAAGGCAGTTATTTTAATCAGATCTCCAATGGCCAGTCAGAAGCTCTGCGGGGCAGGAGCTCCACTCACTTCCTAAAAACACTTGACAGGTCCCAGCAAAGATGTCAGCAGGTTCTGTGGCATGAGCAGGGGTGGAATTCTAGCAGGAGCTCCTTTGCATATTAGGCCACACACCCCTGATGTAGCCAATCCTCCAAGAGCTTACAGGGCTCTTTTTTGTAAGCTCTTGGAGGATTGGGGTGTGCGGCCTAATACTCAAAAGTGCTCCTGCTAGAATTCCATCCCTGGGCATGAGCATTACGCTGGGGACCCCTGGTCTAGTCACTCTCTCTCAGCACAACCATCTTCACAGGAAAGAAAAACAGGATAGCTCCCTGAGTCTCCTAGAGACACAGTAGAATATAAATATGATAGTTGCCTCTAGGACTTTCCAAAGCTCCCACAGTCCTGGCCGGAGCCTGGAGCAACACCCAAAAGTTCAACCGATCATCAGGCCGTTTCAACGAAACATCTCACCAGCAGCCGTCCCCAGCTCAATTCCATCATGCTACATTTTCAGAGGGAAAGAAAGGAGGGAGGGCTTGTTTTGGATCTCGTTTCCAGCTCCCCTGGCAGGTCTGGGTGACACGTCAAATGCTTTCCCCATTTTATTGCCAGATTTTGGCAGGAACAGAGCAGCTAAATTACACCCTTAGGAAAAGCAGACGGATTTAACAGCCCATGCGTTCCTGGCTTGCAGCCCAGAGTGCCTTCTTTGAGCCCGGAGGGTATCTCTCTATCTGCACCAAAGCACCATGCGATGTAACAGGATAGCTGGCAAGGTCAATCGGCAAGATTTTACAAAATAGACCCAGCAGATCAGATAAGTCCCAATTAATCATAGGAGCAATATTATATATATTTTTAAATTTCAGTCAGTGTTCTTGAAACCTGAGCAGCGCTGCAAAAATAGCTTGAAAATGCTGTCCGCCTAGAGGGAGTCATTGAAAAGATGCAAGCATACCTTTTAATAGAAGAGAGTCAAGAGCAGCAGGTTGGACTAATGGACCAAAATCAAAGATATTTATTGTGTAGTCAACTGTTTGTGAGCATCAGGACTGTGACTTGGGATACACTTCTTTTTAGTACAGTAGTATGAAGTTAGGGCTGTCTGACACATTAGACAGAATGAATGAGGGGCCAATTTCCTCCTCATTAACTGGTTATTTGCAAACTTTCATGGAGAATTTTGAGGAACATTATTGGTGCTGGGGGTTAATTCTGATTCTTTCCAGGATTGGGTTCCCTGGACCTCCTTTCCCTGGACCTCCTTTCCAGTACGACCCTCCCCCCCATAAGCTTGCCTATGAGAAAGGGTACTGGTTGTGAGGGGGAGTGCACAAAGCAGGCATCTTTTAAAGGCTAGCTACCAGGCCTCGGATTCAGTGGAAGCTCACAGGAGCACAACTCCTGAACCTTTCTGAGAGTTCCACCTCCTCCTTCCCACCTTGTCCATTGAATAGTAGGTGCAGCAGCATAACAATCCTGGATGAGCTCCACCACCTATTTTTCTACAGAACGACCCCTGCTAGCAGCTACTAATAAATTCTTCTAACCAGGTTGCCACTGAGAAATCGAATAAAAAGATCTTCTTACTTTATTGCTTTGAGATGGCAGCTATTTTCCAGCCTTCCTAGCAGCAAAGTGAGCATGCTCAGAAGAAACCACCACTAGCTGGGCCTTAAAGATGAGATCTATACATGTGGTAGAACTCTTTCTGTTGCTCTTTTTTCATGGTTAGGGTAAGTTCTGACAAAGGGGGAGGTGGCAACAGTGTGTGTGTGTGTGTGTCTTGCAGCAGAAAGCACAGTGACCCCTCATTCATTCTGTCTAATGTGTCAAACAGCCCTAACTTTGTAACTACCATGGTAGTAAAAAGATGTGTATCCCAAGTCATTGTCCTGATGCTTACAGTCGGCTACATGGCAAATGTCTAGACAGTGTCACTGTGTATTATGTGTGTTGTTTATTACACAACATTTGAACAGACCCTCCCCCAACCCATGAAGTGGTATTGGGGTGGAGTGCCTGCTACAGCTATGGAGAAGGAGCGCACACACAAAGGACAGAGACTTAACTGGATATTTTAAAGAGCTTTTGGGGGGTCCCTTGTAATAAAGATGTGGGATTTCTTTATTTTGGAGGAAAAATTCAAACGATTAAATGCAACCAGACATCTTGTGGTCCCTTCAACACTACAACATTTACTGTGGCATAACTTTTGCAAGACAGAGCCCAACCGGAGAAAAAGGAGTGGAAAATTCTTTGTCAGAATGGTACCATGCAAAGCACAAATGACTACCAAAATCCAACCAAATGAATGCAAAATCTTAATCAGCACAGGTACATCTACTACCCCATACTAGCAAAGAAGGGGGAAATGGGGTCTCTTCCCTAACAGAGCTAGTCAGTTTATTAAATTACAGATGACTCCTTGTCCACTTTTCGCTATGTCTGGTCTGTACCATGACAGACTTCGAAAGACCACTTGACTGAATACTTCTCTACCCATAAAAGACTGAATTGTGTTCATTTGATTCAGTCCTGTATTGATTTGCATTCTGTACTGTGATATCTACAACTATGCAAAAATTTATACCACAACGAATAGCTTAAGGTGGTGCAAGGCTCTTTGCTGTTTGTGCTGCAGCCTACTGCCATAGACACCTTTCTGGCAGGGCATATTAGTTATCTTCATAGAAATCAGAATCTGTAGTGTGATGCATTTATGTACTATTAAATAGCACAGTGTATGATCATACTCTGTAGGGTGATGCCATTTTTAATGGATTTAAGTAGTAACCCTCTATAAGCTTTTCCGTAACAAATCTCTATACTAATAGCAAAGTTGGATAAATTTGAGGATACTTAAATCCAGAGACTGGAGCTGTGAATAGGCAAGGCAAATAATTTCTACATATCTGAAGAGGGCCCCCAGTTTGTAGGAAAATGTAAACTTTTTTAAAGCCAACAAAACCCCTCAAAATGATAAAGGAGCTTCTGTACCCTTAAGAAATGGATTCACTCAGTGGCCATTGCTAGGTAACTGCAGCTTTCCAGGCTGAATTTCTGAGAAGGAAAAGAGAGGGGGAGAGGGCAAGCTCCTCTCCAGGGCTGTTTTGGCCTTTGAGGGAGGAGTCATCCAGGGCCAGTCCTGGAGCTAGGTTAGCCAGCTCCAGGTTGGGAAATTTCTGGAGATTTTGGGATACAGTCTGGGGAGGATTTGGAACAGGGTGGAGCCTCAGCAGAATATAATGCCATAGTCCACCCTCTAAAGCAGTCATTTTCTCCAAGGGGATAGCTCCAAGGGCAAAAGCTGGAGGCTCTAAAAATGGCCAAGTTGAGGCAGCCAACCCTAAACCTTTGGAGTCAAGAAGGGACTTCACATTGAATGCAAGCAGGGGGATTCCTACCACCTCTCCCCCCCCCCCCCCACAGCACTTGGCAACCAGCAGCTCCATCCGTTCCCCCCTCCCTGGCCCATTCCACGCGACTTCCTCCACCTCCAGCTCCTCCACCTCTTCCATCTCTGCCTGCTGCTTTCTGCTGCATTGTATTGTGCCCTGCTCAGTTTTCCTGGCTCCAGCTGCCACTGATGATGCTTCGCAGGCTCAGCCATGGCCAAACAACAAAACAAAAACAACTGCACCCCAGAAAGCCCCCTGGAAGTCAGGGGGCACAGGTCCTCCTTTGGCTATAGGCCTGACTGGTACCAAAGTTCCAATTGATTATTGTGTTATAAGAGTACAGAATATAACTTTTTTTGCTTTCCTTTTAAAGTTATTAGTATCTTCAGTCAGCATTGAGAAGTTAGCAGTATTTCTAAAACCTGTCAGTTTGGGGGACTCTGATAAGTCACGCATCTGGTTGCATTAAGTCCACTTGATCCAATCAGTTCAGTTGAGTCAGATTGATAACATCATCAAAAGTAGGGGTGGCCAAACTGTGGCTCAGGAGCCACATGTGGCTCTTTCACACATATTGTATGGCTCTTGAAGCTCCCACCACTCCGTCAACAGACTTGGAGAAAGCATTTAAAGTTGCTTTTTTGCCACCTCTCCTTCCCTCCTCCCTCTCATCCTTCCTTCCTCCCTTCTCTTGTGGCTCTCAAACATCTGATGTTTATTCTATGTGGCTCTTATGTTAAGCAAGTTTGGCCACCCCTGATCTAAAGAAATCACCAGGTCACTTAAGCAACAATGGCTTGAAGGTATTTGTTCTGACAAAAGATATTCTTCAGCAGTTAACAGTCTAAAATACTCATTTGAATTTACAGACAAAAAAGGTGAGCACTGATATTGAAGGTAAAGAGAGATCTGTGTTGCATACAGGGCCATACTCAGATGTAAGGAACAAACTTTGGGTCGTGGGTCAGACTCAGGCTCACATACTCTCTACTCCTCATCTTCACAGACTGAAGCTTTCCTGGTTTGGAACAAACTGGGTAAAATGACAACTGCAATTCATTTTCTCACCTACAAACCCAGATTAATTTGGTAACCCATAGTTATCATTTTGCCAGCTTGGGGTCACAACAAAATGCAGTTTATTCCAGAAGGGGATATCTTCCCACCAAGACTGATGACCTTCCTCTCTGCAAACACACTGAGGTTAATGTTGATGTCTGCATGCAGCCAGTGAAACAGCTATGGCTATACATCCTTTTTTGAAGCAAAAAGAGCATTTCAGTGCCGTAGAAATCAGGGTTCAAAAATTTTGCTCAGAATCAAACAATCCCTACATGTTTAAAATTGGCAAAGGCACATTATGCTAAATGTACATTTTAAAGGTGGCATAAAAGCTTAGGCAGTAGCTTTGCAGTGTAGTTCCAGTGACAACCAGCCAAAATTGCAACAGAAAATGATAAGCAGGTAAACCACAGCTGGAATCTGGACTCCAGCACAACTTGATTTGGCTCCTATTTTGCCCCGACAAGTTTTAGACAATGTGCCTTAAATACTGTAAAAGCAAAGAAGCAAGGAGAGACTGGGGATATTTCATATACATTTTATTGCATTGCTATGCTTCATTCAGAAATGGCATTGCCAGCTTGCCTCTTGAAGGAATGATTCAAAACACATGTTCATTCCTCACCCCAAAATGAAAACCACAAACCATCAGAGCCCAGTGGCCCTCAGTCTTCTTTCAGGTGATGCGCCTTAAGAGCTAGGGCTCAATGTGCAATTAGGATCACACGATTTATTCGTAAACTATTTAGTAGTCCAATCTGTGCTCCTGAGATTGGAATCAGTGGCACTGGGGGAGAGGGAATCTTTAACCTTTTCTCTTTGTACCTTTCTCCAGCATCAAACGTACACCCCGCAGTTGCAATTAAGCTCTGCAGGAAGGCAACTGTATGAAGAAATTGGAAAATTGTAAGCTGCTGTTTGCTTCATCGTATCTTATTTGGCCCTTGCCTTCTAGGAAATAAGAAATCCCTTCTAGTACCTGGAAGGTGACCATCCCTAACCTAGAGGCTGCAATGTGCATGCAGACACCATTGTGTTGTGCGCAGGGAGTTCTCATGAACACTGAGGAATCTTTATTGCTTTCACAGAAGCATTTTCTTTGGCCAAGGTCAGCAGGAAGTGATGGTGCCCACTGCGTCACACGCACAGACTTTATGTTAATTATCCAATACATTTCTCTGCACCAGCTATTGGACTTTGGTCACACATCAGTGAAAATATTCTCCAAGGTTATAATGTGCAACAAGATGGGTTTCTGCTGTGGGTTAAGCTATCAGGTATGCTGGATGGATGAGAATCGGGACAAGTCAGTGCATTGCGAAGAGTTTATTTGGAAGCTTTTGCTTTAGGTCTTCATCACAAAAGACGTTTCATGTTTACAGCAAGTGATTAGGAACTGAGATTTTTTTTTAATTTCTACTGTTATAAAAGTAGAGCATAGGAGACTGTTCTGAGCCATGTTCAAAACACAGACTGATATTTTTGTATATAAACTGTACACAAAAAAAAAAAAACCAAGGCACTATACATTTTTGGATATCAAAGTATATCAAAGTTTGATTCAGAGAGTTTCTCGAGAAACCCAAGTGATAAATACAAACACTTGGTTCAGTTTTTTAGCACCTGAAGTAGCACTGTGACCAAAACCATGGCCCGTTGCAAAAAGAAATCATTCAGGATGCTCAAGAGGAAAGTGTAGTGGTGGTTGAACAAACTTGGGACACACAATGGCTCCTTAGCCAGCTACTTTCCTGAAGCCCTTTCTCGACAGAAAGTCTTGAATGTGAGTAATACACATTTGCATTGTTAAATACACCCTTGTCCTATTGCGTTTTATATAAATATAAACTCTTTTGAAAATCCACAGCTTTAACAAAGGTAACACTTTACAAAGAGAGCATTTTCCCAGCTCAAATGGCAAGTAGTGTATGCAGCCAAAAGGAAAGTCGCAGCAGCCTACTGTGAAAAGTACAAAGAACAAGACTCATAAACATTACCCACCCTTGCAGTCCCAAAAAAAAGGGGGATAGAGAGAGGTTGTAAAGAGTTCTCTATCACATTTACAATATTATGTTGTTTTGGAGTAGGCAGTAATCTAGCAACTTCAGACCGTATCTCGTTTGCTTGATGAAAACTGATGCAAACCAACATATTGTTAACAGCTGCTGCACTGAGATGTGCTGACTGGGTCTGGCAATAGCCCGTGGCTACCAACAACGCGCTGATCAGAAGAGTCCTTTTGCCTTTTTGAGGTTCACCTGTTTCCAAGAAGGCAGGCTGTTATACTCTTCTCTGGTCATTTGCAATGCAGTCTGTTGGAAAGAAAGCTAAAGCATTACCAACATAAAAATACATTTGGTGGGAACTCGTCTTTGGCATTCCCTTCCCCTGGGAATTATGCTTAGTCCTCATTCTAGGCCTTCCATCATCATCTACTGTATTTCGGTTAAACAGATTTTAAAATTCTATGTTAAATAATGTTTACTGCTTTATATGCTTTTTTGAATTTTGTTATGGTTATATTTACGTTTTATCAATTTGGGCATTTCCCTTAAATTAGAGAGGTGGCATAAAAATGCCCTAAATAAATAGAATCTAGAAAGCAGATTGGTAACAAGTTATAACATACGTCATTGGGCTGAAATTGTTTTTGAGCTAACTGATTTTATTGTTGATTATTTGTCTTTTCCTGCTGTGCATCGCCTAGAGCCCGGCGTCAGCCAGGATGAGGTGATTCATGTTCAATTAATAACAGCAACAACAACAATAAATGAAAGCACAAAACACAAAGCTTGCAGGTTTTCCCCATTTACCTCAAAGTCTTCATCTGAAAGGTAAATTTCAAGTTTTAATGGATCCACACCCTCAGGGAGAGGCCTTGCCAAGATATCAGCCAGTGGATACAGCTTTTTGCACAGCTTGGACAGCACATCTTCAACAAGGATTATCTGATTTGAAGCTTCAGCATCCTAAGGAAAAGATGAATTCAAAGAGAAGCCATGAAGAGGGAAATGCATTAATGCAGGGGTGGCCAACGGTAGCTCTCCAGAAGTTTTTTGTCTACAATTCCCATCAGCCCCAGCCAGCATGGCCAATGGCTGGGGCTGATGGGAGTTGTAGGGAAAAACATCTGGAGAGCTACCATTGGCCACCCCTGCATTAATGAAATTCCTCCAAGTTGCAGTACCAGGCTGGATACAGCCCAGTGGTGAGTTTTCCCAATGTATCTGCATTCCAGCTCCCCTGCCTTACTCAGGCAAAGTTGTGTTTATGGACTGATCCCATTTTGAAGGGTAACAATATTCAGTATCAGTGTGAGTCCAGTAGCGCCTTTGACCAACAAGATTTCTAGGGTATAAAGTCAAAGCACCTTTCATCAGAGATGAGTAGGAATGGTGTAAGTAGAGCGGCCTTACTGGATCAGACCAGTGGTCCATCTAGTCCACCATCCTGTCTCACACAGTGGCCAACCACTTCCTCTGGACAGCCAGCAATAGGGCACAGTGGCATTGGTTGCTTGTTTCTTCCCCACCCCCAATTAATCCCCTTGATTATAGTACTACCTAGCGGTGAAGCACCCACAATCTCGAACTGTGCCTTGAAAACCAATAAAGAAGATATGAAAGCTTCCATTACCATCTCTGTGATCTCTGCAATGTCTTCCCTGTGCTCCCAGCTGGGAAACATGTTGGTGAAAGTCAAGGGCTCAAGGCCAGCATGAATTAAGTAAGATTTAGGAGGTTTCTTCACATTCTTTCCTATACATAGTCAAAGTGCAGAGAGAGAGAGACAGAGAGAGAGAGAGAGCAACGATCAAAACAAATCCTGACAATCTCCCTTCCTCCCACTTTGACAAACTACCCTCTCCTGTAGAAAGTTTTAAACTTTTTAAAAGATGCACATCACAGGCACAAGCAGTAACCTTGTACAGAGGTACAGCACTGGCTGACCGAGCCCAAAGCTATCTACTTGGGCTGGCCTCAGCTGCCCTACTGCAGCTGGCTCAGCACTGTACATGGCAGCAGACAGATACAGGCGCCTATCCTCTTCAGTATGGGCAAGAGCTGTGCACAAACATTAACTGCTATCACTCAAACTTGTGTCTCCATGACCGATTTCCCACTAGCCTTATGCCGCTCTCATGCTCCTCTTCTCGGCGGGGCTTCCATCAGATTTCACACTCTCTGCCCCAGGGCTGCAACTAGCTCTGCCTCTTTCACGCAGCAAACAAGATCCTCTAAAAATCAGTTTCTGTTTGTCACACAAAAAGGCGAAGCTAGTTGCAACCCCGGGGCAGATAGTGTGAAATCCGACAGAAGCCCTGCCGAGGAGTGTGAGAGCGGCATCAGGCTAGTGGGAAATCGGTCCATATCTTCACCATCTCTTAAAAAAAAATCTCCCACTGTTCAGGCATCAGAACACAGTGGAGGAGACCTAACTTTCTATTGCAAAAGGACAAGTGCCATTTGTAAGAATGTCTTTAAACATGAATGCTCACACACAAGTAGCACCGAGTTAGTGACAACAGAGATGAAATTCAATGCCTTATGTTCTTCCAAGCTAGAACTATGGAAACTGCTTGAGGGTGACTGGGCTGCCCTAACAAAGACAGTATTTAACACAGCAAACCGGTCAGTTCAGATGGCCACTTCTCCCTGCCCCACACTCTCAGTTTCCTTGAGGGCATGCAACTCTGCTGAGAGATGAGACTGCAGAATTAAAGGATCAACAAGTACTGCTATTATATAGGGACAGGCACCTTGGAGGATGATTTTATTTTCATTGTTCCTTTGCATTTCATACAAGCAAAGTGCCCACCATTATGGCCTACATGTATGCATACATACACACACATTCAGAACATGTATATGATAAGGATAATTGTCAATGAGGAACACAAAACTAACTGCACCACTTTATAGGATTCCTGCCAAAGAAAGCTGGACCACCCTGTTCCAGTGGAACTTTTTTTTTTTTGCCTTCATTGTGATGCTGTTCTCATGTGAATCACTTTTAACAACTAAGTCTGGAAAACAAATTACTATGTTGTATTCAAGAAAATAAAGCAACTCAGTGCCAACACGAGCTGAAAGATTAAATTTACTTCCATGCTGTTTCCACTAAGAAGAAAGCCTTGCATATTCTTTTGACCCCCATCTTCATCTGTGTAGTCCTACCTATGGCCGAGGACCTGCCTACCTTAGGGACCGCCTCTCCCCATATGTTCCCCAGAGAGCACTGAGATCTAGTTCTCAAAATCTTTTTAAAATCTCTGGGCCAAGAGAAGCTAGATTGAAAACAACCAGGGAGCAAGCCTTCTCAGCAATGGCCCCCTGATGGTGGAATCAACTTTCAGAGGTGGTGCGAGCCCTGAGGGACCTGAATCAGTTCCGCAGGGCTTGCAAAACCACCCTCTTTCAGCTTGCTTTTAAGATAGAACCCGGCTAAACTGACCTGTAGCCACCTAACCATCTTATATACGACTGTGAACTGTAGCACCTTAACTTAATTTAATTTATAATAGCTGTTTTATCTATTTTAACTAATCTATGTAACCTAATTGTATCTTAATCTGTTTTGTCTTGATTGTATTTTATTCAAATCATGGTTGTCCCATGTCTGTGAGCCGCCCTGAGCCTGCCTTTGGCAGGGGAGGGCGGGATACAAAAATAAATTTACTTTACTTACTTTACCTCATTCTGGGTTGTATGTCATGGTTTGTTGGCCTCTATAAAATTGTCTTTGTAACCAATAATACCTCTAACCAATAACATCAGTGTGACTGAATGCTAGAGAATGGTCTTTGCATATGATGGCTTTTTATACATTCCCTTATTGGTTCATATTCCACTGAAAACAAAGCAGATATATCCCTGTTCAACAGGAACATCCATTCTGATTTGTTGTAGGAGATGACCTTTGACTCTTAAGTAAGTTATGGCATACCCTTTTATAGGCAAGAGCCCAATTTCATTGGATGAGTGAAGGGGACTGGAAAGCTGGTTAAGTACAAATATACGAGTTCAGAAATAGCAATATGAAAATACTTGTTAAGGCTAAGAGAAATGCAAGAACATGACACAAAATCTAAGGATAGCCTGCATTTGCACAGTGCATAAATTTGAAGTGACAACTATTACTATCACCTGGGGGACAATTACTTCTTTCTCATGGAAGAAGCATCCCTAATCATTATGTACCCCCAGGAAATCATGTCAAATTAGCTAATGAACTCTAATCCAAGAGCTTCTCACTAAAGTGCCCCCCCCCAAAAAAAAATACAGCACACTTAATGTCAGATACAGAACATTCAAGGAAACCTTAATCTCTCTGGACTTTTTGAATGTCCAGTCACTATATTTACACTGAAAAGGCTTACGGGACAACTGGACTCAGCTTAAACACAGCTGTCCCAAATGCAGTTATTAGTAGGGTTCAGGGTTATGCAGAGACTTTGCTTGCTTACTGGAGCTCCATTCTTCATTGTCTCTCAAGAACATCCCAGAGTACCTAACACACAGCTGAATTCTCCTCAGAGAAGATGAGCAACACAGCAAAGCTTGCAGGGATATCATCTTCACCCAACAGATACGAAAGGCAGTAAAGAGAGAAGATCTTCTCTAAGAGCTCACAGACACCACTACATTTCTTGGCTTTCAGTCTCTCTACAGCCTTAGCAAAGCCACACTG
This sequence comes from Heteronotia binoei, assembly GCF_032191835.1. Lineage (NCBI taxonomy): Eukaryota > Metazoa > Chordata > Lepidosauria > Squamata > Gekkonidae > Heteronotia > Heteronotia binoei. Next base: position 29,996,264 of record NC_083232.1, read on the forward strand.
GCCAGCTGACTTGTCTTGCAGAGGTCACAGGGCTGCCAGGTTATGAGGACAATAAAATGCTACTCTCATTCAAGTGCTCTTTACTACTAGTTAACAACAATGACTGTAACTGCAGTTTAGGATCAGTACAAGGAAGCTGTATCAAGATTTAAGCTGATAATCTTGGACATGCTAGGTAAAAGCCTTAGGGCTGTTGAAAAGGGTGGAACTCCTGGATATGCAGTATTGCCACTGAAAAGAGCAGAGTTTCCTCTGACACTGTTAACACAATGCTTCTGTTAATACACAGCCCAACTGGCCCCTGTTCAGATAGCAATCTACCAAGCTTTTCCCCTGACTTCATCGGCTACTGCTGCTAGGGCAGCATAAGGCACAGAGCTCTGCTGGATCAGGCCAGTGGTCCATCTAGTCCAATATCCTGTCTCACACAGTGGCCAACCAGTTCCTCTGGAGGGCCAACAATGGCATAGAGGCCCAAGCCTTCCCCTGATGTTGCCATCTGATGCTGGGTTTCAGAGGCTGACTGCCTCTGAATGAAGAAGAGAGAAGAAGAGAAGATTGGATTTATACCCTGGTCTTCACTACCCAAAGAAGTCTCAGAGCAGTTTACAATCTCCTTTCTCTTCCCCTCTCCACAACATACACCCTGTGAGGTAAGTAGGGCTAAGAGCTCTGACAGAAACTGCCCTTTCCAGAACAGCCTCTTACAGTTATGAGTGACCCAAAGTCACTCCAGCAGTTGCATGTGGCGGAGTGGGGAATCAAACCCGGTTCTCCTAGATAAAAGTCCGTGCACTTAACCACTACACCAAACTGGCTCTCACCTCTGAGGGGAGGTGAGAAGTTCACAGTAGGGTGTCTGTTCCTCCCCCTCACACTTTTTTTCTTTCAGGTCCACACCAAAATCTTGCCCTGGAACACATTTCAACATGCCAAAATAACATGCCATTCCCTCTGCTCAGTTCTACCTTTGCAGTACTGGAGGACTGTCTCCATTGCACATTTCCTGTCTGAAGCCCATCTGATTCGGGCAGATCCTGCTATTTCATTTTCCACAGGCCACCAGCCTTGCCAGAGGTACACTTCATGGTGATTGTCAACAAGGAAGAGGGCTGTTGAGACACAATAAAAATTCGCTTCAGCAACACGGTCAATCATATTTTTATTTTCACAAAGCATTCTCATTGCTTGCATGCCAGGAAGTCTTCATAAATGGCCTAGAGCCAGGCAGCAGTTATTTCACAGAGTGCAGGACAGAGAGGGATGCTCTTGTGGAGGAGGTCACTCCCTCCAATAAATGTGCTGGGGCAGGACAATCATGGAATAGCAGGGAGCACTGTCATGTTGTACTGGCTCTTTCAAGGTCATGCAACCTCGGCTACCTCAGGCAATGCACAGGGAGCCATACTGTTCTCCCTTGTTTGTTTCATTTCATTATGGACTTATATGCAAACATGTTGGGCGCATGGAACTGAACTGTTGTCACAGTCAAAGTGGAACATTGACCTTTCCTAAGCCATCTGTGTGGCCCAGGATTATACATGCTGGGCTGGGATCCAAGGCACTTGGTTCCACATCCCACTTTGACAATAGACCCATTGTGCAGCCCCCGGGGCAAGTCACTCAGTCTCAGTTCTCTATATCAAAAATGAGAACAACAACTCCAAATGTGGAGCTTAAGGTGCCACATATTTGGTAGCCTCAAACTTATCAATGTGTCTAGCAGAAAAACTGAGGTTCTAAGACTTTTTTCATGTTCTACATTTGGAATGAGTAAGATGCTTTGTAAAAAAAAAAATCACAGTAGGTCCCCACTTCGTGCTCCTCAACATTTCCCAATTTTTCCATTAAAAAAAAATGAGAATGGCCTCAGGTGTTTTCATACTACACACTTTGAGTTTTAAAAATCTGGCCTTAAGAACAATTGTACTCATTCTAAAAGAGAAAAATACCTCATAAGCAATGTTTCCTCTAAGCTGTAGAGTCTTGTGAGCAAAAATTCTACTTTGTGAGCTACTGGCATTAAAGTTGTGAGCTACTGCATAAATTAGTGTGCTTTGGGGGTCATCCCTCCTGAGCTAAGACAAAAATGTGTGAGCTGCAGGCTAAAAATCGGTGAGCTAGCTCACACTAACTCAGCTTAGAGGGAACACTGCTCATAAGTGGTTCTCTTCAGCATTTCCCCCTTGAATTTCCCCCTTTCCCCCCCATGGGCCCTTACATCTGCTTGCACTGACCTGGCTGTGGTGCTGTGTAGAGATCTTCCTGCAGGAATGGCATAGAATTGACCACTGACGGGTCCCTAGCCGGGTAGATGTATTCGGTGGCTGAAAATTCACCCGATGAACTACTGAGGATGAACAGGCGGGGAGTGAAGTTAAACTTCCCAGGATCTTTTAAGAACAATAACAAAAGTATTTAAAGTCATCTGATTAAAGAAAATATAGATATATCATAAAGATCTTATTGATTAATCAGTTAAAAAAAAACCCACCATCCAAACACAGTCCTTTCAGTTGATTTTTTAAAAACCCTAAATTGATTAACCTGACAGATCAATCAACTAATGCTTTATTTGTAAGTAATGGTAAGAGGCTATTCTGTTACTCATGGTATGTTATTTTAACAGAAAGGAATACAACCTTCCTAAAAAAAATTATATACAAAGTTTCTTCTATGCAAATATAAGCGTACCCCCTCTTTTTCTTGCTTCCAATACCTGGGGAAAAGTCAGTCTCTATTTTGAGTAAAAGTAGAATATATTGGGGTAAATTTTTGCTGATGTTCTGTGTTGACTTAAATCTTGGCTTTCAAGTTGACAACCTAGCCTCATCTATTTCAAAGGCTGGATCTAAATTACAATGGCAGAAAGACACTGATATTTCTCAAGTTTCATATAGCAGCTGGTTCATCCTAGTTTCAGACAGCCACTGATCCCCAAATACTAATCTTTCATGTATTACTAATCTTTCATGTATTACTTTGTACAACTGCTACAAATATTGTTTGATACTAGGGCAAACAGACTATTATTCCGTCCTTCCTGATCCTTAAACAAAAGTTATTAGAATTCAGAATTCTAAGATGTTTAAATGACACACACAGGAAGACCAAGCACACCTTACCTTGTAGCATACAGTCGTAGGCTTTCCGGTCCCTCCTTCCTAAGGCATCCCAGAATCCCAATGGCTCTGACCCTTCATCGCATTCATGTATTGTCACCTTGCTACTGCTGTGCAATCCTGCTTCCAGTGGACATCTGAAATGCAAGACACATCCCCTGGAATCATTGCAAGCTTGTGGTGCTTTGTAATTCTTATTAAGAAAGACTTGCTCTTGCTGAAAACCTGAGACAAAGACCAGCAACCAACCACTTGCTGGTCTTCACCATTTTCCTTGCTTCTTCATCCATTCTTCTAAAACTACCTGAATTTGGCAGTTTAGTTGCATGTTCCGTAAATTCTCCCAATGTCATCCATTACCCAACTCTCATAAGCATTTTATAGAACCTGCAGGCAGACCAAACCAAAACCCTTTGCAAGAACAACAGCATTGCTACTTACTGCTCTTTTATTTTATTGGCTGCCGTTCTTCCTACATCCTTTGTGTGAGGCTGGGCTTTGCAGCCATGCCACAGGTAAATGAGGGCTTTGTTGATGTTGAGAACGATCATCGAAGTCCTGGACCTGAGACTGCTACAGTGGCAGGCTACTTCAAGCAAATTTCCTTCAACCGAAACTTCCCCTCGTACACAATACAATCGCCAATCACCTGTAGTGGGGCATGGACAGTACAAGCTCATTAGCCATCACCAAGGCTGCTTCCACAATAGGCTATTGTATCAGGTTGAGAAAGATAAAAGGGATGAGTTGCAGGGCTTCTTGTGAGTATGCAAATCGCTGTTGATGACCCCCAGACAACCGCCCCCCCCCCTCAGGCTTAGCTGTCCCCCCACTAGAAATCACTGCTACTCCAAACTATCAGGATCAGCAAAGGCGTATTGTAAGCACACTACCAAAGTGTTACTTAGAAGTCCACATTTGTTGCCTTTTCTGTAGTCAAAGTCTAAGACTTAATGAAAAAAAAATGAATGTTTAGTTTTTTCCTCCATTAAGTGTGATGCTGGGGTTCATTTCCAAGATGCTTCAGAACTGCTTGCTCAGAGCTGGCAAGTAATCCTAACTATCTAGGCCAGTTGTAGCAAATGGAACTTTGCACATGACATTTATGACTTCTCCTGAGGGCTTTTTTTGAGCAAGAACACACAGGAACACAGTTCTGGCTGGCTTGGTGTCAGGAGGCGTGGCCTAATATGCTAATGAGTTCCTGCTGGGCTTTTTCTACCAAAAAAGCCCTGCTTCCCCATATATTCTACATACATTACAATATTAATATACTGGCTCATCTAGTTCCATATTGTCTATTCTGGCTGGCCACGGCTCTTCAGAGAAAAAGGTCTTTCACAATACTTATTTCCTGAGATCATTTAACAAGCACAACCCCCCACCCTCACACTGCTCTTTCATGTTTACTATTTCATTTCCTAGTTTTGAACTGTGGCATTCAAAACTGGAACTAGCAAAATTAAATCTGAGTGTGTGTGAGGTTCTGCCAAGTAACACTCAGATAGACTGTGGCTATGATTACATAAGTGAAGATTTATTAATATGTTACAAGTGCAGACCTTTCCCTTATGGAGGCCTTGCAAGAAGTGAAAGGAAGAGCTGCAGACAGCATTAAGTAATTCAGGAAAGCATAGGCTCCCCCCTCCCTGTTCTTATAACACATAACTCCTCACAAAACAGTTCACAGGAATGCATCTCCTTATCTCCCAAGAAGGGTATTCCCAGCCTCAGTCTCCAGATGGTGGAGATGAAGAAGGGGGAAGACCCCCACATTCACAGGCAGCCACCAACATCTCTGCTGTGAGAGACAAAACAACCTTTCACAGACTATCCCCAAAACATTGCATATTCAGCACACCACAACATCATAACATGCTACATAGCAAGACAGTGACAGTCACATGTAAAACCACTCAGGAAGGAAGGCATGACAGGAGATATTGTATGGATCCTGACAGTGTGCTTAGATGATATATAGAGTAGATGAAGGGAAAGTATCACACACGACACAATCTTTGCTCTCTAACAAACATGTGGGAGGGAGGGGAACTGCAACAGGTATTGATTTACTCTGTGTATTTTCTTCTTCCTCTTCTCTTCTCCCCGCATGAACAATCATTCCACCTTGAAAGCACTGGAGAAAACATGGTGGCTCTTTTCCTTGAAGAACTTGCACCTGAAAAAAATCACAGACTTGTTCTAGAGCTATAGCAAATTAAGGCTAAGGATGCAAACTGACTCAGAGGACTGTGCGTAAAGATCATGTTACAAGATCATGCAACTAGCAGACCACTAACCAATAGGCAGAAGAGCAATTTGTTCAACAATGTAACTATATCTAATTCTGAATGTGGTCCATAAATGTGGATCAATAAATATGAAGAACAGGTCCACGCAAAAAAAGGGTCATTAAAAATATTTTTAAAACAATCTTAGTGAACCCTCAAAGTTTGCAGAAAAATCTGAAAAGTTTTTTTTAAAATGCAACTGGGATTTACAAACAAATAATTACAATATGCGGCTGGATTATTTGTCAGAGATGCTTTAGGCTGATCCTGCATGGAATGGGGGTTTGGACTAGTTGGTCTGTATGGCCCCTTCCAACTCTATGATTCTAAACCTCCACACATAAAGGGAAAAAATAAAGTATTGGGATGGTATGTCACAAGATCAGATGTCATCTTGGGAGCTGCCTAGCAATGTCCAAGATACAGTTGCGTGGGGGGGGGGGAGGGGTACCAGGAGAGTACAAAAGTAGTGAAGGAGGCAGGGACTGAGCACTGATGGTATTTGGGTTTGGAGGGGTCTGCAGCCAGTTTGGAGCTCAGCAACCCCCCCAAAAAATCAACAGACACTGCTGCATCAATGAGAAGAAGTTGGCACTGAGAGCTGACTGTGTTCAGGCTGAGAGGAAGCACCATGATTGAGCTGGGCTTCTTTCCAGCTCAGACACAATGGAACAACACTCCGGTCTTGTCTCCTTCGGCTGCCACCTCGTTTTCCTCTTGGTGATGAGAAGGAGGTGATGGGAAGGGGGAAGAAAGAGGAGGGTGCAGAAGCAAAAAAAAATACAGGAGGAGCGGCTTGGAGAAAGGCTGCTGGAATGGGTGTTGGTGTGTGTCAGAAGTCAGATGAGAAAGCAAAGAACAATGAGAGAATTTGCCCACAAGTTTCTTACGGGTCTCTGCTGGATCTAGTTAACTGAGTTGCTGGAAAATATATTGGTGCCAAAGTACATGCTCAAAGGGCTAATTCTAGTCTTCCATCTAGAAGAATGAATATTGGCACAGCACAAATCATGCAAGTCCAGGTGTTCGCAAGCATGATGAAGGATGTGCAATCAGTGTCTCTGCAGATTTCCAAGAAACCAAAGTATTATTCTTACTGCCAACTCAGGTGTCACACTGGACTTTTTAATGTGTTTTAGACCTGTCTTTTACTGGCATAGTTCCTCTCATGGGACATCTAAGGCATGTAATACTTACATTTCTTAGCCACAACAACATCTGCGACCTCTAATGCTTTGCAAGATATACTGGATGTCACAGACTTTGCTGTGGCTGAGACTGAACTCCTGTCTCGTAAATGTAAATGCTGGGGAGGACTCCATTGGTGGGGAAAGTTACATCTGAACCAGCCTTTATTCTCCTCCTGTTGACCCTGAAGTCTCCATGACCATTACTCTGCATCTACAGTGCTTTTCTCCCAAGTAAATTTTGGTCTACTACTCTTGCAGCTCTCAAGAAGCAGAACTCACTCCTTTGAGTTACCTCTGCGGGTGCAAGACAACAGCACTAGTCAGTCACCATCTACCCATGCCATGATGGAGTACCAAGGATGAAAAGACCCTGAAAGCCCTGGATTGTCCCCTCACCTGAGCACCCCTCTCCTCATCCAGCTCCACAGTCATCAGTGCAGAGGTTCCTTTCTCACTGACGGTTGAATGCCTCCCTTGCCAGAAGAAGTAAACACATTTTTCTTTGCCAACAACTCTTGTCTGCTGGTCCCCCTTTTGCCTGCTTCCAACTGCAAAACAAAGTCACGTCAAGAGAGGCTATGAATTGTGTCTGCCCAGTCTAATCACATTTAGGGCTAAGGTGAGAAACATTAAATCAAAAGGAGTGTTAAGTGTTCCTGCAAGGAACTGGCAAAGATACACACTGGAAACCTCTGTGGATTGGCCTGGTGCCCACTGACTTTGCTAGAAGCAAATCAAGGCAATTATGGTATGCATACAGTCTTCAGCACCTTCATCATGCTGTCAGATTAAAATAAGTGATGCGTGTCACTTTCAATTTAAACTAGTCTTTGACAGCTAGGCATATTTTTAGGATGCTGAGTTACACTGGAAAGAACTATAGCTGGACAGAAAAAATGGCCCAGAGTGCAATTCTCCTGAGCAAACTTTTAAAGAGTTTCTAAGACACACAGGGATGGTACAGGGAACATTACATTACTGATATGCTGGTTCCATAACTACAAAGAACATGGACCCAAGTGGTGAGTTGAGGGGCAAGAACCACACTTTAATTTTTATTTATTTAGCAAATTTATGCCCCACCACTCCCTCAACAAGTGAGGGCTGGGTTGGCTTACAAAGTAAAATACAATTCAGTAGACAATCTTAAAAGCAGCAGCAACAACAATGATAATAAAACACAATTTAAAACCAACCGTATAAATGTCATATTAAAACATAGCTGGTATTATTATTATTATTATTATTATTATTAGTGTAACCTGTTTTAAACACCATTTAAAAAAAACCAGAAGACAGTACATCTGACCCATTTTTAATAGGTAATATAAAAGCTTTTTGTGTGTGAGATGCCTGTCACCTGCAGGAAAAAAAAACAGACCACGAAGGATCCTGTGACACCATAATGACAAACAAAAATTTATTTATGTTCATATCCTGCTCATCTTCTGAGAAGCAGGCCGATTCCAGCAACTGATATACATAAAAAAGTAAATCAATGCTGATGTGCTTGAATAGCTAAGTGTGTCTCAAAGATCAATGCTACCTGATTCAAGCACCATCAATACCTCATTACGGAGAATTCCAAATTCCAGTCTTGCACTAACCTGAAGTGCTCACCAGATATTTCCACTTGACCACATACGTGTCTCCTTCATGAAACTGCCCAATGCTTTGTTTAGGGAGCCGGCTGTAATCAAATTCCAAGATATGCCAGACATCCACAGAGACGGTGATAATCTCAAACTGTCTCCCGTCGTCTCCCTCAATTAATCCATAGCCACGACCAATATTCATCCCCTCTAAGATTGTCCCGACTGTGGTCTGGGGCACAGGTACCATTCGCATAATGTCATATGGTTTAGCGTCTGACCTAGTTTCATCCTGGAAGAAGACACAAACATTTCGTTGTGTCTTAGCAGCATATTAAACATATTGCGATATAGCCCTGACCTGGATAGTCCTGGCAAGCCCAATCTCATCAAAGGTCAGAAGGTAAGCAGGGCTGACCCTGGCAAGTACTTGGGAGGGAGACCTCCAAGGAATACCAGGGCTGAGAGGCAGTGGTAGGCCTATCAAGCCAGCTCTCTGAAAAATGTCCTAGTCCCACTAGGGGTCACTGGAAATCTCAACGACTTCCGAGCACACAAACACATATAGATACAGAGACACACACAGTATTTATATAGTACTGAAAGCATACACAGGTTTATCAAAGGTTCAGCAACAGATGCCAATTGTAGTTCAAACATGCAAAGATTAAGCGTAAACCCAAAGAGAATGCTTTTATTGACACATGGAAGCATGATTTCTTTTTTCCCCACCCCTGCCTGTAAGGGAAAGTAAGAACTGCTGTAATTATATAGAAAATTAGTCTCTGCAGTATTGGAAGCTGGCACAGTACAATAGCTATAGTACAATAGCTGCAGTTCCCTTCCCATGAATACACTGGGAAAGGTCTTGGCCAAACAGTTTCTCAGGGATTGTTTTCCATCTGTAAAAGGAAAGGAATGTTATGCACCACAGGATCACTGTAAGGAGTAACTAAGTATGGTAAACACTACTATGGATTATTATGCTACCTAATTAATATTAATATCATTACTATTTATTAACACCACCTTCTGCGGAGTGGATTCAGAGTTCTTCTCTACAGGTTTCTTCAGCTCAGTCCAATCAAGAAACTTTTCTTTAAATAATATTGTCTCGTTGTGTTCTGTGAGCCTCCCAAAAATAGCCCAGTCTGGTCGCCCTTGTCCTTTTCTGCATTAACAAAAAACACAGAAGAAAATCCAACATCAATTAACATAATACTTTGCTAAATAGCCTGAAAAGGAAGCTTGAAATATTTATTTTCCTACTACATTTCCTGTCTTTCTTAAGCTGGCAAAAGATTTATATATTCCACAGCAGTGGCCAACTTGTCCCACAAAACCATGGAAAGTCTACAATTAATTCAAATCCCTAAACCCTCAACAGTGAGGAGAGTAAATTCAGAGGAGAAGAAATCTGGCATGCAAGTTCACAGGTGTTGATACCTTGGGATAAGGGGATTGCATTCCCCAGGATCCAGAGGATTGATATCGCAGTTAGCATAGTCAAAAGTACCATTCCACAAGTGTTTGGCCAGTTGGAATGCCACTTTCCTTTGTGCCAGTGTGACCTCTTTTCCATGCCAAACATAGACTTCACTGCCAAAATCAAACACCAAGACCTGAAAGGGGGAAATACAATGTAGTCATTCATTCTGCAGCAAAAGGCAGGGAATGGATGGATGGCAGGAAAAAATGCTGGGTGGAATCCTGAGCTCCATATAACACCACTGAGTGAGTTAAAATGTTGCTTACAATAAAACACCAGCAATAGTGTGGAGAAAGCCAATTCAGCTGTAGTTGTGGGCCATCAAAGAGTTTAGACATGGCCAGTAGAGACAATATATGTAACATTCTTTTGTATGAATAAAGTTCCCCTCCTCCCACCCAAGTAATACTCCCTCTAAGCTGTGGAGTCCTGTGAGCAAAAATTCTACTTTGTGAGCTACTGGCATTAAATTTGTGAGCTAGTGTATAAATTAGTTTGCTCTGGAGCCATTTTTCCTGAGCTAAGACAAAAACATGTGAAACGGAGGCTAAAAAACTGTGAGCTAGCTCACACTAACTCAGCTTAGAGGAAACACTGCCCCCAAGTAAGAAAACTGATAATCAGGCTTTGTTCAAGTGCTTCAGACTGAACATCGTCATCTGAAAGTACTTTGTGGACTGCATATATTGGAAACATGCAAGGCAGGTTTATGAAAAGCTGGGATTGACTCTGCTAATGGGAAAGTTTGCTCATATTGAATTTTAATTATTGCTCCTACTGAATTACACTTTTCAGTTGCTTCAGGCATTCCAGCACATTTGGCTGTTAGTAGGCCTGCTGTGAAAGAGCAGGTACTCTGAGCAAGATTCAAGTCCAGTAGCACTTTAAAGACCAACAAGATTCCCAGAGTATAAAGCTCTCGAGAGTCAAAACTTCCCTTCATCGACTGCAGACTAACACATCTACCCATTGGACACTACTCTGCACCTGTAAAGAATCCTCCATTGTTGCTCTGCCTTGAAATCTGATATTCACCATTTTAGGTACAAAAATTTCTTATGGAAAGTTGCCTGGGTGCTGCCAAGCCTGAATCTCCTCAAGGGATGGGCAGCAAACCACAGTGTGACTGACAGCAGTGCAGAACAATATTGGGGAGGGACGGTGGCTCAGTGGTACTTGGTACTCAGTTCTTGGTAAGCAGAAGGTCCCAGGTTCAATCTCCAGCATCTCAAACTAAAAAGGGTCCAGGCCAAGTAGGTGTAGAAAACCTCAGCTTGAGACCCTGGAGAGCCGCTGCCAGTCTGAGTACACAATACTGACTTTGATGACCAAGGGTCTGATTCAGCATAAGGCAGCTTCATATGTTCATATATGCAGCACTTCCACGCCTCTTCACTTCATTAGTTGTTGCTTGCTTGCTTGCACATGGGAGTGAGAGCATGTGCCTAGAACCACCCCTTTCTTTTTAATTAGGTCTTACTGAAAAGCTGTGGGTCAGCACTGCAGCATCCCCATCCATCCCAATGACTCTGCCTGGATACAAAGACCCTGCTTTGTGTGCCGCTCCCATCAGAGGATTGATAATCAGAGAAAAGCAGCATTTATTTATTCCTTGCTTTCTCTTCCCAAAAGGGCCCCTAAATGGCTTACAACATTATTCTCACCTCTTCACATTAGTCCTCACAACTGTTTATTCCGTGCCACTTGCTTTGTGGGGTTTTTTGCCCACTTGCCCAGTATTTATCATCTATGGGCACATATGCAGACATCTTGTATAGGGAGCATCTGTGTCTGAACATCATCTTGGAAATTGTATTAGCTGATGTTTATATAGGTTTTAACCTGGTGTAATTATGTTTTAATTGTCTTATATTTATTGTTCATGTTCATCATTGTAACCTGCCCCGAGCCCTGCTGTGCAGGGGAGGGAGGGCTAGAAATCTAATTAAATAAATAAACAAACCACCATCCTATGAGGCAGGTTGTTGGGCTGAGAGAACACAACTGCCCCTAAAAACGACTCTTTTATCTTGTTTCCCACCGACTCTCCATGACAGGATGGGGATTTGAACCTAGGTCTCCCAAGTCCTAATCTGATACCATGGTAACTCCAGTTCCATATGTCCACAGAGTGCTGGGAAGCTTCTTGACAATGCGTCTAGCCCCGTGATGTCCCCTCAGTTTGGTGGTGCCTCTCTGAGCTTTCAGCCTATGCCCATTTCAAGCCCTCCATTTTAACAAGAAATGCTAGGGATGCTACACACCCGTAACAGTCTCTTCCATTAAATTATGCTCCCTGATGTACAAAGCCTTTGAGCCCTGGGCTGGGCCTTACTCTGGGCTTAGAGAAGAAAAGAATCTGGGAAACAAGATAAAAGAGTAGTTTTTAGGTACACCAGAGCTGGCACAGAACTTCAAAATGCTACTTACGGTACCTCTTTTGAATTTAACAGTGTGCACTTTGGCATCTTTCCCCAGTAGTCGTCATCAGGGATGAGTCTATCATCCACCAGCCGGTATATGCAATTGGTTTCTATTATTGCAGCTTCATACATTTCATCTTCTTCAGGTCTTCCAGCAGCTGAAAACAAGAAGACAAAACAAAAATGTATAAATGTCACAGTGCTCCGGCCAAGGCTGATTTGATAATTTCCTTAGAAGACTAAGATAACACAAGCTCCTTACTCTGGTAACTTGTCTGGCCACCAAGGAGTTTCCAGAATTCTTTGGCTGCGTGGGTATGAGTATTGATGCCTTCCTCTATGTTCTGCACATAAGGCGCTCGGCAGCCAAGTTCCCTCTTTGTCTGAATTAATGTTGCAAGTTCCGAAGCCTAAGAAGCATAAAATGAGTGGATCAAGGAGGCTTATGCCACTGCTGTTTAGAAGATGGCACCGATTCCTCTCTTGTCCTGTTATTTCCATGAACTGATTTTGAACAATGAAATTGTGTAACACACAAACAACTTTTGTTTGCACTTAAACCATTTATTGCGTTTAACACAAAAGGCAACAGAATATGCCTTTTCTGCCTGAACTACTTTTTGAATAAAAGGCAAACTAAATGACATCCATTTATCTAAATACAATGGATTAAAAAAAGCCCTCGTGTTCTTTCAGATTCCACTCTGCATACATCTACAGCTAAATTGCTCCCGGAAACTATAATTACTCAGAAGCAGGGAAAAGGCCTGTGCTATCTCAGAGCTTTAGAAGACTCACCTTAGCTTTTTCTATAACGTTGGCAAACTCGCCTGTCCACAGGAAGCAGTAATGGGGAGTCAGCAACAGGAAACAGTCGCCGCTGTTCAGTGATGAAGCTCTTGGTTCCACTAATCTTGTTTGAACATGTCTTCTTCCTGAACAGGAAAGGGGAAAAAACTCTCGGCTAATTGCATTACTATAACTATGTACTGGAGCCAGCTTTCAGACAAAACTATTTTGAGAAAAATGACCATGACAAATGCTGCTACTCCATCCTCCCCAATGTCATTTAATATTAAAAGTCATTTTAGGGTAAGAAGGTTTGTTGAAATGAGGAATGAAGCTATTTGCTACAGAATTGTTCTAGCTGCTTTGTCTTGCTCTTAGTATGCTGCTTCGAGTCTCCATGAAGGGAAGAGAGGTGGGATGTAAATATTTAAACAAACACACCCTTGTCCCATTTTGAGGCTGAGATAACGGGGGAACACAATGTCATGACAGCACTTACTTGTTTAAAATTCACACCAATACTTTAATTCCTTCTAGACCAGATTAGCCAATATCAAATTTTTAGACTGGCAAGAAATGACAAAGGTGCCAGAAAGAACAGCAACCAATTTCTCTCAATTTTTTTCTATGGGCTCAAAAGGTACACACAGACCTTTCTTCATTACAACATCATGAACCAGGATGTTCTGTGCATCTAAAAGGCTCTGGATTTTAGTGGCATTTGCAGCATTTTTGGAGTGAAATATGTGACAGCAATTTACATTGGCACTGCAAAGCTAGTTGTCAAAGGCACCACTGTTGAAACCACTGGAGCATAAAGCTATAGCAGTCAGAAACATCATGCCTCTCTTTTCTTTGCTTCACACACAACAGTGTGCCAGTGATTTGCTTGCATGCTATGGCTGGAAGGAAAAGAGGTGCTGGTGCTGATACATAAATGCTTGTGCAACAGTTAAAACACTGATGGACACATGAAGTTGTCTTACTCTGAATCACACCACGGGTCAATCACAGTCGGTATTGTCTATTTAGATTGGCAGCGGCTCTCTAGAGGCTCAGGCAGAGGTCTTTCACATCCCTTACTACCTGATCCTTTTAACTGGAGATGCTAGGGATTGAACCTGGGACCTTCTGCATGCCAAGCAGATCCCTGGCCCCTGCTCAATATATACAACAGGCGACTTCTAAAGAGTCTCATGCTTCTGCTCAAGGAAGTGGTTGTACAAGCTCTTGCACAAACAGATGAAACATCCCTGAATTTTGTTTCATTTTCCTCAGGCACATTCCAGTGTGCAGTATAAACAGCCCTTCCATGACTGAAAGGCAAAGTTCAAAGAAAGCAATGGTATAGATTAAAGCAACTCAAGAATCATGATGTAGTACCTACATCCTATTTCAAAGCTATATGTCAGTTTAACAGCATCCTATTTTAGGACAGTCACCAGGGTGCATGAGGAGGGAAGATTTTTTGGAGAAGAGAAAAGTTAGGAAGGGGCATCTTCTTCCTCTGACCCACCCACCACAAATTCCTTTTGCCAGCCCTCCTCCCCCCCCTTGCATAGTATGGACACAGTGCAAACAGCGGAGGTCGCTATGATCGGCCAGTCAGCATCTTCTGACCATCCCTGGCCCAAGGGACGTCCGGCTTGCCTCGACCAGGGCCAGGGCTTTCTCGGCTCTGGCCCCGACCTGGTGGAACCAGCTCCCGGTGGAGGTTCGGGCCCTCCGGGATTTGCTACCATTCCAGAGGGACTGTAAGACAGAGCTGTTCCACCGGGCCTATGGCTGAGGCAGACAGGTGTCCTATCATTTAAATGGGCCCCCTGCATGGATTGCACTGTACTGATTCACCGTGTTGATTCTCTGAGACCAACATAGCTGGGATTGAACATCTAGGTTGGGACAAGGATGCCTAATCGATCTGCTTAGGCCGCCTCACCTAATGTGAGTCATGGCTAAATTGTTTAATTTTTTAACTGTTTTAATTGTTTTAAATTGGTTTGATTGTTCTACTATGCTGGAAGCTGCCCTGAGCCCATTATGGGAAAGGGCAGCCTATAAATCAACAGAAATAAATAATAAAGTTTCAATATTGTTTAATTCACTTGAGGAGGATTAACCAGGTGATTAACAGAGCAATCCTGTGCAGGGTTACTACAGTCTATGCCCATTCATTTCAATGAGCTCAGGCTGGAATAAATTTGTTTAGGATTGCACTGCTAATCTACTGAAATGAATGGGATTTTACAGTGCTCCAACTGTCTGGATCATGACCCATTGATTTTGTATACATTATATTCTCAGCTTATTAAAAGAGACCATGTACTACTCTTTAATAGCTCTTTCACCTACCTTTTACCTGCAAGAGCATCAGCTTCTTGTATGGCACAGCACTGTTGTTTGAGTTCTGTTCTGTTAGATTGACACTACGTAGGCTAACACTGCTGAAGTTCTCCTTACTTGCTAAGCCAGCAAGCGCTACTTCTGAGAAATGTGAGTTTGCAGACACTTAGGACAAACAAAGTAAAAAAGGAAAGACAGAAAGGGAAAAAAGGAAGGGAAAAGAAAAAAAGCCACACACATACACACAGAACAAAAAAACCACGTTATGCTTTGCTTCCATATTTTATTTAAGTTTTTCTCATGCACGGCTCATTTTCAGCTTTTTTTGTTGTTGCTGCTGAAAGAGACAACAAAAAAACAGGTTGAGCTCATTTTACTTGCTAGTCCAAAGATCCTGGTATTTCCAGGAGGCAAATGTCAAGGGTACAATTAAACCATTTTATATTTGAAGGTTTTTTCCCCCTTAATGACATTAAGGCAGCAAAGTCCAAGTAGCTAATACCTTGTCCAGACAAAACATAGGTTTTTGTACAGGAATTCCTGAGCAATTTCTTGTTACAAAGGACCCAGAGGTATTATCAGTGTTATTTCAGTAAAAATCACATTTTTTCCATCAGCCAAATTGCAATAGTTGTGGTCAACCGGAAAAGGGGGAAATTCTTCCTAACTAAATACATCAACCATTAGCAAGGAGTGTGTTGGAGTGTTTTCTGTTCCTATTGCACAATGACCATGCCACCGTTAGTTATGATAACCAATTTCCTTCTCTTAGGCATACCATTTTGTGAACTAAATGTATTACAGGCTAAGCACTCTCTCACTATATCAGTCTAAGACAGCGGTGCTTTTAAACTAATAAGTGTTCAATACCCACAAAACTCACAGCAACGTTCCAACCAGATCTTTCTGCTCCCCCTTACAGAGTGAAAAAGCATAGGTCTGATATAAGATCAATGCTGGTGTGAGAGTTAAAGCTACTTTTAAAACTCTTCTGCAGCAGCCTTAATGTTATCGACAGGTGTTCATATATTTGAAATTGTGTAGCAATAAAGCTGAGAGAAACTGCAGGTTTTTCTTGTACTTTGGACCTGCCAACCTTATGCAGCAAGTAATTAAGACCTCCCAAAAATGTAGAAATGAAGGTTTTAGAATTTCAGTCTGACTTCTCTGCCTTCTACAACCTACTTTCAAAGATCAGTGTTGGATGACTGAATCTGAAGAAGACACAATGCTTTACTACATGAGTAATATTTAGAAGATGGCTTCTGTTAAACAAAAAAAATAGCATTTGAACAAATGCTTCAAAACAATGGCATGATAACCAAGTTTTCTAGAAAACAAGAAATCTATGATTCATCAAGAAAGCCTGCAGAGTGCAGCCTTGTCCCTCCTGTCCAAGTGGAGAGAGGGATGGTACCCTCATCAGTGGGTGCAGGGGTGGAATTCTAGCAGGAGCTCCTTTGCATATTAGGCCACACACCCCTGATGTAGACAATCCTCCAAGAGCTTACAAGGCTCTTTTTTGTAAGCTCTTAGAGGAATGGCTACATCAGGGGTGTGTGGCCTTATATGCAAAGGAACGCCTGCTATAATTCCACCCCTGAGTGGGTGTTACTATCAGTTTCAGCACATCATATTACCTCATGGGTTAACAAAAAGAACAAGGCTATTCTAAAACACTGGTGGATAATTCAAACCATAAAGACTAGGTTTGAATTATCTTACTAGGCTGGCCAATTTGTTCTCTTAAATTCTACATCAATATTTTCCCTCTGTTGGCTGGGAAAGCCACATCTGCAATAACAGAATTATTGCTGAAACAACAAAGATGCTAGCATTCATTTCTACACAATCCTTGAGAGATCCTACGCATAGGAGTTAAAAAGCACCCCAACAATTAATACTGTATGCTACCTTAAATATATAATAGGGGAATGTGTCTAAATAAATGCACAGTGCTGACCCAAAATATCCTCATCCTGACCAAAAGGAGCATGCATATAGATTGGCCAGAACTTGCATGTGCAGAACACTTTAAAAATAGTTAAAATGTCTCTAATCAGCTTTTGGTGCGAAGGATATTGAATCCAATCTCCAAATCTCCCTCCTGAAGAGGTGATGGGTAGAATTTTGACTTTCTAAAAAAAAGCTCAGCATGGAATCCAGATGTTGACTGCAGTTGGGAGCCACACTGACAGTGCATGTGGATATGTACACAGACGCTTGGTTCTGCATGTGTAGCACCTGCACCTCTGACTAGATCCGGGTGCCCATTCACTATAAAAGCCCCAAAACAGCTGTTTTGACATCTATCATCACCAGCCCTGCAATATTGTGACTGTCTAATAGCAATGAACACTGCAGCAGTGTGCAAATTCTGCCATGCAGATAATGGGATGGAGAGATGTTTGAGTCCCATCCTTCCTATCTGAACCAACTGGAAGAGGATGACAGGCTCTGAAGCAGCACCCAGAGTATATTCTACAGGAGATGGGTAATTGGCAGTATGTTGTTAACCCATCATTAAAGACACATCAAGAATTCCAAAAGTGTTACATTACCGTTGCTTGTAGGCAGCTCTAGGGCCTCCAACTTACTTTTTTCAACTTTCATCCGTTTTGACTCCATGAAGGCAACATTCAGCCTCTGCTCTGTGTACTCATGCAGAATGTCCTCTCTTGCCGCCAGCAATTTCAAGGGGTTTCTGGAAGCCTGGACTCTCCTCATGGGCCTTACTGCACGCTTGTGCTCGGCTACTGAAGAAATTAACCTGAGAAGCAGAAGCAGCTGTGACGGACTGCCCTTTAAAAGATCATAAGTGCTGTTTTTGTCATGGATTGTGAAGGGTTAATGCCTCACAGAGCCAGGGAGCCTTAAGTGACAGGCTGCTCCAAGGAATCTGTTTGGTTAACATGAGTTGAGCAGTGAGAGACTTCGGAACTGAATGCTGAGGAGAATGCTGACTGTTCAGTCTGAGTCTAGCCCTGATGGAGGAGAGTTGGGTGCTGACTGAGTCTGTGTGCAGCCCTGACGGAGAGCAGTTTAACACAGAGAACTGGGAAGGTTAGCAAGGAGGAGTGGGTTAGCAAGAAGAAGATGATATTGGGTTTATATCCCGCCCTCCACTCCGAAGAGTCTCAGAGCGGCTCACAATCTCCTTTACCTTCCTTCCCCACAACAGAAACCCTGTGAGGTGGGTGGGGCTGGAGAGGGCTGTCACAGCAGCTGCCCTTTCAAGGACAACCTCTGCCAGAGCTATGGCTGACCCAAGGCCATGCTAGCAGGTGCAAGTGGAAGAGTGGGGAATCAAACCTGGTTCTCCCAGAAAAGAGTCCGCACACTTAACCACTACACCAAACTGGCAAGGAAGAGGAGATTGGATTTATACCTCACCTTTCAGTCACAGTTTCGAGTGGCTAACAATCCCCTTCCCTTCCTCTCTCCACAACAGACACCCTGTGAGTTAAGAGGGGCTGAGAGAACTCTGAAAGAACTGCTCTTGAGAGAACTGTGGCTGACCCAGGATCACTCAGTAGCTGCAAGTGGAGGAGTGAGGAATCAAACCCAGTTCACCCATAATAGCGTCGATAAACTTAACCACTACATGAAACTGCTGGGTGAAGCCTGCTGGATGACCTTGGACCACAGTTCTCTCAGACCTCTCTCAGCCCCACCTCCCTCACAAGGTTCCTGTTGTGGGGAGAGGAAGGGAAGGTGATTGTAAGCCATTTTGTCACTCCTTAAAGTATGGAAAAGTGAGGCATAAAAAACTACTCTTCTTATTTTATTTCCCCAGGCCTGTGAACTCTACTAAAGGAGAACCATTCAGTTCAACAAGAAACTAATGTAAGTCAGCCTTGCCTGGCACAATATGTCTGCAGTGCAGGGGGAAGGAACTTCCCTATGGCAGAGGATGCGATACATTTGAGTTCTCAAAATTAGTAGCTTTGCACTCAAAGGTCAGTTCCCAAAAACCCAAGATCAGTTCCAAAAAAACCCAAAAGAAGGCATGTTCAAAGTAAAAAGAGGCTCACTTTGGGGCATCAGGATCAAAGATGGCATCAAAGTCCTCATCCAGCTCCAAAGGCAGGGCAGAAGTGGGGTAATCCGCATGGCGATAAAATTTGGAAAATGTTTCCTCATCATCCAGTTTCATCACTTCTTTCACTGACTTTCCTGTGACTGTCAACATCGTCTCCTGCATCCCACCAACTACGGATACAAATAAATACTCTGTAAACAGTCTCAGAAGTATCTGGGATTTTAATGGCTTTCTCAAAACAAGTGGAAGACGGGTTTTAATTTTAGAGTTTCCCTGTAAAACGCCCTCTGCTATTTCCCACTAGAGGCAGATGGGCACATTCAATAACCCTTAGTAGCCTACTTTGTTGCAGCTATATCAAAGGGCCCATTTACTGGCTTAAAGAAAAGATGTATTTATTTTTAAACACATTTGCTGTAAGTTTAATATGTAATAATAAGCAACAGTTCACATCAGCAGACCTGTAATATTGAATACAAATACAGATTCATAGTATCATAGAGCTGGAAAGTACCTGCAGGGTCATCTAGTCCAGCTCCCTGCTCAATGCAGGAAATTCACAAATACTTCCCTCCCCCAACACCTCCAGTAACCCCCGGTCCATGCCCAGAAGATGGCAAAAAATTTCTAGGATCCCTGGCCGAACCGACCTGGAGAAAAATTGCTTCCTGGCCCCAAAGTGGCAATCAGCATTTCCCTAGTTCTGTAAGAAAGGTCCATGAGAACTAAGCACAGAAGATACAATGCAAGAAATATCAGAGAGTGAGAGACTCTATAGGCTGCAATTAATGGACTTTCCACTGGGGGTGCTGCTCCACTTTAATAACAATGCTGAAGTGCGTAGGCCACCGTAGTCACACCTGAAGACTTGGCCACCTTTTTGTAAAGATATCTTTTCTAGTGCCCATCAAATGGATGAGGTCAGGTGGGGGTTTTGCTCAGCAAGACTTTGGTCTGACCAGAGATTTGATTGGATGTTCAGATTTTTTAAAACTTTGCTATGGCAGCAGTTGCCACCACAGCACAAGGATCTTCAATGTGTGATTCTAGGTAAACTGAACCATCCATTTGGTGGCTCCACCCATCATGCTCTGTCAGAATTCCAAAGGCCCCTGCAGGCTCAAAAAAGTAGGGAACCCTTGGTCAGATGTTCTCGGGAGGTCCCTGAGTGGTGGCAGCCAACTACCAGGGTGCTTTCCAGGAAGTCTTTAGCCTAAGGGAGTTTGCTAGCAAGGAGAGGCATCTCATCCCTCCCACCCTTCCTTCATTAACAGCTATTAAAAATACAATTACAGCAGTGTGCAGATTTAGCAAACTGCCTTAATACCATGAAGTTAAAGCTCAGTTGGAACTGCAGTGTTTGACATTCAAAAGCTCATACTATGGAGGAGGGGGTGTGAGAATCCAGTGATCCAAAAAACAGCAGTGATTAAAATCTCAATACCTAACCAGCAACAATGGCCATAAACAGCATACTTCCTTCTAATTGCACGGAATGGGAATGACCATCTTGAGGGCCAAACTACACATTGTATTTTCCAAACAATCAGGTGGAAAGGCACATTTTGAAACTGTATGCATACAGGAGCCTGATTCAGATTAAGTATGGAAAGAGGGGACTCAGACTTTCCTCCATACTTTTCCAAACAACCCAGGGGAGTTATTTGTCCCACACTGTAAATATAACATGTACTCAGACCACATGCAGCATCTAACAGGACAAATTGCACCCCTGGGCCATTTCAGGCTTGGGAAATGGTCAAAGCCTAAACCTGTCTCTCCTTGCCACAGTCTGATTTGAATCAGACCCACTGTGTGCTCGGTATAAACCAAGCCAAAAGTAAAAATTCAATAAATACCATATCAGTATTTATTGCTATTTTCTCAACTGGTTATCAAATGGGCTGCTGATCTGGCTATTAAAAAATGGCCACCCTGAAAAAATTTGGGATTTTTCGGGGTGGCCAGATAGCTGGTATTTAAAAGGATTACCTTCCCTTTAAACATCTTCCTGCCATTTCAGAGTTCACTCACAGCATGCCTTTTCCCAAGCCACACTGCAAGTGAACTCCAAGTGGAGAGTTCTCCAATATACCCTATGTCCCCATAGACTATAATGGAGAATTGATCCAAAAAAATCTGGGTCTTGGGGTGGGGGGCTGCTTTTTTGAGGTAGAGGAAGAGTGAACTCCAAAGCGGTGGAACGAAGTTTGAGTCCAACGGCAACTTTAAGACCAGCAAAGTTTCATTCAATGTATAAGCTTTTGTGTGCACACATGCTTTCAGAGTTCACTCGCAGCTTTGGAGAAGGCATTTAAGGAGACTGCATTCCTTGTAAATGCCTTTCCCCCCTCCATTAGAAACAATGGAGGATAAGGGCACCTTCTTCTGAGGCTCAAAGAATTAGACCCCCTGGTCCAATCTTTTTGAAACTGGGGAGGGGGTTTGAGGCAACAGCAGCTATGCTGCAAATTTGCGCCTCTACTTAAAAAAATAGCCCTCTTCCAAGGCCCCGATACCCTCAGCTCAATTTTTCATTATAGCCTATGGGGACCAAAAAATTCAGTCATCCCAAATACCATACTGATATTGGGATTTGGAAATACCAGGGTTTTTTGGGGGGGGGGGGGGGCAATAAACCAAGACTGAAAAATATTGTGGGGTTTTGTATTTGTGTGTGCATGCACACCTCTATTTTCTAACTGACCCAGATAAAACAAAATGTGTAGTTAGACAATGAATCAATAGTTAACCAGAAATGAACAACTGCATCCCTATAAACAATCCTGTAAGTTTTCCTTGAAAAGGATCAAGTCTTAACTCATGTATACTTTTAAAAAATGTATCTTGCACTTTAATTTCTACCCCTTTTTTGTTATGCACATTTGGTGGGATGCAGTGAATAATTCAAGTATATGTTTGCGACTTGGTACTATAAATGCTGTGATCCTCCAAGATCTGAATCTCTGACCCATGAGGAAGGTTACTGAAGCCTGCACGTGGGGGTTACTGGCGGTGTTGATGCTGTAATTATGCTCCTGGTGGTAGAGAACAGTACTATTCCCCTGCTGTCTCCAAGTAAGTGAAAACAAGTTTGCTGGTTGCCATTACGTTCTTATTACTCCAAAGCTACTGGTGTAATCGACTCATCAGAACTACACAAAAGTAAGAACAAACAAGCAACAGATAAAACTAAAAACAGCAACTGCTTTGCTGAAACGTGTTACAAACCTTTGCTGTTCAGCCTTCCCAAGAAAGTCTCCAGTTTATCCAACTTCATGTCTGATTCTAACTGCATATCTGGCCTAGCTTCAATTTCTAGGCAAAAGGAGAATGAAGGCAATCATTGTGTTGTTTTTTTCAACCAAAGAGTCATAACCGAACATATCCATTTTGCACATTTCTAACTGCCCACCTTCCAGGGGTTTGGAGACTGGCGTTGTGGACTTCAGCCTGCTGCTGAAAGGAGATGCTGCTGGAGTTATGGCAGTGGGACTAGCTAAGCCTGTAAAAACAGAAGAGATTTCTTCATGTGACACAAGGTTGCTTTACTTCTACCAAATACATTGGTCTAAAACTTTTACATGGGAATCTCTCCTTATACCAGGGGACACTCTCCCGCCCCTCCCCATGGTGCCTGCCAAAACCTTTCCTGGAACCTGCCAACTGTTTCATAAAGCAGGTGCAGCCAGGTGGTATACAAAATTTTTAAATGTTGTTTTGGCAGCAGATGCTGGCAGGGCACCAGGAACTTCATTGTGTGTCTGAGGAAGTGTGTTCATTTTAAAAGCATGATCTTAAACAGCTTTTGCCTGAAATGTTAAAGAGTTATTGTTAGAGTTATGTGCAACCTCAGTCCTTGGCAATTTTTGGTTGGTTCCATCTTCTGTGGCAGCCATTTTTTGGTTGCCCCCTGGCACCCTGCATCAGAATTCTGCAAGTTCAAAAAGCCTGGAATCCCTGCCTTAGACTACTACATTCATACAGCGTGAGCATCCTCATTCATAACCACAGATGCAGCATTTTTAGCCACTCACAAAAGATTGGGCTGGCACTATGTTCTGCAAGGGACTCATAAGCCTGTCATGTTATTTTCCTCTACATAATCTGCATTTACTGCAAGCCAATGCTATGTAGTGGTTAGAATACTAGACTGGGGCCGGGGAGGCCTGCTGGATCAGACCAACAGTTCATCTTGTCCAGCATCCTGTTTCATACAGTGGCCAACTGGTTGCCCCAAAGTGCTGACAAGCCGAGCATGGTGTGCTCCTTCACCTTGAGGCAGATTAGAGAACTTGGAAGCTTCAACATAGATAAATGGAGATCATTGTGGAGGGGGTCGGAGAGGGAAGAAACCTTTCCCTTGCCTATTATATACTCAGAAGAAATAAGGAATTTCTAGCTATAGTAATAATTATATATAATGGTAAACCCTCAGAAGCGTGTTCATGGGCAAAGTGCATAGTATGCTCCAGCATAATCAAATCAACACCACCCTATAGCGTATCATCGTTTTTCAAACTCGCTTCCTTCACAGAACTCTTTCCCCATCAATTTCTCTGATGAGAAATTATGAATCTATACTACAAGTGTTCAGAGGATTGTGTTGCACTTTCAGTACATTCACACTGTTCATGAAACTAGAGGATATACACATGATTGCATCCAACACCGCCATTCTCCTGTGTGTTGTGTAGGAAGGTCGGGAGTTGGAGGTATACTGTCTTGACTGTCTACCATTTCCAGTCTATCTGAAGAGTTTCCAAGGAGCCCTAAGGTTCCCCAGAATATGAACATATGAAGCTGTGTTATACTGAATCAGACCCTCAAGTCCATCAAAGTCAGTATTGTCTACTCAGACTGGCAGCAGCTCTCCAGGGTCTCAAGCTGAGGTTTTTCACTCCTATTTGTCTGGACCCTTTTTAGTTGGAGATGCCAGGGATTGAACCTGGGACCTTCTGCTTACCAAGCAGATGCTCTGCCACTGAGCCACCATCTCTCCTCAAATGCAGCTTGAAAACCACTATTCAGGGAAAATATAGGTCAAGAGCATCGAATATTAATACCTGCAGAATATGATCACCATAGAAAAGTTTAAGCAGCCACCTATGTACTAGCCAATGTGATGCAGTGGTTAGTGTCTAACTAGGACTGGGGAGAGCTGGTTTCCAATCCCCACTCAGCCACGAACCTCACCTTGAGCCAATCACACATTCTCTAA
Source organism: Heteronotia binoei (assembly GCF_032191835.1). Taxonomy (NCBI): domain Eukaryota; kingdom Metazoa; phylum Chordata; class Lepidosauria; order Squamata; family Gekkonidae; genus Heteronotia; species Heteronotia binoei. The sequence goes on from NC_083232.1 coordinate 30,020,766, forward strand.
GCTTAAGCTATCATGCAGGTTGTTGTGGGGATAAAAAGGAGGAGAGAAGTTGAGCTATGTATACTGTGCTGAGGTCAAAATGTAGCAATGGAGCAGCAGATAAAATTCTAAATGGAATAGATAGTTATTGCACCAATGAAAGGGCCATGATGTTGACACGTAAAACCTTTACCACACACATACAGTCCCTGCAATTCCAAACCTGGACTGCATTCACACATTGAGGAATCTGGTCTAACCCTTGTGCTAGAGGAATCTTTTGCAGCTGTTTTGGCTTGTCCACACAGAAACATCCAGTTGCAAACAATTGCTATAGCAAACCTAGTGAAATAGCCAATGAGATATGGCTTCAGGCCTGATTTTCATTTCAAACCCATGCCTGGAACACCCTGACCTTTTAAAATCCAAGGTGATTCCCCCCCCCCCGCCCCCCACCTTGAGAAGAACACTTCTACCTAAAATCAAAACAAGTATCCAAACACAGCAAATAGAAAAGCAGTTCTGAAAACCAAACAGGTCAAGTATTGGTTCAGTATCTTAACAAGGTGTGACCAGAGCCCAGGTTTATCACTAGCAGTCAAGTCTTAGAGAAACAGACAAACTTCCAAGGAAGAGGGCAATCAAGCTGCACATATCAGAGAGAGAGAGAGAGAGGCCAAGCACAGCATCAGTTTAAAACCAGCTGCTGTTAGAGAGTGCTAAACACTTTTGCAATTAACATAGCAAACTCCAGGAACTGGAGAAACTGAATGTTGCTGGGCAAATCCTCCTGTGATCATTTATAACTCATTTTTAAAATATAGACATAAAACTCAGAACCAATGGCTAAAGAATTTCTTTACAGACCTTTTTTGACCATTCTGCCAGCCACAGTGAACTGTGTTGAGTCATTGGCTGCTCCTTTCCCCTTTGCTTTCCAAGCTTCTTCACGGACGCTGATCAGGTGCTTTCTTTCTTCTATTGTCATCTGACTTTCAGAGCTATCTGACATCCTCTGTAGTGTTTTATAAAAAAAAAAAAAACCCAAGAAGTGTAGTTTATAAACACCATACAATACCACAATAGTGACGACGATTATACACCCCCAAACCTTCCCTAAACACAGACATGCTCATACACCACTTTTAGCCTTTAAAAACTACTGAATGTTTTAGCTGATTTAACACACACACTCCTTTCTGCCCCCTCCTTCCTATTTTGGTACCTTGTAGCTATTGTTAGCTGACATTTTACTGTCTCTGGTCTAGCCAATCATGTTTATTACAGTTGGAAAACTTAATGTAGTACAATACAATTTACCTACCTTTTTAAAGGCTTGTCAATAAGGCAGCAACATAGGTAGCTGATTCTGTATTGAAGACTTTATTTTGCTCCTCTAATCTCTTCTATAAGAAGCAGTTTCCAACACATGCAAAGTTCACAGTTGTGTGAAAGAAAGTCGGCTCTGTGACCTTCTGCCTCTATGAGCACCTTGGAAGCATCCTGGTTTTGCTAAGAGTATCATCTTGCTACTTTAAATATCTTTTCCCTCAAGCTGCTTATAATGCTGTGGGTTACCTCTCCTGTCAGAAACTCTTCCTATGTTGCTTGCAAAAGCTGCAACAGAGAGGAGCAGCTGCAAGCCAGAGGCACCTCAGCATCACAACACCACCTAAGAACGGGTACAATAAAAAAAAAGGGGGGGGGGAGAGCTCAACTTGCACTATTACATTCCCTGCTAGCTACATTAGAGGATCGGCTTCTCTAGGCAGCTATATTTAGAGGCTCACAAGCAGTCTGCATTTGTTTTGTGTGTAACTGATAGGATATGGCAGCAGATCAGTTTATGGGCCACTGCAGTGTGGCAACAGAGGTGAATGGTACTTCCAGGGTGACACACGTATCCTGCTTCCCCTGCCGGTTTCAACCGGCATTCTCATGCCAAGAATTAATTCTTCCAGCCTTATTTCATGTGTATGTGAGCCCAAGGTTCACCATATATATGTTGCTATCAGTACTATCATGAAATCGGTGCATTAACTAAATGGTAACTCAGTGCAATATCATAACTTTCCAGGGAGCCAGTTCTTTCTTCAGCTGTTGGCCAATCTGTGAGAATTTAACTCTGCTCCTGTTTCTTCCCTTTCACATCAGCAACGGGGGCACATACAAGAGTTGTCACAACACACAAAGCCCCCAGAAAACAAATTCCACACAAGACTGTACCGATGCTACAGTTAAAGATGCTGCTTTGTAAACAGTCATCAGTCAAAGAATGAATGCGAAGACTGTTACAAAAAATGTAGGGCTGTTCTCTTCAAGCATTTGATATCACTCTCTTTCTAGCTAGGTTAAGTCAATAGCTGCACTTGGCAAGCATTCTCTCCACTAAGCATCAAGTTGTTCTGGACTGATTTGGCATTATAAGAAAGTCCTTAATTACCCTGAAGAATATCTGGAATAAGTACTTGCCAGGGTCAAAATACTCACATTTTCTGAACTAGTGGCTCAGGTCAACCCTTGCCTATCAAGAAGTAAGGGTCTCATGAGCTGGGCTTTTTTTTTTCCTCTTTCAGAAAAAGAGGTGCCAGAACTCTCAAGAGGAAAATGAGGGAGAAACACACAGGCAGGGCTTTTTTCTGGGGGAACATGGTAGAATGAGTCCTGGAACCTCTTTTTGGAAATACAGTTCTCAAAAGAATATTTATAAGTTCATTAAGGGCACTCAGGCATTTCTCCTTCATTTCCCTCATGAAAGTTCCGGCACCTCTTTACCAGAAAAAAAGCCCTGAATCCAGGTGCCCCCCATGAACTTTTAATTTTTTTTTTTTTAATTTTTTTTCCATGAAGAGGTTCTGGAACTCTGTTCTGCCATGTTCAGCCAGAAAAAAGCCCTGGTCCTGAGGCCACCAGAACACATAGCAATGGTGTACCAATTTGAAGATGTCCAGAAGAGTATTTGTGTTTCCTTCTCCCTCCCTTTAAACAGGTGTACAGCTGTTTTGTGAGAAGTACAACCACAACCTGATTAAGCACTAGGATATGAGGAAGTAGTAAAAAAAAACAAAACAAAACATGCTCTGGGTCACTTTAAGAGCTAAGGAGCACTCAGAGTCCCATTTTGCTAAGTTGTAAGCATCTGCTCTAATACAAGAACATACTGGACCCCTTTTAACCGCCAGGGGTTCATAATGCAGACACATTATAAAACACAACTAGTCCAGAGAGGGAAGACCGCTAAAGAGTTACACTTATTCCTGTGGCAAACGGAACCTTCCAAGAACCAGTGCAAATAGGAAGCATAAAAAAAACACAGCTCTGGTCCATTAAACAGAGTTTGCAGGCCATTAATTCAGATAACCAGCCTACAGCTCAGTGTGTTTTGTTTATAAAGACCCAAGAGGACTTAAACAATAACAGGACTCATTTCAGCCTCAGAAGAGCAAAAGCACAGCAACATAATTTAGTGTGCAATCGTATTCTCAAATAACCCAAAGTAAAGAGTGCTCAAAGTGAAATGATCTCAGTCTACGTTTAGTCAGACTCAAGTTTAGATATGTCATGGCTGCATAAAGTATTTAATATTGTGCTTGAAGTTGAGGTATTACAGTCAGTAACAACAGAGTCCTTACAAACAAAGATAAAACCATTAATTAATGGGGCCTAATATTTGCTGCTCTGTCCCAGGATGCTTTTCCTGTAATGAAAAAGTGGAATGGTTCTTGGTTCACCTGAAAAGAAGTGTGACATCTCCTCTCCTGAGCATTAAATTAAGACAAAGGCAAGATAAACTGCATAGAATATGCAACCTCTGTTATGTCTCCTGAATAAGTCCTCATCATTTGCTTTGAGTCTTTTTGAGAAAGATGGACTGAAAATACTAGAAAATAAATATTCAGACTGGGCTTCTCCAACCCTCTGTCCTTGAAAGGAGAGGTTGCTAGTTTTAGTGCTTCAATTCAAAGATTTCTCCTCTACCAATCAGATATACACACAAGTCAGCCTTGGTTTGGTGCTCAATAAGAGGGAAAGGAAAGTTTTCTGAGAAAGCTAACCGCTCCATTAAAAAGTGATGTTGCATGTTTAGCATCTTCTAAACATGTTCATTTTACTTTTAAAAATCTATATAAATAATAAGCACTGGGGACAAGGCTGCATTTCTGAAAACATAGGAGAAGATAAATGCTTCAAAGAATAGGATGTACATAGAGGTTGAAAGGTACCCAACAGTGGAAATAAATGCAGCGGTATGCAAATTACAGTCTGCTCTTCAAGTCAAGGCAACAGTGAAAACCCTAACTAAGGGTGCTGCTTGCATGTATTTACACATCACTTTCCTGCAAATTTGACAAAGCTCTGGAATCTTGCCAAAATGAGCATCTCTATGCACTGACCATGTCCCTAACCCCAATCACAAATTAGCAATGAGTTTTCTCTCATTCCTCCCTAAGCTAAAGAAACAAGACAGCAGAGTCAACATTTCACCTTCCATCTCCAGGGGTGACGTTCAAAGACCAGGGGGCTTGGCTCTCTCAAACTAGCACTACTGACCTTAAGGGGAAAAAAAAACAGAAGGTTCAGAAAGAGAGGCAAGGCCAAGAACAGAACAGAAACATGAAGCATCCCATCCCAACTCTTAAAAAACAAACAAACCCAGAGAGAGTGCAGCTTTTGGCCTACAATGTCAATTGATGGCTTGCTTATATCAATCAGACATCCAAGGACACCACCTAGGTCTGACTGGCCATTTAAACTTAAGGGGGTGATCCCTGATGGATCATTGACCTAGATGGCTGCTGGCAGCCAGAAGCAAGCAGAGCCAAGCCACAGAAGCTCTGCTGACACTGTGGCGGCCACGCAGCTTGTATCTTGCCATGGTGCCACCAATGGGTGACAGCAGGCCTGTTGCCTCCCAGTGGCAGCAGTGCAAGAAGAGTTAATGGGTGAACCAACACCTGTCACTGGTGCCACTGGGTGGGTTTGAGCTGAGTGGTCTCTCCAGCACTGGCTCCTAATGCTATATAGGTCACACAACTGGGCTTGCTCCTGGGTCCACTTTCTAGTACCCCAAATACCATTATATCCCCAAGCTTCAGAACGTATCCTTCCCCCAGACAGTGCAATGCACAGCCTTAAACTCTGGACACTTCTCCTCCATGGCACTGCAGCAATCTGTCCGGGATTAATATGTGAACCACTGGGGATTTATGTTTTAAAGACTGACGGTAATCATGGGCCAAGTGATAATACATATATGTGCACACATTTTGGTTTCCTCTGGCCTCCTGTTTCATAAGGGATGGGAAAGCAGTGGCCACACATATAAATAGCCAATTGCTGTTTTCTGCTCCTGGGCAGATAACTCTCTTGTCTAAGCACAGATGAAAGCACCAGAATGTGTGCTACACAGCAAATACAGCAAGGAAAGGAAATAGAAATACGAGAGAAGGCTCCACCACTCCTTGCTATTAGAATGTTAAATAGTCAGGGATTAAGTAGCACACCACTTATTTCACAGATGACACTAAGAATGCATTTTTTAAAGAGTATGGCTAATGCATCCTACTACTAGGAACAAGCGATTTTACATTTAAATAAATAGCCTCTGGAAATGGGGCTAGTCAAACTGAGCAATCCACTGGGACAAACATTCTCCCGTTTCCATATTTGGGGTTGATATGAATTAATGGTTGTTAACCGATGAAGAAACTCTGATCTGGATATCCTTATCAGATCTTGGAAGCTAAGCAGGGTCAGCCCTGGCTAATATTTGGATGGCAGACCTCCAAGGAACACCAGGGCCATAACACAGAGGCAAGGTCTCTTGCTATGAAAACTCTACAGGGTCACCAGGGGTGGAATTCTGGCAGGAGCTCCTTTGCATATTAGGCCACACACCCCTGATGTAGCCAATCCTCCAAGAGCTTACAAAAAAGAGCCTTGTAAGCTCTTGGAGGATTGGCTACATCAGGGGTGTGTGGCCTAATATGCAAAGGAGCTCCTGCTAGAACTCCACCCCGAGGGTCACCATAAGTCAGCTGTGACTTGATGGCTAAAAAAAAAAAGGTGTCTGGGCTCCACTCCTGGAGGTTGTGATCTCAACTATGCTAGAAAGATGTGTGTATGGATTTCTGAAAACAAAGAAAATGATCGACAGTTAAATGTAAATAGTACCAAATGCTGTGATGCTACGATTCAAAATTCAGCCATCCTACTGAGTATCACATTGGAAAACAGCCTTAGATGTTAAAGCAACTGGGCTTTATACAGCTTAGTTCTGGTGGAGAGGAATGTGAGGAGAAGAGACCTTCTACAGACATGTCATATTGGGAGAGTGAACAAAATGGAATGCTCCGTTTTTGTTCCACTGATTTTTAGCTATTTGAAAAGGGAAGGGGAGAGAAAGAGAAAAGAATGAACGAGAAGAAAAATGGGACAGTTTTTAATATATATACACACACACACACACACACACACACACAAATGTGAATACAATACACCCTCTGTGTAATGAATGCTCAACAAATCATTGCAAGAACTGTTTAGAGTGTGCAAGATTTGCTCACCTGATTAATAGGTACAAAGGAATGAAATTTATGGGCAGCGGCTATAGCAGGAGAATAAGTAGAAGCATAGACAGGTTCCTATGGACAGGGCAGAAGCATATGAGAGAATTAGAGAGACATGGAAATGATGTGCAAGGTCATAAGGGGGAGGGAGGAGGGAGGGAGAGAGAGAACAATCACTTCCATTTACACAACAATAGGGCAGTTTTCATCCTCATCTTTCAGAATTTTGTTATTCCCTTATGCAAATAAGCCATAATAAGGAAATACACATACACTACATTTTAGTGAAGCCACTCCCATGCAATAATTAAAACTGTTAATGACAACCAAATGGTCATGTGCTCTGAAAGAAAGCCACAAGCATGACGAAGAGCATATCCGATGATCAAAGGTCCAGCAACCCATTAACCACAACGGCAATGCTTTTGGGGGCAACTGTTCAGCTTCCAATGAAAACCAAAGCTATGACCTTGGTACGTCATCACCATAAATGCGGTTGGAATTTAATACTGACCACACCCGGCGGGGGGGGGGGGGGAGCCAGGCTTACCCAAAGCTGCTTAGACATGGCATTATCATCTGTACCTCCTCCTTCTTCCTATAGGTTAAAACAAACAGGAAACATTGCAGAGAGAGATAGGAAGGCACAGCGGCAGAGAGTCGCATTCCAAGTGCCACTGCTCTCGGTCTGATTAAAACGTGCAATGGGTGCATGGCACCATATGCAAGCGGAAATCCCAACAGCAAAACAGGCTGCTAAGCCAGCAGTGCTTTCTTTACCACTGCTCTAGGCGTCAAAACTTGGCCTGAGTCATAATAGACTTGCTCTAGAGCTATCATACAGCCCTGGGAACAGCTCAATGCCAACGATCAGAAACTTCCTTTTTGCAGGAGCTCACTGATGGAATGAAACACATTTTGAGCCCCATTGGTCAATTTAGTTAACATGCCAGCGGCATAATGCTGAGCTCAGTAAATAACCTAGGACTCTAAACTGCCTAGGAAAGAAGAGCAGATATGTTTGCAAAAACAAACACACGAGAAGCCACTCAAAGACACATTTCTAATCTAGCAGAGGACTCTATAATCTTCTTGTAGTTACAAAAGCGTACAGGGAAGAGGGAACGAACCAAGGAAGCAAGGAAAGGAAAGGTCCCCTGTGTAAGCACCAGTCGTTTCCGACTCTGGGGTGACGTTGCTTTTACAAAGTTTTCACGGCAGACTTTTTACGGGGTGGTTTGCCATTGCCTTCCCCAGTCATCTACATTTTCCCAAAGCAGATGTTAAAGCTGATCAGTTCTCGTCATGATTGTAATCATATCAAGAACCATGAAGATTCTGAACCAAATATGTTTTCCCTCTGTGTGAAACAGTTTTGAGTGGTCTGGAGACCTCTGTAACATGGAAAGCAGTCACTACTATTTAAATGAAATCATGGGCTTTTCCACATGTCCATTTTCCTCGCTTGTGTATTTCTGTTGCCTTGGGTCCCCCCCCCACCATTCTGCACATGTTTCGCTCCCTCAAGGGTCGACTTGCTATTACATCACTTTGTGTCCAACTGCCTGGCATATCTCCCTGCAGATTTAAGCTTCAGGTTTTTATGCTGGACATAAAGCAATGGAATATCAAATCGACAACCAGAGGAAGCAAAACACGTGCAGAACAGAACACCCCTCCCCCAGCAACAGGAACAAATAAGCACGGAAAATGAGAATGTGGAAAAGCCCTATGTTGTAATAATACAGGAATGGTTGCTGCATCTATTGTATGACCATTCTAGATTGCAAAAATAAATCCTTAAAATCTGCCTACTAATAACTATTTTGGGTGGCTATCGGAACAATATCTATTTTAGCATTTCCCTAAACATATTGCCCTCTGCAATAAACCTATGATTTTACAGTATTTTACTTCTGTGAACATTTCTCATTACTGCAGCATTACCGAACATTCTAAATGCAACTAAGATATTTTCTACAATTCTTCTAAAACAGTGTACCTAAGCATTAGAGGAATATTCATAACTCCTGAAAAAAGGAAAACCTCATCTACAGGCAAATATCTGCAGCTAAATTTAATTTAACTTGAGCCCTATTTAAATGCCAAAAAGCGTTGCAGTTACGCTCCATTTGGGGGCTGTATAACCTCGCAAAGAGAATCTTTTGAGTTTTACAAGCTGCCACACAGGATGCACAGACAAATCATGCCAAGCAAAATCAGTCACAGTCTCTAAATGCCACTATTGGTAGAACAACTGATCAACAGCATTCATAATCTTCATGAACAACCAATATATTCTTTCACCAGCCCTGCTCATTTCCTAAGTAATTTCCAGGATGAAACATGCGTGGCTTCAGGGCAAGGTTGAGCTGCCAGGGTAATTTTTTATTGGCATGAGAATTAATACCATAATTCATAAATTATCAAGAAGATACCAGACTGACTGCAGGCAGTCATTAAGTTTTTAAGAAGCTGCACTAACTTGCCCTAACTCACTACCACACAAGATGGGTGTCCAGTAATATTTGGAATGCAAGACCATTTAGTACAAGACCTGACATCTCAAAGGAAGGTTAATTTTGAAAATCCCAGCACCAGCATCTTTGGCTACACAATGCTAGGTAACCTATTAACCATTAATTGTCTAAACACTATCAAGCTTGAAAGTGCGGTTAATTTTTGTATCTAAAAGGAACTTGGTGATAATTGAAGGAAATGGAGCTTCTCAGCCAAGGCTGGGAAACTGAGAGAGGATTCTTTTCAGCTGGAATGTAAATGACAGTTGAAAACTGACAGTTGGGACATGCGGGGTGGGGAATGGCTGAAGAGGAAAAGGCTAACTTCAGGGACAGACTTCAGAGTAAATCAGGCCTCGAGAAAGCTGAGGCAAGTTTTGTGTGGCCGAGCAACAGGGGTTGCTTGGCTTGGACTTGGGCAACAATTCCCACAACTGTTTTACCGTTGCTGACACAGCCTGGGTCCACATGGCTCTGACGGCCTGCCAGCACAAGCACAGGAGGCTGAAGAAACTTTAAGAAACTGAAAACTGGGAACTCACAGGGATTATGATTATGGCATAGACCACTACAAAGTTATTATGCTTCAGCGATAACAAACAGCCCTCAGTACACCCCCTGGTGGTGCGGCAAGGAAAATGGTGCTCGAGAGAAGAAAAATGGCACCAATGTGGGTGAGACATCAAAAATACATGTTTTCGCATTCTGATTGCATGCTTGGACTGCATTTCCCCCAAAAATACTGACCCTAACCAGGCTGCAAAACAATGTGCCAAGGATGGAGAAAGGAATATATTCTATTAGGGTTTGTAGAATCTTTCGGGATCAAGTGCCGTGTTCTACTGGAGAAAGTTTTCCTTCCAAAACTTTCTCCAGTAGAACACGGCACTTGATCCCGAAAGATTCTACAAACCCTAATGATGTTACCAGCCGTGAAAACCTGAAATCTTTGAATATATTCTAATTCTGCCCTAGTCCCCTCCACCCCAAAAAACAGGATTGGTTTCTCCCACCCAACCCCGCATGTCTTTGAATTTCCCCCAAATTTTACTTCTCTGGTTTGGAAGTCAAGGTGGAGAAAACCATGTAGATACAAGTCTTAAATAACAAAGGCAATATTAAAATTATAGAAGCCAAAGCTACCAGACTGTTCTCATGAAAAAAGCATGAAGAGTGGCAGAGAATGTCTATTAGGTGCAACTAGCAGTCCTGCAAACTGGGGATTTAGAAGGTCCCAGTAAATTTAGAGAGCCAGTTTGGTGTAGTAGTTAAGTACGTGGATTCTTATCTGGGAGAACCGGATTTGATTCCCCACTCCTCCACTTGCACCTGCTGGAATGGCCTTGCGTCAGCCATAGCTCTGGCAGAGGTTGTCCTTGAAAGGGCAGCTGCCGTGAGAGCCCTCTCAGCCCCACTCACCTCACAGGGTGTTTGTTGTGGGGAAGGAAGATAAAGGAGATTGTGAGCCGCTCTGAGTGGAGGGCAGAATATAAATACAATGTTGTCGTCTTCTAAATAATAGCTCAAGCTAGATACTGCAAGTTTAAAGCATAGCTCTGGCAACAGAAAAACCCTGTTTTTAGAAAACTTGTCAACTAACACACAGCCGGTGCTTTCCAGATGCTGCCATATAAATACACCTCTAGTATCCCATTGTTTCCTTTCAGAAATAGTTAAGAACTTGCCCCCTAATTGGCATTCTTTGGTTCTGAAAAAAAGGGTTCTTGGGAGGACTTTTTTAAAAAAATTCAAAAACAAACCAAAAACCAGGAAAATAGAACAATTAAGGCAGAGATGGACATTTCTTCAAGGACACTGCATGCTGGCTTTTAAATACATTTCTTATTATGTTGATTGAAAGTGACAAGATCTAATTCAATCTGTTTATGTTTTGATTAACCCTGACAGCACACAAAGGATTCTTCGGCTGCAAAAGTTAAAAAGAACTTAAAGCAGTCGCGTAGAAGCTGCCGGGGGACATGTTCACAGCAACTCTGACAAGTGATGGAAATTTCTTCTAGTTCATTTAAGCATGAGTTTTTAAAAAGACCAATTGCTTAAGTTTCACTGAATATGCATATTAACAAGCCTTTAATAGAAATGCCTCTTTGAGACTTTGAAGGAAACAGATGATCAATTGCAACTACTTAAAGGCTTCACAGTTAAAGGCAGTCTTTGTTTTCTTTTGCAGCCTCCATAATGACAGTAACTTACCAAACCAACATAGTCTCAAAGATATACACCACCAACTTACAGGCCTCATTAATCAATCAACTAACCCTTCAGTTGATTATACCCTACCAGCTAAATCTTGACAGTCCAGTTTGAACCTTATAAAGGTTAAGTGGGAAGAATTGTTTAGGTTAAAGAACACTGTGTTCAGATGCAGAAAGTTTGAGTTCAGGGACAACAAAGTTTTATTCAAGTACATGGACTTTTTATTTCATGTACATGGACTTTGTTGGTCTTAAAGGTGCCACTGGACTCAAACTTTTTTCTGCTGTTTCAGACCTACAGGGCTGCCCGCCTGATTTTATCTAAATTTATAAATTCAGATTAGAGATCTAAAGAAGGTTTCCAACACCAAGGAGTACAATCCTAGAACAGATCTGGATTTTGCCAGCTGTGGCCACACTTTTTGATCTCTGCTACTAATAAAAACCAAAAAACCACTACTTTGGTGGTATTTAGAAATATTTAAAAAATACAAAGTGGTAAGGAGTCAGTTTTTGTTGTTGCTATTGTTGGCACAGCAGCATCCAGGACTTACTGCACTGCATGCACATGTTGAAGCCCAAAATCACAACTGATTCCTGCACTTAACTCTACAAAACCCATCTTCCAACAGCCATTAGCTCCCAGACACTTTCCAAAGCCTTTAAAAAGAGTTCACCCAAAAGGTGAACTTCAAAAAGTTAAGCCACTCATGCAACAAGGCACCAATCATATCACCGGGCACATAAAAGATGTCACAACCAAATAAAGAGAAATGAACATTCAAGGAGGTATGCAATGAACAGTCAAGGTGGACACACAGGCAAGGCTACACAAGGTATTTAAGAAGTGATTATCTGGAAGATTGAATAGAGACAGCAGTTCTAAAGAATGGTAGAAATCCTTCTACTTTCGGATGTTCTTCCTTATTAGGAAAACAATAATAATATAATTTAACAGTTTTGGATAACAAGAAACCTCTTTGTGTTTGATGACCACTAATGAATTGTGGCTGTGTTTATCAGGAGATTCATTTTAACACTACTGAAAAATATATACTTATTGTCCTCTGTAAATAGATTCATCAGAAAACATCCCTTTAAACTATGAAAACATCTTTATGCATCTGCTGTACAATAAAAAAGGACTTTTGTGGAAGTTCAGAGCCTGCTGAGTGTGAAAAGCCATGCTACAAGCAGTCGATGTTACTCTGTGACAGGCATGCTTGTCTACTTTCATTTGATGCATCTGCAGGTGCCTCAGCATTGCCAGGTGGAATGCTGTCCCCAAAACAGGCCACTTACCTTTTTGGTAAACAAGTGCTCCATCTCTTGCAGCTGAGGGCTCCGCTCGATAAGAGATGCTCGGCCATACTCCTGCTTTTTGTTCAGCCTGTTTTTCCAGTCTTCCTCCCCACTCTTCTTCAGGAGGGCCAGCCTAAGGAGGAGGAAGAAAAGCAAGCATATCACACTGAGAAAGAACATGCAGCTGCCTATTTAACAGGAGCCTTCATTCAAAGGGCTGTTGCATGCAGGGCTTTTTCTGTAGTAGGAACTTCTTTGCATATTAGGCCACACCCCTCTTATGTAGCCAATCATTCAAGAGCTTACAGGGCTCTTATTAGAGGGTCTACTGTAAGCTCTTGGAGGATTGGCTACATCAGGGGTGTGCGGCCTAATATGCAAAGGAGTTCCTGCTACCAAACAAGCCCTGGTTGCATGTATTAAAAAGCAAACACACTCAAGGATGCTACAGTACAATTGAGAACTGAGTGTATAGGCAACTGGGCCAATACTCAACTCCAGCAAGTGTAGCTGTATGATTGGGTTTTTAAAATCTATTATATTGATTTTTAAAATATATACTGTGCCTTTTGGTGAATGGTCTCCTATGGGGATTACATACAAAATAAATCATATTAAGAAATCAATAGAATAAATGGGCATCCTTAGAGGAAAACTATGAAACAATGAGTTCCTTACATTCCGCCCCAAACTTGGAAGAGCAGAACAACTTCCACCAAACATACTAAGGGCATTCTAGAAAACATCCTTAGTAGGTGTACACACTTGCCACTGACCATAACATGTATATAACAAGGATGTGTATACTTCATTCCGTTATAATGGCAGTCAACCCTGCCCAACACATAAACTTATTGAGGCTGATTCGCATGTTGTGGGTAACCCAGGGTCCCTACCCTATTAAACAATTCACATGCACTGCCCAACACATGTGGAAAAGGGGCTTCAGCCTCCCTACCTCACCATTTTTCTGACTTGAAACAGTCCACTGGGGGAGCTATTTGGTCTGCTGGGAAAACCCATAAGGGTATATTTTTTTTTTTATTCAGCTTATATCCCGCCCTCCCTGCAAAGCAGGCTCTGGGAGGGTTACATCAGACATCAAACAATGAAAACTGTTAAACAGATTACAATTTCAATATAAAACAAATGAAAATACAGAGAAGACATTAAAACCAAATTTAAACTAGGCTTAAGAAACTTTTCCTTGACAGTAATGACCGATCAATCCAGAAGCCCATACAGATCCTGATCGCTGGAATGAAGGAGGGGAGGCCTAACAGCAAGTGATGTCTAAAAGGCCTGGTGGAAGAGCTCTGTCTTAAGGTCCTGCAGGTCCCTTAGGGCCCAGATCTCCAAAGGCAGCTCATTCCATCAGGCAGGGGCCACAGCTGAAAAGGCCCTGGCCCTAGTCAAGGCAAGGCACAAGCCTCTGGGGCCAGGAACTACCAGAAGATCTTAAAGACTGATGGGGCTCATATGGGGGGAAGTGGTCCCAAAGGTACGCTGCCCGCTGGCTGTATAGGGCTTTAAAAGTAGGAAACTGCCTATAGGGCTAAATTGCACACCCCCATGACCACTGCTCTATATTGTTAGAATAATGAAAAAATAGCACCAGAAGGAAGGCTTAAACCCCTTCCCCACACATGCCACAGTCATGCTCTGAGCTGGACACTGTGTAAGGCAGGAATTCAGGAGAGCCCACAGTCACATGGGACCGTTACACAGGATACCTAGATTCAAATCCAGTAGCACTTTAGAGACCAACAAGATTCTGGGGACATAATGTTTTGAGAGTCAAAGCTCCCTTTGTCAGATACTCGAATCCAGCTGTTCTACTACAGACTAACATGGCTGTCTTCTGAAACTTACACAGGTTGGGACTCAAACTTGTGCTCTCCATGGTAGGTAAATGGCCCTTTAGATGACACTTCTTCCCCACCCACAACCTTTACTCAAAACCCACAAGTGCAATTTGGCCTCCTGCTTCACATCTTCTGCATAGGACTGTACTGTTAGCACTCTTCTAGAACCAAGTTTCAGTATAACTAAGCCTCGCTGTATTATTTTTCCATTTACCTTCTATAGGCTGGCATTAAGATTGCAACCAGCTTGGGAAAGAAACTTGCCTCTCTATACTACTCTGTAAAACACTATGAATACAGACAGAACAATGAATAGCAAATTATTAATACAGCTTTGATTGCCCCAATATTGTGGTCTGGTAGTCATTCTTCCCTGTGGAAGAAGTCTAAGTAATATGGAGCAGCTAATCTTGCGATCTCTTCTCCAAAGCAGACATGGACAAGCCCTTGCATCCACCATCTCATGCCTGGGAGATCTCTTTCACCCCTTTGATTTTTCATTGTGCTCATTCAACAGCCTTTAGGGACAGCTGAGACTTCTGCGACAGCTCAACATTGTGAGTTAAGGTTCTTTATCATCCTTGCTTGGTCATTAGTTTGCCCTTTTATCCCTCAGACGAGTGGGCAGTACGGTATTCAAAGAGACCTTTAAGTGTATGCAATGTTGGCATCGCTTTGGTATTTTGGAAGTGAGCGTGCAGTATTTTCCATCAAAAGTATGAAAAGAGAAACAGCTTCACTGGCTGTTGGTTCAGAGCTCAAGACACAGATGTTATTCTTCCTTGATCTTCTTTAATTAATAAAAGAGACTCTGTAGTATCAGCTACATCAAGCCAATCTTCTAAAACCCATCTTGATGAATGTTATTGATATTGCTCTATCATCTGGGTCATCCAGTAAACTGTGTACACTGCCAGGATGAATTATTGTTTCATGCATACTATCCTTATAATGCCAGAGCAGATGTAACTGGGCAGAAATAACTGAACAGACACCTATCATTGGGACAGTAAAAATTTTGTGTACATGATGAACCAGATTCTAACGTCATTAGAAGCTGAACTGTGACTGAAACTGTTTATATAAATTAATTCATTTTGCATCACTTATTCTGTCCACAGTTAGTCATTGGGGGAGGGGAAGAAACCTGAGAAATCTTGCTGAGTCAGGCATCATCTGCATACTTCAACACCTATTTCCACCAGAAAAGCTAAGAAGAAAATCCTGAGGTTCCTAAAATGTGATTACTTCATCAAAACTTATAATAAGCTATTGCATGGTGTGTGCTTCCAAAAAATCTACTAACTTTTTCAGGTATTCACAGACAAATTAAAATTAAGAAGAATTCCAGGCTTCTTGCTGTCTTTTAAACATTAATTTCAATTCACCAATAGTATTCATCGATGCTGCACTCCAGACAACTGCTGTTTTGTTTTCCTGAAATAAACTCTTTTAAAACAAACAAAAAACAGATTTCAATTTCTTCTAACAAAGTACAGATTGAGTATTAGGAAATCCCCCACTGGATATTCTCACACGTTGTAACTACAAATTCTTCTGTCATGAGGGAAAAAATGTCCACTTTGAAAGAGGAGTTTATTTACCTTTCTTTAATTGACATCGTTTTGCTGGACGCATCCAGAGCATCCTCTGTGATTTCTGTTTTGCTGTCCCTGGAGTCGAGTTTTCCCTCCAACAGCTCAGATGTTTCCTGCTGCCTACAGGATATGGCAAACTGAGAAACATTCTTTGTTGTCACTGCGCCTTCGGGTTCTGGAACTGGCTCAATGTGCTCTGAGGGAGAGAAGTTCAGAATTAGCGCTTGACTGCTATATATATATATATTGCAACATCAGCCAAACTGCCAGACAAGCATCTTCTTTCTTATAGTTGATTACACTAATCAAGTTAGGTATTTGGCCTGCAGAAATAAATCCTTCACAAAACAAATGTCATCTACAATGCTAACATTTCTGGGCTGGAAGAACCTGTCAGAGAATCAGCTTGACAAGAGCAGAATTCACTTAAAACTCTCCAACACAATGATGTCAGATGCTGGATTTTTCACTTGTGCTTGGACTTTTCTGTGACAACAAAATTTTGAAAATACACACAAAAAAGAGGCTGCCAAAAAAAGCAATACTTCTGATACTTGTCAACAAGACCTTGCACTGAGCCGTGATGCAGTCAGTGCGCCAGCAAACTCTCGCCCAATGGGTTCCATGTACCCCTACTGGAAAAGGAGGGAACTACAAGCACAGAGAAGCCAGGGAGCACCCTTCATTCCAAAGGTTTGCTATGAACCATTTCCTAGATGCCTTCAGATAAGCTCCCAGCTAAGATTCTGAGTAAGTATCCTTGTCATGACTATAGTTTTTACCTGTGACGTTTTTATCCCACACTTAATCCAGGCTGCTCATAGTTCTCCCCTCCCCATTTTGTCCTTACAATGACTCTGTGGGAGGCTAGGCTAAGAGGGAGCAAAATTTGTCCAGTGTCACGCAGTGAGCATGGCAGAGCAAGGATCCGAAATCATGTCTTTCCATTCCTGTTTCAGTACCTTAAACCAGTATACCATGCAGGCTCTCAGACAGTAGTGTGGAACCACAACAAATCAGCACAGAAAAATCACAGGAAAAGGCAGACCTCCCACTGCCCCAGAATAATAGTACTCTTGCAGCCGGAAAGCAGCTGTGCAACATTCACAGCCCCCATTGCCACTGTGTAAGTCCCTGTCAGCTGCATGTGCCAGCACAGGATGAAGCACTGCTCTGTATGGATCAGAAGACATGAGTCAAAAGGCCCCACAGAGCTGAACCCAGAAGACCTGAGAGTTGGGTGCGGATTCCTCCACTTTCAACATTCCTTTTGAATGATAAAATAGGTGCCCTTGATTAAATGGGGGGGATTTTATTTAGTTTTATAAAGAAAATTTGCTTTTTACTTATTACTTATTACTAGCCATAGACTATTAGCCCTGGTGTAGGTTAGCCTGATCTTGTCAGATCTTAGAAGCTAAGTATGGTCAGCTCTGGTCAGTACTTGGATGGGATGCCACCGAGAAAGTCTAAGGTTAGCTATGCAAGCAATGGCGAACCACCTCTGAGTGCTTCTGGTCTTGAAAACCCTATGGAGTCACCATAAGTTGGCTGCAACTTGATGCCCCGCCCCCCAATAGTTGGAAGATGCATGAAGCCAAGCTGGTCTGGATCTGCCCATCCCTGCATGGGAGACCTTTTGGGAACCTTATGTATGCTGGGTTCCATGAAATAAGAGAAATACAGTATATACAAGTACTAAAACAAGGTATGCATTATTACAAGTACTTACAAAAGCCGTGACTGACCAGCAGACATCATTGTGTAGGAGACATTCCTCCTCTTTCCCTCAGACAGGGGCCTGCTAGCATCTGCATGCATCAATCAATGGATAGTTTTCCTTCACAACTTCCTTCCATTCATATGTAAAATGTATGCAGATTTAATCCTTCCAGTGATTAAAATTCATACGATTGATTAATCGGCTATGTAGCCAGGACCCCATGAAGCTGCTTACCTCTCAGCAGGGTTGATCGAGTCATTACCCCCTCCAACTCCATCGTTTCTTCAAAGGACTGGCCTCTGACTTCTTGTTTACCCTCCAGGATATCAGCGACAAATTCCTTTTGTTCCGCAGGCTGACAAAGAGGTTGTGGGCTGAACAATTCCATGCTGCTTTTTCGTGGGAATGCGTATTTTGTCTCTTTGTTGTAGTCCTCTGTTTTATTAGAGGCAGGATGTGGGAGCTCTTCCTCAAAGGAACTGTGAGCTTTCATGCCGTTCTCTTCACGTTCTATAAATCCCTTGGGCTCTGCCTCTTCACGCTCCTTTGACTGGCAACTGCTCTCTCTCACTGCCACTGAAGCCTGCCACTGTTCCGTTTTCAGGATATTTTTTAACGAAGTATCCACATTTTCTACTGGCGACTGGTATCTCAAATTGGTGTGGTTCACCTCGCTAGCCGTTTCTTCCCCCACTCCCTTCACGTGCAGATCCTTTGTGTATACTGACGACCAGGGGGGTAACATGGTGGAGACCGTTGTTACAACAGTGGGAGACAAAGGAGTAAGCTTTCCACTGTCATTTTGTACCTGTGCCGAACAACATATGGAGAAACAGAAATTGGCAATTCATGAGAGCCGACTTAATAAGCAGCAATTGTTTTGCCAAATACCCTTAAGAACAATAAGACAGGGAAACCCAACAAGGGTCAAGCGTCATATAACTAACAAAACCTCACAGTGTGTGAATTCCGCCTTCCCCCCATACACAATGAATATCTTCCAAAGTCCCCTTCTGGACTCTGCTCACTAAAATATTGAAAGATAAGTTTTATTCTTTCAGTGGCACAAACCACATTTAATATTTATACAGTGCTTTCCGTGCCCAAAATGCTTCAGCAACATTGTGACAGAAATACTCCTAACAGCTCCCCAAGGTAGGTCCCGTTAGCTCCATTATACAGATGGGGTACTGAGGTCGAGAGCAGCTTACCTCAGGCCACAGGAGTTTGTGGCTGAGATGAGGTTTGAATTGGTGACTTCTTGGATTCCACCTTAGTTGCTATGCTATACCAGACCGTGGTCCAGAACATTTTCGCAACTGGTTTCATTCCTCCTGCCTAAGCGCCTTCCCACAACATTCTACAGAATATTTTATAATCCCTTAGTAGTATTGATGTACTTATTCTTTTAACACATTTCCTTCATATTTCAGTTGCAGGAATGGTTTTCTGTTTACTTCTAAGCTCTCAGCTACACTTTATGGAGCTTACTGCCTTGTTTTCGCACCAGCTGCTGAGGAAGTGTGTTTGTTACAGCGGAACACACTACAGTTTGCTCTTATTGATACAAAGATATCCATCCAACCAGAACTGTGCTATCATGAAGCAACATCATATCACTCACAGCAGACATGTTATGACACCAGATGCAAGAGAAGGAAAAGAACCTGCCACTCATTCTGTCTACATCACCAGAGATCTGTGTAATCGGTAGATTAAAACCTCTAGAGATGCAACTCATACATACAGGAGGACTTAAAGCTTTGAGTAATGCAGCCAATATTCCTTATTTACATTGCTAGGGGTTCTGTACGCCAGATGAACTGCTTTTCTAAAGACTTGCAATAGGAAAAGAACCCTCCTGTATCTTGATGTCTAAACTAACAGGGAATGTTCACTATCTACTCAATAACTTTAAAAAGAAAGCCCAGAAAATCATAATTCTACAAGAAGCATGCAAAACTTCACTTTTGGAGGGACAATATAAGCTTCAAAGATAAAAGAAACAGTAATGTAAAACAAGCACAGTTTCCAGCAATGTAAACCTGCAGTGCCATAATCCAGCTCACGCCAAGAAGTGGACATCTGGGGTGACCTTTTTTAAAGATTCACTCTTGTAACAGTGTTCAAGATCAGCACCCAGTTTCCCAAAGACACAGGGGACGGAATTTAGAGCCATGGCTCTAGTGCTACACACGCTGCAACCTACATCCCTCTGGCAAGAACCTTCCTCACACTTCAAGCTAAGCACTGCAGCTGTTGAGGGAAACCTGCCTGAACAGAGCCAAGCACGGGCATTTCAGTGGACCTTCTGTTCACAAATGCGGTTCTGCATGGCAGATTTCTCCCCATTAAGGCTACTATCTGAACTACTGAAAGAGCTTGGTGATTGCTCAAAGCAGAAAATTGAAAATCATACCTAGAGCAACCAACAAATGATTGGAACAGAGATCCAAAGATCAAGAGTGCATCTGAGGGCTCCACAGTGCCTCTTAAATATTAATGTCAATTAGAGGCTCAGGTTTTCACCTGTCAAAGTAAAAAACCAAACATTTCTTTGCCCTAAGAAGGGTACAGTGCACCCCCCCGACACACACACATGAATATAGATTCTGTACTGACAGCAAGATTGTGCATTTAGAAAGATGTGTGTTCTAGGAATTACAAGAGACATTTTCTGGAAAGATTTCACTGGGACATGTTCTGCCATTCATCACACACACTGAGCAAGGAAAGTGATGACTCATTTGACTGTGACCAGTCCAATGTTAGAACCGGGCTGCTAGAAAAGGGTATACATACAGACCTGCTCAACTTCTCCAAGGGTGACAGGCTGGGTCTGGTAACGCATATTTGACCTCCTTTGCCTAATGTCCCCTCTGTTCCTTGTAGAGATGGCCTTTGTAACTGGCTGAGCGAGTTTGTTGAATAAGGCCATCTTCTCTGCCAAGCTGAGGGTGGAAGAGTCTGGTTCTCCAGACTGCTCTTGTGCAAGAGCCTCTTTGGCTTCTTTTATTTCATCTTTTGCTAAAGTCTTTTGGTGCGCCGATGCCTGCAACCTTAAAAGCAGAATTGGGAATCAGTATTTAGTGTTGATAAGAAGTGAGCACATTCTGTTTTTTTTTTTTAAATACATCTAGAGGTGGAGAAAAATCAGGAACGCTTCAGAAAAAGCGCAGAAAAAGCCAGCAGACATGAAGCGTTAGCAATTTGGATGTGTGCTTCTCATCAGCTTTGTGAATTCTGAGCGAAGAGCAACCAACACAAAAGAGCAGTGGCGGTGTCTGTAAATACCTTTTGCAAAGGCAAGTACAGTAGACTGAACTCGGTGATATTCTGGTTCCCAATTGCCAAATCCTAAATGTAGGGAATGGATTTGCTCTGGGTGGGTGTTCAGGACGAAGGGATTCCTCTGCCCTGTGGGGCTGTGCCTCTCTGACTTCACTACTCTGTCCTGGTCACTACAGGCATATTTCACCCCAGACTTTATTTGGGGCTCTAATACAATGTTGCAGTGCAGAGTTACATGCAGGTCTCAGATTCAGTGGCAGCTCACAGGAGCGGAGTTCCTGAACCTTTCTGAGAGTTCCACCTCCTCCTGAGAGTTCCACCTCCTTGTCCATTGAATAGTATGTGCAGCTGCGTAACAATCCCAGGATGAGCTCCACCACCTATTTTTCTACAAAACGACCCCTGGTTACATGGGACACTTACATACAACTTGCACACTAAACACTGCACTAGATAAGAGAATGGCACTGAACGCCCCCCTTCTAGGCATCAGGTGCTTGGTTTAGAGATCCCTTCTATCAGGGGTCCCCAATAGGTGCTCATGGATGCCATGGTGCCTGCCAACACCTTCTCTGGAGCTTGCCAAGTGTTTTTAGGAAGTGGGTAGAGCCAGGTAGGCAGCAAGCCAGCAAGCCTTCTGATTGCCTATGGAGATTGGATTAGCTGTGCAGATTGCGTTTCCCCCCCTCAAACTCTGCAGGGGCTGCCACAGCACAAGGATCTGCACTGGGTTACTGATGTTAAACGGTGGCAATCATTTTGTCACTCCTGCAGCAGCCAGTTTGTTGCTGCACCCACCAGGCTGTGTCAGAATCTCAAGTGCGCCTGCAGGCTCAAAAGGACTGGGGATTGCTGCCTTTCATCCTAATCCTGTCTTCCCTTCACTGCCCTTAGCTGTTTCCTAGAAACTAAGGAGGGCAAGAGAACATGTGCCATCGTTAGTGCCGGAACACACACACACACACAAACAAATAACCTCTCTTAGCACAGAAGGACCAGTTGATGCAAAAAACAGCATGAGTGATGGAGCCAGCAGCACCCACGAGGGCTTCCCTGAGCATTGTGTGCATCGGATTACTTGCTACATCAAGGATCCAGCCAGCTATATGCGCAGCAGTGACAGCAACACCATTCACCTGCATTGCCATGTCTCTACCTCCTCTGTGTTGATTCTGGGCCTTCCGTATCTTTACAGGGGGACCCCCAAAGAAGAAGGGTAAAATGGCTCCTCACTGGGACCCCAGTGGGCTAAAAACAAAACTGGAGCACCTGACAGAAAAGTCCTCATCAGGGATGTGTGTCAGATTCACATTTAGGAGACTAAGCACCAGAACACATGAACAGAAGGAACGCAGTTCTAGCTGGCTTGGCATCAGGGATGTGTGGCCTAATATGCAAATGAGTTCCTGCTGGGCTTTTTCTACAAAAAAGGCCCTGCTAAGCATGCTATAAGGAGTGGCCAGAAGCAATAAGGTTGGAACCAAGCAACATCACAGAATGATTTATGATCTTGGCCCTTCATAACTTCTGGCTTGGTTTTGTCAGTCCTATCTACATTCTGCCACAGGAGGCCGACAACCTCATTGGTTCTTGACAGAGAAAGGAGGCCAGGAAATATGCAGGTGAGAGAGTTGGAAACCAGCACAGAAAATGCAAGAGAAAACAAGGGCTCCTGTCCAAAGTCTCCTAGCATTTAAAGGCAGCAGCCAACAAAGCAGGCTCTTGTCCGCAAAAGCATACGTAAAGTTCTTTATTAGCCTTCAAGATGCTATGGAACTCAGCAGCATGTTTCTCTGACACTGTCCTTCACATCTCGTTGTAGGCATCAGGGAGAGCAAAATGTAATAGAAACGAGGGAGGGGATCTGTGCTTCCACCTAGAGGTGGTATGAGTTCTCATCCTCTCATTAATTCTGTAAGCTAAAGTTAGAAGCTGCAAAAGGATAAAGAGGAGGGTGCTGGATCTGCTCTTAGGACAACTCAATTCAGTTTGAGGGCTTTGCTCAAGATTTTTAATTTGGAACAATTTTCTCTTCCGAATTTAACAACTGCACTTACTGAAAGCAGCCATTAACCCTAACTGGAAAGCTACCAACTCAAATGCTCATAAGTGGATTGATACATCAGCTAAACAGAAGATAGCAAACATTAAAAGAAATCCTTAAATGTTCCACCAAACTGTCCGATGCACTTGCTGTTATAGATGCATTTG
The DNA here is from genome assembly GCF_032191835.1 of Heteronotia binoei. Lineage (NCBI taxonomy): Eukaryota > Metazoa > Chordata > Lepidosauria > Squamata > Gekkonidae > Heteronotia > Heteronotia binoei. Next base: position 30,044,039 of record NC_083232.1, read on the forward strand.
CTAGCAATGACCCTTGTGCTCCCTGTAACATGCAAGTTGCGTTCCCCCAGTACCTTGTAGGATGTACAGTGCTCTTAACTACAGTGGGATTAGGTATTCTTGCCACTACATTGTGGGTATTCACAGTACATGAGGCAGGGGTAGGTTCACTTTAAAAAAAATAGCCAAGGAAAGGAAAAAGTTCACAAGGAGAGAGAAGAGAGAGGCATTAAGAAACACATACAGTGTTCTGCAGAAGACAAACAGTACTTCCCCCCAATTAAAAGATATAAAAGACTTTTATAAATGGCACAGCCATGTCCCTAACTGTCTTTAGAAAAAGATGCATGCAGACCAGCTGGTTTCTCATAAACCTAGATCAATATTTGTATTTTTATTGCTTTTAAAAAGCTTGTCTGCAGCACCACTTTGGCTCTGCTGGAACATTACAAGATGCACAAAATGCAGGTTAAGAATGGATTATTTTTAAGATGCACATGTTCAGGTGGTTTCTCCTAGTCTAACTGGGAAGAGTTCCTCAAAGCAAGAATCTGATTCCCTTGCCTTACCAACCAAAGTGGCAAGTACCTCTTCTTCTACCATCTTCCATCTATCATTCCATAAACATTTTTCCAGATTACAGTTCATGCAGTTTGCCCTGCTTCATACTCCCCGTAATCCAAAACCAACTCTGTAGCTGTCCCCTCACCCTAGTTCTCATGCACTTCTCACAGAAGTTGCTTCTACAGTGAAACAAAGAAAAAGAAATGGTTCAGTGGGAAGAAAATTTTATTCCAAAACACTAATAGCCCCACAGTGCGTTTCACATTAACCTTCCTCAGTGGGATCTGTGGACTACAAATGCAGCAGTGCTCCCACTAAACCAGTCATATCCCACAGATCCTACTAAGGAAGCTTAATGCAAAATGAGCAGGGGGTTATTAATATTTTGGAATAAAACTTTCTTCCTACGGCATCTTTTTTTTCATTGCTTCCCTCCAGTTGGTGTGGCCCTTCATATTCTTCTCTTTGCAATTAACCTTTTCCTAACTACCAAGTCATAAATGCCAGGAATCAAATGCACTCCCTGTTTGAAAAGTCAAAGGAATAGCAGAACCAACAGATTCAGTGGACTTACGTTGCTGCGATGACAACTTCCTCAGTGGTTACAGGCTGTGTACGTGATCTGTCCTGCATTCGCCTCAGCCTTCTTTCCACAGCTGAATTCCTTGCACGAGGCTTTGGAGGACCTTTCCCATCAAATGACTTCTCCATTTCCTAGAACCAAGCCAGACCCTACAATGAACAGGTCTCAAGCTTCTGCAGAATAGTGCAGCCCAGCTGCTAGCTGGGATAGGAATGTTCCCAAGTATTACCCATTTAACAGCAATTATGTCAGTTGCCAATTTGTTTCTGGGTGCAATTCAAAGTGCTGGTTTTAAGCTTCAAAGCCATTCTTCACAACCTGGGACAACTCTTGCTTGATTGACCATCTCTTTAACTCTGAGTGTCCTCCTATTAGCATTCTTGTTCTTATCTTATGGAATAACCCACCTAAAGAGGTACCCAAGGCTTCCTATTTTCGCTGCTTTTACAAAATTCGGCAAGCCTTTAGTAGCCAAATACCAAATGGGACTCAATACAGTTTCATTTGGGGTTTAGTTTTGGATAGTAACAAAAATGGAAATTGTTACGGGCTGTTTTGCTTAGTAATGCTTGTTTTAGTGGTTTTGGTATTAATTTTTGTAAGCCACTACTGATGTTTACAGAAGTGTGGTATATTTTTTTTAATGAAAAGCCAAACAGACCGAGAGTGTTACAGTTAAGCATGTCTCAGTGCTTGCATGACAACAGTTGGGGGCCCAAAAATTTCAGGCAGGAATTAAACTCAGAAGTTCAAAGTGGCCAATCGCCTTGTGACTACTCACCCTGAAAAGCAACCTCTTTGCAGCAACGCTCAGTTTGGCTCGCTCGTCCAATTTCTCCTCATCTGCAGAAAACAAAGTATAGAACATTATACTACTTTCTGATTTGTTTAAATGGAAAGATTTATGAGAGGCTCTGGGAGACCATTCTTATGTTGCAAGGAGAAGGGGTTTTTTTTCAAACGCAATACGATGTAAGAGACACAACTGGCAAGGAAGTACATAATCAAGTGAAGGTCTGCTCAGCTCTGGACATGGCAGAAACATGAGTTTTTAATGAGAATCTTAGCCGCAGTGTGCTATATAATACAATTCAGGAGAAGGCAAAGAGTTTCCCTTTCCCATCAGTTTCAAGAGAAATGATAACGTAAAAGAAAATTTTCCTACTTCCTGATTACAAAAAACAAAGAACCCTTTTTGTACTCTGCACCTGGAATTTATACTAAACACATAAAGTTACATAGATAGAAGGCATAAAGACCACTGGTTTGCCACACTTCTATGATGTAGTCATCACTCATCCATAATACAGAGGATCAAGCTTTACAAATCAAGACAATTTGTATCTTGCTTTCTAATCTATGGAGCTTATTATGAGATAATACCAAACGGCAGGGATTTTAAAAGCTAGAAGTAAGTAGGCTTGAATAAAATGAGATACTAGATGTTGAACTTGTTAGAATATTTATTCTACAAGCTGTTAAATCAATGATATCTATTTGAAAGTTCTAATCTGGGCCATTTCTAACAACTGTGGAATAGATAACATGTAAAGGTAGTCCCCTGTGCAAGCACCAGTCGTTTTTGACTCTGGGGTGATGTTGCTTTCACAACGTTCTCACGGCAGACTTTTTACGGGGTGGTTTGCCATTGCCTTCCCCAGTCATCTACACTTTCCCCCCAGCAAGCTGGGTACTCATTTTACCGACCTCGGAAGGATGAAAGACTGAGTCAACCTGGAGCCGGCTACCTGAACCAGCTTCCGCTGGGATCGAACTCAGGTCATGAGCAGAGGGCTCCAACTGCAGTACTGCAGCTTTACCACTCTGCGCCACGGGGCTCTTAGATAACATGTAGATGGCACCATTTAAGGAAATAAACACATCACTGAACATTTTAACATCTACTTCCTGCTTGGCCAACAACTCCTTGCTAGATCTTTGTGTTACATACATCTACCAGCAATATAAGTTTGCATTGGCCTCAGAAGGTCTGGTGTCACTGTCCTAAGTATTCTAAATTTATCCTAAATGCATAAATACCGTAATAAATGGGTAAGTACAAGTTTGGATACCTAGTTAGCTGATAGATTCAGGTGGGCAGCCATGTTGGTTTGAAGCATCAGAACAAAGTTTGAGTCCAGTGGCACCTTTAAGACCAACGAAGTTTTATTCACGGTATGAGCTTTCATGGGCATGGTGCCACCAGACTCAAACTTTGTTCTGGTTAACTGATGTTCTCTGAGCCCCCGGGGACACTGGTAACTGACGCTTTCCTTTGTCACATTACACAAATTACTTTGGTAGCAGTATACTGAACTCTAAGATTACAATTTGCTTCCTACTGAAATGGTTTGGATGATTTAGGAAGGTCCCAAAGAACAATACCTCAGATATTTCCAGTATAAACAGAGGTTTTGCATTTAGCAGACAAAAAGCTCAAAGAGAAGAAAGGCCATTTAATCCCTGCAGATTCATTAAGACCCCCCCAAAACTAAAATTTTATGAAAAAGGAGGCCTGCCTTGCTGGCTCCCACAATGAATAAAAATTACCAAGATCATGCAACTATTATACATTGTGTCCCACCCAGTGGGGGGGGGGGCAGAACCATCAGGATGAATTTGCTCTCCTGAAGCAACTGTCCATGTCTCCCTATTGATACCTACCCTCCTGTTTTTAGAACCCTGTGTTACCTAACATTTGACATAATAAATTACAGGAAATTATACTACAGTGCATGGATTTAACAAAGGAAGGTTGTCTAAACCACCTCAGATTTAAACACAATTATGTTACCTTACCCCCTCAGCCTAGTTTCCAAGCAGCAGTCCAAACGGAATCCATTTCTTCACATATTGTCATGCTTAAAACATATGCAGAACCCCCTAAATACATTTAGTTTTGCTGGAGGCTGATTCTGACAACTGAGTGGAAAGTTGCAGGCCAAAACACCTTCCAACATGGCCTGTTGCCTAGTTTCAATCTCACAGATGTTGCTTATGCTTACCCACATCCTCCCTCTTGGTTTGTGATGGGGAGAGCAGCATACCATGCAGAGAGTCAAAGTCTTTCTTTGAATAAGCACTTGATACAAAAATCTAAAATAACAGAGAGAATATAGGGAGAGAAAAATGCACTTACCCTCAGGAGCCGGCATGACTGGACTGAATACAGACCTATAGAATTTTTGCAAGGGAAAAAAACACACAAATCAGTTAGGGGGAAAAGACTTAAGTTACGTTTACAAACCCCTAAGCCTAACCCATAGGTAAGTGGAACAGTAAACAGATTGCAAATCAGAGGGTTCCCCCCCAAAGTTTCAATATTGTATCATTTACAACTCTAAAGCAGAAAGGCCAGCAAATCCAGCCAAGTGAAAGTTGCATGAAGGAGAATGGACCTGTTTTGTTCAACATCTTTATTAATTATTTGGATGAAGGAATAGAGGGAATGCTTATTAAATTTGCAGATGATACTAAATTGGGAGCGGTGCAAACACAGAAGAAGACAGAAACAGGATACAGGATGACCTTGACAGCCTGGAAAAGTGGGCTAAAACCAATAAAATGAATTTTAACAGGGATAAATGTAAAGTTCTGCATTTAGGTAGGAAAAATCCAATGCATGGTTATAGAATGGGGGAGACTTGTCTTAGCAGTAGCAGTGTGAAAAGGATCTAGGGGTCTTAGATCATACGCTGAACATGAGTCAACAGTGTGATGCGGTGGCTAAAAAGGCAAATGCAATTTTGGGCTGTATCAACAGAAGTATAGTGTCCAGATCACGTGATGTGATGGTATCGCTTTGCTCTGCTCTGGTAAGACCTCATCTGGAGTATTGTGTTCAGTTTTGGGCACCACATTTTAAGAAGGATATAGACAAGCTGGAACGGGTCCAGAGCAGGGCGACGAAGATGGTGAGGGGTCTGGAGACATAGTCCTATAAGGAAAGGTTGAAGGAGCTGGGGATGTTTAGCCTGGAGAGGAGGCGGCTGAGAGGTGATATGATCACCATCTTCAAGTACTTGAAGGGCTATATATAGAGGATGGTGTGGAATTGTTTTCTGTGGCCCCGGAAGGTAGGACCAGAACCATTGGGTTGAAATTAAATCAAAAGAGTTTCTGGCTCAACATTAGGAAGAACTTCCTGACCGTTAGAGCGATTTCTCAGTGGAACAAGCTTTCTCAGGAGGTGGTGGGCTTTCCTTCCTAGGTGGTTTTTAAACAGGCTAGATGGCCATCTGACAGCAATGAAGGTCCTGTGAATTTAGGGGGAGGTGTTTGTGAATTTCCTGCATTGTGCAGGGGGTTGGACTAGATGACCCTAGAGGTCTCTTCCAACTCTATGATTCTATTATTCTAATGGTCAGACAAAGCATTAAAAAGATTAAAACTTGATTCTGCAAATTAATGGTTCTCACTGATTTATAGTTTCTAATTTTTTTAAAAAAAAAATGCCTTGTGCGTATTTTTGTCTGTTACAGTTGTGAGCAGTTTTGATAACTTAAAAAAACACTTTTATTTGAAAACAAAAAATGTAAATTGTCAGCCTTTCATTAAATATTCACCCTATACAAAGAAGAAGAAAAAATCAGGACCTCGGAGAAACTAGACTTTTGGAATGACTGTGAAATGCCACTGAGAGTTCTTTAGAGTACACTCCTTATTAGTTCTCTCAACAATGCTAACCCAGTGTACTCAGCTATACAAATGCCTACCTATCAGTTTCTTTTCGCTCTGCAGAAGTTATAGGTTGAGTCCTAAATCTCTCAGAAGTCTTTCTACTTTCCCCAGGAGAAAAATAGCGTCTCAGCCTTCGTGACCCTCGTTCTTGTTCAGCATAGGCAGACAAATCACTACCTGATGTTGGTATCCCAAACTGAGATTCACTTTTAATCACATCACAGAAAGTGCAGAGAAAGGAAACAAAGATGACAGGGAGAAGGGAGAGAGGAGGGACAGAGAGAAAGAAAGATGGACAAATATAAGCATCCCATCAAATCAGTCTATTATAGATCACTCTGCATGCTCCTAGAATATCATGCACAGAAAAGTACAAGTCATTCCATTCCAGCTACCCAACATCAGAACTTGCATTTAGCAAGCAGAAGCACAAATGAACAAAAGAATTCAGGTCAACTCAAGCTCCAAACCACACTAAAGTGAGAGTTGAACTGGGTGTCTGAAGCGCTGCAGAACACAACTGATGTTGAGTTTTGTGTGCCATTCACGCCAAGGACGTGCAAGCGTCACACCAAAAACAAAAACAAAAGCAATCAGAAACGTCACCTACAGTTCTGGTTTCTTGCTGGCATTGGCAGTTTCCAAAAAGGCATTACGGAGTTGGGCAACAGAGACTTTTGTGTCAACCATGGTAATCTCACCATTCGGGATCTTGGTTTCGGTGCTCTGAAACTCCATTGCGTTCTTTGCAATATGCTCCTTACTTCTGAAAACCTCTAGCTTAGGAGAACCAGTATGATCAGACACTGAGCGGGTAAGGAGTTTATATTTAAATGGAGTCTCTTCCCGAACTTTCGCTTTAGCACTTTGAAGATACATCACTCTTTCGCTCCTTTCAACATTCTCACGAGTCTTCGCTGGAGGCCCAGGCATCCACTGCTTAAACTGCTCCTGCTCAAGTTCCAATGACTTTGGCTTGCCACCTGGAGGCTTCTGACATTCACCTCCTTCGAAGTGGCGCTCTTTGCTCTTCCCTTGCCTACGAATCTCTGATGGCAAAATTGGTTGTCTTCCCTGGTCAGCTTCTAAACTGCAGACAGCAATTCTTGATGATCCATAATTCTGATGCAAGTCACTTTTTTCATCATCCATTGTAGTATCTGTTGGGAATTTGGTATTTGCCATCAAAGGGAAACTACTAGCAGGGTTGCTTTTGGGTTCGTCGGAGACCACCAGTTTAGCTGTATGAGGCACTCCAGCAGGCTGGATATAGCCATGTGTTGGTTGGCGAATCAAACTAAGTGGTTGATTGGCAGCCCTATGGAAAGCAGACGTTTCCGACTGCAGAGGCACGAAATTAACAGGCACTGGGCGGGTCTTTCTCTGAAACACAGTGTCTGTAAGAAGTTCAGGGCTTCCACGAGCACTTTCCTCTTTCACCAGTTTCTCTCTAACTTTTACTCTTTAAGAAAGAAAAACGGATTAAAGATGTGGCACGGCTGTAACTAAGCTGGGAGGAAAAAAAACATGCACCAACCTTGGGAAGATCCAGTAACACTCTGTTTTACACATGACGGTAAACAATGAGACAAAGTAGGTGATATCTGAGAGTCTTCCTATTGTGTGCCATTTTCCAGAGTGCAATTATTGATATGGAAAAGGCACTGACTTCAGTGGAGCCCCTTTTCGGGCACCTATTTTCATGCATTGCAAAAATAAAAAAGCTGTTTTGAACAGTTTAGAGCCCTGTGTCTACTGTGCAGCAGAGAAAAGAAGACCTAAATATGCCCAAACAAAAATGAGCTTTTCAGCTTCCTATGTGCATCACTGAAAAGCACATACTTCAAAATCAAGCAACTGGTTATGCTCTTTGGTATTAACTCTGTTTGATGCCACAAGAACTGGGTGGTTCCCTCCACCTTTTTTAGTACATTCACACTGAGAATGAAAAGACTAGATTATACAGTAATGTGGAAGAAGGAAAGGCTATATGAATTCTAAACAATCAGAAAGTTGGTTGAGAGAACCAAATCTCAGGAATTAAAAGCCAAGTCTTACACTATTTAATATAGTCAAATACAGATATACTTTCTTTTTGTGAATAGCACGTTACAGCAGGCCCTGTAATAAGAGCCCTGTAAGCTCTTGGAGGATTGGCTAAATAAGAGGGATGTGGCCTAATATGCAAAAGAGTTTCTGCTACAAAAAAAGCCCCGATTATATTGCTGCTTTCTGAGCATTTTGCTCAAAAAGAAGCAATGTGAAAACATGTACACTGTTCACAAAGGAAGGGAGGTTCTTTTTTGTACTCTACATCTTAGGGTAAAGATAATATAAGAAACAGCCCTTAGAAAGCAATTAGTATAGTAAAACAAGGTGTAACAGCAATAGATAAGTACCTACAGAGTTATAAATAACCATGTGGACAAAGGCTATCAATAGCTAGTTAATTGATAAAGAGAACAAAGCTTATGATTAAATCGGCTAAAATGATGTATATTCAATATGGCAAATTTACTTTGCTATAACTCTGGGGAGACATGAAAACAGAGTGAGAATTTTGTGGATAGTCGGTTTTAAAAATTATATTGGGATATCATTTTCAACCAAACTTTTACTTTGGATCTGTTTTAGTTCTGAAAATATAATATATTGATTTTTTTAAAAAAAGGAAATAGAAGAGTGATATTAAGAGATACTATTCTTTGGAAATTTCCATCCTCCTATGTGTACTTATGTAGGAATAAATTACACTGATTTCAACTCAATTATACAGGATTATACAGGCTTTTTTTGAGAAGGAACGTACAGGAATGCAGTTCCAGCTGGCTTGGCACCAGGGGTGTGTAGCCTAATATTCTACCAAAAAGCCCTGTGTGAAACAATGGTGACATCAGGGGGTGTGGCCTAATGTGCAAATGAGCACCTGTTGGGCTTTTTCTACAAAAAAGTCCTGTGTGTACCTGAGCCTAACCAGCTCTGCCAAGCTACTGCATTTGTCAAGAAACAAAGCTGACACTGAAGGAAACAGGGCGCCAGTGTAGACACAATGCCACCTTATATTTTAACCATGGTTATGGGAGTTGGCCACAAGACCATGAACTCTCCATCTCTTCTTCACACAAAATCCCCTACCAACCTTAACATTGGGTTAGGACCAAACCAGACTTGACAACTTCCATGTCACCACAGGCTTAAACCAACGTTAAAGTCTCGCGTCAACCAGGATCTGAAGCTTGGTGGCAAGCTCTGGTTAGCTATGGCTAAGGTCAATATGGCTGAAGACATTCAAACATGAGAAAAAGAGGACTGAGAAGTATGCATGATACCATGGCCAACTCCCTCTCTTCCTCCCCTTCAATTATGGCTCAAAGACGAGGTTGTTTCACAAGATCTGGGTCCCTGGTTGTTTGCAAGCTTAGACTTTTTATCTAATGCAAGTTCTCACACAAATCAAAACAAGTCCTTATTATGAGTGAATAGTATATCAGTAGGCAAATTGATTTGTAAAAATGTGTTTGCAAACAGGGTTTACGTTTGTACATTGCATTCAAACACATCCCCATTTGATAAAGGAAAGACATAAGACAGCAGTTCTCAAACTTTAGCAATCTGAGGACCCCCCCCCCCCCCCCCGTAGTTATCAAAATAAGTTTCATAGTCTCCTAAGCACTCTTGGGCACACATGTCATATCAGACAGCTCCTGGTCAAAGTGTCTGCAGCAAGCCGCATATGCCAGTGCAAGTTTCCATCCTCAAAGAAATACAAGACCCTCTAAAAATAGTTTTAGAAAAATAGGTTTAGTCCAAACATGGCCTACAAGGTCAGGTCTCAGAGGGTACTTGTCCTACAGGACCAAAGCTCAAAAGAGACCGTTCCACACACACTGCCCAGTTCTAGTCAATCTCATCTCTTTGTTGGACGTGACTTTGCTCCAGAGACTGCAAGATCAGTTACTACAAGATTGGTTTGACAGAGACTAGAGCAGAGCAGGAGCAAGGAGGAGCTTAGAAAAACTTTTAGAACTGTTCAGATATTGAAAAATGTGAAGCATCACACAAAGTTCAGCCTTCTAGTATTCAACTGAAAACTGCCATTAGCTGTTATCTACGGATGCTGGGTGATATTTCTCTTCATCTCTACAATGAAATCCTGCAGAATGGAAAATAGAATGAAAATCATTTTGATTTTACACAGAAAGTAACTATGACAACTGCAATAGAGCTGCACCTCCTTGTTGTCAGGGCTACTCCAGTTCCTAGGGCCCAGCAACCAATCAGCACATATTCTGGCTAGCTTGCCAAGGTGACCAGGAAGCCAGGTCACCACAGGTGGAGCAACTCTATGAGCTCTGACCTTCTGAAAAAGGTGAAAGCCAATTCCATCCCCTTCCTTGCTCCTTTCTTGGAAAACTAAGAGAATTCTGCTTGAATGTTAGCTGGATAGTACAACAGGCACTTGGTCTCTGTCCCTTACAGAAGAGTTGAGAACTTCCTGGAGTACGCTTGCAGACTCCCAGGGGCTCCCAGACTCCAGTTTGAGAAATGCTGACATATATACAACTTTAAATACGGAACAATGCATCAACTACACAATCCTTTAAATTCTTGCATTGAAAGGAACCACAAGGTGTGGGCAGAGCAAGTTCCCGCATTCAGTGCTTGCAACATGTCACAGACTAGTATTCTGTCGCATTTAAGACAGCAAGGAGGGGAAATGTGTTAATGATAGGGCTAAAAATAAAACTGGTGTTTAGCTAGTGCCAGTATTATATAGCTGTGGAGCAAACACTAAGGGCATGTCCAGTGTTCCCTACCAAAACATCCATTAGTTACAAGTGACAAAAAAGCAGATAGTCCATCCAAGGAAGGGGGAAGGGGTGTCATCAGAGCAGTTCATTAAAAATAATCACATCCATTAATGAGTGTAAAAACACTTGTTAAATGATGATAGGGAAAAGAAAAAGAAGGTAGCAGTCTGATTATTATTTATTAAGTCACACAGCTACATGGCAGGATACCTGGAGGGCCAGTTGATAAGTGAAGCTGTATCCCCATCCGAATCTTTCTGAAGAAACCAATCTGGTTTTGTTTTCCCTGCACTACTATAGAAAATAGAGCTTCAGAAGTTTTCCTGGAAATATGTCAACGCATGCACACTCAATCCCCCCCTACACCACCCCAAGTTTAATTGTAAACAGTGCTTTTACCTGAATCAAAATAAGACTTTGGCTTCTAAATGTAGAAGGTTTCTAGCCTTAGAATAGCTATGTATTCATACAATTAGGAATATATGTAAAACAGTTAAATCTTTGATGATAATTCTTTTTAAATCCTACCATTCCCAAGATTATCTACATCATTACCTATTTGTGTATTTTTGTGACGTTATACATGGATGCTATTTATATATAACCAAACTGCTCTCTAGAAAAATAAGTATGAACCTTACAATGAAACTAACAAAATACACTGGTTCAACAAAACGAATGCAGAGATTTTAAAGGAGGGGTGATTGTCTTTTCCATTTCAAAGCAGTAGAACACATTGCATTGGGAGAAAAATGAAAACTATAAAAAATAAACCAAGTCAGATAGACCTTAAATAAGAAGCTCCGCCTTTACAGTGCCTGGTCTCTACCTCTCTCATAACTTTACAGTATAAAAACCTAAGTTATGTTTAATTTTCAAAGTTCACCAAAGAGAAACAGAAAAGTACAACAATGACAACTGCATTCACATCCTCTCAGCAGTCACCGCTCTCATCCCAAGAACCCCACAAAGATCTTGATTGGTGTGCAGCCTAGAGAGTTTAATGCCAGAGTGAACTAGTACAAATTGCTTTATCACAGAGCAGCTTTAGACCAGAGTCACAGTGACCCAAGATAAAGCCTCAAACAGAAATTCCAGGGAAGGAAGCCAGGCCCAGGGTTTCCTTTGAGAGAGTGTTTGACGTAGGCTGAGGCTCTGGAGAATGAACACAGATTTATCCTGAGGTAATGACTCCCACAAGATTGTGTGACCTCCTAGAAATGAAACTGTGACAAGGAGCAGAAATTCCATAAGAAGTAAGATAAGAAGGTAATACAATGAGGAGTAAAATTTAAAAACAGCCCATTCTGTGGGCCCAGAAGGAATAAACTATATGTGATACAAAAAGTTAGCACATAAAGGCTCTAAAGACATAGGTGTAAAGAAATCCTGCTACTTAGCAATCATGCCTTTTACATTCAGATGATCAGGTTGCCTTCATTTCTATGGTGGTTCTCATAACACTCTTGAGAACACTTAAGAATCAGGGCTGCATAACATGATTCACTAATTCCCTGAAGTGTGCAAGTGGTCTTTATTTACATATGTGGTTTCCTTTTTGTTGCTTTTGGCACATTCACCACCTTGCTTTATTAAGGTTCTTGCAGTGAACATGTTGACACCAAGGTGCTTTGTAACCGCATTTAGCTTCATCCTGCAGTCACATTTAGCTACTTCCTGCAGTCACTGAGGGCAAGCACAGTTCATGGTTGGGTCAGTTATCCTTACACTACTCACTTGGTTGAGCCTAGCCAATCAGGGCTCATAGAAGCCACAAAGCCAGTTCAGAGGGAGGCCCATGTTTTTTTGACAAAAGGATGTTTGCTCCTTTTCTTAACAGACTCCTGCAGGCAGAACAATCTACAAGAATGTTCTAATTCCCTCCCCCCCCCCAAAAAAAATCCTGTGGTTTGTTTTGCTTAGGGAGCCTTAAGTCTCCCTCTCCCTCTCCACAATTGCAACTGGGACCTTTATTTAGAGAAAATATTCCCTTAGAGGGTAGGACAGAAGCATAAGTGGAAGACATGATGAAAGACTTCTTATAATCTTAGGCTTCCCAAACCTCCCGCTCTGGCGGAAGACCCCTGGGTTCGCAGCCTCATCTCCCGCTCTTCAAAAATTGGGAAGCGGGGGGTGGGGGGTGGAGGGGGGGGAGAACATACCTGTAGGCTTCATGTTATTATAGAGCTCCTGAGCCGTTTGTAAAATGTATGCCCCTTTAAGGCTGGGCAGGAAGCAGGAAGGGCTTGGGAAAACGGCCCCTCCCTTTCTTTTGCTTTCGTTTTCACAGCAAGAGTTCTCCAGAAGAAGATCTGGTAAGTATTTGTGTGTGTGTGAGAGGGAGGGGGCAGGGGATTCCCTGGTTTGGAGGCCCTCCCCCCTTTAGAAAGCGTGGGGGGGGAGGGAAATGTCTACTGGGCACTCTATTATTCCCTATGGAGGACGATTCCCATAGGGAATAATAGGGAATTCATCCGTGGGTATTGGGGGCTCTGGGGGGGGGTCTATTTTTTGAGGTAGAGGCACCAAATTTTTAGTATAGCATCTAGTGCCTCTCCCCAAAATACCCCCCAAGTTTCAAAACGATTGGACCAGAGGGTCCAATTCTATGAGCCCCAAAAGATGGTGCCCCTATCCTTCATTATTTCCTATGGAAGAAAGGCATTTTAAAAGGTGTGCTGTCCCTTTAAATGTGATGGCCAGAACTCCCTTGGAGTTCAATTATGCTTGTCACATCCTTGTTCTTGGCTCCACCTCCAATGTCTCCTGGCTCCACCCCCAAAGTCTCCTGGCTCTGCCCCCAAAGTCCCCAGATTTTTCTCTAATTGGACTTGGCAACCCTATATAATCCTTATAATGTAGAAATAATTACAGTACTCTTCTAAGTGGTCTAGCTATCTGAATATACCTCATTAGAAACCATTTTGGTTATTTCCTCCTTCAGAATCAGTTTGGACCAATGATTTCTTTATAAGTTTACCTGCCAGCGTAACTAAGACCATTTTTGGGGAAGTGGATCCTGATCAGCCAACTCTGTTAAGACTAAATGATGCCAACAGCCTCCTTCCGCTCTCCTACTGGCTCCTTTCCCACAAATGCTTTGAAGCTGCTTTTTACACACCAGGTGCTGACAATCACAGGGGGAAAATACTCCCCTTTATTTCTAAGTTTAGGAAACGAGCAGTGAGAGCTTTCACCACAAGCAAAATGCTTTTCCTCCCATCAAACTTGTACTTCTCGTAATAAGTACTTTGATCAGAGCTTTCATATTCTTTACGTTAACTGCAGTCCACAGAAATTGTTCAGAAACTCTGGGATTGTATAAAACAATATTCTGAGTTTTGACAGAAATTTAACTCAGAACTAGGTGCTACACATTAAACATATGGTTACTGGTTGAGAACAGCAAATTCAACATTTAATTTCCTTCTTCAAGGCTATGTCCTCATGACAACTCGCCTTGTTCTACCCATCAACAGCATACAGTATTATGGGGGCAGAGTAATGAGCTTGCAGAATAAAGTCACATTGTCACAGATTTTGTGGGAGGAAATAAAAAAAGGAGAGGAGGCTACTATTTTGGTGACAACTGTGCATTTAACACATTGTGTAGTGCTGACTTAACCCTGTAGGAGCAAAAACACATGTGAAAGTGAAGTTGCTAGTTCTTTTGCTCGTTTGGAGCAGATATTCAACCTTTGGGGCATTTTTATTGAGTTTTTGTCCATTGTAATTTGGGAATTTCTAAAACAAATTTCTGCAAAATTGTTTGACTATATTAAAAATATCAATTCCTCTTGTGTCAGGTAGTTCCTGGAGTCCTTTCAGCCATGCATCCACAAACATTTCAAACGCCACTGTGATGTAACACCTTGTCAAAACTGACATTTGGCTCGTGCTTACCTATTCCCAAGATTTCTGATCTTATAACCTTAGTACATAGACTCCAGCTTCTTTATTGCAAACATAAGATACATACTGTAACTAGCAGAGTTACCAACCTCCAAGTGGGGCCTGAAGTTCCCCCAGAATTATGACTGATCTCCAGACCACAGAGATAGATTCCTCTGAAGAAAAAGGGAGTTTTGGAAGGTGGGTTCTATAGCATCACATCCCTGCTGAACTCCACTCCCCAAATCTCCAGGAATTTCTTTACCCAATGTTGGCAGCACTAGTGGCTACTATTCCAAAACAATTGAAATCATCTTCCAACCCTCCACTGCTGGTCTTGTCACTATAAACACAAAAACTAAGCATAATATATTTACAAATGCAATAACTCACACATCTTAGTAGGTAACTATTTTTCTACTTTTTAGCTGCTCAGTTTCCCATTATCTTTAAGACTAAGATTGTAAGGTCCTTGGAGTACGGACCATCTATGCCAACAGCACCACTCTCTAAAACAGCAAACTTACCCTAATCTGGTATCACTGAGGGAATGACTTGGTGAAGCTAGCTGCTTTGGTGAAGACAGGGAAACCCTGTGAGTTTGCTTTGGCGAACTTGGCACTTCATTCTGGGCGGAGTCATGGCCAGGAAACGACAAGGGCGTTGGAGTCTCCAAAGCAGATGATAAATCATGTCTACTGGAACTATGCTCTGGTGCATTTCTCTCATTATCTTCTTTCAACTGCAACGTTTCCCACTCTGGAGAACTCTTTCTTGCATGCTCTGAATGCTCTTTCATCTCAGGAGCAACAAGTCTCACCTCCTTATGTTCACTTCTCACTGAATACATGGAACTATAATCTTTGCTTTCATCCTCTGGTTTCTCGCTTTTCAAGACTTTCTTCTCGATCACATCTTGATCTTTCCTCATTCTGGTGTATTTGGATGAGTACTCAGAGTCCACATCTGAATCTATAGAGAGACCATATTTTTCAGCCAGCTGACGTCGTCTCTCTGCCTTATATCTAGCTATTCTTTCTGCTTTAGACTCAAGTCCCCTGGAATCCATGACTAATGGACTGTAAGAAGGCCTTGTTTTTCCTCCAGTGGATTCTTCCGGGTATCTGGGACTAGACTGATTCTCTACTGAAGAATCTGAGGTTTCTTCTTCATTTGATTTTCCTGTAGCAAAAAATACCCAGAAGGGATTAGTTTTCTCTCACCTGTCAACAATCAATTATTCGACCAACAACCAGTACAAGTGGAGAGGAACACCTTCTGTCAAATAATGCACTTTCTATTTATTTTTTTTACACTCGTGATACTTTTTCCTCATGCACTCTCTTCTGGTCATGTAGTTATATGGTAAGATCTTTTTACTTTCCCAGACCATCGCAAAGCATTAAGCAAGCTTAGCATAAATATACCAAAACATATTAGAATCACGTATTGGGGTGTGCAAAAAAACAAAACAAAACTCAAAATGTTATTTTTGGGGTTTGGGTATATATTGAACCAGAAAAAAATATTAGTATTTATTGCTATTCTTGAATCCCAATACCAGCATGGTATTCAGATTCTGTAAATATTTGGGATTCCTGATTTTTTTTTCAGGACCAATGGACCCGAGAAGACAAAAAACAAGAGGATCAGCTGGAATGGTGAGGAGCTGAGAGCTCCAAGCGACCCCAGCTGATCCCGGGCTGGCTCATCTTTGCAGCTCAGTTTAAATCAAGCTGCAAAGAAGGGCCATCCCCAGCCAAGGGTTCTTCCCACAGGCTGTACTAGGCAGCCCAGTTTAAACCAGACTGCCTGACAGAGTTGCGCCCAGTTTAAACCAGACTGCCCGACAGAGTTGCCCCCATCCGCCATCATTTCCAATGATGGGGGAGAAGGCACGTAAAGGGATCACGACTCTGTGGCAAGTCAACTCTAAGGGATTTCAAGGGCTTGCAGTCTCTTGAAATGCCTTCCCTAAGCTGAGAGTTCACTATGAAGGCATTTAAAAGGACTGGGAGTCCTTTAAATGCCCTTTAACTGCAGCTATCCAGCTGTCCCCCCAAAATTGAAATTGTTTTGATTTCTTGGTGTGGCCATTTTCAGAAAGCTGAAGCAGTACCTCACTCAGTAATTAGCTGAGAAAATACCTGATAAATACCAATAAAGTAGATAAAACAGAGAAGAGGAGAATCATTAGAAGAAAGGCAAGAGAAAGATGTGCAAAATCAAATACTTTAAATCAAATAAATACTTTCTAAATGAAATATAACCATGTCTATTAAAACTTAAGTAAACTTGAGCAGCTGAACTACCTTATATGTTCATATGAGGTTGAAATGTACAGCTATCTGCCAAAACAATTCAAGTTTTAACCAGGATCACTGGAGCAGAGATGACAGGGTGCTCAACCAGTTATGCAGTCAGTCAAGCCATCTTTTTTTGCTAGTTACACTTTGAAAAGTAAAGAACAACAAAAATGTATGAAACAATTATATACCAGCTACTCCTAGGCAGGCAGAATGTCTGGTAGTTTAAATCTTCTCCAGCAATAAGTTTAGCCAATGATACTGTATTTTAGAAACATAACTCTTACCAAAATGAGGGCTATAAGGATCTGTTGCACGCATATATCTTGGTGTATCTTCTTCTAGCAAACGATGGGTAACCAACCCAGGGCAGTTTTGTGTAAGTATAGGCTGGGCATCATTTTCAATTCCTTCTAAACGTCTGGCTATCCTCTCTTTCCTGAGAAAGATAGAAAATGTTGTGTTGGATATGATGCCTACATGACTCAAAAATTTTTTCAGAATGATACAGCAGGTTACAGATATGATCTGTGCTTTGACAGATGTAAAGGAAGCTGTAGAGTTACCTTTTCATCTCCAAGATATCCCGCCTCTTTGGTTCGAAGAGTTTTCTTAATTCAGAAACTAAAATAAAACAAAAGCACATAAAATATTAGAAATGCAAAACCCTTCATCCTTTGAACAAAAAGTTTTGTATCTTCACAGAATATTATTAAATTAAATAACACCAGACTTTCTTAGGTCACTCGGCATGAAAATATTTTATAGACTGTTTGCAAACCGTGAATGGGTCTTCACTTCAATTGAACATTACTAGGATGTTGCATGACCACATGTGACCATAGACAGACAGCAAAGGGAAGCTGTTATTTTATAGGCTTTTTTGCTTTGAAAGAAAAAGAGAAGCCTGGGTCTGCTATCACAGAGTTGGAAGGGGCCATACAGGCCATCGAGTTCAACCCCCTGCTCAATGCAGAATCAGCCTAGAGTATGCAGTGTTCTGCATTCCCTTGACACCAGGTATTGCTGTCTTTCTGTAGCACTACTTTCCTCCCAAGTTTTGGACAAAGACAAAGGCAAAGTTAATTTTAATCTGCAGTTAATTCTGCAAACCAGTAAGACACTCTTCGGCAGCCCTTCACCTGTTTCCAAATGTACTGATATTATGGACTTGTGGAGAGACTGACTAACTTTTATGAAGTATCTAAAAAAGCATATATTCTCTTGATTTAGATGTTCTCCCCAAAGTGGCAGGAGTAGAAAGCGAATTAGTAAATGAAAAGAGCCATTCTCTTGGGTAGAATCTGAGACATACAAACAACCACTGAACAGGACCTATGATGCACAACACGATTTATATTCAGTCATTTATAAAGCTGATTATATTTTGGTATGAAATACTGTAAATAGCTTTGGACTCCGGATCTGACATAAATGAGACCTTGTTGGACCGGACTATGTATGTATCTATTTAAGATTAGATAGCAGATATATAAATTTTATAAAGAACACAAACACAAATTTATATTTTAAAAAACTTATAACATGCTTAAAACATTAGCACTCATTGCTCTTAAAGATGCTTCCTTTGTATTTCACCCATGGGATCCAGGAAACTGGGCAAAGGAAGCTGTGGCTCTTTCCTTCCCCAGAGGATGGGGGAGAGAAGCCTCAACCAATAGAAGGAAAAGAGGCTTGGCGCAATAGCTCTGCTGTGCAACTGAGAGACCCTGGCAAAGCAGGCTATTCCTCCCCCCTTCCTCCTCAAAGGAGGAGCCTCAGACAATGGAGAAAATAGAGGTTTTGCTCTGTAGCTCCTGTGCAATTGAGCAAGCCTTGAAAAGCAAGCTGTGATGCAGAAGGAAGCAAGAGAGAGGGAGAAGGAAATGGATGACAGCCAATTGCTTGAGAGCCTGAGAGGAGACCTCCGAGGGTCTGATTTGGCCTCCGAACTGCATGCTTGACACCCCTGATATAGAGTGAACGTAAGACAGCAGTTAGTTTAACATCACAGTTTGCATAGGCTAGCTTTACACTGCCTCTTTTTTCTCCCTGAGCAAAACCAAGACTAACTTGGGTTTGCCAGTTTTGGGATGAAAAAACACTCATCCTCAGAGGGAAAGGGAGGGAAGGGTTAACGGTCAAAGTTAAGGCACAAGATGGCAGGTCAACAGCAGAGGTGTTGACAAAAGCAAATAGCTCTCATAGGTCAGGTGGTAAAAGAGATAGATTATGGGTGAAATTTGGCACAATCTAGATTTTAGTAGCATTTCATACCTAAATACTTGCCTAGAGAGCTTTTATGATACAGCATGCAGAAAATTAGATAACTGAGGAGACCCAGCTTCAAATACATGCTTATTCTTTAAGTCTGGTGGGTGGATTTGGGCCAGTTAAAGTGTCTCAGTCTAATGCACCTCACGGGATTGTTCTGTGGATAAAAGACAGCCCTGTATGCCACCCTCAGTTCTTTGGAGGAAGGGCATGACATAAATGCAATAAATAAAATATATTTCATAAAATACCTGATGGAACACTGTTTTACTGGATCATTAAATCACCAACAATCCAAGGTTAAAGACAGCAAAATTTTTGAGGAAAGTCTTAGGGTAACTATGAAGTCATTTTCTTTGAGGTCATAATTCTGTTAAAAGCCTAAGATGCCAAAGCCTAAGAAACGCCTATACCTAGCCAACTGTTAGTTCAGGGTGCAAAATTCTCTTTCATTGTCACAAATGGAACTGTTATCATACCTCATTTACAGCAACAGCTAGAATTTTTTTTAATTAATTCCAATGAAGCAAAACTCTGTCATGCTTTTAAAAAGAGACATCTCATGGCTGTTAGATTGCTGAGGAAGCAGAAAGCAAACTATGACTTCCCCAACACAGTGTTTGTGTGTTGATACCGTTCTGGCAAAGAGATTCTTTTGCAGGCCTAAATAAAAACACTGGCCTTGTGGAGTATCTCCCCAACACCTTCTAAAGCAAGTCCGAGACAAAAATAGCCCAGATCTAGCTGGTGCAGTGTTTCACTTTTTCCACACTTCAGATTCCACACAGTTATATCAGTTACCTAGGTTCATACATGATCAAAGGTTCCCTGATCAGACTTTGTCCCTTCATCCCCATTTAACTGAGCAGACAGGTAATCTGTCAAGCCAACACATGGTTCCCTCACATATTGTACACAAGCCGATTCAGACTTAGAATCACAGAGTTGGAAGGGATCTCCAGGGTCATCTAGTCCAACCCGCTGCACAATGCAGGAAAATCACAAATATCTCTCCCCATATACCCCCAGTGACAACCGCTCCACATCCAGAAGATGGCAAAAAAAAAAAAAAAGCCCAAAACCCTCCAGGATCCCTGGCAAAATTGACCTGGAGAAAAACTGCAGCCTGACTCCAAACAGCATTTTTGTGGTGAACAGCATTTCCTTGGATGTGTAAGAAAGGGCCACAAGAACAAAGCACTGATGCAACCCTTCCTGCCCTCCTTCTCAGGATCTGCCTAAGTTTACAGAATCAGCATTGCTGTCAGGTGGCCTTCTAGCCTCTGGTTAAAAACCTCCAAAGAAGGACAACCCCACCACCTCCTGAGGAAGTCTGTTCCACTGAGGAACTGCTCTGTCAGGAAGTTCTTCCTAATGTTTAGTCAAAAACTCTTTTGATTTAATTTCAAACCATTTGGTTCTGGTCCAACCTTCTGGGGCAACAGAACATAACTCCACACCATCCTCTATATGACAGCCCTTCAAGTACTTGAAGGTGGTTATCGTATCACCTCTCAGTTGTCTCTTCTCCAGGCTAAACATAACCAACTCCTTCAACCTTTCCTTGTAGGACTTCCTTACACAAGGGTACTACTCAGTTCCCAAAGAAACTACCCAGTCAATGCCCTTTAAATGTTTCTCTTCCTGTAATGTGTGCATCATCAACACAAACCACCAGCTTGTTCAGTCTTTTCATGATCCCCCCAAAAAGGAACATTATTTCACAAAGACATGCTGGGTTGGTCTGACCATCAGTATGGGTTTTTTGACACCAACGAAACAACTGAGCTGCACATATTCCCCGATGTGGCTGTAAAATATGCAGCATTTTCAGGAGAGGAAATAACATTTTAGAAAGTGTGATGCTATATGATTTTGTGGCAAAGTTGCTATTGTCAGCAAGGCCCAAGGATTTTGAACAATGCATAGAAATGACAACCTTGACCTTGTAAGCAACAGATCAAGGGCAGTCATGATTATTTCTCAAAATCCCCAATGGGCTCTTAGGCTAACAAGGCTTGGGGCTGGTCTAGAATATGTTTTAGAAGGCTGCAAACGGCATTCAAACTGGATACATTTTGCGCTGAATTGACTCAGATATTATTTTAGTTCTGAAAACGAACTTTTCCACATTGTATTTACTGATGACACCAGTAACATTTTAGCAGACGAAATATGTGCGCACTAGAGAAACTGAAGGACAGGCACAGTGTTTTTGTCCATATTTTGTTCCTATCAAACAGCTTTAAATTTTAGGAAGGAACAGTCTCCTATCATACTAATAAATGTTCGATATTGTAGCCCTAGCTCTTAAGATATGACGTAGAGAAAGGATCTACTTAGACATATGCCACATGACTATGCTGTAGTGGCTATTTTAAGAGCAAAAGTAATTAAAACTTTTTTGCAGCTCCTTTCATGAGCAGATCTAAACTGAATCCTTGAGAATTCCACATTAATAAATTCCCAAAAGAACATCCAGTTCTCACAACAACTTTACATAATGTTATTTGGGGCAGGACTCTAATCTTTTAATGATGCCATAGGATAGTTTTGGCAAGGGGGACGAGGTCAGCCACTTTCAAAGCAGCATTATGGTAATGGAGGACTCTGGAATACAAACAGGCTAGTTCTGAGGCGAAGGACAACAGGGGCAGAAAAGGGTTTTGTCTTGATCCTCTCTGGCCAGCCCATTGGTATGGACAGAGGAGGAGCCCAGGAAAACAAGGCCTGTGGCTGAGGAAGACCAAGAGAATCAGGAAGAACTTGGCACCCATGAGGCAGGTGAAAACAATGGTCTTGCAGTGCCAGAGGCTGCCCAGACAGAACCTGCAAAGAATGTCTTACCACCAGCTCCTGAAATAGTCACCTGATTTCCCCTGGACAGGATGTGAACCTGGGCTCATACCACCCTTGAAACCTGCTCCAACTCTGCAGGAACGGCAGGATAGAATGCCCAGCCTGAGAAGCACAAAAAAGGGAAAGTGCCAGACTGGCACTTGCTGGCAGTATAGCTGGGTCCTATCGCCACCCAGCCTCCTTATCCTGAGATCTTGAAGGATTGTCTTGCTGGATCAGCCAGTTCACTAGGGGCTAGCCTCATGGCCCCAGCTCCTCAAAGCTTAGCCAGCCCAAGGGCCAAGGCTCCAGCATCCCTGCAACAGCAACCAGACTGCAGACAGCAGGACAGGTTTTCACCCTGGTCAGACTCACTCGTGATATCTCCAGTGAAGTTTTCAGCCTATTGCAGCATGTGGCTTGGCTTACTGGCAAGAGCTATAGGGAGCTACTATTCTATAAGCACCTTTGGTGGTGCACCTGCATCACATCCCTTATGGTTTTATATTGAGCAGTTTGTTTGAAGAGGTAGCCCTCCTTTAGGCAAGGGGTAGAATTAGCAGACTAAAATCTTTACAAGAGAACAGACCCTTGGAAAAGTAATTCAGGCCTGAATACAGAAGTTTTAAACACTCATATTAATTGCTTTGCACATAACATTTTATTGCGTTGCTATTTGTTCGCTACAAGAACTAAGCAGTAAACCATCCGATGGAGAGGGCTGCGGCTGTAAGTCCATGAAAATTTATGCTAGAATAAAAACCTTTAGGACTCGTTTGCTTCTGCTGTAATAGACTAACATGGCTACCCACACAGAATTCACAAAGTACTTGCAGGCTTCATGTCCTTTTGCCAAGATGCAAAAATTACTGATGGAGATCTTGCACATGGAATACATTTGACCCGCTATTTCAGCAACATGTCACATTAAAGAAAATTCCAACTGGGAAAATGAACGCTCTGCCTTTTATGCATTTCCAGAACAGCAATTAAAATGGCATTTATAAAAGCAATGCCAACCTATGACCAGTTTTTTAAATTACATTTTAAAAACCACCACTGTACAAAACCCAGCACTTTACCTACCTTTTGGCAGCACTGCTAAAAGGTTGGCATCAATATCCTTTGTGCTATTTGCAAGCTCTTCTTTATCCTCCAATGAAAACTCTTTCTGAAAACTGGAACAGCATTACAGTCTTGTTTAGCACAGCTACAGAACTTTCAGCTATAAATCAAGTTATACTGAATTACTTAGGCAGTTTTAATAGTAGACATTAGGGATGTTCAGTTGAAAATTTGCTAACCAAGGACTGGCCTGAGTAGGATGTATTTGTAATAGCATATGTTCCATATTTTAGGAGATTTGTTTTCAAAAATTTGCAAGCAGTCCGAAAACATCTAGTCCCACTGTTTGTTCTGTCATCTGGTTTGGTTTTCCCAGCCAACAAGGATGTAGGAAGGGAAGAGATGTATCTGACAGCAACGTAGTCCAACCAGGACTTTTAGACATTTTTCATGCCAAAAAGGATGGCCCTGACTGATATTTCTGTGGAAAACTTTCCTACTTTTCACTGATCAACACATCACCTCACTCACTTCTGTCTTCCACATTCTGTGTAAGCATGTGCCTTGTATGCGTGAACTAGTCTATCTTTTGGGGCTGAACTTGTTAAGTAAGGGGGTACAGGCTTTGCTTACACATGCCATAAGGAAGGGTGGAATGGAGGCAGGGAAAACAAAGTTCAGCTTCAGACTACATTTGCCTCTCCCGTCCTCCACACCTGCAAGATGAAAGGTTTTTAAGACTTTGCTTGCAAATACTGGCAGGCAGATCCACAGAGATGGGGGGGGGGGTGTAGAACAGAGATAGAAACCAAACTCCAGCCCTCTCTGCAACTACCTGGCAAATTATTTTGTAATTCCACATGAGCGAGAAATCACCCTTGATTTCTCCTGGAATTACAAGAGGCCTGCTAATGTTTTTGACCCATGTTTATCAAGGAGCAACTGCTCTTCAGTCTCTCAAAGCCATTCTCACCACCAGCATTTATGACAGGCTAATTTTGTACCTTTTGTGATAGAAATTAAGATGAAGACATACATAATCAAAGCCATGGAAATACAGTCGCCTTCTATTTTATACACATACAAGCCTAGTCCTGAGAACTGGCATTTGTTCCTCCAGTTCAGATCAGAAATGGATCTTCACACTACTGACTAGATGATCCCTCTTGTCAACCATCACACTACCTGCCCACCTGCTTCCAGATCCAGTAGTGCCCATCACTGATACGTTGAATCTTGTTTCAGAGCCAACTCAGAACAAAATACTGTGTATATTCAAAACATATAACACTAAATGCCAAATATATAGTATATTAAACCCACCAATGCATATACATTATATATCAGATTATCATATCCATACTTAAAGTCAAAAGTGTTTCCTTAAAGCCAAAAGTCCTGCCTCACAAAAACATCCAATTAGCAATAGTCCATATTGCAAATTCCAAAGATGATAGTACCATACAAGATCCTGGTGGTGTTTCTTGCTTTGTAGTCAAACTTTCTCAATGGAGAATCAAGAGGACATTCACTCATTATCAGAAGGCTCATTAGCCAATGGAAGATTAATAGTCCTCCATGTTGAATGATGCCAGTGTTTGGTTTTGGAAGTCTGTTTTGTGCCTGATATACAGCAGTGATTCTCCATGTTCAGAAACACTTATTTTTACCACTGTGGCATTTAAAATTATGGGCATGGAGCCAAGATGGTAGAAGGGATTTCCATCAGTCAATAAGGTCACCTCCATACCTGACCCAACACTGGAAGTTGAGGGACAAAGGGACCTATGGAGTTTGTAGTCGAAGGGAGAAATTGACAAAAGTGCCTCTACTTCCATTGGTGGAAATCTACTGCTGGATCCGAACCATGTTTTATTTAGCAACCCCCTCTTTGTTCTACATCTATCAGTTTTTCCAAGCACATTTTGTGAACATTTTACAGTTTTAATTGTTCAGGACATTAACAGAAAGAATTTCTTAAATTACTAGTAGTATTAATAAACCCAAATCCATCCCTTAGGAGCATTAACAATGACCCCAATTTAACAGATATTTGTGGATTACTCATTCTTCAAGATAAAGTAGGACAAGAACTTCTTGAATGTTCACATTTTAGTAGCTGTTATATAATAGAACCATGGAATCATAGAGTTGGAAGGGACCTCCAGGTTCTAGTCCAAACCCCTGCACAATGCAGGAAATTCACAAATACCTCCTCACACACACAACCAGTGACACCTGCTTCATGTCCAGAAGATGGTCAAAAATAAAAACTTCCAAGATCCCTGGCAAAACTGGCCTGGAGAAAAATTGCTGCCTGACCCCAAAGTGGCAAACAGTGTTTCCCTGGGTGTGTAAGAATGGGCCATGAGAACTAACCAGGCTGGATTTCTAATAATGCCCAGTTTTTTAGCTTAATAAGATTTAAACAGTGTTCCCTCTAAGCTGAGTTAGTGTGAGCTAGCTCACCGTTTTTTAGCCTCCGGCTCACACATTTTTGTCTTTGCTCAGGAAAAATGGCCCCAGAGCAAACTAATTTATGGAGCACCTCACAACTTTAATGCCAGTAGCTCATAAGGTAGATTTTTTGCTCACAAGACTCCACAGCTTAGAAGGAGCATTGGTTGTAACAGACCTAAAAGAACTGTATTCTTCACCTTTCTTGCATTTTTCTCTTTCTGGCATAAGTTAAAGAGGCGATGACAAAATTGTTCCTACTTTTCTCCCCTGAAAATCCATTAGATCTAGACAACTTCACAGCAGGCAGACAAAAACTGCTTCCAGCTTCCTCAGCTGGAATATATCTTCTGATTGCAGTTCATGAAAACAATCATAAGTATAAAATAAAACAAGTTACTATATTTTATTTTAGAAAATCCTGCAAATATTTCCACAGTACTTTGGCATTTGCAAGACATTGAAAAAACCATGGTCGAAAGGGGCCAATATTTCCAATGCTTGCCTTTTGAAAATCAATTTCAAATGAATTGCTAAAACCTCTGGCACAGCTCCTGGTAGTCTGGGATAAAGAGGAATCGCTTTAAGATGAAAAGGGAAAGAAAGACTTTTCTCTGCTACTGTAACATGCAGCCTTTCAATAGCTGTCCTACTAACCTCAATGCATTTTCCAACACTCAATATTTACCTCAACCCCCAAGGAAAACCTGCATTTTGTCACTGTAGTTCATTATAAGCTATGTTTAGGGACACAGTGCTGGACACCTATATGGAAAGGTGATTGAAATGAGCATAGTGGACAATCAAAACAAGGTCTTTTCAATTTCTTCTAGTATTTTTTCTTTTACTAAATATCTCACTCCAAGACTAGGTGTCCCCCCCTCCCATGTGCTATCAATAAAAAGACAGGGCTTGGAATTTGCATACATGTTACTAGGATACAGCAATAAAAAACCATTTGTGTATAATCTGTTATTTTAGGGGGGATGTTGTATATTCAAAGTAGTCTTTCCTTCAGGTAAATATGGTACTTCATCTGGTTTCCTTACAAGGAGAGATCATGGTTCTGGGAAACCACCATAGCTGAATGCTAGAGTACATGATTGGCATCCAGAAGGTCCCACACACTGAAACCCAGCATCTCCAGTTCAAAGTCAGGGCTTGGAAAGACTGCTAAAACACTGGAGAGCCCCTGCCAGTTACAACAGAATTGTTTTACGGCATCTAGAGAGCCTGGACATAATACAGATTAAGTGTATGCATTAGCATATCTGAATTATTATCACATGGCATTGTGTGTAGTATAGCCAGGAGATCCTAAGATTGTCTGGAAGCCTGAAGTTCTAGCTCTTTTAGTGTTATGCACCACTAGGTAGAGAGCAAGACATGTTTTTGTGGGCTGAGAGAACTCTGAAAGAGCTGTGACTGACCCATGGTCACCCAGCTGGATTGATGCAGAGGGGTGAGGAATCGGACCTGGTTCTCCAGATTAGAGTCCATCACTCTTAACCACTATACCACACTGGCTCCCAGCATATCTGAATAAAATGAAGTGATGTTGGCTGTCAGTACTGGTGCTATAGAAGGGATTGTGCTTGCTACCTGTGATGAGGCAAGTTCTATAGACATGACACCTACACACATTGAATGAACATACATAGCAGGAGAGCAGCCCTGCCCCACCCCTCTGCCTGATCGGCAGTTTTTGCCTGTATGATTGGCAATATAGCATCTTCAGTCGTGGGTAAGAGCATACATGTGAACGATGCCTCTACATGCAGGTGCCATGTACATAAGCCACTGATTATGTGGAAGTGG
Organism: Heteronotia binoei; assembly: GCF_032191835.1. NCBI lineage: Eukaryota > Metazoa > Chordata > Lepidosauria > Squamata > Gekkonidae > Heteronotia > Heteronotia binoei. The sequence continues at coordinate 30,071,305 of NC_083232.1, forward strand.
AAGGCATGTCCAACATGCTTGCGCCTTCTTCACTTTCTCCACGTGTTCAGACGTCATGTGAAGAGATTGTATGTACAGTGTCATCTTTGTCAGATTTGGTTAAGAACCTGGGACTACTGTTGGACCCAGAGTGTTTTTAAAAATCCCTAGAAGTTAGTATAGAAGTTGATACAATGCCCAAAGGTGTCTCATCCCCCCCCCCCCCCAAGCTTATTTACCATGGGAATTATCCTTTTCTTTTGAAGCCAGCCACTTTGCATATATTGCTTTTATTTGGAAATTACTGCATTGGCTCCCCATTTCTTTTAGGGTTTAATTCAGGTGCTGGTCCTATCTTCAGTGCCCTTTATCACGAGACCCACATACTTGAAGGGCCATCTCTCCCTATAACAAACTGTAAGGCAACTCCAATCATCCCCTCAATGTACCATCTCCACTCCCTTTTTCAGGAATGTAATATCCATCATTACTCCCTTGAGCTACCATAGTGGCAACCTACACGTTATGCAACAGCCTATGGAAGCATGCTAGAAGGACTTCCACTCTTTTGCCCTTTGTCTTTAGGCTTTGTAAGAAATTTACTGCTTCTGAATATGGGGGTTCCATATAGTCATCATAGCTAGCAGCCACCGATGGATACGTCCTCCATGAATTCATCATTCCATAACCTGACTGTAGGCCCCTCCAGAGGCATCTAGTTGGCTACTGGGTGAAATAAGATGGCAGAATAGATGTATCATTGCTCTGATCTAGCACAGTGGGCCTTTTGAGAATGAATAGTAAGACTGACAACTTTCTGGAAAGAATAGATAGTAAGACTGCCAACCTTTTCTCTGCCCTTTTGTTTTACTTATTATAATTATTATGTCTTTACTTGAACTTTCTAAAAAAAAACTACTGGGAGTTACTCAAATCCTTTTGTGAGAAAAAGCAGGATGCAAATATTTTAGATAAATAATCATAACAGTAGCAGCAGGAGGTGGATGATTGCTGATCAAGTTCCCTCCTGAAAGACACTCATGATTTCTCTGATGCTCCTGTAATGTGTTCCAAACCTAAAATCCACAGTAATCACATTAGTTGCCCAGGTACTACCTACAAGATTCAGAACATGTGACAAAAGATTTTACAAAAGTGGAAAGGTTGGTTTAGACAGATAGTGTCCTAAAGCTTACAACTGAAATAAATTTAATACCATTCACCTTGGTATCCCAGACTGCTGGCTTGTATGTCGTTGTTGTTTTGGAGGGAGTGGTCATATATAAATATGATGCTGCCTATCCCACATTCTCACAACATAGTAACGAGAAGATCACAGAACTTTTGAAATAAATGTTTTACCTGAATGTCCTTCTCCTTTGGAGTAACCTTGGAGTTTTGTATTTGACTGAATTTTCCTTGTTAAAATCTAGGACAGAAAAAAAAATAAAACATTGTATTAACAAAGCTCGATGAGAAAAAAAAATCAGTTTGCAAACAGTAGAATGTTTATCATGTGCAAAGTAGACTAAACTTCAGTGATATTATTCATACACCAAAAACTGACACCATTTTGCAGGGAAAACAGAACAGAGAGCAACTGAGGGGGAGACTTTTAGCTAGGAGCAGAATACTGGTTGCAAGTTGCAACCACTGATTACTTTAAAAGATTGCATTCGTTTCCTTGGCCCCCATGAACATATGAACATATGAAGCTGCCTTATACTGAACCAGACCCTTGGTCCATCAGAGTCAGTATTGTCTTCTCAGACTGGCAGCGGCTCTCCAGGGTCTCAAGCTGAGGTTTTTCACACCTATTTGCCTGGACCCTTTTTTGGAGATGCCACGGATTGAACCTGGGACCTTCTGCTTCCCAAGCAGATGCTCTACCCCTGAGCCACTGTCCCTTCCTCTCCATGTACAGCAAGTAAACAGACAATTAAGAACACAATGACTTTTGGGATAGATACTAGGGATGGGTACGAACCAGGAAAAGGAGGTTCCTCCCAGCATAGTTTATGATGTCCCACAAACTGGGATAAACCTTTCCTGCTTCACGAACCGATTCAGGTTCATGAAATTCATTTATATTCCCTCCTTCCTTTCTGCTGGCAGCAACTCCGAGGCCAGCAAAATGGGAGGTGGGGGCGGGAGATCTTCCAAAACTCATTTAAAGGGAACATTCCCTTTAAATGAGTTTTCACAGTGTGTGCTGCACGGGAGTGAAGGAAAAATGGCATATTCGCCACTTGGCCTCCACTCTCATGTGATGCCCACTTGCAAAAGTGCTTTATAGGGAACATTGCCACTTGGCCTCTGCACAGTGTCCTCTTGCAAAACCCATTTAAACAGAATGTTTGGGAGTTAGATGACTTGTTGAAATGGCTTGCATATATTTCAGCGATCCCTCTCGCTCCCCCCTGCTTCCCACCACAAACCCCAAGAACCTCCTAAACCTCAATGACAGTCTTGGGAGGTTCGTATAGGGATGGGCATGAACTGAGGCTCACAAACCTTGGTGTGGCCCCAGTTCGTGATGCATTTGGATTATAATTTGGTTTGTGCTTATCCCTAATAAATACACTCTAGCATGGCAGCTGTGTGCTTTGGGAAATCTGCTTGACAAAACTCACAGTCAGTGTGGTGTAGTAGTTAGGCTAAGGCTTGGGCTAATTAGGTCCAAAATCCTTGCTCTGCCATAGCAGCTTGCTGGGTGACATGGACCACTCTTAGCCTAAACTATGTAGAGTGTTGCTGTTGTGGAGATAAGGAGGCAGAGGAAGGCAGAACAATGTGATAAGCAGCTTGGATTTTTATTAGGGAGAAAAAACAGATACCAAGAACAAAATAGATGTCTCATACTTTCCTCAATGCAAGGCAAAATAAAGTGGCATTTCTCAGATGAATTCACTTTCTAACTTGTACTCTGACTTCCAGGACACTCCCCCCTCTCTTAATCCCACAGCAACCACTATTTATGGATGTGTGCAGAGCAAATGTGCAGCCTGCAGCTTGTGAAAGCCTATGAATCAAGACAACCAGAAATTACGGATATCCCATCATTCTGCAGAATATGCAAACCAGAACAGAAATGTTCATAAGAGTATTTTTATAAAAGGATCAGAATGGTCGTATAACAGAACAATCCAGGGCAGCACTTTTTCAAGGGAAAAGATTTGTACTTTATCAGGGGATCCCCAACCTTTTTGGGTTCATGGACACCTTTGGAATTCTAATACAGGGAAGGGGGCACAACTGCAAAATGGCTGCCGCAGGAAATAGAACCAACCACAAACTATCAGAGAGGGAAGTTATACATAGCTTTTAATAATAACTCCTCAACATTTTAGGCAGAAGTACTTTTTAACAGGATGCTGATAAACCCCTGGTTTATTGTATGTATCATCTCACATCTTCTGCACTCCTTGTGAGCCTTTGTAATCTAAGGTATTTCATGCCTTAGAGAGTTCTCTTTGCATTGCTTTCTAATGCTGTAATCCTAGTCCTATTGCATTGTTTGTTGGGTGTTTTGTGCTGCCAGATTGAATTTTCTATAATTTGTAATCTGCCTTGAGTCTCAGTGAGGAAGGTGGAGCTCATTAGGAGAGAGGAAAGCATCAAACTTTTGCTAAATGAAGCAAATAAAAACAAAAAGATTCACTGTATTTCAACTATCAGCCCCATCTCTTTTGCATGGTGACAGAAGCTGTCTGGCTGCTCTAGAGACTAAGTCGAAGCATAACAGCTGAACAACCTTCTTCCTCTACCTGCTGTTTCAAGATTCCCACTTAGTGTATCATGGACACCATGGATACAATGGACAATTGTTGTGAGTGCACTGGTATTGTACCAGTATTTGCATAAAACATGAGAAACAAGGATAGCATAGCCATACTTTTAACTCTTCTCGCTGACCAAGGAGATGAACATGTTTTTGTTCTGCTTTGTAGAAGATGGGGTGTGTCACCCAAAATTTACTTGCTTGCTGAGGAAAACACCAATACAACACTGTCAGACCTCCCACAAATCTTCCATAGAGTCCAGTCCACCATTTGAAGCAGCCATTTTCTCCAGGTGAGCTGATCTCTGACAGCTGGAGATCAGGTATAAAAGTGGAAGATCTCCAGGCCCCACCTGGAGGCTGGCAACCCTAATCGCTATCAACATTATTAGCAGCCCAATAAACCAGCCTAACCTGATCACTTCAGAACCCGGAAGCTAAACAGGGCTGACCATACTTAGTACTTGGATGAAAGACTGCCAAGGATGACTGGGGTTGCTATATAGTGGAAGGCAATGGCAAACCACCTCTGCTCACCTTTTGCCTGAAAACCCCATTTCCTGGAGTCACCATGAGTTGGTTGAGACTTGATGGCACACAATTATTAATTATTAACATTATTAGTTAAATAAAAGAGCAATTCTTCATTTTTTCCAAGCCACGTACCAAAGTTTCTTAGATTCTGCTTTTTCCCCCCAAAACAGTGGGCTGTGTCCGACTTTAGACTGGAGGAAGCTCCTGCGGCCTCCTGTGACTGGAGGAAGCTCCAGAGGTCTTTCCATTTAAGCAGCTCTCATGTCGAAGGAAGAGCTACTTATGTTGGAAGGAGCTCATTAAGAGAGAGGAAAGCATCAAACTTTTGTTTAATGAAGATAGATCCAAGTGGGCTTAATGGAGAGGGAGGATACAGACCAGGATTTACAGCAAGGTTTGAATGCTGTGCAATCCATCAAGTACTGTTTCAAGGTAACTGGTACAGACAGTAACAATCAGTTTTTCAGAAATCTTGTCAGCAAGTAAGCATAATTCTACCAATTGGTTTCACTATCTTTCCCATTTCTTTGTTATAATGCTATCCAGTTTTTCCTTCAAGTCAATGGAAAATAAAGTATAACCTAGACAAGGCAGCTTTATTTTTTTTTTTTTAAATCAAGTATCCAAGCCATGTGTTCTAAATGATTTATCAGTATTATACTCCATTTGAAACTCAGCACCATAACAACAACAAAAAAAATGACTTAAAAATTATTGGATGGAGCAGCTGTTAATAATTCTCTTGACGGCGTATGAGTTTGCTTAAAGTGAAATCAGGCATGTGTAAAAATTTATAGTAGTTCTAAATGGTGTATAACCAAATGCATGCTTTTGGCATGGAAACTTCTCCTCACCATGAAAACCTCAAGTAGGCCACAGAGAAATTTTTTGCTCTGGACCTAAACAAAACGAGAGGTGCTCTCATGTCACTGGAGAGATGTGAAGGAGTTTAGGACTCAAACCAAAGAGGAACAGTCCCCATGAGATATTATTACTTGTCTCTTCATTACCTTTGAAGTATCATACTACATTTTAATGCATACAAAACACACTAGCACCTTAAATACTGGGAAATGTTTTGGAGAGCATTTTATATACCAAATTCCAAAAGTCTTTAATATGCTATAATAGTCCACCTCAATAGTTCCCATACTGACTGTACATGTTCCCATACTGACTATATATGTCTTAGCAGCATATGTTAAAAGTATGAAGACGAAAAACAAGGCTATTGCTTACACATAATGCACTCAGCATTAACTTACATATAGATGCAGACAAAGTTTAAAGCAGTTCTGTTTCCCAGGTTCTCTCAAGAGGACTGGGCAGCTATTCTGGTTTTTAAGCTAAAAAGCATACTCAGTACTCTCTCCAAATTGTTATTTGTGCAAAAAACTATCACTAGTAGGTTCCTTAACTAGTCACAGTTTTACAATGCTATTTCGCAAACTCACCAGAAATGCTGTAGTATTCCTTCATAGATTTCTTAGCAGATGTGGTTTTTTTTAAATAATATATGATTATGTACTTGCTACTAAGTTCATGTCCACTATATTACCTCCCCCACAAAAGCAAGCCCTTACTTAACAGATACATGCTATAAACTAGGCATTAAAAAAACTCCAAGAGATATTACAATTAATTGTTACTCAATATATCTTCAAGGCCTTAATTCATCAGCTAGTTAAGCTAATTAGGAGATTCATCTAATCGGATTTTGCACCCCCCAGAGTGTCCTTTGGAGCAACAATAAGACTGGATACCAAACTGAACATCGCTTACTGAAGTGGCAAATATTTTTGAGGTTGGGTGGGGGTGGGAGGATATTAAGACACTGGATGCAGACGACGATACATTACAATTTAATTGCTATGCACTCAGAACTCTTACCTTGCTCTTCAGAGTATCTGACATTCCTCAAATAGCTGGCGATCCAAGGATTTCGGAACATGGTTGCACAAAACAAAGGGACTGAGCAAAAAGGAGAAAAACTACAAGAGCAGCTAATTCTCAGCCAGCCACAGCCCTAGGCCCGTCTTAGCAATATTGTGTAGAGATTTTTCATCTCACTGGGATGGAGCTGTCAGGCTATTGCATCCCAGGGAGTACAGTAAATGCATAGCAATAGGCTGCAAACTGGAGCAGCTCAAGACAGTAATCAGATTACAAGCAGAAATTAGGTACATGAATGCTAAAACAGATTGGACAACGGCGACCGGGAGATTCACAGGATCGCCACTTCAAAGTATTGGCTAAATCACAATTTACGTTCCGGCACAAAGAAACAAACAAAATTCTCCACCCTTTTCTTTTGCTAGAAAATGAAAACAAAAATTCACTGTAAATGAATGTTAACAAATAATGATGGCACTGATCAGCATAAACTGCAATGATGGTTTGCCAGAAGGGTTGATGCTGGCCCTATTATATCATTCTGCTAAACATCTGTTTTGCTACAGGAAAAACCAAAAACAAATATTGTAACAGCTAAGGTTTATATACAACACAAGAACAAAATGGTCCAGGGTAAAAGACACGAGACAGGAAGAAGGACTTCAGAATGGGCACCACCCCTAAAAGTGTTTTAGTTTAAGAGGAAAGGCATTAAGTGTACACTGGCAGAAGTGTGAAGGACACAATTCAACTGATCACTGCATTCATTTCCAACTCAATTTCCGAAAGTGCTTTCAAATAATGAGACTTCACTGTTAAGTGGGGTCAGCCTCTTTCGTATCCTTTTTTCCAAGTCTGAACTACAACATAGTTAACTCCAATGAAAATAGGATTTCTAGATGCCTTCTTTCGAGAGTCAACTTTTATGCTAGACGCTGGGCACCAGCGGAAATTATTTGGTGGTATCATGTGATAGGAAAGACCTCTGCCTGAGTCCCTGGGGAACTGCTGCTGCTCAGAGTAGGCAATACTGACCTTGATAATAGCCCAGTGATCTGAGTCAGTCTAAGGCAGCTTCATGTGGCCATGTGTATAATCCCATGAAAACCAAAGTGATGCCTTCTGGCCACAACCCAAAGGTAAAGGACACACACAGACTTCCCACAAGCACATTTTTCTCCCCTCCAGATTCCTCCCTCACCCAGATTCCCACAAAAATTTAAATTTAAGCCCCTCCTGCAGAGGCCTGCAGATGAGACACAACCACAGTAGAGCAATAATTACCCTAAATATGTACCGATGGCACTTCTCGTTCAAACTGTTTTCACATCTAATTCCCAAAATGCTTTTTTAAACAATGGATCCTAGAAGGGATAGTATGGAACTGCATATTCTGAAAGTGTGACTTGGGAGAAAACCCAACAGATTCAAAGGTAGCATTTGACAACAAGGATTCTCTGATTTTCATGTCCAAAGTAAGGCATATGCCCTCCTTCTAGTGACTAGCCTAGCTTATCCTACTATGGCGGGCAAGACAGAACAAGACTAAAACTGCAATACAAATAGCTAATGCATCTCCTCAACCAAAAGGCAGGGCCACTCAGCTCAGAGGGGCCAACAATGGGCATCAGCTCACCCACCACAACATTCCCCAAACTGGAAACAGTATAGGAGGAAACAGCTGGTGAACTGACAAACTGCCATGGCTGATGAGGCATCTTGGCTCAGCCAGTGTCTCAGACCCTGCTCTGCTTGCCTCTGGCCACCACAGGCGCTCTAGAGCAATGGCCCACCAGGGAATCTCCCTTTGAGTTAAACAGCCAATCTGATTCCTTTTATAGCTTGCGTTTCTTGCTGAGGCTCAAGGCAGATTACAAATCATTAAAGCAATGCAGTAACACATCCAATGAACAATGCATTGGGAGTAGGATTTTTTAAAAAATCAGACAGTACAGACAAAAAAAAATCCCCACTTAACACACGACATACCATAAACAGTGCAGAAAATGGATTAGCAAAGTAGATGACAAGGCAGCAAAAAGCAAAAATATATAATATTTATTTATTTACTTACATTTTTGTCCTGCCCTCCCCCTACACGGTGGGACTCAGGACATTATTGTTGTCACAACAACAATGGACAACAATAATTCCAACAACAAACCATGCAATATACATCCTTCTTTGTTTGTAAAAGTACCCTCCTGAACCATTTCATTATACTATAGCCCTATTAATGGGGTAATGAGAAATGTCAGACTCCTTCCTCATTTAGCGAAACAGAAGCACCAGATCCACCTTCTACCATGTAATCCTATGTGATGTTATTCCAATCTAACCCAGTGAAATCAATGCACTTAGAATGGAGTAACTCTGTGTAGGACCTCACTGCCAGTGTCTGGTAATACACCCCTAACCAAAGGACTGTCTTACAAAGGTCCTACTGTGGTCCTGTCACTGTTAGGACATATTATTAAATGGTGGTATGCCACTCCTACCAGTAGTGGGTATAGAGAGTCACAAACCTGATTAAACAAAAAGACACCAAGAAAAGTTTCATACATATGCGTTGCAAAGGGGTCACAACTACAGTGCTAATGCTAGATGGTATATGAGGAACACACACATACAAATATGGAGTTTCTCCAAGCACACTGTTCCATGAATTTGAATAGGTGCTCATTGAAATAGCTGTGTAGGACCAAGCACATTCCAATGGAACGGAGAGGGGGAAATGAGCACCCAAAGTCACACTTATGCTATGATCAGGATGAGCTAGACTTGGGTAACAGAAGGGACACACAGCACAGTACTGAAGTGTAGAGAACATAGTGGCAAACTGGCTTCTAAATGTGTTTTCTCGGTATCAAGTCCGAGTTCAACAGTACTGACGTCCCAGAAGACACACAACTGCAGACTCGGCAGGACAACACTTTGCTGAAGACTCATACAAAGAAACAAAGGCACTCTTTGCAAAACTGTGCTGACGTGTTCTGGATATAAAACTTTTCAGAACGGGCGAGACCTTGACAAATATTATATGTGTGGCCATTTTACACCTCAGAAGGATCCAGTTTCCAGGACATGAGCCATACTTGGCTCAGTGATGCATCAAGACCTTCTTAATGTCTGTGGTAAGTTGCCAAGCCCTGTTCTCCATTATTAACATCTAGGAACTCTATTTCAAATGCAATCCAAGAAGAGCATGCATAGCAGGCGTTAAAAGGCCTGCATATCGTAAATGTACTCAAGTAGTCGGATTAAGATTGTACAGCACTGGCTGACAACTGAAGGGATTTTGCCATTCCAAACTGGGGGGGGGGGGGGGGGGGAGGGGAGTAACAAGATGTTACTTCAAATAAAATTGCTGCAGTGTATTTTGGGGTCAACTGAGTAGCAACATGTTCAAAACTTTATTAACATGTGAAGACAACAGTCCATCTGGAACCTCTCTTCTAGGCACTGAGATCAATACAGTTATTCCAAAAAGAGATATCCTCAGAAGATAATACTAACAAAATGTTGCTGAACAGAGTGTTCTTGTAGTGTTTAATATTATTTTTAAAGTTACGGGTTTCTTAGTCAGATTTTGTATTGTCAAAATGTGTGTGGTTATAAGACACGGAAGCAGCTAGATTTCTATATAACCATACTGTGGGTTTTTACCATAGTTTGGGCTCAAAGTGATCAATTACTGCTTCTTTCTTTCTCCTGCCATCATGGATGCCACCTGTTTCAGGTCCCTTCTTCTCCTCCCTTCCATTGGGGCTATGCTGGAGTTAGATTCTCTCTCTTTTTGGTCTCATCAGGCCCAGCAAGTCTAAAAGGACATAAGAGAAGCCATGTTGGATTAGGCCAATGGCCTATCCAGTCCAACACTCTGTGTAACACAGTGGCCAAAAAACCCAGGTGCCATCAGGAGGTCCATCAGTGGGGCCAGGACACTAGAAGTCCTCACACTGTTGTCCCTCCCAAGGACCGAGAATACAAAGCATCACTTGCCCCAGACAGAGAGTTCCAACAATAGGATGTGGCTAATAGCCACTGATGGACCTCTGCTCCATATGTTTATCTAATCCCCTCGTGAAGCTGGCTATGCTTGTAGCCGCCACCGCCTCCTGTGGCAGTGAATTCCACATGTTAATCACCCTTTGGGTGAAGAAGTACTTCAGTGGTCCACTGTGGTGCAGGGTTTCTGGTCTAATAGGAAAGCTAAATAAGGGTATCAAAGGACAGCAGAGTGCAATTCTCTTGTGTTCAGTAGTTTTTTCCACTGCTACAGACATTTATCTCATTGGGAAATGGTAGTTTGATTCAGAGTCTCCGAACAGGGGTAGGCCCTCTGCCTTGTGTAGGCCCTTTGCAAGTACACAACCTACACTGGCCCTATAACTGTAGAACACCAAAGTTATGCAACTTTATACCAAGGATACAGCCATAATGTTAGCACTACTTAAAGGATATTTATGGGTTCTTATCAGGCAACTTTTCACTGTCATGAACTATTTGCTCCCAATGGCAATAGGAAATGAAAAGCCCAGCATATACAGGATGCATAACTCACCTCACCCCTCTGCACTATGAAGCTGGGTCTCAGAGTAAGAAAACATTTTTCTAAGGGCAACAGTCCTGAGAGGGGGGACAAGAGCCATGCCACTTGATCTAGATGAAATGGTGTATGGATTTAAAAGTAAATATATTTTGAGTGGCTAACATCAGACAGTTTACGCCTGTTCCTCCTCCACCACCAGCGAACATTTGCAAGTGGTACCCTGTTTTCCTGTTGGATGTTATTTATCCCAGCTTCCGGCGTAAAGTTTCCTGATGTGAGATCATCCCTCCAGGAGGTACATGTTTAAGCCATTTAGCTTTCCTGAAGTCATGACTATTGTTATGCAATAATTCAAGACTGGGTTGGGAAGCGTTGAAAGTTTGGACACATCCATGCACAGCTAAGAGTTTGCATTGGATTGCATTGACATTTGGTTACTATTTTGAACAGGGCACAGATGGGGGATCAAAACCAGTATTTGTCCATAGAGAGTGACATGTAGTACACTAAATAAATAATTGCAAATTGTAACTGACTAATGCATTTAACAGGCACAGAGTTTCTTCTACAACTTAAAATGTTTGCATATTCCAATGCAAAACTTTCTTCTTCAAAGTCTTACTGGTGTTCATCTTTATATTTCAAATGAGGTTTTTCCTTGCTAGTTGGGGGTGGGGGAAGGGAAGAGCCTCTCTCCCATTTCACCAAATGTTCAGGAAGGAATATAAGTGCTGTGGTTTTACAGCGCAATCCTAAACACATTGTTGCACAGGGTAGCTATGTTTAGGATTGCCAGGTCTGACTCAGGAAATATCTGTGGACTTTGGGGATGGAGCCAGGTTGTGCCAAATATGACTGAATTCCAAAGGGAATTCTGGCTATTACATTTAAAGCAATTGTGCTCCTTTTAAATGCCTTCCATTTGTTTTAAATAAAGGAGGATGGGGGCACTTTCTTCTGGGGCTCATAGCATTGGACCCATTAGTCCAATCTTTTCTAAATTGGGGGGTGGTGGTTGAGGAGAGGCATCAGATGCTATGCTGAAAATCTGGTGCCCCTACCTCAAAGAAACAGCTCCCCCAGAGGCCCAGATACCCACACATTGATTCTCCATTATACTCTATGTATAATGGCTGAATGGCTGGGGCTGATGGGAGTTGTAGGCAAAAAACATCTGGAGAGCTACCATTGGCCACCCCTGCTCTATGGGAATCAGTCTCCAATAGGGTACAATGAATGCCTAGTGGACATTCAACCCCACCCCCCCAGTGTCCTGATAACCCTGAAGCAGGGGGAGAGCCTCCAAACCAGGGTGTCCTGGTTTGCCCCCAACTGGGGATTGGCAACCCAAGCTATGTTGGCTGGCAGTGGAACAGCTAGATTCCAATCTAGTAGCACCTCAGAGACCAACATCTTAGAGACTGAAAATCATGTTGGTCTCTAAGGTTCAAGTGTACCTTGAATCTAGCTATCATAACAGACTTGCACCCATCTAGTCCCTGGGTTTAAGAAGGGTGTAACCTTGTTTAGGATTGCACTGGTAATCTCCTGAAGCTTCTCTCAGCAAATTAAAATCTTTCAATTTGCATGAAGAAATTTTCAATTTTTTTTTAAGAATTAGTGCTCTAGGCAATGCTATTTGTTATGGTGAAATCATGAGCCTGGAGAGAAAATAAGTAAAACCTCTTAAAATCTTATTTGGGTGTTGTTAAGACAACCCAGTTCAAAACCCGGCCCCAGCTACTCTGCATCATGACATAACATGATGCAGCCAACCAAAGTGTTGATGTAACATGATAGCTAAGGGTGGAAGGCCAACTCATTTGACTGGAAGAATGCAAATATGTCTGACTGAAGGGATTCAAGAAAATGAATCTGACCTATATAATTTTTCAGCTAAAGAAACTTTATGTAAAATCACCATTACTGATACCATACACACAAAGATGTTCTCTTGATGTGTCCTACAGGTTTATCTTCGCTCTACTTCCAAAGGCCTTTTAGTACTAATGCATAATCACCTTACGTTTCAAGATGGATTATATTCCAAATTGATCAACACATGGCAACATCTAATAAGAACATAGGAGAAGCCGTGTTGGATCCAGCCAGTGGCCCATCCAGTCCAACACTCTGTGTCACACAGTGGCAAAAAAACCCCAAGTGCCATCAGGAGGTCCACCAGTGGCATCAGGACACGTAAAACGTCATTTAATGTAAAACTTCTAGGAGGTTTTCTACACTCCTGGCTAAGTTTGCCATGTTTTTACAACTACTCTAGATTTTAAAAAGTGTCTTTAGGCACCCCTAGGTATCTAATAATAGCTTCTAAAGAGAGCTGTGCCTTACATGACACACAGCTCTAGCCTGCAGAGGCTGTTTGTGTCCTGGCAACATAGCACTTGCATAAGGCACACATGAAGCTGCCCTTGGTCCATCAAGATCAGAATTCTCTACTCAGACTGGCAGCAGCTCTCCAGAGTCTCAGGCAAAGAGATCTTTCATATAGGGTTGCCAAGACCAATTCAAGAAACATCTGGGTTCTTTGGGGGTGGAGCCAGGAACAAGGTTGTGACAAGCATAACTGAGCTCCAAAAGGATTTCTGGCCATCACATTTCAAGGGACCACACACCTTTTAAATGCCTTCCCTCCACTGGGAATGATGAAGGATAGGGACATCTTATTTTGGGGCTCATAGAATTGGACCCCCTGATCCAATCTTTTTGAAACTCAGGGGGTCTTTTGGGGAGAGGCACAGGATGCTATGATGCAAGTTTGGTCCCTCTACCTCAAAAAACAGCCCCCCCAAATACTCACACATCAATTCTCCATTATACCCTAGGAGTCTCCATAGGGAATAATGGAGTGCCCAGCAGACATTCCCCCCCTTTCTGATGACCCTGAAGTGGGGGGAGGGCCTCCAAATCGGGGGATCCCCTGCCCCCATCTGGGGATTGGCAACCCTACTTTCATATTACCCGATCCTTTTACAGCTGGGGATTGAACCTGGAACCTTCAGCATGTCGAGCAGCTTCTCTACTACTGAGCCATAGCCCCTCCCCTATAAAAGCTGAAAGTCATGTTTGGAGACATGCATTCATCACAGTTAGAATTCTAGTGTTTTGTGCATGCAGTGTTGCACCAATAAAAAGAGTGGTTATAGGATGGGGGAGATTTGTCTTAGCAGTAGTATGTGCAAAAAGGATCTAGGGGTCTTAGTGGATCTGAACATGAGCCAATAGTGTGATGTGGTGGCTAAAAAGGCAAATGCAATTTTGGGCTGTATCAACAGAAGTATAGTGTCCAGATCACGTGAAGTGATGGTATCGCTTTACTCTGTTCTGGTAAGGAGGGATGGTGGCTCAGTGGTAGAGCATCTGCTTGGTAAGCAGAAGGTCCCAGGTTCAATCCCTGGCATCTCCAAAAAGGGGCCAGGGATTGAAAATCCTCAACTTGAGACCTTGGAGAGCCGCTGCCAGTCTGAGAAGACAATACTGACTTTGATGGACCAAGGGTCTGATTCAGTATAAGGCAGCTTCATATGTTCATATGCTCTAAAGACCTCACCTGGAGTATTGTGTTCAGTTTTGGGCACCATATTTTAAGAAGGATATAGACAAGCTGGAACGGGTCCAGAGGAGGGCGATGAAGACGGTGAGGGGTCTGGAGACCAAGTCCTATGAGGAAAGGTTGAAGGAGCTGGGCATATTTAGCCTGGAGAGGAGGCGGTTGAGAGGTGATATGATCACCATCTTCAAATACTTGAAGGGCTGTGATATTGAGGATGGTGTGGAATTGTTTTCTGTGGCCCCAAAAGGTAGGACCAGAACCAATGGGTTGAAATTAAATCAAAAGAGTTTCTGGCTCACCATTAGGAAGAACTTCCTGACCGTTAGAGTGGTTCCTCAGTGGAACAGGCTTCCTCGGGAGGTGGTGAGCTCTCCTTCCTAGGAGGTTTTTAAACAGAGGCTAGATGGCCATCTGACAGCAATGAATATCCTGTGAATTTAGGGGGAGGTATTTGTGAGTTTCCTGCATTGCGCAGGAGGTTGGACTAGATGACCCTGGAGGTCCCGTCCAACTCTATGATTCTATAAGTGGACTCCTGACTGTGTTAGCATAAAGCAGCCTCACATACTGTCTTCTACTTTTCCTTGGTTTTGCATGACACACCTGCAATGTTCTGAGTTGCTGGACCAGCACAACCTTGGAACTGCCGCCTCTGCTGCCAGGGTCCTAACCTCCTAATCCTCTCTAGTGTTTGTTTTGCATAGCAGCTCAAATGAGCAAATCATTCTTTAAGCCACACAAAAGCCTATTCCATCTCCTACAGTGAGATAATATTTTCAGTCTACAGTAACACTAATTCTGTGGTTAGATGTGGAGGGTGGGGGGGAAGGAACCTGGAACATTTTCAGGGCTGGATTTATATTTAAAATCTATGCAAAGAAAACCTAGGATTAGCAAAAAACAATTATCTGATGAAGTGTACATGCATGCACACAAAGGCTTATACCCCAAATTAAACTGAATTGAATTAAAAAAAAAGGAATTAAGATAGAAAGTAAAAATGCTAGGATTCAATGTAAAACTGTACACAATATAGAATTTGTTCTATATATACACAGAGAGGTAGGGGGCAGCAATATATTCACCTCTTCTAATTCAGGAAGTTATTCCTGTTCACTCTAGTTTTCAAAGCCTACAAAATGAAATCCCATTTTTAATGGAAATACAAGGAAAGAGCAATTTCAACACAGTTTAGATCTACTCCACTCCCCTCCCCCTTCTATGGATGCTCAGTTTGCCATCCAGCAAATTCTGTCCCCAGACACCATCCCCAGCTGCTTACCTAATAAGGCAACGTACAAGTTGACTGGCTGGCTTATAGGTCAGGCAGTGTTTACCTTGCAAGCAACTGACAGGCCTACCTTTTGGCAGACTGTGGGTGCTCAGGCTACCCCTTCAACAACTGTAGAAAGTTTTATGTCAAGTCATAGAAATCTTCAGATGAACAATGTGCTCGGGGGGGGGGGGGGTGAGGGAAATGCAAGGATGCACTGTGCAATGGTATTGTGCAGCTATGCAAACAAATCAGGAAGATGACTCATGTTTGTAAAAACACCAGAACACTCTTTATGACATTACAAAACAAGACATAAGTTTTTATCTTGTGCAGCGCAAAAATGCAAAACCTGACTTTCCAAAGGTCACTTTTTTTAGCTCAGAATATCTTCCATTTTGATCAGTGCTACCAAGCTTGCATATTAATGAGTTTGCTGCTTGCTTAGAAATGGGTCAGAGAGGTGTCCTGGAGACTACAAATGGAGCAAATATATATGCTCATCTCAAAGTGATTGAGCCGAATATGCTGAATACCGAGTCCGAGCTGAGACCTTTTATACTGCCTTCCCAGCTGTTTTTCAAAGCAGTTAACAAGTATGAATATGTAACATGCAAAGCACGTTTTAAAATCAATGAGGGGTTTTGGCAATTGGTGCAATTCACTACACAGGGCTATTAGTATTTTCTTGCTACGAATGGCAAGCGAAGCCTTGCTCACAAGACAGATGGCAGTGAAATTTGGTTCCTCTGCCTTCCTTATCAGGGCAGACACACCTTTCATGTGAGCACGTATTTGGCAGAGCTGCTAATATAATGGTGTCTCATCCAATAGTATGAGATGAACAGCCCTGCCCACTAGGCAGTGGGGTCAACTAGGTGCCCTTTTGGAGCATCCCAGGTCTGACTTCACTTGTTCCATGCCAATAGCAAAACATCCAGCTACAATTCCAGCTTCTATCATCAGCTCATCCAAAACCCAATTGCTCCTGAAGTAATTTTAAATTTGCTGTCATCCTTGGATTACTAATGGTTCATCTATGTGAGATCAGCAGTGAGAACACTTGGTATATTTAGGGTGGAGAGATGGGAAAAACAATTCACACTCCTTCGCCAGGCTGGCAACTGAAGTAACTTACCATATTGAATAGGTTAACTCTAATTGTGGGGGCATCCAGAAAAGGAAAAGGCCCACATCTCTGTTATAGTCATTCTCATACTTGAACAACTCTCACCATTTAATATATAGGACATTTATGATTTCCCAGGACTTTGATTGACTTTTGCTTGTTCTCTGTCTCTTTGGGAATCAAGAGAGCCCACCTCCAAATTCTGCTGCTGTGCTTCAGTTCCCAAGCAGCCACTTTCCATTTAAGGGTACAGGAAGCACAACTCACACCTGCGGCTGCCTGGGAATTATATGACACATGTCCCAGCTATTAGCATATCCATCCATAAGCTGAGCCATAGGGAGAACCACAGCACTACTGAGCCATACTGCTTCCAAGCACTTCCTCCAGTCTTGGTACTAAGTGCAAAGGCCAGGACCAGCCAGGATTATTGGAGCTGTACCTACAGCTGGTCTTGAACCTGGCTCCTGGGAGATGTTAAGTGTGAGCCAGCCTGTCTTCTACTACCAAGAATAACTAGCTTGCCCTATTCAAGAGATGGAAAGCAGCACAATCAGATGTTGTACAATCTGAATGGCAGCAATTGCAATGACACCTCACCCCATATCCCCAGACGACCTCTCTCCCAACATGCTTGTTTCATATTGATAGTGAAAAGCATATGGTACAAGATAGAACTCTGTGAGATACAACAGTAGACATCCATTGAGTCATGTTGCTATCCTAGCCCTACCTTTTGTCTCAGAACACCATGGTCAATGTTCCAAGAAAAATCAGCAAGGATGCATTTCCTGTCTTCTCACCTGACAGAATCATTCATCAAGGCAACCAAGATCATCTAAGGTCCAAGACCAGGATAGAAACTGGATTGACAATCCATGTAATCTACTTTATCCAATACTATAATTGGAACTCATGACCAAATTTTAAACAGAATCCCCCACTACATAAGTATAAATGTTTACACATGGATGTAGGAATACACATCAAAACAGATTTAACTGCCTTGATAAAATTACTGCCATCAAGAGCAGCAAAATGTATTTGGAAGCAGAGTTGATTCCTGTTCTTACCCTTGCTTTTTGAAATCTTTAGAATCACTTTTTGGCAGAAACATTTTACAACTTTGAGCACAGCACACGATCATCAACCAGCAGCGATGGAAATTCATTAATGACATTGGTTTACGGGTTCAGCACAACAACTGGAATCCACTGACGTCAAGAAACATATCAACTAGGTCTAATTATCTTCAGCACACTGCCTATGAAAAAAGGCCATAAATTTTGCTATTGGTCCAACATATAGCGTTTTTCTTCATCTCTAGTTCCCCAGTGATGCTGTTTTCGTTCTATGATCCTACCCTGACGGGGCTTATCTGACTCTAGATGTGACTGTCGAATGCCAGAAATCCAGAAGAGGCCAAAATAGTTCTGTTGAAAGGGGCTTTTTTGTTTAAATACAAAGAGCAACCCTTAAATAAATGCTCAATTAAAAGTAAGATTTTACAGAGGGGTGATATCTTAAAATAAGGCTAGCATGCATTTAGGTATTTAATGTGTGAACAGTTTTCCAACATGGACATCAGCTCAACACACAAAAGTTCCACATAACATGTGGAAACAGACCTAACCCCGAAGAAAATAAGAGTGGGAGGTTGAAGAGGAATGATCTCACCAGAATAATTTTATTGGACAGATGCTTTGGTTTCACTCTCATCTTTGGACAATAAAGCCACATTTAAGTGATTTACCATATGTTCCAATAATTCCTTTTGCCTTTTTTCTGCCAAGAATTATTTCAATTAGCTGAAACTTATCAAGAAAGATGTAATAATAAACTCCTCCGTGGGACTGAGTAGGTAACATGCCAAGACTTTCAATGCAGCGGATGGTTGCCTCAACAGCCTGAAATCCTCATAGTTTCAGGATCAGAATTTAGAGATTTGGCTGAGTCACTGAAATCCCAAAGCTCACATTTCAAACCTCACAGCTGGGTGGTGAAGAAATCAGTACATGATCTCCAAACATCCCTTCTAATGTGTTTTGGCTCCAGATGTGCAATTAAGCAGAGAATGTCAATCAAGCTTGAGGAAATACTTCTTGTATTTACATATATTATATTTTAGAAGCTTTCGTTCCACAAACTAAGGTTTTCATAACCAGGGTATTTACTGAAGGTACAAGAAAAATATGTGAACGGCATACGAATGAGCAGGACTGCGTGATGCTCCTATGCACCAGAGTCTCTCACACACTTTGCCTCTTAGATGAGCTCCAGATTTTTCTACAGAATTTAAGTTTTAAAAAAACACGGTTTGGAGGTATGACACAAGGACTCTTAAAAAAGTAATGGAGGAGAATACAATTTTCAACAGGCAGCATTCCCCCCCTCTTTGCCAAATCCTCAAGACACTTTTTAAACTCTGGGGAATGTTGAGGTTATTTGCACATATGTGTGCTTTGGTTTGCTTGGACATTTTCTGTAATCTTTTCAGGATTTTTTAAAAATAAAACTCCTATTAGCTTACGTTTTAGAAAGTTTCAACTGCAAAAGTTTTTATTACCAAAAAGATAACCTTTTCCTTTTTTTAGAAGCTAGTAATGAAATGAACAATAATGTTGCATTATGGTCAGTTGAAATATCAGTGTCACATAAACACATTTATTTATTCAAATCTAATAAATCAATTTGAATAAATCCCAGGCATTGTCTAATAATATGTCTGGCAGTTTAGCAGCTAGAGTGTAAGAAGCCAGAAGACTTGGGTTGAAATCTCCACTCATCCTTACATGTCACAGACAATGCAGGCCTAAAGAATGCTTTCCTGGGAGCAAGCCTCCCTGAACAGATCTTATTAGGATTCTATGATGATCTACTTAGGATGGCATCATGAGGTATCTTTGGCCAGCTACTGCTTCCCAGTATCGCCTATTTCACAGGGTTGTGAGTATGATAAAACAGAAGACAACCCCCAGCTCAATCATACCGGGTGCTCATAGAAAAGAGCAAGACTCCAGTAGCATCGACTTAACAAAATTTGTGGCAGGGTATGACCTTTTGTGAGTCACTACTCCTTCAAATTCAAGGGGTGCTCATGTGTATATTTACCACTTATTGTAACTGTATCCCTTCCTAATAAAGACCTCTCAAACTCCACTGTTTGGGTTACAGAAATATTATGGATTATTAATGTTAAACTGTACTGTTTTAATGAGGCAGACAGGCTCTCACACAGGTTCTCTGGTGATCTCTTGCTCCGAATTGTGCAATTGTTTGCCTCCAATTATAAAAGGTTCCTGACTCTGACCTAAACAGCTGTTCTAATGCTTGTGGTAAACCCAAAATGTTCTAGTCATGTGGTTTTCCTGAGGGCATATCCATATAACATTGCAGGGTCATAAAATCAGTTAGGGTTGAACTATGCAGACAGCAGCAAAGTTAGCACAATACAGCAGAAATAACATATCTAATGTTTCTCAACAAGCTCCTAAATGCTATACAAAATGCCTTGAGAGACAGAAAAACCCTTGTGGTTTAAACCACAAAGAATTATCGCCTAGTTCTCACAAAGAGTGACGGTAAGCCTGTTTCTGGTGGGCTCCTGCATTACTAAATGCTTTCCTGTGTAATGTTCAGCATTTATATCTACACCAGTGTTCCCTCTAAGCTGAGTTAGTGTGAGCTAGCTCACAGTTTTTTAGCATCCAGTTCACACATTTTTGTCTTAGCTCAGGAAAAATGGCCCCACAGCAAACCAATTTATGCAGTAGCTCACAACTTCAATGCCAGAAGCTCACAAAGTAGAACTTTTCGCTCACAAGACTCCACAGCTTAGAGGGAGTATTGATCTACATAGCAGCAGCACAAACAACTGTGTTTCTTTCAATGCTCTTGTAAGCTCTATGTCCCATTTACTCTCCTCAGGTAATAAAGCTGCAGTCCCACACTTACTAGATCTATGATATTTCCGTTTAGCAAGGAACACTGGATTGGCTCTAACCAGATTTGCCATTGATGAAAAAAGGAGAGTGCCCCTTCTACTGAATAGGTTACACTGAAGATCCCACTGTAAAGGTTGCTCTGGGGATCCTACCAAAAAAGTTGCTCTGGGGATTCCACTGAAAAGGTTGCTCTGGGGATCCTGGGACCTGTAGGGACAAAAGCAGGACTTTTTTTGTAGCAGGGACTTCTTTGCATATTAGGCCACACACCCCTGATATAACCAATCCTCAAAGAGCTTACAGTAGGCCCCGTACGAAAAGCCCTGTGAGCTCTTGGAGGATTGGCTACATCAGGGGTGTGTGGCCTAATATGCAAAGGAGTTCCTGCTAAAAAAAAGCCCTGGACAAAAGCCAGGTATAATGGGGAGCAGGACATGCGGAGTAACAGAAGTACTTGAATCCAACCCATTTGTGGTGGAAGAGCCCCACTGACACGCATGCACCACACTGTTCAAACCTCTAATGGGTTTAGGTGCCCAGCAACCATCCCCAGTGTCTGCACAGCAACACACTGCTCACCTGACTCTCAGAGAGGTTGTTCTCTCTCTCTCTTCCTTTGGTACACTGCCACCAACTAGTCGTGTTAAGAATTATCTATCAAGAGGGCCAGCCCTTCTAGCTTCCCTTTCATGTTGCTGTTCTTGGGCTCTGTGCAGTGCTTGCTCTCCCACTACCCACGGCCTACTAACCAAGGGGATGGTTCCTGCACTCATGAGCTCCCAGGGAAATGGCAAGTTAACAGTTGACTCCCTCCCTTCCCTGGCACCCTTTTTAAATAGCATGTCTGAGCAGTGTAGGTTTAAATGGCTCAGAAAACAACAGCCACTTCAAAATAGTAAAGAATTTATTTAAAAAACAAAATTTATTTTACTTTTATAATTTATTAAAAGCACATAAAATAAAGAATTTATTAAAAGTAAAAAAACAACACAGAGACATATACTCTCTGAACAACAACAAACTGAGCAAGGACTACAAAGGAAAGATGTAAACCCATGCTCCTCTGTCCTTCAGCCCTATGCATTCTGTAGCTTATCTTGTTCTAAGGTACTTCATTTGCTAAAAGCTCCCTGTTTCCTAGGAATTTCTGTCCATGTAAGCAGCTTTTGTCTGTTCCACATGGCAAAGCCCCCCATCCAACATCGAGCTTGACTCGGGGGCTGCCTCCTGCAAGTTATCAACAGATGGAATCACCAAATTGGAGCCTTCTTGTCAGGGGACTCTATCTCTGCCTGCCCACTTCTTGTGAGTCAAAGAATCCTTTCTTGAGAAAGATACATTCTAGCCTCTCACACCACTCAGTCTCTGTGTCAACTTTTAGGTGTTCAGCTAAGGTATGAGCTGGCCATTTCATCCTCTTTAGTCAGGAGAGCCATTTGCATCTACAAAGCTTTGATGGTAGGTGTTCAGGTGATGCTTGGGAGCAACTGACTTCCCCCTCCTGCCTGTCATCTACTAGGAAAGAGAAGAAAAATGATTCTTGAAAGCTCATACCCCCCAAATCTTGGTGTCTTCAGGTGCCAATGGATTTTAATCTAACTGTTTTAAAAAGAAATGTGGGGGAATCTGTCAAACTGAAACCCCAAAGTAGAAAGCTATTTCTCCATACCATTTTTCTACGTATATAGGGCAAACTGTGGTCCTAGACAGAGCCCTGAGACACCACAGCTTTTTTTTCAATGAACCCCTATCAAGAAGTGCTTTCCTGTGAAAAGAACTGTACCATCTTTGGGAAGTCTGAAAAGGGTGTGACCTTAAACTCTAAGCTGAGGGTGGCTCTCTCAGTGCCAGGCTTCAATAAAACCACAGCACATTCTGCTTTCTGGCACGATGGAAACCAGATTCCATCTATGCAAACTTAATCCTGAGTACTTTGAATGCCTTTGGATGCTATTGTGGTATCACATGAAGAAGTACAACACTGAACTCCGTAGTCATTTTTATGGCCCACAGTGCACATTTTGAAACCTTTCACATTCTTGGGTTTTAAAATTTAAGATAGCACAGCAGGAGAATTTACAGCTAGCAAATCATCTTCATTCAGCCCTGCTATTAAGGAGGGAAGAGGGCCTCCCTCACCCAAGACTTGACCGTTGGGAGTCTAACTGAACTCTTTTCAGCCTTGCCTTCATCTGGAAACAAAGCCAGAGTTGTCTGTGCTGGACAGTTTTCATAAACCGTCTTTGGCCTCATACAAACTAGCAACGGCTTGGCTAATGAGTGATAAATTCAGTTGGCACTGGAATAGCCATGTGCTACATCCGTTACCTCTCTCTGAAAGAAGCCTCCTACAAAATAATAATCTATGCCTGTACAAGAGGAAAACAGGCTACAAAAAACTGGGGCTGTACAAGAAATATTTAGACTCCCAATGGGCAAAGAAACAACTATCCAATGGTTGACATGTATGTTGGCATAATGAATAGGGACAAACACCTAGAAATTAACTAACAAAGATCTGAATGCCAAATGCACCCCTTTTTTATTTTTATTTTTTGTTTCAGCATCAATACACAGCCAAGGCAATCCAAGCCATAAGTAACAACAATCACATCTGGACACCTCACCCCAGTACAATTCCCCTCCAAACAAGCAAACCAAACAAAACCCTTAGATGATTTTTTCATTTTAGCACCTTTCTTATGAAAGCTTTATGCCATTCAGTCAACATTAAAAGAGTCAACAAGCGCTGACCGTGTGAGTTTGCAGATTCTATTATTTGCACATTACACTGAAATGTCAGTTG
The DNA here is from genome assembly GCF_032191835.1 of Heteronotia binoei. Classification (NCBI taxonomy): domain Eukaryota; kingdom Metazoa; phylum Chordata; class Lepidosauria; order Squamata; family Gekkonidae; genus Heteronotia; species Heteronotia binoei. The sequence continues at coordinate 30,094,767 of NC_083232.1, forward strand.
CAAGCATGGGGCAAATGGATATTTGGGCTCGCTTTTTAGTCAGGTCTCTTGGAGTCTGCAAACATTCTAAATGGCAGCCAGTGTTGCAAGGCAGCCAATGTTCAATAGCAGCCAGTGTAATGGCAGTAAACGGCAGCCAGTGTTCCAAGCAAGTAATTTGCTTGGACTCAGAAGCTAACTCAGAAGCTCAGATTGCTAACATTGACTATCAGTAATCTCAGAAATCAGTCATTATTTTGACACCTCAGTGTCTGCTTTTCATGAAGCAAGGGCGAGCATGTGACTCAGCTGGTAATAAGCAGGGACACCTTCCAACCACAAAAGTTAGCTGATGCTTTCACCAAATATGTAGTTCTTTCAACAGCTTTATTATTCTTTGCAAATCACAACACTCACCCAGTGGCTTAGGGAGATTCAAAGTGCTGTTTGTTACGTGTTTTTAATTAAAATGGATATTGTTAACTGTATTTTAATTGTTTAAATCGTTTAATGTTTTTATATTCATTGACCTGGTTGGGGGGGGGCCTGGACTGGGTGGAAAAGGGAGCATAAAAACGTAAATACATAAATTTGTTCAACGTGAAGAGCCACAGGCCATTGTTTTGCTATATCGGCAAACCTTTTGCTTACACTCTTGAAAGCAAGGTGCCAAAGACTAGAGGGGGAACAGGCAGATGCTACATGGCTCTCCCCAGGGCAGAGAGAATGCCATTAGAAAGCAAAGGCAAACATCTTCTTTGCACTCTCTGGAAGGAAAGCATAAAAAGGACATTACAGCAGAGTGAGGAAGGAGCAGAAGCAAATGCTTTTCCTTAATGAGAAATGGGAGATTTGTAATGAGGAAAGAACTGTTTCTCTACATGAGAGATCAGCGGGTATTATGTTTCTAAGATCTCTTGACATTTTTAATGTGAAAGTTGCAATACCAATTGCCTGATACAACACTCCCCACCCTGCTGCCTTGGTGTCGCATACTGTATATTTGGAGGAAAAGCAGGTAGGAAATTAACCAAGTGTGCCCGCACTTCAGATTACTTTAACAACAGACCATTAAAATAACTCAAGAAAAGACAAAAAAAAATTCACTCGGATGCTGCCGTCGTTACACCTCCACATCCCTTTTCAAAAAAACAAAAAAAAATTAATTGCCCGTGAAACAGTGTTTTCCTCTTATCCCTCTAAAGTTTGGGAGAGAAAATTTGTTGGATGAGAAGAATAATCTCTGAGGATTTCATCTCACCTGGCTGGGGGAGGTGAAAATGATGAACTACATTTTTCATTGAAACCAATTAAAAAAACCTGGTTTAATAAACAAATATTATTCAAGGAATCCAAGACCGTTTTCGCACACAGCTTACCACGCGCTCACATTCCTGTTCTCTCCGCGGCGTCTGTCGGCTTTCCCATTATCTGTGCCAGAGTTACAGGAAGTGCCATGGCTTTTGTGTAGCAAACGTAAACTGGGTTTTAGCAGTTTATGTTTGCTACGCAAAAGCTGCGGCACTTTCTGTAACTTCGGCGCAGATAATGGGAAATCCGACGTACGCTGCAGAGAGAACAGGAATGTGACCCCGTGGTAAGCTGTGTGCGAAAACGGTCTAAGTCATGTTTTTAAAAAAATTCGAAACACATTAGGCAGACCAAGGCAATCTCTTAAAGCTATCCGACGTACGCTGCAGAGAGAACAGGAATGTGACCCCGTGGTAAGCTGTGTGCGAAAACGGTCTAAGTCATGTTTTTAAAAAAATTCGAAACACATTAGGCAGACCAAGGCAATCTCTTAAAGCTATCAGCAGGGGTGGAATTCTAGCAGGAGCTCCTTTGCATATTATACCACATGCCTTTGATGTAGTCAATCCTCCAAGAGCTTACAAGGCTCTTTTTTGTAAGCTCTTGGAGGATTGGCTACATCAGGGGTGTGTGGCCTAATATGCAAAGGAGCTCCTGCTGGAATTCCATCTCTGGATATCAGCATCCGCTTGCCATTGGCCCAGCCCTCCTTCTGTCAGGTCCAAGTCCCTGACAAGGATTTATTTCAAGCTTGTGGGTTAGAAACAGTCTGTTGATTTTCCTAATAGTATTGTCATTGCTGATGAAGAGCCAGTTATTCAAAGTACACTCATATATCCATAACCGTATGATTGTCTGCAGTTATACATGCATCGATACACATATACTCATGACTATACTAACCCATGTATTAGAATATCGGTGTTCACTAACCTTCATATATGTTCCTTGTATTCTTTTAAGGTTTTATGTAGAATAGTATTAGTAACGAGGGAGGCCACTGTGGACGGCAGGCCACTGTGAGAAGCAGGGGCCTAATCTCATCTCCCTAGTAAAGTAAGATAGGTACCAACAACAGATGTCTGTAACTTGGAATGCGACCATGAAGAAAGTAACACTGCAGCCTGAGAAATAATTCAAATTTTTGTGTGGGAGAATTAGATGAGAGCGGTAATGGGCCATAAACCTGTAACCTATATCTGGATTGTTTCTAGCCCACAAGCTTGAAACAAATCCTTGTCAGGGACTTGGACCTTTGTTTGAAGGCTTTGTTTCATCTGGCAGAAGGAGGGCTGGGCCAATGGCAAGCGGTGACGCAGTAGCCTAGCATATACATGCTACAAGAGTTTGTTATATGTTTCTTCATTAAAGCTTCTGTATTTACTCAAGAAGTCTAATGATCGAATCTTGGCAAAACCTTACATCTTCCCTTCAGTGGATGGGAGGGAGGGGAGAAGAGCTGGTGGCTACCTGTCTACTGTTGCTTGCCCATCCAGGGCACCACCCACACACACAAAAGAAGGAGGGACAAAAATCAGACAGCCGTCCCCAGGCCAGTGAATGAGGAGCTTGACTCCTGCCTTCCTTTTCCTGCCTAAGTCTGTAAGGCCTGCCTTCCCCAGATTGCAAAGGCATGGTAGAGGGAGGCTGCATAGCCTGACGGCAGCTCCTCATCTGTGAGCATGGACCCAGGAAAGCAAGGAGGTACCACCTGCTCTTCCTGCTTCCCTGGGGTGGGGTAGAAAGTGCTGACTTCACTTATAGCAAGGCTGGAGGAGGGACAGCAGGTTAGCAGTCAGGATAGGATGCCAAAAGCCCTTTGAACGGCCCTGCACACACACATACACAAAGCCTCTGTGTGCATCCTTAACAATGTACATTTCCTAGTTCAGCTGGCTAACCTTGCTTGCTCTACATCTTCCCAAATTGCACAATTCTCCTTAGCACCAAGATGACTTCTGGCACTTGGAAACCTTTCCAGACATCTTCTCCCCCACCACACACACACACCCTGAATTAGGACCTCCTTCTCCCATATGAACCTACCCAACTACTACAGTCATATTTGGAGGCTATACCTTGGGTGCCCCCACCATCTCATGATAGATGGGTGGCAACCTGAGAAAGGGTCTTTTGGGTCATGGGAACAAAATTATGGAACTCCTTCCCCAGGGAAAGTCATCTGGCCCTTATATAGTCATTTTCAGCCAGTGGGGGAAGGCTTTGTTTCATCTGGCATTCCCCCACTGATTCTCATTGACCCTTCTTTTCACTCATGTATTGTGTTTTAATTGTTTTTATATAGTTACATGTTTTTTAATGTTTTCTGTTGTTCTCCACCTTACAGACCTTAAGTCGGAGCTTTAACATAAAGAAATTATACAGCAATTCCTTGGATTCTGCACAAAATGCAAATCTCTCCTCTTAAGGTTGCCACCTGGAGACTTTGGGGGTGGAGCCTGAGGAGAGTGGGGCTTGGTGATGGAAAGGACTTCAAAAGGGCAAAAAGCCATAGAGTCCACCTTCCAAAGTGGATGCTTTCTCCAGATGAACTGATCTGGAGTTCAGCTGTTATCAATGCTCCCTCTAAGCTGTGGAGCAAAAATTCTACTTCGTGACCTACCAGCATTAAAGTTGTGAGCTACTGCATAAAACAGTTTGCTCTGGGGCCATCCTCCCTGAGCTAAGATAAAAATGTGTGAGCTGGAGGCTAAAAAACCTGTGACCTAGCTCACACCAACTCAGCTTAGATCAGGGGTGTTGAACTCATCTATTATGACCAATGGATCCAACATAAATGAGACCTTGTTGGGACGAGCCATGTTGGGCCAGGCCCTTACCTATTTAAGATTAGGTAGCAGAGATATAAACTTTGTAAAGAGCACAGACAAACACAACTGAATTTTTAAAAAAAACACCCGCAAAACGTGCTTAAAATGTTAGTACTCATTGGTCTTAAAGGCGCTTTCTTTGTATTTTTCCCGTGGGATCCAGGGAATGGGGCAAAGGAAGCTGTGGCTCTTACGTTCCTTCCCCAGGGAACTGGGGGGGGGAGCCTCAGCCAATAGAAGGAAGAGAGGCTTGGCTCAGTAGCTCTGCTGTGCAATTGAGAGAGCCTGGAAAAACAAGCTCTGTCTTATCCCTTCCTCCCCTGTCTTATCCCTTCCTCCTCAGCCAAAGGAGAAAATAGAGGTTTTGCTCTGTAGCTCCTGTGCAATTGAGCAAGCCTGGCAAAGCAAGCTGTGATGCAGAAGGAAGCAAGAGAGAGGGAGAAGGAAGCAGACAACAGCCAGTTGTTGGGGGTCTGATGGGAGCCCTATGGGGGCCTGATTCTGCCCCAGGGCTGCACATTTGGCACCCCTGGCTTAGCTGGAACACTGGTTATACTGTTGCAGAGGTTGCATCATCCTGGCAGATTTCAGCCCTGAAGTTCTAAACTATGGTATGTTTGTTTAATCAGGGGAAGATTAGAGATAACACCTCTAAGACATTTCACCTCTAAGACATTTCACTCAGTGAAAGGGACTCCAGAGATCTATTCCATTTTTTGTTTCAGTGACTGATGTGCTGGCGGGGGAAAACCAGTTCTGTGATACTCAACAACAGATGCCATTTTGCTCCATGAAACACCATTTAGGCCAACGCTAAATCCCAGCTGCTCTTCTACATAAAAGGTTTTGTTCTGCATCAGATTACTGATATTCTATAATCCAAGCCATTACCCCAGAACAAGGCACTGTGGGGCTTTACCTCCGCACTGACAGATGAACTAGCATCTGCAGCACCGGAGACCAGCTGCCAGCACATTTCGGCTGCATCTAACCCTGCTGGTTTCAGTGGAAGGAAGCAGCTATTATATCTGGAAGTGTAATGAACACTGTAGCACTTGCCAAGTTAAACAGAGGGAGATTTGAAAATCTTGGTGCCCGTATTAACGAGCCCTTTGTGTTCAACGGCTGAAGTTTTATACACTGCAACCGTTAAAGCTATATAATACAACCCTAGAATCTCTAAAGTACATGTACCCTTCAGAAACTTTTAAAAATCATTTTAGATGTTTTCAGGGCTTTCCTCCTCCAAACCACAACGTCATTTTTTGTGTGTGTTTGTTTTACAGAAGGGATCACAGAAACACTTCATCTGTTATTATAATGCCTCTTAAATCTCTCTCTTTGTGGCAGAAGAAAATGGGACAGTTGGCTATTCCAGCTCCCTCCAGAAATCAGGCCAATGACTGAGCCAGTTTGTTTAAAAGGTAATTTATACCACATGAAAAAGCTTTCTAAAAAATCAGACAGCAACCACTTCTGTCCCAATTTGAATCTCTTATACAGGACTTTTTTTATTTCTTAGAAATGAGGAAACTGATGGATCAATAAGCCATCAATTTTTAACCCTACTTCAGATAAAGTTTTATCCCACTTTCCCCCCTTCCTTAGAAAATGGAGCATAACATTCCACATTGCCCAACCTTTAGCACAAGGGACTAAACATAGTGCAGAAGTGAGTCATGACTTGCACAGGCCAGGAAAACAGATCTCCCTCAAAAACAGCCAATCAGCCATGACAGATGCTCGGCAACCCTTCTGTTTCTGTAGTTCTAAGCAAAGAACTAACACAGGGGGCTTACTCAGTACCTGGTAGGTCACCAGGACTGGAAGACTGCATTTTACTTGGCAAGTCACTCACAGGTAGCACAGGTGTGTTCAACCACTAATAAAAGGAAAACTGTTCTGAACTATTATATTTCTCCCACACAAACATGCCCACTCACTCCAATCATCCTCAGAAGCTCTGCTTCAGTTGCCCAAGGCATCTGAAGCTAGATGGGTGGGAAACCAAGAAAGCACCTTCTTTGTCATGGCACCAAAACTCTGGAACTCCCTCCCCAGGGATATTTGTCTGTCTCCTTCTATCCATGTCTTTCAGCAGCAGGCAAAGACCTTTCTTTGTTTCATCTGACATACCCCAATAATGGTTAAATGCCCTCCTTCTAGTGTTGCTTATGTGTTTTCATTGGATTATTTTACAATTGACTGTTTAGACATTTTAAGAACATAAGAGAAACCATGTTGGATCAGGCCAATGGCCCATCCAGTCCAACACTCTGTGTCACACAGTGGCCAAATACACACACAAACACAGTGGCTAATAGCCACTGATGGACCTCTGGTGGACCTAATGTGTTTTTTATGTTTACTGCCTTGTGGACCCTGACTGGGTAAAAAGGCAGCATTAAAAATGTTTTAAATAAATAAATGATAATGCAATTCTCCTTAAGCACACTCCTTAAGCACTTTTCCTTTTCAAAAGAAAAGGGCATACACAAGTCAAGCCAGTAGACCAACTTGCAATAAAAACATTTCAAGGATGTCAAGATCATCACAGCAACAGCAAGGAAGGAGTCTCCACTTCCCCTGCAACCCGTGACCCGAACATTTGTCTTCCACAGTTGCCATTTCTGCCAGGTTCAGGCCCCAGAGATGCTGCCCCTCCTGCACCCAAGCAGCGAGAGAGGATGAGAGTCTCCCTCCAAGTCCATGCTTCCACCCGGCACCTCACTGGGGTGGCTTGAGACCCATCCTCCTTGGGGTGGCCAAATAGTTTGAGCTGACAATGGTTCATATGTTTGTGAGGCCAGTTCCTGAAACCCATGCTGTGTAGACTGGTGGTGGTGGAGGAAAGTGAAGTCAAGTTGCAACTGCAGGGTTTTCAAGACAAGAGACAAACAGAGATAGTTTCTCATTGCCAACCTTAGCATAGCAACCCTGGGCTTCGTTGGGCTCCCTTCCAATTACTACAACCTTGCTTAGCTTCCAAGATCTGACAAGATCAGGCTACCTTTACCTGCAAGCAAAGCCAGACTTCAGCTTTCCAACAAGTTTCAAATACAAGGCCCCCACTAATTTAGTCTTACATGGCATTAATCTGCCAGTAAAACTGCTGAGTCTTCAGTCCTTAGCTCTTTGTTTTGCATGTGCAACATATATATGCATGGGAAATTCAGTTAAGGTTATTGTGTGGTAAGGAGCCCATAAATGACTCTTTTATCTGAGCCACTTACATATATTTACGAACAGCAGATGAAACATAAGTTGTATGCATCATGAGTTTTCGGCTCCCTACTAAAAATTAAGATCCTTACCATGGCAAATGATTGAATTTCCACCACCATGCCAAGCCATTTTCTTGTCTACAACTAATGCACTCTCTTCTTTGTTTTCAGTGTTAAATCAACAGCTTCATTCAAGCCAGTGTGGTGCTGTGATTATCATATCAGATTAAGAACTGGGAAATTCAGGTTCGAATCCCCACTCTGCCATGGCAACTGAACCTAGGTCATCTAATTAGTTACTTTCTGTAGCCCAGGGGTGGCCAAACTGTGAATCAGGAGCCACATGCGGCTCTTTCACACATATTGTGAGGCTCCCACAGGCCATGGAGGAACTTACTCTCAAGAAAGCTTGCTTAGCATCGGGATCTCAGCCTCTAAGTGCTGACTCATAGGTAGGCAAATATTTCCACTATGTGTGAAATGGGGAAGGAAGAGGAAATAGGCAGGTTTGCAAGCTCTTCTCCTTTACCACAGAGGTTGCCCAGAGACTTAAGAGCAGCAACAGAGAGAGCAAAAGATGAGGGAGCCACTAGAAAGAGGAACAGAATTAAACAGGATGGTGCAGAGTTCCCCCTTAGTTTCATAGCTCTTGTAGGAGCTGTATTTACTAACCTTGGTGTCAAGGCAAAGAGAGATGCATAATGACGCAAATGGTGGTCACTGAGTTATATGGTACATGTGTTTCTTCCTCCCACTGGTACGAAAAATAATTCCTTAACCTTTCCCTATTCTGGTCTTATGGGAACTGTCATTCCCAGCTTTTGTTTTTAAAAATCTCCTAGCATGATCATGTTATAAAGTGCGCACATATGTATTTTATCTTTCTGCACAAAGAAAGTATTAAGAGTTGTAATAAAGACATGTGTGTAATATTTGTTCATGTCTTGTAGCTTTTATGTGCTTGTATCATGCTTCATCTGATGAAGTAAGCATACACATGAAAGCTTATACCCAGAATTAAACTTTGTTTAAAGGTGTCACTGGACTCAGACTAGAGTTATAGAACTCTAGAGTTACCTTATGTATATTTACCAATGTATTTTTAGGTGTTTCACAGATTTCACAGGGGACACATTCTCTTCACTCTCAGCATACAGAAATGAAAAAACAAAGTTCTCTTTACAAGTTATCTAACATTCACAATTATTATGTTAAGAGGTCAAAAAGCAGCACTTACCTATCACTTCTCAAAAGAGCAAGAAAATACGTCCTCAGTCTAGCAAGATGCTTTCCCAGTGAGGAAATGGAGAAAGTCAGGGTAAGTGTTGGTCACCACCAGCAATGCTTCTCGAAGACGAGCAGTCCCAGAGGATCTTGCTACACTGCCATATTCCCAACAACACATCTTACCAAAATTATGAACTGATATCCACTATAAACATTCTGGCTACATACTGGGCTGAAAAAATTAGGCAAACAAGATTGCATATGACAGCAGAATTGTTTACAATCCCAGCAGGCATTTAGTTCTTCCCATTTATTTAGATGATCAATCAAGCATACAAAAGGGGATAGGAAGACAGGCCTGCAGATCAAATAAAACACAGGACCACACAGCACAAAACTCTTTTTAGAGTTTTGATCTAACCTAGGATAAGCAACAATACAGATGTGGCCCAGATTCTTTTATTTTATTTGTAATATTGATAAACTTGCCAGTCTCCCAAATAATTGGGACCTCCAAGCAGGTAACATTAATAAAACCAGTACAAAACAGGATTCCTTCTGATATCAACCCATAACATGAAAGCTGTAGCAGCCCGGCTCCCTTATGTGTCATCAAGAAGTAATACATAAACTTTTGTAAGAGGGGGTACCAGAGTGATAGCATCACTCCCCAGAGAGTGTTCCCCAGAGAGTGCTGAGATCGGGCTCTCAAAATCTGCTTGATATCCCCGGGCCAAAAGAGGCCCGTCTGAAATCCACCAGGGACAGGGCCTTCTCGGTAACGGCCCCTTGCTGCTGGAACCAGTTGCCGGAGGAGGTGAGGGCCCTGCGGGACCTTGGCCAGTTCCGCAGGGCCTGTAAGACAGCCCTTTTCCGGCTGGCCTATAACTAACTGGCATTGGAAACTCTATGGAAGATTGCAGTGTAGTATTCTGATAGCTCGCTTGTTTTTATGCTTACCATTTTACTGTTTTACCGGTGTAATTTGTTGTATTTTAAATCCAAAACCTATGTTAGTTCTTATGTGTTGTAAGCCGCCCTGAGCCACTTCAGTGGGAAGGGCGGGATATAAATTGAAATAAACTGAAACTGAAATCATGCAGGGCCAATCCTACCATCAGGTGAAGGAAAGCATCAGATTTTATTTTACTTTCTTTATGCCCCACCTTTCTCCCCAATGGGAAGCTCAAGCAGCTTACATTATTCTCCTCTCCCATCTCCTCTATTTTACCCCGTGAGATAGGTTAGGCCTGAGAGTGTCACCCAGTAAGCTTACAAGATAGTGTGGGAATTCAAATATGGGTCTCACAGACCCTAGTCTGAAATTCTAACCAGTACACCACACTGGCTATTACTGGGGGCACAGTTAGTTGTTTAGTTATGATTTTAGCATGCTGGGAGGGACACTATTTTGATAATTCCATCTAAGGCCCAAGAATTCAACTTGCCAACTTTACCTCAGTGAAGTATGAGGGAGCCACTCCATGCTGGCTTTCATGTTGCTGGAATAATGTTAGACAGGCCCTTAAATTAGCACATAATCAAGTTGTTGCTTTTCCTTGCGCTTGCAAAGGAAATTCCAAGTGCTTCACTCATATAGAGTTCACCTCCACTATGGATAAGTGGCAGAATGACGGACTGTTATTTCTTCCCTTACACCATCTGCGTTAAGAGGTTTAGCAGCATCACAGGATCATTATTTTTTACTGTGTTTCTTTGATTAGTATATAAAGCAGTGCAACTCCCTTGGGTATTTATCCAGAGTATTCCTGCCAAGAGCAATACTCTGCTATGGGTGTGATGAACATACAAAAACAAGACAACGCTATGGGGGAAAATGTTATTCATGCCTGACAAATTGTTATTATCTATTCTTCTCATGTATGGCAGATTAAGTAATTGCCATTTTCCTATTGTGCTCTGAAAATATTGTTATGCAAGGACTTTTATCATTAATTCATTCCCAACCCCCCATTAAAAAGGCCACCCACTCTGTTAATCTTGGGAGTAAGACATTAGACAAGGCTGTGTAGTTGGGGATTATTCACAGCATCTGTATCAATGAGAGATCTTGGGCAAGAATACAGTATGCTTTGAAAACCCTAGGGGAAGGCTGGACAGGATAAAAAAGATCAACAAGGCAATCTTATGTATGATTACTCCAGGTTAAACGCAATGATTCTGTTCAGGATTGCTCTATAAGTCCTAGAGAGCACACATAAGTTGCTCTGTTCAGAAGTCAAGTCTCATTTAATTCTCAGGTAAGTGTCCCCAGGACTGTAACCTTCATTTCCTCCAGTCAGCACACACTACACAGGTAACAGATTAACTGCATACATAGTGTTGCAGTTTACACAAAATTGGAACAGAAGCAATAAAACAGGTTTTTAAAAGTGTGCATATATAGGAAAAAAGTAAAGGTAGCCCCCTGTGCAAGCACCAGTCATTTTCGACTCTGGGGTGACGTTGCTTTCACGTTTTCATGGCAGACTTTTTACGGGGTGGTTTGCCATTGCCTTCCCCAGACATCTGTACTTTCCCCCCAGAAAGCTGGGTACTCATTTTACCAACCTTGGAAGGATGGAAGGCTGAGTCAACCTGGAGCCTGCTACCTGAACCAGCTTCCGCTGGGATTGAACTCAGGTCGTGAGCAGAGGGCTCTGACTGCAGTACTGCAGCTTTACCACTCTGTGCCATGGGGCTCTGGGAAGTAATTACATTGGTCAACCTAAAGACAGACTGAAGGATAAGGAAGAGGTTATAGATTAGTCTAGAAAGCCCTTTTTAAAACTTTCTTAAAATATAGCATTCCCAAAGAAGACAGACAAGCAGGCATTTTGGGGCCACAGAGAGAAATGGAAGAACTGTAGTTATCACTACTAGATGAGGTGAAAGAGTCTGTTTTCAGCAAAACCCAGGTGTACTTCACACGCCCACAGCAAGTAAGCCACTTCTACACAGTGTGGAACTATGCTGCCAAAGCACATATGAATTATACAAATTATGAGACTTGCCCCATCTAAGTACCACAATGAAGCAAACTTGCACCTTGAGGGACATGTAAGGGCTGAAGCAAGCTTTGATGCTTGACCAGCTTTTTTAAAAGGCTAGACTGCTTTCTTTTTACCACCCCAGATAATATGGTTTGCCATAACTGGTGATTTGTTTGCACTTCTCTTCAGCCATTGTGGAAGCTGTCCTCTGCTGCAAAGCACACTTCTTCTTGCACTAGGTGCTTGCACAAGACCAGCATTTTACAAGGAGCCCTAACGTGGCCATCGTCAAGAGAAATGAGCCAAGAACTCTACAGCAAATTCATCACTACATCAGTTCAGTAGTCCTTACTGTTCTGTAACGTGAGCCAGCACTATCATACCCACATTCAGGACTTTTTTTGTAGCAGGAACTCCTTTGCATATTAGGCTACACCCCTCTGATGTAGCCAAAAAAAGCCCTGCCCACATTGTAATGCTATGGACTGGAGGTGGGGGGCAGGGTACAAAGGTAAAGAAAACAGTAACTTGGTTAAGCCCGAGGACATAGAGTTGCAATGTAGTATTGGCCACCATACCAAGTGAATAGGCATAAGCTATCACCATAGAGCCTTTGAGAATGAACATGTTACCTGCTTGGACAAGATAACCACCCTAGCCTGCCCATAATGGTGCCTGGGAAATTACACTGTAGTACACTAAGGGTAACAGATTACAAGGGTCTTGTTTTCTAAAGTGTTATTCAGCTCCCAGTGCCACCCCAATAAGGCCAATAACAAAGAGTTTTGTATGAAATAAAGCTAATGTTTAGCACGGCCAGAATTTGAAAGATGACCTAGCACTGAACCAGGTGGCAATATGTTCAAAGAAGAGCATGCTGCAGTTCAAATGCAAGCTAAAATTCAGTTCAAATCTGATGCCCTACGATATTCAGCAGTAAAAACTTTCATAACCCAGAATATATTTTCCATAATGTTTGCCTCCTGGTGTTATCACATGGACATCTCACAGCCCAACACGTTCACATTTATAGCTGCCATACTCTTCAGACAAAAATGCATCAGAAGTTGCAAACCTTGCACCCACACTGGGCAAGAAAAATGCAGGATGCCTTTGGGGCATCTGAATAACAGACATGCACAGGCTGGGGAAGAAAACCTCACTCACTTTTCAAGCTCAAAACATTCTCAAACAATTTGAAAACAGTTCCTTCCAAACTAAGAAAAATGTTACTTACTTCAAAAGGTTTTTTTAAAAGTCCTGGATTTTCCAACAATTATGTATATAGATGAAGGGGGTTGTCCTACACATACACAAAGAAAAGTGAAATCTGTCCTCCTAAAACTTCTTATTCAACCATGTGACTTCAAGAAAGAGATCCTTGTTTCAGCTAAAAATTTCTCTCCAAACAACAAAACATTCAGGTGCTAAGAAAAAAAAAAACAGGAATGACATATCACACAAGTCACTAGCATGCAATGCAGGTTTCGCAAGTACAGCTTGCAGCCAAGATGATTCAGAGCCGGATGAATTTTTAGAACGGTGCTTTCTGACGACGTGTGCACCACCAAGCAGAATACAAGTGCTGAGGCTATATCCCAAGGACTCAAGGCCTGGAGCAAAACGTTATTGGCCAAGATCTCCCTTTGAATGTTCTTCGACACCTGACATCTTCAACAGAGCAACTCCCAAATTCATTGTGCCCATCCATTATTGGGACTCCTCCACACAAAACTTTAGGCTCTTGAGCCTTAGAGGACTGAGTCAAATGCAGTGTGGTAACATCATACAGGGCCAACCTTTTATGGGCTGAACAGTGAAGCTCTGATACCAGCTAATCTACCATAAATAGCTCTAGAAATGCAGAAGGATCAGATCAGCTGTTACAACCGGCCCAAGTCTGTAGGTGCTTCAGATCCTGTCCCCACTCCCACTCTGGTCAAAATCCTCACTCTTAGCCTTTTCATTCAAGCTTTCTATGTTTACCCAAATCAAAAAGGTCATGCAGACACAGAGAGGCTGGAAAGTTTTTTAAAACTGCAGGGGAGAGAAAAATCGTGAAATATCAAAGGAAAATGAAGTCTACTTACAGCTAAGAAAAACATGCATGGATAAAATCCTTTTAAATGTTAAGTTTTACTAAGCACTATTGTCCATGTCAGAAAACAAGCTGTAAATTATTTCACCCTCTAAGTTAATTTGCATTGGGGGCGGGGGGGGGGGGAGAATGTGGTCTGTACAAACTAACAAAGCTTAAGTTTTTCATTTTGTTTTTAAAGAGGCTAGGTTATGACTAATGAAGTAGGGAAGAAAGTTGGCTTATAGGAAAGCTAGAAAAAGCCTCAATGCATCTGTATTTAAAATAAGATGTTTCCCCTTCCCCAAGTCATTTTATAAAACCCCCAGCAAAAGCAATGCCACTGTAAAGCTCAAGACACAATGGAAGCCATGGCCTTTGTTTCCTGTAAAGATGGCAGCTCATCAAAATAAAAGCAGAACAGTAAAAAGCTTGTAGAAAGACCACAGAAGGTTAAAAGGACAACGTGTCAGATTCCCTGACCGTTGTTTTGCTGGTCCTGCTTGCACTGCCTTGTTGTGTATTCACTATACTGGTCAGTTACTGCATTCACCCCCTGGCTCATATATTTGCTGTACTGGCTTGCCATGTATTTACAGGTTCATCCTATATTGCAGTGTCTGCTTGCTTATAACATTTTTCTAAAGTTGTGCAGGAGGGTGGCTATCACAAGAAGCTGATTATCTGGTAGTTATGGGAACAGCTTGAATTAGCAAAGTAACCTCAAATACCCAGGGAAGATGTCTTGTATTTACATCAAAGCCTGGTGGGAACTATTAACAGACTCTGAGAGGAGTTCAACTTTGTGCGCCTTTTTGTTTCCTATATGATTGGCCTTGTATGCAAATTATTCTCGGCAATGGCTCTTCAGCAAGAAGGTCATTGCTCTTACCTGACTCTCATTAAACTCTTGACCATTTTCATATGCACTTGAGTTCCTTGGGTTTGTAAGTGGCAAAACCTTACACGAAGTCTTTATGAAGCCAAAGAACTTGGCTTTTAAAGGGGAAAAAACAACATAAAATTATTTCCAATGGCAAATGATGTGAAAAAAACAAGAGAAAATAGTATGAACATAACCTATGGCATCAATATGTGAAGCTACCCAGTTAGAATTCTCTGCCCAAACCCTATTCGCTGTGCCCCCAGCTGCAGAGGTGAGTCAGGTAGCAAGCAGAGACAGGACTCTTTCAGTGTTGGCTCCTTATCTTTGGAAAATACTCCCTCACCTGATAACTCCATAAGTGCCTTCAGGCTAGGGCTGCCAATCCCCAGCTTGAGGCAGGGGATCCCCCAGTTTGGAGGCCTTCCCCTGCTTCAGGGTCATCAGAAAGCAGGGGGGGGGACGTCTGCTGGGCATTATTCCCTATGGAGACCGATTCCCATAAGGTATAATGGAAAATTGATCCATGGGTATCTGGAGCTGGGGGGGGGGCTGTTCTTTGAGGTAAAGGCACCAAATTTTCAGCATTGCATCTGGTGACTCACCTCAAAACACTCACCAAGTTTCAAAAAGATTGGACCAGGGGGTTCAATTCTATGAGTCCCAAAAAAGGAACCCCTATCATTCATTATTCCAAATGGAGAGAAGAAATTTAAAAGGAGCATAGCCCCTTTAAATGTGATGGCCAAAACTCCCTTTGGAGTTCAGTTGTGCTTGCCACACCCTTGCTCCTGGCTCCATCTCCAAAGTCTCCTGGCTCCACCCCCAAAGTCCCCAGATATTTCTTGAATCATACTTGGCAACCCAACTTCAAGCACTAGGCCAGAGAGGTTTAAAAAAAATTAAAAAAACCCAGGCCTTTAACTTTTAAAAAAGCTTTCTTAATGGTCAGTTTCTAGGTTGAGGACTGTATTATACATATTGATTGCTGAATGTTATTTTATGTTGTTTTAGGCCCCCTTTTATATACAGATAATTCTTACAATGATGTTTTTAATAATTTTCTGAAGCTGTTTCTACTTTGTGAGCCATCTCGAGCAGGTTTCTGGAGAAAATATTTATACATTTCCCGAATGAATAAATAAATAAGCACTGTGGACAGGGGGATGAAGTTAGCCCCGCTTCTGTATTAGAAAACACTCGCTATACAAAGTGGAACCATCATAATATGTTGGAACATTCCATATTCATTCCAAACTGGCCCTAAAAGTATGATTTCTGACATGTTCAGTTATGCAGAAATGAACCATGGTTCATTTGTAGAACTGAGACGCTAGAGGTTTGGATTCCTGGCTTAGGGTTTCTAAGACTGATAAAGTTCAATTCTTGTATGTAAAATGGTTGCCATTCAGCACACGTTACCCTCTAAGTTCTAAAAGCCATCGAGCAAAGCCATCAATCTTGACATCTGGTGGAGCATAAGGTGTATGGTCACTGGGCATGATGACATTTTGGTATGCCATCAACTAAATGGATAGGGAAGGGAAGCTCTATAAAGCCCACAAGAAGAAAACCTGAAGCCTTTCAAGTGACAGCATATTGTATATTCCCTTAAACAATGGCACTCAGACACTGGAAAAGACTGGGCTCCACAATACAAAATGCAACAGAATCAAGTATTTGCTTCCCCCCCTCTCCCTCCCCGCCCTGACACAATGCTTCTACCACTGGTTTGTATAACTCCAGCACACCTTAATGCCTTAAAGCATAGACAGCCTGTGTCCAGAAACTATATAAATTCTACATGGCAACACAGATGCATAGGAAGCTAAATAAACAGCAACAGAACCATGCCATTCATATTCATCCAAAAGAGAAGCTAACACTTGTTGGCTGCATATTTAGTAGATTTATGATGCCCCTTCTCCAACAAACACAGGATGCCAACAGTTCTCCCACCCCCATTATATCTTTATAATAACCCTGTTACGTATCTTAGGCTATAAGATATGGAAACTTAATGACAAAGTCTGCATTTGATATAAAACAGAAGTCCAGCAGCACTAACAGGATTTAATCTATCATGAGATTTTAAGAATCAGAAGTCTCTTCAGATACATTGTTGTTCTGATTTATTTTGCTACAACAGACTAGTAAGGCAATGCCTCTGAAATCAGAGCTCAAGCTCAGGTCCCCCGAGCCCAACATTTCTTTACACCACTCTAACTTTAATGTACTATTATATGATGAGTTTTATATGATCTTTTAAAATGAAGCTACCACATTAGCTACCATTAGAAGACAGAATATAAACATTCCAAATTTGTTGTTCAGTCGCACAGTCAAGTCTGACTCTTTGCGACCCCATGGGCAAAGTCACGCCAGGCCCTCCTGTCTTCCACCATCCTCCGAAGTCTGCTCAAATTCGTGTTTGTTACATCAGTAACACTGTCCATCCATCTCATCTTCTGCTGTCCCCTTCTTCTTTTGCCTTCTGTCTTTCCTAGCATCAGGATCTTCTCCAGGGAGTGCTCCCTTCTCATTTGGTGGCCAAAGTATTTGAGCTTCAGCTTCAGCATTTGACCTTCCAGGGAACAGTCTGGATTGATTTCCCTTAGGACTGACTGATTTGAACTTCTTGCAGTCCAAGGGACTCTCAAGAGTCTTCTCCAGCACCACATCTCAAAAGCATCTATTCTTCTGTGCTCAGTCTTCCTTATGGTCCAGCTCTCACAGCCATACATTACTATTGGGAATACCATCGCTTTGACTATATGGACTTTTGTTGGCAGGGTGATGTCTCTACTTTTTATCATACTGCCCAGGTTCACCATAGCTGTCCTCCCAAGGAGCAAACGTCTTTTAATTTCATGGCTACAGTCACCATCTGCAGTGATCTTGGTGGGGTTTTTTTCAAAATAAAAGTTTTTTGTTTAAAAACATTCCAAAGGTTTTTAAACAGAGACTAGATGGCCATCTGACAGCAATGAAGATCCTGTGAATTTAGGGGGAAGTATTTGTGAGTTTCCTGCATTGTGCAGGGGGCTGGACTAGATGACCCTGGAGGTCCCTTCCAACTCTATGATTCTATGAAATAAGTGGCATATCAACAGCATAACAGTCCATGGTGACAGACAGTACAAGAAAACATTTCCAAGCTATTCCTTAGAGTAATGCTAGCCTTCCAGCAAAACAGTTTCCTGCTTGTAACCCAGACAGTTAACCTCTGTTTTCACAGGACATGCCAGCTCTTCACAGGTAATGAGCATCTTCAAACTTCATGTAATGACAGGGTGAGAATTCAAATGCAGCTCCGTCGTCTTCTTTTTTTTTTTTTTAACCTGGCACTTGTGGTTACGATGTTGGAATTCCCAGAATTATTGCTCCCTTCCATAAACCAGTCACCTCTTGTAACTACAGTTGCCAGTTCCCTGGGGAGAACAAATTACTACAGTACATGTATGGAAATACAAATTACTGTAGATTAGATAATGCCCCAGGTGTGGAAAGTGAAGCGTGTTCATATTAGAACCAGGCACAGCATTTACAGCAACCATCACCAAAGGGGGAGGGGGGGAGCAGGCACAGGGTAAGCACAGCCTGTTACCTCAACATTATACACGTTTTACCAAAACAGCCTGTATCTACAATGAATTCATTTGAATGCAGAGCTTATATTGCTAACTTTTTAACCACATAACCTATCTATAATCTGCCACAAAACCCAGATAAAAAATAAAGGCATTATAAACAAGTACTGTAAGGAGCACTAAAAATCTCCAGTGACGTTTTGCTTTCAGTTAGGTATTTTGTTTCTCATCACACAGACTCAAATCCAAAAAAGGCTCCACAAAAACCAGAGAAGACTTTGCGCCATTATTTATTAAGGCTTTATTCCTTTCTAGTTCTCAATCTTAAACACAAATAGGTCTCCGTGTTTGGACAAATGCCCTTCCCTCTTATTGAAACGAGAGACTGCCCCTTTTCTCTACCACACCTCCAGCTTCTAGGAACAGGATAAAGTACACACAGAGAGTGTCCTTGGACAGTTTATGAAGGAATTCCTTTTCCATAGCACACTCTCTCTCATACCCCCAAGGGGGAATTCAGACTCTAACTGCTGAAGAAGAACTATGATTTATACACACCAACCTTTCCCTCAGTCTGTATGTTGTTTCCCCCACATCCCCTAAGAAATAAAACCTTACCAGGAACCATGGTGAGAATCATGACTCCCTCCTCTCAGAACCAGACCTCGCTATCCAGTGTATGTGAACTGAACAATTCAGAGAGACAGCTTGGCTTTGTTTGAGTGCTTATATCTTCTGGCTGCCACCCCTCCTCCCACTTGTGGGGAAAAAAGCATTGCCTGTACCCTGCACCTCCCTCGCCATTGCTATTGGCTCATTCACAAACAATTCTACTTAGCATATTCAAGTTTCCCCGAGAGCTTGTATGACCCAGAGAGACATTTTTGGCTTGTCCAGTTTGGAACTCGCACTGGGAGAAGAAATTAACGTTCACATCCTTTCCACTGCCAACTGCTATCTTTAAAGCAGTGTTCCTTTTGCTGGGCCAAATCCCTTCGTTAACACACTGTGCCCAAGAAATCGGGCTACTAACTTAGGGAGAAGGAATAAATTCACAAACACACACTCTACTGGATGTACAGGGAGCAGCTGTCATCTCAGCCATTGGTTTAATGTTGCAGAGGAGAACTTTTAAGTAGAACCTAGGCCCACCAAGTTTGGGTTAAGACTCAGAACCAGTGTTCATTTCTGGCACTAAACCTCAGAACTTGAAGATTTTTAAATAAAACTGCCCTTAAGCATGTGCAAAATGTGTAGGAGGCAATTTATAAGTGCTAACAGGTAGCTGGTGAATTTAGAAGGTCCCTAGAGGAGTATTTACATATGTCAAACATGTATTCTGGGCACATAGCACTGTGAGTGCATGCACACATGTGCACACTAGCACAAATCTTGCTCCTTACAATGAATAACCACAGCCCATCACGACTCCAGTTCACCACATCAGTTACCTCATTAACATTCTCTGGAACTTTTCAGGGTGGAAAATGCCTCTGAAATACATGCAGAGCTTTCCCCTCCTTCCTGCAGAATAACTACCGGTAGATCTATGTTTTCAGAACCAGGCCAGCAGGAACCCCGAGATAAAAGCCAAAGCATATTGAGGGTTATGGCAACATGAGAACAAAAGAAATATCATGCGGGGTGGTGGTTGTTTTGGAGGGGTTTTTGGCAACATTTGTTGAGTAAAGAAATGTGTTTTTCATCTATTTCCTTTGACTCACATCTCCACAAATCTGGTCTGAAACTGCACATTTTGTGTAGAAGCACAGATTACGAAGCCACCTGATAAGAAGTGTTCTCTTGACGCTGAACAAACACAACCACCCTCCGTGAATCTGGTACTGGAAGGTTTGAGCTCCTTTCTCTTGCTGTCTGATACTAGTTAAAGGGTTTTTGAAGTTCTTTACACTTTGAAAAAGCATTGATATTCATCTAAGGAATGATATTCAGAGAGCAAAGCAAGGACATTATAATATTTAGTATTTATACCCTGTTCTTAGCGCGCTCAAGCTGCTTCACAAGCATTATCTTGTTGCAGTTCTTTGCATGACCCCATAGGATAGGTCAAGTACTACAGATGCAGACATGATCCAGAGAAACCGCATTTCTAGCCAAATAGTACCTTAGAGAGCAGCAAGATTATCAGGGGATAAATTTTAAAGAGGCAAAACTCCTTTAATCAGATCTGATAAAGGCAGCTTTGACTCTTGAAAGCTCATGCCCCCAAAATCTGATGAATTGATTTCCTGGTCACTCTGCTAAACCAACTAACTCTCTAGTCGTAGAGGTCCCATAAGAATTTCCATACTAGTGTTACTATTTTATCAATGTTTTCCAAACTAGGATGCATGGAGGGCACTTGTCAGAACCTGTGAATCTGAGTTAGGGTTTCCAACCTTCTGCTTGGGGTAGTTTCCCCCATTTTCAGGGCCTCCAATCCATCAACATATGATTGGCCAGTGGGGGAGCCCCGCCCACAAAGAGCTCCATTGGTGCCCAACATGCCCAGCACAGTGACGTCAGCTGGAATTGCACCTGGCATGATGCATAGGGATGCTCTAGCATTTTGGTAAAAACTCTATGGTAACAATCAGTTTTTAACCAAAATATTACAGTGTCTCCATGCAATGTGCCCGACATGATGATGTCACTTCCGGGTGATGTTATTACATTGGGCGCTCTTTGTGTATGTGAGGGAAATCCCCCCCCCCCCCCCAGCAAGACCTAATCTGAGTCAATCACCTTGATGGAATGGACAATGAGAAGGGACATGTTTGCCTTTAGGGCACCACTTGTCATAGGAGACCAGAGGGCAAAGACCTCCCGTGGGACATTCACTACTAATCATGGACAATTTGAGAAGGATGTCATCCAAGGAAAATGTACTGTATGGACAAGCACCAAAAGCAGGGAGAGGAGGAGGAGGAAGGAAGAGGTAGCAACTGATCCCCTCTTCCTCTGAGGCAAAGGCCTGTCTAGTGCATGCCAGGTGCTAATAAGAAAGGAAGGGAGAGCTTGCATTCCACAACCTTTCCTTTAAAAAAAAATCAAAATGGGGATCCTTGAGCTGCTCAGAGAAATACTATACAGCATAATGCAGAGAAGGGGGCGGTGAAGCTGTTACAGTTTGCAGTGATCCTCCATTTATAATAAATGTTAACAACAAACTAGCTGTTGATTATACGCAACTCAGGCAGCTAAAGTAAACCGGCTCCCACTTATTAACCCAAACACTCATCAATTCACTCCTATTTTTGGCAACGCAATAAGCAGAGAACAAAATACTTCCTTTCTTTATCTGTCCTGGTGACAAGATCAACGGTGTGTCATTTCATTCTAAATAGAATGCTGAGGGCGAGCAACTGCTCAAGAACACCGACAACAATCAGTTCTGCTAGGATCTGAATCTTTCCCATGAAGCCACAAATGGAAGGGACAAGCAGATACCCTTCATTTTCCATAGCAAGTGGGGGTGACCTCCCTCTTCCGCTTTGTAATTTTTAGTTGGGGGATTATGCACGTATATCTGGTGCTTCAAAAAGCAAAATAGGTCCCACAATCTGAATTGTGACCGTGGGGAGAGGTAACAATAAGGAAATTGAAAGAAGGAAACAAGGAAGAAGAAGAAGAAGAAAAGAAGATTGGATTTATACCCCAACCTTTACTATCCAAAGGAGTTTCAGAGCATCTTACAATTTCCTTTCCCTTCCCCTCCCTACTACAGACACCCTGTGAAGTAGGTGGAGCTGAGAGAGCTCTCCCAGAACTGCTCTTGAACAGAACAGCTCTGTGAGAACTTGTGACTGACTCAGGGTCACATCAGCAAGTGCATGTGAAGGAATGGGAAATCAAACCCAGTTATCCTAGATAAGAATCTGAGCCACTACACCAAACTGGCTCACAAGTTACACATTCATAAGAGTCTATCCAGAATCACTGGAAACCCAAAATGGAGAGGATTTTTTAAATACCATTATTGATTTATAAATGCTTATAAACATTTTATTCAGCTCCGTTTTATCAATTTGATTTTCCCCAGGGGAAAAAAGCGTAAACACTGATGACACACTAAAAATTCTCCCCTCCTTCTCCTCCCACCCCCAAATCAACTGTTAAACAGGAAGTGAATGATTCTTCCATGTAAAGTGGCCAAGACTTGGAGGCAGGGCCATAAAACTATTTACATATTTAAGAATTTACGCCCTCTACTTTGCTATGGACAAAACTATCTGTCACAGATTTGACCAGAAATACAGGGGAACCATTGCTGTATTTGACCAAAAGGATCATGGAGAATATTTCTGCAGGCCAGAAACAAAACTGGCTTAGTCTCTCAGCTTAATGTGCCAAAAAGGAAATATAGAGACCCAGAATAGAATAGCCCTGGATAGGGGCAAGAAACAAAGGAGTAATATAACCATGTGGCCTTTTGTAAATTAGGAAATTGGAGGAGGGTTGGCAGACTATTTGCCTATATGCTTCTGTTGTATCATTATGTATTAATATAAAAGGAAATGTTTTTAAGCTTCTCAGTGTTTGGTATTTAACCCCAAGTAAAATAAGGAATATATATATAAAACTGTCAAGGGTTATGTTGGAAGGGATATTCTGAAGTTGGTACATATTTTCATACCTAGCGGACTTGTGCTAAAATGCAAATGTTCTGGAGATTTATCCATGCTAACATAAAAAAGATTATTGGGTATGAGGTAAGTTTTGGTGTTATGGTATATAAATGGAGGACATGTGATATATGCTTATGGAAGGATAATTCAGAATTTATTAGTGGCTGTTGTCTTATCATTTCCACAGCAATGGAAGAAACCAGAACCTTGAGACCCAGTCTGGTGTAGTGGTTAAGTGTGTGGACTCTTATCTGGGAGAACCAGGTTTGATCCCCCACTCCTCCACTTACAGCTGCTGGAATGGCCTTGGGTCAGCCATAGCTCTGGCAGAGGTTGTTCTTGAAAGGGCAGCTGCTGTGAGAGCTATCTCAGCTCCCACCCAGCTCACAGGGTGTCTGTTGTGGGGGGAGAAGTTATAGGAGATTGTAAGCTGCTATGAGTCTCTGATTCAGAGAGAAGGGTGGGGTATAAATCTGCAGTCTTCTTCTATCTGAACAGGACTGGACTCAGAAAGTTTGGAACCTTATAATTGAACTGTCACAAGAAGTCAGAACTCAACAAGGGAGACAAAAAGAATTTTTGGAAGAATGGTGATCCATCATCACGTTTTTGGAAGAAAACCCTCTACATTGGGAGAAACCAAACAAATATAAGACAACATTATTATATTGATGTTATTAAAATATTTTGGCAGCAATGTGAGCAGGCAAGGGGTTGGGGTAGGAGAAGGGACAGAACTGGATATTTGTAGTGGTTGTAAATTTTCTTGTTTTTCTGTTTAAACTGTTAATGAAAAATTGAAAGTAAAAAACAGAAACTATTTAACTTATATCAAGGGATACTATGTGTTGAAGTCCACATACAAAAGCACCTGAGAATGGCAAGAAGATATAGTTCAAAGAAAGGGTAGCACAATCTGGTTGAGGGACAAAAAATGCTCATCTATATGAGAAACCTGTAATCATGATTTTTAAATAGACTGTGATATGATAAAAGTAGCATGAATGAAATAATGGTTTTATATATCTTAAGAAGGTATCCAAATATAGATTTTTCTTTGTATTAGTTAGCCAAGAATGCGTGTCCTTATCATTTGGAACACCTAGATCATTTTAAATCTTACAAATATGGGATACTGAACTGTTTGGGCACTTCTTCTTAGAAGAGGCTCCTTGCTTGCAACCTCCTTTATCTTTCGGGTAGATACTTTTATAGACTCTTGTAATTGCTGTCTTTTAATTATCTATGCAGAAGTAACAGACAGTAGAGGTTTTTTTAGTTGGTCTATGTTTACAATGCTTATAGTTACATGGTAATAAAGGATAAAATGGAAACAAAGATTCTGTAGCAGTATTACTTATGTAATAAACCAGGGCTGGCCAAACTGAGGCTTGGGAGCCACATGTGGCTCTTCCACATATATCATGCAGCTCCCAAAGGTCAAGAAGCAGCCTAATGCAGGCTTACTCTCAAGTAAGTGTGCTTAGCATTGGGACCTCAGTCAGTCACTGAATGCTACACCATAGGTAGGCAACTATTTCCACGACGTGTGAACTGGGGAAGGAGGGGGAAATAACCAGGCTCGCAAACTCTTCTCCTCTTCCACAGAGGTCACCCAGAGATCTAGAGTGGGGGAAAAGAGTGCGAGAGCCAAGGGAGCCACTGGAAGGTGGGACAGAATTAAAGAGGGCAGCCAAGGGTTCCACCTACATTTCATAGCTCTTGTAAGAGCTGTACATACTAACCTTGGTGTCAAGGCAAACAGAGATGCATAATGAAGCGAACAGTGATCAGTTATTTATATGGAAATGTGTGGGTTTTTTTCACTGGTGCCAAAAATAATTTCCTAACCTTTCCCTATGCTGGTTTTATGGGGACTGTTATTCCCAGCCTTTTTTAAAAAAAAGTCTCCTAGCATGGTAGGGTTGTAAAATGCATACATATGTGTTTTATCTTTCTGTGCAAAGAAAATATTAAGAGTTTTAATAAAGATATGTGTGTAATATTTGTTCATGTCTTGCAGCTCTCAAACATTTGATGTTTATCATATGTGGCTGTTACGTTAAGCAAGCTTGGCCACCCCTGCATTATACCCATTATGAGCCAAAAGTGTTGTTGAGGTATAACTCTTGCCAAGAATTAAATGATCTGATATAGAAAAGCTAACTAGATGCCCAGAGTTTAAGTGCATGCCTATATCTGAATCAGAGTAATCCAGAATATAGTGTTCGTGTGTAAAGCCAAACAAATTCAGATGGGTGAATTATGAAATCTTTCACCAGGATTGATAACTTTCATGGCTTCAATTCACCCCACACTCTGCATAACAATCGCAGAACAGTATTAAAAAACAAGGCTGATTAATCTTTTCCTAATCTTTTGTTATCGTGCAGGGCTCTTGTCATCTCAGGCCCAGCTTAACTTTCCTTCTACCAAGTGTAGGACATCTCATGCTCAGGCTCTGAGACAAGGAGCAAATATAGCTTTGTTTCAAAGTCTTTGGAACAAAGCAAATACAGGAAACACGAGTGATGTACAATAAAGGGAGTCATGCACATTTCCCACATGCCTGGTTTCACATCTGAGACGGCACACGGCCAACACATCTTCCCTACTATGACTACTTCTTATCTCAGTTGTAATTTTCCAAGTACTCTTCACAGCTTACCCAATATTTTCTGAAACATCACATACACACAAGCACTCACTAAGAATATGGACCAAAGTTGTAGAGACTCAGTAAATAGACTCAACTCACGTGTCAAGTACAGAGCTGCTTGTGATAGACAGGTCATTGCTCACAGTGACTTAACTCATGTTTCAGCCCTTGGCACTCAACCAGAAGAGCATGACACAATACCATGGAATCCTAATTTGGGCAAGGTAGTGTAAGTCTCTCTGCCATATGAAGCAAGCAACCTGGGTGATTCACAAAGGAAAATCTCAAACCAGAAGTCCTAGTCACTAGGTTAGAGAGGCAGTGTGGTGTAGCGGATAAAGAGTGGCGGACTCTAATCTGGAGAACTGGACTTCATTCCCCCACTCCTCCACATGAAGCCTGCTGGATGACCTTTGGTCAGTCACAGGTTCTTTGAGCGGTCCCTCAGCCCCACCTACCTCACAGGATGTATGTTGTGGGGAGAGGAAGGAAAGGCGATTGCAAGCCACTCCGAGACTCCTTCAGGTAGTGAAGAGCAGGGTATAAAAACCAACTCTTCCTCTTTTAGGTGGCAGCTCCTTATTATGTGTGACACCAGCAATCTGTAGCCCCCAAAACTTGCCAGATGGAGACCTGGACTTCAAGTCTACTGCAGCATCTGCTTTATGAGCTCAGTTGATTTCTACTAGGCTTGAAGAACACTGAGATCACATCCTCACCTCAAACAACTCTATGGTGACAAGACAACCTACCATAACCTCCTGCTCTCTCTGCTTGCTGTTTTGGGCTTGACTCCAGATGGCTGTACATAAATAAACCCTACATGCCAACCACAGTAGAAGCAAAGTGAAACCACTGGCATAATGAAGCCAAAGAACAAAAGTGGAGTAGAAAAAAGGGAATCTACTCATCTGTAGTTTTTACACACAGCTTCTTAGTGAGGGCAGACCAAACTGAAGTTCAAACAACAGTGCAGTAAAATTTGCTCCTCTTTCAGAGAAGGGATAGTTATGAATATCAAAGTATAAGAGTTTATTTTTAAGGACATAGACAAAACACTGTTTACCTTAATGCTATGCCATAGCTTCACTGTCAGTCCACTTGCCAGAAGAGTTGCTTACCGAAGCTGGTCTTCCCTGGATGCAAAAGAAGAAGAAAGCACGTAAGTGAAGTCTCAAGCAACAGGAATCATCACTATTAGGTTGAATTTAATGTTGCACAGATACAAATGCAAGCCAGGATGTGCCTGGAAATGAGACCAACTAATACTTGATGCTTTCAGGTTCACCTAGAGCACAAGTAAGTCACATGTAGGTGTGCCAAACAGCACATTAATGCACAGTAGAGACCTGGATGACAAGAGAGAAACCACCTTAGATGAAGATTCCAGCTACACTCTCACGCTCCTGGCCTCTGACTTCTCTGCAGGAGTTGACTACCCCCCACCCCACCACACACACACTGATGGTCTCTAGCCAAGGTCATCTCTAAGGCAGGTTAATCAGCTCAAACAGTTCAGCTGTGAATCTAGTAAAGGAGGGGAAGTTTGTTCCTGTCCACCTTGGAGACAGCACTGTGATTAGTTGGAGAAGGTCAGGAGCCTATGGCTAGCAATTCCTATAAGGTATATCCTATGATTGGAAACACTATTTTCCCTTTACTCCTCTTCCATGCTGCCTGAAGATGTTCATTGTATGCTCTGGAACACCATGTTTTAGCTATATGAACCAACATTGCTGCTGTAAGACCTAAGTAGTCAGCTTGTTAATTTTGTTATTTTTGATGTATTTAAACTGCCACCAAACTATAACATTTGTTTTTAGCGTTATTCCTTTAATTTCTTCTATAAAGCCATTTCTGCTTCATGGCGTGTGTTACTGGGAATGACTTGAACCAAACCAGAGGGTAAGCTTGAACATATGAACATATGAAGCTGCCTTATACTGAATCAGACCCACGGTCCAACAAAGTCAGTATTGTCTACACAGACTGGCAGTGGCTCTCCAGGGTCTCAAGCTGAGGTTTTTCACGCCTACTTGCCTGGACCCTTTTTAGTTGGAGATGCCAGGGATTGGACCTAGGACGTTCTGCTTACCAAGCAGATGCTCTACCACTGAGCCATTGTCCCTCCCATATGCTTGGTTATATTAAGACATCAAGGTAGGGTTGGCCTTGATAACTTATCTCCCAAAAGCTCATTATGTTGGTCTATAAATGGTGGCCTTCTGTTTAACCTTGGGGCAGTCACTCTAACCTGCCTCACAGGGGTGTTCTGAGCATAAAACGAAGAAGAGGAAAACCTGAGCTCTCTAGAAGGAGGTCAGGGTAAAAATGTACTAAATACATTCAACATTCTGTACATCTATGAAAACCTCCACTCCCCCAAACTCTGGAAAATCCTGGCTTCTTATCCCCCACAAGAAACAGCTGAATCTGCCCTCGTGGGACCCCATTGCTTACTTCCCTTCATTCTGAGAACATTCTTATCCCATGTTTGCTATGTTTACTTAGGAGTCTTTGATGAGATACCCCACCAAAAGCCTTCTGAAAATCCAGGTATCTGATGTCTATGGGGAATGCCAACATACTTGTTCACTTTCTCAAAGAACTAAAAAAAAAAGTCTCCTTAAAACCTGAACATCTTATGAGATGAGGCCCATTTACTATTCTGAAGTCAACAATCAGCCATTGTGTGATTCTCATTACAGCCACAGCAGTAACACAGTAACTCCATCTGTGACTGAGGCATAATTAACGGAGCGATAAAACTTTCTTCAAAGGAATGTCATCAACATTCATTCCTCCATTAACTGTTGTTTTGAAATCCAGCTCTCCTCCCCCCACAATACTCATTTTCTCTCACATTTTTATACCACCCTTCCTACACAGAACTCAGAGGGCATACGTGGTCCACCAAATTTTCAGCATAGTATCCAGTGCCTCTCCTCCAAACACTTCCCAAGTTTCAAAAAGACTGGACCAGAGAATCATCATCTTCTTCTCTTTCCTGAATTTTATCCTCACAACCATTCTGCTAGGCAAAGAGAAAGACTGGTCCAAGGTCACCCTGTGAACCTCATGGCTGAATGGTGCTTTCAACCTGAGTAAAACCTGAGTCTTAGTTCATAACTTCACAACGTTTGGTATTTGATAGTCTAGGAAGCCTTGCAGTAGAAAAGACACACTGGTTCAGATTAGGGTTGCCAATACCCAGTTGGGGGCAGGGGTCCCCTAGTTTGGAGGCCCTCCCCCTGCTTCTGGGTTATCAGAAAGAGAGTAATGTCTACTGGGCACTCCATTATTCCCTATGATGACCGATTCCCATAGGGTATAGTGGAGAATTGATCTGTGGGTATCTGGGGCGCGGGGGGGGGGGGCTGTTGTTTGAGCTAGAGGCACCAAATTTTCAGCATAGCGTGCAATGTCTCTCCTCAAAATACCTCCCAAGCTTAAAAAAAATTGGACCATAGAAACCAATTCTATGAGCCCCAAAAGAAGCTGCCCCCATCCTTCATTATTTCCCATTGAGGGGAGGCATTTAAAAGAAATATGGTCCCTTTAAATGTGGTGGCCAGAACTCCCTTCAGAGTTCAACTGTGTTGTCACACCCTTGCTACTGGCTCCACCCCCAAAGTCCCCAGATATTTCTTGAAACAGACCTAGAAATCCTGGTTCAGACCCTCTAGTCAATGTCTGACTGGCAGAGACTCTTCAGGGTCTCTGGCGGAAGTCTTTTATACCACCTACTTACTACCTTATCCTCTTAACTAGAGATGCTGGGGACTGAACCTGGAACTTTCTGCTTGTAAAGCAGATGCTTTGCCCTAAGGCCTCTTCACATCATAAACCTTATGAATACATGAGCAAAAAATGCATGACTAGGCTTTCCTCAGAGCCCCAGGATAAAGTGAACTTTAAATGGTGTTTGATGCAAGGAATAGTTATTTAGGACCTGTGCTAGTGTTAGAGAAGTGAACATCCTTTCTGAATGAGGCATGCTTCTATAGCATGATCACTGTAAATACTGTGACATGCATGCATCTGCTAGGTCATGCTGCTGTACAATGTGAACGTTAAGCAGGAATGCAGAAGAATCTACTCTGCTTCTCTTGCAATGGTTGGCCTAACTCTATTCCTGATAAACAAAGAATTGAAAAGCAGGAAATTAAACACAAGACCTTTGGCCAAAAGAGACATTAAAGAAAACATGGGTGGGTGGAGAGGAGAGAAAACAGCATGCCCATTGCAGAAGGTTCTCTGGGTGAAATCTGACTCAAGTAGAAATGCTGAGCAGAAACTCTACACTATCTTGCAGGAATTCCCATCACACACTGACCTCTAGTGTGCTAAATAAGAATCAGAACTACCAAGAGTCTTGCCAAGGTCTTGTGAAAATAACAGGGGTAAGAAGACAGAAGGAGACAGCCTATCACAGAGGTAGCCAAACTGTGGCTCGGGAATCACATGTGGCTCTTTCACACATATTGTGCGGCTCTTGAAGCCCCCAGTACCCTGTCAGCTGGCTTAGAGAAGGCATTTCTCTCTTTAAATTACTTCTCCAAGCCAAGCCAGTCAGCAGCTTGGAAAATACATTTAAACTTAAAGTTGCTTTCTTTCTACCTCCCCCCATCTATTTTCCTCCCTCCCTCTCATTTCCTCCATCCTCCTTCCCTCTCTCTTGGCTCTCAAACATCTGACATTTATGTCTTGTGGCTCTTACATTTAGCAAGTTTGGCCACCCCTGGCCTATCATTAGAAGGAGCTCCACTGATTTCTATAAGAGTACATCTTTTAGCCAACCTGAGCATTGGCTCTTTGCCACATTAATTTTACATTCTTCCTCTCTACTCACCCCATCCATGCCCTATTACAATTTTGAACCTCAGCACAACTAAAATCAGGTTACTCTTATAGTTATTAACATTTATTTGGCCAATCTAAAAGAAATGAAAGCACAGGGGGAAAAAACATTACAGAGACAGAGATTAATCTGATTATACAAATATGAAACAGGTTAGGAGGCAGCTGAGACAACCCAGGTTCAACTTACCAGCCTGCCGCAAAGTTCATCAGGTACTTCTGAGCAAATTATTTTCAACTCTGTGTGTGTGTGTGCGTGCATAAAGGGGGCGGTCTTTATACATAATGAATGCAAAGCTTCAAAGGTTGGCAAGACTTCTAACACTGAGAAACAACCATTAAAAATAAAAAGGGAAATACAGAAAGCCAAAGAGTGCTGCCAATTCACTCTGAATCCAACTTCATCTCATCATTAAAAAAACACGAACACAACCCATTTCTGTAATTACAGACTGCAGTACAACTCAGAAACAAGTCTCTGAATTAAGCCTGGTTCACACATGCAGGGTCATCATTCTCCTGGCCTGAATGTGTGAGTGGACCATTCATGTTGCATGAAAGGCTTTCGCATTCTCAGAAGCACACAGTGGAAGAAAATCACAACCACGGCCTCTCCCACTACAAACCCTGCCCTTGATTTGTAATTGTCTGATTCACACATTCAAGGCTAAAGAAAGCTTTTCCGTCAATTTGCCACCTCAAGCTGTTCTATAATGACCCATTCTAGAATGTTCAAGCTTTACTAGCTTAATAGTTTGATACAAATCCAGTAGCACCTCAGAGACCAACGAGATTTTTAGGGTATGAATTCTGGAGAATCCAAACTCCTTTCATCTTGTTGGACTCTAAGGTTCTCTCGCATTCTAATCTAGCTGTTCTACTGCAAACCAACATACCTACCCTCTAAAACAGGGGTGTCAAACGTGTGGCCCAGAGACCAAATCAGGTCCCCAGAAGGCTCCTATCAGGCTCGTAAGCATGTCTGTTTCCTTCTCCCTCTTTCTTTCTTCCTTCAGTTATCAGAGACTATTAAATAAAATACTGCAAGAGTGCTAATCTTTAAAGCATGTTATATTTAAAGCTTTTAAGCATGTTTTATTTAAAGCTTTTAAAAAAAAACCCTTGGTGTTTGTCTGTGTCCTTTATAAAGTTTATGTCTCCACTACCTGGCATTACATTTCAAGACACACATGGCCAGGCCCTACGAGTTCTCATTTATGTCAGATCCAGCCCTTGTAACAAATGAGTTTGACACTCCTGAGTCCTGCTCTAAAACTAACTTAATTGCTCATTTTTCTACAGGGTTTTTTTTGTACACAAAATCCAGCAGGAACATTTGCATATTAGGCCACACCCCCTGACACAGAGCAAGCCGGAACTGTATTCCTGTGCTTTCCTGCTCAAAAAAATCCCTGTTTTTCTATATATCTAAATCCATGGCCCTCTTGAGCACCTCCTACTGGTTTGCCCTCAGATTTATCTACACTTTTACTTTTGCTGCCTTGATTTCCTTACATCCGCACTCCACTCTGCACAAAATAATTCCCTTGGGATTTGACCCTGACTAGCAACTGATCTTCTTTTTAGCTTGCCTTGCACAATGTTTATAAGGATTTGCTTTTTAAATTCAGCATGAGGTCATAGATCCTTTTAAGACAGCTCCCTAGCTGCTCCTTAATACCAGCATCAGTCATACATAAATGACTCCAAGGAGTGCTAAGTATTCCTACCAAGTATTTATCGGTGCCTCCTTCATTTCCACAGCTTTGCACCACCATTTCCTAACGTTCTGTGGTGTAGAATTATCTGCTTCATTTATATTTCAGCCTTTCTCCCCAATATGCACAAAGTGTTGTCAACCATCACAGTCAAGTTACAGCAAGCCCAGCAAGAGGCCTTCAAAGCAAGAGACTAACAGAGGTGGTTTGCCATTGTCTGCCTCTGCACAGCGTCCCTGGAACTCCTTGCTGGTCTCCTATCCAAGCTGCTTAGTTTCTGAGATCCGATGAGATCAGACTAGCCAGGTGAAGGCTCCTCCCCAA
The DNA here is from genome assembly GCF_032191835.1 of Heteronotia binoei. Lineage (NCBI taxonomy): Eukaryota > Metazoa > Chordata > Lepidosauria > Squamata > Gekkonidae > Heteronotia > Heteronotia binoei. Next base: position 30,127,071 of record NC_083232.1, read on the forward strand.
CGGGGACCCAAAATGGCTCACATTGTTCACTCCTCTGTTATTTCCTCACAGAGGACACAGTGTGATTGACCCAAGGTGAGTTTCCATGGCAGAGTGGGAATTCTGTCCCTGGGTGTCTCAGATCCTAGTCTAGCACTCTAACCATTATACAACACTGGCTCGCAATTAAAATTTTAAAATGGATTAAAATTATAGAACAGGTGGTTAAAGTAGCCCCCTTTTCACTCGCTCTGATCTTCTGCAACAGCAACAAGCAGAAGCCACTGCTGTCCTTGCCTGTCCCCACCTTTGCTGTGTCTGCCTAACTATGATGGTATATGGAGAAGTAGATTTCCCCGCCCCCCCCCCCCAAGGGATCTGATTCCTGGGTAGATGGATAGGCCAGGACTGACCTCCCTTTCTGCCATGTGGCTTTGGACATGAAGAAGCAAATAGTCTCATATCGGCCCAGACTGAAAAATTAGGCCTCATCCATACACAAGTAGCACAGAAGAAGGAGCAGGCTGTTCCCTGAATAAGACATTCCAATGTTCCCTCTAAGCTGCAGAGTCTTGTGAGCAAAAATTCTACGTTGTGAGCTACTGGCATTAAAGTTGTGAGCTGCTAGCTTTAAAGTTGTGAGCTACTGCATAAATTATTGTGCTCTGGGGTCATCCTTCCTTAGCTAAGACAAAAATGTGTGAGCTGGAGGCTAAAAATCTGTGAGCTAGTTCACACCAACTCAGCTTAGAGGGAACACTGGACGCTACCTCCCTCTATAGAATGTATTTATGGAACAATTATTGGATCGGAGGTCCATGGCAGTTGCTGTTACTCCATTTCACCAAACTAGCCTCCCTAGAGTCACCCTGTGTGACAAGACTACCATAAGGAGGCTAGAATGGAAGGCCCAGTACTCTGGAATGAGGCACTTTTTAAAGAAGTGCAGCCTCAAGAGGCCCCGGCATTAGATGACATGAAGCAGGGTCTGTCTAAACAAACAGGACACTGTGCTGCAAACTGAACATGCATGCATATCACTTTGCCTCTAGAAACGACAAGAAGCTGAGGCTATCACTGAGAGCAAGTTCTGTTGTTGAGACTTCACAGAATTTATGCCCTAAATTCAACACCAAAAAAATTGGAGGTCATTAACTCAATGGTCCTTTTCAGGCATTACCTTTCTGAATTCCCTATCTCATATACTGGGATAGTGGATAAGACCATTTTGTCTGAAAAGGGCAGTGTGTATATTTTGCTGCTTCAGTACTCACTGCCTGGAAGTGGGATTTTCAAGAAGTATGCACCTGATTTTCAGGGAGAAGTATGCATTCACATGCACGGATGCTGCAACAAACAAGTGTTGCTCTTTTCAAACAAAATGGTGGCTACGCATACCAAGATGATCACATGTTGCCTGCTCTCCCAATACACAAGACAGGAATGCCAAAGGTGTAATGCTTGGAAAGGGCTGATGTAGCTCTTTTTCAATGAAACTGAAAGGAAAATTGCACACAAAGAACACTGTCTGTATGTATTCAGTTTTCTTTTGTAAACGTAACAGTGTAATGACTTTAGGTTTTTAAAGAGAAGTGCCTTCAACATACCTACTTCTGTAGGTTTCTAATGAAGATAAATTTATACAGTGCATGTTCAGAGGCATTCTTCATTATTATTGTATCCTTCCTTATTTATCTTATTTCTTTAGGAGATGACTATGCCGCCTTATGTCATCCTGCTTGAGGAAGTTGTGATTAAAATAAGTTAAATATAAAAACAACAAGCCAGGGAAACATACTGTGTAGAATGGTCCTTCACCCCACAGTTTTCTCTTAAAGTTCACTATATTTTCTTTTTGCTCTACCTTGCAGGGAGGTAAGCTGACTCCCAGCTAAGGACAATCAATCCAAGGGAAGTGCAAACGAACTCCGCCAGTGTAAAAAGGGGGGAGAAATCCCAACTCTAGCAGAGTGGGCAGGAAATCAAAGAATAACTAAGTCACCTTTCCCAGACAAACAGGAAGAACATATGAACATATGAAGCTGCCTTATACTGAATCAGACCCTGGGTCCATCAAAGTCAGTATTGTCTACTCAGACTGGCAGCGGCTCGCCAGGGTCTCAAGCTGAGGTTTTTCACACCTATTTGCCTGGACCCTTTTTAGTTGGAGATGCCAGGGATTGAACCTGGGACCTTCTGCTTACCAAGCGATGCTCTACCACTGAGCCACCGTCCCTCCCAATAAAGAAACAAATGGCCATTCCAACTAAGAGGGAGGCACAGGTTATAAATTCTTTGGACACAAAGATGTAGCTCTCTTAGCCTGACTCTCTTGCTTTGCTCCCACCTATGGACTTATGTTACCTCTCTGGAACTCCATTATGGACTAAGGACTCCATTTTGATCACATGTAGCCACACAATGAGAAGAAGCCCAAACCATTACCTCAAAGTAATAGAACTTTCCTGAGGGCTCATCCCTCCAGGAATTAAATGCTTGTTCTTTTAATTACATTTGTGAGGGACAAATCTAGCGGAACAAGACAGATTTGTGGTCTGCCATTTTGTTTTCTGTCATAAGGCAAAATAAGGGGAGAGGGCAAGGTGACTCGTTCACCCCCAAAGGCGTGAAAGGACATCTGCTCACTCCCACTGGAGCTCAGTCACGCAAGGTGATGACCTCAGAAAGGACGCAGAGCTAATATACTCCAGAGGCACAGAACGTTGAAGTTCCAGTCCTACAGGTGGCTACACTCTACAAACTGAACAGATGGTGGTGGCCAACAAGAAAGGGTTAATCTGGGAGTAGAGGAAAGTAGGTACATCACTAAGCAGTAGCTTGGGGCTGCCTGGGAACTTCCAAACTCTGGATGTGGAAGGAGCCTGGTGCCAGGACCAAGAGTCCCCTCCACATAAGCCACGGGGGCATAAGAGCATGAAATTCCCCACTCCTCCACCTGCACCTGCTGGAATGGCCTTGTGTTAGCCATAGCTCTGGCAGAGGTTGTCCTTGAAAGGGCAGCTGCTGTGAGAGCCCTCTTAGCTCCACCCACCTCACAGGGTGTCTGTTGTGGGGGGAGAAGATATAGGAGATTGTAAACCGCTCTGAGTCTCTGATTCAGAGAGAAGGGTGGGGTATAAATCTGCAGTCTTCTTCTTCTTCTTCTACGAGAGCTATGGCTGACCCAAGGCCATTCCAGCAGGTGCAAGTGGAGGAGTGGGGAATCAAACTCGGTTCTCCAGATAAGAGTCCACATACTTAACCACTAAACCAAACTGGCTCTCCAAATAAATAAATAATAAATACCAGAGAGTGGGATCCCAAAGAGCAGGGCTTGAGAGGCAGATCTTAACTGACAAACTGGATAGTACAGGAGGCGGCGGTCCAATACAAATAGGTTATGGGGCTGAATCCTAGTCACTCTGAACACTCATTATTGCCAGCAGCCATACTGCAAGTCTAAGACAGGGTTGTGATAGGGAAAATCTACACTAATGCATATGAACAACTTGGATACTTTTATGTTATTTAAAATGAATGACAACTGGGGAAAAAACCCAGACTTTTTCTATGCTCTTTAGCTGAACGGAAACAAAAACTAACACAAATGAAATCAAAAAGCTTAAGTAAGAACATCCTGGGCACTGACGAATTCTTCAATAGGGATGGAAAACAAAAAATGATTCAATAAGTATCCATTTACCACTTATATACTGCTGTAAATGTTTAAATATTTTCCAAGGGTTGCAAAATCAGCAATTATGTGTGCTTTCCAGGTTTATCTGTGAGATGCATGATTTGCAACACTGGCCTTTACCATCATCTCTGCCCAGGACTTTTTTTTTTGAGCAGAAACGCACAGGAATGCAGTTCCAGCTGGCTTGGTGTCAGGGGGTGCAACCTAATATGCAAACAGGGCCGGATTAAACCCTGTGGAGGCCCCTAGGCAATCAATATCTTGGGGGCCCCCTCACAAATTATCTCAGAGTTTGAGTACCCCCCCTGCCACCTGTGGCCCTCTGCTGCAGCTTGCAGGCACCTTTTCAAAAGCCCCTTTGACAAAACTGTGGGGGAGAGGTAGAGAGAAGCAAACTTGGCGATGATGTCAGCAGCAGCTGCACCAGGCAAGTCGGGCAAAGAGCGGCTCAGTTGCTGGCTGTGCTTGCAGGCTGGGAAGGCTGCAAGTGGGGGGGGGAACTGGGGGCCAGCCCGGGGCCCCTAAAACCATGGGGGCCCATAGGCCAGTGCCTACTTGGCCTAACTGTTAATCTGGCCTGTATGCAAATGAGTTCCTACGTGGCTTTTTCTACTAAAAAAGCCCTGTCTGCCTAAGACTGATACCTGACCACATTCACATGTTTTTACCAAAATAACAGCAGCAAAGCTGATAACATCTATGGTAGATAGATAGCAAACTTCTTAATGTTGAGATGATAAAATCTAAGACTATTCTACACTTACACTCCTGTTCTCCACATAAAGACAAATAGAGAATAATAGAAAGCGAACCTTTCAAGAATTATAAAGCAGGAGAGGAAGTGGCCATCCATCCCATTCCCCAAAAATTCTGTCAAACTTAAGCACACATGGTCTGCTACATTAAAGGAACTGTTCCATTCTAAGGAACTGTTCCATTTTACAGCAACTCAATGCCACATGTGCACAAAAATCTCACTTCTGATTTTGGCCTCTTCAGCTTCATATTGTGTGTGAGTGCAGTGAGTGAGAGAGAGAAAGAGAGAGAGAGAATCAAATCACTTCCTATGAATTAATGTCCTTCAAAATGTAAGAACATAAGAGAAGCCATGTTGGATCAGGCCAATGGCCCATCCAGTCCAACACTCTGTGTCACACAGTGGTCAATATATATATATATACACACACACACACACAAACACACACACATACACTGTGGCTAATAGCCACTGATGGACCTCTGCTCCATATTTTTATCTAACTCCCTCTTAAAACTGGCTATGCTTGCGTCCACCACCACCTCCTGTGGCAGTGAATTCCACATGTTAATCACCCTTTGGGTGAAGAAGTACTTCCTTTTATCCGTTTTAACCTGTCTGCTCAGCAATTTCATCGAATGCCCACAAGTTCTTGTATTGTGAGAAAGGGAGAAAAGTACTTCTTTCTCGACTTTCTCCATCCCATGCATTATCTTGTAAACCTCTATCATGTCACCCCACAGTCGACGTTTCTCCAAGCTAAAGAGTCCCAAGCGTTTCAACCTTTCTTCATAGGGAAAGTGTTCCAACCCTTTAATCATCCTAGTTGCCCTTTTCTGGACTTTCTCCAATGCTATGATAGCCTTTTTGAGGTGTGGCGACCAGAACTGCACACAGTACTCCAAATGAGACTGCACCATTGATTTATACAGGGGCATTATGATACTGGCTGATTTGTTTTCAATTCCCTTCCTTATAATTCCCAGCATGGCGTTGACCTTTTTTATTGCAAATGCACACTGTCTTGACATTTTCAGTGAGTTATCTACCACGACCCCAAAATCTCTCTCTTGGTCAGTTTCTGCCAGTTCACATCCCATCAACTTGTATTTGTAGCTGGGATTCTTGGCCCCAATGTGCATTACTTTGCACTTGGCCACATTGAACCACATCTGCCATGTTGACGCCCACTCACCCAGCCTCAACAGATCCCTTTGGAGTTCCTCACAATCCTCTCTGGTTCTCACCACCCTGAACAATTTAGTGTCATCCGCAAACTTGGCCACTTCACTGCTCACTCCCAACTCTAAATAATTTATGAACAAGTTAAAGAGCATGGGACCCAGTAACGAGCCCTGCGGCACCCCACTGCTTACCGTCCTCCACTGCGAAGACTGCCCATTTATACTCACTCTCAGCTACCTATTACTCAGCCAGTTTTTGATCCACAAGAGGACCTGTCCTTTTACTCCATGACTCTCAAGCTTTCTAAGGAGCCATTGATGAGGAACTTTATCAAAAGCTTTCTGGAAGTCAAGGTAAACAACATCTATCGGGTCTCCTTTATCCACATGTTTTTTCACCCCCTCAAAGAAATGTAACAGGTTAGTGAGGCAAGATCTTCCCTTACAGAACCCATGCTGAGTCTTCCTCAATTGGCCTTGGTTAGTATGTGCATGGGAGACCACCAAGGAAGCCCAGGATCGCTATGCAGAGGCAGGCCACAGCAAACCACTACTGTTCAACTCTGGCCTTGGAAATCCTACAGTACCACACATGTGGGGGCCATACAGTCATGGGTTTTTTGTTGTTGTTGGCAAATGTGAATGTGGCTCTCCACAAGCCATGGAGCAACTACTGCTGCTGTAAGATATGCTTGTACTGAAGGGAAGGATGACTTTCTTGCTTGAACAAGTCTGCCTCTGACAGAATGCAATCTCTTTATAAACCTTTGTTACAGATGATACAGATTACTGGCAGCATTCATTAAGAGATGAAATGTAAAGGTTCCAAGTGACTGCAGACTTCCTAAGCAAACAGCCCAACTCTGGTTGCATGGTCATGTTCAAGAGCACACAGCCTATTGGCTCAGCATATGGAGAACTTTAAGCATAACCATCTGGGTCCATCATGAGCATTAACTTACTGCAGCAATGTGGAGTAGATTATTTCAGTTTCACCTTCAAAGGAAGTTCTGAAACATAAGCAGGAAAAATCTAAACAGATAAAATGAAAATGACTTGCAGGGAATGCTGCTGTTATCTTTCACAATCAAGTTTCTTAGTGATTCCTCATGCACAGCCCTCATTTGACTGTTATTTATTGTCTTCTGCATAGTTTTTAGACAATTCTTGCACAATTTTTTAGACAGCAAGACAATGCCCTTAAAAGATAATACCTGGAGAGTCTGTTTCAGTCTTTAAAGACAGGAGGTTTTTCCAGGAATGACACTCTGGATTATGTACTTAGAAGAGCTCAAATGACAGATAACATAGGAATGTTGAACATCAGGTAGTATGCTCGGTCTCCAAAAGCTAAATTATCAATATGCAGCAGTAAAAATTGAGAACATTTGTTCAGATCCAGATGCAAGAATCTATATAGATGATGCAAGAAACCACAAAACATTTACTGGAGACACTAGAATGTTAAATGAGAGCCAGTGGTTAGAGTGCCAGACTAGGAACTGAGGAGACCCAGGTTCGAATTCTACTTTGCCATGGAAGCTGGCTGGGTAACTTTGGGCTGGTCACTCCTTCTTAGCCTAACCTACCTCAAAGCACTGTTTTAGAATAAAAAAGGAGCACAAAACAACATACCCTGAATGACCTGGAAGAATGACAGGATAAAAAAACGCAAGAAATAAATGACTATAATGTAAGTGCTTTGACTGTTGCAGTGAGAGGGGAAAAAACAAAATGCTACTACATAATTCTAGGCAAGGAAGGTATGGCCTGTGTTCTTTCTATATATAAATGGATCACTGGTAACATGAATCTTAAGGGACTGTTTCCTCTTATCTTGCATGACCAATTTCAATGCAATTGACTCCAAGCAGTCCATACAGCCATCCGGAAGTTGGGGTTTCCCCCCCAAGCCCTCCTAAACTTTGGCATAGACCAGGCAAAATCACTCATTAGGCAGAGAGTGCTAGATATAGAAAGACAAACAGATCTTCAGTGGCTATTAGCCACAGTGTGTGTGTGTGTGTGTGTATATATATATATATATATATATATATATATATATATATATATATATATTTGGCCGCTGTGTGACACAGAATGTTGGACTGGATGGGCCATTGGCCTGATCTAACATGGCTTCTCTTATGTTCTTATGTTCTCCATTCCCCAGACTATTTCTCCTCAGCAAACAGTAAATACATAGTTGCCTCCGCTGCCTGCCTATACTTCCTTGGATCTCACAACATGAGAAGGGACTTTACCTTAGCTAGGAGTATGTCTCTGCCATCGGCAGTTGTAGAGGGGAGGTATAAAGGGACTCCTTATGCTCTTAGGCTCTGTTCCTGTTCCCAATCTGAAATAGATTCTCCTGAGCTTATATTTTTAATTGTTCTTTTCATACAGTGAGTCGAAGGGAATTTATTAGCCCACTGTTGGAAGGGTTCCCTGGCAGATCAAATAAACTCAAATTAGATTACCTTCTGTCAAATAGGAACCACCAGACAACAAGACAGGTGGCTAGGTTCTGTTCCCAGGTTTATAAAGAATGCAAAAAGTGAGACAAATAGGCCAAACAGTAAATCTTTTAACAAATTTTAAAGTGATTTCTAAAAGGTTTAAAGAGTTAAATAATAATCTGTTATATATATATAGTGTTATAACCCTCAAGTCTTCAAATCTAAGTATGTAGACTCTTTGTGGGACTTTTTATAAGGTACTTTTAAGGCTGTTCTAAATTATTTACATGTTCTGGTCTATGACTGTATAAATAAACTGACTGGCTGGCTGACTGATCTCATCAGATCTTGGAAGCTAAGCAGGGTTAGTACTTGGATGGGAGACCACCAAGGAAGACTTTGCAGAGGAAGTTAAGGCACCTCTACTTCTCATTTGCCATGGAAGTTCCTTACTGGGATTGCCATAATTCAGTTGTGACTTGATGGCACATATGCACATAGTAATTCTAAGGCTGCATTCTTAAACATTTTCTAAAGCGTAATTTCCACCTCATTGTTGACAGCCAGGCCTGTAGCTACAGGGGGGCCTGTGGGGGCTCTGCCCCCTGACTCCCTGCCTAGTGCCCCAACTCAAGAGCCACTGCCCTTTCCTCCCCTTCCCCCTTCCACCGCCACAGGGGTGAAAGCTGAGAGGCTGGAAGCCATCTCCTCCCTACCCCCACAATTTAAACTGCATGGGAGGGGTACCCAGGAGCACCATTTAAAGGCCCCACCGCAGGCACCTTGAGTCGGGTGCCCTAAACCATGGCGGTGGCCAGGGAAAGGGAGCCATTAAGTGCTCCCCAACTTTTTACATGCCCCCCACAACTGTTAAAATCCTGGCTGCAGACCTGCTACAGTCTGCTTAGGATGGCACTGCAGGGCTCACAATTTCACCCTGTTTAATAAAGGTGTGGTGAGCCAAGTATACTGTCTTCCTTTACTCCAACTCCTTTGAAAGCTAAACGCAGGACAGAATTAAGTCTTCTCCCTTCCCAAGCCTCCTAATATTTGACATTCACTTAGTGCGAAGGACTTTAAACAAACTGCCCATGTGTTCAAAACCACAAATGCAGGTAAAACCAAGTCAAAGAGCAAACAAAAGGACAATTCTTCTTGAAGATAAAGGCATGCACACAATGTCCAGTATCTAGTGGATGAAGGCTTCATTACATCAACTGCTTCCCTTCTTGAATATCAATTTTTGCCTCCATTCAGTTGGAAACCTTAAATACACAGCTGTCTCCATAAAAAAAAAGAAGCAAGGCCTAGTTGTCCCAACATTATGAAGAGTCATAATTTACTGAACACCAGCTTGTTCATGGTCCACATCAGAAAGGTAAATATTATTTCTGTGTCATAACAATAGAGAACTTGAGAGTTGACCTTAAACAAAAAAGTTACAAGGCATTCTAGCAATCCACTTCACAAAGAAAGAAAGCAGGATTGCAGATACACAGGTAGAAACAAAAGTCATTGTGGCAAAGGCTGTAAACAAAAGCTCGTCATATATTACAGGATTTTCCCAAAATGAAATGAAATCTTTGCCAGCCATGCATAATGTCTACCGCACACTAGTCAGACAAGTCTTGCAGCTTTAATGGAGCAGGGTAAGATTTAAAGGGGGGGAGCTAGTCAGAAATCATTCAGAAGACACCCAATAATCGGAAGCAAAAGTTTAAGCACAGACAACACTCCTAATATCCTGCAATGCTTTCCTACCTTAAAAAAACTTTCTTCATTTTAAGGATTGGTAGTTTTGCTTAATATGCAGTTTAAAACTACATACAGAGTTACATCTGAACAGGAAGTCAAAGCACCTGGATTAGGGACCAAACATTTCATTCCATTTGATTAAACCAGTACTGAACTCAAACCAAGACTATCTGAACTTGAGCCAAGCTCCTCAACAGAGAGAGAGAAAGTGTGGGTCAGATTCAAGGCAACCAAGATGGTTTAGGTTGGATTTCAGTGCCAGTTCACAGAAAAAAGGTACCAGTTCAGAGTTCACAGTACCAGTTCACAGAAAAAAGAGAGCCAGTTTGGTGTAGCGGTTAAGTGTGCAGACTCTTATTTGGGAGAACCGGTTTTGATTCCCCACTCTTCCACTTGCTGGAATGGCCTTGGGTCCGTCATAGCTCTCGCAGGAGTTGTCCTTGAAAGGGCAGCTTCTGGGAGAGCTCTCTCAGCCCCACCTTCCTCACAGGATGTCTGTTGTGGGGGGGAAGGTAAAAGGAGATTGTGACCACTCTGAGATTCAGGGTATAGGGCGGGATATAAATCTAATATCATTCTCATCCTCTTCCTCCTCCTGAACTGGTTTTGATGTTGCATCAAATGCCAGTGAACTTGATGTGGTCCCGGAACTCACTCACCAATTAGGATCTTCTTTGAATCTCTGATCAATAGGTTTGCCAACTGTGGGTTGTAAAATTCCTGGAGATTTGGAGGTGCACCTTGGGGAGGGCAGAGACCTTGGCAGGGTATAAGGCCACCGAGTCCACCCTCCAAAGCAGACATTTCCCCCAGGGGAGCTGACTTCTGCAATCTGGAGCACAACTGTAATTCTGGGAAATCTCCTGGGCTCACCTGGAGGCTGGCAACCATTCTGATAAAACTGGGCAGGAGATGCAGGAGGGGCCAAAGGAAGTATTACTTTGCTCAATTACTAATAAAATTATGGAATTCACTGTCACTCTTGACACTCCGCTAAAACTAGAAGGCACCACAATGTCCCCAATTTGTTTGCAAGAACCATTGCTCTTCTGTTGATAAGTACTTGCCAGTGCCATTGGGAAAATTGACAGGTCCAAGAAAACGTAACTAAAGCAAAATGGTGACATGGTCTGGTTGTGATTTTAAAAGGTAAGTAAAAACTCAGTACAAAAAAGAAAACACACTTTTAAAAAATAAGAAACCGACAGTCTTTTTGTTTGTTTTTTTAGCAGCCAAGTTTTGCAAAAACTTGTGTCTTAAGGGGCAGAATAAGATTGCCTATAAAATGCAGGTTTATCTACAAAGGGAAAAAATTAACCAGTTTTCACAATACTGCTGCTGCAGGGGAAAAAAAGACAATAGAGATAAACCTCTGATTTGAGGATGTACCTACGTATCTTTTAATGGAATGAAGCAGGAGTCAGAGGAGCTCTCAGATCTTGTCCTGGATGACAACTATGTACAAAAGTCTTTGCCCCGTCCCTCCAACAACCCAAATAAGAAGCACTTGCATGCAGCAGCAGCAGCTGACACCTCGGCTCCTTTGGCACAGCAAGAGCCCACCCCCTTTTTTTGTTTCCAGATTCCTCAAGTCTATATTATTGTAACAATCAGAACCACATTTGGCTTTTATGAATATGAAGCCAACTTCCAGATGTGTACACTTTTGATTTATGGCTATTAGCAGCCTGCGCTGTTGCGGCATGCACTGCCTGGTTTGCCAGAGGCAGTTATCTTCTTCACCCGTGCACTCAGGCTTTCAGAACAGAAATGGGGAAAACTGAACTCCAGGGCAGAATTCTGGTTTGCAACATCTGTGTGAAAAGCAAAGGCCTCCAGGGAGAAAGCAGAGTTGTCAAGGCATCTTTGCTTTGCAATCAAGCAACTCAATGGACTGTCATCTCCCTTCTGTCCCTGTGTACCAACTATACTTATCAGCAGGGCCAGTTTTGGCTGGCTTGACATCAGGGGTGTGGCCTAATATGCAAATGAGTTCCAGCTGGTCTTTTCCTACAAAAAGCCCCATGTGGAACAGTGGTGGTTGGAGGTGTGGCCTAATATGCAAATGAGTTTCTGCAGGATTTTTTTTTCTACAAAAAAAAAGGCTCTGCTTATCAACAGCCACCTGGTGGCTATCCCACAACACAGGGGGGCTCATCCAACATCAGCCAGAGCCCAGGCCCTCTAACTCACGGCTCCAGCTCTGTGGATTGGGCTGCTTGATGAGTTGAGGGGGGGGGCTACTTTGAGATCTTCAGGAGGTGCTGCAAGGGCTGCTTGTTTGCAAGGGCTCTTGAGGCAGCCTGAATTGGCAGGCAACTTTTAAGGGAAGAAGGGGGTAGAAATCAGGGGTTTGCTGTTTTGTTTTTAGTTTAATTTGAACATGAATTTAACCATCATTGTAAGCCGTTTTGAACCACAAGGAAATGTGAAATAGTAATGACTTAATAAAGAAATAAAACCAAGATCCTTTGGAGGGAGAAATGTTTTTAAAGAGAGAGAGGCACCCCCCTTCACTCACCTCCACCATTAAAGGTCTTTATATAACCCCACTTTGCTGGATCTTAATTGCCCATTGCAACAGGAAGATTTAGATCAGGGGTGGCCAAACTGCGGCTCAGGAGGCACATGTGGCTCTTTCACACATATTGTGTGGCTCTTGAAGCCCCCCCTGCCCCCATCAGCTGGCTTGGAGAAGGCACTTGTCTCTTTAAATTGCTTCTCCAAGCCAAGCCAGCTGGCAGCATGGAGAACACATTTAAAGTTGTTTTCTTTCTACCTCTCCTTCCCCAATCTTTCTCCCTCCCCTCCTCAAACATCTGACATTCATGTCTTGCAGCTCTCAAACATCTGACATTTATTTTATGTGGCTCTTGCATTAAGCAAGTTTGGCCACCCTGATTTAGATCAAGCTACTGATGTAGACCGCCTGTCCAGAAAACTGTGGCTAACAAATTAAAAACATAAGAACTATCAATAACACTCAGTCATAAAATTGCTAACAACCCCCATGAAGGAGCTCAGCAGCATAAAAACAGCAAAAAATAATCCCATAAATTAAAAGCAGGAGCCATCAAACCGTGGTAGTAATTTAAAAAATGCAGCACGCAGGAAGTCTGGACTGGTGGTGAGGGACATCTGGTGAAACCCCCTTCCACGACCTCTGGTAAGACAGAAACACTGCAGGGTGCCATTTCCTGGGCTTGCCACTACAGATCTGAGTGTGGTGTGCATCACCTGCCCAGTGGTCTTAACAGTCTTATGGGGGACAACCTCTTCACTCTCGGCAAGGCTACAGCTTAGGGCCAGGCGTGCTCCTCCCATTCTGTTTCTCCTCTGTCTATTTCAGACCAGCTCTTCTCTCTGTCCCTTGTGTCTTCCTTTTAGTCCTTTCAGGCTCCCTTGCCCTGCCCCTTACTTTCCTCCTGAGCCAGACCCCACTCCCTCTTCTGCCTAATTTACCTGGGGTCACATGAGGCCAGCCATGTCTCCAAAGCCAGTCCAGTCTTGCCCTCTCTCAGGTCATGACTGGGACAGGCAGATGAATCTTTGTACCAGCTAGCCAAGCACTGCTGGAAACACTCATGCTGAAAGTTGAGACGCTTGATAAGAGTCTCCCAGCCCTGGAATGAGACAAGGCACAACCCCTCTAGATTTCTTCTGAAATGATGCATCAATCTATTGCTCACTGTTAAGGCTGGAATGCAAGATTAACTAGAGGGCAATCCTATAAAGAGTTAGTTCAGCCTAAGCCCCTTGAAGTCCATAGCCTTAGAGTGGAGTAACTGCAGCAGATTGCACTGTAAATGGGCTAAAATATTTATAGTCTGGTTTCTTTGTGGCTCAAGGTAGCTTACAAGTCACAGTTAAAGCATTGGCATTTGCAGCCCATGGAATGAAATCCCCAAATACCTGTCCCCCACATACAAAAAAACAAAACCCTCCCCCCGTTTAGGTCTCATTAAAATCCCTGGCACCTAAAATGGCATTGCTTACTCTGCCATTTCAAGGAGCCCTTTCCACACAGCAGAGACAGTGATTTTTAAAAAGGCAAGCTTCTGGTTGATGCCAGGGGGCTACTTGAAGGGGGGGGAACAGGCCAGCAGGCGGCAGCCCGATGACTATAATTGCCACACAGGGACATATATTTGGAAGATCTATGCCTGCTATAGTGGTTGAGCCTGGAAATTTAAAATTCCCAGGACTTTCTCTGATGTAGCCAATCCTACAGTAGGCCCTGTACTAAGAGCCCTGAAAGCTCTTGGAGGATTGGCTACATCAGGACTCTTTTTGTAGCAGGAGCTCCTCTGCATATTAGACCATACCCCCTGATGTAGCCAATCCTCCTGGAACTCACAGTAGGCCCAGTATTAAGAGTCCTGTAAATTCTTGGAGGATTGGCTACATCAGGGGTGTGTGACCTAATATGCAAATGAGTTCCTGCTACAAAAAAGCCCTCTATATAACCCTCACCACACTACCTTCACTTCACTGTAAGTTAAATTAAATATGGATAGCAGGATAAAGAGAAATTATCAGTCCAAAGGTTATCAGTCCATAAGATAAGCTTCTAAATCACCCAGGCCCAGTGGGAGATTTTCACCCCTAACCCCAGTTGCCTACCATAAAGAAACTGAGGAATGGGAGGGGGAAAATGCTCTCTATAATGATGTTCTAGGAAGTCCCTCTAGTCTCTATGGTTTTTACCATAAAAACTGGGGATCTTCCTTAATGTCACTTCCAGGTGACACTGTCTTCCAATACACCCCAGGCAACACCCACAAAATCCCTTGGCATCGGCTTAGGCAGTGTTGGGAACCTTAACAAGGGCTGTGGTGATCTGGAGAATTGCAGAGAATTGCATTGTGACACCGCCTCCAAGTGTTCTGCATCCTCTTAAAAACATTTCACCACTAATCAAAATTTTAACTCAGACAGCGAGTGTTTTGCTATGGGTGACAAGCAAGCCAACTGACACAATGCATATGTAGGACAGCCAATAGATTATTTATTCAAAATATTTATATCTTGCCTTTTCACAACGCCCATGGTGGCTTACAAAACACACACCCAGTTAAAAAGATAGCTAACACACACACACACAAAAATGACATGCATCAAGTTAAGTGCAACGTTTAAGCACCACCTGCCAATCAGAAACATTCACTAAATTACTTCCATGTCGAAATAATTCCCTTTTGCAGCTCTTACAGAAGAGAGTGTGGGAACTTACAGATTTAACTCCTGACGGCACAGGCAGTAATTCCACCAACATTTAACACATTTCAATCTACAAACCTGAATTAGGGCTACCCGCTCCAGATAGGGAGATTCCTAGAGATTCAGAGGTGGAGCCTGGGGAGGACAGGGGTTGGCAAGATGAGGAACCTTCTACCCTCCCAAACAGCCCTTGTTAGTCTGCAGATCAATTGTAATTCTGGAAGATCTCCAGACACCACCTACAGGGCGGCAACCCTAACCTAGATCCACACAGAGATGTGCAGGCAACAGCAAATGAACAGACAGAACCTTCCATTAGCTTTTTGAAGACTCCAGGTGGAACTTATATTGTTATTTGCTTCCCGCTAAAACAGAGAAACATTCTTTTTACAGCTATCCCAGGTTCAAGAAACATCAGTCATCCTTGCTTAGCTCTTCACAGCTTCATTAGCAGCCTCAAGCGACACAGTCATGCCCAGAAAACAGGTGTCACCTAAAGCAAACAGTGTGTCTCAGTTTCAGGCTCCTGGAGTTTTATATGGAAGCTTTTGTGTATGAATTTCATATTCACTGGAGAGAGGACAATGCAGCGCACTTGCATTACACAGCGATCAGCTTATTAGAGCAACCTTGGCAAAAAGCAGCGATACCCTAGATGCAATTTATCAAATTTCATTTGCAAAATCATGTCATTTAGTATCTCAGCTGCTCCACACAAAAGAAAATTTCAACAAATATAAGGTGAGCTGCTCCTGGAGTGTCAACAGGGGATATCTCATGGAATCCCAAATTGGTATCTGGGAAATTCAGGTTTGAATTCCCACTTGTGCCATGGAAGCTTGGCTGGGTGACCTTCTGCCAGTCAAACTCTCTCCACCTGAACAACCTCACAGGGTTGTTGTAACAAAGAAGAGGAGAAGGATGTAAGCTGCTTTGGATCCCCATTGGGGGGAAAAGCTGGGATACAAACAAAGCAAGTAATTTTTTAGACATAAATTTGCTGTTATAAATCTGCAGGCAGCATCAGATAGATCAAAACATTCCCCCTCCCCCTAAGAAAATGCTAAAAACTCATTTTATTTAGAGGCTCCCATCTTAGACCTTTAGCTTCCTCCAAAAGCACTTCTGAATTTTACAGTTCCAGTGGATACGATGCTTTACAGAGATAAGACTTATGAAGAAGATACCTGTGGTTTTATTGTACTAAGAAGGGTTTTTTTTAAAAAAAAAACTTTCTAGTGGATCAGTGTGTTTTCAGGAAACAAAGACTGAAAGGGCTTATGAAAACCCACAAGGTACTTGAGCTAAAATGGAGAAGCAGAGTTATATATTGTGTTTTCATCTGTGTTTAAAGAAAATCAACAAAACATAAAGGGGGACTTTCAGCTTCGTACCTCCTAGATATTTCTAGGAGCTCAAACCTCATTATCTTCTACAATGCATTGCAATACTCAGCTGCCAGTGACTTGCAGTGGCCAAAGGTGGCCCGTGCACTTACAACAGGGGTGGGGAACCTTTTTTCTGTCAAGGGCCATATGGATATTTATAACATCATTCACGGGCCATAAAAATTATCAACTTAAAAAACAGTGCTCCGCCAAGGGAGAATGATTCAGGTCAGCAAAATTAATGCAAATAATTGTTTTTCTATTTGTAGTCATGTGGGGAGAGCCTAATCTGGCACCTACACACACGGCCCACCGCCCTAGGCAAATGCACAGGTCCAGGGCTTTTTTGTAGAAAAAGCCCAGCAGGAACTCAGTAGCATATCCCCTAATATTAGCATATTAGGTCACACACTCATTAGCATATTAGGCCACACCATCTGGGATAATCAAGTGCAAACTGAACTGTGATAGTAACTTTTCCAGGCCCTGCAGCAATTCTGGCTGGCCAGCCAGGCCCCAGGGAGGCTGCCGCACACAGTACATCTGGACCCTGTGTTCCCTGCCAGGCCCTGGGGAGGTTGCTGCACAGCGCAGCTGGGCCCCACGATCCTCGCTGGCCAGCCAGGTCCCAGGGGGGCTGCCACATAGCTCGATTCAGTCCAGCAATCCCCGAGGGCCACAGCAAGTGACCTCGAGGGTCATATATGGCCCTTGGGACAGAGGTTCCCCATCCCTGGCTTACAAGCTGCTTCTATATCAGCAAGGAAACTGGCTTAAACTATACAACACAACTGCACAAGTATGCCTAACCCCATCCCAGTTCCAGAGCACATGCACAATTGTCTATGACCAGCAGGCCTGTAGCTACAAGGGGCCTGAGGGGGCCAGGCCCATCCTTTCAAAACCCTCCCTTCCAACTGTATGGCCTCTCCATTGGAGGCCCCCGATCTGTCCCCTTTGCTCATCACCACTCTGAATAAGTAGTACCATTGCTGCTGGTCTTTTTGCTTTTTTCTCTCCCCTTCCTTCACACGCCTGCAGAGCAAAGGGAGAGGGGAGTTAGCTTGTGGAACTCAAGGCAGTTTACAGTGCCAAGAGCCTAGGGCCACCGAATCAGGCGGCCCCCCAACCCCTCCAAACAACAAATCCTGCAGTGGGCCCCACCAAACATGAAATCCTGGCTACAGCCCTGATAACCAGCATGTGTGCAACCACTGACTGCATAACACATTCCAGTCATACATAACTAACTTCTGGCACATCTGTGCTAACAGCTTTGATTGGGTTTGAGATAACAAGACACCAGACATAAGCCACTAGTGTAAGAAATTCTCCTTTTTTTGTTCTTGTTGAGACAGGATTTCTGTAGCTTGGAGACAGCAGCCATTGTTAGCTAAGTACTGGAGCCCTGTGGACAGTTTTATTTCAGGAGAACATGGGACTCTCATTTCTGCAGCAAAAGGGAAGATGGAATCCTTTGCTCCATTCCCTCTGCTTCTGTTGTGTGTGTGTCTGTGAGCATACTATGACATGAATAGATTTCCATGCTGTATCTGACTGCTCTAGTGCTGGAGATGCATGTACAAAGCTATGCCAGCTTCAGGCAAGGGCCCAAATGCACCCGTGCCAAATATTTAATGGAGGCTCCACTTAAGGCTAAAAGGCGAGTCAAGGTGATCTAAGTTTAGACACTGGGGATAGGAGTAAGTCTGGGGGGGGGGACATTTTCCGAAATTGTTCTGCACATGATTGGACAACACAGACTCAGGCTTGGAGCCTGTGCAGTGAACCAGTAGTGACCCTGTGCCCAACCCTGAGACTAATTCAAATCTACATACTGAAACACCACAGAGCATGGAAATGCCTTCCAAAACCCTTGTGTTGTTGAAACTTCCTCCCAACTTTTGCCACGCATTAGAAATTCTCTCTGTAAGGTCCAATGAAAAAACTGTTCCCTATGCACCAGAAGACCTCTGTATGTATTCAATGCATAAGACATTTATACCATAGTTCCATTTAAAAAGCAACAACAATCAATCATTTACCCAGGGTTTTTCTGAGCAGGAATGCAGTTTGGCTGGCTTGGCATCAGGAGGTGTGGCCTAATATGCAATGAGTTCCTGCTGGACTTTTTCTACCAAAAAAGCCCTGCATTTACCCAAAACGCAGGTTCAAGAGACAACTGTGAGCCAGTGAGTTGTAGCAGAGCACTTAGCTCAAATCCCTTTGCCACAAAGCCCACCCACAGGGTGACCTTGGGACAATCACTCTCTTTCAACCTAAACTTCTTCATAGGGTTCTGGTGAGGATAAAATGGAAGAAGGGAAAACCACACACACTGCTCTGATGTCCTTGGAGGAAGCGTAGGCTAAAACTGTACTAAATAAAACATACTAAAGGTCATACACACAGTTTGGCATATCAGAAAGAAGTTATGTACGTTGACTGAATTATGTGCTAGAGCATTGGATTCCACCTTCAGTTGCATAGTGCACCCAAGTGCAAATGTTTTGAACATACACCTGTACACATGTGACATATGCCTGGAAGCACACAGGCAAGTTCTAAAATGCTAAATGCATCTAGCACTATAAGACTACTTTCTTATGTCACTGATCATCAACTTGATGCCCAATGGCATCATGGAACCCACTAGTGCCCCTGCCCATCTATTTACCTACTCTAGCCACTGTATGAGGTAGAGGCATTTTAATGTATTGACTCGTGGGAATTGGGCCACTTGCTAATAACCAATGCAACTTAGCACATATAGAAGGGAAAATCTCTGATAGTACTTTAATTATGTTGTTACCATCTTGTGATTTTTGTATAGAATTTTAACTTTTTGTGGTGTTGTGTTTTAATCTTTTAAACTGTGTATCTATGTGTTGTGAGCTGTCCTGAGCCTACCAGCAGAGTAGGGTGGAATATAAATCTAAATAAATAAATAAATAAATAATGTGTGTTTCCTGGTGGCCACTTGTTTCTTCCCAGGAAAGCAAAGAACCAATCCTGGCTTTCCTACATATCAACTGGAGTTAGGAGGTGCTTTAGAAAGGCCCAGGAGGTATCCTCTTTTGTGTCTGTAGGAAGCATCCACTCAGAAACATGCACCTCCACTGCAGGGGGATGTTGGCTTGGACCCTTTTAACGTTGTCAGATCTCCCAATATTTTGTGCACTGTGTCAGCTGCCGTGTGATTGATCCCACCTCCACCCAGCAGATATCTTGCTATGGTGCACAGTACCTGTGCTCAAAATTCCAGAAGTGCCAACAGTTCAAAAAGTTTGGGAGCCACTGCTTCAGGCCTTTAGAGCTTATAAGGAGTTTTAACTTCTCCAGGATGGTGGCTCAGTGGTAAAGCATCAGCTTGGTAATCAGAAGGTCCCAGGTTCAGTCCTCAGCATCTCCAACTAAAAAGGGTCCAGGCAAATAGGCGTGAAAAATTATCCTAGCATTCTGGAAATTATCTAGTAATACTAACTAGAAGAATTACAGTAGATTACAAGAGCAGGTCTTGCTGAACCCAGCATGCTAGAAAGCAATGTTTCAATTCTATTTCTTTATTATTCATTATTTACACTACTTCTTCAGAGACCCTCTGAGGAGGATAAGCTGTAAACTAACATTTCAAGTAGCCTGTCAGCTGATAAAGTTTATTGTTTATTTATTATTTAAATGCATAATCACAAGTCAAGTATATCTTCGTAAGTATTATTACCAGGAGGATGCTAGGAGACGGAGTTGGAGAGAGCTCTGCACCGCAAGGGACAGCAGTCACCCAGCATATGGACAGATATGGATTGGGAGGCTAGCTTAGCAAAAGGACCGTCAATTATTTATCATGAATAAAAACTGTAGTTTGAGATCCATTCCAAGTAACATTAAGGGGAAATGCATACAAAAAAAAATGCTGTGCACACTCACTACAAATGACTATCTGGTCATCTGAACTGAACAAGTCACATATCCAGCCATTTGGAGGCTAATTGTATGAACCGCCTCTGAAGTGGCATACATGCCAAAGGAATACACTGCACAGAAATGTGTAGGGTTGCAAAGTCCAATTCAAGAAATATCTGGGGACTTTGGGGATGAAACCAGGAGACATTGGGGGGTAAAGCTAGGAGCAAGGTTGTAACAAGCATGATTGAACTCCAAAGGGAGTTCTGGCTATCACATTTAAAGGGACTGCATACCTTTTAAATGCTTTCCCTCCATTGGAAATAATGAAGGATAGGGGCACCTTCTTTGAGAGCACATAGAATTGGACCCCTGGTCCAATCCTTTTGAAACTTGGAGAGTATTTTGGGGAGAGGCACTGGATGCTATGCTGAAAATTTGGTGCCTCTATCTCAAAAAACAGCCCCCCAGAGCCCCATGAAGCAATTCTCCATTATACGCTATGGGAATCAGTCTCCATAGGGAATAATGACATTCCCCCTCCCCCGCTTTCTCATGCCCCTGAAGCGAGGGGATGGCCTCCAAACCAGGGGATCCCCGGCCCCTACCTGAGGATTGGCAACCCTAGAAATGTGACATTAAAACAGGGAAACTGCACCATGATTTGATTTTCTTGCTCAAATGCAGTCGTTCCTGAACTCCATAAGCAGACCCAGTGATGGAATTTTGCAGTTTCTTGAAACCCTCCCAGAGACTCCAAACCCAGCTTCTTCTTCAACATCCATTGCTGACGACTTCTGCAAGCCCATATTTGGGGATTACAGTTTTAGGTGGCAGAGCTGCCCTTCCACAACTGGTTCCCTAAAAATGGGTAATCTCATTATTTCAACTGGGTCTGATTATTGTTTATACAGAGCATTGATCAGAGATGAGCCTAAAGTACCCCCCCCCCCCACCTTACCATTTCCCCCAAAAGTACCTGAAACTTTGCAGTTAAGAATGCCTTAGAAAGGAGGGAGACGAAGAGGAGAGTCCTGTTGAAGAGCTGGAACAGATGGTGGAAGATTCTGCAGAGGGCAAACGGGCAGAGCCCAGGATCCAAAACAGTTCTAGGAGGATGAATAAGCAGCAGAAACAGGAGAGGCTTGATCTTTGCCCCACTGGAAAGGTGATCACCCGATTTAACCTGTTGGTTTGGAGGGGCAGGTTTAGTTCCATGCTCTGTCTCCCTGCACACAAGACAAAGATCACCCCCCAAACATCTCCATTATCCCACCCTTTCCCGAAAACTCACTGCAGCCTTGCTTGTTCCTGCAATTCTGTAGGTCTGCTCTGCCCGCTTGTCCTCTCTTTAATCTGTCTGCTCCAGGGTGTGGAGTGGACAAGAGTGATCTCTGAAAGGAAAGCTCCCAGGCTTCATTACATACAGGGAGACTTTGCCAGCTGATTTATTGACTGAGGGAAATTTATTTGGATGAGTCCATGCCCCTTGTCTAGCTGGCTTTGTTGATAACTGCCACTGAACTTGAACCTTTTATGATACCACAGACCAGGGGTGGCCAAACTTGCTTAACGTAAGAGCCACATAGAATAAATGTCAGAAGTTTGAGAGCCACAAGTCATGAATGTCAGAGGAAGGGAGGGAGGGAGGGAGGGAAGGAAATAGATGGGGGAAGGAGGAGAGAGGTGAAAAGAAAGCAACTTTAACTTTAAATGCATTCTCCACTGGTAGGTTTGGCTTGGATAAGTGATTTAATTCTCCATTCTCCAATTCGGCCGATGGGGCAGTGGGGGCTTCGAGAGCCATACATGTGTGAAAGAGCCACAGTTTGGCCACCCCTGCAAAGCACACACTTTGTATACAATCCCAGTTTAAATAGCTCAAGAGGGATGGGAAGAATCTCTGCCCCACACTATTGGCCAAGATGAACCAAATCACTTCAACTTTACTGGAACTTCCTTTGCAAAGCACCAAACTTACTCTCCCAGAAATAAACAAGGTCTCATCAGTAAGTGGAAGGAATTCTAGGCACTGGTCCTCCTCTACTCATGGAAAAAATTACTACTAGACTCTCAGACAAATGGCATGTGTCCTACCAGTCTGGTTCGCAAAGTGTGAAGCCTTCCTTCAACATAAGCAACTTTCTTGCCAAAGGAAAAAACACTCAGGTTGAAGGAGGGCTTCAAACTTTGCTCAGCAGAGTGGAAGGACACATGCCAATATAATCTTAAAATCTAGTGCTCCAAAGCAGAATCCTTGTCTCTAGTCATTACTCCACAACATGTATGCATACACACACACACACACCCCTTTCCTTTTTAACTGCCAGGCCTTCAGGTCCACCACTTTGACTATCTCTTGGAGAGAAACACAGTCTTTTGTTCCATCTTGCATTCAGGTCTGGGATTTCTGGGGATAGTCAGAGCCCAATATATTAAGCTGATGCACTAGTTTTCCCCTTCTCTTCAACAAAGGGAATAATTTTCACATCAAGTTTTAACTCGACAGTCACATTTCAAGATGACTTCTGCGGTGATTCTGATGCACTGAATATTTCATTTAAAGACGTATTACAGGAACAGATTTTCTTTTTTTTGGGGGGGGGGGGGAGGTTGGCTCCAGGTGATCCCACCAGTTTATTCTGTCTTTAATTTAAAAGGTAAAGATAGTCCCCTGTGCAAGCACCAGTCGTTTCCGACTCTGGGGTGACGTTGCATCACGATGTTTTCAAGGCAGACTTTTTATGGGGTGGTTTGCCATTGCCTTCCCCAGTCATCTACACTTCCCCCCCCAGCAAGCCGGGTACTCATTTTACCAACCTCAGAAGGATGGAAGGCTGAGTCAACCTGAGCCGGCTACCTGAACCCAGCTTCCACTGTCTTGAACAACACAGAAACAAAAATAGATCCACCAGATAGATCCACCGATAAAAGATCCACCAAAAATACAGCTAACAAGAGGGCCATAGAATATTTGTAATCAAGTACAGACTGTGAACACACTATAGTCCTCCTAACCTCCATCTCCTGAACTGCTTTGGAGAAGGAGTAATTATGAGAGCAGTGTTAGTTCAAAAATGTTAATTTACTTCAGAAACAGACCTGATTTTTTGTTTGTAGGAAGTCTAATGATCTTTTCAAAAGCTTGCAAAAAAAAATAAATGTTCCACTTGGGCTCAACCCACCAATGAACACAGGTGAAAGCCTATAGAAACACTGCCTGAAGAAGAAAACACAAGAAAGTTTCTTGCACTAGGTTTAGACCACATGTGTTTAATGAAATAAACTTGAGCCTTACATGTATGAAAGTTAACAGTTATCCAAGAATGACAGTAAAAGACCATTTAAAAAAAAAAACAACCCTATGTTGGCTTAAAGAAATTGTTTAATCAGCTGTCGAGACTTCTCCAGAGAGGCCTAGTTTCCTTTATAGCGTGGGAAACCTTTTTCCAAGGTTTCATCCAACCTCTAAATCTTCATTATCACCAAACCTAAGCCCTGCACATGTTCCTTCAGATAGACCGTCTTATTTCAAGCTTAATCAGTTAAGAAAGGATCTGAAAACTATTTTTAAAAGTGCTAGGTGTTTCCAAAAAGAATCAAGTACAGGAGCCCTTTCTTCAGAGAAGTTTTATACCAAGATTCTTTTTACAAAGATGGAAGAGAATAATAGTGAACACAGAGAGGGACAGAAATTAGCACTCTTATCTTCAAAGCCTCTCAGAGCAGACACAGTATAATGTAGCAGGGAGAAGAAATATAAAATGGGGGATGCAGGAAGCTATACATCTTCTGAAGTCTGCTTCTGTATTATTGAAAATAGAGGCAGGAAGGAAGCTGAAGACAGGGGTACAGCTGGACAAATCCAGAAAGGCGATAAATACTGTTCTGACATTTAGAAACAGTCTCAATACATGAGTGATCTTTACAAAGAAAAACAGGCAGTGATGGCTTTGACAGGCTTAAGGCGCATTAACGCATGAGTTACAGATAGGGGTCATTTCATAGAAGAGGTGCCAGAGCTCATTAGCACAACTCATTTGCATATGCCACACACCCCTGACATCACCGGAAGGTGTACCGAATTATATCAGTTTGCATCTACCTTAAAATGCTTCTTGAATTATAATTGTCATAATAAAACCTATGTGGCCACAGTGGCATAATGAAGATTTCCATCTCTCTGCTTTATATGTTTTTGGTTATTTTCCCATGTTTTTGTGTGTGTGTGGGGGGGAAATACTAGAAAGTTTGTCACATCTTAAGAATTCAGCAAAATTCTCTCAGGGGGTTTGAACAATTGAGCCCAGAAGCAGGTATGGGGGTGGGGGGAGAGAAAGAAAGAGCACAATAAGATTTAGAGGCTCCTGAACTCCAGTCCTGTGAGCTCCTGCCCAAAATGAGTCCTGGTTACAGACAGTTTGAGAGGACTGTACCACTGCAGCTACCCAGGGGAAAAGCAATTGTCTAAACTCCCTACAAAGCTGAAAATTTAGGCAGAACCACACATGGCGATGGTGGGGAATACCCTTGTCTTTGACACATGTGCCCCATATATATATAAAAAATTTTGGCCACTGTGTGACACAGTGTGTTGGACTGGATGGGCCATTGGCCTGATCCAACATGGCTCTCTTATGTGAAACTGAGGTAATAACAGTACTAGTGTGAAAGCACTTATCGTCTCATAAATAAATACATGTCAAGCTATACTTTATGGGCAAAACAGGATCAGCACCTTGCAGTAAGTTTTTTTTAAAAACCCCACACACCAGTTGTCTTCCTCCATGATGTCACTCAGCAGCTGCTAGTGGGGATCAAGAATGGCCCCCTTGTGGCAGAAAGTGCCACTAAGCATTAACACTCAGTAGTGGAAAAACTTATCTTCAAATTGCTGTGACCTACAGCCCAGCTCTCAGCCTTTAGCAGCAAATTGTGAGGAAAGTCTTGCTTCTCAGCTTACTGGCAGGTACCCAGCCACCTGTGGACTATGCAGAGCAGGGCTTAACTGCCTTCCCCTCCACTGAGCCTCTGCCCAGATTTTGTTCCTGGAAATCAGCAGACTCTCAGGAACTGCATAGAGGGCAAAGTGGGGTTTGTGGCTGGAGGGATAAATTGGCAGAAATGGCCTCCCCATCTTTCCCCATCCAAAAGTGTCACCAGGAGGACCCATGCGGTGAGAAACTTCTGTACTTTTTGAGATCCTCTTGCAAAGAAACATACTATATTCCAGGGGTGGAATTCTAGCAGGAGCTCCTTTGCATATTAGGTCACACACCCCTGATGTAGCCAATCCTCCAAGAGCTGACAAGGCTCTTTTTTGTAAGCTCTTGGAGGATTGGCTACATCAGGGGGTGTGGTCTAATATGCAAAGAAGCTCCTGCTAGAATTCCACTCCTACTATTCCCACCCCCTCCCAAACACAAGCAATAGAAATCGCAAAAGTTAGCAAAGAACAGGCATATATTTTCTTCTTCCCATTTAGTTATTCCTAAAAGTATGCTGTCTTGAATGGTCGCTTCAGATATCATTCAGAGGTAAACTCAAAGTTGCCATTCAGGCTTTTAGAGACCTTTTTCTCAGGTCATCCTGTTCATCCTCTTCTCATGACCCAGTTTTGGGTTCCAGTCACAGTCTGAGAACCACTGCCTTTTTCTTGTTATGTCAGGGGTCAAAATTATACAAAGAATTAACAATGCTAAGCCCAGTATTCCCCCCACCCCGCCCCCAAGGTAACTTCAGAAGCCAGGCAAATTTGATCTCTCTCTGGCACCCTAGATTTACAGTAGCATTCTAGACATTTTACCCCAATTTAGTACATTCTAAACAGTTGCAGACATTTTCCATATTAAGAACTGTGCAGTTTCCTGAAAGAGGAAATATGCCCAGGCTTCTAAAAATGAACTAAACCCTTAAGGCACAAGAGTTGAAACTTACAGCAACCAGTTTCAGTGTACCTAGGCAGTGAAATCTGAACTAGGACCAAATAAAGTGGCATAATTGGGTGCTCCTATGCCAAAGGTAATGCAAAACAGCCACACATGCAAGACTGGTTTTTTTTTTGTTTAGCTTTTGGTAGAAAAAGCCCAGCAGGAACTAATTTGCATATTAAGCCACACCTCCTGATACCAAGCCAGCTGGAACTACGTTCCTGTGCATTCCTGCTCAAAAAAAGCCCTGGTTTTTAATATTCATAAATTAGTTCTTAAATCAATTATTTCTTAAATAAACTCCTTCTTAATCATCAATTCATAAAACCACCTTAATCATCTACATGTGAGGTCATAATCTGCAGATGGCTAATCTGCGGACTGAGGCCATATGGAAACTAAACAGATTTTTCTGCACATTTGGGGGATTACCCAGGTACACAGAAGATCTTACATACATAGGGGGATTTAAATCCCCTCCAAAATACAACTGGGGAAAAGTGGTACAGCCAAGTGCTGTGGCAGAGTAGGACATCGGCTGCTGCTCCAGGTCCAATCATGGCTGATGCCAGCAGCCACTGTAGGCCTGGTGGAGGAGGATACTGGTACCAGCTGCAGGCGCAGCCACAGGAGAGGAGGCTGGCAGCCTCTTTGTGGTCCCAGGTGCCACCATGGTGAATGCTGGCCTCTATTGCAATCCCAGGATCAACAGGAAGCAGGTAGCCTCTCCAGGTGCTGGCTGCCAGGCTTGTGGACAGGGTGAGCAGCCTGGAGCCTCAGCCTGCTCTGCTTCAACTGTCCCACCGCAGCCTCCAAACCAGGGGTAGCCAAACTTGCTTAACATAAGAGCCACACAGAATAAATGTCAGATGTAGGGGGGAGGGAGGGAGGCTTAGAGAAGTGATTTAAAGAGAGAAATGCCTTTTCCAAGTCAACTAGCGGAGTGGTGGGGGCTTCGAGAGCCACACAATTTCTGTGAAAGAGCCACATGTGGCTCCTGAGCCACAGTTTGGCTACCCCTGCTCCAAGCCCTCAGCCAGGTTCGCTGGGGAAGTGTCTGGCCAGCTGTCCATCAAAGGATAGGAGCACAAGATCCAGAGTTTTGGGGGTAGGGGAAAAAAAAGCCCTGACGAGACCTCACAGCCCTGCACTCTCACCTCACACTATCACAAACCACATCACACCACAGGGACTGCATACACACTGTAGTGTAAGTTTGGAATGTTGTAATATACTTGAACATAAGACCAGCCTTAGTGCATCAGATCTCAAAAGGCATATCAAGTATTTTTCAGGATGTCCACCAGTATGGTTGGGAAAGCAGTGCAACTTATGTCCACTGGTGTGCCACCTCTGCCCTTTCTGCTGCTGGCAACTTCTCCTAGAAAAATCAAGAGCTGCAGAGCACTAGGCCGTGGGTTTATGTATGTGAATTGTAACAGGAATGAAAAACAATTGCTAGAACGACTTCTTCCACATTTTATCAGACACTACTCAAAGCACCACCAGTACACACAGCAACAAAGATGTTAAATATAGCAACAGGTCCAGAGAGGTTATTTTTGTTTGTTGGAGCACAACACCTGCTCGGCTCATGAGCCTAAGCAAACACTTGATACCTCTAAACTCATTTGCTTTTTGCTAGATATTTTGTTATATTGTGACCTGTACAAGTGTGTACTGATACACTATGTACAAGAGCTGTTTGAGTAACAACAGATTCCTAACCAAAGATAATGTATACAAATCAAGAAGTAGGAGACAAAATTACTGGGAAAAGCACAAAAGAAAACAACAAAAAAGTTTTTTGCTTATGCAAAGAACAAAAATTCATGGAGCATAGGTGTAGTGACAGCTATGAACAATGATGAGCAGATAAAACTCGCATGTTGAAATATGAGTAATGATGAGTAGATAAAACTCGCATGTTGAAATATGAGGTAACTCTGAACCGCAGTGGTTTAAGGGGAGAACAGCTGGGGAAGTCTTGCGCATCTACTTCCTGCTCATGGATTTCTGGGCATTATACTCTATGGCATTATACTCCATTGAAGTCCCTCCCCTCACCAAACCCTGCCCTCCTCAGGCTCCACCCCCAAAATCTCCACTTATTTCCCCATCCAGAATTGGCAACGTGACTAGTTGACCACTCTAAGACACTAGACTAGATAGGTCTTTGGTCAAACCAAAATGGACCCTTCTTATGTTTCTGTACTTCCATCAAGGCAGCTAAATGCAACAGAAGGGTCAATTCACAGAACCATCTTCATCATGAGGACACTGTCTACAGCTTGTTAGAAGGACATAGTGTATCTCATGTAAAAAGTAGATGGCAGTTTAAGGGTCAGACAAATTTGAGTAAAGTATACTCCCAAAGTAATCTCCGTCTATATTTTCATTGCATAGAACAGAAACTTAGCTACAGACAGTGGTTCTTTGGTGAACCCCTGACAAAAAAACTAAGAGTCTTCTGCTCAGAGAACAGGTTTTTAATCGCTCATCAGTGGTTCCAATAAACTGAAGCGAGCTTGCACATACCTTGCTGGTTACTTCTTGTTTACTTTGCCCGATGGAACATAATGGCAACCAGCTTCTGTCTATCTACATAGCCTTAATTTATATATTTCAGAGCTGTGAGTTCTGCCTTTCACTGCAAAAAGCAGACTCAGTGTGGTTTTACAAACATATACCGTATGCACGATAAACTCAACTAATTAAAGACATAACCCAGACTTAATAAAATCCCCAGCCATATGAAGTCTAAAACCAGCATCACAGGAATTCTTCTTCTACTAGTGCTCCCAGAGGTTGAGCTAGAAGTGACGGTGTCTGCATGCCCAATGCAGGAATGCCACCTCCATTTTAAAGCCTCGCATGAGCAGTTTAACAACACCACAAGGCAGCATAGTGGGACAAGGCTGCTGTGTCTGTGTGCCAAAAGAGCTGCAGGGGGAGGCCCTTGTGGCATTTTTAAATTGCCTGTGTGTAGTTTTAAAATGGTGGTGGCATCCATGTGTTTGAGCCTACAAGAACCCTCCTAAGGGATACATTCAAGTGTTCTCAGAAAAAAGCACTGCCTTTTAGCTTAAGTAACATGGCTAAGGATGGGGAAGCCTGAACTTCCTTCACTAGTCCATTCCAGAACAATGAGACAATCTCCAAAGATGCTCTGGAATGGACAGCCACCTTTCAAAACTCTCTAAAGATGGAACTGGGGAAAGAAACCATCCTAAAAAGTGAAAATTATGCACAGGTTTATCTAGGGAAAGCCAGTCCTTCAGATATGTGGGCTTCAGGACATGAAGGACATTAGAGGTTAACACTAGCACCTTTAATTGAGCATGGAAGCACACTGGCAGGCCATATAATTGCTCCAAAACAGGTGTTGCATGACAGAAATATGGTGTTTTGGTTAACAAATGAGCTGTTGAGTTCTGAACTAATTGAAGTTTCTAGTTTGCCTTTATGGAAAGTGCCACATAAAGCACATTGGGGTAACCTAGCACTGCAGCCACTATAGCAACAATCAGCATAGATGGGCCTCTAGATTCAGAAAGGTTTTGCACTCTTATATACCCCACCAGAGTGTGACAAAGAAATGAAATCCAGGTTTCAGATCATGGTATGTATGTGTTACTTGTGTGCTGATTCCCACCCCACCCCCAAAATGTTGTGAATGTCTGACAACTTAATAAGATACACCATTAATTTGTAACTGTCATCTATCTGATAATGTCTACATTCAACAGTAGAGCAAAGTTTGAATCCAGAGGCACCTTTACATGAAAGATTGTACCTTGAATAAAATTTTGTTGGTCTTAAAAGATTCCACTGGATTCAAACTTTGTTCTGCTGCTTCAGACCAACATGGTTACCCATGTGAATCTACATTCAACAGTGCATGCCCAACCAGCAGGGACACACTCCAGCAACATTTACAGAACACTCGTGGAATCTACACAACACTCTCAAATGCTGGAAACTACAAAACTGCAGACAGTCATGTTAACAGAACACACACAAACACACGTATTTTTCCATGCAGGAAATTTGTTATGGTATTAATAATGATATTACATTTTAAAGCAAACTTTTAAAGATTTGTTTCATTCAGAGATTCTAATTTACAAAGCTACCCTTTGGAAACTCCCCCATATTGCTTTAAAGATTAATGCACTCCATTGCAATCTATTGTAAATTGGTAGGGTTAACCCAGCACTACACTTGGCCACATGCAAAACCTTTTATTTCCCTCTTCCTTCAAAGGAAGTCTACCTCTGTTGGATGAAGGATGCACCAAGGTGGAATTCTAGCAGGAGCTCCTTTGCATATTATACCACCCACCCCTGATGTAGCCAATCCTCCAAGAGCTTACAAGGCTCTTTTTTGTAAGCTCTTGGAGGATTGGTTACATCAGGGGGGAGTGGCCTAATATTCAAAGGAGCTCCTGCTAGAATTCCACCCCTAGAATCCACAATTAGTTGAGCAGTAGCGCAGTACAATCCTGTAACTCCAGATGGCTTACAAAATCAAATATACAATACTATCAAACAAAATATCAAAATAATCTTTAGACGACAGCTTCCTTCAAGCAAAATTCCAAACAGCCTGACATGGTTGCAAGTTTACAGGATCACAGCCATGATGTAAAAGTGTAATACTCACACTCTGGCTTTCAACACTGTTCAAATTGTGTCCCTTGATATCTCTAGTTCTATGCAGTATGCTTATATTGACTAACCTTACTGCAAGAGGATTTGCCTGCAATCTAACATAGCAGGAGCAGTAAACTACTTCTGAACAGCCTTTACAAGCAGGTATTAGCAAACAGCATAACAACCATAGCATGTTATAAGTGCTAGGATATGATTTACAATCATGCAACTCTAAGATAACAACAAGCATCAACAAAATCAGAAAAACTTCCCTTGCTTCTTCTATCCATGATTATACAGCACATATTTCATGGTACTTTTCTGATCAGTTTTGAAAAACTGAACAACTTTAAAGATTTTATTAAATTTTAACTGGATTTAGTCCCTTGGTGCTTGCAAAGGAAAGTGGGAGTGGGAGAAAAGATCAGACAAAAGAACAGGAATACTAGTAAAAGGCAGTTCAAGAACAAGTCAAAACATGTGCTTTGAAAGATCTTGAAGAAATCCATTGTAAATATTTCAGGATTATACAAGTACACTTAGGTATTATAAAACAATGTTCAAAAAGAAACAAGCAAGAGTAGCTGTGTGAATTAAATGTTCATACAACAGGGGCATGAAGCAGTAAAGAAAGCTGGTAAAGATACAATAGTTTATGCCAGGGGTGGCCAACGGTAGCTCTCCAGATGTTTTATACCTACAACTCCCATCAGCCCCAGCATTGGCCATGCTGGCTGGGGCTGATGGGAGTTGTAGGCAAAAAACATCTGGAGAGCTACCGTTGGCCATTCCTGGTTTATACTAACATACATAGCTGTCTTATATTGAGATAGGTCCCTGGACTATTTAGCTGAAATTACCACTCATGTCTCAAGCAACAAGCCTTTCCCAAGATGCTCTTGACCAGAGAAATCAGAGATTCAGCCACAGATTTCTGCATATGTGAGAAGGTGAAAATGTTGTCTTTGTGAACACATTCTTCATAGACCAGCAAAAGCAGCGTTGCATTTAACCATGAAGGCTAAACACTTACCTATGCAAGTGAAAAGGAACATTAAATTGTTCCTCAAGTCAGTCTGCAATGTGAGGGACACAGCTGGAATATCGTTTGTTGACATGACAGCTTCCCGTAGCCATGGTGTTTTCAGGCCAGCTGACAGAAGACTTCATATACTGTCACTGAACTATCTTCAGCCTTTGCCCACACATGCCAAAAATGGGAGCCACATTAAGGGACAGATGTACAAAGAAGGCACCGGAGATAAACACAGGACAACAGTATTTCTGTGATCATTTCCTCCATTCACACCCATACCTGCAAGAACTTCAAGAGACAACTATGGCTAGATGGCACATTTTGTTCCCACTGTAACATTCAGTACTAATTACAACTTTTAAGGAACTATTAGTTCATAGTTATTGCTTTAAAAAAAAAACAAACAGGAACACACTATCAGAACATGACAAGGCATGTTTCGTAAAAATAAAAGCAACCACAGAAACAGAGAGCAGAGTGGGGAAAGAAAAACCGCAGGCTAGAGATAGGGCTGGTTCTGTCTGACTGCTCCAGGGGGGCACCAGGTCTTTTTTATTGCCTTCTAGCCCACATACCCTTTTCATCTTTGAAAGGGGGAGGTCAAGGGGGGAAGCACATCTTCTGTTGAATCAAGCCAATGTGGTGTCCAGTGTTCCTCCTAAGCCGAGTTAGTGTGCGCTAGCTCACATTTTTTTAGACTCTGGCTCACAGATTTTTGTCTTAGCTTAGGAAAAATGGCCCCAGAGCAAGCTATTTTATGCAGTAGCTCACAACTTTAATGCCAGTAGCTCATGAAGTAGAATTTTTGCTCACAAAACTCCACAGCTTAGAGGGAGCATTGGTGGTATCCACTTGGGATTAGCACATGAATGACCCAGGGATAGCCACAAAACCACTTTTTTTGCTATTTTTGAATGCTTTGTCATGTACAGATCGCCACCCAGAGTGCTGTAGGCAAGAGCATATCTTTGAGCCTAGTTCACAGTGATAAAACAAGATTACTTCACCACCACCACTGAATCCATGTCATGTATTTCTGATTTGCTATTCTGGGGAGTTAGGGGTCTTCTCTACCAGCTTCCTGATAACAGTTTACCAGAATCCTCAGTGGCCCAAAGATGCTGATGAGGATAACCCAAGAGGGGCAACCTACTGCTTGTACTGTTGACCCTTGCCTAACACGGCACGTCAAATCCAAGAAAAATGACTGCCTTGGTCTGGAAAGCCTCTAGAGTCTCCTTATTAGAGGTGAAATTTCTGGCCACCTTGAAGCAGGTGGTTGGTGAGACTGATCCTTAAAAAGGCTTCCCAGGAGCCAAAAGATTTCTCCAACTCTTGACTAATCACTAAGCTTTCTTTTTTGGGCAATGTACCTAAGCCAATTAGCAGTCATTCGACACCAGGCATTCAATCATAGTACCCTTCTGAAATGTCCACTGGGGATAGAAATCAATTATTCCGTTCCCTCCTTGTTGGCCAGTTCCAGAAGGCAATGCTGGAAACTTTGCTTCACCTCTTGGGATTTATATTATAGGTGCCACAAGGTTCTGTCTTGTTTCTCATCCTTGTTCCTGTGAAACCACTGAGGGAGGCTGTGTAGGGATGTACAGTGAGATTTCTCCATTAGAGCACCCATCTCTGATTTTCTTTTTCATCTGCCAAAGGTGCCTAGCATCAGTAGTGGGATCTAATAAACCTGTAGGTCAATTCAAACAAGACAGAGGTTTTGTTGGTGGAACTCTGTTTTGGAGAAGAATTGCCCTCCCATCCGAAGAACCAGATTTGTATCTTGAAGATCATCTTAAACCCTGAAGAGAGGTGCACAAATTGCATCAGTGGCTCTCAATGTACCTTCTATTGACTTTGGAGGGTATGCCCACTGCATCCTCTCCTACGTAAATCTGATGTTGCCTACCAGCTATTGTCTTGGTTGCATCCATGTTAAGATTACTTCAACACGCTACCCATGGAGCTGCTTCGCAGATTGTTCAGAAGCACTGAAACAGTCTGAAACTTGAAGACCAGACCATATTCTACCAGTGCATGAAACTTCAACCAGTGTTTTTAAGGACCACCTAATCTACAAACATTTCCAAATCTTAAGACCTTCTACATAGATATGCAATTTCATGTGCCCCTGCACACTTGTAAAAGCAGACGGCCTTTCCTCTGTTGGCCAAAACTGTTGAATATTGTAACTCTGCATGCAAGAGAATCTGGGAGCGGAAGAGTTAAAAGAACTCTCTCATTCATTGGCAGTTGGCCTCGCCCTCTCATTGGTTAGATGTTGAGCCTCTTTGGCCATTGCTTGCCTTCCGTTTCATCTTATTTAGGACTTCTCTTCTTTCTCTCACATGTCTTGGGGCTGATGTACCAACATGAATTTGTCATGTAAGATGTGCTTGTTTTTGTTAAATAAAATTTCTTTCTCTTCTTACCACTGGAGTCAGATCATCTTGTTCATTTGAACAGGATCGGAGACATTGTGTAAAGCTTCTGTGCTTCCAAGGCAATTGAGTTTTTAAAAAATAATTTAACTCAATAAAAACAGCATCCTCCTGTTTGGAGGGAGAAACTGACCAGAAACTATTTATACCCTAGACTAGGGGTGTCGAACTCATTTGTTATGAGGGCTGGAGCTTATATAAATGAGACCTTGTTGGGCTGGGCCGTGTCAGACTGGGCCATGTGTGTATCTATTTATGATTAGGTAGCAGAGATATAAACTTTTTAAAGGACATAGACAAACATGACTAAAGATTTTTTAAAAACCTGAAAATAAAACATGCTTAAAACATTAGCACTTGTTGGTCTTAAAAGTGCTTTCTTTGTATTTCTCCCATGGGATCCAGGGAACTGGGCAAAGGAAGCTCTGGCTCTTTCCCTCCCTCCCCAAGGGCCCAGGAAGGGAAGGAGCCTCAACTAATGGAGAAAATCAAGGTTTTGCTCTGTAGCTTCTGTGCAGTTGAGCAATCCTTGCAAAGCAAGAAGCAAGAGAGAGGGAGAAGGAAGCAGACAAGAGCCAGTTGTTCAGGGGCCTGATAGGAACCCTCAAGGGGGGGGGGGCCTGATTCGCCCTCCAGGCTGCATGTTTGACGCCAGTGCCCTAGGCAGCCTCCTTTAATTGTTAAAACTTGAAACATAGGATCCGTTTTACTTTTAAGTTCCAATTGATTTTCTTTGTTCAGGACTATGGTGGCATTTAATATTAGTTCACTGACTACCTTCTCTGTTTTTTTGCACAGTGGCTGTTGGTTCAGCTTACAGGTAATTATTTTAATCGTTTTAATGGATAGTTCATTCATACATAGTTGAATGGGGAAGAAAAGAACGTGTGCCCCTGAAGCTACAAAAATGCCTCCAAAGCAGTTCTATTACACACATTTATGAGAACTTGAGGAACAGCAGAAACAGATGCACGGCAGCAGCGGAAGGGTGTGATGTTGCTGTACGGGAGAAAGATACAGGTGTCAGGGGATGCCACATGCAATGTAACTTCTTGAGTAAAACCTCTGCCAAGTGGCTATGGCTGCCAGGGCCTTCTGTACCAACAGACAGAATCTGAGTGCTTTGATTATTCTGGTCAGCAGGTTGTAGCAGATTTGTCATCCTACAACCTCCAACAACAGCCCCACTTATGCCTTCAGGAAATCAGCTGGAGGGTACTTTGGTTCATTTCCTAAATCACAATAGATTTGAAAAGCATCTGAGGCAGTTTCACAGTGCTGAATATGAAATGAAACACTGGCACTATTTCTCTGTACAAAGACAGAAATTGTTTCTAAACAAGCAGTTCATTCTCATGCAATTTTTTTTAAAACCATCAAGTTGCAGCCAATTCATGGCAACCCTGTAGGGTTTTCAAGGCAAGCAAGAGACATTCAGAGATGATTTGCCAGTGCCCGACTCTCCATATTGCTTGGTGGTCTTCCATCCAAATAATGACCAACTCTGCTTAGCTTTCGAGATTTGACAAAAATGGGCTGGCCGGCACTATCCAAGTCAGGCCAAGCACCAAAATGGAGCCAGTTTGGTGTAGTGGTTAAGTGTGCGGACTCTTATCTGAGAGAACCAGGTTTGTTTCCCCACTCCTCCACTTGCAGCTGCTGGAATGGCCTTGGATCAGCCATAGCTCTGGCAGAGGTTGTCCTTGAAAGGGCAGCTGCTGTGAGAGTCCTCTCAGATCCATCCACCTCAAAGGTTGTCTGCTATGGAGGAAGAAGATAAAAGAGATTGTGAGCCACTCTGAGACTCTGAGATTTGGAGTGGAGGGCGGGATATAAATCCAGTATCATTTTCTTCTTCTATATAGCAAAGACAACAAATATGTAGCCTGGCTGGTAACGCAACTGATCTTTGCACCAATAAATCATCAAGAGTGTTCGGCAACTGCAGGCTGGTTTTCTAATATCCTTGGAACTCCCCAATGCCACCATATTTCTGCTTCTCAAAATGCTCAGTTGAGCAGTACATCAGCATTTCTGGAGAAATATGTTAATAGAGCAAAAGAGCACTCCTTTTTTAAAAAAAAACTTTTGGCTGCTATAAATTAATTGCAATTATGCCAATAGATGACATTTGTAACAAAATATTTAAGACAGAGACAAAAAAAATGGAAAGCTTTAGAAAAAAAAACAGAAGGTCCATGATAGTTGAGAAACTTAAGGTTTCTTTGAGCTGCAGAGCCAAAATCCTTTTGCTGGATCTCTTACACTGGTTGGAGAAGCAAATCTTTGACGTATGAGAACTCTTCCTCAAGAGAGGCCTTGCAACACAAGGCTGCAAGATATTTTCATAGTATTCTGGTGTACAGAAGTAGGGTTGCCAAGTCTGTATTAGAAAATACCTGGAGACTTTGGGGATGGAGCCAGGAGAGAGTGGGTTTGGGGAGGGGCCACAGCATGGTACAATGCCATAGAGTCCACCCTTCAAAACAGCCACCTTCTCCAGGAGAAATGATC
This sequence comes from Heteronotia binoei, assembly GCF_032191835.1. Taxonomy (NCBI): domain Eukaryota; kingdom Metazoa; phylum Chordata; class Lepidosauria; order Squamata; family Gekkonidae; genus Heteronotia; species Heteronotia binoei. The sequence goes on from NC_083232.1 coordinate 30,163,995, forward strand.
TCTGCCAGCTGGAGATCAGTTGTAAAAGCAGGAGATCTCCAGGCCGCATCTGGAGGCTGGCAACCCTATACAGAAAGGATGAGCTTGCCAGAATGCTTTTGGACCAGTTCTGGACTCAATATTGCAATTCAGTAGGCCAAGCAGACTGCTTTGAATGTATGGCAAAAGTCATATAGAACTCTTTTAAGTAATTAAAGAGACACCACAGAATTGCTGTAAAACAACAGCATGCTAAATCCCAGAGCTTGTTTGGAAGGCCTGTGATAACATCCTTGTGGAACCTAAGCTGGTCTAGGTGTGGTACTAAATGGATAGGAGACCTCCTGATATGCTGGCTCAAGTTCTATGATGGCAGAACACCAATGCAATTAATAAAATAAGAGGAAGTAAAGCAGCAACAACTTTGTTGTTGGATGTTATCATGGTGCTATCTGAACTCACGCAAGTCCTTTGCATACATTATGTCTATAGACAGCCTAAAGTGCTGCATAAATGCTGAGTATGACCACCTTTTTACAACGGTAGAAGATTGCGTCTCCATGTTTTATGAGTTATTCTTCGCTGATGCAAAGCACAGTACCTGCCCAACCTCTACAGCACAGTTCCTTCAACATACTGCCTTTGATCTTGCTCCATTTCTCCCTCTGGGCTTGTGGCAACTTCCTGTTCATGAACCATCCCTTAGTTCCAGGGACCTGGAAGATCTACTGGGCCTAGGGTTGCCAATCTCCAGGTGGCAATCAAGTGAGTAACACAGATGAGATGAAACCAATAAAGCAAAAAGCCTCCCTGTGACAAAGTCTCAAAGCACACAAATTACAAAATCAGTCAAATATTCTATTATAAACTGTGCAAACGATCAAGAATAGTTAATTCCACAATATACTCTATATCAGTGTTTTCCATTTGCAGGGTCATGACCAGGTACCGGGCCGCGGAAGCCTCACAAGAAAAGCCAAAGTTAACCCTGCCCCCAGCAAAGCTAGCCCCGCCCTATTTCTGTGTTGTGCAGAGAGGAGCTGGGCTGCCTCTCCTTCCTTCTTCCCCGCTTCCAGTGTTTGAGAGAAAAGCTAGAGTCCACTGGCACTTTAGACCCATGAAGTGTTCTTCAAGGTATGGGCTTTCATGTGCCTTGCAGTATGTTCTTTTAGGGAGATTTCCCCGGGAGGCCTGGGAGGCAAAAAAGGGTGTGTGTGTGTGTTTTTCAGCTGGGAGGGTCAAGGAGTGGCCATTCTAGTAGCTTTTTTTTTTTTTAATGAAATGACCCCTGGGCAGAATTTTTGCTGGCTGGGATCATCTGATGGCGAGGAAGGCTTTTTTCCCCCTTTGCCCTCCCCTTCTTTCTTCCCCTGCAAGTGATGCTCTGTTTGTATTCTTGGTGCTGGGAGGGGGGGAAGCAACAGTGGGAGGGCTTCTAGTGCCCTGGCCCCACTGGTGGACATTCTGGTGCTTTTTGGGCATTGTATGAGGGAATTTTGGACTGGATAGTCCACTGACCCAACATGGGTCCTCTTATGCTTATGTTTATGTTCTCTCTCTCCCTCTCTCTCCCTCTCCCCCTCTCTCCCTCCCTCTCATTCTCCCCCCCTCTCTCTCTCTCCCTCCCTCTCCCTCCCTCCCTTCCATTTTTACTGGATGAAACTTTTCTGTTCATCATACTGTTGTTGCAGACATAGGAGCTCTGCCAATGAAAAGTTGGTACCCCAAGTTGTAACCAGCTGGCCTTCTATGAAATTTCTGTGAGAGTGAGAGGTGTTGCGCAGAAAGAGATTATTGCAGATTACTGTGGTATATCTCAAAAGCACTGGAAGAGTATGAAAAATAGCTGTTGAAAGATTTTTTTGAAACCAAGCAAGCTTGGTTGTAGCTTGAGGCAGGGTTCCAGTAGTAGCAGCTGAAGGAAGGACATACTAAATGTGTCACCATATTTTGAGGTGTCTGCCACAGCCCAGTGTGGATGGTAGACAGTGCTGGCATTCCTGATGGCAATGGCAACAGCACTCCCAACTGCATACACTGGCCAGTGCTGTTGAGGAAGGGATGTAGGTGGTGAAGGCAATTGAACATGGGCATTAGGAGTGCTTGCAAGCTGGAGAAGAACACACAAACAGATAGGTGCATGCAGGTGTGGGGGTGGAAAAAGAGGACCGTCCACCTTCCACCCCCATTTTGGCTCAGCATGAGTTTCAGAGAGATTCTTCTGAAAATGAAGTTACTTCAGAAGAAGAGGCAGGTTTGGGGGAGTGCCCTGGAAGTGACATCACAGGAAAAGGTGGCGTTTTGGTTCAGTATGCCCCGGAAGTGACATCACTTGGCCCTTGACACCACAGGAAATTACATAATTCCTGTCTCCCAGCTCCACCCCCAAATTTTAGTGGGCCACAAAGGAGAAGTGTAAAAATAACCGGGACATGGGAATGAAAAGTTTGGGAAACCCTGCTCTATATAAACAGGAGCACAGAAAAGAACATAACACCATTCACACAACAAGGAACAGAGAATCCGTATCAGTCCAACTGGTAAGTCTTTTTGTCTTTGAATCCACTCAATAACTTCTCTACAAGTGGATCTCCACCATCCCAAACCATGGGGTGAATATAAGAGTGAAGATAATCTCTAAATTTTCAGTCCAATTTGATTCCAACAGTACAGCTAATGAGCAAAAATTGTATTCTGTGTCTCATTTTGCTGAGGCTTTATGCAAACTTTACAAATGATCCAGAATAAGTTCTAAAATGGGAACACTGAAAAATCTGTCTACTTCCTCCAGGTTACGATTTTCATTTCTCCTCCAAGTCTTTGGCAACTTGCTCTTCATGCTCTATCACTTAGTCCCAGGGACCTGGAAGATCTATTGGGTCTAGTATAGCCAACCTCCAGGCGGTGGCTGAAGGTCTCCCGGGATTACAGTTTATATCCAGGTGGCAGAGATGGGGAAAATGGCCTCTTTGGAAGATGACCTTTATGCCATTGAAGTCCCTCCCCTCCCCAAGCCCCACCCTCTTCAGGATCCACTCCCCAAGTCTCTAGGTATTTCCCAGCTTGGAGCGGGCAACCCTGGCTGAGTCTGCTCCCGCACTTGGAAGAAGAAGTCTGCAGATTTATACCCCACCTTTCTCTCTGAATCAGACTCAGAGCGGCTTACAATCTCCTATATCTTCTCCCCCCACAACAGACACCCTGTAAGGTGGGTGGGGCTGAGAGGGCTCTCACAGCAGCTGCCCTTTCAAGGAAAAGTCTGGCAATAGCTATGGCTAACCCAAGGCCATTCCAGCAGCTTTAATTGGAGGAGAGGGGAATCAAACCCGGTTCTCCCAGATAAGAGTCCACACGCTTAACCACTACACCAAACTTACTAATATGGCTGCACTGAAAACTAATCAGCAACACTGCATGCCTACCTTTCTGTATATTTAATACAATTCTTTGCACAATATTCCTGTTCTCAACAGAACTTTAGATGGAACAGCCATCAAGGAGTTTCTTACTGTGTTGTAACAAACTGAACTCTATTAAATAGCTGCGCTTTGAGTAATGCTTGCTGGCATATTAAATGCCTAAGTCCGCTTTGTATCATATGGGCCTGTTCTCAACAGAGTGCTCCAGTTCTCCAGAAGTCCTTGTCAGTGAGAACAACAGAAAGTCAGAAGAAGATTTTGGATTTATATCCCGCTCTATACTCTGAATCTCAAAGTCTCAGAGCGGTCACAATCTCCTCTACCTTCCCCCCTCCACACAACAAACACCCTGTGGGGTAGGTGGGGCTGAGAGTGCTTTCATAGCAGCTGCCCTTTCAAGGACAGCTTCTATGAAAGCTATGGCTGACCCAAGGCCATCTCAGCAGGTGCAAGTGAAGGAGTGGGGAATCAAACCCGGTTCTCCCAGATAAGAGTCCGCGCACTTATTCACTACACCAAACTGGCTCTCAGAAGCCAATATAGCTGCAGTTGGCAGGGCTGGGCGGTGAAGGACCGTGAAACAGCTGTGAAATGTGAGGCACTTTTGAGCAGGCTGCAATGTAATCCAAAATAATGCTCCACATTTACTGAGCCACACACCCCATGAAGCGGGAGCAGCCAAGCACAGGTCTAGAGCATGCACAGCAGCTGCTCCTTCCTCTGGGCCAAGCACAAACAGGCAGAGGGGCCTTGCAAAACACCAGCAGCCTCAAGCACCAAAATAAGCAGCTCGGGTGCTGAACAGAAACACTCAGACCTCCCTTGGCTTTAATCAGTTACTTTCTAGGTAATTACTGACTAGGAATAACTAGAAGTACCGGCTACAGTGAACAGCTCAGAAAGAGGGGGAAAATATTTATACCCTCTTCACAGATGCTTATGCCATCATTCTCCTGTTTTACTGCACAACAACCCTGTGAGGTAGGCTAGGCTGAGAAAGAGAGGCACTGCTGGGCCCAAGGTCACTCCAGCAGGCTTCCACCACAGATGGAGAATTTGAACCTGGGTCTCCTGGATCCTAGTGCTGCACTCCTACCACAACACCACACTTGGCAAGGACAAGAGGCATCTATAGACTCCAAGCAGCACCAGTTAAAGCCTCCCACTCCACCTGGTGAACCAATGTGGTACAAAGTGCTGGCTTCGAAGAAGAGAGAGCCAGTCTGGTGTAGTGGTTAAGTGTGCGAACTCTTATCTGGGAGAACTGGGTTTGATTCCCCACTCTTCCACATGCAGCCAGCTGGGTGACGTTGGGTCAGCCCCAGTTCTCTCAGAGCTTTTTTCTCAACAGCAGCTCTCTCAGCCCCACCCACCTCACGGGTGTCTGTTGTGGGGAGAGGAAGGGAAGAAGATTGTAAGCTCCTCTGAGACTCCAAGTGAAGGGTGAGGTAAAAACCCAGTCTCCTCCTCCTCCTCCTCTTCTTCTATCAATAGCTGTATATTTATAATCTCCAAAGCCATTTCAGGTTAGGAAAATTGTGCTGGGCTGAGAAAACTTATACCTCTCCCTCCCTCCCACCAGAGCCCCAATCCAAATCAATCCTTTGCCCATCTGAAAAACAAATTTTAAGCAATGTCAGGAGTTCCCTCTAAGCTGAGTTAAGTGTGAGCTAGTTCAGTTTTTTAGCCTGAGCTCACACAGCTTTGTCTTTACTCAGGAAGGATGGCTCCAGAGCAAACTAATTTATGCAGTAGCTCACAGCTTTAATGTCAGTAGCTCACGAAGTAGAATTTTTGCTACAAGACTCCACAGCTTAGAGGGAGCACTGGTTGGAGGAAAACCCAATCCAACTTGTGTTCAACATGTGACCCAGAACTCACCTTAAAAGTAGTATGGGAGGGGGGCAGAGAAACCGGCTTCCAAGCATGGCTGCAGGAGGGGCTTCAGCATTCCCTCCCTCCCACTCCACACATACCTGCCAGGAGAAAAATGGCCATGGGAGGCAGGCTATTTGTCCTGCAGCTGGTTCCATGTGTTTTCTGGTCAGATATGTGGAACCAGCAGTGAGACAGACAGCCCACCCCCACCCCCAGCCAGCAGCTTTTCTGCTAGTGAAAGTACGCAGGATCGGAGAGAGGGAATGATGCTGTTGTGCTTGTGAAGTCATTTAAGGTGACTCCCAGGTCACACATTAAATGTGAGTTGCTTTGGAGTTTCCCCTGAGTCCAACACGCATTTGATGTATGGTCTGATCAGACCTTTAGACATCATTCTTACTTGCATAGCACCTTGGGCTAGCCACTGTCTCTCTACTTCTGAGATGCTGGTGGTAAGGGAAGTATAAAAATATAGTTTAGTCAAATAAAGATGTCAGATAGCAGGGACTGGAGAGACTTTGAAGTGGAGACTAGGATGAACTGCAGTCAATAGGAAGTTGTATTGAGAAACCACATTAAAGGGGAGAAAATATTACAGTGTTCCAGCTGTTTGCAAAGGCAGAACCACAGTTAATGTGTTGGTTCCAACAAACCAGCCCTGCAACTCCCTGTCCCCCTACAGTGGCTACCGTTGGGATTAGGGGACCCTCAGAAACAGAGAGCATTGTGATGTAGATGGTGACATACGGAGGAAGAATCAGCAAGAGCTGTAATGCACACTTTGCACAAACTTTGGGCCCATTTGTGGAAGACTTTCTTGTGTGCATCCCACAATGATCCTGAGGAGCCCCATAATTCACAAGAAACCACCTTCAAGGAAAGGGATGAGAGAGAGAAACATCCATCCAGTGCCAGATTAAACCCCATGGAGGTCCCTAGGCATTTGAAATCTTGGGGGGGGGGCTTGCAAATTATCTCTGAGTCTGACCACCTGCCCCACCATCCACAGTCCCTGCTGCAGCCTACAGGCCCCTCTTAAAAGCTCCTTTTACAAAGCTGCAGAAGGAGAGGCAGAGAGAGGCAAGCTTGGTGACGACACCAGCAGCAACCATACCAGGCAAATCAGGCAAAGAGCAGTTCAGTTGCTGGCTGCAAGCAGGGAAAAATGGGGGGAAAGCCAGCCTGAGGCCCCTAAAGGCATGGGGACCCATAGGCCAGTGCCTACTTGGCCTAATTGTTAATCCAACTCCGCATCCATCCATTGTTCGCTGCATCCAACCTTATGTTTTACTGGATTTAGATACTTAAAGTAGATTTTGTTATTTCTGGCCAAAGTTGCAAATTAATGAAAGCATGCATACAAAGGGCACCCACACCAAACCTCGATGCATTTAACTGTAAAACATCTAATACACTTCCCATTCTCCTCCCCACCCCCAGCAATATCCTTCAATTTCTATTCAAATCCACACTGTTATCCAGGATATTTTGTTCTTCAGAACTTCAAGCAAATCTGCTGCCATTGTATTAATATAACAGACCTCGGTTTAACAGCAACCAGCAATGCAAGAGCCAATACAAGATTCTCCAACACTCAACAACGCCCAAGAATGCATCTAATCCCCCTACACACGTATATCCAATAAATGCTGCTTTTGAGCCTTGAAGGCTTGGGTGGGACCAAGCGTCTGTCATCTTGTTCCTCTCTCCCTCTCTCTCTCTATATAAATAGATGAAATACAATGTGCATATATTTAAAAAAAACATAAACCCAGAGTGCTCACTAAATTGTCCTTGCCTAAATTCTTCCCTTTTAAATAAAATCTAAGCAAAAAGAGAGAGAATAACCTCCCCCCCAAACTTGCACCCCAAATATACATCATGTGGAAGTGGTTCCATTTTCTTATTAAGATTTGGAAAGTTTACAAAACAGCTTACAGCAGAACATCTGTTGCACAATAACTATGATAAGAGGGAACAGAACCATCCAGGGAGATTAGAGCTTAAGGCTACCTCTGCGTTGAGAAAACATGTCCAATTTGTGCTGCACTTCAGCTGCAGTAGAAGTCCCTTCCTAGATAGGAGAGTTCACAGCAGAACTTTGCTTGCTATTTTCTTTATTTCTCACACTATTGTTCTAGGAAGTATTGCTCCTCTTTTGAAATTACATCAGAAAACTGACTAGAATGGTCCAGCGGTTACAAGGTTCGCATTGCAAAATGTATGGCTAGAACATCATACAAGAGGCCCAGCATTTTAACTCATATAGGTAAAGGTCTTCCTGTGCAAACACCAGTCATAACAACACATAGCCAGGTATAAAACAAGCCTGTTTAAAGACATGAAAACAAAATCAGTGCCTCTTGAAACAGACCTGTGAAATACCACAATGTATTGAAACAGGCCATTCAGATCCTCATCTCTGCACCTCATCAGAATGAATTTGCTGGGATCAGGTTAAAGAACCTGTCTTGTCCTGCACTCTGCTTACAAAAGCAGCCAGCCATATACCTCTGAAAGCAAAGCCCCAGGGCACAAAGGCAACTGCAACTCCATCCTTTCCCCCAGAACTGAATACTAAAATGATACACTGCTTTAGCAAAGGGCTGGAAAACTTAGATGCATACTAAACCTCAGAGGCACAATCGACACTCTACAATGAAATAAGTGTAATTGCATTTCCACAGATAGCACCAGGGCAGGTTGGCAAACCTTCAGGGTGAGCTGAATTTAAACCCCCTGTGGTAGAGAAGTTGCATTTCTTTAATTAGACTAATACTGGTAAGCTATAAGTACAAAAAAACCACACTTGTAACCACAATTTGAGAATTTTGCTGCATGAGGGCATTAGTATCTATCGGTGTATTTCAAAGACCCTATTTGAAAAATGAGGCTAACCAGTTCAACCCTAAGCTTGAAGCTAAGTTTACCACTAAAGCAATTGTTGAACTTCCTATTGCATTAGAAGCAAACAGGATGCTACCCTGAGAGAGGAACAGTAACATGATGCCCAATGCATCAACAGCTAAATTTGAGCGCCAATGTATGAAGTAATCAGGAAGTGTCCACACAGCCTCCAGAGACAAAATACAAAAGAAATGACATGTCATAAGATGTAAATCTCTTTTATAGGTGGGAACTGCACTAAAGACTGGTGAGTTTCATTTTCCATCTTCCTGCTTTCAAGAAACTTGATTACTGTTTTGAGAGCAACAAAGTGTATAATCATCTTCTGTCAAAGCGTCAGTTACATGACAGGTTGGCAAGTTTTTGAAACACAGAAACTGAGAGCATGCACTTCAAACCTGGGCTCCTTTTCCTAAGCCGGCCCCTTGCAGGTTCCAGGAGGAGCAATAGGGAGGGAGCCATGAAGTGGATCCCCTGTAAACTGCAGGCTCTCCAATCTGTGACATGACAGATGCTGCCAGCAGTACCCTGAAAGAGAGGTGGAAATCTCCGAGATTGAGAGGCATTTCAAAGGGAACTGCTAGGATGAGGAAGAAGGCACTCTTAGATGCTGATACATCCAGTGGGGGGGAACAGAGACCTCCATAACCACGTAGACCAAAGCCCAAGCCTAAGCACCATCTATAAGTACTTCCCCACTCTAGAACAAGCTATATGTTAACATTTACCATGTGATCACCACAGGGATTTGCAGAAGAATACCAGCTGTGAGTTCCTTATGGGCAGAGGTGGAATTCTAACAGGAGCTCCTTTGCATATTAGGCCACACACCCCTGATGTAACCAATCCTCCAAGAGCTTACAAAAAAGAGCCTTGTAAGCCAGTCAAAAATATCCTGTGTATAGCCATTGGCTGTTACAAAACAGAACAGGAACAACAAAGTTCCCACCTTGTAAGCTCTTGGGAGGATTTGCTACATCAGGGGGTGTGGCCTAGTATGCAGAGAAACTCCTGCTAGAATTCCACCCCTGCCTATGGGAACCTGATTCAGAAGTGTTGCAAGGGAATGATTAGGATTGGGACCATTTGGGGGGAGGGGCTCCTACTTCCCATCAACCCAAAATGACTCGGGGTAGAGTTATTTGCCCACCAGGAGTCTGCACTTGCAAGCATTTGGCACATGTGCAGCCTCCCCTGGGAAGAAAAGCAAGCTATAAGTACCCTACTGTTCACCCAGGGGGACCCAAAGCAACTGACTCAGTTCTTCCTTTTATTTCACCCCCACAATAACTGAGAGGTAGGCTGAGCGTGTGTGATTGACCCAGTATCAACCAGCAAGTACATTTTTTCTCATGAAGACACAGCTCTTCCACCAAGGAACTCTGGGTAGCATTTTACCCTACAGCCCCCAGGAGGTATGTTAAGCCGAGGGAGTGACTGGCCCAAGGAAAGTGTAGCTTTGAAACCATTCCCCCAGTCATAGTGCAACATTAACTATGCCACACTGGTCCTAAGAGCAGTTAGAGACTTTTAGCTCTGAAATATAGGTAAAGTTGCTTGAGAAACAAGAAGTATAGCAGTAGAAAAGAATCCTAAACGGGTCTATAGGATGCCAGGCATTGGTAAGATGCCAGTCCCTGAGAGAGATTCGTGACTGATGTTCCTATCTCAAACTAGAGCCTGGTCTGCAGACCAAATCTTCATTGCTTGGCTGGCAAGGAAAACTTGACAACAAGCAGATTCAATATTTATTTTATGGGATTTATTTACGGGATTTCTATCCTGCCCATCCCCACCAAAGCAGGCTCAGGGCAGGTTACAAACAGAATACAATACAACATATCATTAAAACATAATATAAAATTCAAAAATTCTCAGTGTAAAACAATATGCAATAAGCAATTTAAAACAGCAAGATAACTCCCAAGTCTGCTCATTAATCTTCTAATTTCAACTCAGTTCAGTTCAGATAATTCATATGAGCAGTTAGAGAACAGGTCTGGGCCAATTGCAGCAGGAGGGGTCAATCTGTCAAGTGTCCATGGCCTTAGCTAAAAGTCTAACAGAAGAGCTCCATCTTATAGGCCCTGAAGAACTGTAGTAGGTCCCACAGGGCCCAGATCTCTATGGGAAACTAATTCCATCCGTTCGGGGCCAGAGTCAAAAAGGCCCTGGCCCTTGTCAAGGCCAAATGGACCTCTTTAGTGCTGGGAACTACCAGTCAACATTGATTAGCGAATCTTAAGGCTCTTCAGGGACATATGGAGAGAGGCAATCCCAAAGGTATGTTGGTCCCTGGCTGTTCAGGACCTTAAATATGACTATGTGGTAGTAGTCCCCAAGTTGGGCCCTGCTCTGAGAGATAAGAAGATCAGCTGGGAAAGGCAGGGCCTTTACTGCAGTTGCCCAAGGTTCTGGAGTGCCTTGAAAAAGGTGCAGAGTTTCATCTCCCTCATCTTTCAGATGAGTTGGAAAATGTTTTTATTTGAGCTAGGATGTTTTCTTGAAGAGGCAAAGGCCAGGAAAAGAGACTGAAAACTTTCAAACAACCCCTTAGTTCCTCTCCCCTACAGAAACTGAGCCTATGTACATGTCATTAAGAAGAGCTGGTTTTTATACCCCACTTTTCTCTATCCTAAGGAGTCTGAAAATGGCTTACAACCACCTACCCTTCCTCTCCCCATAACAGGTACCTTGTGAGGCTTGTGAGGCAGGTAAGGCCGAGAGATTTCTGAGAGAACAGTAACTGGCTCAAGGTCACCCAGCAGGCTTCACATGAAGGAGGAGTGGTGAATCAAACCCAGACCTCCACATTAGAGTCCACAACTCTTAACCACTACGGCATACCCGCTGTTAAAATGAACACACATTCTTCCCTGGTATAGCCACCCTTCAACCACTTTAGGCATCATCTTCGTTGTCTCAAAATTTAGACTGTAAGTACGGTGCTTTCTCAAGCATCATGCTCATTCTGCTCCAAATATATGTTTTAAAATCACCCTTTCATTCTGCTGAATAGAAACCTAATCCAAAATTAATGTGTGCCAGTGAGGTAGCCATGTTAGTTTGTGGGAACAAAAACAAGAATTCCTTCACACTTAAAAGACTAACACATTTATTGCCACATGGGCTGTTGCAGACTCAAGCCTCTTTTGTTTAAGCTAATGTCATAAAATAGGCCAACCACTATTACCAGAGTGCTACACAAACAGAACAGAAGAGAGAGAAATACCCAAGAGTCACTCTGTTGTCAGCTCAACACAAGCATGGAGTCTGGGGGAGGGGGCATGCAATGAAGACATTTCAGCCCCCTCCACACACACATAGTGATTTAGTTGATCTGGATTATAATCTTGTATATTTGTTAGGATACCAGACCTGAATAATAGAACCACTCAGGGCTTTTTTGGTAGCAGGAACTCCTTTGCATATTAGGCCACATACCCCTGATGTAGCCAATTCTCCAAGAGCTTACAGTAGACCCTGTAAGAAGAGCCTTGTAAGCTCTTGGAAGATTGGCTACATCTGGCATGTGTGGTCTAATATGCAAAAGAATTCCTGCTACAAAAAAAAGCCCTGGAATCACTTATAATCTGGTGATGGGAAGTCACATCAAATTGTATCTGAGTCACAATCTATCTACGCTGTCATTAATTGTGCTTTGAATGATTCCTAGAGTACTAAAAAGATGGCTTGAAATACTTTCCTCAGCATTTCAAACCATCTGATCAAAATCAGATATTTTACTCAGAAGTAAATCCCACAGAGCCCACAAGTACAATCCTAAACTGAGTTATGCTCTTCTAAACCCACTCATTTCAACAGATTTAGAAGGGTGTAACTGCCTCAGGGGGCATGGTTACTTCCAAGCAGCAGGCTAAGGATTGCTGTCCAGGAGAAAAGAATCCCACAGGATAAAGTCCAAGGGTGGCTTGACAGCATGTAGCTTTAAACAACTGAATATGAGTAACAGATGCCATCCTATTTCTCTCAAAACCTATACAGAAGTTGTCTTACACCCACAATGGATACTGTCTATGACAGGGGTGGCCAAACTTGTTTAATGTAAGAGCCACATAGAATAAATGTCAGATGTTTGAGAGCTGCAAGACATGAACATCAGATGTTTGAGAGCTGCAAGGGAGGGAAGGAGAGGTGGAAAGAAAGCAAATGTAACTTTAAATGCATTTTTCAACGGCTTGGCGAAGTGATTTAAAGAGACAAATGCCTTTTCCAAGCCAGCTGACAGGATGGTGGGGGCTTCAAGGGCCGCACAGTATGTGTGGAAGAGCCACATGTGGCTTCTGAGCCACAGTCTGGCCACCCCTGGTCTATGATATCATCCTTTTAGAAAAGTTTTTAGTAGCTCACCTAAGAATAACAAGATTGTCATACTAGAACAAAGTTTGAGTCCAGTGGCACCTTTAAAACCAACAGAAGTTTATTCAAAGAATGACCTTTGGTAGGCACACACATTTCCTCAGATACATTGAAATGGAAGTTAACAGTTTATAATGCCCCTACCTAGGTGAACAGCAAATTAGCATAAAGCTTAATGAGTAGCAAATCAGCATAAAACTTAATGAAGATGTTTTGACATATGCAAAGACTTAACAGCAATAACAAGCTAAGTTTCTGAGGAAGTGTGCCTGCACACAAAAGCTCATACCTTGAATAAACTTTGTTGGTCTTTAAGGGGTCACTGGGCTCAAAATTTATTCTAAACCTAAGTTTATAGGTCACAATATGTTTGGTAAGATTGCCAGCCTCCGGGTGGGGGCGGGGAATTCCTGCTTTTACAGCTGATCTCTCCTGGAGAAATGGCTGTTTTGAAGGGTGGACTCTAGGGTAGGGGTGGCCAGTGGTAGCTCTGGCTGGGGATGATGGGAGTTGTAGGCAAAAAACATCTGGAGAGCTACCACTGGACACCCCTCTCTAGGGCATTGTACCCTGCTGAAGCCCCTTCCCTCCCCAAACCTCACCCTCTCCTGGATCCACCCCCAAAGTATCCAGGTATTTTCCAACACAGATCTGGCAACCCTAATGTTTGGATTTAATTACCTGGGGGGGCAGGGACTGTGAAGCAATAAATATGTCAAAATAGGGGACTAAAGTGTAAAAGTATCTTCTTAATTGTAAGAGTAATTGAGACCGAAGCACATTTACTTAGAATTCCTACTGAAATCAGTAGGATTTACTTTCAAGTAAGCATAGAATCAGGCTGCCAATCTGCAGTTCCAAAAATTGTTCCTAGGAAACAGGTGCCACTGAAAATTACTTTGAAGCAGGGACCCAGGATGGGTTGAACCAGGAATTCAAAATTCCAGGGATAAGAGTCATGCAAGAAACGTGGAAGATGCTCCTTCTTATTAAACCTCTTATGCGTGAATGCGCATGAAGCATCCTCATAGTGAGTCAGACCACTGGTCTATCAAAGACAGTATGGTCTATTCAGACCAGAAGCGGCTCTCCAAAGCCTCAGGTAGAGGTCTCCTTTTTAAAGTGTGGACGCTGCAGGGACTTGAATCTGAGACTTTCTTCATTCTACTACTGAGCTAGTGATACCCTTAATGAGGTGAGAAGCAGAACATGCAATTCCTTGTTTGGACCTTATTTAGCCTGAACAGAAATCAAATGGGGGGGGGGAGGCAGGGGAGCCTTCTGGCCTCTCCTGCTATGCACCTTGAAATTGTACCAGGGGAGAGGCTAGTCTCCCAGAAACAGCACCAGGCAGGGCAAAGTGGACTATGCAGTGGGAGGGAGGAAACTGATGAAAAACATCCCTTTCCCACCATCAGAAGAGGAGGAGGAAGAGAACTGCAGATTTATACCCTGCCCTTCTCTTTGAATCAGAGACTCAGAGCAGCTTACAATCTCCTTTATCTTCTTCCCCCACAACAGACACCCTGTGAGGCTGAGAGAGCTCTGACAGAAACTGCCTTTTCAAGGACAACTCCTATGAGAGATATGGCTAACCCAAGGCCATTCCAGCAGCTGTAAGTGGAGAGTGGGGAATCAAACCCGATTTTCCCAGATAAGAGTCCACCCACTTAACCACTACACCAAACTGGCTCTCTGCCTTCCACCAGTGAAGAACACAGTTAGGGTTCCAGGCTTTGTCTGTGGCCCCTAGTAGCTCTTAGCACCCTAGTCTGAAGTAAGACAAAACAAGGTAGTTAAATGAGCTTAACTCCAATTTAAGATATCGAGCAATGACAGAGAACCAACATTAAACCATGTAGGCTTAGAAAGGACTGTTAAATTAGCCCCACATCTTCAAGCTCAAAGCTGTCTTCACAAAGTTTATCTCCCTTCTCTGCAACTCTATTCACTGCACACACACAAAAAAAAGCCTCACTGGAATTAAACACTGGAAAGCACCAAATTGGGTTTATGAGATCATACTGTAAATGTGTAAGTAGTTAGTTACCCAAAGAACACTCAAGCCAGAATGGAAATATTCTGGATCTAGAACCCACCCACTCTCAGTGTCAAAAACAGCCACAACCTAGTTTATAGCTGCTAGAGGCTACAGAAAAACACAGGAACAGTGCCACGAACTATTCCTAAGTTAAGAAACTTTTTAAGACCTTATTGAACAAAAGAAACAAATACCAATTTCTTTCCCTTCCCAAAGAGTCAAGCACAATGCCCCTATTGACTGGGTCCTCTTACTAGCCTTTGCAGAAGTAAAAACAGAACATTTCCAAAATAGAGTTATTCTGGAAGTTGCAAAGACAAGGAAAACTCTCCTGAAACCTCACAAAGTTCTGAATGGAAACATTCCCGGACTTTTTATTTAGTGCAATTCCAAAGTCAAAGGCATCAAGCAGCAAAAACAGACTACTTCACAAAAAGCCTGAACTTCCACTGCTCAAAACTCAGCGCGTGCAGGGACAGCAACAGATGAGAAAATGTGCTTCCAAAGCCTGTAACAACAAGCATTACCTGCTGCAACAATTAGAAGGCTGTCAACTGGATACGATGGGATTGGGGGGGGGGGGGGGCGACCCTGAAGGGGACGTTTTGTGAACAAAACAAAAGAGCCTTCGGGGGGGAGGGAAGAGAGGAACCCTGAAATTCCAAGGGAAGAACCTCAGGCTACCAAAAAACGCTCTTACTCTGGAGGTACTTCTTGGCGCGCTGAGGTCTGTTGCAGCAACACCGTGCAGGAGCAGTGCCCTCCCTCCACCTCTCCCCGGAAGCTTAGCGGCTTCTCTTTCCTCCAGCTGGCTTCCAGAGAAGCGGCTCTCGGCTTTCACCCCGGGTCTCCTCCGTCCAGGTCGCTTTGCGGGAAGGTGGTGGGAAAGGAAGAGAAGCCCCCCTCCCTCCCTCGCCGCTTCCTGCCCGGTTTCTTGCCTGTCCCCCTTTGCGCGCCGTCTTCTGGGTGTTGAAACAGAAGGAGCGGCGGAGAGAACCAGAACAAAAGAGCGCCGCCTTGACCTTTGGCCGCGTCCCCCCTCCCCAATCCCGACGCGAGCTGCAGGGGCTGGGCTGTGCGACCTGCCCCTTCTTCTCCTCAGTCACCACAGGGGCTTGTCCCTAGGCAGCCGCCGCGGAAGGCGAAGGGAAAAGGGGACGCCAGGCTCCTCTCCGCCCCTTCCCCGCTTACCTTGGCGAGGCCGCCCAGCCACCTGCCCGCCTTCAGCCTCCCCCTCCAGCGGCTGCGAGAGCAGCAGAACTTCCCAACAAAGGCGAAAGTTGTCCGGCTGCTAAGCAGGCGAGGAAAGCCAGCAGCTGGCGGTGGCGGCGGCGAGGAGGAGGAGGAGGAGGTGGAGAGAGAGGCCGGCGGGCGCCCAATGGGAAAGTCGCTGGGCTGGGGCAAGAGAGAGAGAGCTGCAGCTGCCGGCTTCGCTTGGCCGCAGGGGGAAAGAGGACGCGCCGCCGACACCGCCGCCGCTCTGCCAGAGTGGATGACCCTGGCCGGGAAGGCGCGCTCTGGAGGAGTGAGTGAGCGACTCCTGCCTCCTGCTGCTGGGACGGAAGGGGAGGACTCCGCCTCCTCCTCCCCTTCCCCCCGCGGCGCCGCTGGGGACACGCGCCAGGCTGGGCGAAGCGGCGGGCGGCCACGGGCCACGCCACCTCTCCTCTGGTTCCCCACCTTTCGACGCGGGGAAAGGGCGACGGAGCGTTGCCGGGCGGAGGAGCTGGCTGTCAAAGAGCCGGAAGCCTACTGCCTGTCCCATGGCCCGGGGGCGAAAGGGATCCTCCATGGCCAGAGGGAGTCTACCTCGGGAGTCTACCTCGGGATCCCCCTGCCGGGAGGAGGAAGGCCTGGAAACTGGCTGCTGCTGGGGAGATGCTGGGCTAGGAGGACCGCTGGTCTGAGAGGCGAGGAAGGGGGGGGGGGGCTCTTCTTAAGTGGGACTTCCCAAAGGGGGCTTAACGCTTTTCAGAACCCCTCTCCTTGAACTGTCTAGGCTCTAGAACAGGGGTGGCCAAACTTGCTTGACATAGAATAAATGTCAGATGTCTGAGAGCCCCAAGACACAAACCTCAGATGTTTGAGAGCAGAAAGGAAGGAAGATAAACGGGAAGGGGGAGAGGTGGAAAGCAGCTTTAAATGGATTCTCCAAGCTGCCAGCCAACAGGGCAGTAGGGACTTCAAGAGCCACACGATATGTGTGAAAGAGCCACAAGTGACTCCCAAGCCACAGTTTGGCCACCCCTGCTCTAGAACAAGGTTCGAGCCCAGTGGCACCTTTAAGATTAACAAAGTTTTATTATTTATTTTCATTTAGTTATTTAGTTGGTTTCTATTCTGCCGTTTCCTGCAAATGGGCTCAAGGTTTGAGCTTCTGTGTGTAGGCACACTTCTTCACTCAATGCATTGAAAGGAAAGCTTAAAAGTTCATTGAAGATAGATAGACAGACGCGTCAGATGCCTTTACATAGGTGAACAGCAAATTAGCATAGAACTTAATGAAGATGTTTTGACTGCTTCAGACCTATATGGCTACCCACCTGGACCTATCTAGGCCCTAAGCAGCTTTTTAGGCAGCCAACGAGATGGAGGATTGGCAGCTTCAAGAGAGGCCTGTGCATACCAGAACAGGGACAATAAGGAGAGCAGTCCTAAACAGGACTACTCAAAATTCTAGTCAATAGGGATTATGCCCAAGGAAGTTTTTGAGGATTGCACTGTGAACTCTCTTCGTGTGACTCATATGCACATTGAATCAATTTACCAGCTGGAGGTAGTCTTGAAGCACATTGGTGGCGCAGCCCCCTGCCTGCACACGATCATCATGGCCTCTACATGCAGAAGAAGTGCATGTATCCCCTCCCTATGGTTGTAATGTTTAGAAAAGCAACACTCTCAGTTTCCAAGGCAGAATCAATGGGTCCTCTGCATATAGACACCATGTGGGTGTCTATGTGTGTGTGTGGGGGCGGGGGCAGAGCCAGCATATTTCCCTTGAACATGCATTGACCCAAGGCATGTGTGGATCATGTTGAGAGATCTTCTTAGACATTTGGTTTTGGTGCTCCAAACACATGCCATGGAACCACTGTGTGTGACAGGGATTCATGTGTGTATTCTCCATGTGTATACAGCTTTGGTACCACAAATGCAGTCACATGAAGTTGCCTGATACTGAAATCAGACCCTTGGTCCATCAAAGTCTGTACTGTCTACTCAAACTGGCAGTGGCTGTCCAGAGTCTCAGGCTGAGGTCTTTCCCATCACCTACAACTTGACCCTTACTATTGAGATATTGAGGATTGAATCTGGGACCTTCTGCATAGCAAACAGATGCACTACCACTGAGCCACAGCCTCTCCTATGAAAAGTACACACATTGTCCCAATTGTACAAAATGGTGGCTACATGCATCAGGAAGACCAAGTGTAACAATCTCCTGCTATGTGCAGCTTGAGCATCAAAACTGAACATCTGAAAATAGCTTCTGTATACAGTCTGCACATCTTTGGATGCATGTTGAATAACTTAATTCATTTGTTTGTATTCCACCTTTCTCCCCAATGGGGGCTCAGAGCAGCTTCCATCATTCTCTCCTTCATTTTATCCTCACAACAACCCTGGGAGGTAGGTTAGGCTGAGAGAGTGTGACTGGCCCAAGATCACCCAGTGAGCTTCCATGGCACAAGGTGAAGAAGATGATGTTGGATTTATACCCCACCCTTCACTCAGAGTCTCAGAGCAGCTTACAGTCTCCTTTACCTTCCTTCCCCATAACAGACACCCTGTGAGGTAGGTGGAGCTGAGAGAGCTCTGACAGAAGCTGCCTTTTCAAGGACAGCTCTGTGAGAGCTATGGCTGACCCAAGGCCATTCCAGCAGCTGCAAGCGGAAGATGCTAGTCTGGCATTCTTAACCACTACATGACACTGACTCTCAAATGTAATGCTTATAGTCAATATTTGTCCAGATGAACATGAAATTCAGATCTCACATTTACCCAGGTACTGGTCCCTCGTTTTATTTTAAAAATGAACATGTATTGACTCTTTCTTACAAGCAGACATACATGCCAGATGTATGCACAGTCACTGTAACAATGACTTCTGTGCCAGGGCATTGCTCTGTCAAGGTCTATATGGTCTAGTCTGACTGGCACAGAGTCTTCCACATCACCTGCAACCTGATCCTTTCAAATGGAAATGTCAGGGACTTTCTGCCTGCAAAGCAGATGCTCTGCCACTGAGGCACAGCCCCTCCCATTACAAGATTATACACATGTTCAGAGTTAACTGATGTGAATTTGAACACATGAAACTGCCTTATACTGAGTGGTCTTATCAAGGTCAGTATTGAATCACTAGTTTTTTACTTTACCCCCTACCCGGTCCTTTTAACCAGGGAACGCAAGGCAGATAGGCTCTACCACTGAGCCACCGTCCTCCACTAGGACCCTGCCTCCCATCAGCCCCATGCTACCATGACCCCGGGCCAGTCCCAACCCACTCTCTTAGCCTAATGTTTGTGTGCCTCGTGAAGGAAAGGCAGAATCAAAATGCAATGATAATCACTTAGGCTGATCTTCTACAATATGGGAACAGTAATAACATACACCTCCCTTGCTGGCATATTGCAAGTTATGCAAGTACTTGAAAGCTCTGTACAAATGCCGAGAGTTCTTAAACATCGCTTACTGCTGAGAAAGGCATTCCCAGAGACAATGGCAAACTGTCCTTCAACACACGGAAACTTTTCCCAGATTGTCAGTGCTATCCTAAACAGGATTATATCCTTCTAAATCTGTTGAGTTCAATGGATTTAGATGGGTGTAACTCTGTTTAGGATTGTACAGTAAATGGCTCTTCCTTTGAGAGAAGAGCCACTTAAGTCTGAGTGTGTTTTCTTAGACTGGAGGGATTTCCTTCAGCCTAAGGTAGGATTCATACCACTGTCTTATTATTGCTTCCCTTGTTTCTGTTCAAATTCATTCTTGGATAGGGCCAGCTGTTAGTATACTTTGTGTGAGCCAAAGGTGGAGCTGGAATGCAGATTTACACTTCAAAATCTAAATAATTCTGTAGCTCAAGCTCAATAATAGTTTTTTGTACAATTATTTCTTTATACCCTGCCTTTCTCCCCCAATGCAGAGACAAAGAGTCTTATGTCATTCTCTTCCCCATTTAATTATCACAACAACCCTCTGGTATATATGTACGTTTTTGGCTGCTTTGAGTCCCATGTTGAGAAAAGGAAGGATAGAAATCTCTTAAATACATATGTATTTTTAAAAAGTCATTTTGAAAACTGTCTAACAAAAGGGAGTTGCAAATTTAAATAATTGGTGCATGCTATAGATAGACCATTCTCTCCAAGGTCCTGTATGTTGATATTCTGTCCCAAAGTCTGTTCTATGCAGTGTTTCCCCAAAAATACCTATTCCTCATGCTCAAAGCAGAAATAAGGACCTGGTATTTGAAAAGGTCTACATCGTAAAGGCATCCTGCAAATCTCCAGGAAGTCACCCCTTAAAAACGCCTACCCAGTGGAAAAGTCCATTGATGTGCAACACATTCTGCCCATCTCTTGTGTGGGAAGCCTGAACATGAAAGAAACTAGTTAGCCAATCAAATAGAAGAATTGCAGATTTATACCTCGCCCTTCTCCCTGAATCAGAGACTCAGAGCGATTTACAATCTCCCATATCTTCTCCCCCCACAACAGACACACTGTGAGGTGGGTGGGGCTGAGAGGGCTCTCACAGCAGCTGCCCTTTCAAGGACAACCTCTGCCAGAGCTATGGCTGACCCAAGGCCATTCCAGCAGGCGCAAGTAGAGGAGTGGTGAATCAAACCTGGTTCTCCCAGGTAAGAGTCCATACACTTAACCACTATACCAAATAACCAGCAATATGCTGATGGTTGGTCTAAATGTTTATTTGTGTGCCATTAAATCAGGTTAGAGAGCCCCATGGCGCAGAGTAGTAAAGCTGCAGTACTGCAGTCCTAAACTCTGCTCACGACCAAAGTTTGATCCTGGCAGAAGCTGGGTTCAGGTAGCCGGCTCAGGGTTGACTCAGCCTTCCATCCTTATGAGGTCGGTAAAATGAGTATCCAGCTTGCTGGGGGGAAAGTGTAGATGACTGGGGAAGGCAATGGCAAACCACCCCATAAAAAAGTCTGCCATAAAAACGTTGTGATGCAATGTCACCCCAGAGTCAGAAACGACTGGTGCTTGCACAGAGGACTACCTTTACCTTTAAATCAGGTTATTCCCTTCCTCCACAATGGAAAAATGAATGAGAGAGTTTTATATTGCTCCAAATATGAATTAAAGGAAAATGATAGCAAAAAATAAGAGTTGGGGTTATAAACATTTTATTACTAATAATTCTACCAAGAAAAGGGTTTAGAGGTAAACTTCCAGCATGAGAAGTATTGTAGCTATGGATGCAAGCAATGGGATATCCAGGATGAACCTGGTCCAAACCTCACCTCTGCAGCAACTCACTAAGAGCTAAGGAGGCCCATAAAAGGAGGTTTTCATATGAGGGCACATTCAAAAAAAATGCCCCCTATCAGCAGGCTGAAATGATGTTTTCCAGAGGTAGATTACTACCTCATTCTGAGTAATGTGTAGATTGGCTCCTAATGAGAGTTGAACTACGGAAATCTCCAATTCCCTGCATTAGTCAGTTCATTAAGCAAATTCTATATTCTGACATTGTTTTAATGCTAGGAATCAGTTGGGCTGCAGCCTTGTACCCTAAACAGGTACATTAGACTTCAGGTATTTGTGCTGAAACTATTGTAATAAATGGTGCTTGTGCCTTTATCACTGTCCCCCCCCCACCCCTCATACCTGAAACATGATAGGTGGAAATAGGACTTGGCATGGATGCCTACTAAAATCCTGATTTATTTTGTGTATGTATTTTGCCTTGTTGTTTGTGCACATTATTTGTGTGTGTACGCTGGGAGGAGGGTTGAGCTGTTTAAAAGTGTGTTGTGTACAAAGAATTTTTGGAAGCTCACATGAAGCTGCCTTAAGAAAACTACTACTAGGTTGCTTAAAGTAGTTTGCTTCGACTGGCAGAATCACCTACTGCCTTTTAACTGGAGATGCTCCAAGATTGAACCTGGGACTTCCTGTCAGCAAGGCACCAAGCTGCAACCCAGAAAATCATCTCCCAGTGGTCTGGCTATGTGTTTTCAGGTACTTCCAAAGCTGAGGCCTTATTTAATCCTTTTTGACTAATAAGGGAATTGCAAATAAGGATCTAGGAACCAAAACGAGCCTTTTCAGGGACCCATGGAACTGTATTTGGAAATTACAAAGGAGAACTTTCTCTGGGTTTGTTCCTTTGAAGGACGAAACAAACATAACTCTCCGGCAGTGTGCACACTTTGCTGAATGGCTGAAATGTAATGCTCAGTCTCTCTGCTTCAAGAATCTCAGACAGCAGGACTTGTCTTTAGGGCTGTCTGAATTCTACCAGGTAGAAGCAATAGGTCCATGATGACTTCTTTCTATAAAGCAATTCCACATGGGTAGCTATGTCAGGCAGCAGCAGCAAAATGAAACAGAGAGTCCAGCAGCACTTTAGACTCACATAAGCCTACACTAAAATAAATTTTGCCCATCTTTTAAGGTGCCACTGGGCTCCTGTTTTATTCCACTGTAAGGCAGCTTTAGGCATTTAAAGTGGGGTTGCCAAGTCCAATTCAAGAAATATCTGGGAATTCTGGTGGTGGAGCCAGGAACAAGGTTTTGACAAGCAGGATTGAACTCCAAAGGGAGTTCTGGCCATCACATTTAAAAGGACCGCGCACCTTTTAAATGCCTTCCCTCCATTGGAAATAATGAAGGATAGAGGCATCTTCTTTTGGGGCTCATAGAGTTGGGATTCCCTGGTCCAATATTTTTGAAACTTGAAGGGTATTTTGGGTAGAGGCACCGAATGCTATGCTGAAAATATGGTGCCTCTACCTCAAAAAACAGGCCCCCCAGAACCCCAGATACCCGTGGATCAATTCTCCATTATACCCTATATGGGAATCGGTCTCCAGGGAATAACGGAGTGCTCAGCAGACATTTCCCTCCCCTGGTCCCCGCTTTCTGATGATCCTGAAGCAGGGGGAGGGCCTCTAAACCGAAGGATCCCCTGGCCCCACCTGGGGATTGGCAACCTTAATTTAAAGCTACACCGGAAGGCAAGCTGAAAAGAGTGTTGGCTTCCCCAGCCCAGACAAAGCAGGTTCAGAAAAGCAGTCTGATCAAAGACCCCCTTCCCAGAGACAGAGAAGAGGGGAGGGGAGGCTCAGAAGTCAACTGAAGGGCTATTTTCTTCCACAGCAGAAGGGACAATATTGTTACAGAGGGGAAAGTTTTCATTCCCCCCTCCACGCCCCTTGTAGAGTTCATTGAGCGGGGTGGTGGGTGGTATTTCTCACCCTCCTTGTTCTTAAAGCGGTTGACGTCAGCCAGAGTCAGAGCTTCGTCTCAAGCCAGCAAAGCGACCCTTTTTCCTTATCAACGAGAGAGTTGTTAAAGCGCAGAGGAACGTAGCCTCTCGCCCCACCATGCCTCCGCTGCAATCGGTAGAAGTCGCTCCCTTTCCCTCCCTCTCTCTCTGCGGCCCACAGGCTACCTGTAGGCCACAAGTTGGCTCTGGACTCCTGCAGAGTCAGGCCGCGACCTCTTTCACCTGTCCTCTTAGGGTGCGTGGATGTTGCTTCCGCAGCTCCACTATTTCTTAAAGGGGCCATGCAGCCCTATCCTCACAGCGCATAAATCCCACTGCACGCGTCCACAATTCATGCAGCTCTATGGTAAGGCCCAAGGCCATGGAGATCCCTGGCAAAGCAGTTGCATTGTGGGCTCACTAGGGTTGCCAACCCTGGGATGGGAAATTCCTGGAGATTTGGCGGGGCTGGAGTTTGGAGAGGGCAGGGTTTGGGATCAAAGAACCTATGAAGGGTATAATACCATAGAATCCAGCCTTCAGAGCAGTCTGTTTTTCTCCAGGTGAAACTGCTTTCTGTGGTCTGGAGATCACTGTAATTCTGGGGGAGCTCCAGGCCTCACCTGGAGGTTGGCATGCTTACTGAATCTCCAGCAATTCCAGTTAAAAGGCTGTCTGTAGTAAGTGTTGAAAAAGCCCGTCAGAGTAGGTCTGATGGACCAACAGCAGTGTAAAAGCAAACTTCATAAACAGCATTTATCGACTCACACAAATGTGTAACATCCTCCCTGCTCCACACACAGACAATGGCATGAGTCATGACAAAAGGATTTTCCCCCCTGGAGAGACATAGGTGGATCATAAGGTTTTGCAACTGGAAATCCCCAGCCTCCGATCCCAATAACATGTATTGGGATCACCTACTCTTTGGCCCTGCTTATTAACACTTGAGAGCCCCATGGCACAGAGTGGTAAAGCTGTAGTACTGCAGTCCAAGCTCTGCTCGTGACCTGAGTTCGATCCCAATGGAAGCTGGGTTCAGGTAGCCAGCTCCAGGTTGACTCAGCCTTCCGAGGTCAGTAAAATGTGTACCCAGCTTGCTGGGGGGAAAGTGTAGATGACTGGGGAAGGCAATGGCAAACCACCCCATTAAAAAGTCTACCATGAAAATGTTGTTAAAAGCAACATCACCCCAGAGTCAGAAATGACTGGTGCTTGCAGAGGGGATACCTTTACCTTTATTGACACTTAGCAGGTTCTGGTATAGATGAGCAGACTGCATGATTTGTGCTTCAGGGATGATTTGAGTGAGGAGGAGGACCACAGATGTGCCTAGCCCAGGTAGCGAATTCAGCTACTATGTAGCTGTAGAGTAGCATTTCTGCCATTTCCCATGGGCAGCAGAGAGCTCCCCCCGTTGTATAGATTATTATTATTATTCTATTACCATATTACATCATACTGTTATTAGTGCCACCTGGAAATGTTTTTAATTGTGTGTTATTCATTGTTTTAACATTCTACTACTAATTTATTAATGTGTTTTTAATGTTGTTCGCTGCCCTTGTTTGCACAGGAGAGGGCAGTGTGAAAGTTTAAAAATTAAAGAATCCATAATTTAATATACGTAATATATATTAGCTGAAGATAAAATATACATGCTCACATTTAACATGGAAATGTGCCCAGGCCCCTCCTTAGGTTGTTGTAGTGAAAATATGAAGTCCACAGGACTGCAGTGGGAAAAGGCTGTGGATGGTTCAAATCCACTTATTAATGTTAGTTCAGGCGATTCAGTGAAGCCTGTCCCACACGTTGCCCTGGCATTAAGTTGGCTGAGAGTTCCATCCCAGTCAATGGCGCTTCCTGTGAAGCAAACATGTCGAAGACTGCATGGCCTGGGGCTGCAGACATATGCATACTTCCTTGGGAGTGAACTCCACAGAACCCAGCGGGGCTTGTTTCTGAGGAAACATGCACAGAATCAGCTGCACTCATCTTATGGTTTCATTTGGTTTCCTCAGAGCTGTCAAGCCTGGCTGCAGGATGTGCTCGGAGTGGGGGGTGGAGTCACTGGGACTGAAAAGCCCCTCTGGGGAACAGTGTTTCTACTGTAACAATTCTATGAATGTGCAGCTTCCTCCGCTCCAGAAGGTTAGATGTAAAGAGCCGGAGGAAGCAGACATTTCTAATTATTTTTTATTAAAATACCATAGATGGTTTTTCTTCTGAACACTCACTGGCTGGCTTGTCATTAACAAGAGGGAAGAATTATGAGCGTTGGGATGCCCCGCCCCCTCTGCTGCCTTTATTAGCTGGAACAGCAAATAAATATGCCAGCATAGTGAGGAAAAAGCCAGTCACCGAGACCTCAACTAGGAATTCACCCCCTTATTTCTGCCTGGGGACTGCAGTCCCACATTCCTCCTTTTTCAAACACTGCCACTATATGCTCTGGAATGAGTTACAGACGCAAAGCTTAATGAATCCCAAATCTTGTGGCTATGATCATCTTACCAGGCGGATATCACCTGTGGTTTGTAAGCCTTATTCCACTCAATGCAAATATGATGTATCAAAGTATCAGCTGCAAAATTCTGACCAAGTTAGGGCCAATTTTAATGTGTCCACAGCTACATCGACTCTTAGTACAGGGCCTACTGTAAGATCCAGGAGGACTGGCTACATCAGGGGGGTGTAGCCTGATATTCAAAGAAGTTCCTGCTACAAAAAAAGCTCTGACTGCACCCCAACTTAGCTAACTTAATTGGAACTTCCAGCTATACTCTAAATTCAAACTGAAAAACACCAGGGCTTTTTTTGCATATCGGGCAATGCTTTTTTGGTAGAAAAAGCACAGCAGGAACTCATTTGCATATTAGGCCACACCCTCTGATGTCACCATTGTTTCACATAGGGCTTTTTGTAGAAAAATCCCAGCAGGGATACATTTACATATTAGGCCACACCCCCTGACACCAAGCCAGCCAGAACTGTGTTCCTGTGCGTTCCTGCTAAAAAAAAGCCCTGATATTAGGCCACACACCCCTGATGTAGTCAATTCTCCTGGAGCTTACAGTAGGTCCTGAACTAAGAGCCCTGTAAGCTCTTGGAGGATTGGCTACATCAGGGGTGTGTGGCCTAATATGCAAAGGAGTTCCTGCTACATAAAAACCCTGATTAATTGAATAAAATCAGCAATGAACAACTAATTGTATTAAAAAAAAATACAACCGTTTAGCATTCAGATCTGTTATTAGTATTATTTTGCACATATCTACACACTCCCGTATGGGACGTATAGTTCCTCCTTCACTTTATTACCTGACTCAGCCATCCATGGGCATAGATAGAATCGTCTTGTCTACAGTGCAGACGTCAAAACCCCTGAAAGTCAAGAAAATGAAACTCCCCAGCTGCTGTTACTGCACAGCTGTGAAGCTGTTTGACAACCATTCGAGGTAGACAGGCAAACAGATCAGTGGTGTGGCTCATGGGTGTCTGCAGTTGTTCAGCATTTGTACATCTGTTTGTCAAACACATTCACCGCAAAACTTTATATGGCATCCCTGTGATTAACCAAATGTCTTTCAAGGACCAAACAGAACACAGAGAACTATCTGAAGAACTGGAAACTTTCAGTGTCAAATATAAAAACGAGGACTATATGCATAGCATATGGGAAGTTGTTTAGCTTGAGACGACTAGATAGGAGCTACCTACTTACCCCTCCTCTTCCAGATGGAAGTCTCCACCTAATCATTTAATAATAATTAATCACCCCTCCCCCCACAAGAGGCAGCAAAAGCAGCAACTGAACAGGAATTTCTGGAAACAGCTGGAGCTCCCATCCACCTTCCAGGGAGAGCTGGCAGCATCAACAGCCACTAATTAATTTATGAGTCGCTGGAGTCAGTCCAGGTATGGAACTGAACACCAGACTCACATGGCACACAGGAGAGCCTATGGAAAACCAGTAGTAATAACCTGGCAATCAACATTAGTCTTATTAATATAGAGAGCACAAGCGGGAGGACAGGGGAGCACTAATCCCCTGTGATTAGATATTACCTACAGAGAGCTCTGAATTTTCAGTTCTTGGTTTCATGTGGATTTAAGAGAGTAACAACAAACTACAATGAATACTCTACTTTCTTTCCATATTGTGACTATTTGCTGCTACAAAGTGGATTAAAACAAATGTGTGTACAACCTCTCTCTCTCTCTCTTTGGTGGCTGTGAATATTATTACTTTCCGGAACAAAACTGAAGTCTCAATGCAAACTAACAAAATATACCTCTTTACATTTTTTTTTTTACCAGGAACGCACAGGAATGCAGTTCTAGCTGCCTAGATGTCAGGGGTGTAGCTTAATATGCAAATGAGTTCCTGCTGGGCTTCTTCTACCAAAAAGCCCTGTGTGAAACAACAGTGATGTCAAGGGGTGTGGCCTAATATGCAAATGAGTTCCTGCTGGGCCTCTTCTACAAAAAAGCCCTGTGTGAAACAACAGCGATGTCAAGGGGTGTGGCCTAATATGCAAATGAGTTCCTGCTGGTTTTTTCCCCCCTTTTCTTTAAAGAAATGCCATGCTTCTTTAATAGGCAGGCCTGAGGGAGAACTTTTATTTATTTAGAATGTTTTGATCCCACTGTTCCTCTAAGGAGTTCAGAGCAGTGCATGTAGTTCACTTTCACTTAGGGATGCCAACCCCCCGATCCGGGTGGGGAATCTCCCGCCCGGGAGGTTCTCAACCCGCCGGCCCACATTGGGCCGGAGGGGGGGACCTCGCCCTGTGATGCTGGTGTGTTGATGTCACCCGGAAATAACGTCATCAAAATGGCAGCACCTGTGCGGGGCTGCTCTAGGCATTTTTGGGGAAACTCTATGGTTTTCCCAGATGCTTTAGCCATGTCCCAGAAATGCCTAGAGCGGCCACGCATGGGTGCCACCATTTTGATGACATCATTTCCGGGTGATGTCATTTGTCCTGTGCGCGTCACATGTGCAAATGTCCCCCACTGGGGGATGAAGAGGACTTGGCAACCTACTTTCACTGTATCCTCACAACATCCCTGTGAGGTAAGTCTGGCTGAGAAAGAGTAACTGGCCCAAGGTTCCACAAACTGCAAATACTAAGATCTCTTTCCTGAGAGAATAAAATGGTTTTTTCTTCTGAGTAGGCCTGGTTAGGATTGCTCCCACAATGAGTTTCACAGCAGAGAGTACATTTAACCTGGTCTTAACCAAAGCCTAGTCTGACACTTTTAACACCAACACCACCACGGCAACAGCACTTCTTTAGAGGGAGATTTAAAAAAAAATCCTTTCTTAGCCTTTTCTTATGTGTAGTCAGGGCTTTTTTTGAGCAGGAATGCACAGGAATGCAGTTCTGGATGACTTTATGGCCTAACATGCCAATGAGTTCCTGCCAAGCTTTTTCTATAAGAAAGTCCTATGTGTAACAATGGTGACATCAGGGGGTGTGGCCCAATATGCAAATGAGTTCCTGCTGGGTTTTGGTGCCCCTAAGGTGGTACAGAGAGCGGAAGTGCCAGGAAAACAGCAGTTGCCAGTGGCCCTCAGAGGAAAGTGTACAGAAAACTTCCATTTACAAAGCTTTGTTTCACTGTACACATCTTCATTTGTGGCAATGATTAAAGCAACATAGAGAATCCCCTCTGTGTGGAGCAGTCATAGATTAATCTAAAGATTATCCAACGAAACATTTTTTTGTTCAGACATTCTGTAGCACAGAGGATTATTCAGCTATTTCACTCCTACCAGGGAAAATGAATATGAATAAAATATGAAATCAAGACAAATGATAGGCATTCGAAGCTGTTGTCTGAATTTTTAAATTATTCTCTGTTCTGGTTAGCAAGAAACAGGGACAAAAACAAATCTCACGTAACATAAAAAAACCAAATACCCAGTTCAATATTCAGTTGTAGCATCTGGTACAAGTAGAAAGCTATCACTTCATTTTCAAGGTCACTAATCTTGCTAGCAGATTGTTGTAGAATGCCTGGAAAGCTGGACATATGGCTGGGATACATCTTGAAGTACTTCTAGATTTTAGCTGACAAGTATCACATTCCAAGAGTTGGGAGTAAGTTATGAATAAAATTTCCACCGTTGTATTTGTGTCATGGCAAAACAACAGGTTACAAGCATCATGAAAAAGCTGTGAAAATACCCACTCAGTAATAAATCCAGAAAAATAAATAACTCATAAAAAGTATGTTTCTGAGACGTGGGACGGAGCCAGGGGTACAGGGACATCTTTAATAAATTAGAAGAAATGTGGAAAGCTACAGAAATCGATCTCTGGTTCCAATTGTCAGATACGCTGGGATCCTGGAAGAAGTGAAGACCTGTAAGGATTTCTGTGGTTAAAGTGACTCAGACAATCATCTCACTCTAAGGTGAGCTAATTTTTATTCTTACAGTTTATCTGCATAAACCCACACTTTAGAACTAAGTTGCTTGCACGTTTGAATGCCTGCCTGCCTCAGTAAGGAACATGCACTCAAAGCTGGCTCTGCCACTAGGCAAACTAGGCAATTGCCTAGGGAACTAGCCTCCATGTGACTCGGTGACATTATCGGTGCTGGGGGGTGGGGGGAGTGGAGCTGAAGCTAGCCTTTCCTAGGATGCCGGACAGTCTAGGGCCTGCCCTGCATGCACTATTTATGATGGATCTATTCTGCATCCCAGCCAATGTGCCCACATACACCCCTTGCTGTTGTTTTTTGCTGTTAAGTCACATCTGACTTCTGGTGACCCCCATAGGGTTTTCAAGGCAATATCTCCTGGCTCCACCCCCAAAGTCTCCTGGCTCCGCCCCCAAAGTCCCCAGATTTTTCTTTAATTGGACTTGGCAACCCTAGAAAGCGAGTATAAATGGGCAGTTTTCACAGTGGCAGGTGGTGAACAGTGAGATACTGCAGGACTTGGTACTGGGTTCAGTGCTCTTCAAAGTCTTCATTAGTGATTTGGAGTATGGAGTAAGCAGTGAATTGGGTAAGTTGCTCAGGGCAGTAAGAACCAGGGAGGAATGTGTGGCACTCCAGAGGGATTTGTAGAGGCTGAGTGAGTGGATATCAGCATGGCAAATGAGGTTCTACGTGTGCCAGTGCAAAGTAATGCACATTGGAGCCAAAAATCCTAACTATAAATACATGTTGATGGGAGCCAAACTGGTGGTATAGTATGCAACTAGAATTTTAAAAAGGCAACTGCAATACTGGGGAGTATTAGGAAGGGGATATATAAACAAATCAGCCAGCATCATAATGCCCCCCTATATAAATCTATGGTGCAGCCTCATTTGGAATACTCGGTACAATTCTGGTCACCATGCCTTAAAAAAAGATATTATAGCATTGGTGCAAGAAAGGGCAAGTAAAATTAGTAAGGGGATGGAACACCTTCCCTATGAAGAAAGGTTAAAGAGATAGGGCTTTTTAGCTTGGAGAAATGATGGCTGAGGGGTGACATGATAGAGGTGTACAAAATTATGCACGGAGTAGGGGAAGTAAAGAAAGAAGTACTTTTCTCCATTTCTCACAGTACAAGAATTTGTGGACACTTAATGAAATTGATGAGCAGTAGGCTTGGAACAGATAAAAGGAAGTACTTCTTCACCCAAAGAACGATTAACATGTGGAATTCATTGCTGCAGGAAGTGATGCCAGCTACAAACACAGACAGCTTCAAGAGGGGACTGCATAAACAAATGGAACAGAAGTCCATCAGTGGCTATTACGCACAAGGTATAGATGGAACACACTGTCTGGAGCAGTGATGTTCTGTATTCTTGTTGCTTGTGTGGGGGGGGGGGGAACAGTGGGAGGACTTGTTCTGGTCCTGCCTGATGGCACCTGACTTTTGACCTCTGTGTGACACAGAATGTTAGACTGGATGGACCATTGGCCTGATCCATCATGACTTCTCTTATGTTTTATATGGATTAAGAAGAAATGCATCAGGAGAAAACAGTTTGGCAATATTCATTATGCCCCTCCCCCTTTTTTTTAAAAAATAGTACTTTTAACCAATTAATTGAAGTTTCTTAATAGTCACATACAGACTGAACCCAAAATGTGAGGAGGGAAGAAAGGCCGCAGTGAAGAAACATGAATCCACAGCAGTCATAGTTATGGGGCAGCTTTGTTTCACTAAAGAAACCTCTGGCTAAGATTAAACACAGTTTATCGGTTCCTGTTTGTTAATTATAGTTCCTGGCAACCTCTCCCGATAGTCCCATATCTTCCCATTCTTTCCTAATATCTGACATACAGAGAAAACATAAAATTTTCCTGTATCAGATGACAGAAGCTTAGAATTGTATTTCATTGCATTACTGTGGAGCTATGAAGATGCTATAAATGTGATTCAAGTTACCCAAGACCATGGCAGTGAACTGCTTTCACTCCGGTCTGATATTTTTGGCATCCCTAGTCGTACACACTGTACTTAGTAGGTTCACAGAAGACTTGATCCTTTGCTGCTTGGTACAGTGTTACAGGTAATCCCAGTGGCAGGAAGGAGAGACACAGCAAGCAAGAATCTCTAAGAAAATGAAATATGCAGGAAAGGTCAGCAAAAGCTGCTTCCACATGAGAATTTTTCCCATGTGGAGAGCAGGATGTCCCTGCTGTTTTGGGGAGCATCAACACAAGATTATGCCCAATTTATTTATTTTTATTTATTTATTTAATTTATATCCCACCCTCCTCGCTGAAGGCAGGCTCAGGGCAGCTCACAGATTAAGGGTCAGGTAATCAGATTAGCGTGACCAAACAAGATAAAACAGCAGTAAAAGCATAAAAACATAAGAACAATTATTAAAACATCAACAGGTGCTAGTACAGTAGTTTCAGACAACAATTAAAATTCTAATGGTGATAAATAGCTAGATGGTCGATGTTAGATGATCGAAGAGGTCCCAGGATCGCCATAGTGTGATGAGGTAGATCCGTTGGTAGTATTTCAGTAAGTAGACTTACAATTCAGACACAACTCATGCAGCTCCCACAGAGAGCCAGTGTGGTGTAGTGGTTAAGAGCAGTGGCCTCTCATTTGGAGAACCAGATTTGATTCTCCCACTCCTCTTCTACATGAAGCCTGCTGGGTGACCTCTCATGACTCTCTCAGCCCCACTTATCTCATAGGGTGTCTGTTGTGGGGAGAGGAAAGGAAGTCAACTGTAGCCTGCTGCTCTGAGATTCCTTAAGGTAGAGAAAAATGGGGCATAAAACCCAGCTTTTCTTCTTCTTTTCCTGAGTAAGACAGAGAAAATAAAAGCCTCATTGTCCTGAGCCCATTAAGGAAACTGTGAAGTGGCCAGTGGTGAAACATCTGTGTGGATGGTCTACCTGTAAGAAACAGAGCTAAGTTCTGCCTTCAAAATGGCGGAGCTAAATGCTACATTTCCTCCCCCTTTTCATCCCTTTGAAGGGCTTTTGTCCTTTCCCAGCAGAGCCATTCAGTGCAGCTCAGCTGGGCAAGTGGAAAGGAGGGGCTGTTAGGCCTCAGGGGGTCCAGAATGATTGTCTTCACATTGTCACCAATGCAACAGATCGAAAGGAGAAGGAGCTCATGGTGGCAATTGCAGCAAGTGATACAGGGACACAGACTGGATTCTGTTCCTCCCCATTTCTATGCAACACACTGCTACTTCCATAGTGAGAGTGTTTTTCCCACTCCTGGGTGGAAGCAGCCAAAGGTGATGAACATATGAAGCTGTCTGACTGAGTCTGAAAAATTTTCATTCATTCAACTTTCCCTGCACCTGGTGGTACTTGAGATCCTTTATATGGAGATGCTGGTAAATGAATCAAGGACCTTTTTCATGTAAAGTATGTGGGGGTCTAGGCTTCCCAATCCCCAGGTCCCAGCGGGGGATCCCCCATTTTGACAGGCTTCTCCCCGTCCCCAGCCAGCTGGCCGGTGGGGGAAGCCCTGCCCCCACAGTCCTCCTGTAGTTTTAGAGCTCCTGCAGGTTTAGAAACCTGCAAACAGTTTTTAAAATGTGTGCGTTGAAGGCTGAGCAGGAATTAGGGAACAGGAAGGGCTTCATGGGAAAGGATCAGTAACAGTTTCCTCAGAGAACGGCCCCTCCCTTTCTTTTGCTTTCGTTTTCAGAGCGAGTAAAGTTCTGCAGGAACAAGACCCAGTAAGTATTTGTGTGTGAGAGAGAGGGAAGGGGCAGGCGATTCCCTGGTTTGGGCAGGGGATTCACACAGGGGGCAGGGGATTCACACCCTTGCTCCTAGCTCCACCCCAGTGTCTCCTGGCTGCACCCCCAAAGTCCCCAGATATTTCTGGAATTGGAATTGGACTTGGCAACCCTATGGGGGCCTGCCATTTATTGGAAATATGTATCTGTTCTGTATGTCCTTTGCAATGTTCTAATGTTCCAGTCATTATAGAGTTAACACTCTAAAGAAAAGAAAGTTCTGGCCATCACATTTAAAGGGATGGCACACCTTTTCAATGCCTTCCTTCCATAGGAAATAATGAAGGATAAGGGCACCTTCTTTTGGGGCTCATATAAATCGAATAAAATAAAATAAATAAAACACTGTGCCTGGTTTAGGGTTGCCAAGTCCAATTTAAGAAATATCTGGGGGCTTTGGGGGTGGAGCCAGGAGACTTTGGGGGTGGAGCCAGGAGACATTAGGGGTGGAGCCAAGATCAAGGCTGTGACAAGCATAGTTGTACTCCAAAGAAAGTTCTGGCCATCACATTTAAAGGGACGGCACACCTTTTCAATGCCTTCCTTCCATAGGAAATAATGAAGGATAAGGGCACCTTCTTTTGGGGCTCATAGAATTGGACCCCCAGGTCCAATCTTCTTGAAACTTGGGGGGTATTTTGGGGAGAGGCACTAGATGCTATACTGAAAATTTGGTGCCTCTACCCCCCAAAAACAGCTCCCCCAGAGCCCCGGCTACCCGTGGATCAATTCTCCATTATTTTCTATGGGAATAAATCTCCCTAGGGAATAATAGAGTTCCCAGCAGACATTTCCCTCCCCTCCCCCTGCTTTCTGGCGACCCGGGGGGAGGCCCTCCAAACCGAGGGATCCCCTGCCCCCACCTGGGGATTGGCAACCCTACAAAAAAGCCCTGGTGGTACAAGATGGAGACAACTTAAAGCCTATTTCAGGCTTTAAGACACAGTTATGCGCAGTCAATGGGGTAATAAACTTGGAAACGTGTGTGTGTGTGTGTGTGTATATATATATATGGGGGGTGGGGGGGGGCTCTCTCTGGGAATCCTACTCCCCCAGGGAAAGTGCATGCGCAATACATAGCCTCTCCTCCCCCGGTGTAGTGAACGCCGCGTGGTCACTGTCTGGCTATGCCTGGCAGATGGTCACTGCAATGGCCTCTCCTGCATTACTGCATCCGTAGCAACACCTTCTCGCTGGTCCCCCCCGTTTTCACAGAGTTTGCTATGTCATGGTGCGACCGAATGTCCGGCGGTATAACCGGATGGGCAGGCTGGGCCCACCAACCTCGCCAGCCTAAGAGAAGGAAAACTCTAACATCAAACCCGGGCAGATAGAGCTCGTTAATGTAACACCTACCACCTGGAGGACTCGCTGCCAGCGTCCCGGCTTACTGGGCCATGGCAGATGACCCCCAGGTGAAAGGGTGGAGCCAGTACCCGCGCACACTGCGCTTCACCTAAAAAATTCCTCTGCGCAGGCCTGAAGGGCATATACACACACACAACCCACAACGCATCAAGTCCTGCAGCGATGGGCAAGGGGCGAAACGGCAGGTGGAAGGTGCCACTGGAAGCCGCAGTCCCGATCCTGCATGTAGGTGGTTCAGGGTATTGGTCGCCTGAAGCTAACCCGGAGACGAAAGCATTTTTCGGCAGCACCCTGAACGACCAAGCAGCCTTATCTAGGGACAGCACTGCTTGCTCCACACGGAAAGGGGCCAAGAAAAGGTGGCCTAAACAAAGCTCGTCTCCCCCACCCCAGTTGGCTAGCCGCGGTCAATGGGCATCCTTACTTGCGGTCAAAAAATAACAACAAAGAAAAGGCATGCACCTGCCTCACAAAGTGTGCAAAGACTAAAGCTTGCGTGTTGGAACATCAGAACCATGCTTGACACAGTAGGCAGTGGTCGCCCTGAACGACGCTCTGCTCTAGTTGCCCACGAACTTCTCAGGTTGAATATCGACATAGCAGCTCTCAGTGAGGTCCGTTTCCCTGAGGAAGGTAGTCTTCAAGAACATGGTGCTGGCTATACCCTCTACTGGTCGGGTAAGTCAAAGGCTGAGAGCCGCCTTTCTGGCGTTGGCTTCATGGTCAGGAACTCCATTGCCTCCAAACTCGAAAACCTGCCAACAGGTCACTCAGATTGCATCATGTCCATGCGCCTCCCACTTCAAAACAAGCAGCATGCAACACTCTTCAGTGTGTATGCCCCAACCCTTCAAGCAGATCCTGCAGAAAAGAACAAGTTCTATGCTGATCTACGCAACCTCGTACGGAAGACCCCTACAGAGGACAAGGTGATCATCCTTGGCGACTTCAATGCCAGAGTAGGTAAAGACTCGGAAGCCTGGAAAGGAGTACTTGGCAAACACGGCATTGGCAACTGCAATGACAACGGGCGCCTCCTGCTAGAATTCTGCATGGAGCACCAGCTCACCATCACCAACACTATCTTCCAGCAGAAGAACAGTCTGAAGACAACCTGGATGCACCCACGGTCCAAGCATTGGCACCTTATCGACTACATTCTGGTGCGCCAGAGAGACCTTCGAGATGTCTTACACACCCGAGTAATGCCCAGTGCAGAATGTCATACGGATCATCGTCTTGTACGCTGCAATCTCCGTCTTCACTTTAAACCCACACCCAGGAGAGGAGGTATCCCTCGGAGGAAGTTTCAGGTTGGCAGCCTCCAGTCAGCCGAAGTTAAAGCTGCCTTCCAGGCAAAACTCCAGTCAAGAATTGAGGACCCCAGTTGCCCCACAGACCTTTCTCCAGAAGCACTCTGGGAACACCTAAAAACTACCGTCCTGCAGATCTCTGAAGAAGTCCTCGGGTTCTCCACAAGGAAGAACAAGGACTGGTTTGATGAGAACAATCAAGAGATCCAAGAATTACTGGCAAAAAAGAGATCTGCCTACCAAGCACATCTTGCTCAGCCCTCCTGTCCTGGGAAAAAAGCAACCTTTCGCGCTGCATGTAGCAACCTCCAGCGCAAGCTTCGAGACATTCAGAACGAGTGGTGGACCAAGCTTGCAGAGAGAACCCAGCTGTGTGCAGACACTGGTGATTTAAGAGGGTTCTACGAAGCCCTGAAGGCAGTATATGGTCCATCATATCAGGCTCAGAGTCCCTTGCGTAGTGCAGACGGCCAAGTGCTCCTCACAGACAAGGCATCCATACTGAACCGGTGGTCGGAGTATTTTCAGGTTCTCTTCAGTGCCAACCGCGTAGTTCAAGATTCAGCAATCCACCTCACCCCACTTCAACCGGTGAAAACAGAGTTGGATGAGATCCCCACCCTAGAAGAGACTGTTAAAGCCATCAAGCAACTGAAAAGTGGCAAGGCAGCGGGAGTTGATGGAATTCCACCAGAGATCTGGAAGCATGGGGGCACAGTACTACATTGCTCACTTCACAAAGTACTTGTTACCTGCTGGGAACAAGGCAAATTACCACAGGACTTTCGCGATGCAATCATCATCACCCTATACAAGAACAAAGGGGAAAAGTCAGACTGCTCCAACTACCGGGGGATAACCCTGCTCTCCATCGCAGGCAAAATCCTTGCCAGAATACTCCTGAACAGACTGGTGCCCACCATTGCAGAAGAACTCCTCCCAGAGAGCCAGTGCGGCTTCAGAGCTAACAGGAGCACCACCGACATGGTATTTGTTCTCAGGCAGCTCCAAGAGAAATGCAGGGAACAGAACAAGGCTCTGTATGTGACTTTTGTCGACCTTACCAAAGCTTTCGATACCGTTAGCAGGAAAGGCCTGTGGCAAATCTTGGAACGTTTAGGTTGTCCCCCAAGGTTCCTCAGCATGATCATCCAGCTACACGAAGACCAGCGAGGCCAAGTCAGACACTGCAACGACCTCTCGGAGCCCTTCCCAATAGGCACAGGTGTAAAGCAAGGCTGCGTTCTCGCGCCAACTCTCTTTACGATCTTCTTTAGCATGATGCTTCAAAGAGCCGCAGTAGATCTAGATGATGACGATGGTGTATACATCCGCTATCGCACCGATGGCAGCCTGTTCAACCTGAGGCGACTAAAGGCACACTCCAAGACAATGGAAAAACTCATCCGAGAGCTACTGTTTGCTGATGATGCTGCATTCGTCTCCCACTCGGTACCAGCTCTGCAGCATATGACGTCCTGCTTTGCAGAGGCTGCCAAGCTATTCGGCCTAGAAGTTAGTCTGAAGAAGACAGAAGTTCTCCACCAGCCTGCACCCCAGGAAGATTATCGCCCTCCCTGCATCACTGTGGGTGAATCAGTTCTGAAGACAGTCCAGCAGTTCAGCTACCTGGGGTGCATCATCTCCTCAGATGCCAAGATCGACAAGGAGATTGACAACAGGCTGGCAAAGGCAAACCGTGCATTTGGCCGACTGCACAAAAGAGTGTGGAGCAACAAGCATCTGAAAAAAGGCACAAAGATCAATGTTTACAAAGCGGTTGTGATGACAACCCTCATCTATGGCTCCGAATCGTGGGTTTTATACCGTCATCACCTGCGACTCCTTGAGCGCTTTCATCAGCGCTGCCTTCGCACCATCCTCAACATCCACTGGAGTGACTTTGTGACCAACACTGAAGTCCTCAAGCGGGCGGAGGTTACCAGCATCGAGGCACTGCTGTTGAAGACGCAGCTGCGCTGGGCAGGGCATATTTCTAGGATGGAAAACCACCGCCTTCCCAAGATTGCCCTGTATGGCGAACTCTCCACCGGCCATCGAAATAGAGGGGCACCAAAGAAGAGGTACAAGGACTCCTTGAAGAAATCCCTTAGCACCTGTCACATCAACCATCACCAGTGGTCTGACCTAGCCTCAGATCGCAAAGCATGGAGGCACACCATCCACCAGGCTGTCTCTTCCTTTGAGAACGCACGCATAGCTGGTCTTGAGGACAAAAGGAGATTGAGGAAGAATCGCACTGCTACAGGACCAACCCTAAATCAGACTTTTCCCTGCAGCCGCTGTGGCCGGACCTGCCTGTCCTACATTGGTCTTGTCAGCCACCAGCGAGCCTGCAGCAAACGTGGACTATTGCACCCTTCTTAAATCTTCGTTCGCGAAGCCAAGCCGATATATATATATATATATATATATATATATATATATATATATATATATATATATATATATATATATATATATATATATATATATATACACACACACACACACATTTTTTTGCCACTGTGTGACACAGAGTGTTGGACTGGATGGGCCATTGGCCTGATCTAACATGGCTTCTCTTATGTTCTTAAAATATATTATAAACCTTGTCACTGGAATTAAAATTGCTTTGAGAGGAGGCCACACAAAGACGGCAAGAAAAATCCAATTAATTTATGCTGAACAACCAGGGTGGCCAGCCAACCCCCCCCCCCGCCAGCCCTCTTTCTTTCCCACCCGCCAAAGAACCCTGAAGTGTGACAAAAGCAGTCAAAGCAGTGGGCACGTTTGTACCATCTAGAAACGGCACCAGGAAATAATTTCCGATCTTAATATTTTTGTTTGGAAGAGTTCTGAGCATAAGCTAGCTGTATCACTTGACGCCTCTTTGGAAACGGCAGGGCAAGCATTAAACGTTACATTACCATATGTCATTGGAGACAAGCTGATAATGTGACTGCTCCT
The DNA here is from genome assembly GCF_032191835.1 of Heteronotia binoei. Taxonomy (NCBI): domain Eukaryota; kingdom Metazoa; phylum Chordata; class Lepidosauria; order Squamata; family Gekkonidae; genus Heteronotia; species Heteronotia binoei. The sequence goes on from NC_083232.1 coordinate 30,202,960, forward strand.
TGGACAACTCCGAGGCTTCTTTCCTCACAAACCTCTGTCAAGCTGAATCTATCTCTCTTGATCAATAACAGCGCACGGCAAAAGGGGACTGTGTGGCATCTGAAAAGGCTGGATTAGCCAAATACTGTAAATACGGACGGCAGGGACTAATTCTAGCTCTCAAGCAGTGATCATGCAAATCGCTTCGGCACGCCGGTAGAGGCGGGCCGGGGGCGTGGCGAGCCGCGAGTCTGGGCCCTAGAAGGGCCCGGATTTGCGGCTCGCCATGCTCCTGGCCTGCCTCGCCCTCCCCTGCACTGCTGCCGCCTCTTGGCTGCTCCTCCGAGATGGGCTCAGCCTGGGCCTATCTCGGAGGAGCAGCCACAGCGAGTGGAGAAGAGGCAGCAGCGGCGCGGCGGCCTCGCCCGCTCCGCCTCTGGGGTGGAATCGGAGGGGGGGGGGTGGAGGCGGGCCGGGGGCATGGCGAGCCGCGATCCAGGTCCTAGAAGGGCCTGGATTCGCGGCTCGCCATGCTCCTGGCCTGCCTCGCCCTCCCCTGCGCTGCTGCCGCCTCTTGGCTGCTCCTCCGAGATGGGCTCAGCCTGGGCCTATCTCGGAGGAGCAGCCACGGCGAGCGGAGAAGAGGCGGCAGCGGCGCGGCGGCCTCGCCCACTCCCTTTTAGGGAGGGTGAAAAGTGGGAAAGCCCCTGGGGGGGATTACATTAGGTCTGACCTACTTAAAGAGCATCGGGATTGGTGGGCTCCAACGTTGGCTTCCCTTTTCTCATATATAGATGAGACAGCAAACATGCCAGCCGATTGGGGCTGGGCGATTATTGTGCCCATTTACAAAAGAGGGGGTCATGAACTCCCCTCGAACTATAGGCCAATTAGTTTGCTAAGTGCTATTAGCAAACTGTATGCCTTACATCTGAGGGACAAACTCACGGCCTGGATGGATTCTCAAGGCATTATTGCCGATGTTCAGGCTGCCTTCTGCCCTGGAAGATCCCACCTTGACCAGACTTTGGTGCTGCAATTTCTGGTTGATAAATATTTGGCCACAAAGGGCTCCAGACTCTTTGCAGCCTTTGTCGACTTTAAGGCTGCCTTTGATCTGATACCCAGATCCAGGTTATGGGACAAGCTTGCAGCTTCGTCTATTGACAGACGGCTGTTGTTGCTAATGGTTAGCCTTTATAGTAACTCGGGCATCAGGATAAGATGCTCATCTCAAGTTCATCTAACTCAACCAATTTTAGTGAACAAGGGTGTCAGACAGGGTTGTGTGCTCGCCCCCTTGTTTTTCAATTTCTACATAAATTCACTTCTAACCTCGTTTAATGATTTGGCTTTACATCCTCCCAAGCTCGCCGATCGGCATATTCCAGTTCTAGCGTATGCTGACGACGTGCTTATACTATCCAGGACGCAGATTGGTATGCGAAGGGCCCTTCGCCATCTAACCCAGACCAGTCTGCAGGAAAAGTTGGAAATTAATCTAGATAAAACCAAGGTTTTAGTTTTCACCAAACGTTTCAAGGCTCATTGCTGGTTTCTAAATGGCAAACCCATTGAGCAAGTAAAAATTATTAAATACCTGGGGGTGATTTTTCATTATCAGGGAAAGCGTATGGCACATAAGAACTATGTTGCACAATCTGCGCAAAGAACAGCTGATGCCATCTACCGTTTTGACATCTCCAAAGGGGCCAAATTCTTGCCTGCAGCACTAAGGCTGCATACTGCAAAGACCAGGGTCCAGTTGCTCTATGGCGCTGAAATTGCCCCTTATTCAACCACCAAGCCGTTGGAGATAGTACAAACTAAACTCTTGCGCAAGCTTCTGTCTGTTCCCAGTTGTGTGCCAAACACTGCCATCAGGTTGGAATCTGGCGTCCCAAGCATCGAGACGTCTATGTGGTTAAACACCCTTTGTTACTTTTTGAGGGTTCTCTCAAAGCCAGGTGGCCTTCCCCATCTGATTTTTTTCGACTCTTTTGTGGGAACTTGGGAGAAAAGGTGTCTAGATCATTTTAGACTCTGTGATCTCTCCCCTGAGTCCCTAGCAATGATGGAACTGAGGGATGCGAAAGAACTTTTGCGCCTGAGGTTGGTTGAGCTTGAACTGAGTTCTGCTAGAGCTAGTCTTTCTGCGCACATTTTCTTAGGGAAGCAAGCCGAAGTACTGTCCCCAGCCAGGTATCTTTTCAACATCACTATCCCAAAACATCGGATAGCTTTCTCAAAAGCACGACTCAACGCACTTTTCTCTTCGGTGCTTTTGGGACGTTATGCTGGGTACCCATATCTGGAAAGATTGTGCCCCTGTAATTGCAATGAGGTCGAAACAACTCTCCACATCATTTTGCGGTGCCCTAATTACAATGACTTGAGGGCAAGATTAATCTCTCCAATTCTCGGGTCCTTGGCGGGCAGGCCAAAGGATGAGCAGATTGCCTTCCTCCTGTCTGACGCTCATTCTGATGTTTCATCTAAGATTGCCCGTTTCTGTTATGTTGCTCAGTTGGAAAGGAGGGAAATTGAGAGTGTAAATCTTGGTTATGAATTTTAACAATATGTGCAATAGTTGGCGTCAGGAATTTTGTGTAAGAGGTGATGGGTTTGTTTTTATGATTTTGTTTTTGTTTGTATTAAGCTGGTCGGATGACCGTGAATAAAGTACTACTACACTCCACCTCTGGGGTGGAATCGGAGGGGGGGTGTGGAGGCGGGCCGGGGGCATGGCAAGCTGCGAGTCCGGGTCCTAGAAGGGCCCGGATTCACGGCTCGCCATGCTCCTGGCCTGCCTCCGCCCTTCCCTTCTCTGGTTTTGCCTGCCGCCTCTTGGCTGCTCCTCCGAGATGGGCTCAGCCTGGGCCCATCTCGGAGGAGCAGCTGCGGTGGGCGGGGAGGGGGCGGCAGCGGCGCAGCGGCCTCGCCCGCTCCAGGATTGGGCGGCTCGCCACGCTCCCCGGTGCCATTTCCCCCCTCCCCCTGCTTCCGTTTTTTTGGGGAGCGGGAGAAGAGGGTGGAAATCCTGGGGTCCCCCGCCAGGGCGGGAGGGTTGGGAAGCCTAGCCTGGTTCCCTATTGTCTGCATGACCTAGGAAGACGATAATGACTGCTGTCAATCAAGGTCTAGAAGCGGAAAACCTGTTTTGTTTGTTTGGTCAGTTAGTCAGGTGACTTCCTTTGTTCAGGCAGAGAGTTCAAGAAGGAGGAAGTGGTCTTTCATTAAGCATGTGGTTCTTCTAGTGTGAGGATGTAGTTCTTTAGTGTTTGTTATTTTCATCTCCCTTTTCCCTGTAGTAATAAATATGTTTTTGCTTTTTCATGTTAAATGCCTCTCAATGATTATTTGATCCAGTGATCTATCGCACTGTTTGAGATAAAGAAATAGAATTTCAAACAGAATTCCCTAACACCATTGAAGCTCAGCTCCCCCAAAAGGACAGGCTTTTCCTCACAGAGGAATGCTTCAGCAATGAAAGTTTTTGGTTTTTCCAGTTTGAAAAGTGTTTATCAAATGTGGGCTGACTGGGCTGCCCACAAGAATTTCAGTGGGTTCAATTTTAGGTTTATTTTTTTGGGGGGGAGGGGTTGTGGGAAATGTTAATAGTCTTGGGAAATTCAAGTTGGGGGTTGGGATTAGGGTTGCCAAATCCAATTCAAGAAATATCTGGGGACTTTGGGGGCGGAGCCAGGAGACTTTGGGGGTGGAGCCAGGAGACATTGGGGCAGAGCCAGGAACAAGGGTGTGACAAGCATAATTGAACTCCAAGGGTGTTCTGGCCATCACATTTAAAGGGACAGCACACTTTTTAAAATGTCTTCCTTCCATAGGAAATAATGAAGGATGGGGCACCTTCTTTTGGGGCTCATAGAATTGGACCACCTGGTCCAATTGTTTTGAAACCGGGGGGGGTACTTTGGGGAGAGGCACTAGATACTATACTGAAAATTTGGTGCCTCTACCCCCAAAAAACAGCCCCCCCAGAGCCCCGGCTACCCGTGGATCAATTCTCCATTATTTTCTATGGGAATAAATCTCCCTAGGGAATAATAGAGTTCCCAGCAGACATTTCCCTCTCCCCAAAAAACAGCTCCCCCAGAGCCCCCGAAACCTCCAGATCAATTCCCCATTATACCCTCTGAGAATCGATCTCCACATATGGAATAATGAAGTGCTCAGCAGACCTTCTCCCTCCCCCCCCCCACAGTTTCTGGTGACTCTGAAGCAGGGGACTGGCCTCTCTACTCACGAGTTGCTGCCAGCTTCTTCACAGCAACACAGACACACCATCCTAAGAGGAAGCCTTTCAATCGGAGACTGAAGCCTCCGGAGGTACAAAGGCACATGGTCCTTTGGGGGCGGGGCTTCCCCCTGTCTGCCAACTGACTGCAGGTGGGGAGGAGTCTGGGAAAGCAGAAGAACCCCCACTGGGACCTGGGGATTGGCAAGCCTGGTTGGGATTCAGAAGGCGAACATATCCTTTCCCCTCCATGCACTGCTTCCCCAATAAGCTGGGTGGTGATACTGGAACAATTTTTGGCTACTTATCCTATAGGGTGAAACAGTTGGTAACAGGTTGTGGGAGGAAAACAGTCATCATCACAAAAACTGTATTTAGACATTCCTTTCACAACCCTGCTAGGTTTCACAAGATCAGGGCTAACACAAGGTACAGTGTTGCAAAGAATGATTTCAGACAACATGCACAGATTTCTGGACGAGCATTTAAAAGAATACCAGCACTCCAGCACAGATTTTGGAACATACAGAGTCTAAGCAAGCCAAAGGATTAATTGCACTGATAGCAAAGAAAATCTGTGATCTGTCATCTGAAAACAACTGAACCAGGCTGTACAGCACCAGGTATAGTACATCCCCCAAAGGGATCCAAAATGGGCAGGATTAAAGCTATAAAGAGGCCTTCCTCACCTGAGAAAGAGTGAACTCTTGTAGCAGGCCCCAAATATTTTGGACTGGAGAGGAATGTTTTGCAGAAGTGTCCCCTGAGGGAAAGGGGCAAGGGGAGGTCATTAGCATGGGGCTGCCAGATCCCCCCTGGCCACCAGCAGAGGATGGGGAGAGTAGGGTTTCCAGATCAAGGTTGGGAAACTCTTGGAGACCTTGGGATGGAACCTGAGGAGGACAGGGAACTCAGAGGAGCACAATGCCATAGACTCCACTCTCCAAAGCATCTATTTTCCCTGGGGAAACTGATGTATGTTGTCTGGAGATGAGCTATAATTTCAGGGAATCTGGAAGCTGGCACCCCTAAAATAGGTTGGGCTGACATGCTCACAGTCACCCAGGGAGCTTCCAATGAGGCACAGAGATTCTAACCCAGGTATCCGAGATCCTAGTCTGGCACTCGAGCCACCACATCATGCTGGCTGCACCACTGTGTCATGCCTCTTCCCCAGTCCTCCAAGGCAAGGCTCAAATTATTCTTGAAATGAGAAGCAGCAGTCTAATTTCTGTCTTGTAAAAATGAGGCTCCTCCACAGGACTCCCCCACAAAGATCTGATCAGTGGACCTTCATGAACAATTGTCATATGCAGTGGGGATTGTAGTGGGAAGGAGAACTAGCTGAGACTGAGAAAAAAGGCTAGGTGGAATCAACTTATTCTCCACTAGAAGCCAATGTAGATGGATAATTTATAGACAACAATTTTATGGTTCCCTCTTATGATGGTAATTTATTCTTGAAATGAGAAGCTGCAGTCTGATTTTAGCCCCTCCTTCCCTACTGAGCCCATGAGCTTCTACCCCCAAGTACGGCTGCAACAGCATCATGCTGATGGCAAAGGAAGGCACAGAGTTGCATGTATAGTCACCACGACTTCCGCCCATATCTATAGCCCCTAGGCAACCCTTGGGAAATTGGGGAGCAGAGACTTACCCAACTGGTGTCCCACATTGCCAAGATGTCACTCCTGACTGCATAACCAGATGCAGCAGTACCACATTGTGGGCCACTCTAGGATTTCTCTGAAACTCAGTGGTAACAAACAAACACTGGAATCCTAGACCATCCCATAACAGACAGACAGACAGACAGACAGACAGACAGACAGACAGACAGACAGACAGACAGACAGACAGACAGATAGATAGATAGATAGATAGATAGATAGATAGATAGATAGATAATTTTTATTTGTATCCCGCCCTCCCCGCCGGAGCAGGCTCAGGGCGGCTAACAGCATTATATAAAAACAAAGTTACATCCAGCATTCAAAATTCTGACAAGTTTAAAATCAATCAATCAATTAAATTAGATTAATAAAAGTGCTATTGCTACAGGTGACATCACTACTAGTTACATAGCCAAAATTGATGTATCTGTGTTATCAGGGCTGGCCCTAAACTGTCTAACACCCTAGGCAAGGCTTACTTCTGCCCCCCCCACCACTGATATTGTTACCAAGTCACATGTGGGGCACCAATTCAGTGCCCCTAGAAGGCTGGCACCCTAGGCAATTGCCTAGTTTGCCTAGTGGCAGGACCCGTCCTATGCATTGTGGGGCAATGTTTTGACTGCCTCGTTTTCCCTCCCTTAACAGGGGGCAAGGCTAGGAGATTGCCTACCACCGTTCCTTGCATTCCTACTGGTCTCCATTTCTCTGTTCCTTTCTAGCAGTCTTTCCTGCCCCCCATCAGTCATGTTTTCTTGAAACAGTAACTTCCAGATATATCCGAAAGTCAGAAGTGACACAGCAGTTACAAGACAGTTTGATGTCTCACTGATGGAGGAGGTGAACCATCATCTTCTCACCCCACAAAGGCCCCCATACACGTCTATCTACTGATGGACGGCCGGCCGGTCTGCGCCCCGGAAAATCTGGACCGGGCATTACAGGCCGTGGCTGAGTGGCTCAGACTGAGTGGGCTGAAGCTAAATCCTACGAAGACAGAGGTCCTTTGCTTGGGTCGCCGCGGCCCGGGGGGGGGGATCCCCCTGCCAGCTTTTGACGGTGCACCGCTGATGGCGGCGGACAGAGTCAGGAGCTTGGGGGTGCTGTTGGAGCCTTCCTTAAAGATGGAGGCTCAGATAGCAGCCGCTGCCAAGTCCGCATTTTTTCATCTTAGGCGGGCAAGGCAGCTGGCCCCCTTCCTGGAGCGCGACGACCTAGCAACAGTGATCCATGCTACGGTCACCTCGAGGTTGGACTACTGCAATGCCCTCTACATGGGGCTGCCCCTGTCCCGGACTCGAAAGCTGCAGCTGGTGCAGAATGCCGCGGCCCGGCTGTTATTGGGTCTCCCAAAGTGGGGACACATTCGGCCGGGTCTTCGGACTCTGCACTGGCTTCCAGTGATGTATCGAGTCCGGTACAAGGTGCTGGTTATTACCTTTAAAGCCCTATATGGCCTGGGACCTGCCTACCTGAGGGACCGTCTCTCCCCATACGTTCCCCAGAGAGCACTGAGGTCAGGAACACAAAATCTCCTCTCTATCCCCGGGCCAAAAGAAGCCCGCCTGAAAGTCACTCGAGATAGGGCTTTCTCCGTTATGGCCCCCACTTGGTGGAATCAGCTGCCGGAAGAGGTGAGGGCCCTGCGGGACTTGGTTCAATTCCGCAGGGCCTGTAAGACGACCCTCTTCCGGCTAGCTTACACCTAGCCGGGATGGAACTTGACGTAACTGGCCTGCCATCTGTTTATATAAAATGATATGTTATTGGTTTTAAGCTGCATTGTTTTTATGAATTGAAATGTATTGGTTTTAATGTTTAAATGTGAAGTATTTAATTGTTCTATTTAAATTGTTAAATTGTTATTGTTGGAAGCCGCCCTGAGCCACTCCTGGGAAGGGCGGGATACAAATCCCGAATAAATAAATAAAAATAAATAAAATACACATAGCCTGCAGGTGCAGAGCAGGGGTGGGGGTCCCTACTAGGGATGTGCCAAAAAAAAAAATAAATTCAGTAGTACACGGATTCGGAAATATACGGGGGGGGGGGGGGAATACGGAATCCCGTATATTTCTGAATTCCGTAGTCGGAATAGCCGCATATATGGTAGATACGTGGCTATTTCCGAATATACGGCCGCATTATACCCTATGGGTCATTGAAATCAATGGCAAATAGGGTATATTTGAAGCCGCCTGGAGGAGAGGGGGTTTGAGGGAGAGCCCCCGAATTTGCAGGGGACTCTCCCCTACAAATCCCCCAAGTCCCAAAAAGATTGGGCCATGGAGTCCAATTCCTGGGGCACCCAAAGCCAAACCTAACTTCACACCAGAGAATCTCTATAGGACCCAAATGCACTATATACATCTATCTACTCTATGAACCCTGCCACACAAAACACAATCTGCTCAAGGTCTGCAGAGCTGCAGCAAACCCTGGCTGCAGTAAACCCAGATGCCAGCTCTCCAGCCCTGCCCCAAAGAACGCAGGGAGAGCTGACTAAGCACAACAAGCATGCTGGCTCTGGGTCTCTCACCCAGGTGCCAGCTTCCCTGCCACAGAACACACAATCTACAGATGCCAGCTCTACAGTCCTGTCCCAAAGAACGTGGGGAGAGCTGGCCAAGCACAACAAGCATGCTGGCTCTGGGTCTCTCACCCAGGTGCCAGCTCCCCCCCCCCCCAAAAAAAAAACAGGAAAAGGGACAACAGGAGAAGGCCAAGAAACTCAACTATTAAAAAAGTGGCCTTTTCACCAATAAGAAACCTCAGGCCAAATCAGTCAACAACACGCCCCCCCCCCCCTGTGCCAAAACCAGAACCAGGAAAAGGGACAACAGGAGAAGGCCAAGAAACTCAACTGTTAAAAAAGTGGCCTTTTCGTCAATAAGAAACCTCAGGCCAAATCAGTCAACAACAACCCCCCCCCCCCCCACACACACACACCAAAACCAGAACCAGGAAAAGGAACAACCGGAGAAGGCCAAGAAATTCAACTGTTAAAAAGTGGCCTTTTCACCAATAAGAAACCTCAGGCCAAATCAGTCAACAACACCCCCCCCCCTAAAACCAGAACCAGGAAAAGGGGGACAACAGGACAGGAGGATGCAAAACCTGCAGCAGTAGAGAATAGATCCAAACAGAAGGCCAACACAAACTCAACTGTTAAAAAAGTGGCCTTTTAAACAATGAAAATTAGGCCAAACAGCACCCCCCCCCCCAAGAACCGGAAGAGAAAAGGAACAACAGCAGCACAACACAGCAGCAACAAATCAAACACAGAATCCTTTTAAAACAGTAAAAAACTTAACTTTTAACAATACAGGAACTTTACCAACCCCTCCCCCCAAAAAAACCCCCTTCACCCTAACCCCAAGAAATCCAAGCCACCCAAATCAGGAAAAGTAAAAGGACACTGCACTTTTAAAAGTCCTCTCACTAAAGTAAGATATGGGCAAATTGGCAAACCCCCCCTTCCATCCCAGGCCCCCTCCCCCAGCAGAACCCCCTAACCCTAACCCCAAATAAGCTACCCACCACCCAAATCTGGATAAGTAAAGGGACTCTGAGTCTTAAAAAGTCCTTTTAACAACTAAAATAAAAACAAGAACCCCAAGACTGTCTTATCTTAGACGTCTTCTCTACTCCAGGGAAGTCTGGTAAGGCTGAGACAGAGCAGCAGCAGCAGCTGAGGCCAAGGGCCAGCACAGCACAATCTCTCTCTCACACCAGCACACACCAACACAGCAGCAATGGAGGAGTCCAGCCAGGCAGACTCCTTAAAAAGATTCTCTGGCCCTACAGAGAGCAGTTTCAAAAAATAGCACTGCTCTCTGATTGGCCAGACAACAGTGCTTACTTGGATACCCAAGTAAGCAAAAGATCAAAAGAACAACAATGTTGCTGATGGCTGGGGGGATCAGCTACACAACAGCCCTGCAAAGCATGCTTTGGATTGGCTGCTGGGGCTTCTCTTCCCCCTCCCCCCCTCCCTGATCCCAGGGAGGCTATGGGAGAGGCAGGAAAAGGCTACCAAAGGCGGGAAAGGAGGCAATCAGCTCCCCTGAGGCTGCAGAAGCCCCTTTCCCGCCTTTTCCATGGATTTCTGTATACTTCCGCATATCTATACGGAAGTATACTGGGAGCCATACTCGGCTCCCGCATAATGGGCCCCAATTGGATTCGGCTGTATGCGATTCCGTAAACAGCTGAATCAGGGGTGATTCAGTGGTTGATTCGGTTTGGCCAAACCGAATGCAGACCCCTAGTCCCTACCCAGTTCCCTATCTATATCTTCCTATGAGCCAAATCTCAGTCTACAAGAGCTTTGATTTGCAAAAAACCTTAGTCATGTAATCAGCTTCAGTCTTTTAAAGATGAATACTCTCTGTTCTGTGCCACTGGTTCAACTCCTCTTGAAATTGGCCTGTTTGGTTATTCAGATAGGACTAAGAAATGCCTGATCGTCTGATCCATGTGTCTATCATTTACAGAGCAATTATAAACCGAGTTTCACCTGCCTGAGCCAGTTGACTCCAATGAACTGAGAGAGGTGTAACTTTGTGTATTATTGCATTGTTCTTTCTCCTGTCTGAGCAGTTTCCCCTCCTTTATTCATCCCTCAAATAAATTTAACAAATGCATTTCCATCTGATTCAAATAGCCTTTAAGAAGATTAAAATAAGGAACATGGACGGAGAATATAATGCCCTCTGTCTTAACAAGATTGATCGCCTTGAAGGCACCCATGGGTAATTCATGCCAACCAACCAAATCACTTTTCATTTCAGAAACCACCTTCACCAATTTCCATGAATTCAGACCAAAGAATGTGAGGGAAGAGATCCAGATAATGAGGCACTCTAATAAATGAGGCAGCACTATTGTAAATAAACCCCAAGAGCATAACTGGTGGATTATCTGTGCCGGGTCTAAAAGGAAGAAGATCCAATTGTATTTTAAACCAATTTCAGAATTATTTAGGAGATAGCACAACGCATACCTCAGCCCAAATGGAAGTGGCAGCATCCATTGTAATGAAGCTCCTCCTATTTGCATTCACTGGCCAGAATGGTAGATTCTGCTGCCAGACCCATCTTTGTGCTGGAGAAAGGCAAAACTCTGTTTAGAATTGCACTGTAAAAATGTTACTTCGCTCATGTTCATATTATATTTTTTTTATGGTTACCTTAGTTTCTCTGGTCTCAACAGCCATCAGCCTCTACATTTCTGCAGCTGAATGAAATGCTGTCTTTTCTAAATCATACAATTCTGGATAAGGAACTCATGGAAGAGAGCCAGCATGGGGTACTAATTAAGAGTGGAAAATCGGGTTTGATTCCCCACTCTTCCACATGAAGCTTGCTAGGTGACCTTGGGCCAGTCTCAGTTCTCTCAGAACTCTCTCAGCCCCATCAACCCCACAAGGTGCCTGTTGTGGGGAGAGGAAGTGAAAGGCTGTTGTAAACTGCTTTGAGACTCCTCAGGGTATAAAAAACTCTCCTTCTTCTTCATTTTATTTTATTATTTTAGTAGATTTATATTCCGCCCTTTCCCATAGGTGGGCTCAGGGTGGATTAAAAGCAAAAATAAATAATTAAAACACAACAATAAAATAATAATAGAACAATATCAAAATTGGAAGCAATCTTCTTCTTCTTCTTCTTGGAGCAGAGCATAGGGTTGTCAACCTCCAGGTGGTAGCTGGGCATCTTCCATTATTACCATTGATCGTCAGGCGATAAAAAACAGTTCACCTGGACAAAATAGTGGACAAAATAGTGAAATTGCAACTATTGTGAGTAGTTTTAAATTGTCAGCTATGGTGTTCCACTATGGAAATATGTGATGTAAATGAATATTACTCCATAGTGAATGTATTTGGCATTTTTGAATACTCCATGGGCTGAAGGAGCCTAGAAGCTATTAAGCCCAGAAAATTTGCATGCACCAACATGTCCAAGAATCTTCAGACTATGTATAAACAGACCCCGGACAAAGGACTAGATTCAAAATGGAATTGTGAGACCAGCAATCTGTTGGGTACTTACTTTGGACTTAACTGGACTTCTAGAGTTGGAACATGTCTTTTTTGATATGATTGATAGTAATATACATTTATAGTATGGAGTATCTTTCAGACAGATTGTAGATTTTGTACTTAATATCATGGCGGATGATTGACAAATTAATAAGCCTTTGTAGATTTTATTTTATTATAAATGCACAGATGCTTTAAAGTTCATTTACAGATATTTTACCCAGAGAGGATTGTTTTGTTCTTTCCCACCAAAAGGCAGGTATCCCTAATCCAGCCAGCTGAAAGTTCTGAAGAACTTGGAAGCTTGCACATCATTTTGTGTTATTTCAGCTGGTCCTAATAAAATTATGTTACATTGCTTTTGTTTTTTCGATGATGCTGGAACTGAATCTGCAGACTTCTTCTGTTGACAATAATGGGTTCCCTCACCCCCCACAAAATGCATTCAAGACAGCAAAGCTCTTCTTTAGCTGCATCACGCCATGATTGGCCTGGCTCTGCTCAACAGCTTTGTTTTGTGTGTAGCACCACCAGCAGCTTGGGAAAAAATCCTTGTTCCAGTTCATGAACCTGGAATTACTGACTAGCTCAGGGGGGAAAGCTGGGAAAAGCTCCTGCAGATCTGAAAAAAACACCAGTTTTGTCTTGGAAATCTTCCAGAGAAATGCTGTTTTTGCCAAAGTCTTTCTTCCAGTTAAGCCCAGCGCTGGCACCTGGTAGAAAGCAAGAATGCAAGAGTGAGGACAAATGTGGGACACATTTATTGGACCAAATAAATTTTGAAATATTGGAAGCAGGTTTAGTCATTTAAAATATTTGCATCTTCCTTTACTGAATTGCTCATAATCTCACAATCACAATTTACAGCGCACGTAACAACCTGCAGCAGTGAATGAATAAAACCACAACAATGCAAAGTAGCAACAACAGCCCAAACCAAGTCAAAACATCCTTAGCCTGACAGCACACATTCCAGTTGCATATCTTGCTTACCACTGAATAACTCTTCTAAAAAGGCAACCCTTGCATAACTGCCTAATAGTCCTAAGAGATCCACAGGTGAACTGTTTGGAGTAGGCTGTTAGCTAATAGTGAGGCCACCCCCTTCAATAGCCCTACTCGTCATGAAATATTCTAATTTCTGGAATTAATTGAAATCCAGACGAGCATTCTTGAAGATGACCTCATTAGATGGTTGGACTCATGTGGACAGAGACACTCGAATAGATAATAGTCTGCAAACCTCAAGGGACTTACCAGGAATGGGAAGGAGACCCAGGAGATGTGGCTATGTCACTTCATCACCCTCTGATATTGTGGCAACACTCTGGTGACACTCTTCTACCATAGAGGTTTTGCCCAAATACCTGGACGTATTGCCTGGAGATTGACATGTTGCTAGCAACAAAGTCTGGGCCTCCCTCTCTCTCCTTGTAATCCCCGCCCCCCTGGCCATCTGACTGGTGGCAGGGACAGCAGCGTACCCCCATCTTCACCAGGGGAGCTGGCAAGCCTAGTTGAGACCCTCATGTGTGTTGTGCAGCCCCTTCCTGTTGGTTCACAATAGTTGCCACTCCTTTCCTGCTTTTTGAAAGGATCTGGAGCTAAGTCACATGCAGAGAGACAGAAGGCACCATACCTTCTACCTGTCTCCAACAGCCTGGAGAGGGGAAAAATGTCCTGTCCCTTTAAGAGAGGTTTAATGCATGGGAAAGGGCAGGTGAAATTCTTTCAAGGCATGGATGTTAAGTAAAATAACCTAATAAATAACATCCTCTGAAGAGGCTGTGGGGGGGGGAGCAAGACATCACTAGGCTGTTGACAACTCTAAACATACATTGTTGAGAGAAGGAAGCAGCAGGGCAGCAAGGTAACTTGGCAACAGAGAGAATTCTTGACCCAAGCTCTCTCCACCCCTTGCTCTGCAGACCTCCAGTGCTGTGGGTGTAATACTAGTACAGGGTAGTACAGAACCCCCATCCCACCAATGAAGTCATAACTCTTGGCTCCTCTTTTGGTCAAGTGATCTTGAAGGTAGGCAACTTCCTTTTTAGGTTTGCCACTCAGTAATTCTGTGTTGCTACCGGTGTGTCAAAGGTGGGCTTTTGATTTGGAATGATAGTTCTAAACTTTGTCATTTAGGTATGCCATCAAGAGATTTAAAAGGTCGACTTCTGGTTTGGATTTCATGGAAAACTGACGAGCTTTCCAGTGGGGGAGCTCACCAGACCCTTTATTCTGGACAGAGAAGGTGTTTTAATACCTGCTGTCTACATCATCTAGGCAAGATGATGGCCAAGATATGCTTAAAGTTCTGAGGAGAGGTACTTTGGCTAACGAGAAATCCCAGGGGGGGGTTCTTTTTGGCTTTGAAGAGTCTCCGGAGAAGGACCGCTTCCAACGTCTATAGAGGGTATCTGGGGTCGTTAAATCGATATAAATTCAACGTGTGCCAAGCTTCTTAAGGGCTAATTAATCGTGGATGAGAAACAGACCAATGTGTTTGATGTCAGGACTTCAAAGGTAAAGAGATTTTTATCTTTTGCTCTGGGACTAAATTGGGAAATATTTGGAAGGCAAACGAAGGTCTGGACACATAAACAACTTGTAATAATAAAGAAGGAGGAGGAGGGGGAAATCTTGGACTGAGTTAAACAGATATAAGGCTTAAAAAAGGCAAAAGCTGATATTGTTTGGAATTTTTGTGGTCACTCCCCCCAAGAGTGGAAGAATTGCAGATCAACAAATCATTACAGGAAATGACGTCTGGGAACATCATGAGACTTCACAACCATAGATAACGAGACTTTGTGGCAAGTGTGGGTGGAAGAGGCCATCAAGGGAAGGGAGAACTACAGGTTTTTTAAGCCCCTCTAGGACTAAACCATAGAAAAACATTGAGCACCATTTTGGGAAATTATAACTTTTTAAAATGCCCAGGGGCATAGGAGAACGGCGATTTTGGGCTTTTCTGAAAGGGCATGCCCTAATCTATAAGACTAGACCATTTAAAAAGAACTTGGTGACTTCAATTGTAAAGCCTATATTTATAATGGGAAGGCAGTAATGTCAGCCCAAAAACCATTACACACAAGAGCCAAGACACTAGAAGAGGGCAAAAAGGCTGATAAAAAAAGAACAGATGGATGCCATGGAAGCTAGATTGTCTAAACTGATTAAAGATTCTGTAAGTGATTGTAAGAAGGAATTAAAAAAAGATATAGAAGTTCTCAGTAAAGAGTTTAAATCAGTATCCAAAAAAATCCAAGAGGTGGAAGAGAGAGTGAAAGACCATGATGAAAGAATTAATACAGTGGATTCCATTATTAAAAAATTGCAGGACAAAGCAGTACTGCAGGACTGCAAATCAATGGAAAATCAGATACGTTTGAGAGGTGTGCCTGAAAAGGATGGTGATTTAAGGAAATACATAAGAAGGATTATTGCTGAATATGTTGGAGATGATCCTGAGGAGACTAATTACTTTTATGACTATATTTACAGGGTCAATTCAGAATATGCAAGGAAAAATAAACCACCAAGAGATGTGGTAGTGAGATGTGTAACAAGAGACTTGGTGGGAAGGATTTTAAGTAAACAGTATGAAGGCAAGCTGATTGTGGAAGGCAGTGATGTTAGAATTATGAAAGAATTACCAAGGAAAGTCTTAAGTGACAGAAGATTATATAAAAAAACTGACTGAGCAATTGAGAGAGAGTCAAATGAGATATAGATGGATTCTCCCAGAATATGAGGGGAAGAGGATTACTATTACAAGTACTCAGGAGATGGAGAAGTTTTTGGTGGCGAATAAAGAATTTGGAGGTTCAGATTAAAATAGAAAACCATGATGGATTACAAATTATTATCTTGGAATGTAAATGGACTTAATTCACCACAAAAAAGAAAGGCCACTTTTCATTGGATTGGGAAGCAAAAATGTAACATAATTTGCCTACAAGAAGTACATATTAAATGATTGGATTACAAATATTTGTGGAATAAGCAATTTGGTATGGAAGTTTTTTCATTGGCTAAGGAGAAAAAAAGAGGCATTTTTTTTAATGTAAAACAGGAATTGGAACCAAAATTGATTTTTAAGGACGATGATGGTAGATATATTGCAGTGCAAGTGATGATGAACCACAAGAAGACTTTGCTATTGGGACTATATGCTCCTATTGGAGCAAAAGATTCTTTTTTTAAGGACATTATGCAGCAACTTGATCAAGAGACATATGAACAAATCATGTTAATGGGAGACTTTAATGGTACCGTTAAAAATATTTTGGACAGATCTGGGAAGAAGCATAATGAAAGTAAACTACCAAAGTCTTTTTTTAAATTAGCCAAGCAAGAAAATCTTGTAGACATTTGGAGGGAGAAAAATCCTACAGTTAGAGACTATACCTTCTTCTCAGCTCGACATAACTCTTTCTCAAGGATTAATATGTTATGGAGTACAAAAAAATTGGGATTTACAACAAAAAAAAGAGATTCTTTCGAAAATAAGAGCAGATCATAATCCAATAATGTGGTCTGTGAAACCTACCAAAAAGACTTTAAGATGGCGAATAAATGATTTACTGCAAAAAGATGGGGTAGTAGAATCTCTGCAAAAAGAGACTAAAGCCTTTTTCCAAGTAAATGAAAAAGAGCACGTTCAATATCAAATGGTGTGGGATGCTTATAAAGCGGTGATGAGAGGTATTTTAATCACATTGAATAATAAAGACAGAAAAGCTAAAGAGAAACAAATGACAGACATACAGAAGGAGATTAAGAAGAAGACGAGAGAGCTTATAAAGAGACTGGGGAAAAAGAAGATTTTAAAAGAAATTGGAATTCTACAGGACCAACTAAGACACTTGTTAAATAAAGAAGTAGAATGGAACTTAAAAAGGCTTCAACAAAAATCTTTTGAGGGTGCAAATAAAGCTGGAAAATACTTGGCCTGGCAAATGAAAAGAAAAAGGAAAAATAAAATTGTTAATAAAATTAGTTTGGGCAACAAAGAAATTGTTGACCAGGAAGGAATCAAAAGAGAGTTTTATAAGTATTATGCAAATTTGTATAAAAGTCATGTGGGGAAAAAAGAGAAAATAGATGCCTATTTACAAGAAATTAATGTTAAACCCCTAACAGACAATATGAAAAAGATCTTAAACAACCCATTTGGTAAGGAAGAAATTGAAGCGGCAATTAGTGAAGCCAGAGAAGGCTCCGGGTCCTGACGGTTTTACAGCAAGATATTATAAAGTTCTTAAAGAAACTCTACTTCCAAAACTTCAGAAATTGATGAACATTATAAGAATAGATGGGAACTAGATACCTAATACTTGGAAGGAAGCAGTAATCTCGTTGATACCAAAAGAAGACAGAGATGTGACTAATGCAAAAAACTATAGACCAATTTCATTGCTAAATAATGACTATAAAATATATGCTAGAATTTTAGCAGAATGCCTGAAGCAGCATTTGGATAGTTTTGTTAAAGAGGAACAAGCAGGGTTTCTCCCCAGAAGGCAATTAAGAGAAAATATCAGAACTGTAATAGATATAATAGAATATTATGAAAAACATCCTGAAAAAGAAGTAGCTTTGCTTTTTGCTGATGCAGAGAAAGCTTTTGACAATGTTCATTGGGACTTTATGTTTGCAGTAATGGAGAAATTGGGATTGGGTGAAGACTTTGTTAGAATGGTAAAGGCAATATATACTGACCAACAAGCAAGACTTTGTATAAAAGCAGATTTGACAGAGAAAATAGCAATTTGTAAAGGAACAAGACAAGGGTGCCCTCTATCCCCTTTGATATTTATAATGACGCTGGAAATACTGCTTATGCAAGTTCAAGAAGATAAGGAGATAGAGAGTTTGAAATTAAAAGGCTTTTCTTACAAATACAGAGTGTAGGAATGAAGGAATAAGACAAGAACAAACAGAAATGGAGAAAATGCTGTTTGGTGAGGACATAAAATTGATCTCAAGAGTATATAAACTGTTACTGAAATGGTCTACAGAGGAAGAAGTGGTAAAATCTCAAATGATAAAGTGGGCAATGAATATAAACAAGGAAATTCAGATGGAACAATGGGAATATTTGTGGAAGAACTCTATGAAAATATCGACATGTAATAACATAACAAAATTGTTACAAAATGTTGTATAGATGGTATATGACACCAAAAAAACTGTCGAAAACAAATAATCAGATGTCTGATCGATGTTGAAAATGTAAAAAACATGAAGGGTCCTTCTATCATATGTGGTGGACTTTTGAAAGGGCTGTACAATATTGGAAAATGATCCAGCAAGAAATGTCAAAGATTTTGGGATACAAAGTGAAGAAGGCACCAGAAATCTTTTTGTGGGGATTACAAATAGAAAATTTTCCGAAGCAAGACAGAACATTACTTTGGTATATGCTTTCAGCTGCACAGACATTGTATGTGCAGTTGTGGAAGCAAAATAAAATTCCAGAAAAATGGGAATGGGTTATGAAAACTATGCACTGGAGTGAAATGGACAAATTAACAATAACACTAAAGAAACTTGATATGGAAAAATTTAATAATGAATGGGGAAAGTTTCAGAACTATGTGGAAGAACATTGGAGAGTGAAAGGACACTTGGTGATATTTGATAATGGATAATTTATTAGCTATTTTTAATTTACTGAGACAAGAATGATAGTTAAAATGTAAGTATGAGAAAATATTTTGTTCTTTCTTAAAAGATTATAATAAGATAGATAATATGACTTAATTTAGTAATATATTGGATCATTAATTGAATGAGGTAATAACCATAAAGAAATATACCATATTTTTCGGACCATAAGACGCACTTCCCCCACCAAAAAAAAGTGTGGGGGGAAGTGTGTGCGTCTTATGGAGCGAAGGGACGATAGGATGTACCTTCCTCCGGGGGGGGAGGGCGATCCGCTGCCTCCGCCTCCGATCCCGGCGCTTCCTCCATGCCTGCCTGCCTGGCTCCAGCTCTGCTTCCAGCAAGCGCTGGGATCGCTCCACGCTGCCCCCACCACAAACCCAGCGCTTCGCGAGTGCCGGCTGCAGAGGGGGCAGCATGCTTCCTCCATGTCTGTCTGCCTGGCGCCAGCTCTGACACTTACAGCAAGCTCCAGGATCGCTCCCTCCACCCTCCGATCCCGGTGCTTGCTTTAAACATCAGAGCTGGAGCCAGGCAGACAGGCACGGAGGAAGCACGCTGCCCCCTCTGCAGCCGGCGCTCATGAAGTGCTGTGTTTGCGGTGGGGGCAGCGTGGAGCGATCCCAGCGCTTGCTGGAAGCAGACCTGGAGCCAGGCAGGCAGGCGCGGGGGAAGCGCCAGGATCGGAGGCGGAGGCAGCGGATCGCCCCCCAGGAGGAAGGTGCGTCCTATGTTCCGGAGCATCTTATGGACCGAAAAATACGGTAAGTTCCTTTTTTCTTTTTAAACAGTTTTTTTAAATGTTAAATTACCTTTATTGCTTTTATATTGTAAGTAACACTGGGGGAGTCTTGAAAGGGAGGAGGGGAGGTGGAAAATGTGATGCAACATATTGACTTTTATTTGAGAGTTGTAAATGAAATAGTGATATAATATGTTGTAGAATAATAAAAATTGTTTTTACAAAAAAAGAGAGATTTAAAAGGTCAAAAATGGTGAACTGATCCTGGAGACCAACTGCCCATCAGTGCAATTGATGCACTGTGAGTTTTACAGCTATTCAGATGGAGCTACCGATGATGTAAACTGCTTTTGCAAGGCATGCAGCCCAATTTCTATGGACGTTTTCCTACAGACATCTTTTGAGTATACAAGACTGAATCCAGCAAAGGAACAGGGTTGTCATCTCTGAGTTGGGAACTCCCAGAAACCTTGGGGGGGGGGGGTAGAATTTGGGCAGGGTGGGGTTTGGGAAGGGGTGGGACCTCAGCAGGGTATAATGCCATAGAGATCACCCTCCAAAACAGCCATATTCTCCAGAGGAACTGATCTCTGTAGTTTGGAGAATGATTTCCAGGTGCCACCTGGAGAATGGCAACCCAATGGGAGTTGCACACCAAAACCTACATCTCTGTGAAAACTACCTCTTGCTGAATAATTAGGATTTTGGTATGCCAGAGTCAAGGCTGGATTAACATTTAGGCCAAGTAGGCACTGGCCTATGGGCTCCCACGCCTTTAGGGACCACGGGCTTGTTTCCCCCCGGTTTCCCCCTGCTTGCATCCCTCCCAGCCTGCACACACAGCCAGCAACTGAGCCACTCTTTGCCCAACTTGTCTAGTTAGGCTGCTGCTGGTGTTGTTGCCAAGTTTGCCTCTTTCTGCCTCTCCCCCACAGCTTTGTCAAAGGGGCTTTTGAGAAGGTGCCTGAAGGCTGCAGTGGGGGGCATGGGTGGCAGGGCAGATGCTCTGACTCTGAGAAAATTTGCAAGGGGGCCTGCAAAATTTTGACTGCCTAGGGGCCTTCACAGGGTTTAATCCAGCAGTGACCAGAGTTTTAGAACTACCAATGATCGTGAGAGGCACAGCTGAAGCAATAACACTGTCTGATGCAAGACACAGGCATCTTTGGAGGACCAAAGGTCACCTTGAAAGATCAAAAAGGCAATTCCCCTTTTAGTTGCCTTCTGAATCCATGAAGAATAATTAACGCAACCTCTGTTCCATGCGCAAGTTTATCAACCACTTTTTATTTGGTTCACCAGATAGCTTTGTAATTTGAAATGGAGCCATTTTTCTTCATGAAAATGTTCCAGAGTGACATCTCTCCCAAGCATTCTCAGACCCAAGAGGTTGGATGCTGTTTTAATCTGTAAAATCGACACTCAATTTTCTGTAACTCAATCGAGCCAAGAGAAAGACATCTAATGAGGCAGCAAATGCAACCAGCTTTCCTAGTAATCTGGACCGTGGAATGGAAGATTACTCCATGGAGCTAGCCAAATTTCAGATGGAAATGAATCAAATTTAGCAGCCATATCAAAAGCAGGCATCGTCCCGCGAGATTTTCAACTCGTATTTCATTCAAATGCAAGCAAAGGCAGTTATCAAAACCCAGCTGAACAGCGCATGAAGGAAAGAAAACCTCTTGCTTATTTCAAATGGTGTTTAGAATCCCATTTTATGAGCAGATATTTATTGGCTGGTACTTTTTGAAGCATGTTGCTGAAATGCAATCTCAGAGATTTTCCTCTCCACTGTTTAAAAACTGAGCTCATCTATCAAAGGGAACCTAGTGGTGGGAAATTACAAAACCCTCCCAAATATTTGTGCAGACATGAGTGGAAGGCAAAGAGAGGGGATGGCCAGTTAAGGAAATCCATTGCTCACCACTACATTTCCCAACATGGAAATGTTTATATTTTTACTTTGAAAATGGTCAACAACATTTTGCTTCCAAAGTGTATTTAAAAGATTGGTTTTTTTTTTTTAAAAAAAAGAAGTGTAAAGATAAATTGGAACTAGAGTGACAAAGAGGGATTGTGTCAAATCTATTTAATTATTTACTTACTTATACCTTGCATTTCTCTCCAGTGGGACCCAAAAAGGTTATGACAGTGTTCACCCCTCCTGTGTTTTATTTGCACAACAACCTCCAGAATCAGGTTAGGTTGAGAGAGAATGTGACCTGGACCGGCCCTGCCACTAGGCAAACTAGGTAATTGCCTAGGGCGCCGACTTTCTGGGGGCACCAAATCGAGCACCCTCATGTGACTCGGTGATGTTATTAGTGCGGCGGGGGGGGGTTGCCAGAGGTTAGCCTTGCCTAGGGTGCCAGCCAGTCTAGGGCCAGCCCTGGGTGTGACTAGTCCAAGATCACTCAGCAAATTTGCAAGGCAGAGTAGAGATTCAAACCTGGGTCTCCCAAAGCCTAGTCTGACATTCTAACCACTTCACCCCACTGGCTCTCAAACAGCTCATAGCGGCCCATGAGCCATGGTTTCAGAACCATGGTTTCCACTGTCAGGAATCTCTGGCTGGGGTCTCTGTGTGGGCTGCTGGTTGTGTGGTTTCCTGACATGTATTCTGTTCATGCAGTAAGAGCAGTGCCCACACGTTCCATCCCAAGCCACCTTTTCTTACTAGGTGTGCTGGCAACTTTGCCCAGTATGGTCAAACTCCCTAGCCCATTCATTCGTATGTACAGTGAGACCTGGATTGCAGCTGTTACAGCCACTGGGCACTGGCAGGATCTATACCTCAGACTAAGAAGCTGGTCCCAGGCTTAAAAGGTTACCTCTTAAGTATAGGCTTGCCAATCCCCAGCTTTTGCAGGCTCCTTTCTGCTCCCAGTCAGCTGGCCAGTGTGGGGAAGCCCTGCCCCAACAGCCTCCATCTGCCTTCAAACCACAAAAAAGCTTAAGAAGGCACTGGGAACAGCTATCTTCTAGAAAGGTGCTCTGTGCTTTTAAATCTTAGATCAGGCTGAATGGGGGTGGGTTGAGTCTGCATAACAAGGTGCCTGTTGGAAGACAAGGGAACAGAAGGAGCCCAGAACCTCTGTTGGTTTATAATCTTCTCAGAAGCCATTTTCACAGGGAAGAATAAACAAGAACCCCTGGTTTCCTTGTGGTATTCTTTAGAACTTGGAACTTCAGGAACTTGTGAGTAAATTGCCCAATGTGGGATTGCAAACTGTTGTGTGTGGGGTTTTTTGCTGCTCTCTCTCTCTCTCTCTGTGAGAGTGAGACAGTGTGTACACAGGAGGTGCAGCTGGTTGCGGATGAGGAAATGAAGACTCTATGCAGGGGAACTGCACTGCTGTATTTTTACTTCTTTGTTTTAGAGATTGTGAAAGTCTCCTTGCTGCACCCCCAAAGTCCCCAGATATTTTCTGAGTCAGATTTGGGAACCCTACTTAAGTACCTTGCTACTCTGACAGCTGAACCCTCAACCAGACATTTGTGCATTGTCAAAACAAGCTTCCATTCATTTAATGGAACTAGCTATGCCGCCACAAATTCAAAGCTTGGTTAAAAAAAAAAGCCTTAGGTAGGGCAAAACCGGGCCCCAGGTAAGATGATGTACTTGGTGGCCTCATTCTGGCCCCAGCCCTGGTGTTCTACTTCTAGTCTGACAATTGCCAAAAGCTCCTATCTCATTAAATCAGTACCAGAAAGACAGTAGCATCCACTTACAGGGCAAGCAGAGCTGGAATTGATGCCTGAAACCTGTGATTAGGACTTCCTATGATTCTTTTTTAAAAAAAAAGCTAATTAGCATTCCCATAGAATTGCTTGGATGGTCAGGGAAGCAGCATGGAAGGAAGGAAAGTCTCTCTCCCCCCTCCCCCCATCATGTCAATTGTCCAAGTACAAAAGCTGCAATTAGTTCCATGGGGGCAGCAGGGAACAGGTACAAGGTTGTCCTTCCCTTTTCCATCCCTGAAGCCTCAGGGATGGTGGTGTTCTTCAGGACATGGGACTGCCCATGTGGCAATGCCAGTTAGTAAAAGAAAAAAACACCAGAAGTCCTCAACATGGATCTTTCAGGCCAAGCCTAGCTGAGCCCTGAGATCAACCATGAAGTATGAGGTTGAGGGGGGGCAGGGAATGTGAGTAGCAAAGTTGTAAAGGGAGAACCGGATATGGATTCAAGCAGAGATAGATGGCACCAGAGGGGCAGCTTAAACAGTCTGGAAATAGCAATGATGCCACTGGGATCTCTCCATGTTCTACAGCATCTTCCCACCTAGGGTTGCCAACTCCCACTTGGGAAACACCTGGAGATAGGGGGATGGAAGCTTTGGAGGTCAGGGTTTGGAGATGGGAGGAACCCCAGCAGAGTATAATGGCATGGCGTCCACCCTCCAAGGCAGCCATTTTCTTCAGGGGAACAGATCTCTGTCATCTGGAGATCAGCTGTAAGCTTGGAAAATTTCCAGCCCCCACCTAGAGACTGAAAACATTATTCCCACCTAAGCTTTGCCCTGCCTCTTTTCCTCCTCTTTAGCAAACACATAACTGAAATTGCCTTCAGAATGCAAAGAGAAATCTAGGCTGAATCTACCCAGGGATGATTCTTTGTTGTGAAGTAGTTGCCCCTAGAAATGCAGAGGCCTTTGTTGTGGAACCAGAGAATGCAGATACAGAGTAACTGCACACATTCCTCGATCATCCCTTCATGGCCTCTGTTTTCTCTGGCCATGCCACCAGAGGGCTTCCTGGTGGCCTATTTCTAGTAATATAGCAATTACACAGTTTTAATTTTTAGTAATATAGCAACTACACAATTTTGTTTTTGTTTTTTTAAACCAGCAAATGGCTCTTTGGTGACATAGTGGGGGAAATAGCAGCCGTTAAAGTTGATGAAAATAAAATGGTGACAAAGGGGGTGGGACTTTAAAAAATGTGCACCTTCCCATCCAGACAGTGCAAACCTAATTGTGCTGCCTGGAGTCCTCTCAGAAAGATCACAACACAGGATTAGGAAAGATCTGAGTAAAGCAGGGGGAAACCTGGGAAGTAGATGACTGGAGGGTGAGGCATGGATGCTCTGAAAACACCACCTTATTTTGGAAGCTGAGGTGGAGGACTAACACAGAAGAAGAAGAGGAGACTGGATTTATACCCCGCCCTTCACTACCTGTAGGAGTCTCACAGAGAGGCTTACAATCTCCTTTCCCTTCTCCTCCCCTCAACAGACACCCTGTGAGGTAGGTGGAGCTGAGGGAGCTCTGACAGAACCCGCTCTTGAGAGGAACAGCTCTGTGAGAACTTGTGACTGACTCAAGGTCACATCAGCAGGTGCATGTGGTGGAGTGGGTAATCAAACCCAGTTCTCCCAGATAAGAGTCAAAGTTGTGACTAAAGGGAGAACCGGATATGGATTCAAGCAGAGATAGATGGCACCAGAGGGGCAGCTTAAACAGTCTGGAAATAGCAATGATGTCACTGGGTCTATGCACTTAGCCACTACACCAAACAGCCATGTGGGTACAACCCTAGTTATCAGGAGATGCAGTCCAAAAATTTCAGAGAAAAAAAGCTGAATGCCTCAAGTAACAAAAAGGCAACCCTAAATTGGGGGAGGGGGAGTGGCCAAGTGGTAGAGCACAGGGCTGCCAAGAGCCACCAGGGGCTCCCAAACAAAGATTTCACTTGGGCCCCATATGACCTTGAACCAAACCAAATATCATAATAAAACAAGTCCCAAAGCTGCAGTTAGCTCTGTGGGGGCAGCAGGGAACAGGTACAAAGTTCCCTTTTCCATCTGTGAAGCTTCAGGAAAGGCAGAATAAACCACATTGCTGGGGATTACTGCACACCTATAATAATAAAATGATCCACACATTCATCTGTGTGTCCATTCGCACCAGGTATAACTCACAAGAAAATAAACTGGCCACAAGCTTCAGGGTGATCATGGAAGTTCTAGGGCCAAAAATGAAAGAAATTGGAATACCTTGTCAGGTTATTTCTGGACTCCTACCCCATCCTATTTGCAATGGAGGCTAAGCTTGCATAGTGGTTAAAGCATCAAACTAGTATCTGGGAAATCAGAGTTCAAACCCCTATTCTGCCATAGAAGCTTGCTGGGTGATCTTGAGCTCATTACATACTCTCAACCTTACAGGGTTGTTGTGTGGATGAAGTAGGTGGGGCTGAGAGAGTTCTGAGAGAACTGCTCTTGAGAGAACAGCTCTGTGAGAACTGTGGCTGACCCAAGGTCACCCAGATGGCTGCTTGTGGAGGAATGGGGAATCAAACCTGGGTCTCCAGATTACAGTCCTTCACCATTAACCACTACACCCAACTGGAAGGCTCTAGTAGTAGGTAATGTGCAAGATCTCAGTCTGAGACCACTGAGCCACAGCTTCTCCATAATGCCTAAAAATGAAAAGCATTGAAGAGGGGCAAATATTGGAGGTGGGTTAAGTGAATATATGAAGCAGTCTCACTGAGGTTGGTTCCATGCTCACTGTCCCATCTGGAATTGCCATGATTCATTCACTCTTCTGCTATAGACTATCCAGATGAGGCTGTCGTCAACCCATTGCATTCTGGTATTGTGCCAGTATTGTTTTTCTCTGCCTGGTCTGAGTCAGCTGATTTCACCTTAATATGCAGAGCCAAGGTGGTGTAATGGTTAGAAATACTGGGCTCTAGACCTGAGTCCTGAGTTCATATCTCCATTTAGCAATGAAGCAGAATGGGTGATCTTGGCTCATTCGCTCTCATCTTCCACAAAGGACTGCTGTGAGGGCCAGACTGAGTAGGAGAAGGACATGCACACCTCCCTGAACTCCAGAAGAAAGGCAAGATAAATACATGATAGGCTGTTGGCTGGAGCCATCAGAAGCAGACCTCATTTTGGGGCAGGCGCTCACAGGAGCGGAGCTCCAGAACATCTAATTTTTATTGTGCTCTTTCTTTCTGACAAACTTTCTAATATTTTCCCCAACAAAAAATGGGAAAATAACCAAAACATATAAAGCAGACAGATGGAAATCTTCATCATGCCATTGTGGCCGCATAGGAGAAAGTAACTTTAAAAAGTATGATGGGAGTAAGGTTTTATTATGATAATTCTAATTCAAGAAGCATTTTAAGGAAGATGATGAGCTGCTATAATTTAGTACACCTTCCGATGATGTCAGGAGTGTGTGGCATATGCAAATGAGTTATGGAAATGAGTTGTGCTAATGAGCTCCGGCACCTCTTTTTCCACAATATGACCCCTGGTCAGAAGATTGCTCTTGACTGAAAGGGGGCATGACAGACCTCCAATTCTCTCCTCATGCTGTTGTTGGGACCCCCTTTCCCCCCCAAGAGCAGTATTTTGGGCTTCAGCAGAAGGGGGAAGGTGAAGAAGTGTCATTTAGCTATCAAAGATTTCAGGTTTTCATGGTTGGTAACATCATTAGGGTTTGTAGAATCTTTCGGGCTCAAGTGCCGTGTTCTACTGGAGAAAGTTTTTCTTCCAGACATTTCGTTCTCAGCTGCGGAGAACATCCTCAGTGGCGTTGCAGCCAGAGCAGGCGCTCTGACCTTCTTGGCTGCTGTGCATTGAGTGGGGCCAGGGCTGCTGGAGAGCTGCTATTTCTAGGCTGGAGGGGGTGTGGTGAAAGGGCAATTGTGTGGTGTGGTGAAAGGGCAATTGGTTTGTAGATGTGCCCCACCAAACAATGGGCACATCCACAAACCAATTGCCCTTTCACCACACCCCCTCCAGCCTAGAAATAGCAGCTCTCCAGCAGCCCTGGCCCCACTCAATGGACAGCAGCCAAGAAGGTCAGAGCGCCTGCTCCGGCTGCAACGCCACTGAGGATGTTCTCCGCAGCTGAGAACGAAACGTCTGGAAGAAAAACTTTCTCCAGTAGAACACGGCACTTGAGCCCGAAAGATTCTACAAACCCTAATGTCATTTAGCTGATGGAAATCCCTTTGGTAGTCAGTGGCAATTTGGTGTGCAATGAACAGACATGGAGGGGACTGAAATTTGCTGTTGCAAACTCACGTTTCCACTCTGCAGCTTAGTCTTCCCCAGTTCGAATGACTGAAAAGAACTTGTGTGGTTGTGCGAACAGGTCCGACATCCAAGCAGGCAAACAATGCATAGCAGCAGAAATAGGGAGGACTGCTCCAGTGCTATATATTCTTGCTTCCTTGATCCATCTGTTTGGTTTAATGCTGGGAGAGATTTCATTCCTGCTCCAGCCTCTGTGGTCTGACTTGTGCCCTTCCTCTGTCTGACAAAATCAGCGACTCCCGTTCCAAGTCATTCCAGCCAAGATGTGCATTCAAAGACACCCTGGAATCTGCCCTTTGCCACAACAGCTGTTGAGCCAAGGAGCACAGATGTTCTGCCCTGGGATCCTCAGGAGGGTCTGTTTGGCACAATGCAGAGGGCTTGAAACCCTTTCTCTGTGCAACCTCCTTTCTTCTCCGGAAGGACTAGGGACTGAGAGAAGCCAAGGATATATTCCTGGACATTCCCTCATTAATCTAGAGAAATACTCTACAAGGTAGGTAAAGTAATTATTAACTCTCTTAAGCAGGTGGGGGAACTGTGGCTGAGATATAGCAAATGGTCCAAGGCCACCCAGCTAGGGCTTCAATGGAGCCAGGGCCTGGGCAAGCCTCCTCCTCCGTCCAAAGCAACTTCCACCGCTGGAAGACCACACAAAATGTAAGCCACCACTGACTGCTCTGAAAGGCCTTTTCCTGCCAATTTCTAAGATATCTTTTATGACTGTTAAAACACATGTGCCTGTCCCCATTGTGTTTCCTTTTGACTCCCCTAAGGCTTGCAGAAATCGCTGCAGTCGATGAATATATTTCAGAAGTCGCCTGCACACTGGGTTGTTTGCATGTGAAACGCTCTGTGGCTTTTTGACTGCAAGGGCTGAAATAGTAGACTTATTCTACCAGATAGCTCCACCTACCAAGGTATTTTATTGGCTTCTTCATGTGGGTCTGGTCTTGCCCAGATCCTAGCAACTGCTGCCAAATCTCTAGCCTTATCCAAGTCCCCAGGGGCAAAAGCCCCCAAACTTTCCAGCTTCATGCCTGCTTTCTAAGAGAGACAATTTGATGTAGTGGGTCAGTCACAGTTCTCTCAGAACTGTTCTCTCAAAAGCAGTTCTCAAAAGAGCTCTCTTAGCCCCACGTACCTCACAGGGTGTCTGTTGTGAGGAAAGGAAGGGAAGGAGACTGTAAATTGCTCTGAGATTCTGAGTTAAGGGCACAGTATAAACAAGGCCAAGCCTAGACTGTCTGGCACCCTAGGCAAAGTTAACTTCTGCCCTCCCCCCCACCGATAACATCACCAAGTCACATGGTGGGTGCCCAATTTGCTATCCCCAGAAGGCTGGAGCAATTGCCTAGTTTGCAATGGCAATAACAGTTGTGTTGCTACATCATTTCTGGGGGAAACTCAAACGTGATGTCAGGTAGCTCTAGGAATCATCAGAAATTCTATTTTGGCCATTCCTAGAGGTTCCCTATGTCACTTCTGAGTTCTTCCCAGAAGTGACATCAGGACACAGTCAATGTCATGCTACCCCCACGGCTGCACCCCCAGCCTTCCTGCTGGTTGCCAGTCTTGGTTTGCCAACCACAAGTCTGAAAACCACCATTTCAGTCTATAGAAGGCATAAGAGAGGCTGAAGCAAGCCTTGTAGAAACAAAGCATGCCTACTTGTTTAGGGTGAGGTTCATTGCTACAGGAGGTGATGGTGGCTACAAGCATAGACAGCTTCAAGAGTGGATTGAATAAACATAAGGCGCAGAGGTCCATCAGTTGCTATTAGCCACAAGGTATAGATGGAACTCTCTGTTTGGGGCAGTAATGCTCTGTATTTTTGGTGCTTGGGAGGCGCAACAGGGTGAGGGCTTCTGGTGTTCTGGCCCCACTGATGGATCTCCTGATGGCACCTGTTTTTTGGCCTCTGTGTGACACAGAGTGTTGGACTGGATGGGCCATTGGCCTGATCCAACATGGCTTCTCTTATGTTCTTATGTTTAAATGGATCCTTTGATGTATTCTGAATAGAAAGAATGAGACATACAGGGGATCTGTAATGGAAGTCATCTACTGGCTGAAAACCAGTAATCTTGCCTGGCCTTCTATTTTCAGCAATGGCCACATCATATTCCATAATGTATAAAAGATGACAGAACAATAACTGATCCTTGAAATTCAGTCCCTGGAGCTTCCTGTGATGGAATAGCAATGGGCTCAGTGTTAACAACCATAAGAAAAGACACAACATAGAAAACAAAAGTCTGTCCTGATCCAGTGTGATCCACTGGCTAGAGTGTTGGACTGGAATGGGAGAGACCTAACAGTAAAATCCTACACAGCCAAGAAACTGACTGGTGGTGCAATTGAAAGCAGAGTTATACGCTTGTAAACCCTTTGGAACTCTATTTAAGATGGCAGTGTAGGTGGCCCTAAGCCAGTTGCTTCATTGTTCTAACTATGCACACTGCTGTGAGTATAAAGCTTAGGGAGAGATAAGCTATGCAACTTGGCAGAAGAATGGTATAAAAGTGAGGCAGATCAGCATTCGTCTTTGAGCAGCAGCCAGCTAGGTGTGTGGTGGTGATGGCCATGTACCTGATGACCAAGAGAGGTTAGGTGAGGTTCGAATGGAAGGTTCTTACAGGTACGATAGGTTGCAATCCCTAAAATTGGAAGTCCCTCATATGGATGAAGGGGCTCAAGTCAGGTAAAATAGCACAGCTGGATTTTGTCCCCACTGAGTTTGCCCTTCATTTAATAAAGCCATCAAACATCTTGTTATTGGTGGGAAGGCAACAGGGTATAGCCCAATCTCGCTGGAGTGGAAGCTAAGGGAAGGGAGACCTCCAAGGAAGACTCTGCAGAAGAAGGCAATGTCCTATCATCTCCACTTCTTACTTGTCTTGAAAGCCCCTTGCTGAGATTGCTATAAGTCAACTGCAACTCAACAGCACTTTACACACGCACAGCCCTGCTATTAGCATCACTATGCCTCTTGAAAGCATTTTTTGCCCAGATCCTACTTTTGGACTATGACATAATTTTTTTTGTAAAGAGCCTGTTTTCCAGACAAACAAGTCTGAAGTGCTGATGAAATCCTGAGCACACATGAGAAGAGCCTTCCTTGCCTAATAAGGCTGTCCACACGGGTTGAAGCTGCAGAACAAAACCCATGGCTCTATTGTACGGAATGCAGCCCCAGAAAGATACACATCTATATTTATAACATCAGCGATAACTGTGTTTGCCCAACACTTAATCACTTGCACCAGGTCCTACAAATAAGCAAAGTCTTGGATACGATCCTAGGATAATCAAGGTTTGACTCAGAACTACAGAGCCATAATGTCACAGTCAAAATAAATGCTGTGGAAGTGAAAATAAATTGGTGCCTATTTGTGCAACTACTAGAGTTACCAGGCATGGGACACAGGATGCCATCGGTGACAGCATGACATCACTTCCAGGGGAACTGAGCCAAGCAAACAGCAGCAAGAATCAAGTGCTGCTTGTCCTCATTGCTGTCAAGTCACAGCAACCTGGTAGGGTTTTCAAGGCAAGAGATGTTAAGAGGAGGTTTGCCATTGCTTGTCTCCACATAGCAATCCTGGTATTCCTTGGTGGTCTCCCTCCAAATGCTAAAACCAGGGTCAATCTGACAAGGACAGGATGATCTCTTATACAGGCCTTGTGTACTCATCTTCAAATTCTCCCCCTTCCCCAAAGCCCAGTTGCCCTCCAGGACAAGTTGCTCCATCAGGCTCCAAAGTCCTGGCTGCTGCCACAGTCTCCCTTTTCCACACCCACCTAATATTAGGGCCTACAAGCTCAGCACTGAGATCAAACAGACGGAGAGTTAAAATAAAACTGTCTCCCTCCAATTCCTTGATTCTTTTTCCCAAAGCATATTTTGATGTTTGTGTGTGTTAAACATGAGTCATTTGTTTCCAGAAAGCAAGTGTGTGTGTGTGTGTGTGTGTATTTTCATGAATGCCTCTCAGATAATTTCTTAAAATGCAGTTTGGCTCTTTCCCTTCCAGCTCTTTTCTCCCACAACTGAACAATCAGGGGAACTGTAGCAATCTGTGGGATATTTCTTCTTGGTTCATACCCCAGTTGTATTCCTGCTGCTGTGTGCTGGCCTGGTTTCAATCATTCTTTTCTCCATAAGGGTTTAAAAACCTCTTGGTGTAGTGGTTAAGAGCACAAACTCTAATCTGGGTGAACTGGGATGATTCCCCATGCCTCCATATGCAGCCGCTGGGTGATCTTGGGTCAGTCACAGTTCTCTCAGAGCTGTTCTCTCAAGAGCAGTTCTCTGAGAGCTCAGTCAGCCCCACCTACCACGCAGGGTGTCTGTTGTGGGGAGGGGAAGGGAAAGGAGATTGTAAGCCTCTCTGAGAGTCTGAGTGAAGGGCGAAGTATAAACCCAATCTCCTCTGTGTCATCTTCTAAATTGAAGCATTTTTTAAAATGCCAGCTTGGTTATACACTGCACGGTCTTCAGCCTTTGCAATCCACTTTCTGCAGTATTGCATTGTCCCACCTTAAATAGTATTTGCTGATTGCATTGCTTTTGAACTCTGTAAGCCTTGTCCCAGTGCATTGTTTATTGGGCATCTTGTGCATAGGGTTGCCAACTCTGGGTTGGG
The DNA here is from genome assembly GCF_032191835.1 of Heteronotia binoei. Classification (NCBI taxonomy): domain Eukaryota; kingdom Metazoa; phylum Chordata; class Lepidosauria; order Squamata; family Gekkonidae; genus Heteronotia; species Heteronotia binoei. The sequence goes on from NC_083232.1 coordinate 30,235,041, forward strand.
AAATACCTGGAGATTTAGTGGAAGGAGCCTAGGGAGGTGAGGTGGGGGGGGGACTTCTGCAGAGTACAATGCCATAGAGTCTACCCTCCAAAGCAGCCATTTTATCCAGGCGAACTATGCTCTGTCACTTGGAAATCAGTTCTAATTCCAGAAGATCTTTAAGCCCCACCTGGAGGCTGGCAACCTTACTTGTTTATCTGATTGAATTGTTCTTTTTATATTTTGTAACCTGCCTTGAGTCTTAAGCAAGACAGTTGGGCTATACATGAAGCAATTTTTTAAAAAGACCCACTGTTCTACAGCTGTGTACTTACCTACTGCCCTAGTAATGCTCGTGGTATTTAGCATCACGACTGTTTCCCACATCTGAACTCTTCTGCTTTAAGCAGGGGCGGAATTCTAGCAGGAGCTCCTTTGCATATTAGGCCACACACCCCTGATGTAGCCAATCCTCCAATAGCTCACAAAATAGAGCCTTGTAAGCTCTTGGAGGATTGGCTACATCAGGGGTGTGTGGCCTATTATGCAAAGGAGCTCCTGCTAGAATTCCACCCCTGGCTTTAAGTATACATTTGACAACTCTTTTCGTGACCTAACCCATTCAGCTGCCTCAAGCCTATAGTCATGCTGATTCACATCAATGGTCCAGCTTGTCCAGCATCCTATTTCACACAGTGATCATCTAGATGCCCTCAGAGCCTGGGATGGCTGAGATGAAGAAGAAGAATTGCAGATTTTTACCCCACCCTTCTCTCAGAATTAGAGACTCAGAGCGGCTTACAATCTCCTATATCCTCCCCCCACAACAGACACCCTGTGAGGTAGATGGGGCAGAGAGAGCTCTCCCAGAAGCTGCCCTTTCAAGGACAACCCCTGTGATAGCTATGGCTGACCCAAGGCCATTTCAGCAGATGCAAGTGGTGGAGTGGGGAATCAAATCCGGTTCTCCCAGATAAGATTCTGTGCACTTAATCATTATACCAAACTGGCTCTCAAATATTATGGGTGAAAGTTTTCAATGCACAGAAGGGAGATTCAAGGGACTCCAAATGGTTTCCAACATATCCTGTGTAAAACCTTTCTAGGACAGTTTTGTTCCTGTTTGTTATCCTTTTCAGAAGCTGATCAGTTTGTTTGTTTATTGCAGAGAGGGCTCTTCTCCTTGCTGGCTGCATAAACCAGGCAATCAGGGATCACAGAGCATGTTGGTATTAAGTAACCATGGGGCCTATCATGACAAAGTCATTTTCCCACATGGGATATTTGCCTCAGCTTTGATGCTGTTGGGAAGAGTTACTGTCCCTTTGCAACATGGTGCATTCACTTTTCTCCTAGGCTTTCACCAATCTTTTGAAAACCTGCTTTGCTGTGAAGTTTTGGGAAAGATCAGACCAAAGGCATTGTTGTGTGGATGGGAAAATTCATATTTCCCTTCTCCTCCTCATTTTTTCTGACCCTCTCTCCATGTGGCTGTTTCTCCCCTGTCAAAGAAGAAGGATTTTTTGTTTTTACCCAGCAATTCAATATTATTATTTCACTATTAACAATCCATGTATCTGAATTCCCAGCTTTCAATTTTTAAAAAGCAAGTGTCTAGTTCCTTTCATTGCAGATATATGCCTTTCCCCTTATAGCTCTTCAATGAAAAGGGCTAGAAACATACTCTTTAAAAGATGGAACTGGGAGTTCAGAGACACTGATACAAAGATTGTTATATTGATAGTTAATTGCTAATATTTTTTTTAAACTCTGGAAAATCATAAGGATGGGACTTTTCTAAATTTTGTAATATGGAATCACATTTATTAGTTGTGATATTTTCCATGTAATTTGTAAGGGGCTATTTGTATTTTCATTAACTGTAAAATACACTAGCCATAAATCACAGTGCTTGCTTGGAATACATCTGCAACATCCTGTAGTTAAAAACATACATCCACTATACAGTTAGGGCTCTGTGTCATAGTGGTACAGTGTGCAAATGCCAAACATACGCCTGGATTGTGTGGTTACTTCTGAAAGCAGGGCAGCATCTCTTCTACTTGAAACATGTATAATTTCAAGGAATAGCTGGAATAGGGGTGGAGATGATGGGTGGGCACATTAAAATCTTTGCATTTTTACATCCCCCCCCCCCCCAAGTGGGTTGTAATTTGAGCAAACACCAGAGGCAAGCAATAATGTGTTGTGAAAACTTAGAACACAAAAAGTATTTGGGGGACTATAAATTCTGCTTGCACATATACATTCTCATCTTTACGTTATAACAGGCCTCTATGACCTGTTGTTGGCCATTCCGAGCAACTGGTTGGCCACTGTGTGAGACAGGATGCTGGACTAGATGGACCACTGGTCTGATCCAGCAGGGCTCTTCCATTGTTCTTGAGTGCTTACACTGGTAAACATCAGAAAGTTTTCTGCAGCATTTTAATTCCTGCAATGGATAGCTCCTTAGGAGATGCACTGGTGTCCACACCTACTTTCTTGGCCATACATATAAGATGCCTTTGAGGTTCAGGGCAATGCTTGGATGCAGAATGTGGGAATGAGCCCAGTGCTTTTTTTGAGCAGGAATGCTTGGCATCAGGGGGTGTGGCCGAATATGCAAACGAGTCCCTGCTGTGCTTTTTTAAAAAAACAAAAGAAGCGCTGTGTGAAACAATGGTGACATCAGGGGGTGTGGCCTAATATGCCAATGAGTTCCTGCAGGGCTTTTTCTGCCAAAAAAGCCCCGAATGAGCCTATAGACAAAAATGCTAGAGCAACATACCACCCACCCTGGTGTCCAGTTTAATTTGAAAATCCATCAGTCTTTGTCTGATCCATCCACTGGGTAGAGCTGGCCCTGATCCTAGCAGCACAGTGCAATCTAACTGGCCACAGTTTCTGGTGCTGTCAATCCGGAAGTGCAAGGGCTCTGTCAAGCATTATTGCCTTGTGCATATTCTCCCACAGAAAACTACCTTCGGATCCAACTCAATGTTTGTAGAGCCCTTGGCCGTTGATAAGGCAGTCCCTTGATGCTAGGCACTTGCACAAAAGCACTGTTTTCCGAGGAGTGCCTAGTGTGGGATGAATGCACTGCATAGCGGAGGACCACATCTGCAGTGGCCACAGAGAAGTGCAAGCAGAAGGAAGGCACAAGAACCAGCATTATTCACTGAACAATAAATAACAAACTGAAACTCTTATAAGTACCTCCAATGCAGAATCTCTCTGCATGTCTTTTATCTTCTTCTCACTCAAGGGAATGCCCTCAAGACAAGACAATGCTTGTATCTTTGCTCAGAAACATCTGTTAAGAGTTCCAGATGTAGCCAAGGGTTCCCCCTCCTTCTTTCCAGCCCAGTTCTAAAAACCTTCCAGGATGCTTGCCATGCAGATTTTAAGCTGTGGAGTTATTATTCAAATAGAACTCACAAGAGAGGAAATCGCTTCCAAGGGCTTGAAGTACAGTGTCAGCAAAAGAAAACATCCTCTGTCCACCAGCAGCACAACAGGAAGAGCCAATCAGGTGGCAGGACTGTTTTCTGTGTTCTTTCTCAGCTATTTGAAATTATGTTGGTTCCTCTGCTGTGTCAAGTCTCAGGCCACGGACATGTTCAAAGTTTGAGTTGAGTGTCGTGAAAGCTTATACCCAGAATACAACTTCATTGGTCTTAAAGGTGACACCGGACTCCAAACTTTGTTCTGCTCCTTCAAACCACCTAAATCTACCATGCACGTGTTTGAGTAACATGATATAAAATTTATTTATATTATAAATAAACATTTATGATGTGGCCATGCATGCAACATTTAACAATTGTATTTGTTGGCTACAAAAGAGGCATTTTATTTATAGAAATAAATTATATTGCCTGCTTCATGCATACAGTAAAGCCCATGGTTTGAACATTTCTGGAACAAATTTAAGGAAAAACACATCACATATAGAGTTGGGGGAACTGGTTTAGGATCAGTTCCCACAATTTCTGTGGTTGGATTGTTGTCTTTTTAAAAGCTTGTTACAGAGCTTTTCCCCAGCCAGTCCTGTTAGTCATGGGGTCACGTCATCGACATTTCTGTATTCCATTGTTTTTAGAAAACTTTGTGGTGAAGGCAGGTTCTCTCAGCAGGACTGTTTCTCTACAGAGATAGTAGTGGGTATTCCCAGTGAGTAGATCAGAGAGACCACTGCGTGAAAATTGTGCAAGCTATTCTGAAAGGGCAGTCATGTTGTTCCTGTTGCCACAAAACTAACCGTCCTCTGCTTCCTGGAATGCATTGTGACATAACCTTTGAGCCCATTCAACTAGATATTGTCCCCCTCAAGCAAACATTTCCATCCCCAACATCACAACAACTGGCTCACCTAAATATAGTGGGCTGTAAGGATTATTATTGTATTCTTATGCAGAATTTCTAAAATGCCTAAATCCACCTAAATCTACCATGCACGTGTTTGAGTAACATGAAATAATCTACAGAGTAAAGTTTAATCTGAATACAAATGAGACATGTTAAGTAGGGTTACCATATTTTTGAAAAGCCAAAAAGAGAAAACATATTTCCTGACTGACGACTTCAAACAAGTGACCACTATGACAAATTTCATTTTTAACAACCCTACTGTAAAAACCCTACTGTAGGCTTTGTAAATTGCCCAGAGCCCTGCAGTAGCAGGGATTTGGCAATCCATAAATTTAATAAATGAATGCAGGGCTTTTTCTTTGGGGGGAGGATAGCAGGAACTCCTTTGCATATTAGACTACACACCCCTGATGTAGCCAATCCTTCTGGAGCTTACAGTAGACCCTGTACAAAGAGTCCTATAAATTCTTGGAGGACTGGCTACATCAGGGGTGTGTGGCCTAATATGCAAAGCAGTTCCTGCTACAAAAAAGCCCTGAATGGATGAACGAATAATACTATTTAATGATACTATTTAAGCTGTGCTAACTGCTACAAACTAGGACATTTTCATCATTTCCTTAAAAAGAGCCCCAAAGTGGACGTACACAGGTCTCAGATTCAGCGGGAGCTCACAGAAGCACAGCTCCTGAACCTTTCTGACAGTTCCACCTCCTTCTTTCCACCTTGTCCATTGAATAGTAGGTGCAGCTGCATAACAATCCCTGGATGAGCTCCATCACCTTTTTTTCTACAATATGACCCCTGGACATACACACACACACACACACACAAAAGAAGACGTCTTCTGCCTATGCACTAGGCTTCCCAAATCCCCCGCCTAGCCGGGGGACCCCCGATTTGGAGCCTTCTCCCCCCGCTCGCCAAAAATCCAGAAAACGGGGGGAATGGCGGCCCTTCCCACCCAGCCCCGATCCCAGCAGCTTCTCCTTGCCCTTCCCTTCCCACCTAGCCTTTGTTGTAAGCCGCCCTGAGCCACTTGTGGGAAGGGCGGGATATAAATCCTAAATAAAAATAAATAAATAAATAAATAAATAAATCGCAGCAGCCTTTCTTCAGTTTTCCCAGGCTGCTTCCCACCCCCAATCAGCTGGCTGGTGGGAAGGAGGAGAGGGAGCCCCACCCGCAAAGGACCATGTGCCTTTGCACCTCCAGAGGCTTGACTTGAAAGGCTTCAATTTAGGATGGTGTGTCTGTGTTTCTGTGAAGAAGCTGGCAGCAACTGGTGAGTAGAGACGCCGATCTGCTGCTTCAGACTCACCAGAAACGGGGGGGGGGGAGGGGGAGAGGGAAACATCTTCATTATTCCCTATGTGATCGATTCTCATAGGGTATAATGGGGAATTGTTCTGGAGGTTTTGGGGGCTCTGGGGGAGCTGTTTTTTGAGGTAGAGGCACCAAATTTTCAATATAGTATCTAGTGCCACTCCCCAAAGTACCCCCCAAGTTTCAAAACGATTGGACCAGGAGGTCCAATTCTATGAGCCCCAAAAGAAGGTGTCCCTATCCATTATTTCCTATGGAAGGAAGACATTTAAAAAGGTGTGCTGTTCCTTTAAATGTGATGGCCAGAACTCTCTTGGAGTTCAATTATGCTTGTCACACCCTTGTTCCTGGCTCCGCCCCCAGTGTCTCCTGGCTCCATCCCCAAAGTCCCCAGATATTTCTTGAATTGGACTTGGCAACCCTACTATGCACATTTGTATCAATATACCTAATTCTGGACATGGCCTCAGAATGCAGATCCCCACCTCCACAATACAGCCATATTGTCTGGGATTATTAATTTTTTTTTACAGACTTGGGGTCACTACCAGGCTTGCAAAAAAAAAAAAACCCTAAAATTAAAAAGAGAGGTCTTAAAATCCCCCAAAGTGATGAATACAGAGACCTTGCAGAGCCTCAGAAGATCATAGCTGGCATTCTAGGGTAGTGAAGGAAGGAGAGTGCCAAAAGAAGGGCCCAGAAAAGGGCAAGTGTGGTAACCCTGCAGAGGTGACCAGCCGCCTTCCCTGGGGACCTAGATAGGGTTGCCAAGTCCAATTGAAGAAATAGCTGGGGACTTTGGGGGTGGAGCCAGGAGACTTTGGGGGTGGAGCTAAGAGATGTTAGGGGTGGAGCAAATATCAAGGCTGTGACAAGCGCCGCAACCGCAGGTTCCCGCGCCGCAGCCGCACTAGCAGCTGTCCCCCCCTCCTCCTCCCGCTCGTCCTCCCCGCCCCTCCATGGCCGCCTGAGGCTGGAGGCCTGGGTGAAGCAGGGTGGTGGCGCGGGCATGGAGAGCAGGGCCAGGGGCTCGGGGCCTCCTCCTCAGCCTCCGGCGCTGCCACGCTGGTGCTGGCGGGGCTGTGCTGCACCCCTCCAAGAGCTCCCTCACCGCCCTGGGCTGCGCCTGGCTCCGCCGCCTCCGCTGCTCCGGCACGCCCAATCTCCTCGCCGCGCTCCTGCTGCCCCTCTGCTGCACCAACGCTGCCAGCGAGGCCCTCAGCCGCCAGCTCCTCCACCGCCGCCACCTCCTCTTGCTGCTGGGCGCCGGCGGGCCCGCCGCCTACGGCTTCACTGGGCGGGGAGGGGGCGGCAGCGGCTCGCCATTTCCCCCCCTCCCCCACTTCCATTTTTTGGGGGAGCGGGGGAAGAGGGTGGAAATCCTGGGGTCCCCCGCCAGGGCGGGAGGGTTGGGACCCCTAGGCCTAGAAGATGTCAGAGAAGCCAGGGGAAGGCTTCAGCCTAGCAACCTGCTGGGTAGCAGGCATGGCTGAAAGGCAGCTGAATCCAGTGGGAGCACATAGGAAGCAGGATGTGGACCAGGCCAGGGGAATGGCCAATGCTCAAGCTGTGACTTCATGCTGATTCAGGGGCTGCTGGGGTACAGGGACTCAGGGATGGCAGCTAGGGTTGCCAAGTCCAATTCAAGAAATATCTGGGGACTTTGGGGGTGGAGCCAGGAGACATTAGGGGTGGAGCCAAGATCAAGGTTGTGACAAGCATAATTGAACTCCAAAGGGAGTTCTGGCCATCAAATTTAAAGGGACGGCACACCTTTTCAATGCCTTCCTTCCATAGGAAATAATGAAGAATAGGGGCACCTTCTTTTGGGGCTCATAGAATTGGATCCCCTGGTCCAATCTTTTTGAAACTTGGGGGGTATTTTGGGGAGAGGCACTAGATACTATACTGAAAATTTGGTGCCTCTACCCCCAAAAAACAGCCCCCCCCAGAGCCCCAGATACCCGCGGATCAATTCTCCATGATTTTCTATGGGAATAAAACTCCATAAGGAATAATAGAGTTCCCAGCAGACATTTCCCTCCCCTCCCCCGCTTTCTGATGACCCTGAAGCGGGGGGAGGGTCTCCAAACCGGGGGATCCCCTGCCCCCACCTGGGGATTGGCAACCCTAATGGCAGCAGGGGTATTATATGACCTTAGCGGGTCATGAGAAAGCAGCCTGGGGTGAAAAGGGCTCTGCGCCCAGCAGCATGAGGCTATAAAAGCCAGGTGCAATGAGAGACAACTAGTAGAAAAGGGGAAGAGGGACAAGGGAGGGAGGAAATAGGAGGAGGCTGGAGTGAAAATAGCAGAGAAAGGAGCCAGGAGTACAGCACAGAAGGATGCTTAGGAGGGCTGAGTGAAGAAAACTACAGGCAGCTGCTGGGCTTTTTTTGTTGCAGGAACTCCTTTGCATATTAGGCCACACACCCCTGATGTAGTCAATCCTCGGGGAGTTTACAGTAGGCCCTGTACTAAGAGCCCTGTAAGCTCTTGGAGGATTGGCTACATCAAGGATGTGTGGCCTAATATGCAAGGGAGTTCCTGCTACCCCCCCCCCCAAAAAAAAAGCCCTGGGCAGCTGTACTTGTTTTGTGCCAAATAAAGGCGTTTGCATGGATTTCTCTTCCTGGCAGTGAGTTTGTGATACTATTGGGATAGCACTTAATGCCCCCTTTCCCTTGGAGGGGCCACAACAGCAAAGAACAGGGGCCAGAAACAGAGGGAGAAAGGCTTGCTGGGGTGGGACAAGGGAGAGAAAGGCTTGCTAGGGTGGGACAAGGGAGAGAAAGGGCCAGTGGGGGCACAGAAATCAGAGACCAGAAGAACGTATGTACCCAAGGCATCTTGCACGAAGGCTCCCTTGTTTTTCCAACATATGGACCTTAATATATTTGCTTTAACTAAAGTGTCAGTTAGCTACAAAGAGCACTGATATGGTTAATTTATACTAGTGGCCTTCTGACTCACTATTTGAAATTGTGTTGAGAATTCTTTTAATCTGTTAAAAACATCTTCATTATCCTGTATGCTAATTTACTGCCCACCTTCTATATGTAAGATTGTCATTTCTGTTTCCATTTCATTCTGTCTGAGGAAATGTGCGTGCACATGAAAGCTCACACTCTCCATAAAACTTTGTTGGTCTTAAAGGTGCCACTGGACCCTGTTCTACTGCCTAGTCTAAGTCACTATAACTTCTGGAAGAACAGTGCCTGCTATTTTTACATGTGTGCTCCTCATTTTGGGTTGGATAAGTGACTTTCCCGGCTGGGAAGCCATAGATGGTTAGCATTTTATGGACACTTCTCCTCCAGGTTTGTTTTGCTTGACTTCAAGCTCTGAGCCACGCATGCATGCAACATGCACATAACCCAGGCTTGTTATATCCTGTTCAGCTGGGAGGTGAATCAAGAGCAATGGGGGGAACATTTGACTGTGTCAGACTAATAATAATAATAATGTTTTTCCCCCATAGGCATTCTTTAGCACAAAGACCTTTAAAAAAACACACAACGTATTTCTTTCAAACAATGTGTTTGGGCAAGTTGTAAAAAAGACATCTAATTGGCATTTGTGCAAGCTGCCTGATTTATGGCTGCCTTGCTGTGATTTTTACACCTGTCCTTGGCAATAAATTTGGAAAGGGTGAAATGAGCGGGTCTGAGATTGTCCTCCCCGCCTGTTCCATCACAGTGTTCATGGAGGGTTGACTTGGAGTTTAGAAGGAAACTTTTACTGCAGGGCAGTGATCAGAGAAACATAAAAAAGATGGTTCGGACATTGCAATGGCCAGGTGGTTTTGATTTTAGAATATATGGGTGTTGCACTGTGGGAGAAGTGCTCCTGCACAGATGGGACACTTAAATCACTAGGACTTGCCCATCCCCACTTGATTTACAAGGTTCCATCTTCACACTATGTGGTCCTGAACTGTGGGAAAGGAAAGGGATACACATCTGCATTTCTAGACTGTTCTACCAGAAGAATGCTGCAGTTGAGAAGGGAGGAATACTGGAGAAGTTAGATAGGGGGTTCTCTCTTGAACTGCACATCATCCCAGCATGAAAAGATTCTTCTGTTTCTTGGAGGTCTTGTGTAAGGCAAGGCAGTCTGTTGGATTGTAAATCTGTTGGACTGTTGTGAATACAGATACCTTAACTCCTCAGAGGATGAACAAGCTTGACCTAGAAGGTTGTGTATGTGTCTGAGAGCAGTACCTCCTCTTCATATGTTCTGGCCTTTTGCCGCAAGCAGGGCTGGCCCTAGACTGTCTGGCACCCTAGGCAAGGCTAACTTCTGGTGCCCCCCCCCCACACACTAGTAACGTCATTGAGTCACATGGGAGAAGCTCAATTTGGTGCTCCCATGAAGCTGGCGCCCTAGGCAATTGCCTAGTTTGCCTAGTGGCGGGGTCAGCCCTGGCTGCAAGAAGGGCTTTCTATCTGGTGCTCACTCATCTCTTGGAAGTTCTGCCTTCAGTTAGGCTGGGTAGTAAGTGCACCTGGCAAATGGATATCAGATGTGGGTTCAGACTATTCATCTAAGAGCACCTGCAGGCTGAAGTTCTGGCTCAAATTCAGTAGTGAGGATTCTGGATGCACAAGATGGCGGAAGGAGCTGGAATTAGAGACACATGCCAGACTTGCAGATCGCAAGAATGAGAGATTGAATCTGGAGAAAGGCCTGCCAGGAGAAAGGGGCCGCTGCTCAATGGATGAGCATCTGTTTGGCATGTAGAAGGTCTTAAGTTCAATCAGTGCCATCTCCAGTAAAAGGATCAAATGATGTGAAAGAACTTGACCTGAGACCCCGGAGAGCAGCTGACATTCTGGGCAGACGATACTGGCGATGGACCAATAGTCTGATTCAGTTTAAGGCAGATTCATGTGTTCATTGGGCCCACCAGTTCTGGGGGCTGATGCTGCTTATCCCTATTCCTGATTGAACGGACCCTGATTGGGTGGAAAGGTAGCATAAAAATGCTGAAAATAAAATAAATAAATGTTATGCCTAAAGATACCAGTGATACCCAAGCCTTGACTGTGAATGGCAGGTCAGTTTTTCTAAGGTCAGAGACAACCAGCAGATGATGGTCCACAGAGCACAAGGCTCTCCAGGGCACATATGGGGAGAGGCTGTCCCTTAGATATGTTGGTCCCAGGCCACATAAAGTTTTGAAGGTCAACACCAGCACTTTGAAATGTATCCAATACTCAGTTGGTAGCCAATGCAATTGGTGAAGCTTCGTCTGAATGCACTCCCACACAGATGTTGCAGTCAGCAGGTGCTGAACTCCAGAAAAGCAGTTCAGTTATTTCATGTGTAGCTATACAGGTAGTACGAGATACAGTCCAACATGGGGGGAAATTACTTCCTTCATTTATGTTCTACAGCAGGAAGGAGATTCTCTTCTCTTTTTGTGGCTTCTCTGTGGTTCAAACATTCCTACAACCAGGTACTTTCTGTGTGGGCAATAATGCACAAGCACATATCATTTGCCAAGTGTCATGCCAGCAAACTCAGGGTTTTTACAATGTATACACAGACTAAGCCATCAGAAGGTGAGCATGCATTGAGCACCCGCCAAATGATTGTCACTGTGGGTGGAATTGTGGTTTGGTGGTACAACACATGCTGTGCATGTGGAAATCTCTGTGTTCAGTCCTTGGCATTGTTGGGGTTTACAGATACTTTTAGCAGAGTAGCATGGAGAGAACCACAAATAAACAAGCCAGGCACACGGTTTTAGCTTAAGAATAAAAGTAGTTTGCTTTTCTAATGAGGAAAGGGTTAACTGGGATTTCTAGAAAACAAAGAAGGATTCAATATCCTTTTCTAGCTTCTAGGCTACATCTCGACTCTCTGGAGTCCTAACTTCAACTGCATGGAGATCTAAGGACTTTACACAAAGGACAGTAAAACTGACCAAATGGTTTCCCTCAGACCACCACCCAAATATATGGATTAGCCTATTAGGGCTCTCCCTGAATGGTCACTATGCATATTGACACCTAGCCTTGGAGGGAAGTACGTGCAAACACTCTCATTGGCTCTACATACTCACTGGCTAAACATCAGCATGCATATACAAACATTTAATTAACTCATGACAACAGGAAGTGAAATTGCATCAGAAACCCAACAGGCATCTCTAGTTAAAGGTTATCTGTTCACAGGTGTGGTGAAAGACCTTGTTCTGCTGGGGATCTTAGATAACTGATATCAAAGGGAGAAGGCAATACTGAGAGGGATGCCCCAACAGCAGTGTCATATGTTAGAAAATTCCTTCTGTGTCTATATATTCACATATGTGCCAAGGCTCTTATTTCTCACTCCTAAACCCATTCACTTGTTTATATTTTACAGACAGGAGCTAACATGAGGCCAGTTTTCCAACTGCCTTGTGTATGTGCTAGTTTTACAATAGCCCTGTGCGTGAATGCTTCAGCATGTATCTAGATAGTGACACACTGTGACCGATTTTGCACTCACCTTACGCTGCTCTCATGTTCGTCTTCTCAGCACGGCTTCCTTCCAATTTCCCACTATCTGCGCTGGGGGTGCAGCAAGCATCGGCATTTTTGCACAGCAAATGGAAACCGCTAAAAACCAGTTTCCGTTTGCTGCGCAAAAACGCCGATGCTTGCTGCAGCCTTGGCACAGATTGTGGGAAATCGGAAGGAAGCCACGCTGAGAAGATAAACATGAGAGCGGCGTAAGGTGAGTGCGAAATCAGTCTGTATCTCTTTTAACATGCTTTTTGAAAATGCACCTGCTGAAGCAGTGGCAAGTCCAAGACATCTGAATCCTTTGAAAATATTGGCTACCAGGGAGTTCAGCCAATGAAATGTGTTTGCATGATTCAGTACAGAGTCAAGAATCAATCCAAGAAACATTCAGGCCAGCAACCTGATCCATGTCTCTCCTATAACTTTTGGCATGCCTATAAACCCTCGTCAAGAGCTCGGTGATAGGGGAGAGACCAGCTTAAAGTTCCAACTCGGAATTGTTTGTTTATAAATCAAAATGAACATCATCTGGGGGTTCTGAAGAAAACATTCTGAGATCTATGCTTCTTGTGGGAATTGGCTAATAAATGATTATTTTCACCTGTTGAAAGCCTTTTTCCAGTTTTAGCCAAAGACTAACTGGGAGGCATTGGAATAAGGCTGATAGACACCAAAGTTGCTGGGTGATGATATGATTTATATATGACATTTGCTCTTTCCCTACGTGCTGGGATAGAACAAGTGGAGAGAAATTCTGGCACAATCAATATATTGTGATGATATTGGGTTGTCTTAAGGATGCTGAGCATTTATTTTACAGCAGTTTTGTCCAAACTATTATCTGATGAAATCTGATGCAATAAAAACTAATATTTCTTGCTAAGTCTCTCTCTCTCTCTCTCTCTCTCTCTCATCAATCTTATTTCTGTATAAATAATGCAACAAAGACAGTATTGTGCATAGTGCAATGCACACATAACACATGCATCCTTTTCCAGAAGTTCACTGAGGGTAAAATCAATACATATGGTGGGAAGATTGCAGTGGCAAGATCCCCAATGATCTGCAAGTATTTGTAACAAGGTATATGTATATGCTGATCTCTTTGTGTTATCAGGAATCTTCAAGAAAGTTGGATTCCCAGTTGTTCAGAGACAGCCGTATAGGCATAGTCCACCCATAAACTTTAAAGAGCCCAGGAGGTAGGGGTCAGCCTTTAAAGAGCCCGGGAGGTGCTTCACTGCCCCTTCCCAGGCCTTAAAATTGCAAAAATGGAGGGAGGAGGAGGTGCCATGGGGGGCAGCAGTGGGGGGAAAGCTGAATTCAGTGCCCCTACTCTGTCGGCCCTGGGGCCATGGTGGGCGGGCCGGCCCTGGGGCTAGTCCCTGGTGCCAAAAAGATTGGAGTCCACAGCTCTAGATGACCTAGATCAGTTCCCCTGTAGGAAATGGCTGCTTTGGAGGTAGGGTTGCCAGGCCCTCCCTGGCCACCGGTGGAGAAAGGGGGTAGGGTTACCAGCTCCAGGTTGGGAAACTCCTCAAGATTTGGGGGTGGAGCCTGGGGAGGACAAGGACCTCAGTGGTATACAGTGCCATAGAGCCCTCCCTCCAAAGCATCCATTTTCTCCAGGGGATCTGACCTCTGTAGTCTGGAGATGAGCTTTAATTCCAGGGGACTCCAGGTCCTACCTGAAGGCTGGCATCCTAATTTGAAGGATGGACTGTATGGCATTATATCCTAAGGTCCCTCCCCTCCTTCAAGCCCCATACTCTCCAGGCTCCACCCCCAACGCAGACCCAATCAATGGCAGAACCAGCCAGCATGAATGTCTAATAGCACAGATACATTGTCCTGATGTATTGTAAAACAAAACTGTCTAGTTTGCCAACTGTGTTTAAAACATATCCTGTGACCCCACTATAAATGGAGTCTTCATGCTGCAGCAGCTGAAAAATTCCACAAACAGTCGGCGGCCATTGATGTTGGCATGGATATAGAGTTAAGCCTACCGCAACCCTGAGAGAAGTCAAAGAAGATTAAGGTTTATGTGTCTCCTTCCTAATGATTTCCTGTAATTTCACAAAATTTATGGCTTTTTGAGTAAAGACCAAAATGCCATTGCAAGGATACAGAGCCCCCAATCCTAGTTCTGCAAAGGGCTGAGCACCATGCAGAATGAATCAGGATATAAAGCAATCATGCCCAGGGGTGGAATTCTAGCAAGAGCTCCTTTGCATATTAGACCACACACCCCTCATGTAGCCAATCCTCTAAGAACTTACAAAAAAGAGCCTTGTAAGCTCTTGGAGGATTGGCTACATCAGGGGTGTGTGGCCTAATATGCAAAGAAGCTCCTGCTAGAATTCCACCCCTGATCATGCCTAACAGGTAAATCTGAAGCTCACCATACAAGCCTCTCTTCCTCCAAAATATGGGCCTTTAAGCATTGAGAGCACAGGGTAAAATGGGGAAGCATTCAGGATAGTGGTTTTCAGTACCATCTGCTGTAATGCAACTCTATGTCTGCTTGACATGGGATGCATCCTTTATGGGCCACTGGTTAATGCAATTCGCTAGGTGCTACCAATTAGTTGTGCTTTCTTTGGGAGTGCATGGATCTGGTCATAGGTTCTAATCTTGAGTCACTTCACTTCATTCTGTTTCTAGCGCTTTCTCAAAATATTTCAGGACAAAGTGAATTGCTCCAAAGCTCCCTTCTCCAAATGGAACCAACCCCCTTAACAGCTACCTCTGGAACATCTTGCTGCTGAGAGAAGTGGGGAATGTGTACAGTTCCTTGGGAGAAACTCTGTTTTCTTATCTGAAATGGCGACTATTTGTTTCACTGGAGGGGAAACATACATGTTGTCTTCATGCTGCCTGAATATTTCCTCTAATGAAACAAATGGCAGCTCTGTAGGATTGTCTTACATCAATAAATGATGTGAGTTAAAGGGTTAAATCTCCTTCCCACATGACCATATAGTCTTGTTCCAATCTGGGGACCTCTGTGACTGCTTTTTGAAGTGAAGAAACATTTAGGATCATGGAACTCCTGTTGGTTCAAACTGGACATTTAGCACTGCCAGATCCCCTGGTGGAGGTGGGGGTCCTCCACTGCCAGCCCCCCTCTCCACCACCAATCAGCTGGCTGCCAGTGGGGAACTTACCCCCCAAAAGAGGGACATCTATCCGACTTGCAGCAATGTGTCTCATATGACCAGGAAGTGATGTCATCACAACCAGAAAATCAAGGCTGGAATTGACAACGCTTTGATATCTGGGCAAAAACTCTATGGTAGAAATCAAATTTACCATGCAGACATGTTACTATACGTAGGACGGGCCTCTCTCTGCTCTTAATAAGTCCTCTCCCATCCCCCACCAGTTTCCATGAGGAACCTCGCAACCATATGGATAACTCTGCATTCTGAATCAAGCAATTATTCAGCCACATCACTGTGTATTTTACTCATTTAGAGATTCAGACCCCACCCTCTTAACTCATAAAAGGTTTTCAGAATGCCCTGAATTTGCTAACCAAATATATGGCAACTTTATGTCATTTTTGTGCTCACAGGGACCTCTTGTGTGTAAGCTATGTATAGTACATAAATCTTGGCCCAATTCCAGCCAAGAATTCAGTGGTTTTCAAGGTCACCTATGTGTCTAACAAAGGTGTGTTCATTCTGAAGGGCAGAAAAGGAGTTATGCAGGCTGTGTTAGTGTACATCCATCTAACCAGGAAGAATATCTGAGAGTAGAAAAAGGTATGAGAAATGGATCTCCATGCAATCAGGAAAGGATATTGTTAAATTATTGTTTAACAGCGGAGGGATGGTGGCTCAGTAGTACAGCATCTGCTTAGTAAGCAGAAGGTTCCAGGTTCAGTCCCCACATCTCCAACTAAAAAAAGTCCAGGCAAATACATGTGAAAAACTTCAGCTTGAGACCCTGGAGACCCACTGCCAGTCTGAGTAGACAATACTGACTTTGATAGACAGAGGGTCTGATTCAGTATAAGGCAGCTTCATATGTTCATATGTCCATATGTTCAACTATGCAGGGACTACTGGTGATTCCTCAATATCGTTCCTTAGTTAGAATTGTTCTTGGTCTCCACAGAAGGGAGAGGAGGCTGGGCAGAAGGCAGAAGAACCATGAATGAGCCAGGAAGATATCCAGATGACCCAAGTGTCTGTAAACCCAAAAACTATGTCAGAAAGATCTCTAGAAGATGAGACATCTTGGGGTGTGCCAAGATGGGCTGCCAACCTCCAGATAATGGTTAGAGATCACCCGCTGTTACAACTGATTTCCAGGTGACAGAGATAAGTTTGCCTGGAGCAAATGGCCACTTTGGAAGGTGGATTCTCTGGTATAGAAGTTCCTCACCTCTCCAAACCCTGCCCTCCACAGGCTCCACCCTCAAAATCTCCAGGTATTTCCCAACTTGGAGCTGGCAACCCTAGGTGTGCCAGTGGTCCATATTACTACTTCTCTTGCCGTTAGAAAAATCTGCCAGTCCTTGAATGGAGTGTTTGCCATCTGTCGTCTTACAAACAGCTTTCATAAGAGCAGTTGACACACAGAAGAGGCCAGAGTAAGACTCACAGCTAGTGGGCTGGAAGGGAACAAGAATTGATAGAATGGACATGCAGCTCCATCATGCTGAAGTAAAGGTCAGGGGAAGGTTGGAAAGAAAACCAGACCCTTGCAGAGATTATTTTGCCAATAGTTCTTCTTGGGCCATTACACATGGGGGAAAAGTTTTATGAACACATAAACCTGATATTGTCAGTTATTCCTTCTTTTTCTTCAAAGCTAAAGACATTACCCCCTCCCAAGGTGCGCACATCTGGTATCCAAGTACTTCAAGCTTACTATAAATGGATTATTTACAACCTTGTCTCCACATTTGTTTACTCTGCACATGACATCACCACACTGAACTTGGAGCTTCATCCAGTCCCCCCACTTTTATTGTGTTCACAATCCAGTTTGTGCATAAATAGCATACAAGATCACAAGTAATAAGATACCCGCGCACTTTACATGTACTCCTTTAGTCGGCCCCGGATTCTTTTGATCAGTTGGGTGCAATTGCAAACGAGGGAAAACATTGTGTCATCTGGAGCTGCACATTTGCTGAGAGTCACAGATTTCCCAAGTACCCCTGCTGCGTCTGCTGGGTCCCCCTTCTTCCCATTAATGAATCTTGACACTTAAACAGATGTTATCTGGCATATCTTTGTCCTATTATTTTCATCCCCCCAGCAACAGAGCTGCCCATTTTGATTCATTTGGCAAGGGAGGTGGAGAATCTCTGTAATGCTGACACTTCTGTCATCCCTTTCATCTTCGTTCCCTTCTTTTGGCGTTTGCCAAGTCAACCCAAAATCTGTCTTGCATCAAGTCAGTGATTTAGGAATGATGGCTTTTGTTTTTCCTTTGAAAGCAACGGGAAAGCCCTCGTTTCAGCAAAGCATGTCTGCAGTGCAATGAACTGTGGGCAACTACAGAAACATTGTTAGGGAATTTTAATATAGCCCGTTAGAGCCTGGGGAGAGGAACTCACTCCATCAAGGCTTTGCTCAGTTACACTACAATGTTCAATACTTAGGACATTTTTAGTAGAAAAAGCCCAGCGGGAACTCATTTGCATATTAGGCCACACCCCCTGGTGTCATTGTTTCACACTGGGCTTTTTGTAGAAAAAGCCCAGCAGGAGCTCATTTATGTATTAGGCCACACCCCCTGACACCAAGGGAGTCAGAAGTGCATTCCTGCTCAAAAAAATCCCTGCTTCTAGAAGATTCGCAGCCCCTTTTAAGTGAAGAAAGGAAAGGTAATGGACTATCCCCATCAACTCCTGATCTATTGCACTGACCGGGATGGCCCAGACTATCCCAATGTCATCAGATCTTGGAAGCTAAGCAGGGTTAGCCCTGGGTAGTCCTTGGATGGGAGTCCACTGAGGAAGTCCAGGGTTGCTATGCAGAGGCAGGCAATGACAAATCACCTCTGGATGTCTCTTGCCCTGAAAACCTTGTGGCCCATTTATTACATTTATTTATTACATTAAGCTTATATCCCGCCTTCTCCTCAAGCAGACTCAGGGCGGCTCACAACATCACATTACTACCATTAAAACCAATAAACCATAAGTCAGAAAACCACCAAGGCTTACTAATTTGTTTAAAACACCTTGTCCTTTGTCTCTAGGCAAATTCTTTGTGTGACCATTTTGCCAAATCCAACAGTCTCAAACAACCTCAAAGAAAGAGACAATACTTGTGAGAAGGATGGTCCTTTTACTCAGGATAAAACTGTTAACGTAGACACAGTGGGCTACAATTTGGTTGGAACCCTACTCTGTACAGTGCTCAGTCAAATGATAAACATACCCAGCAAGTGTGTCACTGGCAGGAATGTGGCTAGGGGTAACTAGCCTGTGGAGTGACATGGAGAAAATGCTGGGCTAGGATCTGGGACACCTGGGTTCAAATCCCTACTCTGTCATGAAAGTTCTCAAGTGACCTTGGACCAGTTACACAGACTCAGACTAACTTAGCTCCAGGGCTTTTTTTGTCACAGGAACTCCTTTGCATATTAGGCCACACACTCCTGATGCAGCCAATCCTCCTGGAGCTTACAGTACCCCTGCACTAAGAGTCCTGAAAACTCTTGGAGGGGAGGTGTAGCCTAATATGCAAAGGAGTTCCTGCTACAAAAAAAAGCCCTGCTTACCTCAAAGAGGACATCAGCTGCTTTGGATCTTCACTGGGGAGAAAGGCAAGGGGTGCCAATGACACAAACTAGTAAACATTCATTTCCACGTAAGTTTTTCCTTTCTAAAATCCCCCTCCTTTAAATGTTTGCTAATTCACTTAACAACATCTCATTTGTATCATTAGAGAAATTATATATGCCCTATATAGAGCCAGTTTAGTGTAGTGGTTAAGTGTGCAGACTATTATCTGGGAGAACCGCATGTGGTTCCTCACTCCTCCACTTGCAGCTGCTGGAATGGCCTTGGGTTAGTCATAGCTCTCATAGGAGTTGTCCTTGAAAAGGTAGCTTTTGTGAGAACTCTCTCAGCCTCACCTACCTCACAGGGTGTCTGTTGTGGGGGGGGAGGCAAAGGGGATTGTGACCACTCTGAGATTCAGAGTATAGGGTGGGATATAAATCCAATATCTTCTTCATCTTCTATTAAAAAACCTGCTTCATGGGAAGGGAGAGGCAGGCCTCAGTGGGAACACATAGCAGGTCCTCCTAGCTGCTTCTGGGAGGCGCCAGCAAGTATTGGGAGAGCTGTGCTTTTGTTAGCTATCTGGGTGCAGCCAGCAGCCTGGCTGTCCTTTGCAGGCCCTGATTATATTTGATTTAGCTTGGGTACACAGCAGATCAGGGCTGATGACACATGTGGTCATTTGCCAAAGGAGGTATAATTAGCAGACAGGAAAGAGAAACAATGGATACCCATCCCTGAAAGGGAAACGGGGGAGAGGATTGACAGCTGACCATAATTTTGTGAAGATTCAGTCTGTGACAGCACAGAGGAGGAGTGTTTGGTGGAAAGGCATATTTTCACCTGCCCCAGAAAGATTAATTGGGGCTGTAAAACTAAGCTCTGGACAAAGCCTCCATTGTCTCTCCTGAGCAGCCTTTATGCTCCCCATTGTGCGTCTTTCCCACATTTGGAACTGAGAAATATTCACCATCAATATCTAGACCAAAGCAAAGAAAAATGATACTCAACTTTCAAGCTTTGGTTTTCTTCTTTTTGTTTTCTGTAGGAAAAGTGGGCCATTGGTCACCTGCACTTTTAATTATTTTCCCTAAACGTTTTTATCTCTGTTGCTCAAGTTCGTGCTACAGGTGCGCCAATCCTTTCCAGTTGTCTTCCTGAGCTGGTTCAGAAGGTGCCTGAATACCTGTTTCTTTGGAGGATCGTGGTGGTATTGAAGAGAGTTTTTGGCGGCTTCTCAGGAAAGTGACTTTCTTGGGCTGTTCTGCATGTTGATGTTTTTGCATACACGGTGGTTGTATCTTTTAAAATTATTCTCATAAGTCTCTTTCCCACTCTTGGAAGCACACCTTAACGTGGTGAGGGGATTTGTGTGCATCAGCAAAGCTGGGAACAATACTGTGAGGAGTTTAGACTCTGTCAAGAGGCTAAATTCATAGAGTCACTCAAGGTGGAACGGTGACAGCTGAGACACCAGACTAAAATGCATCCACCCCCTTCAGGTGTCAATGGCCACATCGACAGAAGAGAACAGTTCCAGTGGTAGTGGGGGCCGAGGAATCCTTGAAGAGTAGCTATTGGGCAGCAGCAGTAGTAGAAGGTGACATGGATGGAGGATCTTTTGTAGGTAACCGCAGTGTCACTTTAGCTGACACTGGCTACTACTGCACAGAAGGGGACAATGGCAAACTTGATCATCTCTGACTGCAAAATTCTGTGTTGCTATTCACAGGTTTTAATAACTGCTTTAATCCAATCTTAGCTATACTTATCACACAGTTACTTTTGCATCTAGTCTCCAATTAGCCCTTCCTGACAGCTAACTCCCCATACCTATATGTAATGGTTGGCAGAGTCCATTTAAAGTATCTGAAGAAGTGTGCATGCACATGAAAGCTTATATCCAGAATTAAACTTTGTCAGTCTTAAAGATGCTCAAGAACCCTATGATGAAACAATTAAAAAAAATGTGCTGGAAGAAAGGAGACCCACCCCCCCTCCTTGCATAACACTCAATCAACTACTGGGGAAGAGCAGAGGACAAGTACAAGTAGCACTTTCCTCAATGACACGACTGGATTAAAGCCTAAAAGGTGTTCAGATGTTGATGGGAATGGATGCAAAAGGAAAATCCAAAGCCATTCAGCATATTTAACAGGAACATGGAACGTGAGAAGTACAAAACAAGGCAAGCTTGAAATAGTAAAATGAGAAATGGAACGTTTTAACATTGCAATCCTGGGAGTGAATAAACGAAGTGAGCTGGATTAGGACATTTTCAGACAGAAAATCAGAAAATATTTTACTCTGGAAAACTGCTTCATGTAGGTTTTCTTCCTATAATCTCTGTAAGGGTCTTAGCCCCATATTGCCAATGTGGAGGCTGATGAGATTGGGCTAGCTTGGGTCCTCCAAAGCAGGGTGGAGAGATCCTAAAAAGGTAAAGGACTGAGTCATTACCGACCCATGGGGCGACATCACATCACGTTTTCACAGCAGACTTTTTGCTATGGGGTAGTTTGCTATTGCTTCTGAGGTCAGCCCTTTCATCTACACTTTCCCCCCCAGCAAGCTGGGTACTCATTTTACTGACCTCAGAAGGATGGAAGGCTGAGTCAACCTTGAGCCAGCTACCTGAACCCCAGCTTCCGCCGGGATCAAACTCAGGTTGTGAGCAGAACTTGGACTGCAGTACTGCACCTTAGCACTCTGCACCACGGGGCTCTATGGAGAGATCCTAAGCAAGCCTAATTAGAAATCCAATTTTATTAATTGGGGAATTTACTCCCAGGAAATGATTGCTGCCTTAGCCACTACTCTGCACCAGTTACTGTGTATTCTGTGTGGCATAAAACATGCTCTCCATCTAAACTGGGGCTAAAGCCAGCTTCAGAACTTCTACAAGATCCTGAAGACAGGAAGTTTCACTCCACAAGTCTTCGCTAGTATTAGGGAAGTCTTCAGGCATTTAGCCTTCCAAGCCAATCTTTTTCATAGAGTGAAGGATGATGAATCCATCAAAGGCTACAACTGGAGCAAAGTGTGTTGCTGGATTTACAGGCTTCATAGCTGAGCAATCTGCTTGCACGGCCTTTCCGTGAAGGCTGTTTGTATGTTGGTGAGAGGAAAAAGAATTACTTTGTCGATGAGAAATGTTTCAAGAGGACACGGATGGCAGCAAGAGAGGCAACTGGAACACGTTACTCACCAGCAGTGATTGGATTAGATTATAAAACTGGCTTCCCATCCAGTAACTTGATATCCCTACAAGGGAAATCTTTGCCAATAATGCATCTTTTGGCTATGAACTTCCTACTGCAAGCATCTGTGGGAAGCAACTCACAACTTAATCCAAGGACAACGTCAATCACTGCACTGCCTTTACCGAACTCACTTTAATTTTTTGTATTTACTTCATTTATACTCCAGGGCCCTCACCTATGTGGACCCCAACATTCTTCCCATCCTTCTTTTTATCCTCTGAACAATAATCTTGTGAGACAGTTTAGGCTGAGAGAGAGAGAGAGACTGGTCCAAGATCACCCAGAGAGCTTCATGGCAGGGTGGGATGATCATCAGATCCTAGTCTGGCACTCTAACTGGAGTACAACTAGAGGCGCAACTAGGAAAAGTAGAGGAGCAAGTTCTGGAAACAAGGAATAAAGAAAAATGCTTTGAACATACTATAGGAAACAGAGGCTCAGTTCCAAGAAGCCATGGTTTATGGTTAATATGCTTGGTTTGTGGAACTATGGGTCCCAGAGGATCGTTCCAATCCTGGAATGCCTTGACTGCTTCACTAGTTTTAACATTTTTATTCTTCAGCCAGAGATCCAGTTAGGGATGCCAGCCTCCAGGTGGGGCCTGGGGATCCTCAGGAATTGCAGCTCATCTTCAGACTACAGAGATCAGTTCCTCTGGAGAAAATGGCTGCTTTGGGAGGTGGACTCCAAGGCATTGCACACCACTGAAGCTCCTGTCCTCCCCAGCAGGGCCGGATTAACAATTAGGCAAAGTAGGCACTGGCCTATGGGCCCCCACACCTTTAGGGGCCCCAGGCTGGCTCCCCTCCCCCCCGTTTCCCCCCTGCTTGCAGCCCTCCCAGCCTGCATGCACAGCCAGCAACTGAGCCGCTCTTGGCCTGACTTGCCTAGGGCAGCTGCTGCTGGCGTCATCGCCAAGTTTGCCTAGGGCAGCTGCTGCTGGCGTCATCGCCAAGTTTGCCTCTCTCTGCCTCTCCCCCACAGCTTTGAGAAAGGGGCCTTTGAGAAGGTACCTACAGACTGCAGCGGGGGCCGCGGGCAGTGGGGCAGGCATTCCAACTCTGAGATAATTTGTGAGGGGGCCCCCAAGATTTTGACTGCCTAGGGACCTCCATAGGGTTTAATCCGGCACTGCTCCCCGGGTTCCATCCCCAAATCTCCAGGAGTCTCCCAACCCAGATGTGGCCACCCTACCCTCCACCCCCCATCTGTGACCAGGAGGGACCTGGCAATCCAACATGTTGGGGATTCCTGATCTGGCCAGACGGCAGTCACTTGCAATCTGCTATTAAACAATGACAGTCAATTATTGTCTGGCAGTGTCATAGTTGAGCGTGGAGTTCTTGCCTGTCATTATGTTCCAAGTCCTGCCATAGAGGCTGCCTTTTCTTTTGGCCACACAGTCTCCTTAGTGTTCTCTTTAAAAAGCATTGCAGCTTTTAGGTTTTGCTGAAATATGCATTCCAGTGGCAACCGGTTGTGTTAGCCTTTCCACTACAGCAAACAATATTGTATGGAACCACACAGCCTGCTTCTTTTTATTCAATGACCCAGAAATATGCTTCATGACTCCATAAGAAAAACCACTGAGATTATTCCTTTTCCCTCTTTGCAGAAGGGCAAAGTTTCTACCTTTCCCTGAAGGAAATCAACAGGAGCCCAGTACGGGTTTGGGCCTGAGGGAATTGTTTGGCTTCCCAGGATCTTGGGCCTCTGGAGGGTTTTCTTCCTCCTTTCTCCTTTGTGTTCTGATCACAGGGCCTGACATCAGGCCAACTCAGCACTTTGACTGTGACTGATTAAACGAGGGCTTGTGGGGCATTTGAGAAGGCTGCCAGAGCAACTCATGATTAATCAGAAAACTTCCAGAAATTCAGGGAATCCAGGCCCTGTAGAATCTCACTCGGCTTTTGATCTCTCAGGGAGCTGAACAAATGACCAGCCTTTGACATCAGGATTTATGAAGCTGAAAGAGAAGCTCCTGCTTTGGGAATAGCTGGGTTGCTCCCAGAGCAGGCCTGAAGGATATTCGGTGACTTTCCCTGACCTAAGTCTAGCCTCATAGGTCACATCTCTTGGAGAAACAAAGAGTGGTCCAGAAGCTGCTAGTTCAGGCTTCTGAAGGCTTCCATCAGTCAGGGAGGAGTCTGTTAGTGTCCTTCAGCTTCAGGCACTATTTTCATGTGACATTTTTACCTAGGGTTGCCAATCCCCAGGTGGGGCCAGGGGATCCCCCGCTTCAGGGTCATCAGAAAGCGGGGGTGGGGGGTGGGGGAGAAGAGAAATGTCTGCTGGGCACTTCATTATTCCCTATGGAGACCGATTCCCATATAATGGAGAACTGATCTACAGGTATCTGGGGCTCTGGGGGGGCTGCTTGTTTTAGGTAGAGGCACCAACTTTGCAGTGTAGCATCTGGTGCCTCTCCTCAAAATATCCTCCAAGTTTCAAAAAGATTGGACCAGGGGGTCCAATTCTATGAGCCCCAAAAGAAGGTGCCCCTATCCTTCATAATTTCCAGTGGAGAAAAGGCATTTAAAAGGTGTGCAGTCCCTTTAAATGTAATGGCCATAACTCCCTTTGGAGTTCAACGATGCTTGTCACAACCTTTCTCCTGGCTTCACCCCCAATGTCTCCTGGCTCCACACCCCCCCCCCCCCAAAGTCTCCTGGCGTCACTCCCAAAGTCCCCATATATTTCTTGAATTGAACCTGGCAACCCTATTTTTACCCAAGGGTAGAGTTGCTAGCTCCAGGTTGGAAAATACCTGGAGATTTTGGGAGTGGAGCCTGAGGACAGGATTTAGAGGGGGGGGGGGGAATTCAATGGAATATAATGCCTTGGTGTCTACCTTTCAGAGTGGCCATTTCCTTCAGGTAAACTGATCTCTGCCACCTGAAGATCAGTTGTAATAGTGGGAGATCTCCAGCCACCACGTGGAGGTTGGCAACCATGCCCAAGGCGCTCAGGGGCAGTAAATAGGGTTCACTCACTTGAGGTTGGGAAATTCCTGAAGATTTGTGGGTGGAGCTTGAGGAGGGAGGGTTGTCCAGCCTTCCATTTATAGCATTCCCTTTAGCATTCTTCTTCTGGGTTTAATTGTAACACATGATAATTGCAAAAGCATGAATTTCTGTTTTTCCTATAAGGCCATAATTCAGATATATATATATATATATATATATATATATATATATATATATATATATATATATATATATATATATATATATATTTTCATACATCAACACCACCATTGTCTATACAGCTATTATTGGAATCTCTTGATCATTTGAATCTTCTTCACCCATCCATATTGCCTCATGTTTGTCTGAGCCAAACCTTTGCACCCCCTTCTGTTCTGATTAACCACGTATTTTGGATTTTCCCAAGGCGATTCAGTTTTAAAAGGCTAGGGGTTATTTCCCCCCCCCCATCCAATCTTACCCTTTCTTGTGGCTTGAATGAGGATTTCTGAACATCTGGAATTGGCAATAGCAGGAGTCCTCGAAGCAGCTGGGGAAACAGTGCAAATTCCAGCTGTCAGTCAGGGCAAAGGATGTTTCTGAAGCTCAAAGGTCCTGTGTAGCCCATTCCTGCCCACAGCTTGACTGAATAAGGCAGCATCCTCCAGTGAGCTGAAGGAGTTCCAAAGCATGCTGTGTATTCCTCCCGCGTAGCCATATCCATCAAGACAGCCCCCCTGGGAGGGAAGAGTCATTCTTTCCCTATCCTGTAAAATGATGGATTTGAGGTATGTTTTTGTTCAATAAAGATGTGTTTTTGCCACTCGTTAGACTTTAGAGAAGAATCACTCTTTGGGGAATATGCTGGCACATGACACTGAAAGATTCATATGTGCTCTCCAGGTAACTCATCCGCATACCCAAATAAAAGGGATACACTCTAGCACAATGGGTCCCAACCTTTTGAGTATGGTACCCCACAAGTCTAGATTTTTTTTGCATATTTTCATGTGTGGGTGCACCTGGAAGTCATGGTGACCTCTGGTGACTGACTCCTACTGGGGACATGGAAGATATTCAGAGAGTTGGCTGAATAAAGCCTGCCCCTGCCCCCCAACTTTTGGTATTCCAAGGTCTCCCATCCAGGTACTTGCCAGAGTTGGCCCTATCCAGGTCAGGGTCAAATTTAATTTCTACAGTGACCCATCCAGGGCTGACTCAACTTTTTTGGTGCTCCAGACAAACTATGATCTTAGCACCCATCTATTCCAGCAGTGTGTTGTCTATAACCCCCAACCAGATGTTTTCGAGAAACCAGCAAATGTCTCATACGGGGTGCAGCTGCCCTTCCCCCTCCGCTGGCTGGGCCGAAGCCAGAGTTTGAAGAGCCATGCTTGGGGGTTCTGGGTTGAAGAGATATGTGAAGATGGTAGGGTTGACAATCTCCAAATGGTGGCTGGAGAACTCCTGCTATTACAACTGATCAATTCCTTTGGAGAAAAGTCCAACTTTGGAAGTTGGACTTGATGGCATTATGTCCCCAACCCCACCTTCCTCAGACTCCACCCTCCAAGTCTTCCCCAACCTGGAGCTGGCAACCCCATAAGACAGCTGGTGGAGGTGAACTGAATGGGGGCAAGGGGCTCAGTGCAGTACATCTCCCACAACAGGTAGAGGGTAGGGACTGGGCAAGACATTAGGCTGCTGAAGGAGTAGTGCCGAGAGAGAGCCCAGGCCCCCCTCTTGATCTCTGTTTTTTTTCATGGCAGACTGAACAGTTCCAAGCTACTCTCCACGCTTTCCCTTCCACTTCTTTCATCTACTACTGTGAAGTTACTAGTTTCCAGACACTTTCCCCCCAACCCTGTTATTACTGTCACAAAGAGGGAGGGGGAGATGAGAAAGAGAGAAGTTGGGAAGGAGGAAAAGAAAGAGAAGGATGCAAAGGGCAGAAGTGGCCATTAGGGAGGGCTGGCCTGTAACCCACTTTGGGGTCCTAACCCAAAGAATGGGAAACACTGCCCTATCAAAGCAATGGTTTGATTGGTGGGCATGTGTGGCCAGAAAAGTTCATGGTGGGCCTTAAAAGACCACTGCCAGGGGTGAGATTCTAGCAGGAGCTCCTTTGCATATTAGGCCACACATTCCTAAGTGTCATGGGTGCTGGGGACCCTTCAGAGGAAGTTGAGTCTGATGAGGAAACTGTGCCCCTGCCACCTGCACCAGTGCCCCTGCCTCCTGCTGGAGAAGATCCCAGCCCCCCTGCCTCGCCCTCTCGGGTGGCTCGTGTGCGTGACCGCCTCCGGCAGGACCTCAGGGATCGGAGGAGGGCGGCACGCTCACAAGCAAGACGCTCCCTGAGCCCTGAGTTCTGAGAGGATTCTGGCCCTTCTAAGAGCAAGGATGCTTGAGTGGTAACAGGATCCTGGCTGCCTCCCTGAGCCAGCAATTAGCCCAAACGGGCAACAGCCAGCAGAGGGCTATATAGCTGTGGGCTTTGGGAGGAAGCTTTGTGGAAGCAACTAGTCATCTCCCTGACATTCTAGCATCCACTCCGGCTTGACTTTGGTTCCTGACTCCCTGACTTTGGCTTTGGACTTCTGGACTCCCTGACCTCGGCTTCTGGACCTCGGACCTGCGATACTTCTACAGTGATTCGGATTTGGCGCCTCGGACCCTCCTGCTTACTGGCTACAGACCTCGGACTGCCTCTGGACTTTGCCTGACCCGGCCCCAGCCGTGACAGATTGCTTCCACCGACAAACACCCACTCCACAGGATGGATGCTGAAGCAAGTGAAACCACAGAACTACTGGCTGCGCTCCAAGCCCAGGTACAGCAGCTAACACAGGCAGTAGTGCACTTGCAGCAACAACCTGCGGCCAGTGCTCCAGCCAAGTGCCCAGTTCCCCCACCTGACAGATTTGGGGGTGCCGTGGAAGAATTTCCTGCCTTCCTAGCACAGTGTCGGCTGTACTTTGAACTGAGAGCACGGGACTTCCTCAATGACAAAACCAAGGTGTGTTTCGTCATCAGTCTGTTAAAGGGGCAGGCGGCCAAATGGGCCACACCCTTACTGGTCGCGTCCTCTCCCCTACTGACTGATTACCAGGGGTTTGAGGCCCACCTGTCTGCTGCTTTCTCAAACCCAGTCCAAGCAGCCACAGCCAACCGGAAGATCAGGGCACTGAAACAAGGCAACTCCTCAGTGGCTCAATATGCCACTGAATTCAAGCTCCTGACCCAGGACTTGGCGTGGAATGAGGCTGCCCAGATGGACCAGTTTACTGAGGGGTTGGCAGAGGAGGTCCTGGATGAACTGGCCAGGGTGGAGCAGCCACCCACGCTCCAAGAACTTATCACCCTCTGCCTCCGCATCGATGGCCGCCTGGAAAGTCGCCGCCAAGCCAAGACCAGAGGGCGCCAGCTCCCTGAGCCGTGCTACCTGGCTCCTCGCCCGTCCCCAGCTAGTACCAGCACCAAGGATGAGCCTATGCAGCTTGGAGCTGCTCGACCCCGCCTGACCCCAGAGGAAAAGACCAGACGCCGCACGCAGAATCTGTGCCTCTACTGCGGCACGGCAGGCCACTATGCCTCTGGCTGCCCTGCTAAGCATCGGATACCTGGACCTTCGCTGCCACCGCCGCCAAAAGGGCAGCCCCAGGCGTAAGTGGACCCCCCAGCCTGGGGCGACTAGCTGGGTCCTCCGAACAGCGGGCTGATACCCCAGGGCCATTCCTGCTACCAGTCAAACTCCGTCTGCCTGACGAACGCTGGCTGTTCGTGTATGCCATGCTGGACTCGGGAGCGGCCCACTGTTTTATAGATGCCGCCTTTGTGAAGCAGCACCAGATCCCTGTGCAGACAAAAGGGATTCCGTCGCTGGTGGAGGCTATTGACGGGCGCCTCCTCCGTTCTGGCCCCGTCACCCAGGAGACCTGTCCCATCACCTTCCACGTCCAGCAGCACCAAGAACAGCTGCGGTTTGATGTCGCCCGCATGCCTCGCTTCCCGCTGATTCTAGGCCTTTCCTGGCTGAAGCTGCACAACCCCATCGTGGACTGGGCCCAGCAGGAACTACGCTTCCGAGACCCATGCCCCCATCTGACTCCTCCCACCACTCTAGCAGCTGGCATCCCGAGTGGTGGTCCTCAGCTCCCTCAGAAGTATGTGGACTTTGCTGATGTCTTCGAAGAGACAGGAGCTGATCAGCTTCCCCCTCACCGGCCCTACGACTGTGCCATTGATTTGGTACCTGGGGCACCACTCCCGGTGGGGCGTCTGTACCCAATGTCGGAGCCGGAGTTGGCAGCTCTGCGAGACTTCCTGGACAAGAACCTGAAACGCGGATTCATCCGACCCTCAACCTCTCCCCTATCTGCTCCAGTGCTCTTCGTGAAGAAGAAAAGTGGGGAGCTCCGGCTGTGCAATGACTACCGGGCCCTGAACAAGATCACCATCCGCGACCGGTACCCTCTACCACTGATCCCTGAACTCTTGGATCGCCTAAAGGGGGCCCAAATCTACACCAAGCTGGACCTCCGTGGAGCGTACAATTTGGTGCGCATACGGCCCGGAGACGAATGGAAGACCGCGTTTGGGACCCGATACGGGCAGTACGAGCACCTGGTAATGCCCTTCGGACTGACCAATGCCCCCGCTGTCTTCCAGAGGTTCATGAATGACATATTCCGGGACCTGCTCGACCGCTTCGCGATCATATACCTGGATGACGTCCTAATTTACTCCCGCAATCCTGCCCAGCACGCCGAGCACGTCCGCCAGGTCCTGCAGCGCCTACGAGCCCATGGTCTCTACGCCAAGCTGGAGAAGTGCGACTTCGACCTGCGCTCCGTCGAGTTCCTTGGGCACATCGTGTCACCGCAGGGGATCCTCATGGACCCGAAAAAAGTAGAAGCGGTCCTGACCTGGCAGGCTCCTCAGAATCGCAAAGACCTGCAGCGGTTCCTCGGTTTTGCCAACTACTATCGGCAATTCATCCCGGCCTACGCATCCCTGACCACACCCCTGACTCAACTACTCCGCCCCAAAGAACCCTTCCACTGGTCCCCAGAGGCCGATAACGCCTTCTCCACCCTGAAGACTCGCTTTGCCACCGGGCCACTCCTGAGATACCCCGACCCCCAGCTTCCCTTTACGGTGGAAGCTGATGCCTCCAACGTGGCCCTGGGAGCAGTGCTGTCCCAGCGCGAGGAGCCGTCCCAGCCACTACAGCCCTGCGCCTATTACTCGCGGCAGCTCACTGCTGCAGAGAGGAACTATACCATCTGGGAGAGGGAGTTGCTCGCGATCAAGGCGGCGTTTGAGGTTTGGCGACATTACCTCGAAGGGGCTCGCCACCCTGTTCAAGTGCTCACCGATCACCGGAACTTGGAACACCTCCAGACCACCCGCCGTCTCAACCAGCGCCAGATCCGGTGGTCCCTATTCTTCTCTCGCTTCGACTTCCGGATCTCCTACATCCCCCATACCCAGAACCGGAAAGCAGACGCGCTCTCCCGGAAACCGGAATACGCCCCTGCCTCAACTGAGACCGCGCCCGCTGCTCCAATCCTGCCGCCCTCAGTATTTGCAGCCACCTCCACTTCACCAGCACTCGTGGAGGACATTCGGGCTAGCCAGGCCAATGATCCCTGGGTCCAGCAACACCTCCAGGCTCTCCAAGATGACCCAACAGGGGAGTTCACGACTCGAGGCGGCCTCTTGCTACACCGCGAACGCCTCTATGTGCCGCCCGGGCCCTTGCGGGCAGAAGTGCTACGCCTGACCCACGACTCGTTACCCGCCGGGCACTTTGGACAGCATAAGACCACCCACTTGCTGACAAGGGAATTCTGGTGGCCACGAGTTCGCGCTGATGTTGCCCGCTATGTCAGCTCCTGTGACGTCTGCCGACGGGCCAAAGACATCCCAGCCAAACCCTCAGGGTTGCTGCAGCCCTTGCCCACATCTTCAGGACCCTGGGATACCATCTCGATGGACTTCATCACGGAACTTCCACGCTCCAAGGGTCAGACTTGTATCTGGGTGGTCGTCGACCTATTTACCAAGATGGCCCACTTTGTTCCGTGCCCAAAACTCCCCACAGCTCAGGAGACGGCCCAGCTTTACCTGCAACACATCTTTCGTCTGCATGGACTCCCAGCCCATCTGATCTCCGATCGGGGCCCTCAGTTCTCCTCTCGGTTCTGGCAAGCCCTCCATTCCAGCCTGGGTACTCGAGTGCACCTGTCCTCGGCCTACCACCCACAGACAGATGGCCAGACAGAGCGCACCAATGCCACGCTAGAGCAATATCTCCGCTGTTACACCTGTTACCAGCAGGATGACTGGACCACTCTATTGCCCCTAGCGGAGTTTGCATACAACAACGCGGTCCATTCATCCACCCAAATGACCCCGTTTGCTGCAACCTACGGGTACCACCCTCGGTTCTTCCCAGCGATCCTACCACCCACGAATGTCCCCGCCGTCGATGCCTACCTGCAAGAACTCCGTGCCAGCCAAGACTTGCTCCGAGAGCAGCTACAGCAAGCCAAGGAGGCATATAAACGGGCTGCGGACCGAAAGAGGCAAGAAGGCCCTCCAGTGCAGCCGGGGGATCAGGTGTGGCTCTCAACTCGCTACCTGCGCCGGCCTGGTCGGTCTCACAAGCTGGATGCACGGTTCATTGGACCCTACCCCGTCGTTGAACAAATAAACCCCGTCGCCTTCAGGCTCCAGTTGCCACCCCACCTCCGCATTCACCCCGTGTTTCATCGCTCCCTCCTTGTTCCGGCTGCACCCCCTGACCCAGCTCGGACTCCTTCCCCACCGCCGCCACAACCAGTGTTGGTGGATGACGAGGAAGAATATGAGGTGCGCCAGATCCTGGACTCCCGGTACCATCGTGGAGGCCTCCAGTACCTGGTGGACTGGGAGGGATACGGCCCAGAAGACCGGTCTTGGGAGCCCGAGGACAATCTTCATGCCCCGGACTTGGTGCACCAGTTCCACAACGACCACCCCGACCTTCCAGGTCCCTCGACGGAGGGGGGCCCTGGGGGGGGGGATAGTGTCATGGGTGCTGGGGACCCTTCAGAGGAAGTTGAGTCTGATGAGGAAACTGTGCCCCTGCCACCTGCACCAGTGCCCCTGCCTCCTGCTGGAGAAGATCCCAGCCCCCCTGCCTCGCCCTCTCGGGTGGCTCGTGTGCGTGACCGCCTCCGGCAGGACCTCAGGGATCGGAGGAGGGCGGCACGCTCACAAGCAAGACGCTCCCTGAGCCCTGAGTTCTGAGAGGATTCTGGCCCTTCTAAGAGCAAGGATGCTTGAGTGGTAACAGGATCCTGGCTGCCTCCCTGAGCCAGCAATTAGCCCAAACGGGCAACAGCCAGCAGAGGGCTATATAGCTGTGGGCTTTGGGAGGAAGCTTTGTGGAAGCAACTAGTCATCTCCCTGACATTCTAGCATCCACTCCGGCTTGACTTTGGTTCCTGACTCCCTGACTTTGGCTTTGGACTTCTGGACTCCCTGACCTCGGCTTCTGGACCTCGGACCTGCGATACTTCTACAGTGATTCGGATTTGGCGCCTCGGACCCTCCTGCTTACTGGCTACAGACCTCGGACTGCCTCTGGACTTTGCCTGACCCGGCCCCAGCCGTGACACTAATGTAGCCAATCTTCCAAGTGCTTACAAGGCTCTTTTTTGTAAGCTCTTGGAGGATTGGCTACATCAGGGGTGTGTGGCCTAATATGCAGAGGAGCTTCTCCTAGAATTCCACCCCTGATCACTGCCATTAGAAACAAGCTGAGCTGAATGGCATAGGGTTGCTCAGTCTCTGGGGCCACCAGTATCAGGAATTTCATCTTGTAGATCAGTGTGAGTTGGGTACTTGGGTGCCTGCTGGTGGTAGATCCTGAGACAAGTGGAAGTGGCCTGCCATGATCCCTCCACCATAGCCATTTCTGCTATGCATGCCAGCCTCCAGATGAGACCTGGGGATCTCTTGGAATTTCAGTTCATCTCCAGACTACAGAGATCAATTCCCCTGGAGAAAATAGATGCTTTGGAGGGTGGATGCTGTGGCATTGTGCCCTACTGAAGTCCCTCTCTTCTCCAGGCTCCATCCCCAAATCTCCAAGACTTTCCCAACCTAGATCTGGCATCTGTAACCCGCCCCCCCCCCCAATCTCTGATTGGTGACTGGGGGGCGGGGAACGTGGCAAGTCTAACTTCTGCCCAACTTCTGATTTGTGCAAGGAGGTGGGGCAACACTCCTGTTCCTTACAGTTCTGTGCCCTTTGACTTGCTAGGCTCCACCCTTCATCCTGTTCAGGAGCATATGGAGGGACACTCAGATGCGTTTCCCCCAAAGGCTGTTTTGGAGCCTTTTCATATTACCTTTCTAAACTGGAAGGTATTTGGTATTGGCCCATCATTAAGTAAACCAGTAAAGGGACGGGGTTTTCACACAGCGATTTCCCTTTCAGTAATAAGCCATCTCTGAAGTGCTGTGTCATTTTAAATTGCGCTGCTTTCTTTTCCCACCCTTTTTCATCCCGCACGCAATCTTCTTCAGAGGTCTGGTAGGCTTCCCAACCCTCCCGCCCTGGCGGGGGACCCCAGGATTTCCACCCTCTTCCCCCGCTCCCCCAAAAAACGGAAGCGGGGGGAAAGGGGGAAAACGAGATCCAGAGAGCTGCACGGTGGCAGAAGCGCTCCCCGCCCAGGCCTGCAAAGGAGCGGCGTCCCCGGGGGCCGCATGCGGGCCTGGCTGGCTCCCGAGAGCGGGAGGCTCCGGCGCTGCTGCCTCCCTCCGCGGCGGCTCCAGCGACACTGAGCCCAGGCGAGCCGGCTGGGCGGCGCGCGCGCTTCCAGGCGCCAGGCACACGCGGCTGGGCCACGCCCACCATTATCCCCAGGCCGCGGTTGCCCCGGCAACGCCACGAAGCGTCTTTGCCTCGCGGCCCCGCCCGCACCTGATGGGCAGGGCCTCTGGAGCCACGCGGCGCCTTCGTGGCAAAATTCGAAGCAGCGAAAGAGGACGGAAGAGGAGCACCGGCGCGCTCAGAAGACTACAAGGACCGGCAAGCACCGCGACAGCGAGGAGCGCCGTGAGTTGTAGTCTGCGATCCCTATTGGCATTGAATGGCTTCTGTGTGAAACGAAACTGCTCTCTCTTATAGAACAGAATCTGGGTCCAGGGGCACCTTTATGACCAACGAAGATTTTTTCTGCCGAAGATTTTTTCTCCCCGGCGCCGTTTCCCCCCCTCCTCCCTAGCTCCACCCCAGTGTCTCCTGGCTCCACCCCCAAAGTCCCCAGATATTTCTGGGGTTGGACTTGGCAACCCTAAGGTCTGGGGGTTCTGGGATGTTCTACTGGAAACACAATGGCACTGAAACCGGGTGGCAAATTGGCTTAATAGTGCCACCATTGGGATGCCCGGCCTCCATAACCTGTTTCAGCACCATAGCGCTCCCAATAGAACATTAAAAGAAAAGGGAAATCGTGCACACAGGGCGAAAAACAGCATGGAAAATCTCATTGCAGGAAGCGCTACAGGGCATTTTACACAGCGATTTCAAAGTGGAAGGAAAGGCTTGAAACCAGAAGAAAGCCAGTTTTTGTTAACAATAACTTGGGCACCCTTCCTGAATGGGACAGGAGTGGGATTGTGTGAAAAGGTAAATAAATTCCACTAGCAGCCGGTTACTAAAACAGGTCTGTCTGAAATGATCAGGGAAGAAAAGAAAAACATTAATAACCAGTTACTAGAGCGGAATAGATAGGCTGTGTGAAAAGGGCCTTGGTTTCCCAGTCCACCCTTGTGGCTTGGCGTGGTGTCAGCACTCAGAGTTGCATATGGGGCAAGGGGGGTGGGGGATGAGAAAGCATTGTTAAATTGTTTTTTTCTGGGGGGGAGAGAGTTATAGCACATTGTTTCAATTACTCCTCTCGCCTCTTTTCTTTCGACTGCATTTCCTTTTCAAAACCGCAAAGAGAAATAGAAAAAATTAAATCACGCTAAATGAAATCTGCTTGGCCTTTCTTGAAGCACTGCTAATCTTTCTCATTTTTTTGCAGGGGGGGGGGAGTTGCTTGGCAGGAAATTTGCACATTGGTGCTAACTGACATCTCAAATAATGTAAACTCTTATTTCCTCTGCAGCTGGCTGAGAGTTTAGTCTTCAGGACCCAATCAGGAGAAATCTGGCATGGGATGTTACAGCTGCTATTTGATTTTGCATTTTTAGGACAGCTCTCATTTCTTGCAAACTGGGGAAGAAATACCCAAATGGGATGTCGATGCCATTCACCAGTGGCCTGAAGCACGAATGCCACCAGTTAGGCAGAACTAGTAGGCTTTGCTATGGCACTGAGCCAAACCTGCGCCTTGAATACTGTATTGCTGCCTATAGATTAGGTGCTAATGCCAATAAATACAAAAGGCATCTATATACAAAGTAGTGTTGCAGGTTCAGGCTTACAAGAAAATAATGTTGGCAATGTACAACATACAACGTGTGTGAATATAAATTTTTCAAGTGTGCATAAAAATGTATTGCTGCCTATTAGGGACAAGATGCTCCTAAAGCAGATGGGAAGCATCCCTGCCACCATCTGTGCTAGAGTGGCAGTGTTTCATGTTCAAGACATAATTCATCCTTACCAGGGCATTTTTTGTAGCTGGAACGCCTTTGCATATTAGAACACACCCAAGAGCTTACAAGGCTCTTATTACAGGGTCTACTGTAAGCTCTTGGAGGAATCGAATTGGCTACATCAGGGGTGCGTGGCCTAATATGCAAAGGAGTTCCTGCTACAAAACAAAACCCTGATCCTTGCCAATGGGATTGGCCCACCAGCACTCAAATCCTCCTCCCCAGTTCTCTGTCAAAACAGATGTTGACATCCACCAGAACATTTTTTTTTCCTTTTCCTTTGTATACAGCTGAGTAAGAAAGTGGTCTTTATTACATAACGCAGGACAGGGTTTTTAAAATTGCCATGATACCTCTTCAAAACAAAGAAATAATGGGCTCTAGTTAACCTGGGTTTGCCAGCCTCCAGGTGGGGCCTGGAGATCTGCTGGAATTACAACTGATCTCCAGACGACAGAGATCAGTTCCCCCTGGAAACGATGTCTGCTTTGGAGGATGGACTCGATCCCATTATATCCTGCTGAGGCCTTTCTCCCCAAACCCTGCAGGAAATGGATGCTTTGGAGAGGGAGTTCTAAATGTCCAGGAATTTCTCAGCTCAGAGCTGGCAACAGTCAGGCTGAGTTCTTCCCCTACAGATTTTTGGGAAGGATGAAAAGCTGGTCACCATCTCACCTTCTGAAATTGGCTAATGCCTGACCTCTCTCTCTCTCCTAGATCTTTGGAGAGGTCAAGAAAGTGCCTTTCACAATGTAACAACTAAGTTTGCAGGTAGCTTCTTGAAGGGCCTGCAGGTTCCCACTTTTAGGGTTACCAACTCCAGCTTGAGAAATTCCTGGAGATCTGGGGGCAGAGTTTGGGGAAGGAGCTCAGAGCTGATGCAATTCTGTAGAGTCTACCATCCGAAGCGACCATTTTCTCCAGGGGAACTGATCTCTGGGAAACCTGGAGCTTGGCAACCTACAATGCCTGGGCCCTTGCAGGGTGTGAGACACCAGCAGCCCCAGAGAAGATGTTTGAAAATCCTGCCCATGATGCCCATGGCTGTCTGACTCCACCACCATGTATTCTTTTCACTTGTTTGGCAGGCTACAGCATATGTTCCAAAAGCAGCATGCCAAAGGCTAAATCTTGTGGGCAGCAGATAGACCTCCTGACTTTCTAGC
The DNA here is from genome assembly GCF_032191835.1 of Heteronotia binoei. NCBI lineage: Eukaryota > Metazoa > Chordata > Lepidosauria > Squamata > Gekkonidae > Heteronotia > Heteronotia binoei. The sequence goes on from NC_083232.1 coordinate 30,272,051, forward strand.
CCTTTGGAAAAGCTGGTCTGGATTAGCCTGCCGCTATGCAGGGTAATCAGAGACTCTGGCAAGGTTCATGGGCTGAGCCCATCATGAAGCCTGTAGCCATCTGAAGCCCTGTCTGGCATGGCTGCTGGTCAAACACAATGGCCCTTTGCTCAGCAGCTAATTGCCTTGGGCGTGCCTAGCCGCCAGTTGCCAAGCACACAGCTTTATGTAAGTGCTTCATTGCACAAGCAGCGTTATGTTTTCAGACAAGGGTGTCGGTTTTCTCTTCTTTTGCTTTTCATTAGAGACTTTCCCGTCTTAATGATATCCTGAACGGCATCCAAAAAGACCTCTTGACAGAATCGCTGTTGCGAATGTGAACACACCCAAACAGATTGCTCTCTGGCAAGCCCACATGGTGGAATCTGAATTGTACAGGAAAAGCCTCATGTGGGAAACCAGCCCTCCCCCCAGCTAGACTTCAGGACCTTGAAGCCCTGCTGCGTTCTATGAGAGACACTTGTGTACAGGGAGAACTTTCCCATTGCAATTAATGACAGGTAAATATGTTTATCTTTAGCTGGTACCTGAAATTTGGGATCACAAAGAGACCCCATTTCTGCTCCTGGACTCTTATTCAACTCTTTTGCATCGCAGTAACTGCACGGTGATTTTGTTCTTCATGTTAGTATTTTTGACCCTTCACTGTTTCCGTAGTCAGAGGGCTCATTCACATGATGCTCTCACTGGGTAGGTGCTGTAGCTATATTGTATCTGAGCAACCGATGAGCAGACTAAGGTATATTTTTTATTCTACTTGTGTTTGTTTATTGATATCCTGCCTTTCACCTCAGTGGAGACCCAAAGTGGTTTACATCATTCTCCTGCCTTCTGTTTTATCCTCACAACAGTCCTGCGAGGCAAGTTAGGCTGAGCGTGTGACTGGCCCAAGGGCACCCATTCAGCTTCCATGGCAGAGTAGGGTTTCGAACCTGGGCTTCCCAGATCCTAGTCTGGCACTTGAACCACTGCTGTTGTGCTGAATCAGAGCCCATTGTGTGACTTTGTGGGAAGGAAAAGGACCCTGCCCCCCCCCTTTCCAGCTAGCTGACGGCCTCTGCCCTTGTGCATCCCTGGCAGCCCATCACCCCACAAGTAGGGTTGCCAGCTCTGGGATGGGAAATACCTGGAGATTTAGAGGGTGGAGCCTAACAGGGGCAGAGTTTGGGGAGGGGAGAGACTTCTATGGGATACAATGCCAAAGTGGCCATTTTCCCCTGGCGAACTGATCTCTGTTGCCTGGAAATCATATATGAGTGTGTGTGTGTGGGGGGGAGGAACCTCCAGCCACCCCCTGGAGGTTGGCAACCCAATTTAAAGTACCCTCTGCACTGCAGTAGAATCTGTTGGTTGGCTGGGATGTGAAGGGTATTCAGAACACAGCATTGCCCCCCTGTTCAGATCCCCTCTGGCTGAATATAGCTCCCAATGTTGACGGCTGTAACTAATAACAAATATCCCTTGTTGTTTTCCAGGCAGAAGTTTTAAGTCAGGCCTTAAAGTGGGGCCAACAGAGCCGTTAGCAACACGGAGCGGCTGTGAGCTCATTGGCTAATTCATCCACCTCCGTTCCTCCAGGCCTACATGATGCCCCTCCAGTCCCCAAGGAGAAGCGTCACTCGGTATAGAGCAGGTGTTCTCAGACGCCAGGATGCGGGCCAAGGCTGCTCAAAGAACAAAGTCAACCTGTCAATAGTCGTGACGTGCATTGCTCCAGGGACGTTAAAACTGCATTCTGACATAGATGTTGCAAAGTGGGCTAATCTCAGAGAGAAAATATTTTTATAGAGAGGAATGCTGTTGGATGCCCGCTGTGACATAGTCCTTTCTCACTTGTGTGGAATGAGGCTGACTTGTAACATGTCCAGATTCATTGGGGGTGCATTTAAGTGTTGCACCAGGGTTGCCAAATCTCTCATGTTCACTGGTGGGATGGGGGGGGGGGAGTTGGGGTGCCAGCTCCAGGTTTGAGGATGGAACCTGGGGAGCACAAAGACTCAGTGAGGCACAATGCCATAGAGTCCACCCTCCAAAGCCTCAATTTTCTCCAGGGGAACTGATCTCTGTAGTCTGGAGATAAACTGTAATTCCGTGGGATCTCCAGGCCCCACCAGGAGGCTGGCATCCCTCTCAGCACATACAGGCCGTTTTCCCACTCACGTTTTACTGGCGCCACGACCATCCTGACGCCGGCGAATCTGCCTGGATTTCGCAACAGAAGCGCCGGCGCTCCCAGAAGCGCCGGCGCTTTCCGTCGCTAAGCCAGCGCAAACGTTTTCCTGCATCTTTGCGATTTCCGTTTGCGCTGGCTTAGCGACGGAAGTAGCCGGCGCTTCTGGGAGCGCCGGAGCTTCTGATGCGAAATCCAGGCAGATTCGCCGGCGTCAGGATGGTCGTGGCGCCAGTAAAACGTGAGTGGGAAAACGGCCACAGAGAAAGCACAACTTCTTGCACCACCCCTAGAGGCAAACAAAAGGCAACTCTCAAAAGTGAATCATGATCATTTCTGTGTGTCGGAACAAAGATCTCAGCTTGTTTGTTAAGCAGAGGTTTTAAGTCAGGTCCGGAAACGGATAGTAGTCCAAAGGCACACTAAAGGATGAAAATGTTAGCAGCAAAAACAAACAAAAAACCCCAATCTGTTCACATTTCTGGCAGCTGCCTGCCTGCCTGCCTCCTTTTTTATTACTCTGCAAGGGAGCTGGTGTGATTGAGTGGGTTGGAGTACAAGGAGATGTGACACATCACACATGGACACACACATGAAGCTGCCTTATATGGAGGTCTGTGTTGTCCTCTCAGACTGGCAGCAGCTCTCCAATGTCTCATGCTGAGGTCTTTCACATCACCAACCTCCTGGTCCCTTAGCCCGATCTTTTTGAAACTTGGGAAGTTTCTTGCGGGGAGACACCAGATGCTAAGCTGAGAACATGGTGCCTCTGCCTCAAAAAACAGTCTCCCCAGAGCCCCAGATACCCATAGGGCTGCTAAGTCCCTGGTTTGGGTGGAGGTTCTCCTGCCCAGAAGGTTTCCAACCCACCGACCCACACTGGGCCAGAGGGGGCGAACCTCCCCTGACGTCACTGGCATGGTGACATCACCCGTGAGTGATGTCATCATGCCGTCGACATCGTGCGCCTGCTGCTCTAGGCATTTCTGGGAAAACAATGGTTTTTCCAGATGCTCTAGCAATTTGGGAGGGAAAACTCTATGGTACAATAGGTACCATAGTTTTTCCCTCCCAAAATGCTAGAGCATCCGAAAAAACCATAAGTTTTCCCAAAACGCCTAGAGCGGCTGGCATGTGATGTTGCCAGCGTGATGACATCACTCGTGGGTGACATCATCATGCTATGCACGCAAGCATATATGAAACAACCCCCCCCCTCCGGAGGCTGGGGGGAATTGGCAACCCTAGATTGCCAATGAGGGAACTGGCAGAATAATAATAATAGATACCCATGAATCGATTCTCCATTATACCCTATGGGGACCAGTCTCCACAGAGTATAATGGAGTGTTCAATGGACATTTCCCAACCACCTTTCACTTTTTGCTAACCCTGAAACAGGGAGAGGGCCTCCAAACCGGGGGATTCCCTGCTCCCAACTGGGGATTGGCAACCGTACATCCTTATACAGGTGTTTGGCAAGGCTGGAGAGGTTCAGATCTTTGGTGTGAACAGTGGGGCCTTTGGCTTGCACCTTGAGGCCATAAGTAAATTGAGCCAGCAGAATCAGGACTAGTCCAAGGTGCGGCATATTGTACTGTTTCATTCTTTCTGAGAGGATAGGGTTGCTGTATGCCTCTGTGAGCACTCCAGTGGCTGGCAGCGGAATTTTTAAAAATGCCATCAAAAATGGTTGGACACCAATTTAAAAACAAAACAAAACCAGAAGTGACATCATAGCTCCCCAGGAACCACAAAAACATTATAGTGAAACCACAGAATGCCAGGTCTCATTGGAGGCTGAGGGAAGCAGGCAAGGTAACCCTGGGAGTTTATTAAACAGCACCCTAGTTTTAATCAAGTAGGACCCCAAATTTGGTATGGGAATGGGAAGGTACCTCTTCCTTTCGAGGATGCTGCAAGACTTCTTGAGCTAATGCCTGTGAAGTTGCCTGTAGTCTAGGAAGCATTACAGAAATGCTAAGCATTTCCTCTGCCAGCTTTGGCTTCTATATGTGTGAGGGAGGCAGAAAGAAAAGCAGCTTGTCTCTACTGCATGTGTGCATGAACTTTCACGCAGTGCACACTCTGTCATTTCATCCACAGCAGTCACGGAGGCCAGGGGTTGTGGCTCACTGACAGAGCATCTGCTTGGTATGCAGAAGGTTCTGAGTTCACTTCTCAGCATCTCCGGTTAAAAGAAACAGGTAGCAGGTGATATGAAAGTCACCAGAGAGTCTGCAGAGCTCCTGCTAGTCCATGAAAGCAGTACTGACTTGATAGACTGTTGGTTGGGCAACTAGGTTTTACTAGCATATCTTTCAAGTCACCGCTTTGGCTTTTAACTGCATGGAGGATACAGAAGGAGGCTCTTCAAGCACACTTTATCAGAGGGACAGGCTCAGGCACTGAGCTTTGGTATGAGAACTGGGGTGTTATACAGGTTTCCCTCTTGAGAGCCAGTTTGGTGTAATGTTTAAGTGCATGGACTCTTATCTAGATAGTATGGAAAGTCCTTTGTAGGCAGATGTAGACTAGCCATTTAACTTACAGGGGAAACTGGTGTGGACCAGTCTCCAGTGGACTGGAGAGCTGCTGGTGGCCAGAGGAAAGCCAAAAGTCCCAGCAACTCTACAGCGCCTCAGGTGCAGCTTGTCCTGCCCCATCATCAACCATGGCAATTTGCATTAGCGCACCAGCTGTTTCCTCCTTCACAGCTTCCTTGGGGGATGATGTAGCAGGTGAGCAAATGTGTGTTGTTTTCCCACCACCACCACCAAGCTGAGTGGCCCTGCATGCTGGCTTGTAGTGCAGCCACTAGAGCCAATCATAATAAATGGAAATCACCAGAAACAATCTAACTTTCACAAAACAGTGTACAAATATATTTAGTGCAAACTGAATTGAACAAAAAGAACAGAACACTGAGTATACAGTATGAATAATAGGGTGGCCAGACCGTCCCGGGTGCCCAGGAATGTCCCGGTTCTGGCTCCCTATTCCCGGCTCCCGGGCTGGCTATACCGGGACCATTTAGAGGTCCCGGTTTAGCCAGCCCCGGAGGCGGTGGGCCGCGGGCGGGGAAGGCGGCGAGTGAGGGAGGGAGTGTCCCTGCGCGTGCGCAGGGACGCTCCCTCACTCACTCGCCGCCTTCCCTGCCCGCGTGCGGGGCCCGGCGGCGGTGGTGGAGGCCTCTCCGCGGCCTCTGCTGGTCGCTGGAAGCCCTCCAGAGACTCTGGTGGGCCTACAGCGACCAGCGGAGGCCGCGGAGCAGCCGGCGCTGGTCCCGGAAGGCCTTCCAGAGACTCTGGAGGGCCTTCCGGGACCAGCGCCCACCAGCGAAGGCCTCTCCGCGGCCTCCGCTGGTCGCTGGAGGCCCTCCAGAGACTCTGGAGGGCCTCCAGCGACCAGCGGAGGCCGCGGAGAGGCCGCGGAGCAGCCGGCGCTGGTCCCGGAAGGCCTTCCAGAGACTCTGGAGGGCCTTCCGGGACCAGCGCCCACCAGCGAAGGCCTCTCCGCGGCCTCCGCTGGTCGCTGGAGGCTCTCCAGAGACTCTGGAGGGTCTCCAGCGACCAGCGGAGGCTGCGGAGCAGCCGGCGCTGGTCCCAGAAGGCCTTCCAGAGACTCTGAAGGGCCTTCCGGGACCAGCGTCCACCAGCGAAGGCCTCTCCGCGGTCTCCGCTGGTCGCTGGAGGCCCTCCAGAGACTCTGGAGGGTCTCCAGCGACCAGCGGAGGCTGTGGAGAGGCCGCGGAGCAGCCGGCGCTGGTCCCGGAAGGCCTTCCAGAGACTCTGGAGGGCCTTCCGGGACCAGCGCCCACCAGCGAAGGCCTCTCCGCGGCCTCCGCTGGTCGCTGGAGGCCCTCCAGAGACTCTGGAGGGCCTCCAGCGACCAGCGGAGGCCGAGGAGAGGCCGCGGAGCAGCCGGCGCTGGTCCCAGAAGGCCTTCCAGAGACTCTGGAGGACCTTCCAGGACCAGCGCCCACCAGCGAAGGCCTCTCCGCGGCCTCCGCTGGTGGCTGGAGGCCCTCCAGAGACTCTGGAGGGTCTCCAGCGACCAGCGGAGGCCGCGGAGCAGCCGGCGCTGGTCCCGGAAGGCCTTCCAGAGACTCTGGAGGGCCTTCCGGGACCAGCGCCGACCAGCGAAGGCCTCTCCGCGGCCTCCGCTGGTCGCTGGAGGCCCTCCAGAGACTCTGGAGGGCCTCCAGCGACCAGCGGAGGCCGCGGAGAGGCCGCGCAGCAGCCGGTGCTGGTCCCAGAAGGCCTTCCAGAGACTCTGGAGGGCCTCCAGCGACCAGCGCCGACCCGCGGAGGCCGTGGAGAGGCCGGCGCTGGTCGCTGGAGGTCCTCCAGAGACCAGCGGAGGCCCTCCCCGGCCTCCGCAGCCGCCGCCAGCCTCGCCAGCAGCACCAGCCGCCAGGAGGAGAGGCCGTCACCTGCCCTGGAAGAAGGTAAGCAGGGAGGGTGGGGGCCGAAAGCGGGGGGGGCTGGCGGGAGGGGGCGGTCTTCCTTCCCTCCCCCCTCCCTTCCTTTCTTCCTTCCTTCCTTCCTTCCTTCCTTCCTTCCTTCCTTCCTTCCTTCCTTCCTTCCTTCCTTCCTTCCTTCCTTCCCTCCCTCCCTCCTCCCTTCCTTCCTTCCTTCCCTCCCTCCTCCCTTCCTTCCTTCCCTCCCTCCTCCCTCCCTCCCTTCCCTCCCTCCCTCCCTTCCTTTCTTCCTTCCTTCCTTCCTTCCTTCCTTCCTTCCTTCCTTCTTCCCGTCCCTGTGGCATCGGTCCCATCGTTGTAGGGCCCAGGGGGCTGGCGCAGCGGCCCGCTGAAGCAGCCTGTCGGTCACTTCCGGGTTCCTGTCCTGCATCTTGACCTGTGTTATTAGTGACAGGCTGCTTCGGCGGGCCGCTGCGCCGGCCACCTGGGTCCCACAATGATGGGACCGATGCCACAGGGACGGGCTCGAAACACTCTATAACCCCTCAAAAGAACAGCAGTCTAGCTCTCTTCCCCCGAGCCCTGCCGCCATAAGCCTCAAGGGGGCTCATTTTGCGGCATCTCCCGGCAGGAGGGTGGCACTCGCACGGGACACATATCAAATGAAAGAGGGGTCGCAGGGCGGAGAAACAGCCGGCGGAGGGAGTCGGGAGACCACCCCACTGGGGGATCCACACCCTGAAAGTGATGAAGGTGGCACAGATAGAGCCAACAGAGCAAATAGGACAAAATAAATAGGCTGTATTATGCAGCACAGTTGAGAAAGTGCCTTATCCCATATACTGATGAAGTATATACAGGATTTGAGAACAAAATTGTTTCCGGCGGTGATATTTGGGGGATTTTTGGGGACGTCACAGGAAGTGCTGTGAAGTCACTTCCTGTTTCCGGCAGTGGCATTTGGGGGAAGTGATGTCACAGGATGTGATGTCACTTCCCGTTTCCGGCAGGCAACGCGGGGAAATGATGACACAGGAAATGGTGTCACTTCCTGTTTCCGGCGGTGGCATGACATCACCGGAAGTGACGTCACTTCCTGTTTCCGGCGACGTGCGCACTTCGCGCGCGCACCCCTGCCTCCCCCCTTCCCCCCCAAGGTGTCCCTGGCTGGCCTTCAGACATTATGGTCACCCATTGAATAATGTCCCCACAAAGTCTTTCCACAGCCTGAAAGTCGGCTTCTTCTGATAGACACAGGGGTGGGCAAAATCCTTTGAACTCAGCGTTCAACTCCAAATGGCACGGAGAAAGTAAGGAGGAACCGCTTATTGCAGGACTCCTCGTGATTTCAACAGAATATACTTCATCAGCCTCCTTCTCTTGCAGCATCTGTAGAAGAGCAGCACCTGTAGAAGAGCATGCATTAATCCATGTGTAAAGAGCATTTAGTTAAGGCTCCGTATAACATCGAGAGAAGGAGGTTGATGAAGTATATTCTGTTGAAATTGTGAGGAGTCCTGCAATAAGCGGTTCCTCCTAACTTTCTCTGTGCCATTTGGAGTTGAACACTGAGTTCAAAGGATTTTGCCCACCCCTGTGTCTATCAGAAGAAGCCGACTTTTAGGCTGTGGAAAGATTTTGTGGGGACATTATTCATACTGTATACTCAGTGTTCTGTTCTTTTTGTTCAATTCAGTTTGCACTAAATATATTTGTACACTGTTTTGTGAAAGTTACATTGTTTCCAGTGATTTCCTTTTATTATCCATTGAGTACACCGGTTCCAGTTGTGTTTATCATCACTAGAGCCAATCAGCCTGGCTTGTTCCAGGGCCATTTTTGCTTCCTAGCCCACTTCTGCTGGTAAGCCTCACATAACAGGAGTATGTTGTATGAAATTTCCTTCCTTCCTTCCTTCCTTCCTTCCTTCCTTCCTTCCTTCCTTCCTTCCTTCCTTCCTTCCTTCCTTCCTTCCTTCCTTCCTTCCTTCCTTCCTTCCTTCCTTCCTTTTCCTCTTCACTTTTCTAGGATTTTGGCACTCTTGCAGTCACATTAGAGAAAGGAGGAGGAGAAGATTGGATTTATACCTCACCCTTCACTCGGAGTCTCAGAGTGGCTTACAATCTCCTCCCTTTCCTTTCCCCGCAACAGACACCCTGTGAGGTAGGTGGGGCTGAGAGAGCTCTTGAGAGAACTGTGACCCAAGATCAGCCAGCTGGTGGCACGTGGAGAGGGGGGAATAAAACCCAGTTCTCCAGATTAGAGTCTACTGCTCTTAACTACTATGCCACACTGGCTTTCTTTGAGAGTTAAGGAATACAGAACCAAATCTCCCGCATATAGTTAGAGTGGCTCCAGGTTGGGAAACTCTGGAATATTTGGGGGTGCAGCCTTGGGGAAGGTGATATTTGGGGAGCGGTGGGACCTCAGCAGGGCATAAAGCCACAAATGCCACCCTCCAAAGCAGCCGTTCCCTTCAGGGGAACTGATCTCTGTCATTTGGAGACCAGTTGTAATAGGAGATCCGCAGGCCCCACCTGGAAGTTGGCAATCTGAGCATAGAAAATGGAGTTAGCCCAGTTTGGATTTCAACCAGGAAAACTCCTTGAGCTGTGGCAATGCCTTGTCTCAAGACAGCAATCCAAGCAGAGAGTCAGGCAAATGAAGGATAAGCTGGAAACTTCACAGGGCAAACTCACTGCAGAGAAATTTAACAGATTCCAGAATGTCTGAAGGAAAGCAAACGTACAGGCCTCAGAGCCAGAGTGCAGCTCATGACAACACCTTCACAAACATCTCAGACATTTGTTTCCTTTTGTGCAGCCTCACGTGGCCCCAAAGCGAGGCACCAACAGACACATAAGGCCTTTATTTTTTAAGCAGAGCCATATGAGGGAATTTCAGCACAACAGTGGGCTGGAGCTCAACCCTGGACTGGAAATGAAAAATTGCTCCATAGCAAACAGGGAAGAGTGAGAAACAGACGAGGAACAGAGTGGCGACCTGGAGCTAGAGCCGTCGGGGGCATCATCATGACCATTTTTCAAATATGGCCAGGAATGTTCAGTCCCCTGCTGGTTCGGCTTGTGGTCTGTTGACCAGTTGTGATCAGCACGGCTGAATGTTTGACAAGTTGTGTGCAAACTATCTACAAAGTGGTTCAGTCATGCAACCCCCCCCCCCCACACCCCCTCATTGTGCATGGGCAATCACATGCTACTTTCTCACAGTTCCTCCTCACCTCCCTGTGCACTGTTTGTCACATTCTCTATATGCACAAGACAATATCACTTCACAGTTAGGGACTTCCAGTTGCAAGATGGCTCAATGCAAAGGCGAAAAAACTGTTTGGATCTGGATCGGTTGAAGTATGCACATTCACACCCAACCTCATGGGAACTGTAATTTTTTCAGCTTCTCTCCCTCTCCCTCTGCATCTGCCAAACTCTTACTATTAAAACTTCTTTGGCTTACAAAAGAAGTGTCTCGGGGCGTTTTTTGTTTTTTTAAATTTGCACTGTATCCTTAGCCCACCATGCCTTCATGACCTGGTGTGTATTAACAGGACAGCCCAATGAACTATTCTTGTTGGGGAAAACCAATGTGCATGCACATTCACACTGAGCATCAAGGGAACTGGTTTTTCTCGAGAAGCCCTCTCATTCCCTCTCAACCACATGAAATTCCCTGGGACGTGAGCCCTGATTGGTTGGCTTCCACATGTTCATGGTCCTGAAGCATGTAGAGCAATTTATGCAGGCACACCTGTAGCAGCAACCACTGCCTAGTGCAAAGCCGCTCAACATGGCTTTTCCATCAAGCTTCAGACATCAAGGCAAGTTGCAAGTAAGTGGAGCAGTTCAGTCATGCTGAGTCTGAATGTCAATCATGTTCATGCTGATGGTCCTCATATCTCAAACCTTGTGTGACATTATTTGGATATCACATAGGTGGGTATTAAGTGCTGTTTGGGTCATGTGTTAAGTGCCATCAAGTTCACTTATGAATTAAGGATCTTCAAAACCTCCTTTTGTTAACATGCTTGCTCAGGTCTTGCAAACTGAGGGTTGTGGCTTCCTTGATTGAGTCAATGTGTCTCATGTTGGGTCTTCCTGCTGCCTTCAACTTTTCCTAGCGTTGTTGTCATTTACAGCGACTCTTGTCTTCTCATAATGTTGCCAAATTATGATAGCCTCAGTTTATCAGATACTGATACTGAAACCTTTATTAGGCATTTGTTCATAGAAATCCAGGTAGTAGGAAATAGGAGGCAATACAATTATACAATAAAAGAAAATACAATTTAAAACTATAAACATCTAGATTTGGGGTAAAATCAAGGATCGACTTTAAAAAAAAAAGATCCTGTTAATACTTTGACCGATTTTCCATTCACCCTACACTGCTCTGATGTTCCTCTTTTCAGCGCAGTGTCCTTCCAATTTCCCACTATCTGCCCCAGGGCTTCAGTTTGTGTTGGCATTTTTGCATGGCAACAAGAAACTGGTTTTTAGCGGTTTCTGTTTACCGCGCAAAAATGCCGACGCAAGCTGAAGCCCCAGGGCAGATAGTGGGAAATCGGAAGGTCACCACGCTGAAAAGAGGAACATTAGAGTGGCGTAGGGTGAGTGGAAAATCAGCCTTTGTTTCTTCCCTATGTCAATACGCCCATCCAACTCAATTGGATTATTGCCCATCAGTGAAAACAGATAAGGAAATAATATTCGTTGAGACATGCGTATACGTAAAGACATATTTGTTTAAGGTTAAAACAACACAGATCTTACTTCCAACTTTGCTGAGAATTCTCAGCCTCAGTAACAATCAGGGGTTATTTTGTAGAAAAATAGGTGGTGGAGCTCATCCAGGGATTGTTATGCAGGTGCACCTACTATTCAATGGACAAGGAGGTGGAACTCTCAGAAGGAGGAGGTGGAACTCTCAGAAAGGTTCAGGAGCTGCGCTCCTGTGAGCTCCCACTGAATCTGAGACCTGGTAACAATACGGGGGGAGGGGAAAATACAGTTTATCATTTTAGCTTCGGGGGAAGTCTCTGGCGATCTAGTTTGGCTTATTTGTCTTTTTGGTGGTCTATTGTATCCATAAAACTCTCCTCCAACACCACATTTTAAAGGAATCAACTTTCTTCCTGTCAGCTTTCACAAAGGAACCACAATTTGCTGGAGAGGTGAACACCCTCCAAATCTTTTCTTCCTCCCAGGTGAAGAGCTACAACTGAAAATGCCTTGGGATTTTCCTGCATTCTCTTTGTCCTTCCTTGTAAGTTCCTGTTTCTTCTGGGAGCAGGGGTTCTGTTCCCCCACATTAGGGTTGCCAGCCCCCAGATGGGGCCTGGAGATCTCCTGCCTTTACAACTGGTCTCCAACTGGCAGAGATCAGCTCCCCTGGAGAAAATGGCTGCTTTGAAGGGTGGACTCTATCATATTGTACTAGGGTTGCCAAGTCCCCCGCAGCCTCAGGTGGGGGAGTTTTTTTGTGTGCAGCGTGATGATGTCACGTGGAAGTTACATCATTTATTTATTTTTATTTATTTATTTATTCCGTAACTTATATCCCGCCCTTCCCACAAGTGGCTCAGGGCGGCTTACGACAAACAATAAAACAATAAAATCGGAACAGAGTTATTACATTTAAAATCAAGCATTTAAAAACCTAAGAACCTTAAAAATTTTTACATTGAAGCTATACAGTATAATCACAAAGATCTAGAAAGCTACATTTGTCCAGTCAGGCGTAGGCTAACCGGAAGAGGGTCGTCTTACAGGCCCTGCGGAACTGAGTAAGATCCCGCAGGGCCCTCACCTCTTCCGGTAGCTGGTTCCACCACATAGGGGCCATTGTGGAAAAGGCCCTGTCTCTAGTTGTTTTGAGACGCACTTCCTTGGGCCCGGGGATGGTGAGAAGATTTTGAGTCCCAGACCTCAGTACTCTCTGGGGAACGTGTGGGGAGAGATGGTCCCTCAGGTAGGCAGGTCCCAGACCATATCATTGCACCGACAATGCTGCACGCTGGCCACTCTAGGCATTTCCAGGGAAATCCTATGGTTTTCCTGAACGCTCTAGCAATTTGGGAGGGAAAAACTCTATGGTATCTATTGTACCATAGAGTTTTTCCCTCCCAAATTGCTAGAGCATCTGGGAAAACCATAGAGTTTTTCTGGAAACATCTAAAGCGGCTGGCACGTGGCATCACCGGTGCGATGACATCACTTCTGGGTGATGTCGTGCTGGCGATGTTGGGGGGAGGTTTCCCCTGCCAGCCCAATCTGGGCTGGCGGTTGGGAACTTCCAGGGTAGGAGAACTCCTGCCCGGCCTGGGAGCTTGGCAGCCCTATATTGTACCATGCTGAGACCCCTCCCATCCCCAAACCTTCCCATCCCCCAAAGTCTCCAGGTATTTTTCAACACAAACTTGGCAACCCTACTCCACATGTTTTGCTCCTTCTAGTGGTCAATTCAATATTACATGGTTTATGTTCAGCATAAAAACCTGCTGTTTAAATTTGCAAAGAGATATGCTGGACATAAACCAGTGTAATATCGAATCAGCCACTAGAAGGAGCAAAACATGTGCGGAACAGGAAAAAACCACAAAGAAATGAAAATTTACTAGCGAGGAAAATGAGAATGTGGGGAAGTCTTTGGTTTTGGAAGCCCAATTTGTCGTGACATCCAAAGTCAGTTTCCTTAACTAAAAGGAGTTACTTTTTCCCATTAACAGTGGACTCCTGAGCAGAGCTACACCCTTCTAAGGCCATCAATTTTACAAGGACTTGGAAGAGTGTAATTCTGTTCAGGGTTGTACTGTCAGCCAGTAATAACAAAAGCTCTCAAGCCAAACAGAAAAGAGACTGGCCCTTGATAGTAGTTCCGCTTTCCCCTGCAAAGAAGGGGAAATGAAGAAGGAGTCAAGTATCATCTTGAAGACCAACAACTTTTATTCAGAATGTAAGCTTTCATGTGCATGCACACTTCTTCAGATGAGGAATGAGGTACAGTAAACAGAGCTACATATAGCTGGTGGAGTTTAGGATGCAAAGTGGTACAAATTTAAAATCCAATAGCAGAACAGTAAAATTAACGAATTCAGAAAACCTTTGATCTGGATTGCATTAGCGTGGGAAACCAATAAAACAGCAACATGTCAGAATGTCGGTTAATTATTCTATTGCTAATAAGCCTGGATCAGAATAAGAGCATTTCAGACCAACACGGCTGCCCACCTGGATCTATCTGAGATAGACACTAAAGCCTGAAGAACTGGAGAGCCAGTTTGGTGTAGTGGTTAAGTGTGCAGACTCTTATCTGGGAGAACCGGGTTTGATTCCCCACTCCTCCACTTGCACCTGCTGGAATGGTCTTGGGTCAGCCATAGCTCTGGCAGAGGTTGTCCTTGAAAGGGCAGCTGCTGTGAGAGCCCTCTCCAGCCTCACCCACCTCACAGGGTGTCTGTTGTGGGGGAGGAAGGTAAAGGAGATTGTGAGCCGCTCTGAGACTCTTCGGAGTGGAGGGCGGGATATAAATCCAATATCTTCTATCTTCTCCTTCTTCTTCTTCTTCTTCTGAACTTTCAGGTGAAACCCAGAGGTGCAGCAAGCTCAGTGTAGGCCCAACCATTCTCTGTTGAAGAGAGAGTGGGACATAAAATGAGTAATAAAAGTGAGCTTTTATAAAGAGTTGAGGCATGTTGGATACTTAAGGGGATAAGGCTAGAATTGGCTTTTTAAAAAATGCAATATGGAATGTATTTATATTAATTTTTGTTCTCTGCAACATATGCTTCCAATTTTCTTTTCTAAGTGAGCTTGTGGGATATTTTGTTGTTCACAAATAACCATATGACCTATTATTTTCTGCACATTACGTGCAAACATATGTTCAATGTAGAGAGACGATGATTGCTAATGTTTCCCAGTCTAATTGGATCTCCTTTTCTCCTCTGGATAAATAACAGCATAACCAGTATTGCCCTAGCATTGGTCTGAATCCAAAAAGATTTTAGCAATAAACTAGCTCTGTTGGACTGAAGGCATTCTCTGTAATGAGAGGGATCATACCATCTGCCCTTGCAAGTCCTTCTGCCTAATCCCAAACTCGGTATAACGGTAAAAGGGGAGGTCATGGCATGCCGCCCACATTACATTCACATGCTCCAAGCCTAAAACATGGCACCGAAGCCGGATTTTGTGGGCGAACCTGATAAACCCTCATTCAAATTAAGCCGTAAGAAAATGAGCTGATATTCCAAAGATACACTCTTGGGGTTTTTTGCCATCAAGTCACAGCTGACTTATAATGACCTCATGTTAAGTTTTCAAGGCAAGAGACATTCAGAGGAGGTTTGCCATTGCCTGTTTCTGTGTAGCAACCCTGGTATTTCTTGGTTGTGTCCCATCCAAATACTGGCCAGGGCTGACCCCACCGAGCTCCCTAGTAGGGTTGCCAGGTCCAACCCAAGAAATATCTGGGGACTTTGGAAGTGGAGCCAGGAGACTTTGGGGGTGGAGCCAAGAGCAAGAGTGTGACACGCACAATTGAACTCTGAAGGGAGTTCAAGCCATCACATTTAAAGGGACCCCCTCTCTCGGCTTGACTTCGCAAACGAAGATTTAAGAAGGGTGCAGTAGTCCACGTCTGCTGCAGGCTCGCTGGTGGCTGACAAGACCAATGCGGGACAGGCAGATCCGGCCACAGTGGCTGCAGGGAAAAGTCTGATTTGGGGTTGGTGCTGTAGCAGTGCGATTTATCGCACTTTAAAGGGACCACACTATTTTAAACGCCTTCCCTCCATTTGGAATAATGAAGGCTAGGGGCACCGTCTTTTGGGGCTCATAGAATTGGACCCCCTAATCCAATCTTTTTGAAACTTAGGAGGTGTTTTGAGGAGAGGCACCGCTATGCTGAAAATCTGGCGCCTCTACCTTAAAAGACGCCCCCCCCCCAGAGCCCCAGAATGTCACACTTAGGGAGCCAAGACCAGGCTGGGACTAAAACACTAGACCTGGGTGGCCAAACTGTGGCTCAGGAGACACATACGACTCTTTCACATGTATTGTTTGGCTGCCAGAGGCTGAGCAGGCTTACTCAGAAATAAATGTGACCTCAGGCAGCCTCTGAGCTCTGACCCATAGGTAGGCAACTATTTCTGCTGTGTGTGAAGCATGGAAGGAGGGGTAAATAGGTAGGCTTGCAAGCTCTTCTCCTCCACCACAGAAGTTGCCTGGAGACCTAGAGCAGGAAAGAGGGCGTAAGAGCTGAGGAAGCCACTGGAAGGAGGGATGGAATTAGAGAGTCAATGCAGGGGTCCCCTTTAATTTCATAGCTCTTGTAGGAGCTGTATTTACTGACCTTGGTGTCAAGGCAAAGAGAGATGCATAACAGTGGTCAGGGATTTATATGGTATATGTGTGTTTCCTTCTCCCATTGGTAAAAAAAATAATAATTCCCTAACCTTTCCCTATGCTGGTCTTATGTGGACTGTTATTCCCAGTCTGTTTTTTTTTAAAGTCCCCTAGCATGATCATGTCATAAAGTGCATACATATGTATTTTATCTTTCTGTGCTAAGAAAGTATTAAGAGTTTTAACAAAGACGTGTGTGTAATATTTGTCCACATCTTGCGGTTCTCAAACATCTGACATCAAACATCTCAAGCAGAGAATGGAGGTCATGGAGCACTTTTAAATTGCTGGAAACTCAAGAGTTAACAGCCTATCCTAGCTACAACTTCTTTTGAGTATGTCTAGAGTTATGGCTATAGGACTGTGTGTCTTCACCTTTACTTTAAAAGCTTGCTCCATCTGATGTATGTACAGATCAGTGCGTGCTCTTCAATTCATTTAATTCATATCTTGTCCTTTAAATGCTCACAGCCTGATCTCTATGCTCACACCAGACTTCCTTCAGTCATGTCCCCATGCTAGCTAATATGGCTGGAGTGGGGGATGTGTCAATTAGATGGAGCATTTAAACAGCACCAAAGTGTAGACTGCTGGAAACAGAACTGTCGTTTCAGATTTGTTGGTGGCAGAAGTTACTACCCAGAGAGAAGCTATTTTAAAAAAGTAATCTTCCAGGAGTAAGGGGAGAAGGGTGTATCACCAGGCAGAGATCTGGAACGGCCGCAGAACCCTCCAAGCTCACAGCACACAAGAGAACAGGGCTTGCAAGCATTTTTCCCTATTGGTGGCCCTGGGAAATCTTTTCATGCCCCATAAACCATCCTTATATACAAATAACCTAGCATGGCAGAGAGATGGCTGGACTAGAATCCTTCCAGACATCTAATTCTCTGTGCACATAATATATTTTTATATATCGACAGATCATTTAGTCATGTGCTTCTTGAACCTGAACGGCTACAATCCAGGAACAGTTGTGTCATCTTGTCTGTTGTTTCTCCAAATTAGGCCTGATAAGGACTTCTTTATGAGCGTTTTCGCACTGACCTTACTCGGGAGCGACGTCCCTCTTCACTGCGCAGCATCTGCGCGGATTTCGCACTAATTGCTCCGCAGAACCCGGAAGAGCCGCAAAGTCCCGCGGCTTTTGCGTCGCAAATGTAAACTGGCCAAAAACCAGTTTACATTTGCGATGCAAAAGCCACGGGACTTTGCGGCTCTTCCGGGTTCTGCGGAGCAATTAGTGCGAAATCCGCACAAATGCTGTGCGGTGAAGAGGGACGTCGCTCCCGAGTAAGGTCAGTGTGAAAACGCCCTATGAGATTTGGTCAGCTGCTGGATTTGCCATAGGGTTGGGCAAAAATTTCTGATTTTGCTTGGATTGGACATTCCCCCCCCCCCCAAAAAAAAAAGTTCTTCATGGCTTCTGTGCATCCTCATCACAGTCTGTTACTCATCTTGTACCTCAAGCTGTATCATATGCAGTGCAGCAGTGTCACATGTGGTACTGATAATCCAGTAATGCTGGAAAATAACACCCTGGTTATGCAGGCACAGCTTGCAGAGGATAGCAGTCAGCAAGTTCCCTCATTTCAGGGAGAACATGCCCTCGCCCTTTGTACCAGTCCGGCAGGACTACCCGCTACGACAAGCGAAACAATGAAACGCCGGCCGAAGGAAGAAGATGTAAATCTCCTTAAGTAATTTTTAATGAAAAAAAAATATTGAGTTACTCTAAGTGCCATCGTTTCTGGGTGGCTGGTTTTTTAACTTTGGCAACTGGTGATCGAAAGGAACTTTTGCAGCCTTAATGCACAACAGATGTGCCTCCAGTCTGAGATAAAAGTGCTCGGGTTGGTTACTGTTAATAGCTTTATGTCAGCAGCGGACCTTCAATAGTCATCTCCCATAGGCCACTATGGGAAGTCACATGGGAGATCACTTTGGGGAGGGGCAGGCTGCCCCCTGATCTGTAGGTGACTCATTGGGCATTCCATTTCACTTTGTTTAATTAATAATCATTACGGGTTTTTCTTCTTTTCTTTTTTTGCGCACGCCGCTTGGCTTTCTGATAGATGGAACGCAGCGGGGGTTTCTACCTGATGAAAACCATTTGCAAACAGCAGTTAGATTTCTCTTCTCTCTTTCTTTTAAACCAAATGTTATTCCTCCTGTGACCAGGACTGGCTTTAGGGCAGCTTTATAACAGAATGTAAACAAGAAGTTGGCTCAGAAAAACTGGGGAGGGGGGGCAGACTTAGTCAAACAAAACTCCAGTGAAGGTTTATTGAGCAAAACCCACGGCAGTGGACTAGTTAGGACTATTTATGTCTATTGCGCCATCAGCATGAGGAGAATCATAAGCAAAACCAGACCAGAAGCTTAGCAACCAAACATTGATAATGGAAAGATCTACCAGAGACAGTAGACGTGTTGTGTATGTGGACTAATGGTGCTGTTACCCATATTCCTGCCAGGCTCATTGGAGCCTTTAGGTCGGAGCTTGGGGACTCGGGAACAATGAGCAGTAGGATCCAAATCCCTGCTGCTTTGCTCCAATCACAGGCCCCCTGCTGGCTTAAGTGATCCAATGGTGTTCTAGTGAGAGAACCTTGAACTGTATATAATTAGCCCTGTTGGCCCAATAAATCAGTCTTATCATTCAGCCATTACCCTGCTGTAACTAAGAAAGAGAGCTATGATCACTGCAACCATGTCTCCTCCTTGCACTGAACCCCCTATATTATAAGATGGAAAGGAGAAGCCAGAGTATCAAACACAGAGAGGGAAGGAATGAGGAAGACCTGGATAGAAAGAGATGACCATCTTTAGGCTTTGTTGCAGTTGGGGAGGATGCATTCACACCAGGCATAGTTTACTGATGAAATTTATTACTGCAAGATGTAGGCCCTGATGGCTTAAAAGAAAATTATGGAGGAGAAGTCTATTGATGGCTGTCAACCATGATTGTTATAATGAGGCTTCATGTTCAGAGGTGGAAGCTACTGAATACAGCCAGCTTGGAAGGGTAAATGCCTTCTTGCCACTGTTTGGTTACCATGGAAAAGAGGAGGGTGGTGAGATGGACCCTTGGTCTGGTGACTGAAGGTCTCTGTTAGAACAAAGAGGCTATAGAAACGGGGTGAGGGTCTGAAGGAAGGAAGACAAAATGGCATCACAGAGGTGTCCTGAGAATGGGAGTTCCAAGAAAAGGTAGAACTGTTTCAAATAGAGAAAGATAATTGTGGGGGCAAGGAGGGTACTTCCATATGGTTTGGCTTGGGCCTGAAACTGCAGCACTCCCCCCCCCCCAAGCTTCCACATGACTTTGGGCGTTTTCCCACAGAGCTTACTGCGGAGCGACGTCCCTCTTCACCGCACAGCGTCTGCGCGGATTTCCCACCAACTGCTCCACATAACCAGGAAGAGCCGCGGCTTTTGCGTCGCTAACGTAAACTGGTTTTTAGCGGTTTACATCTGCGACGCAAAAGGTCCGGCACTTCCTGATTCTGCGGAGCAGTTGGTGGGAAATCCGCGCAGACGCTGTGCGTTGAAGAGGGACGTCACTCCCGCGGTAAGCTCTGTGGGAAAACGCCCTTTGTCTCCTGGTCATTGTAATTGTTCATTTCCATGGTTTCCTGCTTTCATCCATTCTTTCCAAAACCACTTTAGCACAGTCTTTTCTGAAAGAGCATATTCAAAGCAGATTTGCCCACCATGTGGATGGGAAAATATCTCCTGGGGGCCCAGTCAGATCATCAGCATTTCTATTTGTACTCACAGTTCTCCCCACCCCTGCCACCAACGGGCTTTATCTCTCAGGTTTTATGGTGTAGTGGTTAAGTGTAGTGGTTTGGTGTAGTGGTTAAGTGCAGGGACTCTTATCTGGGAGAACTGGGTTTGTCCCTCTGAAACCTGCAAATTCAGTGTAGGGCTTTGTGGATCTTTAAGCTGCTGAATGTCTCAGACCATCTATGCGCAACTACAGAATCTGACTTGGCCAGTGTGACCAGGTGAAATCACACTAATGCCCAGATGGATGAAAACAGAAAGCTGAAGCTTCGTTTGCAGGGGGGCAGAAATAGTTACAGTCCACACTGTCTCTTTCAAGCCTCCTAGGCAAACTGCCAATAAAACACTTCTGAAGCACCCAGAAGTAATGTAACACCAAAGAACTGATGGTGAAGTCTGAGTCTTCGAGGGCAGGGAGACAACCAGCAGCAATTCCAGCAGTAAATCAGCAGTAAACTGCCAGCGTGAATGTGTGCTTTGATAGGGGGACTTTTCTGAGAACTCTTTCAGCACTGCTGGAGGCATTATGTGTGTCTCCTTGTTTCCCGCCTCTTTGATCATAAATTCTTTCTTTCCGAAGATTTATAGCTGGGTTGTAAAAATTGCCCTGAGTTGAAGCATGCCATCGAATACTACATTTGTAAAAACGTTGTGCAGTTGTCAATGGCATAATATCAGTCAGCGCTAAAAACTTGTGTTACTAGGCAGGAATATAAACTGCCTGCTATAGAACAGAACAATGCATCATTGTCTACGATGTGTCATCGCAAACCTAGGCCATCGATCATTTTCTCCGTGTCTCTTTAAAGACATACCTTTTGTTGGCTTGCAACAGGTTTTCATGTGAGAACTGAGTTTTGAGCACCAACCCATATGAATATACGAAACTGCCTTACAGCAAACCAAATAACTGGGCCATATAATTCAACATTGTCTACTCTAACTAGCAAGCACTTCTTCAGGAATTCAGGCAACCCCCCCCCCCCCCATCTTTCCTAGCACCTATTACCTGAGGAATTATGACCCCTGTGATTCCGGGGGGGGGGGAGGAATTAGTAAGATACCGACATAAAAACTATTTTTCTTTGAGCCCAAGCTATAAGGTTGTATTCTAACAATCAGATTATAGCCTTGCATTAAAAAAATTATGCTTGGGGTTACAGAACAGTTTTCTTAGTTGTGGTAAATGTGGACAGATGAAAAATCTCATTTATGTTTTGACTTTGTTCTTAACTTTGCACCTATGCCTACTTGGAACTTTATGAGGTCTTATTTTGATTAATTTTACTTGAAATCTCCTTAATTTCCTCAAAGAAAACAATAACAGATATTATTCCGAGTGAAGGGAAAATCTAATCTCTTCCTCTTCTAGTTATCCAACAGAAATGAGGCAGTAGTAGCCATATGTGGTGGAATGTGTTGTCCTGTTTAGGCAGGGGTGTGTGTCATATCTGTACGAGAAACATAAAAACATAGAGCTGTAAGGGACCTCAAGGGTCATCTAGTCCAACCCACTGGACAATGCAGGAAATTCACAGCAGCCACCCCATCCACTCCCTCATGTGAAAATTCTCTACAAATTAAAAATAGCACATTAATCAGAAAGGATTTAGCCAAGCTCTTTATGTATAGAGCTAGATTTCTTTTTAATGTACAGGGGATTATTAATAAATGGAAGCTCTGAAAGCACATAATCCTTAAACTGCAGTCTGAAGCAGTACAGTTCCTTCTACCACCTCAGCACCCTGTCATTGCATTTTGTGACAAGTTTGGAACCTAGCCTAGTTGCCCACAATGTTGAATGCACAAATACCGGAGCCTTCTTCTAGCCTCAAAAGAAAGATCCTGTTAGCTGAGTGTGCTGGTAAGATCCAGCCCTTTGTTCCTAGAAATCTCCCTTTCATCTTCCAGTTTGGTGTAGTGGTTAAGTGTGTGGACTCTTATCTGGGAGAACCGGTTTTGATTCCCTACTCCTCCACACGCA
The DNA here is from genome assembly GCF_032191835.1 of Heteronotia binoei. NCBI lineage: Eukaryota > Metazoa > Chordata > Lepidosauria > Squamata > Gekkonidae > Heteronotia > Heteronotia binoei. The sequence goes on from NC_083232.1 coordinate 30,293,881, forward strand.
CCTGCTGGAATGGCCTTGAGTCAGCCTTGTAGGAGTTGTCCTTGAAAGGGGAGCTGCTATAAGAACATAAGAGAAGCCATGTTGGATCAGGCCAATGGCCCATCCAGTCCAACACTCTGTGTCACACAGTGACCAAAAAAAATATTTAATTTTATTTTATATACACACACACACACTGTGGCTAATAGCCACTGATGGACCTCTGCTCCATATTTTTATCTAACCCCCTCTTGAAGGTGGCTATGCTTGTGGCCGCCACCACCTCCTGTGGCAGTGAATTCCACATGTTAATCACCCTTTGGGTGAAGAAGTACTTCCTTTTATCCGTAAGAGCTCTCTCAGCCCCACCTACCTCACAGGGTGTCTGTTGTTGGGGGGGGGGGAGATAAAGGAGATTGTGACCACTCTGAGATTCAAGGTATAGGGTGGGATATATATCTGTAGCCATGAAATTAAAAGACGTTTGCTCCTTGGGAGGACAGCTATGGCAAACCTGGGCAGTATAATAAAAAGTAGAGACATCATCCTGCCAACAAAAGTCCATATAGTCAAAACAATGGTATTCCCAGTAGTAATGTATGACTGTGAGAGCTGGACCATAAGGACGCCGAGCGCAGAAGAATAGATGCGTTTGAGCTGTGGTGCTGGAGAAGACTCTTGAGAGTCCCTTGGACTGCAAGAAGATCAAATCAGTCAGTCCTAAGGGAAATCAACCCAGACTGTTCCATGGAAGGTCAGATGCAGAAGCTGAAGCTCAAATACTTTGGCCACCAAATGAGAAGGGAGCACTCATTGGAGAAGATCCTGATGCTGGGAAAGACAGAGGGCAAAAGAAGAAGGGGATGGCAAAAGATGAGATGGCTGGACAACTAACATGAATTTGAGCAGACTTCAGAGGATGGTAGAACACAGGAGGGCCTGGCGTGGCTTTGTCCATGGGGTCGCAAAGAGTCGGACTCGATTGTGCAACTGAACAACAACAACAAATAAATCTGAGACTCTGAGATTCAGGGTATAGGGCGGGATATAAATCCAATATCTTCTTCTTCTTCTTCTGGCTGAGCCACACTATGGCTCAGCTGATCCTTATTTCAAAGAACTCTTTCCTAATCCCCCCCCCCCTCCAGTAATGCTAATAGAAAATGAGTAGGTGCACCAGAACTGCAGAAAGCGACTCTGATTTCATTTCCTGCAAGCACAGTAGATTCCAATAAAGCACTGGCCATGTTCTGACCCATATAACACATTTTAATGGCTTCAAAATGTTTTTGGAACTTTCCAAGTTGCAACCAAAGGTGCAACATCGGAACAGGTAGTTGGCAAGCAATGTGAGGCCTTCAGGCTGGCCAGGCGGCATATAAATTCTGGGGATATGGCTTGCCTGTGGCTAGTATTCTTCCCCCCACAGCTCCTGCTTGTGCTGGAGAACGCCCATTCCAGGTCTGATTCTTGGCTCTGCAATATTTTGAGGCCCATAAACATAGACAAGAGAACTGGCAAAGAACACAGCTTTAATCTGTTAAATTTTAAATTAACTTCAGATATGAAATCAAGAATAGCAACATGACCGAAACCAGCATAGATTAGTTCAGTCTCCAGGATACTCTCTTTATGACCTGACACTAGCTGTTCTTAATAAAACTTCAGTGGGGGATTCCAGCCTGAAATTGCTGGGATCCAAATAGGTTTAATTGGGCTTAAACAGATAAGAGTCATTTCTCATCAATTACAGGTGTTCAGTTATCTTGACACTGTTTGGAAGAGTATGTTTTCACCAAGTAACAGCCCTTGTGTCACTCTACTTAGCTTGTATACCTTAAATTTTACATAGGACTGTCATAGACTATAAAAAAAGTAGTCCCCTGTGCAAGCACCAGTTGTTTCCGACTCTGGGGTGATGTCACATCACCATGTTTTCACAGCAGACTTTTTATGGGGTGGTTTGCCATTGCCTTCCCCAGTCATCTACACTTTCCCCCCAGCAAGCTGGGTACTCATTTCACCGACCTGGGAAGGATAGAAGGCTGAGTCAACCTTGAGCCGGCTACCTGAACCCAGCTTCCGCTGGAATCGAACTCAGTTTGTGAGCAGAGAGCTCAGACTGCAGTACTACAGCTTTAGCACTCTGCTCCATGGAGCTCTTAATAGACTATACCGTTTTGCATTTCATGGGGCTTAAATAACACTGTTCATCATTTCCCCCTCTTTATGGGTTAGATCCAGCCAGCTTTCTCACTCAGTCTTACCTCTGCTTAGCATACCCACATTCCACATAACTTGTATACATGGAAGTCTCAGAATCCCCAGCATAGCCTCTTTTGAGTGAGCCCCTTTTTCCTTTTTCAAAAACTCATTGGATCCACCCCTATTTGTACCTTTCATTTCATGCAATGATGATGTTATTCCAGAAAAAAAAATTATGTTGGCGCCACAATATTCCTAATGGTTTGAATCTGCATAAGTAGAGTGCTGTAGTCTCCAGTCTTCACTGGAGAAGACCCTGATGCTGGGAAAGGCAGAAGGCAAAAGATGAGATGGCTGGACAGTGTTACTGAATTTTACATAGAGCTGTTAGACTATAAAAAAAAGTAACTAACATGAATTTGAGCAAACTTCAGAGGATGGTAGAAGACAGGAGGGCCTGGTGCGACTTTGTCCATGGGGTTACAAAGAGTTGGACTCGACTGTGCGACAGAACCTGCAACTCGGTGTGACCTTAGGAGCTGTCCACAAACTACTATTGTACTAACCTGACCCTTATGAATTTAACTTTAAAGCCTCTCCGCATCATAGGTGGCTACAGCCTTAGAATTCTCTCTCCCATTCCTTTCAGTTTTGGCGGAGAGTTGATTCAATATCAGCTCTCTGTTTTGTTATCCTGCAGCTAAAATAAGGATGAGTTTTATTCATATCTTTTAAATGTCCCTATTTTTTTAATTAAAAAAACTCTGTTTCCTTAATAATGTTAAGCAGTGCCCGTGCAATGTCACCCCAGAGTCGGAAACAACTGGTGCTTGCACAGGGGACTATCTTTTAAAATTATAAATGTTATTGCCTGGCCCTGGCACAAACATGGAGCTGGAGCCTTACTGCAAGAGACACAGTCGTTGGGTTGGGTCCAGCTCTACCATGAGCACTATGAGTCAGAGATGTGCTTCAGTTTGTCAATTGGAACTCAGTTCCCCGAAGCACATAAGGCTCTATTTGGATTGGGCCCACAGAACATGGAGAGAGGGGGCTGCTGACGCCACCTCCAATCTGAGACGACCCTCAGAAGAACTATTTGCCTCACTGGAAAAAGCTGAGAAAGCCCCATGTGGTTTCCTCCCTGAGGCTGATCAGATTGAGAAAACAGTCTCAACCCCCTTGTGTGTTGGGATCCCAGTCTGAATCCAGTCCCTTGCACCTGGGAATGGAGTTCCCAGCAGAGAACATAGAACCAAGTGTGCCTCATGCTTACCAGGAAGGACCCACAGCCTCCTACAGACCCTGAGACGGGCAGTCAGGACAGTGCCCACCGGCTGGGCTTAGGCTGCTGCGCCCCATTCCCCTGTTTCTGCTTCCCCAGCTGAAATGAGACCTTCAGGATGGAAAAAGCCCAAAGAGCATTTGCAGAGGCTGCATCAGTGGATGGTCTGTTTCTATCCAAACGTGAGCTTTGCAGACACAATCTCCTTAACGGCTTGAGTTGCATTATAAAATCTGATTTATTTCCCTGAGTCTGTTCCTGACATCATAAAGGAAATCATCAGGGGATCGCTTGCTTTTGTAACTGCTACATGAATTATCTTCGGGATGGATTGCATGTTGGAACTCATTTGCTTAAGTGTGGCTCTCTCCAGCTGCCTTCTAGAAAAGGAGTGGAGGCAAACGAGAGGATAAACTGTGTGTACGGAGAGGCGTCTGCCCTCAAGGCATCGAAGTATCCATAATGGAATAAAAACACTGGAAAATAGTCAAAATCCCAATGCAATTATAAAGTTACTAGCTAAATAAATCCGGTTAGAACGCAGAGAGGGAAGTTTATTTATATGAGGAATAATAACAGTTTACATTTGCTTTTTTGTACGGAGCATTTTATCTGAAGGCCTGAAGCTTTGCATTAAAACTCAATAGAAAGTGAAAGCATTTGACCTCTTGACATTTGTATTGAGCAGTTCCCGCCATGATCAGTCTTGTGCCTTAAATGAATTAAATCTAGAACAAGGTCATGTCGCTATTGGTCAGTACCCGTCACATTTTTACCCTACCCTTCCCCCACGGAAGTCAGGCCACACACCTCTGATGTAGCCAATCCTCCAAGAGCTTACAAAAAAAGAGCCTTGTAAGCTCTTGGAGGATTGGTTACATTGGGGGGTGGGGTCCTAATATGCAAAGGAGCTCCTGCTAGAATTCCACCCCTGGTAGCATAGGTGATATTTCTTTCTTCCAATCCACCTTCATGCCAACCCTATGAAGTAAGTTAGGCAGAAAGGAATTGTGACTGGCCCAAGGTCACCCATTATAGGAATGCCAGCCTCCAGATGGGGCCTGGAGATGCCTCAAGAATTACGGCTCATCTTCAGACTGCAGAGATCAGTTCCCCTGGAGAAAATGGATGCTTTGGAAAGTGGACTCTGAGGCATTGTACCCTACTGAGGTCCCTGCCCTCCCAGGGCTCCACCCACAAATCTCCAGAAATTTCCCAACCTGGAGCTGGCAACCCTGCCACCTGTCCCCTGTTGGTAGCCAGCAGGGACCTGACATCCAATGAGGGCCACAATTACATGGGTCACAGTTTTCCAGCTCCACTCTCAGTCACACATTCATGCCAGAATTAAACGATAGAATCCCATTGCTGGCACTGAATCTCTTGCATAAGGGAATAACAAAATAGGTGAATCTTCAACCATGGTCCAAAGTAGTACAATCTATCCTACCATCTCAGTTTTTCTCAGCCTTATTTCTGCCTCTTTCTGTTTGCATGTGCAGCCTTCTGTAGAGGCTCTGTATGAATAACAGCAGTGGTGTTCTTGACACAAGGTTGGATCCTATTAGTCCTTTCTGTATTCTATGATTGCCTTCCACCATGTCTGTCTCCATCAAGGGAAATTTTATCCACTGGAGGAAGATGATCCAACCCAACGATTTAAATAGGGGTGCTGCTGAATAGGAGCCCCATGGCGCAGAGTGGTAAAACTGCAGTACTGAAGTCCAAGCTCTTCTCATGACCTGAGTTTGATCTCAGCAGAAGTTGGGTTCAGGTAGCCAGCTCAAGATTGACTTCCAAGGTCTGTAAAATGAGTACCCAGCTTGCTGGGGGGAAAGTGTAGATGACTGGGGAAGGCAAAGGCAAAGCACCCCATTTAAAAAGTCTGCTGTGAAAACATCGTGATGCGACGTCACCCCAGAGTCAGAAACAACTGGTGCTTGCAAAGGGGACTGCCTTTACCTTTACTGTTGCTGCTGAAATGTGTTATTACTGACATTTTGGGTCAAATATGCAACTCTGGCTAAAATATAAGCAGAGATACTGGTCCAGGTTGCTTATGCTGAATTTACTGCCATTCACTGAGGAAGTGATGGTCAGAAAAGCATTTAATTATAACTTATTTAGTAAAGATACTACTGTGTTACCTCAGTAAATGTTTTGCTATTTGGCCTTTTTATTCCAAACCACCCCTTTTAATGTTGAATTACACAATAATCATTCCATACCAAGACCTGTTCCAATGTGTGGAAATCCCCATTTGAATGAATGTTTGTTTTAAGTTTGTAAGCAGCGAAGTCATGAGTGAAACAGAAATGTAAAAAACATCTGACGACTCAAATTAGAGTGAATATTGGAGCATGGGCACAAAGCAACCAAGCCCACAGAGACACAGATTTTCTGTGGAAACCTATTACTAGAACCAGGGCATGAACATGAATTCCTCCTGCACATCTCAAGTTCAAATTTCCTAACTCCCCCAATGAATCCAATTCCTTGCTGGTACACTTTGGACACTTATCGTTTGCCAACAGGGCCGCTTCCATGTCCTTTGGCTGTTGGCTGTCCAAGGCAATGCACAAGCACCATTTAGCAATAGAAGGAGCCAAGTTACATTGCTGATGACCTTTGAGAGTTTCTGCTCAGCCATGAATCACAGGAGCCATTAGCAGCATGGCCTGAGGAAAATGTCCACCTCAGCAATGGAAGGTCCACAGTGATATTACCTTGACCTTTCTTCTCATTTGATGATGAGATGGGCTCAGATCATGAGCTCAAGGAATAAAGGGCTGGGCCAAACGTAGTCAGCATTTGAGTGATCTCACAAAGAAAGGGCAGTGTACACTCCAATGCCTTTTCTAATTAAGATCATAAATTACCACAAAGGATACTGGAGGACTGCTATGGGTGGATATTATTTATCTCAGTCTTCCATGAGGACTCAGATCTCTACCCAAATTATATCTCCTCTGTCAAGGGTTGAAGGTCAAGATATAGGAGAACAAAGTTTCCACGACACTGTAACGTGCAAACTCCTTCTATGGACTTTGCTGGTAGATCTCTCAAGCATGGGTGTATATTTCTATAAGCTGCCTCACGTATCAAAAGCGAAAAGCCTGATACAGAGGACATACAAGCACGCTGTCTAGCACAAAATGGGAGAGTCACCATGCAGTCCTAAGCAGAATCACACCCTTCTCATTCCATTGAAGTCAAGGCTCTTAGAAGGGTGTAAATCTGTTTAGGATTGCACTGACAGGCAGTGACCCTCTGTGCACATATTTAGGAGCAAGGAGTTTAAGTCACAGGGTCTTATAAACATGCATGAGGTTAGCCTAAGTATTCCCCAAATCAGCATCACTGAATTAAATAACAAGGACTTCAGCACATGCTGAAACCTAATGGATAAAATGTCTAATTCCAACTGGACTGTGCCAAATTTTTTGCACTAATCAAGCTGGCCAGTGTTAGGCACAGGGCTTTTTTTGTAGCAGGAACTCCTTTGCATATTAGGACACACACCCCTAAGGTAGCCAATCCTCCAAGAGCTTACAGGGCTCTTTTTAAAGGGCCTACTGTAAGTTCCAGGAGGATTGGCTATATCAGGGGTGTGGCCTAATATGCAAAGGAGTTCCTGCTGCAAAAAAGCCCTGGCTTAGGTGGGAAGTACCTGTACAACAGATATGGAATGCATTGTAAGGAATCAGGAGGTTGTAAGATTACTAGGGCATGGTTCTGTTGTTTTCACTGTATATTGTTTATGTTAGCCAGAATTCTTTTGCATCTGACTGGTTTAGAATCAATTGTTCTGGATGTTTCTTTCTTTACTCCCCCCTCCATTTTACAACTGCATTTATCATCTGCAGAAGAAAAAAAAAACACCCTCCCCTCATCAAAATCCTCAGCCCCATCGCTAGGCAAAGTTCAGATTCAAAGGTCTGAATCTGCAGGCACACAAACCATTCACATGTCCAAATGAACCCGGAGTCTCGGGGGGGGGGGGGAATTAGTGATTGAACGGCATAAAACTGTACCTGGCTTTTGTTTTGTAGTTCTTCCTGCAATGTTGGTGAGTCAGTCCTGGCTAAGCCTATGAAATACCACAAGGCGAGGGTGACTCATCACCTCTAGCAGGGAGATGTATTGCATGCAGGCTTCCGGCTATTTTTGCAGGGGCACAGGCTGTCATCAAACTGGTGGCAACGGTTGAGGAGTGCACAAAATGTAGAGTGATCACAGCTCTATGCTTCCTTTCCTCTCTTTTCCTCATAATGTCTATTACCTGACTAATTGCACTAATGACACATCTCACAGAGGTCTGAGAGGAGCAGAGCAGTTCTGATAGCTGAGACAGCTGGAAAAGTTGCTGAGAATTCCTGAGTCTTGAAAGACTTCATTCTGAGGTTTGTGGGGCTGCCTAAAATTCTGAGTTGTGATAGCTGGGGAACTGCTTTTTGTTTGGTTTTTGTTTGGTCTTTGTTTGGTTGAGTGGGCTAAAGGTGAAAGAGATTGAGAGTGATTGCTGCTGATTGCTTAGGAGTGCCTCTGCTCCACCCTCTTTGCATTTTAAGCTGCGCCTTGCCAAAGGCGCGAGCCGAAGGGCAAGAGCTAAAGGCATCTTGGCCTGTGGCTCTTCACCTAGGGGCTCCCTAAGGACCAGGAACCCAGATCCCTGATTTCCTTGTTCTCCCAATAAGGTAAGTTGACCCTCCAGAAGGGGAGCCACATAAACAAACAGCATTTAAAGAGGACTGTATATTTTAAATATATATATATCATGAAGACAGAATGCCAGCAGGGGGTTGGGGGCTTTCCAGTGTTTTGCACTGAGTGTCACATGTACGACTATCTGCCCAAAGGACAGAAGTCTTGGGTGTGTGCTCGATGCAAGGAGCTCCTGGTCCTCAGGGAACGAGTTCGTACCCTTGAGGCCGAGGTGACTGCCCTGGAGAAGCAGAGACAGTCAGTTAGGCACTTGGGGAAGACTCTCGGGGGCGTATTAGATGAGCCCCACTCTGAACGTAGCAGCCCCGTTGCTACCAGAGAGCGTGAGGGTTGAGAGAGAACAGGGCACCGTGCTGAGGATAAGGGGAATGTGCCCTCAGAAGGGACCTCTTCTTTGGTTGGTGAGCGGGAATCCTTTCGTGCCAAGGAACCATCCCTGGGCAGGGGGAGAGGGGGGGTTGGTAGTTGGTGATTCGATCCTTAGGCAAGTAGATAGCTGGGTGGTGAAACCGCGTACTGACTGTATGGTGACTTGCCTGCCTGGTGCGAAGGTAGTTGACATTACGCATGTAGTAGATAGGCTGATAGACAGTGCTGGGGAGGAGCCTGTGGTCGTGGTGCATGTTGGCACCAACGATGTGGGGAAATGCAGTCGTGAGGTCCTGGAGGAAAAATTTAGGCTGCTAGGCGGGAGACTTAAGGCCAGGACCTCCAAGGTAGCCTTCTCAGAAGTTCTACCTGTTCCACATGCAGGGCAGGAGAGACAGGCACAAATTAGAAGTCTCAATGTGTGGATGAGACGATGGTGTAAGGAGGAAGGGTTTAAGTTTGTTAGGCACTGGGACACTTTCTGGAACAAGCGGGAACTGTACAAAAAAAATGGTCTCCACTTGTCCCCGGATGGAACTAGGCTGCTGGCGCTTAAAATCAAAAAGGTGGCAGAGCAGTTTTTAAACTAAATCTTGGGGGAAAGCCGACAGGAGATAAAATGTCTCTGGTTCGGGAGGACTCGTCTCAAAGAGATGAAGGGTTGGCTACTATTTTTCTACCGGGTAACGGATCAGAGTTGTCCACTGTGATGGTGACAAACAGTATGGACTGTCTGCCAGAGTCTCGAGGTGGCAGGAGGAAGGTGGCGGGCCTAGCTTGCCTGGGAAATTATAGACGTTTGTATGCAAATGCTAGAAGTGTTCAAAGTAAAATTGGTGAATTGGAATGTTTAGTGTTGGGAGCAAACATAGACATTGTGGGAATTCCAGAAACTTGGTGGAATGAGGAGAATCAGTGGGACACGGTGATTCCTGGATATAAGTTATATCGGAAGGATAGGGAGGGAAGGGTTGGAGGTGGGGTGGCTCTGTATGTCAGAGAGGATATACGGTCCAGTAAGACTGAGGTCAGAGGATTAGATTCCCTTTTAGAAATGCTTTGGGTTGAAATAGAGGGCCCAAAAGGAAATTTAACTATGGGAGTTTGTTATCGCCCACCAAATCAAAAGAGAGAGGACGATTATAATATGATGGAAGGCTTAAAGATAGCGGCTAAACGTAAAAACTGTGTCGTAATAGGTGATTTTAACTACCCGCAGATTGATTGGGTCAATATGTGTTCTGGTCGAGAGAAAGAGATTGAGTTTCTTGATGCTCTCAATGACTGTGCTATGGAGCAGATGGTCTCAGAACCTACCAGGGGTGGGGCGATCCTGGATTTGGTCCTAAGTAATGCCCAAGACTTGGTGAGAGATGTAAAAGTGATTGCGCCGCTTGGGAGCAGTGACCATAATGTTATTGATTTCACTGTTTGTATAAATAGGGAGTTGCCCCAAAAGACCGCCACAACCATGTTTAACTTTAAAAGGGGTAAATTCACTGAGATGAGGAGGCACGTGAGGAGGAAATTGAAAGGAAAGGTAAATACGGTCAAAACCCTTGGGGAAGCTTGGAGACTATTTAAAACTATAATCCTAGAAGCTCAGATAAAATACATACCACAAGTTAGGAAAGGCACAAACAGGCATAAGAAAAGGCCTGCATGGTTAACAAACAAAGCAATGGAAGCTGTAAAAGGTAAGAAGGACTCCTTTAAGCAGTGGAAAACCAGTCCAAGTGAGATTAGTAAAAGGGAACACAGGCTGTGGCAAATCAAATGCAAGACTGTGATCAGGCAGGCAAAAAGGGACTATGAGGAGCATATTGCAAATAACATAAAGACCAACAATAAAAATTTCTTCAAATATATTAGAAGTAGGAAAACAGCTAGGGAGGCAGTGGGGCCCTTGGATGACCATGGGGTAAAAGGATTACTGAAGGAGGGTAGGGAAATGGCTGAGAAGCTGAATGAATTTTTTGCCTCCGTCTTCACTGTGGAAGATGAGAACTTTTTGCATGCCTCAAAACCACTAATTTTGGAAGGGGTGTTGAAAGACCTGAGTCAGATTGAGGTGACAAAAGAGGAGGTCCTACAACTGATAGACAAATTAAAAATGAATAAGTCACCTGGTCCGGAGAGTTCTGAAAGAACTCAAAGTTGAACTTGTGGATCTTCTAACAAAAATCTGTAATCTTTCATTGAAATCTGCCTCCGTTCCTGAGGACTGGAAGGTAGCAAATGTCACCCCCATCTTTAAAAAGGGTTCCAGAGGAGATCCAGGAAATTACAGGCCAGTCAGTCTGACTTCAATACCGGGAAAGTTGGTAGAAAACATTATCAAGGACAGAATGAATAGGCACATTGATGGACACGGGTTATTGAGGAAGACTCAGCATGGGTTCTGTAAGGGAAGATCTTGCCTCACTAACCTGTTACATTTCTTTGAGGGGGTGAACAAACATGTGGACAAAGGAGACCCGATAAATGTTGTTTACCTTGACTTCCAGAAAGCTTTTGATAAAGTTCCTCATCAAAGGCTCCTTAGAAAGCTTGAGAGTCATGGAGTAAAAGGACATGTCCTTTCTGGATCAAAAACTGGCTGAGTAATAGGAAGCAGAGAGTGAGTATAAATGGGCAGTCTTCGCAGTGGAGGACGGTAAGCAGTGGGGTGCTGCAGGGCTCGGTACTTTGTCCCATGCTCTTTAACTTGTTCATAAATGATTTAGAATTGGGAGTGAGCAGTGAAGTGGCCAAGTTTGCGGATGACACTAAATTGTTCAGGGTGGTGAGAACCAGAGAGGATTGTGAGGCACTCCAAAGGGATCTGTTGAGGCTGGGTGAGTGGGCATCAATGTGGCAGATGCGGTTCAATGTGGCCAAGTGCAAAGTAATGCACATTGGGGCCAAGAATCCCAGCTATAAATACAAGTTGATGGGGTGTGAACTGGCAGAGACTGACCAAGAGAGAGATCTTGGGGTCGTCGTAGATAACTCACTGAAAATGTCAAGACAGTGTGCGTTTGCAATAAAAAAGGCCAACGCCATGCTGGGAATTATTAGGAAGGGAATTGAAAACAAATCAGCCAGTATCATAATGCCCCTGTATAAATCGATGGTGCGGTCTCATTTGGAGTACTGTGTGCAGTTCTGGTCGCCGCACCTCAAAAAGGATATTATAGCATTGGAGAAAGTCCAGAAAAGGGCAACTAGAACGTTCTTATTTATTTGTTCCTTGGCTTTCTCCCCAGTTGGGAACCAAAGTGGCTGACGTCATTCTCCTCTCGTCCTTTTTATCTTCACAACCATCCTGTGAAAGCCTAAACCAAGATCGCCCAAGGAACTTCACAGGCAGAGAACTTCACTGGATCTCCCAGGTCATAGTCTGGCACTCAAACCACTATGCCATGCTGGGTCTCATCTAAAAAACCCAGGGACGGCACCATGGTGTGTGCTGGCTGGTCCTTGTTTGCTGACTTTTAATGATGTCAGGCAGGGCTAGGGCAATGCATTGCATGAGGATTGCAGAGTCTGCATTGTATTAAGCTCAAGGAGAGAAAGAGAAAGAGTCCTCTTGGCCTCTGTTCAGATGTCCCAAGAAGTCTTAGGTCCATGCGCTCCCTCTTTCTCGCCTTGCGTGGTGCATGGAATTTGTAGGTGGAGGTCTTCAACTATTTCCATTTAGTCAGGAAACTGTTCAGATTCAGGTTCCTTCTCTAACAGTAAGTGTGAATCTTAATAGAGTTGTCAGCTGTTGAAAAATACCTGGGGATTTTGGGGGTGGAATCTGGGGAGGATGGGGTTTAAGGAGGGGCGGGACCTCAGCAGGGTATCATGCCATGAAGTCCGTCCTCCACAGCAGCCATTTTCTCCAGGAGAACTGATCTTGGTCATCTGGAGATCAGTTGTAACAGAGTGAGGTCTCCAGGTGCCACCTGGATGTTGGCAGCCCTAAGTCTTAACCATGTTTAAATCCTGGTTAAGAAGTGGATCCTAAAGAAGGAGACAAACCTTAGTTAGCGGAGGCACCCTATTTGAACAGAATGATGTTGGCAATCCCTGTGTTTTGTATGTGGGTTATACATGCTGCTTCAAAGGCCCATTCTCCCTCTCTTCCTCTCTTTCTTTCACAGGCACTCTTCCTCAATGTGGTCTTTTAGGGTTGCCAGCCTCCAGGTGGGCCTGGAGATCTCTTGCTTTTACAGCTAATCTCTGGCTGGCAGAGAAATGGCTACTTTGAAGGGTGGACTATATGGCATTGTACCATGCTGAGGCCCCTCCCCTCCCCAAATCCTGCCCTCTCCCGGATCCATCCTCAGAGTCTTCAGGTATTTTTCAACACAGACATGGCAATCCTTATTTAGACCAAATCCATACTAGACCATGAAGCAAGCTGGCTGATCTGGGGCTAGTTGTTGTAAAGGGAAGGGGACCACATACATAGCTCCTTAAAGAGCGAGAGATAAACGTAGTGAATAACAGTGAATTATGCCCCCAAAGTGCCATTTTTATGAAATACATGAAATAGTTATGAAATACATGTACAATACATTCTCTGTAGCCACATTCTCTGAAAATCTCTGTCTGTAGTTCCTCAGGAAATTAAATTTACCCTAATCCACTCAATGAAACATTAAATAATACTATAATCTGCATTTCCTCCTTTCCCATCACCCCTCCCCCACACCCACGAAACCTCAGGGTCCAGACTCCAGGCCTTCTCCTCCTCCTTGGGAGAGGAGGCTGATAAGAGATAAGCAGGAAGGAGAAAGGAGAGAGCGAAAGTGACAGGCGGAGACCCACTTAAATGGAGATTAGCAAAAATAACAGACAAACATGAACATCTGCTTCTACCATTATCCCATTATGTGGATAATTACAACATTGGCTTTCACCACAGGGAAAACAACGCGAGGTAATACTTTTCCCCTCTAACGTTTGCTAAACAAAGGCCTGGGTTTTTAAGCACCTCGGTCCATCCTTTAAACACTGTTTCAAATCCAAACCCAAGCTGTACATTCTCAATCTGCGTTAATAGAATCTTTTGTAATAACCAATTACATACCCCAGACTGGTTCTTGGTGCCACATTTCTAAGCAAATCTCTTTTTTCAGTTCCTGTGAATGGACTCTTTCCAGTTCTCCACTAATGCCTGTGACTGGACAGGAACATAATATATTAACAACAAAAGTCTGAATGGAGCAATCAGCCAGAAACCTCTCCTGGGAATCACAATTGAAAGTGGAGACAGGAGCAGGCTTGGGACGTGTGCCCTGATGTTACATCCACATCCATCAGTGAATGCAAAGGTGCTATTGTTGGTGTTGTTTCAGTGTATTCTTTACGTTACTCTATATTTTCATTAGAGGAGTCTAAAAAAAAAATAATTAATCCACTTTCAGCATGGTTGGATAAATCTGAATATCCTTGCCCAATAAAAGACATACAGCCAAAGCTCAGGTGAAGGAGGAAGGAATAAAAGTTTATTGGAATGGACTGAGAGCAGGGCTAGGCCAAAACCTGCAATACCAAACTGCTCTACTTTCTTTCAAGATGGTCACAATCTTATATACCTTTGATGACATATTGGCACATGTTAGCATATACACATACTAATTGGCTGCCACATCCAGCGTAATTTCATCTTGAAAGCCAGCTACACATTACTGCTACATCTTGCCAGGCTGCCAACAGCTCACTGGCTAAAATTGTGGGGTAACAAAAAATTCTGCTTCGCATGTGCCTTGATAAATCCTGTTTGGGCTCTAAGAGCCCCCAACTTCTATTCTTGCTTAGAAACACAGTAGAAATGTAGAATGGCAAAGTGCAAGTTATGTTTCTGTTATAGATAAGACTGGATTATGGCCTAGCTGTGTGTTAGCCTTTAAGGATGTTATTTATTTATTTATGAAATTTATGAATCGCTTCATCCCGGCCAATGCCAGGTTCTGGGCAATATACAACAAAAGGTACACATTGTTGGAAATATATATCTGTTCTGTATGTCCTTTGTAATGTTCTAAAGTTCCAGTCATTATATGGTTAGCACTGTGCCTGATTCCCTATTGTCCGCATGACCTGGGAAGGAGATACTGACTGCTGTCAATCAAGGTCTAGAAGCGGGAAAACCTGTTTTGTCTGTTTGGTCAGTTAGTCAGGTGACTTCCTTTTGTTCAGGCAGAGAGCTCAAGAAGAAGGAGGAAGTGGTCTTCCAATAAGCACATGATCTTCTATTGTGAAGATGGAGTTCTATAGTGTTTGTTATTTTCACCTCCCAGTACCCTTTCCCTGTAGAAATATGTTTTTGCTTTTTCATGTTAAATGCCTCTCAATGATTATTTGATCCAGTGATCCATTGCACTGTTTGAGATAAAGAAATAGAATTTCAAACAGAATTCCCTAACGCGCATAAAATCAATAAAACCAGTAATTTAAAATAGTTGCAACCCAATACCTACTTTATAGTGTGCTATAATTCTGCTTTCCAGGCATTGGGAGCAGTTCCCCCTTAAGTAGAGGGGGAGTGCCAGCCCGGCAGCCATCACTGTCCTCAAACAAAAGCCTGGCAGAACATCTCTGCTTTGCAGGCCCTGCAGAATTGTAAAAGATCCCACAGGGCCCTGATGTCTTCTGGCAGAGAGTTCCTTGTTGAGGACAGCCAGACCTCTTTAGGGTTGGGGATCACCAGTAGATTTCGACCAATAGAGCATAGTGCTCTTCCAGGGACATAGTGGAGGTGGCAGTCCCGTAGATACATCGGTCCCAGACTTAAACATGCTTGTGGCTTCCCAACTAAAGTGTCTCACAGCATATTTCAGGGTATTGGTACAGATTTGGGTTAGGTCTGCCAGTGATTTCTTGTTATAACTGTTATGATGCTTGCTGTTTTCTGGTACACAGCAGACCCTCTGTCATAGGGGTGCCAAGCTCCAGTTGGTGGCTGGAGATCTCCTGGGAGTATGGCTGATCTCCAGGCGATAGAGATCAGTTAGCCTGAAGAAAATGGCCACTTTGGAAGGTGGACTCTATGGCTTTATACCCCATTGAGGTCCTTCCTCTCCCAAACCCTGCCCTCCTCAGGTTCTACCCCCAAAATCTCCAGGGGTGCCAACCTGGAGCTGGCAACCTGAGTAATGGGCTAGAACAGGACCCTGTGATCTGTATCACAGCATAAATTGGCTGTGGATCAGCTTTCAATGGATGCTAATTGAAAATACTGGATAAGGTCCTGCATAGCAGTTTCTGTGTAGCTGAAATCACAACGGAGTGTATCCCTACAGTGACAATTCACACTGGATTTGCTGTTTTAAATGTTTCAAAGTTGTAACTGGGCCTAATTTTAATTGGTTTTACGTATTTAAACTTGCCTGTTGGCCTTGTTCACCGCCCTGAGCCTGCTTCAGCGGGGAGGGTGGGATATAAATAGAACAGCTTTGCTTGTTGCATACAATTGCCCCAGTCCAGGGAACTTCAACAACTCTGGAAGCAGGGCCAGCCCTAGACTGTCTGGTAACCTAGGCAAGGCTAACTTCTGGCACTCCCTGCCCCTCCCCTCCACACTGATAACATCACCGAGTCACATGGGGGCGCCCAGTTCGGCATTCCCAAAAAGCCAGCGGCCTAGGCAATCACCTAGTTTGCCTAGTGGCAGGGCCGGCCTTGTCTGGAAGGCATAACAAAATAGAAGTCCAGGGGCAGGCAAGACTTCCCTCTCATAAGTCATGTTAGGAGGAAGAGGAAGGCGGCACGTGGAGACGGGAATCCTGGTGGCCCTTCTGTTCTCTTACTGGACAGGTGACTGACACTGCCAGGAAACCAGCAGCTTGTCTCCCCTTCCTGCAGTGACTCACTTCATCATGCTTTAAAGAGACTGGAAATATTCCAGTGGCATTTAGGAGGCAATCAGTCAGACCTCTTTTAGGGAAGAGCTGCAAGGCTCTGTGATGTTAAAGAAAAGATATTTGAATTATGGTTGCTGTCGTTGTTGTCTCAGGCTCACAATCATAGCCCCACTGGTGCTAGCCATGATGCCGCAGGCAAACTTTGGCGTTACGCAATCTCATCAACAAAACTAGCCGGACATGTTTATGTGGTTGGCCTGCTTGCAGATGGAAAGATGCGGCTCTATAATTCAATAGTCTGACTCTGTACAATTCAGTGTACAATTTAGAACCATATGAGTGTCAATGAATGCAAGAGACTAGAATCGCTTCAGAGTTCTTTTGTACCAAAGGCTGGCTCGTTAGTCCAGAATAAACTCGTAAATGCAACATTCTAAAAAGTAGGGCAGTACAGATGGGAACCTCTCCAGTCAGTGGAACTTGTTGGGCAAGGCCTTGCCAGCAGAGCCAAGGTGAGGGGTTTTGGCACCTGGACTGTGTGTCTCCCTCTGCACTGCAGGAAAGATGCCCAAACCAGGCAGCCCTGTTATTTGCCAGGTGGTGGTGATGCCCAGAGCTGCTGAACCCACCCACAGAGAGGCACTTGTAGGACTGCCAGATCCAAGTTGGGAAACTCCTGGAGATAGAGCCTGTGGAGGACAGGGACCTCAGTAGGGTACAATGCCATCGAGTCCACCCCACCAAGCATCATTTTTTTCCCTAGGGAAATTGATCTCTGTAGTCTGGAGATGAGCTGTAATTTCAAGGGATCCCCAGGTCCCACCTGGAGACTGGCATCTCTAGAAGGCAGGCAGGCAGGCAGGCTATATTGGTACAGCAGACTCAGGGGTGGATGGGGAAAAATGTTTTGCAAAGGGCTGTGCCCACCCCCACCCCCAGCTTGCTCCTGGCCCTGCCTCCCCCTAAAAAAGGGGAGTGTGAGTGAGCAAGCCAGCCAGCCCATTGTGCCCTGTAGGGCATGGGCCCACCTCCCCAGGGTACTGAGGGATGGAAGGAAGGAGAGCATGCCAACCTACTGGGTGTGGCTGGGCTGGGTGCCTTCTTCGTGCTCTCCCCCTTGCATCAGGTAGGCTGGGTGCAGGAGAGGTGTGGCCCTGGCAGCCCCCACCAGATGCCTTTCTTTCTCTGTTGGGTGGTGGTGCTGCCCAGGGCTGAGTCCACCTCCACCATGGGAAGACCCAGCTTGGCACCACCTCTAGCTTCAGTGAAGACTGGTGCCCTAGGCAGGGATTTTTTTGTAGCAGGAACTCCTTTGCATATTAGGCTACATCCTCCTGATATAGCCAATCCTCGAAGAGCTTACAAGGCTCTTCTTACAGGGCCCACTGTAAGCTCTTGGAGGATTGGCTACATCAGGGGGGGTGTAGCCTAATATGCAAAGGCGTTCCTGCTACAAAAAAAAGCCCCAGCCCTAGGCAATCGCCCCTGCCCCTGCTTTCCAGCTGATCTTAACAACAGTGGAGATTCATAAGGGAAGGAACTCACAAAATTCTAGCTGTTTGCACTATTCAGAACCTTTAGTATTTCGGCCACCTTCTGGACATGATTGTGTGACTACAATTTTGCTTCTGTCTGAAGCATCTGGCTTGGATATTGGGCTTTGATAGCTCTAGAAACCTTTCAATTGTTTCCAATTGAATCTTGTGTACGTCTGGAGTCAGTATTCATCTGTCTTTTTCAGCTTCAACAGGGCTGGAATATATTTGATGTTGATTGGATTATGCTTTGTATGGATGCCATTTTATCTTTTGTCCTGTCATCTATAACTGTTTCCAATCCACTGAACACAAAGTACCAACTTTGTAGACCCTGATCATCCTTCCCTTCTACTTGTCTGATGCTATTCCTTTGAGGTGCAGATTGCTACTCTTAAGAAATCTTCCTTCTCATCTGACACCCTGACCAATTCCCCACTAACCTTATGCCCCTCTCACTCTCCTCTTCTCCACGGGGCTTCAGTCGGATTTCACACTATCTGCCCTGGGGCTACAACTCGCTCTGCCCCTTTTGCACAACAAACAAAATCCTCTAAAAACCAGTTTCTGTTTGCTGCTCAAAAAAGGCAAAGCGCGTTGCAGCCCTGGGGCAGCTTATGTGAAATTCGACTGAAGCCCCACGGAGAAGAGGCGCGAGAGGGCGGCAAAATGCTAGTGGGGAATCGGTCCTTCTCTCCACACTCTGCCAGCTAGCCTTCTCCATCTTGCCACCATGAGGATAGGACATGCTTCCTACATCTCTATCCACCCTAGTTAGACTAGATTAGAATCCTGTCTCTACTCTATCCTGTCTAGAATGGAGTTCCTTACAATAAAGGACTCATGTTAGTTTTGTAACAATAAAGAGGCTCCGTGTATAACGTTTCTTGTCAGCACACACAAATCAGATAGGCCCTGCTGCGCTTTGTGCCTTGAGCACTCTGCTAATCCAAATTATCCTTCACCTCTTACTTCAGATCACAACAAATTGATTACATGAGTTAAGTGTCTTGTTATTGCTTCACTAGAAGAGGATGTCTAGTGTATTTTTTGTCAGAAATGCTGACACAAAGAATATCATGGTTCCTGCATAAAGACTGCATAAATGTGGCCATGTAGCTGTCTGAAAATCTTCCACGTGTTGGCTCTCATTACATAAAATTGCCCAAGCCTCGGATATGTGTTACCATCTTTTTTTGGGGGGGGGGTTTAACTTTTTATTACATTTAACAACAACAACAACAAATATATATATATATATACACACACATACACAAAAACATAAAATTAGGGATGTAGACCGCGGGATGCATTATATACTTAGATCATTAGAATATGTGTTACCATCTTCACACAAACACAGTGAAGCAGAAAGGATAATAATGTCAGACCACCTCATGGCTGGAATCACCACACAGAAATATTTTCAAGTGATGATCATGTGGTAAGTGTTTTTCTGCTTTCTCTGTGACTAGGCCAGAAGAGGGGTCTCCCCCCCCCCTCCTTGTTAATTTACTGACTGAACAATGTGTATTTGAGAAGAAGCAGAGACTTGGGAAAGATTTTGGCAGTGGCGAACCTTATGACCTTAAAATTGCTGAACTTTAGTTAGTCTCCGTCCTGATAATCTACTGTGTACTGTTCAGGCCGTGCATCCACACAACAATGGTTCTTTTTATCTTAAATCGCCAACCCCTGAATAGATTCTCTGCAGCCTGCCAGGCAAACAAGGGGATTCAACAACCCTTCAGTATGTGTAGAGAGAGAGGAAGGACGAGACAAAATTAATAAACCTCTGAGGATGTTTTGCATTTTTCAACTACAGAATCACAAGATTGAGAGCTAGATAAAGAAGCCATCTTTCATCAGTCGAAGTTGAATAGTTCATTATCAGTGTTGTTGTCTCTAGTGATGGCTCCTCGTAGACAAGCAGGGCTTGGCATGTGTTTGTGAGGGCCCAGTTTTTGGATGTAATCCTATTACTGAAGCATTCCCTACTTTGCGATCCTATTTTACTGAAGTAAAACACAAACAAAGTGTACGCATTTTGAACAATCAGACTTAAAAATGGGTTCTTTGCAAGATCACTGGGCATGCATGTTCATTTGTATCCATATAAAGTTGTTCCCCAGGTGAGACTAGAGAGACTCATATGAAATCTAGGGATTGGTGTTGGTGGGATTGTACCTCCTGGTCACTTTTTGGGGCTTTCTCTCTTCTAATGTTGTCAACTTGGGCCTGGGAAATTCCAGGAGGTTTGGGGGACATCTGAGAAGGGTCAAGTATGGGGAGGGGTGGGATGTGTTGCCATATAGCAGGGGTCCCCCATGTATAGTCAGTGTATCCCCATTGTCCAGTAATGTGCAGGAAATACCTTTGGCATTACCTGTAGGGTTGCCAACTGACAAGAAAATATCAAACCTAGCTGGACTTCTTAGTTCCTCTATGTATTCTTGTAACATACTGTCTTGAAAAACCTGCTTCCCACCAGTCTGTCTATTAAATACTGGGTTTGAGACATGTAGCAGTGAAACAGCTCTGCTTTATTAGTGAAATCAGCAACAAAAGACTGAAACTCAGGGCAACCAGCCCTGCTTAAGTAGCCTGCAAAACCCACACCCAGTTCCCAATGACACATGTCTACTGGTACAGTAGTCAAGCCATTAGTCCCCATTGGCCATCACCCAAAGTCCTGGTGGCTATTGTTATGGAGCCTCAAGCTCAGCGAGTCTCTGTCAGAACATCCTATAATGTTCTTGATTCAATATACGACGTTGTCTTTTACAGTTCCTTTAACATCTGTGTCAATGAACTTGAAAGCTTTCACAATGCCAGTTTAGTTGGTCCTCCTAAACGTTTAGCTCTTAACATCTTTGATATGCCAATAAAGGTTGTCTGTTTGTCTTAGGATTGCCAAGTCCAATTCAAGAAATATCTAGAGACTTTGGGGGTGGAGCCAGGAGACATTAAGGATGGAGCCAAGATCAAGGTTGTGACAAACATAATTGAACTTCAAAGGGAGTTCTGGCCATCACATTTAAAGGGACGGCACACCTTTTCAATTCCTTCCTTCCATAGGAAATAATGAAGGATAGGGGCACATTCTTTTGGGGCTCATAGAATTGGACCCCCTGGTCCAATCTTTTTGAAACTTTGGGGGTATTTTTGGGAGAGGCACTAGATACTATACTGAAAATTTGGTGTCTCTATCCCAACAAACAGCCCCCCCCCCCGAGCCCCAGATACCTGTGGATCAATTCTCCATGATTTTCTGTGGGAATAAATCTCCTTAGGGAATAATAGAGTTCCCAGAAGACATTTTCCTCCCCTCCCCCACTTTCTGACAACCCTGAAGCAGGGGGAGGGCCTCCAAACCTGGGGATCCCCTGCCCCCACCTGGGGATTGGCAACCCTAGTTTGTCTGGTTCTCCTAAAATATATTGGAAGGGAAGGGCACACGGTAAAGTCTGCTCTCATTCAGATCTTGGAAATGAAGCAGGGTCTGTATGGATGGGAGACTGCCAAGGAAGGCTCTGCAGAAGAAGGCTGCGGCAAACCACCCCTGCAGCTCACTTGCAGTGAAGAGGGAGAAGAAGATATTGGATTTATATCCTGCCCTATACTCTGAATCTCAGAGCATACACAATCTCCTTGACTTCCCCCCCATAACAGACATCCTGTGAGGTGGGTGGGGCTGAGAGAGCTCTCCCAGAAGCTGCCCTTTCAAGGACAACTTCTGTGAGATCTATGGCTGACCCAAGGCCATTCCAGCAGCTGCAAGTGGAGGAAGAAGAAGAAGAAGATATTGGATTTATATCCCGTCCTCCACTCCGAAGAGTCTCAGAGCGGCTCACAATCTCCTTTACCTTCCTCCCCCACAACAAACACCCTGTGAGGTGGGTGGGGCTGGAGAGGGCTCTCCCAGCAGCTGCCCTTTCAAGGACAACTTCTGCCAGAGCTATGGCTGACCCAAGGCCATTCCAGCAGGTGCAAGTGGAGGAGTGGAGAACAAAACCCAGTTTTCCCAGCTAAGAGTCCGCGCAGTTAACCACTGCACCAAACTGAAAGCTCCTTGCTGGGGTTGCCAGAAGTCAGGTGTGACTCACTGCACATACAGTATGTATGTAATAAAAGGTATTACAGAGATTTTGTTCTTGTTTACTTGCTTTTAAGCCAGTTGCTGGAAAAACAAGAGATGAGTCTGCTTCTCCCTGTTATCCAAATGCAGTTTTGCACCGTGAAGACTAAAAGATTTGCTCAAGCAATGAGTTTTTGTGGGCAAGAACCTGCTTCCTCAAATTGCCAACTTCCAGGTGGTGGCTGGAGATCTCCTGGGATTTCAACCAATTTCCCAGCAAGAGAGATCAGTTCCTGTGGAGAAAATGGCTGCTTTGGAAGGAGGACTCTCTGGTATAATACCCGGCTTAAGTTCTTCTGCTCCCAAACCCCACTCTTCCCAGACTCCACACCCCCTCCCAATCTCCAAGGATTTCCCAACCCACACCTGGCAACCCCTCTGTGGAACAAGGGGCTGTTCAGATAAAAGCCTCTAACAAAGCCCAGATTCCAAAACACAGAGGAACAAAAGCCAAATTGGCTTCAGAATAAACAAAACTTCTCACGCTGTGGCTCACAGCACATGATGTTCATGTTATTTCTCTCCTGCTGGAGGACAAGGAAGGAAACTGCCAACAAAGAACAGACAGAATCTGAGCAGAATCCCTGCTATAAATAAAATACCATTTGTATGCAAATAGATTTCCCAGGGACTTAATTCTGCATCTTTAGGAACAAAAGGGAATGATACAACAATGTTCATCTGGGAGAGTTGTTGGAGATTATAAAATCTAATACATGAGAAGTATCTTTTTTTCTATCCTTTCCTGCAGGGTGGAGGAAGCATCTACCTTTCACATTGTACACATGAAGGTGCTTTGAACTGAATCGGACCATCAGTTTATCAGTATTGTCTACACTCAGACTGGCAGAGGGTTCCCAGTGTCAGGGCTGAGGTCCTTTCACGAAATGGCAAGATGGATCCTGAGGCTTCCTGCAGGCAAAGCAGGGCAGCCCTTCACTAACTTCAAATAAAAAGGTAAAGGTGCAAGCACTAGTCATATCCGATTGGGGTGATGTTGCATCACAACGTTTTCACAGCAGACTTTTTATGGGATGGTTTGCCCATAAAGTTTGCCCATAAAGTGCCTTCCCCAGTCATCTACACTTCCCCCCCAGCAAGCTGGGCACTCATTTTACCGACCTCGAAAGGATGGAAGGCTGAGTCAACCTTGAGCTGGCTACCTGAAGCCAGCTTCCGCCAGGATTAAACTCAGGTCATGAGCAGAGAGCTCAGACTGCATTACTGCAGCGTTACCACTCTGCACCGTGGGGTTTTTTTTAACTTCAAATACAAATACAAGACATTTGAACATGAGTGGCTAGAAGAACCACACATGCTAAATCTACTTTCGATGCACTTTCCAGCTGGATTTTATTGCGGGAGCTTTCACACAGGCTAAATAATGCAGTTTCAATCCACTTCAGCCACTGTTTGCAAGTGTATTTTGCCATTTCACATAGTAAAACCCTGTTGCAAAGTGCATCAAAAGTGGATTGAAAGTGCATTATTTAGCGTGTGTGAAAACGCCCCATGTGAATTGGCAAAATCCAGTTGGAAAGTGTAATGGAAGTGGATTGAAAGTGCATTATTTAGCGTGTGTGGCCCCAGCCGCTAGTGTAGCCCTTCCTAACTAATGTTCAGATTGCAGATCTAAGAGTATGTGAATCAGTTCCATAAATATCCAGTACATTCTGGAATTTGTGGCTAAGAGGGAATTCTCTTTAACTAACAAATGGGGGACAGGACGAGACAAGCACAGATGCAAAATAAAATTGAAAACATGTTCAGTATGCACGCATTTCTCACCTTCCATGAGCTTTGCATATGGACAGACACATTTTTCACCCAAAGTGTTTGGTTAGCCATCTGCCTGAGTGACAGAATGCTAAGGGCGGTTTGAAGCAAGACTGAGAAATCTGTTTCCCGTCCAGACGCTCTCCACATCTATCACCTAGACAAGACATTAATTCACAGCACAGATGTGCTAACATACTCTCTCATACAGGCAATCAAGTCATAAGGAACTGAGGACAGCTGCCAACCTGAAGGGATGCTTGGTAGCCATGCGCTGAGTCTGAAACAGACCAAAGAATTTATAGGCAAATCATTGAATTTTAACCAATTACCTTATTGGAATTGGACTAAATCTGTTTCTTATCTTCTTCTGGCTTTGTGGACCATTATTGAAATTTCAGTTTATGAAACAAAAGCACCAATTTGTAATGAGGTGAAAAGGCCCGTTGGAGTATTTTGTTTTTCATCCACTTTCAGAATAATATACCAGAATCAAAAAACTTCAAAAAGTGGGTGGGGGGAGTGTCCTTGTTATAGTAGTAATATCATGATACAGATGGGAGGCTGAGCTTGCCAGAAGGCATTTTGCCAAAGAGAACACTTGGCTAAGATGAGATGCGACCCCTTCATTTCTCACTTCATATTCTTCACCATTACTCAGCCCACTGCTAACAAGTAAGACAATTGCTGATTCACACATTATGTGAATGATGGTGACACAGGTTGGGCTGGGGTCACCATCCTTTGTCAGATGTAACAGTCAGACAGCAGTTGTGGGTTCTCTGCTATTCCTGTGTGTGTGGAGCCCAGTTCAGATCAGGATTGTCATGTACATGGAGAAGAGGCTTCAGCCTTCCACCTATGCCATTCCTCCAACTTGAAACAGATCCAGGGAAGGTTCTATTTGAACACATGAAATAGCCTTTTACTGCATCAGACCCTTGGTCCATCACAGTCAGTATTGTCTACATAGACTGGCAGCATCTCTCCAGGCTCTCAGGCAGAGGTCTTTCACATCACTTACTGCCCAGTCATTTCAACTGGAGATGCCAGGGATTGAACATGGAACCTTTGCATGCCAAGCATATACCCTACCACTGAGCCAAGGGCCTATGGAGAAAATCCATGGGAATCCCAGGGAACAGTCTTGCTGGGTATTGCCAGACCAAAGAACATAACCTACAGAGCATATGAATCCACTGATGTATTAATCCCCTCTAAAATTGAAACAGCTGAAAGTAAAACTCAGAGCCTAGGGTTTTAAAAAATAAAACAAAGTTGAATGGTGCACTGAATACCAAGGCTAATGTCAATACAGTAGGAGGAAGGATTAAACCAGAGCAATGTTAATTGCTGGTAGTGATGTTATGGGTACCAGTAAGTGTTTGCTTTACATCTTACTATATTTTCCAGCATTTTGGTCTATACATCCAGGGCTTTTTTTTAAAAAAGCAGGAATGCAGTTCTGGCTGGTTTGATATCAGGGGGTGTGGCCTAATATGCAAATGAGTTCCTGCTGAGTTTTTTCTATTAAAAAAGCCCTGATGGCATCTTTAGAGCACCGTGATTCAGAAAAATACACCCCTTTTCAGGTTTTATAATTTTATTAATTATTGATTAAAAGAACAAACAAATAAGTGACAAACATTACATACAATATGTACAGACCATAACAAACAATGACATCAACACACATAAGGGTGAAGGGAACAGTAATATCTCACTATCCACCCTCTTATATACAACCTTGTAATTTTAAAGTAAAAGATTAGAAATAACAAAAATCAATCAATATCACCTAGTTAGCATGACAAATTATCTATTCATTTTTTCTGGGAGATCCATCTATCTTTCTAGTTTTTGTCAGCATTTTCCCTTTGTCATCCAGCCATAGAATAAACTCCAGTTTTTTTGACATACTTCATTGGTTTTGATCTTAACAGATTTGAAAGCATATCCATCTCAGCTGTATCCAATATCTTGACAATTAATTCATTCATTGTTGGTATATCGGTTTTTTCCCAAAACTGAGCTAACAATAACCTCGCCGCAGTATTGACATGAACAATCAAGTGTTTCTCTGCTTTATCCAATTTATCTGGCAATAGGTTCAAAAGAAAAAAACTCTGGCTTAAAAGGAATAACCATTTTCAACATTTTTTGGAGCATTTCATGGACTTTCATCCAATAATTCTTAACTCTTTTACACGTCCACCAAGCATGAAAATACGTCCCCAAAGTATTTTCACACTTGCAGCATTTATTAGATAAGCCTGGAAACATTTTTGCTAATTTTGCTGGGGTCATATGCCATCTGTATACCATTTTATATATATTCTCTTTAAACACAACTGATTTTGTAATCTTTGTATTTGTTTGCCAAATTTGTGACCATTGCTCCAAATTTATCGTGTTATCTATGTTCCCAGCCCATTTAATCATTACATCTTTCAATTCCTCGTCTTGCATTTCCAACTGTAACAAATAACTATAAAGTTTACTTATTTGTTTTGCATCTAATTTCAAGAAAAGTTTGTCAAATTTTAATTCTTTCAGGTAAAACCCTTTCTCTTTATATTTATTGAATCTGGACTTTAATGGGGTCAATTTCCACCGATCCAAGTGATATTCTGCTCTGCCAGCTGCGTATTCGTTCTGATATTCCCATCTTTATTTAACAGCATTGCATATGTTAAAGGAGTCTCGTGTTTAGATAGATGAGGTTGCATAGAAGCCCCAAGTGGGGCGACCCAACTTGGGTCTTATCATAGATAAATCTTTTTATTTTTTCCCACGTGATCAATAACTTTCTTATCAGATGGTTTTTAAAATATTTGTGACCTTCTATACTGTACCAAATAAATGCATGCCAGCCAATTCTAAAGTCATGACCTTCGATCGTCAACAGCCTCTTGTTTTCTAGCTTAACCCATTCCTTAAACCAAACCAATATACTTGCTTTCTAATAGATTTCCCAATTGGGTAAGGATAGTCCTCCTCTTTCCCTGGAATCTTGGAGAAGTTTACGTTTTATTCTTGGTCTCTTTCCTTGCCATACCAATTTATTAGTTTATTCAAGGAAGAAAAAAAATATCTGTTTAACTGTATTGGGATAGCCTGAAATAAGAGCAATATCTTGGGAATAATAGACATTTTCAAATTATTCTGCTATTCTGCCCATAAAAGGTAGTTGAAGATTCCCCCATTTAGTCATTTCTAACTCTATTTCTTTTAGTAACTTTTGGTAGTTATTCTCAAATATTGTGCTGCATCTATTAGTAAGAAATATCCCCAAATACCTCACTTTATTTACTATTTGGAATTTGGATATTGGTTGTAATTCTAAAGCTTCACGTTTTATATTTTTAATGAACATTTTTGTCTTTTCTAGGTTAACTTTCAGGCCCGCCACCCTCCCAAACTTCTGCAGTTCCTCTTTTAAAATAACAATAGATTGCATGGGGTCCTCTAGAATAAAAACCTGATCATCTGTGAATGCTTGTAGTTTGTTTTCCTCTCCCTTTATTCTTAGACCTTTAATATATTTGTTATTCCGAATTGCTATATTCAATACTTCCAAGTATAAAACAAATAGTAAGGGTGATAACAGACAGCCCTGTCTGATACCTTTCCAAAGATTAATAGCGTCTGTTACAGTACCATTCACAATTATCCTAGCTTTTTGATTGGAGTATATTGCCTCTGTTAATTTCCCAGATTTATTCCCAAAGATCATTTTTTTCACCAGCTCCAGAAGGAAGTTCCAGTCAATATTATCAAATTCTTTCTCTGCATCAAGAAAGTTTAGAGCCATTTTGGCCTCACTGTGCTGTTCGTAATATTCCAGTACATTCATAACCATTCTAATGTTATTCCTTATCTGTCTTTTTTGGCAAAAAACCTCCCTGATGGATAATTTGTACTAGGATTTTCTTTAATCTTGTAAATAATATTGCAGCAAAGATCTTGTAATCCACATTCAATAATGAAATCTGATGGTAATTTTTAATTTCTTTGAGATCAACATCTGTTTTTGGTATCAGGGTTATATTCGCTTCCTTTCAGGTCTCAGGAATTTTGGCTTCTTCCCATATATACCCTGTCAATCTTTTAAACGGCATTAGTATACAATCTTTGAATGTAATATAGAATTCCAGTGGAATACCATCAGGCCCTGGTGAGTTTCCTTTCTTCATAGAGGATAAGGCTTCTTTAATTTCTTGTATTGTTATCGGATTGTTTAAAATCTTTCTTTGATCTTCATTTATAGTGGGAAGGTCTTGAGCTAGCAAATATTCTATCTGATCTTTCGTCTGAATCTCTGATTTTGCATATAATTCCTTGTAAAAATCTTTAATTATTTCAACTATCGCACTATAAAAATATAGTGAGATATTTTCTTACTATACCCTTCTTATCTTTTAATGACAGTATTTGATTTTTCTCCTTCTCTTTTCTTAATTTATACACTAACCATCATCCAGGTTTATTTTCTTGTTCAAAATAGTTTTGTCTTGCATATTTAATTTTTCTTGCCATTTCATCTAAATACAGCAAGTTTATCTGATGTTGTAAGAGCCTTATCTCTTCCTTTAACTTTTTATTATTAAGGTTCTTTTTGAAGGCATCATCTTTGGTTTTTAGGGTGCCATGTGTCAAATTTAATCGCCAGTCCTCTAAAGTATGCTTTGCTGGTATCCCAGATTATACTTGGAGATGTCTGCTCTGGCGTATTAGTTTTAAAAAAGAAATTCATTTCTTTTTCCACTTCAAAAACAAACTGTTCATTCTTCAGTAGTGAGATATTTAACCTCCACCATCTATTTCTTGGCTTTGCATTCCACATTAATAGCAAAGGGCTGTGATCTGTAAATGATCTTGCCAAAATCTAAACATCTGTAAGATCTCTCAACATCCCTATGGTAGTCCACGCCATACCAATTCGGGACCAAGAGTCATGCCTGTCTGAGTAAAACGTGAAGTCCTTCACTGATGGGTTACGGGTTCTCCAAGCATCTAATATTTTGTATTCCTCCATCATTTTCATGAAGTTTTTAGGTAGCAGCTGGCCTTTTGTCTTTACTCGTCTGCTATGTCTTCTGTCTTCCTGGTTATCAAAAACAGCAAATATTTTCATAATCATACAACTGCAGGGTTTGTTGGAGTTTGTCATACAAAGGTTCCTGTTTTTCATCTGGTGCATAAACATTTACATTCAAGATTTTTTGCTGTCCTCTTTGTACCTCAACAAATAGAGATCTTGCATCTTCTGCTGCACAGACACATTTTGATTCAAACTTTTCATTAACGTATACAGCAACCCCTCTCTTTTTCTTTTTAGGATCTAATGCCGCATATATTTTCCCTAATTTTTTGTTCTCTAATAGATGTTTATCTTTTTCTCTAATATGCACTTCTTGGAGACATATGACATCCGCTTTCACTTTAGACAGTTGTAAAAATGTTTTCCTTCTTTTCTGAGGAATATTAAACCCATTAATGTTAACCGATAAAAGTTTCAGTTGATTGCTTTCCATTATGTTTGGTGATCTTTATTACCATTTTTATCCCACTTTTTCTTCTTTTGCAGTCTTGTTTCCATAGCTCTACCTGCTCCTTTTCTTCCTCAGAATCTTTTACCCTTTTCTAAGACACCCCTTTTCAGTTGCAATTTCATCTTAAAGACTCTAGAGTGAACTAGGTCCAAAGACAAAGGTAGGAATAGGGAACCACTTTGTTATTTCTTTGGACACTGATTACTTCAGCTGAAGATTACAAAAGTTTGCCTTGTATCTTCCAGGTAGGGTTTTTGTGGTAAACAAATAGTTCCTAGTTAAGCAAAGGTGGGTCTGTTTGTGCTACTATCCCGAGAGGAGTCTTGCTATGTGGTGAAGCCTCCACCCCTCGAAAGGAAACAGACAAGAGAGTTCTTGGGGCCCAGCAACTGCAGGGAACAGTCCTGACTTTGAGGCAACAAGGAATTCATGTTGCCAGGATTCCTTGCAGGAGTGGTGTGTCACCTGGGAAGAGGAATGGTGACTGTGCCCAAGTCTGTCCAAGAAAAGATCATTGACTGAAAACAGACCAGAACAGAAAGGTGCCTTATAACACCTTAGGGATGAACACATTCATTGTAACATAAAGTTTGTAGTTAAAAGGCTGTGGAATGCAATTCAGAAGACTCTAAGATCAGTGCAGTGACCATTCACCATAGTCATAATTCTGAATGGCTGCTGTTGTGTATATGAACTAATGTGGTGACTTTGGTATGTGGTTCCTGCCTGGCTCCTTGGAGCCTTTAAGCCTGAGCTTGAGGTCTCCGGAACAATGGGCAGTAGGATCCCAAATACCTGCTGCCCTGCTCCAATCACAGACCCCCTACTGGTTTGAATGATCCAATGGTGTGCATGCACGGGAACCTGAACATGTATATAGTTGGCCCTGTGGACCGCAGTCTTTAGTCTTTTAGTGCAGCCCTATACTATGCTGTATCTAATAAAGGAGCTATGATCACTACCACCTCGTATCTTCCATGCGTTGAACCCACTATATTATAGCTGCCCTGCAGGGATTTGGGAAAGGGCAGGGCTTGGAAAGGTGTAGAGTGAAATAAGCCTGACCTAGATGGCCCAGGCTACTCCAGGGCTTCATCAGATCTCAGAGGGTCAGCAGGCTCAGCACTGGTTCGTATCTGGATGGGATGCCACTGGGGAGTTCCAGGGTTTCTGTGCAGTCCAGGGGGTCTATGCAATCCTGGTTAGCTATGCAACTCCAGGGAAGGCTATGGCAACCCACTTTGGAATGTCTCTTGCCTTGAAAACTCGAGAGGGTTGCCACAGATCGTCTGTGACTTGCCGGCACTTCCTACTGTCCTACTTGTAAGATTTGTATGTAAGAGGAAATTGGAGCCTGTGCATTTTGTCATGTAAAGTGGAGAAAAGTGGCATCAGATGAAATGATCTAATCTACATTCCCATTTAATGTACAGGAGACCCTCTTTACCACACAGCCCAAGAGTTTTCTTAGGCCAACTGTGTCCTTTTCATTGTTCTCCCTTCTCTTTGGAGCACATAAATGCAGTTACTTCTCTGTTGTCTCCTCTGCTCAACATACCTAGTTTGTTTGTCCTCTGCTCTTTAGATGTCTTCTCTAGACCTGTCCTTGTCCTCCTCTCTTTCTCATGCTTGGGCTGCCTCTTTAATTGTGATGCTGGGAACCCAATACCTGATCCATAACCAAGTGTGGAGCTTTCACCTCATTTAGGTGTTTCCAAAATGTTTTCCCCTAAGTGAAATAGATCAGTTTTCTGCCTGGATGCAACAAACTGAAATATCGTTTGCTTTAAATGTTTCCAGGTTCAATTATTTCAATGTCTGAAATGGTTGCTTCTCCATATCAAAGTGGCTTATATTAAGTTGAATGTTATACCTACACCACCTGCTAGCCGGGCTCTTATGAATCCAGCTGGGTGTCTGCAATTGACTCAATATTTTCCAGGCTTGGCCTTGAGCATTTTAGCAGTAACTGCTAAGCGAATTTCTCATAAGCCTCTCTGGAATGATATGTTCTCCCCCCGCAACCCCGTTCCTCTTTTTAATATACTCTCCAGCTGTACTCAAAAGCAATCAAGGATTATTTTTTTCCTCCTCCCTTATTGGGGGAAGTAGAAAGTTTCTCTTTGCTGTGCAATTCCATCCAGAATACCCCAATGACAGAGTGCCAGTTAATGGATCCCATCCCCACATCTGGAGCTCCTCCTGTGCACATCTACCCTGAGCTTGCAGCTGCATTCTGTAATCTCCCTTCTCCAGTCATCACCAAACACAAGCTGAGGTGGGGGTGACAGCAAGGGCAGTTGCTAGGAAAGCTGATATCGTATGAAGCTGCCTGATACGGAATCAGATCCCTGGTCCATCAAGGTCAGTCTTGTCTATTCAGGCTGCTAGAGACTCTCCAGGGTCTCATGGCAAGGTCTTCCACACCACCCACCACTTGATCCTTTTACCTGGAGAGGCCAGGGATTGAACACAGGATCTTCTACATCCCAAACAGGTGCTCTGCCACCAAGCCAGAGCTCCTCCCGCCACTGAACACAAGTGGTTTTCAACTTTTCTTATCTTACACCCCATCAGTCATTATATTAAAGAAACTGGGTCACACCCAGGGATTTTTTGTTAGAAAAGGCCCAGCAGGAGCTCATTTGCATATTAGGCCACACCCCTGACATCACCATGGCTTCACACAGGGTTTTTTGTAGAAAAAGCCCAGCAGGAACTCATTTGCATATCAGGCCACACACCCTGATGCCAAGCCAGCTGGAACTGCATTTCTGTACATTCCTGCTCATAAAAAGCCCTGCTCACACCTAGACTGATTTCCCACTCCTTTCCCCTGGATTTCGCACAAGTTGCCCCCAGCCAGAGAGTTGCTCCGCCCTTTTTCAAATTCCCTCCAAGGCAGACAGAAACCGGTTTTCAGAGGATCCTACCAGCTGCGGAGGGAACTTGAAGAGAGGCGGGGCAACTTGCTGGTCCAGGGCAACTTGTGCAAAATCCAGCAGCCCCACGGAGAAGAAGAGAGTGAAAGCGGCGTAAGGCTAGTGGGGAATCAGTCCTACTCCCCACCCCCCCCCACCCCGGTCATTTATATGTTTACAAGCATTCTGCTATTATAATTATAATTCATGGTAAATTTTAAGTACATTAAAAATGTAGAATAATCCCTCACAAGTAGGGTTGGCAGGAAATATTACATCAAAGACACTTGCTGGTGGGAAGAGAGAGTAGGGAATTAGGAGAAATGCTGAGTGTCCAAGGCTACTACTGTGTGCAGAAGGGGTTGTCATTGCCTTACTCTGCATTTCAAAGGCCCCCCACTCCTCCTTAGTCATCAACTAAGGTTGGTGATCGTCAGACTGGATACACCAATTCATAACAGTGACAGAACTCCCTTTCCCTGCATATGCAATAGTGTTATAACACCATAACATTGTAAAAGAGAGCTGTTATTCAGTAATTCTAAAACATGCTGTATGGAAACACTGCACATGTTGAGTTTCCATGATAATCAAATCAATTATATAATTACATTATGTTTAGATGTTTAAAAGACTGACTTGTCATCGAAAACACACCAGGAGCTATAGAGGAAGGGTGGGGGGAGAGAGAGAGAATGAAGAAACAATACAAGTGTGGGGCAACAAAACCTACCCACCTGCCCCCAAACAAAGGAAAGGAAGGAACTTCATAAATGGCTACATGAAATCTTGCTGCCCATTTTGTCCCAAAGCTGTAATGCTGCTATATTATATTGGAAAAAATTCATGTCATAACACAGTCAACATTGTGCTTTTAAAAATAGTGGATTGCTCAAGGGGCAAGCTGAGAGGGATGGAAAAGTAGAAGGTGAGGTGAATGCATGATACTGGCAATGACAAAAATAGGTAGCGGGAAACAAAATTCAAACTTGGGAATTCCTCACTGGAAAACTGAGAGTTCATATCTGAAAGGGGGGTGGGGATTATGGGAAAGTGGATCCGGAAAACATGGGATAATGGGACATTAAATTCAGGTCTACTCCTGGGAGGCAAAAAGTTTTGTGAAAAGTTTTACAAACTTTGATTATGGAGAACTCTGATATGGAGGTTTGCACCTGTACAGAAATGGTCTCGGCCTCAGTAACAGGCCACTTAACAGGCAAAAGCTCCGAGAATGATAAACAGCAGCAAACCCAGATGCTACCTAGAGCTGTATATCTGCTTGGGCAATGCCATCACTAGGGCTTCTCGCATCGAGGATGCCGTTAGTGATTTGCTCATCCTCCAGTGTGATATATTTAACCACATGCCAACAAAAGAATAAATGGACACACAGATCAGACATGGCCCCAAAGGGCAACATTCTGTGAGCACAGTCTCCCCAGACCCTCTGCCATCCGCCAGAAATTCTCAGTTCTTCAACAAAAAGATTTCATGCTGAAGGTGCTGCAGGAACAGCTGTTGGCCTCCCAGAGTAATTGAAAGACCCCGTCTGACCAGCTGCTCTTTAAATCGCACATGGAGGCTGGGGGCTGCTCTGTGAGTTTCCTGCATTGTGCAGGGGGTTGGACTAGATGACCTAGAGGTCATTTCCAACGCTATGATTCTATGATTCCTGCTGCTCCTCCCTTGTAATTTGAATGGTGGAGGCAGCCCTCAAGCCAGGGTAGAGTTGAGGAGGGAAGGCCTCAGGCTGCCACTTCCCCCTGTAATTCAATTAGGGTTGCCAATCCCCAGGTGGGGGCAGGGGATCCCCCGGTTTGGAAGTCCTCCCCTGCTTCAGGGTCATCAGAAAATGGGGTGGGGGAGGGAAATGTCTGCTGGGCACTCCATTATTCCCTATGGAGACCAATTCCCATAAGGGAGGGATGGCCAACGGTAGCTCTCCAGATGTTTTTTGCCTACAACTCCCATCAGCCCCAGCCAGCATGGCCAATGGCTGGGGCTGATGGGAGTTGTAGGCAAAAAACATCTGTAGAGCTACCATTGGCCACCCCTGCCATAAGGTATAATAGAGAATTGATCCACAGGTATCTGGGGTTCAGGGGGGCTTTTTTTTTTTAGGTAGAGGCACCAAATTTGCAGCATAGCACCCAGTACCTTTCCTTAAAATACCCTCCAAGTTTCAAAAAAGATTGGAGCAGGGGGTCCAATTCTATGAGGCCCCAAAGAAGATGCCCCTATCCTTCATTATTTCCAAGGGAGGGAAGGCATTTAAAAGGTGTGTGGTCCCTTTAAAAGTGATGGCCAGAACTCCCTTTGGAGTTCAATTATGCTTGTCACAACCTTGCTCCTGGCTCCACCCCTAAAATCTCCTGGCTCCACCCCCAGAGTCCCTAGGTATTTCTTGAATTGGACTTGGCGACCCTAAATTCAAATCACATGAGTGGGGCTGCAAGAGAGCAGCCCCCAGCCTCCATGTGCAATTTAAAGAACCCACTGAGCAGCTTTAAAAGGAGAGAGGTCTATCAGTGGCTACTAGCCATGGTGAGTGAGAGAAACATCCATGTTCAGAGGCACTAAACCTCTGAATCCCAGAGCCAGGAGGCAACATCAGGGGAAAGCCTCAGCCTCTATGTTCTGTTATTGGCCCTTCAGAGGAACTGGTTGGTCACTGTGTGGGACAGGATGCTGGACTAGATGGACCATTGATGTGATCTAGTAGGGCTCTTCTTATGTTCTTAAGATTAAAAATGCTATATTAAAATCTATCAGGAAGTTTCATACTTCCCAATTCAGTCTCAACAGGGAATTTGGGTACCTTGTCAGGAATTAAATTAGTCGAGTAAGTTAAGGAAGATGGTGTTATTTTACAGTGTCATAGTTGTGAATGGTCATCATGCTAATCCTGAATACACCTGGCCTGTGTGTTTTAAAATATCAACACCTAGAAACTCTTCCACTGTGCTTTGAGCATAGTGTTTACCAGGGCCTTTTTGCTAGAAAAGGCCCAGCAGGGACTCATTTGCATATTAGGGAACACCCCCTGATGTCACCATTGTTTCACATAGGGCTTTTTGTAGAAAAAGCCTAGCAGGAATTCATTTACATATTAGACCACACCCCCTGACACCAATCCAGCCAGAACTGCGTTCCTGTGTGTTCCCGCTCAAAAAAGCCCTGCTGTTTACAATTCCTCCCTCCCCCCCATGCCCGCTGTGGAGAAGTGTGCACCAATTTATGAAAACTTATGCCTCTTAGATTTGAAGGTGCTGCTAGAGTTCTTTTTTGTGTCAGCAAGGAGTGGGAGATGTCCCGATGTTCTCAAAAACACATTTAAGAAGCTGACATGTGCATATTGTAAAACCTGCAACGACAACAAAAGCTGAAGCTGAAAAAAAGCCAAAATAAAACGAAAAGTGAAAAAGGACAAGGGGGGAGGAGGAGGGAAATGGGAGGCGTTTTTCCCAGGGGATCTCCTTCTATTTATGCTGAAGACTGAGCAAATAAATTAGTGGTTTCGTGTCTGATAAAGTAAATACTTCTGAGAACACTGCTGATCTTAGCAAAATCATCTGGATGGCTTTGTAATCCAATGCAGATGTGACAGTGTGCAAGAGGAACCCCAGCCTTTCCTGAAACACCCCCAGTATTCTCATGACAATGATTAGCCCCAGTGTTGTTGTTGGCCTGGGCCAGAAAGCAGCCGGCCCAGCTCAGCTTCAGGGGGGAGAATCCCATTTCATTAAAAGGAGATTTATTGGTGTTAGAGGGTTCCATTACAGAGCTTGCATTTATGAGATGGGCGTTTCACAGTCCCAGTTCTTGTGCTTTTTGACAGTGGGGAACAAACAGCAGGGCAGAAGCTGAAGAAGGTAAAGAAGAAGATGAATTGAAGAATTGCAGATTTATACCCCACCCTTCTCTCTGAATCAGAGACTCAGAGCAGCTTACAATCTCCTATATCTTCTCCCCCCACAACAGACACCCTGTGAGGTGGGTGGGGCTGCAAGAGCTCTCACAGAAGCTGCCCTTTCAAGGACAACTCTTATGAGAGCCACGGCTAACCCAAGGCCATTCCAGCAGGTGCAGGTGGAGGAGTGGGGAATTAAACCCAGTTCTCCCAGATAAGAGTCCACACACTTAACCACTACACCATACTGGCTCTCATAGAAAGAAATGTGATACTGAATGCGAGAACAAGACATGGAAAGATCATCTACATCTCAAGAAGTATATTGGGGGGGGGGGGAGGTAAACTTACATTTAATTTAAATAGATCCAGTTCACATTCAGATTGCAGTCAAAAGGAGACAAGAAAGCTTACGAGAGAGAGAGAGAGAAAGAGAGAGAGAGAGAGGAGGGGTCAGAGAGAGCTCCCAGGTTAAGACAAAGAGAGGTATCTCATTCAAGTAGATAACACCTAGACACACTTAGAGTGATGTAGCGCCTCCCAATAGCCAGGCATGCTGAGTTGCTCACTCCAGCACTCTTTGCATGCACAACATTATTAGTACATCAGAAGAAAGAGTTCTAGCTTTGTCTTTACCATGCTAGTCATACAAGGAAAGGAAGGAAAGGTCCCCTGTGCAAGCACCAGGCATTTCCAACTCTGGGGTGACATTGCTTTCACAACGTTTTCACGGCAGACTTTTTACGGGGTGGTTTGCCATTGCCTTCCCCAGTCTTTTACACTTTCCCCCCAGCAAGCTGGGTACTCATTTTACCGACCTCGGAAGGATGGAAGGCTGAGTGAACCTCAAGCCGGCTATCTGAAAACCCAGCTTCCACTGGGGATCGAACTCAGGTCATACAAGCAGGGGTGGAATTCTAGCAGGAGCTCCTTTGCATATTAGGCCACACACCCTTGATGTAGCCAATCCTCCAAAAGCTTACCAAAAAAGAGCCTTGTCAGCTCTTGGAGGATTGGCTCCATCAGGGGTGTGTGGCCTAATATGCAAAGGAGCTCCTGCTAGAATTCCATCCCTGTATACAAGGATATTTTGATAGGGAGGAACATTCAAACAAGTGATCTCCTCCTCACCTGTCTTCTCTAGTGGCACAGCCCATCCATCAGTCGACTCATCAGGTGGGCCTGGTGGTCTGGGCACAGGAAGGTTTCTTGTCTCCTGAAGTACCTTCATAAAAATGGAGGACATGGAAAGCTCATCTGCAGCCTTGACCACTTGGATTTCTGAGTTATGTGACTGCCATTTAAAAAGAAAGGCACTGATATAAAAAGAAAGGTGTTAAGTGCCTTCATGGTCAGCACGGGGTGCTTTTTTTGGGAAAAGTCCAGCAGGAGCTCATTTGCATATCAGGCCGCACTGCCTGCCCTGGGAGCACCCGGCTACCGCACAGCAGGTCAGGCCAGCCAGAGCCCTGACCAACCCAGACGGAGCTCTGCTCCTGTAAGCTCCAGAAGAAAAAAAAGCCCTGATGGTCAGGCATTACAGGAAATGCTGTTTTCACACCTCCCATTGACATTCTAAGGCTCCATTCACAACTACACCTTGCTTCAGCGCTCTGCTCTGCATTTATTCCGCAGTAGGCAATTTCCCCACTGGTTTAAAGCAAAGAAGGGGATTCTTCTTTTGGTTAATTTAATACTGGAAATGTGTCCAGCAACCGACAATCCAAAAGTCACTTCCTGCAAGGTGTGGAATGCAGGCTGTGCACTATAGGCTGTGCGTGTATTTACATGGATGAGCAGTTGAGACAAGAGGCATCGACTCCCCACTCTCCTAGGGACTCCAGAGTAGAGCTGCCAATTCTGAGTCAGGAAATATCTGGTGGTTTGGGGGTGGAGCCTGAGGAGGGTGGGGTTAGGGAAGAGGAGGGACCATAATGCCATAGAGTGCACCTTCCAAAGCGGCCATTTTCTCCAGGAGAACTGATCTTTAGAGGTCATTTGCAATAATGGGAGAACTCCAGCCATCATCCAGAGGATGGCAGCCCTACTTCAGAGAGAGAGAATTGGTTGAACAACTTGTACTAACGCAGTTTTGATAGCGAAACTTTAAAATGCAAAGATTCAGCTGAAATGGATGTTTTAAAGGACTGAAAATGAGAGGGAAGGCAGCATGGTGTAGCCTGATCTTGACAGAGCTTGGAAGCTAAGCAGGGTCAGCACTTGGAAGGGAGACCACCAAGGAAGCCTCTGCAGAGGAAGGCAATGGCCAACCACCTCTGCTTCTCACTTGCCTTGAAAGCCCCTTTCTGGGATCACCATAAGTCAGCTGTGACTTGACAGCACTTGATGCACAGAGAGTCCGATTCCTCAAGAGCAGTTCCTCCATCCCCAGGCTTCTGCTTTCCCCAACTCAAGTAATCAGTTTCCAGTTTGGGAGCCAGTTTGGTGCAGTGGTTAAGTGTGCGGACTCTTATCTGGGAGAACCGGGTTTGATTCCCCACTCCTCCACCTGCACCTGCTGGAATGGCCTTGGGTTAGCCATAGCTATCGCAGGACTTGTCTTTGAAAGGGCAGCTGCTGCGAAAGCCCTCTCAGTCCCACCCACCTCACAAGGTGTCTGTTGTGGGGGGAGAAGTTATAGGAGATTGTAAGCTGCTCTGAGTCTCTGATTCAGAGAGAAGGGCGGGGTATAAATCTGCAGTCTTCTTCTTCTCCCCCAACAGTAGCTGTACAGGTTCATTTTGATCCGTGGCTCCCTCCAACTTCCCTCCCGGTTTCTTGCTCTTGTTTTTGGAGAGCAAGAAAGCACAAGGGAAATTGGAGAGAGCCATGGACCAAAATACACCACAGCAGCAACTGGTGGGGAATTGATCACTTGAGCTGGGGAAAGCAAAAGCCCGGGGGTGGAGCAACTGCTAGAGAGGAATCGGTCACAATAAATTGGAAGCCTCCAAATTTCCCCATGCTTCATCTTGCAAAAATGGGAGTCTTCTGTTAGCTTCATGGCCTGGCCAATGATATCCTGCCACCAGCCCAGTAAATTCAAGATTCCCTCCAGCTGCTTCTAAATAGCATCTTAAGTGAATTTATGCTGGTGCAGGAAACAAAGAAGCTTTGCTAGTTTATAGACAATGGGATTTATCCTCTTTGTCAGACTACTTTATTAGATGCTGTGGAAATAAACAAAAGACATCATGTAAGGAAGTCTGGAAAAGTTGGTTTCGATCCTGTTCATTATATATATTGTCAACCCTCCTTGAAGCTGGTGTGTCTACAGCACAACACCAGAATGCACACAAACGGGGAGATTTCTGGTGAAAAAATTATTCAAGATGCTTTTCCAGGTGGTGGAATTGTAATTTGAGCATTCCCATCAACCAGCCAGTAGGTGGTGGTGTTGCAAAACCTATATTCTACCTGAATAGTTTTGACATTGAACAGGAAAAGATAAATCCTGGGGAAAGTTGGGAGGGGGG
Organism: Heteronotia binoei; assembly: GCF_032191835.1. Taxonomy (NCBI): domain Eukaryota; kingdom Metazoa; phylum Chordata; class Lepidosauria; order Squamata; family Gekkonidae; genus Heteronotia; species Heteronotia binoei. Next base: position 30,333,596 of record NC_083232.1, read on the forward strand.
ATTGCATGCAAGTCCCCGGTTTCTATTGGTCACAAACTGTGTGTAGAGAGCCACTCTGGTGGATTGGGTAGAATGCTGGCCTAGAAAGATGTGGATTTGAATTCCTCACCTAGTTGGTTGGTAACATCACAAGTCACTTTGGATACTTTCTCCTCTCTCTCCAGTAATGTGTAGCATAACCATATGCATCTCTACTGCCTTAATCTCATGCCCTCCTCATGTGCCCATCACTTATCACAGGGGTGAAAATCAGGAATAGGGTCTTTGTGTGTAGGGAAAAATATGACCTTATTTATTTATTTATTACTTTCCATTTATATCCCGCCCTCTCCGCAAGTGGACTCAGGGGCTTCAGCTGAATAGTGCCTAACTTGTTTTCATTTTGGCACCGTTTTTATGTTTTTACTCGCCAAAGCATTCAGGATGAATGGCTCTTCAGCTGTTTTACTGGATTTTATCTGATTTTAATTGCCTCTTTTGCTGTTTTATTTCATGTTTATTTTAATTTATTTATGCCATTGTTTCTGCTTGTCTGGAAGTAGGCAAGTCATGAATTGGTAATGTTAAATTACACCTTGTTTTAGATTTACCCACAGCCAGGGCTTTTTTTTGTAGCAGGAACTCCTTTGCATATTAGGCCACATACCCCTGATGTAGCCAATCCTCCTGAAGCTCTTAGAGCAGGGCCTACTGTAAGCACCAGGAGGACTGGCTGCATCAGCGGTGTGTGGCCTAATATGCAAAGGAGTTCCTGCTATAAAAAAAGCCCTGCCCACAGCCAAAAAGAGAAGATTAATTTTTCTTTGTCTAGATTCTCTCCTCGAGTCAGGAAGCTCACAGGGCGCCTTTGGGTACACTGCAATCTCAAGGTTTGGCTCACCTCTTAGGGATGTGGTGGTGATTCAGTGGGGCTTTATCCCAACCTTTCCTCCAAGGAGCTGAGGGCAGGGGGCATTGCTTTTCTTGCCTTCATTTTATCCTCCAGGTAATGTCCCTGTGAAGTAGGCTAGGCTGAAAATGAATGGCTGGTGAAGGCTTTCCGGCAAGTAGGGATGGGCATGAACCAGGGAATTTTTAGGAGCCAGACAAACCAGATTGGTTTGTGAGGTTCATGGTGTGGTAGAATAGCGCCCCCCCCCCAGCAATTTAGGGTTGCCAAGTCCAATTCAAGAAATATCTGGGGACTTTGGAGGTGGAGCCAGGAGACATTGGGGGCGTAGCCAGGAGCAAGGGTGTGACAAGCATAATTGAACTCCAATGGATTCCTCGCCATCACATTTAAAGGGACAGCACACCTTTTTAAATGCCTTCCTTTCATAGGAAATAATGAAGGATAGGGGCACCTTCTTTTGGGGCTCATAGAATTGGACCCCCTGTTCCAATCTTTTTGAAACTTGGAGGGTATTTTGGGGAGAGGCACTAGATGCTATACTGAAAATTTAATGTCTCTACCTCAAAAAACAGCCCCCCAAGAGCCCCCAATACCTCCAGATCAATTCCCCATTATACCCTATGAGATTCCATCTCCATATAGGGAATAATGAAGTGCTCAGCAGACATATCCTTCCTCTCCCCCACCCCAATTTCTGGCAACTCTGAAGTGAGGGATTGGCCTCTCTACTCACAAGTTGCTGTCAACTTCTTCAAAGTAACACAGACATACCATCCCAAGAGGAAGCCTTTGCAATCGGAGACTGAAGCCTCCGGAGGTGGGAAGTCACATGGTGGCTATGTGGGCGGGGCTTTCCCCCACCAGCCAGCTGACTGGAGGTGGGAAGGAGCCTGGGAAAGAGGGAGAACCCCCGCTGGTACCTGGGGATTGTCAAGCCTACCCAGCATGCTAGAGAAACCACTTACAGAGGATCTCTGGCTAACTATACTTGCATTCCATATTTGGTGCAGAATGGATTTACAGGATCCAAGTTATGGGGGCCCCAAGAAAGTGCCTCAGAAAAGTGCTTTTTATGCAGTTTATATGGCATGGGGATGAGGGACCCTTAATAGCAAAGGGTTCCTATTGCTCCTTCTAATCTATCACTGGGTTCTATGAACCCCATCTTGAGTAAACAAACTGGTCTTATCTGTGCAGTTACTAGTCCCTGAATGATAAAGCTGCACTATTTATGTTCTCCTTAATCTTAGCTTAGGGAGAGTTTATACAAATACGACTTTCAGGCATGTTTCAAAGGGAGAGAGGACTCTTGGAATGAGCAAATAATCCCAAGGCGTATCATCTGGGTGGGGAGCGCCACCCCTTTTAGAGGTATGTGAGAGACACAAAAAGAAATGTGTGCGCATGCCAGGTTTTTTCAGTTGAACAGCCTTTTGTGGCTTTTCCAGAGGGCTGGAGATATTTGACTCCTTGTTGTGGCAGTGCTGTTCATGCAGGGCCCAACCAGATTGCTGAGCAGTCGGGTTAGAGAGGATAAAAGGAAGTACCTACTTCTTCATCCAAAGGGTGATTAACACATGGAATTCACTGCCACAGGAGATGGTGGCGGCTACAAGCATAGCCAGCTTCAAGAGGGGATTGGATAAACATATGGAGCAGAGGTCCATCAGTGGCTATTAGCCACAGCATATCATTGGAACTTTCTGTCTGGGGTATTCTTGGTGCTTGGGGGGGGGGGCAACAGTGTGAGGACTTCTAGTTTCCTGGTCCCACTGATGGACCACCTGATGGCACCTGGGTTTTTTTGGCCACTGTGTGACAAAGAGTGTTGGAGTGGATAGTCCATTGGCCTGATCCAACATGGCTTCTCTTATGTTCTTATCCATATTTACTTCTAAGCCAATCCCACTGAGTCTAATAAGGCTTCTTCCCAAGGGAACGTTTCTCAATTTGCTGCCTTAGGCATCACAGTGAAGGCTAGTTAACCCCACTGGCAGATCATCTCCTCTGTATATAAAGCCAACAGCAGAGAGGGATTGTTAAAATGAGCCAGGAGCACCCTGGCAGAGAGGCTGGCTTGGCTTCCACCAGGAGCAGGCCAGCCCCAAGGATCCTTCCAGGCAAAAAGGCAAACCCACCCCTGCAGGAGGAAGTGACTCCTGTTCCACCCATTTGAGTCCTGTGAGACATGCACAGCCTCCAAAGAATTAAAGGTAGTCCCCTGTGCAAGCACTGAGTTGTTACCAACCAATGGGGTAATGCCACATCATGAGATTTTCTTGGCAGACTTTTTTACGGAGTGGTTTGTCATTGACTTCCCCAGTCCTCTTCACTTTACCCCCCCCAGCTAGCTGGGCACTCAATTTACTGACCTCGTAAGGATGGAAGGCTGAGTCAACCTTGAGCCGGCTACCTGAACCCAGCTTCTGGTGGGATCAAACTTAGGTTGTGGGCAGAGCTTGGACTACAGTAATGCAATTTACCACTTTGCACCACGGAGCTCCTGCCAAAGAATTATATCCTTCCAATGTAATGGACTATGGGGTTTGGAGGTGTGGATGATGCTTCTGAAACAGAGCATATGGAGCAGATGTCCATCAGTGGCTATTAGCCACAGTGTATTGTTGGAACTCTCTGTCTGGGGCGGTGATGCTCTGTATTTTCAGTGCTGGGGGGCACAGTGGGAGGGCTTCTAGTGTCCTGGCCCCACTGGTGGACCTCCTGATAACACCTGGGATTTTTGGCCACTGTGTGACACAGAGTGTTGGACTGGATGGGCCATAGACCTGATCCAACATGGCTTTTCTTATGTTCTTCTGTTACTGGCATTTTCCAGACGACCAAAAAAAAAAAAAGGAAAATGTTATAAATTGGTTAGTTTTTCCCTTGTGATTTTATTTCTCATGTGGTTTAAAGGTGCTATTTAGGCACAGTTTCGAAGACTAATTTTTGTGAAAGTGAGTGGGATTGAGTCTGCTTTTGGGGGTAGGCAGAGATGAGTGTGGAGATGGATGACACTTCAAGAAAGCCCTGGACAGGCTTCCATGCTTCTTGGCTGATGTGCATCCCACCTCTTCAACCAGAGCTTTTTTTGGACAGGAATGCACAGGAACACAGTTCCAGCTGCCCCAGGTACAGATGGCATACCAGCTGAGATGCTTAAAGAGAATGTAAATTGGTGGGCACAGTTTCTGGCATCTTTTTTTACTTATGTTGATCAAACAAGTCGAATTCCAAAGCAGTGGGGAACAGCTATAGTTGTCCCTATTTTTAAGAAGGGCAATCGAAACAATCCCGCCAATTATAGGCCCATAAGTCTTCTAAATATTATAAGTAAGATTTACACAACATCTTTTAGAAAAACTAGAAATATGGATGGAACAAGAAGAAATTATCCCCTTGGAACAGGCTGGATTTAGGAAAGAAAGGTCGACAACTGAGCATTGCCTGATATTGCAACAGCTAATTGAGAAGTACTCTGGTAAAGGTACAACCGCTCTATATGCGGCTTTTATTGATTTAAAGGCAGCATTTGATTCCATCTCAAGGCAACGATTGTGGCAAAAACTAGCGGCTTCCAATATTGATAAAAGGCTCCTATTTCTTATTCGTGGCCTCCATGAAGAATCATTTCTTAGAGTGAGATGCAATACTCAAGGATTACTCACAGAACCAATAAAAACCAAGAAGGGTGTAAGACAGGGTTGTCTTTTGGCCCCCATCTTATTTAATTATTACATCAGTGATATGGTGGAACATATGACTGATATTAAATTACACCCCCCAAAGCTGGCTCTTCGCCACCTTTCAGTACTGCTATATGCAGACGACGTGGTACTGTTATCTAGAACACCTATTGGGTTGCGGAGGGCATTAGACAGCTTTGTTAAGTATTGTGAAAATGAACGTTTGGTAATAAATTTTGGAAAAACAAAAGTGATGGCATTTGGTAAAAAAACCAAGAAGAGGTACTGGACTATGAAAGGGGAGAAAATAGAACAAGTAACAAAATTTACTTATTTGAGAATGGTAATTCAGGATACAGGCGCCTATACTGAACATTGTAATATGAGGGTGGAGAAAGCTGAGAAAACAATGTATGCTATCCTGAGATTTTTTCGTTCTAAGGGGGGCTTTTATGTTCTGGCAGCACTGAAACTGTTCCAATATAAAGTTTTAACACAACTGCTCTATGGTATTAACCTGGGCATTTCAGTTAAAAAACTACAGGCTCTTGAGAAAGTGCAATCTAAATTTCTGCATAACATCTTGCAGCTCCCACCAGGTGTGCCAAATGCCCTTTTGCGACTAGAAACTGGGCAAATGATAATTGAGGCCAGAATTATGTTATCTTCGGCATACCAATGGCTAAGGGTCTATATAAACAAAAAAGGCCTCTTTCCTCTAATAATTCAAGACCTCTACAGGCCAAGGTGGCTGCAATTGGTTGAAAGCAATTTGGAAAGTATAGGATTCTCACTTGAAAACCTCTGGATGCAAAGTAATGCCAAAGCAAAAAGTATTATCAAACAAAGAATCTGTGATATAGAGAGACAAAGGGATCTAGAACAGGCCCCTTCTTTTTTGGCGTCTACTGAGACTAAATATGTTATGAGGATGGTCAAGTACTTTTCTTATTTGGAGGTGTCAGCTCACAGAAGAGCCTTTACGTTGGCTCAATGCGCAGCCAAGCCCTCAAAAGTGTTAGAAGGGAAATATAGAAAAGTTCCATACGAAGATCGATGCTGTTCTTGTGCTACGGGAGAGGTGGAGTCAATGATGCATATGTTTTTTCGATGCCCATTTCACCAAGTATATAGGGACAGGTTTGTTTCCCATTTGTAGTTAAACCAATAGCAGATGCGGACGGGGCGTGTTTGGAGAACTTTTGGTGGATGCAAGTCCATCTATCTATAGACAGATAGCTAAATTCTGCCATTACCTTGTGACGTTCCATACTAACAGATAAGAAATTGCATGTTTTGTATGATCTGTTTGAATTTTAGGTTTTAAACGATTTTATATATTCTGATTTAAAGGATTTTATATTAATTTGAACTGATTCTGGATTTTATAATTGGTTAAACTATATTTTAGTTATCCTCGACCTCTATAGGGGCGGAAAGTTTTATGTATTTTATTGTATTTTATGTATTTTAGGAGGGTTTTTATATTATTTGTTATAGTTTTTATATTGGTCTATGACCGTAATAAAAAAGTTCAGTCAGCTCTGCCATGGAAGGTTGCTGGGTGACCTTGGACTAGTCCCATACTCTCAACCTAATCTACCTCACAGTGTTAGAGACAATGTGTCCGCCTTTTCCGGCCTCTCCAGGAGATTCAAAGAAAAGAGTTGTCAGTCAGGAGTCTTCTTTAAAATATACGACTTTATTGATATCAAGAAAGAGGGGAGTCGCTTTGCAAAGAGCTCCCTGATCAGTTCCATACATGCCCTTTTATCCTCTACTCCCGGCTGATGAGTCTCTCCTCCTTTCCCCATAGGCTGAGGTACTCGGAAGGCACAGCCTATCCAACCGCCTACTTCATACTCCCTCCTTGATATGTACCCCTCCCGTTACATACATTGCATGTGCGTTTAAATTTACCTTTCTCTGAAGTAGGGTGTGTCAGTTAATATTCATTACTTGATTACGCCTGTGTACTTGCTACTTATTAGTCTCTATTGCTATTAATCTTTACTGTTGTCATGGCCTGTTCAACCGTGTCATTTCTTTTACTACAGTTGTTTGCTTCTGCGTTTTAACAATGGCTAATACACCTCTTCAACCAGGGCTTTTTTTGAACAGGAATGCACAGGAACACAGTTTCAGCTGGCTTGGCATCAGGGGATCTGGCCTAATATGCAAATGAGCTCCCACTGGGCTTTTTCTGCAAAAAAGCCCTATGTGGAACAATGGTGACATCAGGGAGTGTGGCCCAATATACAAATGAGTTCCTGCTGGGCTTTTTCAAGCACCTGAAAAAGGAAACATCACATGTCTTGCCCTTTCCAACATACTTGCCAATGGTTTGACCTATCTCTTTATTTGATGAAAGTACATTACTTGCTACCTTCTTTCTCTCTGTCATCATTTTCACAGGTGACACTGTAATGCCCTTAGTACAGGGACTTTTTGTGGCATGCTTATCCTGTCCAACAAATGCATATAGATGAGCAAAAATATTGCCTGGCTTTTTAAAGGTAGCTCCTATTTATGACTCTATTGATGCTGCTAGGGTTGCCAGGTCTGTACTGGAAAAGACCTGGAGACTTTGGGGGTGGAGCTGGAAGAGGGTGGGGTTTCAGGAGGGGAGGCACCTCAGCGTGGTACAATGCCCTAGAGTCCACCCTTCAAAGCAGCCATTTTCTCCTGGGGAGCTGATCTCTGCCAGCTGGAGATCAGCTGTAAAAAGCAGGAGATTTCCAGACCCTGCCTGGAGGCTGGCAACCCCAAATGCTGTGGAGTGAACAAAGGGAGATATTTGCTCTGTGATGTTATCCAAATGTTATTGTAGCTGCTTAGCCTTGGCTTTCCTTCTTGCTTACCCTCTGAATCCTCTCCTGAGCTGTCTATCTTGAATCAAGATCCCCAGTGATCCTTTAGTTTTGGCAGTTGAAACCAGTCACAAAGACACAACAAGCTCTCCCTGGAAAAAAACCCATCACCTGCTTTGTGTAGAGGGGCACAAGGACTGTCAGGCGCTGTCTGTCTGGTGTCTCCATTTGCTCGTCTTCCTTCAGGAGTTCAGTCATGGCTCCTGGGATGGATCTGGTTATTCTCACCAGCAGGCTCGGGCAAGAAGGCTGCGTTTTTCTGCTGTCTAGAAAGGAAAGTTCCTCGTTTCTTTCATAAGCACTATGTTATTGTGGTTTCCTTGGCTGGAGGATTTCATTTTTATTTCTAATCTCTGCCATGTGTCAGTCAATAAGAATGTGGAGTTTGCCTAATCTCTCCTCCACCCCCTCCTCCATCACCCCTAACACAGACATGCAATTCTCCAACCCATGTTGCGAGCACATTGTTCTGGTTGGGTGGGAGGCCGCCTTGCAGAGCCATGGTTTCTCCAACAAACTGAACGTGAAAGATCAGAGTACGCAGTATTTGCTCCGCCCCCCTGCAGAGAGATTTAGCTGATAATTGTAAGCACAAAAGCAATTAGCAGTGAAGCTGCCTCTGGTTTGCCTCAATAGCTCCAGAAAGTTTAGCCAATATCTGCAGACAGACTGGGTGCGAATTGCCAGTTATCTCTCCCAGTAACGTGTGATCCGTGCTGCTTGCTCATGAATCAGAAAATTCTTCAGACCTGTAAAAGCACCACAGAGCAAGAGCTTGACAGATCTGTAAAACATACCAATTTTTTCCGCCTCCTTTATCTGAATGGCAGACACTACTAGATAACCTATAAAGAGGCAGGTTGAGAATGGTGGGGAAGTGTGGTGAGTAAAATATTGTCAAAATATGCTGACGTGTGTGTGTGTGTTAAGTGTTGTCAAGTCACTTCTGACTCATGGTGACCTTATGAATTAATGTCTTCTCAACCGCCCTTTTGTTAACAGTCTTGCTCGGATCTTGCAAATGGAGGACTGTGGCTTCCTCGATGGGGTCAGTCCATCTCCTGTTGAGTCTTCCTCTTTTTCTGCTGCCTTCAGCTTTTCCTAGCATTATTGTCTTTTTCCATGACTTGTATCTTCTCATAATGTGACCAAAATAAGATAGCCTCAGTTTAATCACTTAATTATGACTTTATAGAGCCCCGTGGCGCAGAGTGTTAAAGCTGCAGTACTGCAGTCCTAAGCTCAGCTCACAACCTGAGTTCGATCCCCGGCGGAAGCTGGAAATTCAGGCAACCAGCTCAAGGTTGACTCAGCCTTCCATCCTTTCGAGGTTGGTAAAATGAGTACCCAGCTTGCTGGGGGGGAAGTGTAGATGACTGGGGAAGGCAATGGCAAACCACAGCGAAAAAAGTCTGTGAAAACGTTGTGAAAGCAGCATCACCCCAGAGTCGGAAATGACTGGTGCTTGCACAGGGGACCTTTGCTTTCCTATGATGACCTTAAGTAGCAATAAAAAAGTAAAGGTAAAGGTACCCTGTGCAAGCCATTATGTTTATTGGATATCCTAGAGTTCTAGTATTCTCAGAGAGGGAGAAAAATTTATCTTTGTCGTCTCTTTTCACCCTATGTATAATTGTATAAACCTCTATCATGCCCCCCCCCCCACCCCAGTCATCTCTTTTCCAAACTGACAAGTCCCAGACTCCTCAGCCTTTCCTCCCAGGGAAGGTGCTCCAACCCCCAATCATGTTGGTTGCTCTCCTCTGTACTTTTTCCAGCTCCGCGATTTCCTTTTTGACAAACAGTGACCAGAACTTTACACAGTATTCCAAATGCAACGTGTTCCTGCTCCAAACTGCTTCTCTAAGCAATTTCCTCACACCTTTCTCTTGTACAGTTTTAAATAAGGAACAAACCCACAAACATGCTGAAAACTTGATGGGTGAAAAAGCTGCTAGTGAAGGACCAGCTGCTGCAAGAATTCTGACAGAAAGAGGGTTATGCTCCTGCCTCAGTTGCTTTTCCCTCCTGACCAACCAACCCCCCACCTGAATTGTTCACTCTTACATAAGCAGCTGTTGGGGCTAATGTTATCTACATAGCATGTGTAACTTGGGTCTCCGTCACCTCCTCAGTGGCAAGTCTGAAGCCATTTCTAACCAGAACAATGTTAAGAAACTTCTGCTGCATTTCCCTGCCCGGGTCTCCCAAAGGAGCCAAACAATGTAAAACAATAAATATTTTAAATTAAAATGAACAGAGGCCATAGAGCTACTCCTGTACTCACAATCACAGACATGCAAAGGAACAGCAGAAAAATCTCCTTATCCCTGTATAAGCTGGAAAGTGGATAACCCAGCAATTCCCTCAGAAGCCACTGACAACACTGTTCTGTGGTCTGGAAAGGCTTGCAAGAGTTTTGTTCCCAGACTGACAGATGAGGGACAATAAAATACTTATTCCTGTTCATATCACTTGTTCTCTCTGAGGGGTTATTTATTTTTATATGAAGATCTCCTTGGCCTTCATTTTTTATTCCTGTCACCAAGGGGCTGCAGAGAACTCTCTGAATTCCCCCATCATTGAGAAGCTGGGAGGATGTGGCCTCCTTGACTATCTAGCTAAGTCTGCCACAGAAGTGTGGGATCAAATCCCACAGGATCCAGGATAGCAGGGCCTCTCACCTGCCCGCGAGCCATTCCGTTCAAGGCTTTCACTGAGTAGTAATAAGATTAAGAACAAAAGAACATAAGAGAAGCCATGTTAGATCAGGCCAATGGCCCATCCAGTCCAACATTCTGTGTCACACAGCGGCCAAATACACACACACACACACACACACACACACACACTGTGGCTAATAGCCACTGATGGACCTCTGCTCCATATTTTTATCTAACCTCCTCTTGAAGGTGGCTATGCTTGTGGCCGCCACCACCTCCTGTGGCAGTGAATTCCACATGTTAATCACCCTTTGGGTGAAGAAGTACTTCCTTTTATCCGTTTTAACCTTTCTGCTCAGCAATTTCATGGAATGCCCATGAGTTTTTGTATTGTGAGAAAGGGAGAAAAGTATTTCTTTCTCTACTTTCTCCATCCCATGCATATTCATATTCCCATGCATCCCAAGATTCTTCTTACTAAGTCACTCTGAGAGCTAAATACATAACAATGGAGAGTAGTATTCCCATGCAAGCCAGCCGACTTGCAAAAGATCTGCTTGACCATTAATATTGTCCCCAATATCCAGAAAGTTCCTTCATATTCCTCAAAGAAACTTTCTATGCCTGGAGTGACAGAACCCTGGACCCTGCAGTACAAGGAAAGGTAATCCCCAAATCCTTTTTGACTGTAATTAGTTTAATTATCCCAGACTCTTTATGCCCAAGCCGTGCTTGTGCTTCCTCTTTACACAGCCAGCCTGCCCCTTTAGATCAGCAGCACAGTGCAACCATCTTGAAATACCCTCTTTTGGGCTGTCATGAAATCTGTAACCTTCTCCATGGAAGCCTCCTCCCTTGCCAGCAGGCCCAGAAAGCATCACTGGGCTGCCCCGACTAGCTCTGAATCTTCTCCTTTTGAAAGTTACACTATGATTTTATTTATTTTTTTAATTATTACTCGACTTTGAGGACTGCAGAATTCTCTGGTGTGGGCTTTTTTGTTTTGGCAGGTCTCAAATGGCCACAGGAATAAACAGCTTTAAAAGGGGATTAGATAGATTTATGGAGGATAAGTCTACCTATAGCTACTAGCCTTGGTGACTGAGGGGAACCTCCATATTCAGAGGCACTAAACCTCCGAATCACAGAGCCAGAAGGCAGCATCAGGGGAAGGTCTCAGCCTCTGTGCCCAGAGGAACTGGTTGGCCTGGCCCCTGTGTGAGACAGGATGCTGGACTAGATGGACCATTGGTCTGATCCAGCACTGCTCTTTTCAGGTTCTTAAATGTGTTGTGATACCATATATGAATCATGATTGGTGTAACTGCAGGTTATTATTTGGTGCCAAGGTATTTCGTTAGTTTTGGATGCTGCTTTATATAATACAATTGTGAGAGAGATTTTAAAGTAACGGATTCAGTAAATCAACCCCAGACCAACAGTCCTTTCCTATGAAGTGCAATGGAGCCAGTTTGGTGTAGTGGTTAAGTGTGTGGACTCTTATCTGGGAGAACCAGGTTTGATTCCCCACTCCTCCACTTGCAGCTGCTGGGATAGCCCTGGGTTAGCCATAGCTTTCCCAGAGATGTCCTTGAAAGGGCAGCTTCTGGGAGAGCTCTCTCAGCCCCACCCACCTCACAGGGAGTCTGTTGTGGGGGAGGAAGATATAGGAGATAAGCCGCTCTGATTCAGAGAGAAGGGCAGGGTATAAATCTGCGGTCTTCTTCAAATCCAAGCCAGGATATAAAGACCTTTTCCATATGGGTTCTATGCCTCAGTTCATTGTTCTCAGGAAGTCTTTTCAGCTTCCCAACAGCATCACATTACAATTCCTGCACCTCCTGAGTCTTCCCTGGATTTTCTCCCATCTGTCCCCAAATCTGCTTTGCTGTAATGTTTTGACAGAAGATTTCAGAAAAGCCTGGATGGCAGCTATGTGGATGAGAAAGTTTGGACAGTCCTAGTCTCAGCCACACGACAACTTTTAGCTGTGATAAATCACACTAAATAATGCACTTCCCAACTGGATATTGCCACTTCGCAGTAAAAACCAGTTGGAAACTGCATTGAAAGTGGATTGAAAGTGCATTATTTAGTATGTGTGTGTGATCGCAGCCTTTATGTGCCCCACTCCCACTACCTGGGCCAGTCAACCCAATAAGGCTTCTCCCACTAGCAGCCCCTCCTGGCAAGCCAGCCCCATGACTGCTACACCGCCTCTTGGCTGCACTGGGCCACTGTTATACCCAGGAGGTTTGGCCCTGCCGGCCAGCTGGATTGTGAAGAAAACAAGAGGGACTCCCCCCATGGGGAAACGAGATGGGCGATCAGGACAGGGAAATGGTGGATGAGAGCTCGAGTGGTGAAGTGGGATTGGAAACAGGTGTTTCAGCCTCACCCCACACTGAGGGTAAGGTGGCGGCGGGGGGTTGTTTTCAAGTAAAGAGCAAGAACTCCCCCTTGTAAGCAAGGGCTGGCCATCAGTCAAAGGGTGTGTGATTGGACAGCTCCGTTGGGCCTCACCCCAAAGGGGACTGCAGATTTATACCCCCCCCCTTCTCTCTGAATCAGAGATGCTTACAATCTCCTATATCTTCCTCCCCCACAACAGACACCCTGTGAGGTGGGTGGGGTGAGAGAGCTCTCACAGCAGCTGCCCTTTCAAGGACAACTCCTATGAGAGCTGTGGCTAACTCAAGGCCATTCCAGCAGGTGCAAGTGGAGAAGTGGGAAATCAAACCTGGTTCTCCCAGATAAGAGTCCGCACACTTAATCACTACACCAAACTGGCTCACAAAACTTAAGGCTCATGGTTGGCCAGGGAGGAAGAGCACAGGAGAGACCTAGAGGATTCGAGAGAGCAATGGGTAACCCGTGAGCAGGAAAGAGGGGCTCGGATGTCTGCAAACCCCCCTCCTCCTGTATCATCTGAGGCCACTGCCAAGCTCACTAGCCTAAAAATCATGCCATGGAGGACTCTGCTGCACGGAACCTGCAGGAAATGAAATAAGGGCATGGCCCCGATGATCAGCTGAAACACAAAGATGTAATTGGCATAGCTGGACCTCATGAGCCATGGGGAAGCATGCAGCTTCCCTGGGCTGGATGACCAGAATGTTGGACTCACGGGGAAGGGGGGGGGGGTTCAGAGAGATGGATGGGAGCAGCTGCTGGGAGAGGGAGAGGCATTCTACTTGAACCCGGACACCGACTATGATACCAAAGTTTTGAAAAAACATATGGAAATGTCAGAGACCACCTCGGAACTCTAGCAGAAAGGAAACCCACAGATTCCGATAAAGCAAGCCATACAGCTTTATTTTAACATATGACAAACTTTAAATACTTAATAAAGATTCTATGTAATAGAATCACGTGTTACATATAAGCAGTTATGGCTGCCAAAAGCACATTAGGTGGATAGTTTAATATTTGGCCAAATTGTGGGACCACTGCAATAATAAAGGAAACTTGAAATGGTTTACAGATAAACATGGCTTTAGAGAAGAGAACTAAACATTTAAAAAGGCCAATATAAGCAGACACAAATAGATGTTCAGATGGGTGTTAGCAAACAAAACACAGAAGCACAGACATTAAAAGATCTATATAAATAAGTGTGGTGCACACTAAAATGGTATAAATCTAAAAGAATATACAGTTTTCTATACACTTGGAATACTTTTGAAAAAGTAGTTTTTGTTTTTTAAAAAGGTGATATGGCTTCTTCTCTGTATGGCTGCAGGAGTGGATCAGACATGGAATCCTAGTTTTAAAACAAATTAGTGTACTGCAAAAACCAATAGAGCAACAGCCCAATCCTATAAGCTGCTGAGTTCCCAATGTGGACACATGACCACTTCTGCTGCACCTAAGACCCCAGGACCTGGGACCGGTGGACCCCTCCGCCCTTGCACAGCAATCAAAATGCCAGCCAAAAGCTACCAAGTCACCAAGGGCAGGGGGGATGTGCTCTTATGTGCTGGGAGTACCATGAAAGGCAGGTGTAGAACTAGTAGCAAGAGATGGGACACAGCCGCCTGGAGAACTGGGGAAGAGGCAACCAACTGGGTCTCCTGTTCTCTTGACAAATTTGCACTGCTGCAAGTCATTACTTGCACCACCACAAATGAAGCCCTTCCAGGGGCTTTGGGCACAACCGATCATCCACACCTGCTCTTTTTGTGTGTGTGTGTATGTGTAATTCTAGTCTGTGGAATGTTCTGGCTGGAAGACTATGCCAGATTGTTTTCAGCTGTGTTCCTACCTGAAAAGCAGTGATCCAACCAAGAGAACAAAAATCTGTGTAAATACATAGACATTTTTAGAGAAAGAGATTTATATGGTTACACCCACGTGTATGCGCACATGCATACTTCTTCCATACAGTGACAGAAAGTGGCAGTCGTTAATAGAAGGATGTGGAATGTGCATGCAGGTGTGCCTGTGAACCCTTCCGCTTCTGAAAGCCACTGCTGCTTAAAAATAGGCAAGATACATCGTTCAACTCGGTCAATGGTTAACAATTGCTTACGCAGTATAAAAATAGATCCCATTGTACACAAAAAAGAGAGAGATTTGTTCTGTTCCACTCTGTGAAATGAGCAATTTGGTCACATAAGGAATTTGTAGTTATGAAACGGAAATGTGTGTGGAGGGGGACAGAACCAACACATTACTCAGTGCAAAAAAAGGAGGCAGGATGACATCAGGATTGTTTGGAAACAGCCAGTCCATAGCAGAGTCTGTCTCAATGATAATTAGTATAACGGCATGGCCTTTTTCCTGCTGGAGCTGAAGCTTTTATGTTCCTTGCAAATGGCAAGCAAGAAACTTAAATCACTGGCCCTTTTTCCAGTTGATTTTCCAATCCATCATCTTACCCACTGGCGTGCCTTTGCTTGAGCTGAAAGATCAGCAGCACTGCAGGCTGCTTACAGTCAGTGTTAAACAAAGCTCAGAGTTCAGAGGTTCAGATGGTTAGCTTAGAAAATTCACATTCTTTCAAAAATCATTTTGCTAATCTCCTCTGTTTATACTTCACACAGAGAAATAAGCCAAACCCGCCCCCCCATCCTGTTTACCGGCCTAGCTGAACAATGTTAAAATGACCAATCCATGCCAAGTAGAGGCATTAAGTCTTAATAATAAAAAAAAAACCCAGACAGATGGTCTCAAAATGGGAGGATTTTTAAACATTTTTCTCCCTTCTCTTCTATGCAAGCTCCATAAAGCAGTGGGAATAAGAAGCACTTATTTGTCCTCTGGCTTTTTCAGTACACCCAAGAGCATTCAAGCTGAAAGCAATTCCCATAAGATGGAAACCAGCAAAAATACTCCATGGAGGGTGGAAATCTCTTGTGCCAGTCTTTCGCATCACACCCTTTCCACTCTGGTGGGATCATATGCATCTGGAAAACAGGAAACACAGTCAGTATTAGCAACAACAATTGATCTTACCTTCTCCTTGCCTGGTAGTGTGTATGCAGGTTCTTTTCATTTTACAGAGGACTTGTACATTAGACACTAAGCAGAGAACTGCAGCTTTACAAAGCATTTTTAACAGGTCAAGAGCTCAAGTGTTTTTACATGGCTCATTCTCAATGACCATAGGTCATTGTTCCCCCAACAGTAATTAATAATCCCATTTCACAGACAGTTTACCAGGGCTGAATGGTTTGTATAAGGATACCCTATGAATTAAATACGATGGAGGAGGAAGAGACTGGATTCATACCTTGCCCTTCACCCAGAGTGGCTTACAATCTCCTTTCCCTTCCTCTCCCCACAACAGACAACCTGTGATGTAGGTGGGGCTGAGAGAGCTGAGAGAATTGTGGCTGACCCAAGGTCACCCAGCAGCTGCATGTGGAGGAGTGGAGAATGAAGCCCAGTTCTGTCAGATTAGAGTCTGCACTCTTCACCAGTATACCAAGCTGGCTCTCAGACTGGTAGGATATAAACCCAATCACACACAGCTCCCAATATTTACTATGCTATGCTATACTATAATATACTATACATTATACTATATCCAGTTCATAATTCATTGGAGTTTGTGCAAGCCCATCACTGGTTGAGTCCTGGAAAAGCAGAGAAGTCACCTCATCCAACACAAAAGTTGAGACCGACAATGGCTCACACATATTTGCCTTAGCTCAAGAAGGATGGGCTCAGAGTAAACTAATTCAGTAGCTAACAAAAGTAGAATTTTTGCTCACAAGACTCCACAGCTTAGAGAGAGTATTGGTTCAGAGGATACCTTATCAGTAACCAGACAAGCAACCACCTTCTCCAAACAGGCCAGGTATTGACTCTGAGTTTTACGCTCTGAATCTACCTATTTAAGGACCTAATTCTGTGACAGTCACTCAGTGGCCCCATGTGGTTCTTTGACATGTCACTAGTGACTCTTACAAGCATCCATCGAACTGAGCAAGGCCATTTCCACAGGGTTTCTGGCCGGTAGGCGGTTCCTTTCCTGAAATAGCTGCTGTTGCAGGGACCAAAGGATGGGTAAGCTGCCAGCCTCCCTAAGGTGCAAGTCTCATGCCCAGGATAAAAGGATCTATTTATTTAGGCTATTTCTATGCTGCCTCTTCAGCCAGAAATAACAATTAGGGCAACACAGTATATTGTCAAGACAAGGAAATACAAAATAGGTTATTATGATTATACTTAGTAACATTGTGTAGATTTAGTTATTGTTAATAGAATTCTTTGCATTTTTACAATTGCTGCCATAGTATTTACCTCTTCAGTCACAGCAGCAATGGGGGAAACTATATGCCTGACCATGTGTGGAAAACACCTTGGTTATCTTTTCTCTTCCATTCCTACCCATGACAGTTATTTTGATCTCAGATCCAATTTGTAGAAAGAGTAAGCTGACATTCCATCTCCCGCGTTGTGTTTTTAGGGCATGGGTACATACTGATGCTGAAAGTCAACAGCAAAATACTGCAAGTGCTACTGCAAGTCCCATCGACAGCGGGGCAGTCAAGTGTGCCCTTGTACGAGGACTGGTGGTGGAGTGATCCCACCAATGTGCCACCTTGCTCCTAAAAAGCGACGCTCTTCCCTTGTTGGATGGAGAAGTTATCATCAGCAAGAGAATCAGAAGACCTGAAAATCAGGAAAAAGTGGAAATGACGATATAAGCTGTTTCACACAGTCAGGCTATCATAGGATAGGTGTTCTTCTCTAGGCATTATTCTACCCAGGGCTTTTTTAAAAAACAGAAAAAGCCCAGCAGGACCTCATTTGCCAAGCCAGCCAGAACTGCATTCCTGTGAGTTCCTGCTCAAAAAAAGCCCTGACTCCACCTTATAACTGGAGAAACTTTGCCCTGAAAGCAGGAAAGAATTGGGGATGGGGGCGGGGGGGGGGGTCATGGAAGCATAAGGACTAGTAAGGAAGTGGTGGGGAGAGAAATCCTGCTTCGCAGTAGTATCCAAGCTGTGGCAAGCAATCTTGTGTGGAAATGGCCAGAACCTTGCTTTACTGAGCCAACAGGATTTATTTATTTATTTATTTATTTATTTATTTATTTATTTAAGATTTGTATCCCGCCCTTCCCACAAGTGGCTCAGGGCGGCTTCCAAGTTAACAAGTAGATGGAGATGTTCCTACTTACATTTCCTTTTGGAAGGCTAAGTGAAGCAGGATCTCGCCTAAACCTCGTATTTGAGATTGGGAAGGAATCTCTCCTAGATATAGACCAGAAAGAGGAGGATGTCTTCCCTTTAGCACATGGGTTGGCTCACATCCTTGACTCCTATGTAGAGGCCATCTTTATGCAGTGCAGAGCTCTCTAGTTATAGCACACAGAATTTCACTCATAACGCTAAACTGCCACTGACCCATTAATGCTCTCGTGTCCCATTCTTAATGGACCAAAAGGTAGATGGTTGCGCATTCTGGCCTTCTCCTTCTGTAGCATTCTATTGGTATCTAAGCAACAAGCTCAGACCTTTAGAAGAAATGTTTATATTTCTGTTGAAAACCTGTTCTTGTCGAGGGGGTCAGAGCTGAAGTTCAGTTTCTCAAAGCTGAAGAAGGTTCCACTAAAGCTGTTCTAGATGGAGCCAGCTGGCATGGTATGCAGTGCAGGCCATTGTACCAGGAGTACCTGCCTCATCTACAGACACTTTGCTGGCTTGAGCCCATCTTTCCTCTTATCTGCACGCAAGAAAAAACAGCTAGTTTGGTGTAGTGGTTAGGAGTGCGGACTCTAATCTGGGATAACTTGGTTTGATTCCCCACTCTTCCACATGCAACTGCTGGGTGACCTTGGGCCAGCTACAGTTCTCTCAGAGCTATTCTCAAAAGAGCACTTCTTGAAAGAGCTCTCTCAGCCTCACCTACCTCACAGGGTGTGTTGTCGGGAGAGGAAGGGAAGATTGTATGCGGCTTTGAGACTCAAGAGTGAAAAGTGGGGTATAAATTCAATCTCTTCCTCTTCTTCTAAAAACCCATCTCTGCCCCAGAAGACAAGGGTGGAGACATGGAGTCAGGCAATGGCAAACCACCTCTGAATGTCTCTTGCTTTGAAAACCCTATGGAGTTGCCTTAAGCCACCTGCGACTTGATGGCACTTTCTACCACCATTACCACCACCTCAGAAGACGCATGAACTTGCCAACCACAGAACTGAAGGCTATTGAGGGTGTTTTGTTTTGGTTTTTTGCTGGATCAACTAAGCCCTGATAGAGGGTCACTGGAAAAATGTACACAAAATCCTAAAAGTTCCAAGGGATTATGTTTAACTGTAGCAGATAAATTTAGGTAGGTGGCCATGCTGGTCTCAAGCAACAGAACAAAGTTTGAGTCCAGCGGCACCTTTAAGACCAACAAAGTTTAAATCTGGATATAAGCTTTTGTTTGCATGCACGCTTCATCAGATAGGAAGACGTATGCTATAACAGCGCGCCTCGTGGTCTCACTGATTCGCTTCTATATGCAGCTTATGGCTACCCCAGCCCCTCTTCAGCCTCAGTTCTTCCTTTTGAATTTTACCTCACGACTATGAAACTCAAGGAGTGGGTATAATATGGATTTCTCACTACTAGTCTCTTTGGGGGTTTTGTTTTGCTTTCAGATGGATATAAACTCAGTTTGTAGGGGACCACAGCAGCTTTGATAGCTTTCCCAATATACTGGCACCAGAGAACTTTAAAGTAAACCACAGTAATTTATTAACGTACACACACCGTCTCCAACTGGGGAATGGGAAATATATACATGGGCTATATTGTATCTCAAGCAGTTAACAGTTTCTTCGTAGTTCAGGCTTTATAATATCTAATTCACTTAGGTCTTTCAGGTTTCACAGATCCTATAGATTCCACTCTCCAACACTATTCTAGGTTCGCCTCTTGGATGTAATGTGCCAAGTCCCTTAAGTTAATTGGTGTCTCTTCTCCCAGCCCTTCAGACTTCTAGACCCACATCTTTCCCTCAACCACCTCTTTAGCTCTTAAGAGAAGTGTCTCTGTGTCTGTGACCTCTCAGGTCTTTTACCGTGACTCTCCTTTAGTCACACACAGCCCCTTGGCTGTCTTTATAGAGTGAACAGTGAGCTCTGCTTCTCTCGAAGACTCTCCTCAGCTCCTGTCTCAGCTCCTTCTCAGACCAACCGCTCTCTTCGGCAGCCTCCCTCAGACTCTGTCACTAACTGCACTCAGCCATTAGCTGTCAATCACCTCCGAGAGTTCTGAGCACTTTGGCCCCCACCCTCAGATCACCTGAAGCAGGCTCTATGTGTCCTTAGTTTTCTTGTTAACCCATTCATTACCGTCACACATGCATGCACACAAAAGCTTATACCCTGATTTAAACCTCATTGGTCTTGAAGGTGCCACTGGACTCAAACTTTGTTCTGTAGCAGGCAAAGAACATCATGCTATTACATTTTAAGAGACCCCTCATCGGTCATTTGTAACACAATGAAACCCAATTTGCCCACTGGAGAAAAACCATGAACACCAAGGGGCTGTTAACATCCATGGATTGAATCTTGCCTGCTGATAAGAAACAGCTCCCAAAGATCTGGCAAATTCTTAAGACCACAGGCTATGTAAACAAGTACAGTCTCTGAAAATGGCTCTTCTCTGAGGCCAACTCTCTCATTTTACAATTACAGGCAAATCTTATAACTTAGAAGTCACTTCGTAAATGACCACTCTCTTTGAAGAAGAGGCACCAGTGAGGGAAAGCCGCAGCAGGGTGGGGGTGGCAGAATTCCCACCCAGTATTTCAGATGTGATTTTGGAGTCAGAAGCCGCTATGCAACTTCTTGAGGCACAAAAACAGTAATTACAGTAGATACTTTATAAAAATACACTGTTTTATAGCTTGACTTTGATCCTTGCTCTGAAATCTTCCCTCCTGTCTGCCACTCAAATCCCTCACCGCTGCTCAAGTCCAAAACGGCAGTCCATCCTTAAAGTACAGGAGAGCTTTTACAGAGGGAGATCCCACTGCTTAAGGACTGATGCCTGTATTCTGCCATAAAGATTTGCCCATGAAGCTGCTACTGTGAACTCTGTGGTTGAAGAACTGGGGTTGTCTCAGGTCAAAACTACACTGGACACAGGCACGCTAGAAGGATCACAGCATGGGGTGTGGGGTAAACTCTCCCCCACTGCCCTCGAAAAAAACCCAGTCATTTCCACTGAGAAACAGGCAGATCAGGAGCAGCATTTTCAATTAGGGAAAATCTGCAAGAAGAAAGACTTAATATCCTTACCAGTATCAGACCAAAGACAATTCACCCCATCCCAGTGGCTGCTTTGTGGAGTCAAATTACATATCTGGATTTGCAACCACTGAACTCCAGGTTCACCTTCAGCAGAGCCATTATATTGATCAGCTCTATGAGTGACCATCAGTTTCATGCTGAAAAGGAGGGAGATTCAAGCACCCTGCCCAGTTAGCCCCAACTGTGGTTTAGTCTCTCTCTCACTCTCTAAAACCACTGACTTTGCTGTTTTCCAACACAACATATGGTATCTAAGCCAAACTGGTTGTTCTTTTAATTTGTTAATTGCACTATTTTGCCATAGATTCTAACTTGATACTATTTCTCATGCTTAACCACTGCCCACCAGCTATATGTAACTCTGCTCACTGTACTCCATTCCATTGTCTGATGAAGGGTGCATGCACACAAAAGCTTACATTCTGAATAAACCTTTGTTGGTCTTAAAAGTGCTACTGGGCTCCAATTTTGTTTACACAAGGGGGTTGTAACTTCTAGTTTTTACATAAGACATTGCCAATCATATTTATCTTTCCAGGTTGTGCAAAGAAGAGTCATTTGTCATGGCAATGTGGCGTGCAAAACATGAGCGCTTCAAATAAATATATGAAAGTCTCTTACAATCCAGTGCACCAGATTTTACTAGGGTGAAAATTCCAGCCACCAAATGATTGCTTTTTTCTTTGTAATTGAATAGCAGCTGCAGTGTACCCAAGAGAAGAAGGATTTGGGGCTAGGGAGAACCCTTCCTTTGAATCAGATACTAATCTCCCATCAAAGCACTAACCACACAACCCCCTGGAGAGGCTCTGATCTTACCTAAACAAAACAAATCTCTTCCTGTCTTCCTGTCGCTTATGTTGTCCGAGAGTCCATTTTCAGCCAGTGAGATTATGCGCTTGGAGACAGAACTTCCATGGGACATCTTGCGAGCCAGTTCATTACTACCCAAGGAGGTGCCGTTTCCTCTTTCTTCCACCTTCCTCACCTGCTTATCTTCATCTCCATCTTCAACAGAATCTGCATTTTTGATGCTCAGACGCCTCATGCGAGAAACTGAGTCCACTTCCTTCATCCTCACCAAGCGATCCATGCCAGCTCGACTAGGCGGAGATGCAAGCTTACCTTGCAAGGTCTCGATCACTTTGGAAGTGCTTCTGACTCTTTTTTCCACACCTGATAGGACTGAGTTTCTTTCACAAAATGGAAGTGCAACTGAGTCGGGAGGGGGGTTTTGGTCTTCTCCTTGCCTGTCAAGGCCTCTGTGAGGTTCACAATGCTGTTTCTCTAATGCAGCTTCTTGGTCAGATTTCTGGTCTTCCATGGAATCCAACAAGACGTTTTTGTCTCCAACAAAAAGGGAGCTTTCCATCCAGCCGCACTTCCTCCTTCCCTCATAAGAGGTGGTCTCCGCCTCCCTCTTCCTACCCAGTGCCCTCTCTGCTGACAACTCAAGGCCCTGAAGAACACTATCAGAGTCAAAATGTTCTTCCTGAAGCGCCCTGCTACTGGGCACAAGTGACTCCACAGCTACATCTATACCCAAAATCCTGGCTGCTCTTTCCTGAAGTGACTCATTTGAGGGAATCTCTGTGACTTCAGGTTTCCCATAATCAAGCTCCATTGCACCAGGTGCATGGCCATTTTCAAGCCCCACAGATCTCAAATCTGGCTCGGACAGACCGTGAGTCCTGTTTGTTAGAGACAAACGCACTCCAGACCCTCTCTCGAAAGCTAGGTTATTCCAGGGCACAACATTATTCGTAATCCTATCAAAACGAACTGCATCATCTCGGTAGTTTTTAATGTGGGCCGTTTCGCTGAAGCTGACTCCATTGAATGGATTGTCATGATTCCCATCACTGTAACTATCCAACAGAACCTTTTTAACTGGGCAGGGACTACCTGCCTCTTTCATTATCCTTCCCCCAACTTCCCATTTTCTTGGTTCTGCAGTAACATACCCATCTCCTGGCCTAACTGATTCACCAACCTCTTTCGCATGCAAGCAGCTTTGCGATCTACCATAAACGCGAAAGTCATTACCTAAGACCCTGGCTCTCGAACTTTCAGACTGATTAAAATGTTCTGCTTTGCTTTTCTCTCTGACCTGTTGAAATACAGGAGCAACTAGCATATCAGTCTCTGACTGCGTGGAGGGTCTGCAGTCCTGGCTCATTCCCTCAATTCTACAGGTCTCGTTCTCTTGACTTCCACCCTTCTCCTCACCCCTCTCCTGCTTGTCCTCCTTTTCCACACCATCTTCATTACTTTCTTCCTGCTCTTGAAGCTCCTTGTTAAAACTCTCCAGCTCGCTTATCACATCCCAAGGGCGTCGTCCAACAGGCTTCAGAAGGAACTGCCCAAACAGCTCCTTGCTACTGCGGGTGGCACTGGCATCCTCCCTGAGAACACAACTGGTTTCTCTGTCTTCCCCGGGAAGTCTTGAGCACAATGCACAAGGTGGGTTCTTCTGGCATGCCTTTGGAGCAACTACTGCAGTCCTAGAAACCAGCCTACTGCTGGAGGTGTCAAGGTACCCTTCACTTTTCACCCTGTATGCATCCTGCCAATGTTTCCTGTCATCAGCAGGTAACGCAGTTGACATTACTGGTTCTGTAATGGAGACCGCATTTCTTAACAGCAGAGAAGATGGTCCCTTAGTTAGTCCAGTGGGCTCAAAGTCATGGGAAAGCTGCAAGTGTTTTGGTTCTTCTGCGAAACTGGTCTGCGTTTGCTGGTCTTTGTAGTGGTCACTTGGCCACGAGCCAGAATACTGCAGCTCCTTGTGTTTTGTGGTCTGCAAGAGTCTGAGGTCATTCGTTTGTTTGAACTCTGGTCTCCACGATTCTTGTTTTTGTAGCTCGTTCTTGTTGGTCATGTTTCCTGTAAGGGCTTGGAGCTCCAAGTCGGTGGAAGAGGTACTTAGGAGACTTTGTTCCTGCAGAACCCCGCTGTTATCAAATCCATTCTTCTCAACGGCACCCTGTGTTAAGTTGTTGTTCCTATCAGTATCTGGCAGGTTGAGTTCTGATTTCACTGGGACAGAGACCAAGCAAAATATAGTCTCGTTCATTTTTTTCTTTGAACTCCTCTTGCTCTGAACCTCCGTTCCAGGTTCAAATGTTTTTACTTTAGTAACCGTCTCGTGGGGTAGTTCTGCAGGGGGGCTCTGTGCAAGCAGCCTGCTTTTGGAATACTGGTGACTTGTGTCACTACCTGCGTCATAACAGTCTCTTTGGATGGGTAAGGCACAATCGTCTTGATCTATGTTAGACTCTGCTAGCCATCTGCTACCGTTTACAGAGCCACCAGAGACCTGGTGGCATTTCACAGCAGTACTAGCGAGCGAGTCTGACACATCCAAAAAGGCACTGTTGTATTCAAGTTCCAGAGCACTCTCTTGGAAGGCACAGGGACTTTCTCTGTTGGCATCTCCATCCACTTTGCTCTCCTGGAAACTATCTGCATGTGCTATTTTAATATGCCTGATTCGAGGGTCATCAAAAGGAATGTACTGGACAGAGGACAGGTGGCTCTCCACATGCTTACGAGGCCTTTTCTGGTCATGAGGAATCTGTTCATTTTTACAGTGCTGGTCTCTAGTCCCACCATTACTACCAGAGGGCTGATAACTGAGGATGGCTCTTTCCACTGGATGCTGCAAACTGTTATTAAAGCACATGTCGTACTCAGGCACTTTGTTGGGTAAACGTTGATTTGTACTTTGCTGAACTGGAGATTTGTAACACGGGGGAGGGATGTACCCAGGGGGCTCGAGACTGGGGTCCTGAGCAGAGCCATCCTGACTGTGCTCGTTACCTTTGGTCAAATAAGAGGTGGCTTCCTCTTTCTGTTGGCCATCCTGAAGCAAGTGTGTTTCCAACCTCCCCCTGGTTTGCCAATGAAGTTCATATGAAGGAGGTTTCAGCGGTCGGCCGTACTTCGGCTTGGGCAAAGGAAGAAAAGGAGCTGTCTGCTCAGTGTGTTTGGAGGTTCCCTGGGCCAATCCAGTTTTGGGATGAGATGTTGTTTTAGTTCCACTCAACGAGTGATTGTTCACCAAGGAGGGCATTTCAACATACCTCAGGCTCTCTGGTGAAAGAACTCTTGGCAAAGACTGAGATTTCCCTTTATTACGGGAAGCAACAGCAGCTTCTCCACCATGCCTGACTGAGTATGGATCTTGAAGCAACCTCTCTCTGTCGCCATCAGACATGAGCCCCACTAACTTGGTTGGCAGGTTCCAGCCTTCTGTTCTTAAACTGTGCCATCTGTAGTCACCAGGGGGGTTCCATTTCTCCTGCAAACCAGTTCGCCTCGTTCTCTCTGTCCCTCCTCCTACCTCCCATTGGCCATCTTTATCATGCCCATATAAGACACGGGGTGCTGCTATTCCTTTCATTTCAGAGTCTCCTCTGTCAGTATAGCCAAACAGTGAACTAAAATCTTGGCCTCTTCTTCTCCAGTAGGCAAGATCTTTATCTGTCTTTGGGTGCAATGAAGAAACTACCTGAGGTTGGTCATAAAACCTACAAGAAAGAAAGAAAGATATCACTGAATAGAATAAACACATACATTTTGTTTCTTGCATAATAACAAGACACCAATAGGAAATCAAAGCCACTAATGCTATTTCCCCTGCTAAGATCTTGGCAGAAGCTAGAAGAAGAGACTGGATTTATATCACTTCACTTGAGAGCCTCAGAGCGGCTTACAATCTCACTTTCCTTCCTCTCCCCACAACAGACACCCTGTGAGGTAGGTGGGGCTGAGAGAGCTCTGAGAGAACTGCTCTGAGATAACAGCTCTGAGAAAACTGTGACTGACTCAGGGTCACCCAGCAGCTGCATGTGGAGGAGTGGGGAATCAAACCCAGTTTCTCCATATTAGAGTCCACCACTCTTCATCACTACACCAAACTGGTTGTCTCATGTACTATGTTCCCATGAGGAGCCCTGCAACAGCTCTAGCTATAGCTGCACTTAATTAACAATACAGTAATTTTATTTAATGCCATGCATATGTGTTAGAAATGTTTTGTAGCAATGCATATGGACAAAGCATTATAACATCACTAAGGGGATATCACAGATAAGCAGAAAAATAATTAACCAAAGAGAAAAACCAAAAACAAGCTGCTGAAAACTGAGAATGGTCCAGGAAGCAGGGAATATTGAGGGCAGTTGAGAGTCCGATAAAGAGTGTGTGTGTGGGGGGGGGGGGGGTGAGACAGAGAAGAGAAGAAAATGCCTGCTCAAGTCTCAGAGAATTACAGAAAGGGAGATTCAGTTGTGTTTATTTTCAGCTAATTTATTTCCCTGACTTAACCTGGAAGACATAAGAGAACATAAGAGAAGCCAGAGTCCAACACTCTGTGTCACACAGTGGCCAAAAAACCAGGCACCATCAGACGGTCCATCAGTGAGACCAGGACACTAGAAGCCCTCTCACTGTTGCCCCCCCCCACCAAGCACCAAGAATACAGATCATCACTGCCCCAGAAAGAGAGTTCCAACAATACGCTGTGGCTAATAGTCACTGATGGACCTCTGCTCCATATGCTTATTCAATCCCCTCTTGAAGCTGTCTATGCTTGTAGCTGCCACCACCTCCTGTGGCAGTGAATTCCATGTGTTAATCACCCTTTGGGTGAAGAAGTACTTCCTTTTATCAGTTCTGATCCGACTGCTGAGCAATTTCATTGAATGTCCATGAGTCCTCGTATTGTGAGAAAGGGAGAAAAGTACTTCTTTCTCTTCTTTCTCAGACTAACCCACTCTCATCAGATCTTGAAAGCTAAACAGGGTTGGTCCTGGATAGTACTTGGATGGGAGACTATGAGTGAAGCCCTGGATTGCTATGCAGAGGCAGGCAATGGCAACTGTTTGTCTCTCACCTTGAACACTACAAAGCTCCTTAAGTTGGCAGAAACTTGATACCACTTTCCATTACCAGTTTATTCCCCTTGCCCCCAGCTGCAGGGACACTCAGTTTGCTCCTTCCAACAGCAAAGTTCACTGCTGAGTCCTAATCAGGATGGCAGCAACACTTGAAGGCAGCATGGCATAAACTAGTCTCATCAGATCTCAGAAACTATGCAGGGCCAGAACTTGGACAGATGACCACCAAGGAAGACTCTGCAAAAGAAAGCAACGACAAACCACCTCTGCTTCTTGCCTTGAAAACCCCTCACTGGGCTCAACATAATTCCATTGTGACTTGATGGAACCTACATACAGTCATCAGGGTCCATGACTGACTGCCACAAGCTGCTGTTGGTATGGTCTTGCCTCAAATTCAGACCAGCCTATACATACTGGGTGAAATGACTCCCCCCCCCACAAGGAATCTCTAGAAGTCAAATCTCTGGATGGCAAGCAAAAAAAATCTTGTTTGCTATAAACTCATGCCAACGTGTGGAGGAGATGAAAAATCAACCTTGACTGAAGTAGCACATGGATGTAGATCAACTAGGAGAATCCTCTGCAATTCTCATGTGTTCAGTTTGCTGCCGTGTGTAAGAGCCTGTGGAATCAGACCAAAGATCTTGCTTTGGCCAGCAGCCAACAAGATGATCTTTGTTTCTGGTATGCCAGAGGGAATGTAGAGTGCTAGGTAGGAAGGTAAGAACTTTATCCTTCTAAATAGAAACACTTTCTGTGCCTTATTCAATCATTTTTATTTATGGACATGGGTTCATCCTATCAAGCAAAACTGTTCAGAAGAAACTGGGACTTTATATTTCATCAAAAAGATTATAAAACAAATCATCTGGGTGAGATAAATGTCCAGCATGAAAAACTACTTCCTCCCCAGGGCACCAAAATGAAAAAAAAAAAGATAATACTATTCACATTTTGAGACTATGGTCTGCATGGCACTTTCATTGTTGGCAAGAGAGCAGCACAGAAATCCCCTGCTAAAGTGGACCAAACAACACAGCATGGAAAGGGGATTGCCTTCCTTCTGCATGGCCTACCCAGTCACACTACAGGAGAGCTTTACTGCCTGAAACAGAAAACAAAGGAAGCAAATTATGGAGATTTATCTTTGTATAAAACAGCCCCTATGTCAGAAGTCACCTAAAAATGGCATGGTCAAGTTGCCATGCATGAACAATATGACTTGGCCAGGTGATAACAAAAGTGACAATGGAGTAGGCCTCATGCATATTTCTGTCCATGTGACTCTCAGTTAGTTGTTCTGTAGCCCTTCTGCCGTTGCGTTGGAAGTGTGGTAAAATCTTCCTTGCCACTTGGGTACTGGAAGCCAGGAAGGCACACTGAGGCCTTGTTCAATCACTTACATAGGCAATGAGAAACTGGATGAGATGGAGGCTCCAGCATGCACTTTTGTGCACCCAATTTGCTGCATGGAATACCAATTTTGGGGGGAAAGGATCAAAATAAGTCTGCACTTTGAGGGGAGGGATGGTGGCTCAGTGGTAGAGCATCTGCTTGGTGAGCAGAGGGTCCCAGATTCAATCCCCGGTATCTCCAAAAAAAGGCTCCAGACAAATAGGCATGAAAAACCTCAGCTTGAGACCCTGGAGAGCCGCTGCCAGTCTGAGTAGACAATACTGACTTTGATGGACCAAGGATCTGATTCAGTAGAAGGCAGCTTCGTATGTTCACAAGCAGGTGTTTGCACAGTGGCACCTACCGCACAGGATGCATGGTGTAAAGGAGGAAAGTATGCCCTTTCACCACTGGACAATCATCCCAATCCAGGAACGTGCTTGAATCAAATCTTGCAAAGATACCACTTAGTTGAAAAAAATAACCTCTTACCAGAGATCTATGGAAACTAGAGATACGAAGGCCTGGAGGGAACACCCTGGAACATTAGGGGATTTCTCTCCCCCCCCCTTTTTTCTCTTGAATTTTTTTTTGCAATTTTTCCAATGGAAAAATTGGAAAAAATCAGGGGGATACTGGAAAGGAACTCCTATGAAATACCTTCTATTCTGAAAGGAATAAAATTCTTCTTAAGTAAAGTTTTTCACATTCAAAATGTTTGGCATGATCAAGTCTGAGGACTTTCTCAAATTTTCCCATGGAAAAATTGGGAAATCTGAAGAAGAGATTTTTTTGGGGGGGGGACCTTGTACCGTAGACAGATATATTCAAGTGCATGTTTCTTTAAATGTAAATAATTTTGGCAACAATTAATACATTATGTGTTTGATGATAATCCATTATTAAAGAGTGTAGTGTTTTCAATTTTATAAGGTTTAGTTTAATACCAAACTGGCAGTCTATCAATTGTTATTTTGTTACAAGTTTCTGTCCAAATAATACACTTTCTTTTGTAAACTACATATTTTGTTTTCTGCCTTCAAGCTTCATTTCCTTACCTCTCAGACAGCAAAAATTAAACATACATGTGCTATGGTAGCAGAAGATACTGCATTTTTTCATGGTTTCTCAAATCCTGGGTATACTTGCATTTTATAGCTCTAACGGAAACTAAAACCTAATTCACTCATTATGATTTCGGTGCTCTGGAGTTGCATAACTGGAAAGTATATTATCTCAGTCCTCCTGATAGGTGTGGTTGCATGAACATAGCAACATGTTTATTTTTTAACTCTAGCAGACATGAGCACATATCACTAAAAAAAAATCTGGGTTTCCAATTGTGCATACAAGACAACGAAACCAACTGCATAAAGAGACAGCACTACACACTGCTGCCAAAATCCTAACAACTACATGAGGCTCAAGAAATGAAGAGAATAGGGAGCAGTGTTTGGGTTTAACTGAGAACAACTTGTGGTCTCAGCATTGTCTTCTAGAATAATCTCTGTCATTTCCTTTTGCTCATGTTTCGCAGACTGGCAGTTGCAGGAACATGATTACAGAGCATGTCTCTTTGAAAGCACCCAAACCTTCCTGTCCAGATTGTGTGTGCACTCTTGAACTGAAACAATCAGCTGCACGGCAGCAGAACTGCAGCAACACATTTCACAAACTGAAAACAATGGCTCTGGATGGTTTTAATGATCCTTTTCTAGGCACTTTTATTTATGGTGCTTCCTTGAAAAATGCTAAGGAGACCTGGGGATCCTCCAAAGCATCTGTGATCCAGGAACCAACTAGGCTGTAACTAGCATTGCTTCATCCTCACCATCACCACAACTATATACTCACACAACCTCAAATCATTGGGGGGGGGGGATGTTCTTTTACAATGGCAGCATTCCACTGTTGGTTGCTCTACCCACCTCTTCAAGAAAATGAAATTGGTATCTTTTGAAACTTTACACAGTCAGGCTGTTACAAAGGAATCACTGGAAAAATTCTGGATGTACTCCAATGTCTAACATTATCTATATACTAACAGCAAGGCCAGTCAAATCTTTGGATACTTAAATCTTGTGACTGGAGCTGTGAATGGGGGCATAGGTTTGCAGAAAAATCTGAAATCTGCTTTTAAAATAACGGAGTTTCTAAAAAACCCCCTCCAAATTATAGCCTATAGCACCCACACCCCAATGTCCAGGAATTTCCCAACTTGGAGTTGGCAACCCTAACTGATCTCTGTAGTTGGGAGATCCATTGTTATTCCAAGAGATCTCCAGGTTGGCAGCCCTAGAAGAGAAGGATGCTGCTTAAAGGGCACTTGGTGTAGCTAGTGGACTGATCAAAGCCACCAAGTAATACACCGTCTTTCAGTTTGCAAAAATATATTATAAGGATTGTGTACAACACACAATAAACAATACAACAATGATAGAAGCCAGCGGTGCTTCCGCCGGCCTCTGTCATTATTGTATTGTTTATTATGTGTTGTACACAATCCTTATAATATATTTTTGCAAACTGAAAGACGGTGTATTACTTGGTGGCTTCGATCAGTCTACTAGAAGAGAAGGAAGCAGGAAAAGGGAAATATGGGGCTTTCAGGAATGGGAAAGAGGAAATAGTGGGGGAGGGAAAATGTGATGCCTCCTGCAAGTCCTTGTGGGTTTCCACTTGTTATAAAAAATAATGAAAAGCTTTTGGCAGCAGGGACAGTTTCATAGGGCTTTTGTGACTCTGGAAGCTGGTTCCTATATGCCTGAAAAATTCTCCTCCCAAACCATTTCCATCAATCTGTACCTTCTTACCTTAATGGGTGCTACTTGCCCATCATAACAGCTATCTCCAGCTTGGAAAATGCAATCTGGGAAAGGGCCAGATCTTCAGTAAATATCCCCAGGATATTATTTTTTTTAAAAAAGACACTATCATGTTGGTCCAGGAGGGAAGGTGGCATGGGCACAGTATACTCTGATCTCACCAGATCTCAAAAGTCAAGCAGGGTCGATACTTGGAAGGGACGAGGAAGACTCTGCAGGGGAAGGCAATGGCAAACCTCCTCTGCTTCTCCCTTGCCTTGAAAACCCCTTGCTAGGGGCACTATAAGTCAGCTGAGACTTGATGACATTTTACATACACACACACACACCATATTTGTCCCAGGCTAATTATCACAGACTGATAACTTTAAACAGCTATGGAACTGATCAAGAGAAGTTTCAGGTTGTTCTGGATTTCTTCTTTGTATTGGCATTCACAAAAAGGACCCAAAGAGAGTGTATCATTTGAAAAGGCTGATGTCAGAATGTGGTTACAAGCAAAGCAAAAAAACCCCCAAAGGATGGTGGAGAGCTAAACACAGACTTTAGACTGCGTCTGCAAATCAACATGTAGAAAACCCAGACTCTTACCTCCCTTCTGAAGCATGAGTATTGGCCAAGCTTTGAAAGTCCTTCTGATAAACAGATCCAGGCTGCTGCCCTTGGCTGATGTAACTACTTTCATTGTCATTCAGGTGGCTTTTTGTGGCAGTTTTCTTCACACAAGCATAGGCTCCAGAGTTAGTTGGTAATCCATTTAGTGTTCCATGAACTGGCCTCCTCTCTGCCAGTTCATGCTGATTTCCATCGCATCTGTTCTCATACAAACTGGCAGGAGTTTTAGACAATTTGTATCCATGAGAAATGAGGAGGTCCTCAACACTGAACATGTTGCAGGGGCTTCATTAACTCCTGTGACCCCAGAAGTTCTCTCGAGCTGGGGCCATCACTGAAAGAAGAAGTAAAAGGGCTTCAAAAATAAGGGAAAACTTATCTCTGCACTTCGTAAAGCTTCATCCAACCATTTTTTTTAAAAAAATATTAATTATATGCAGACATTTCAGAGAATCCCAGTGAATCTTGCATTATAGTACAGTGAATTTATTTTATTTAGATGTTTATACCCTGCTTTTCTCCCTCATAAAGATCCAAAGTAGCTTATAATATCATCTTCCCCTCCTCCCATTTTTATCTTCACAACTACCAGACTGTAAGGTATTTAGGGCTGAGAGAGAAAATTCCTGGCTATAGGTCACAAAAGCAAGATTCTATGGCCAAGTGGGGATTTGAACCTTGGTCTCACAGATTACAGACAAACACTGTAACCATCACACCATGCTGATGTACTTTACAATCTTTATTTTGTTCATCTGAACAAGTTGCTTACTACTATTGCATACACTGTGAACTTTGGCTTGGAGGGAGCCAATACAAGGCACAGAAAAGAATTTAACCTAGATCATATGGAAAAGGGATATCTTGCAACAAATCATGTTTTGTATTCAGAGCCATTCATATTTTCAGTGGAAAAATGATTATTGGTGTACATGTCTTTGTGAATCAGCCTTTTCCAAAGATATTGGGGGGAGCAGTAAGCACCACAATTGGTCATCTGCGGTCCATCTTTTCTTTACTATTTCTGCAATCCTTTTAAAAGATAGCAGTGTTTATACCAGGGTTGATATACACTTGGAAACATATCAAATTCACCTTGGCACATAGTATTTTTTTTATTTTGTCCCAAATATGTGGATGATTTAGGAAACAATGAAGAGATAAAAGCTAGTTGATGGAGCTCTCCGTTCCAGGAAAAGGTATGCCACTGAGGTATGGGCCTTAAAGATGGTCATACTCAGAGAGATACTTCATGTGGTAAGCTTTGAGTTATTCAAGTACACAGCACTGCCACTTCCCAGCCCCTCACTTTTAAAATGTTCTGAAGTCTTTCTACATTATTTATGGGGAAGAAATCCCTCATGTATTAAATTTTAACCTTTCATACTACAATTGAAGAGAACTTTATTTCTCTCCAGTGGAGGCAACTTCTGTGGAGAGGATAGCTTCCTAACGGATTTAAATCTGGTGGCTGTTCCATGCTTGCAAGCTATCACCTGACAGTTAACATTCATTGTCATTCCTTGACCAACAAACGTGCATAAAAATCCCTGTGAAGATTAAAGTCTCCATAACATCTGAACAGTCTAATGAAAGACCAGTTGTGATGCAAGGAAGATCCATGACCAGAGTCTTCCAGTTTGTTTTGTACTTTAGAGAAGTCATGCAGGAACAGGAAAATGGTGCTTGAGTTGGAAGCAAAGCTGCCAGTTCTAGGTTGGGAAACACCTGGTGATTTTGAGATGGGGATGAGATTGGGGGAGGGGAGGGACCTCAGTGGGGCATAATGCCATACCGTCCATCTTCCAAAATGGTAATTTTCTCCTGGTGAACTGAACTCTGTCACCTGGAAATCTGCTGTAACCCCAGGAGATCTCAGTCACCACCTGGAGGCTGGCAACCCTGGGTGGAAGAGTTCAATAAGAACATAAGAGAAGCCATGTTGGATCAGGCCAATGGCCCATCCAGTCCAACACTCTGTGTCACACAGTGGCCAATATGTGTGTGTGTGTATACACACACACACACACTTACATACATACATATACACACATACACATATAAATATATACTGTGGCTAATACCCACTGATGGACCTCTGCTCCATATTTTTATCCAATCCCCTCTTGAAGCTGGCTATGCTTGTAGCCGCCACCACCTCCTGTGGCAGTGAATTCCACATGTTAATCACCCTTTGAGTGAAGAAGTACTTCCTTTTACCAGTTTTAACCTGACTGCTCAGCAATTTCATCGAATGCTCACGAGTTCTTGTATTGTGAGAAAGGGAGAAAAGTACTTCTTTCTCTACTTTCTCCATCCCATGCATAATCTTGTTAACCTTTATCATATTACCCTGCAGTCGATGTTTCTCCAAGCTAAAGAGCCCCAAGCGTTTTAACCTTTCTTCATAGGGAAAGTGTTCCAAACCTTTAATCATTCTAGTTGCCCTTCTCTGGACTTTCTCCAATGCTATAATATCCTTTTTGAGGTGCGGTGACTAGAATTGTACACAGTATTCCAAATGAGGCCGCACCATTGATTTACACAGGGGCATTATGATACTGGCTGATTTGTTTTCAATTTCCTTCCTAATAATTCCCAGCATGGCGTTGGCCTTTTTTATTGCAATCGCACACTGTCTTGACATTTTCAGTGAGTTATCTACCATGACCCCAAGACAGAAACTGACCCTCTTGATCAGTCTCTGCCAGTTCACAACCCATCAACTTGTATTTGTAGCTGGGATTCTTGGCCCCAATGTGCATTACTTTGCACTCGGCCACATTGAAACTCATCTGCCACGTTGACGCCCACTCACCCAGCCTCGACAGATCCCTTTGGAGTGCCTCACAATCCTCTCTGGTTCTCACCACCGTGAAATATCACCTCCCACTTCAATATCACCTCCCACTTCACCTCCTGAAGCTGCTACATGGGGTGAGGAAAATGACAGTGACAGTTTTGACTGTCATCTAGTCAAAACAGTCCCTCAAAATGGAGTAAGCTATAGCCAAACCCCACAAATATAGAGTAAGCTATACATACAGGGTAAACTACCCTAAATCCCCACAAATCTAGAATAAACTATAAATTTAGAGTAAGCTACACTCACATCTCACAAATATAGAGTAAGCTATACTCAACCCCCTAGTGTAACTCTATGGTGTTAGCCCTTTATTGGAGTTTGTGGAAAGATATTTTGTCCCTCAAAGGGACCCATAGGAGAGTGCTGAAGAAAAGGAGAATTCTGAGAGAAAGGAGGCTTTGGGAGGAGGGGAAGGGAGCGAGAAGCTATCTGGGTCCTGGTGCAGAGAGCAGGGATGCCTGAGAAGGAGCCTCAAGAAAGCTACAGCAGTGAAGGGAGTGAGACCTGCAGGAGGCCTCAGAGAGACAGTAAAAGACTCCAATTCTGCCTGTGGTTACATGTTAAGTTGTGTTGCCTAAGTGAGAGTTTAATATATGTGTGTTCTGCTTTGATTCCCCACCCCTCCTTTTTTGAATGATACGTGCGTTTTAAATTTTACTTGTGGATGGATCAGGGCTTTTTTGAGCAGGAACGCACAGGAATGCAGTTCTTACTGGTTTGGCATCAGGGGACGTGGCCTAATATGCAAATGAGTTCTGAATATGCAAATGTGAAACAGTGGTGACCAGGAGATGTGGCCTAATATGCAAATAAGTTCCTGCTGGGCTTTTTCCTACACAAAAAGCCCTGTGGATGGTTATATCTAATTGGCAGGTCAGAGTTGGTTTTGAAATTACTGTTTTCCCCTTTTTTAGCTACAGTCCATCCCTCCTGGCTGGAAGTGGAGGCCAGTGAGCTGGAGGCACCGCTGCTTTCTTTTTTCCACCTCCCCACATTAACAAGCCCAGGTCCCATGATTTCTTCCCTCAATTGGGGCTGGTGGGATAAACAGAGGGTTACACTAGCAAAGGAAAGGAGCTGCCTTCATGAAAGGAGGTGGTGGGAAAATTGCCTCATTTGAAGCAGCCTTCGAACAGAAGGGGAGGTTGTGTTCAGGCCACTGTGAATTATATTCCCTTCCCTTGTTTTTATTTCTGAGCACAGACACCTGGGATTGTGTGAGGAACACACGTAAGCATGGAACGTGGAACAGCTGGTTGCTAGAACAATTCATGTTTTCAAAAGAAGAGCCACTATGACTACCGTAAACAACAGCATGGCGGCTGACAGGTCACAGGTGCAAGGAAGAAATGTGCTTTCAGGGGTTATACACAGACTAATGATAAAGGTTGTGCATGGGCAACATCCGTTTTCCTGCCATTAACTCACTGCTGTCAGGGTACTAACAGTACACCAGAACCAAGAATTGCTCTAAATATGAGGTCTGACTAAAGTAGTATATAATCAGAGGCATATTTATAAATGGAGTAATTGGCTCCAGTTAGGGCTGCAAAACTTTAGTCATGTCCCTGAAGGTGGATTGTTAGCCATCTACTCCTCTCCTGCACTTTCTCAAGCTCAAAGAAGAGAAGCTCAAAAAGGATTTTGGGAAGAACATTAACAATTTCAAAGCAAGAGGGAGGGGGGAAATGCACTTTATCTTGGAAGCTGAAAACACTGCCCAAAGTTTCCCACTGCCTGGGAGACAGAGGGCACACAAGCGCTTCTCAATAATTCAGTGGTGGGACTCCAGCTGTGCAATGCAAGCACACACTGTGCATGAGTCTCTTGATATGCATGGCTGCCATTTTGTGTGAATGAAGCAACATACACATTTTCCATGCATGTACACTTTCAATATGCATGAAAAGAACCACTGATTTGAGGGAGCACGCTCATGTGTACCAAACCTGTATCTACAAGAAATATATACATGTTGTCTCATTCACACAACATGCATTACTTCCAGGAAAGTGGATGACACTGTTAACCAGGAAGTCCCTAATCTCTTTTCTGCCATGAACTCACTGAGGGCCATAGGAAACCTATGCTCTCCAAGGCTCTGTTCACACATCACAACTCAGCCTCAATATGTTCATGATGGTTAATGGTTGTGCTGAAACACTCCCTCCCCTTATGTGCAGAAACTGAAGAGTGAGGCCTCTGACTAACTCTAATTAGCTGTCATGTCCAAATCAGGGATTTAATCCTGTTTTAAAAGTATGGTTAGTGAGAAAGAAATCAACTAATTGGAGTCAGCTTCAATCTCCGTGTGAGGGGGAAGGACAGCAGACACAAGTTTAACTATTAACTAGATCCATGCCTATCATGAATACACAGGCTGTGGTATCTGAATGCACACTCAGCCCCACATAGGCAATATGGGAATAAACAGTGAAATAATGTAAAAGTTATTAGCATTACTAGAACAATATATGGGATAGCAACAGTAATAATAATAATGATAGCTACTTTCATTTCCACTATTTATCACAAGGAGCCAGTGGGAACTATATTTTAGAATAGAAACCAAGAATTATCAAAGATAGCGACCCCATAGCGCAGAGTGGTAAAGCTGCAGTACTGTGGTCTGAACTCTCTGCTCACGGCCTGAGCTCGATTCCAGCGGAAGCTGGATTCAGGTAGCTGGCCCAAGGTTGACTCAGCTTTCCATTCTTCCGAGGCCAGTAAAATGAGTACCCAGCTTCCTGGGGGGAAAGTGTAAAAGACTGGGGAAGGCAATGGCAAACCACCCCATAAAAAGTCTGCCATGAAAATGTTGTGAAAGCAACGTCACCTCAGAGTCGGAAACGATTGGTGCTTGCACGGGGGACCTTTCCTTTCCCTTCCATAAGTACCAGGATTCCAAAGGAAGGAGAAGTACGACAGTTAAAACATGACAGTTAAACCTGTTGTTTATTGTAGGATATGAAGCCACAAAATTTCATAAAAGAAAAATCACCAGGGTTTATGTCTTTCCATATTCATATTCTTAGCAGAAACAAGTACACATAGGATCACACCAGACAATCAGTGGTTTGTTTAAAAAAAAACAGATTTCAAAAAAGGTATAATACAGACATTAACACAATTTAGTCCCATCATTCAGAAATCAAAATATCCTATTACCAGACAGACAGACTAGATTTTCCCCTACATATGTTTCCAAGGAAAGGCAAGGATGGTCTTAAATTCACTTATAGCATAGTTATTCCAGGGGGGGGTGTGTGTGGAAACGGCTGTCAAGTCACAGCTGACTTATGGTAACTTATGGATTTCCTGGCAAGAGATGTTTAGAGGTGGCTTGTCATCACCTGCTTCCACATCACAACCTTGGTATTCCTTGGAGGTCTCCCATCCAAATACTAGCCAGGGCTGACTGGCCCTGCTTAGCTTCCAAGATCTGACGAGATTGGGCTAGCCTTACAGTAATTTTATAAACTCTTTTGTGTATAACTTTTAAAAACTCTTTTGTGTATAACTTTTAAAAGGCTTACACTCAGTGTTGCCTTTGCTTTTGAGTAAATAAGCTAAATCTGTCCCCAGTTTACATGGAGCAGGATCTTCATGCACATAGGTGTTGTGAAAGCACAGAATGCACACAGGAAGCATCCCCTCGTCCCTCTCCCCAAAGCACATACAATTCTGCATCACAACCCCAGCAGCAAGCACCACACAGGACAGCTTCTCTTGCAGGTCAAGCTGCTGAAAACGAAGGAGGGACAAACTAACCATCAATTTGAGCGTAATGCATGCCTACTGCCAATTAAATGCAGAGATGAGCCATTTCAGAACTACAGACCTGGCCTTTATACGCCAAAACAGTCTCAGCTCCAGTTCTTTTTATCAAAAGAAATTGCATCAGCTGAAGAATTAGGCCTGAAGAGCAGATGGCAAATGCATTAAGATTTGGAAACGAAGAAGCATGTTAACAAGCAGACCAACTTCATATTTTTCACATCCAATTTCTGTTTTCATATGGCAAGACTTCAACTGAATGCTGGCATCTTTTGATAACTAGATCCCAGTACCAGAATTCTATCCTGAACAAGCTCACTTGTGTCTTGTGATCAAAAAGGTGCCATGTAAGCAATGTGAAAGTGCAACTTATTGGCACCTTTGTAGGTTGTGGCGTAAATGAAATTATATTGGGGTGTATGAAGTGATGGAAGTCACACACTGAATTGCCTGCTTATGGACAATTATAGTCTGATGATGTTTCTAGCATTAGCCGAAGATGCCAGTTTTGGAAGGATATATCTGTAGGGTTGGTGGTTTTGTGACACGTTGCAATCCATGCATGGGGCAGAGAAAATGGATGGGATTTGAATGCTACCAGCAAAGACAAAAACAAAATTCTGCTGGCCAAAAAGATATCTCCAAATGCATGGTTTGCTGGGGAGGCATGCTGATTCTATTTTAAAGTCTACTGGTACCATTGCTTTCTTGTTTCCCTGTGCTCAGATCAGTTTCAGCCCATTTCCACATGGGATATCTGCTTCCTTGCAATACATTTGTGCACCTCCCATGTATTTCCCCGGCATCTCCCCAATCTTTCTCAAACTTGCTTTACTTCAACATTTTGGGAAAGACTGCAGTAACACCCCGCTTCCCTAAGATGCTGTGTTTTCTGAAATTTAAATCATCAATTTCATATGACTGTACTGATATATTGTTATAATAATAAGCGTATCAAGGTTTGTGAGTTTCCAGCTTTCATTCTTTTAAAAGAAGTAGCCCCTTCTGTTGCTGAGATATAAAGGGAAATAAAATTAGCTAAACGCTTTTTTTTTAAAATGAAAGCTTGGAACTTACAGAATGCTTGTAACACTTATTGTTATAAGGGGTGGCCAATGGTAGCTCTCCAGATGTTTTTTGCCTACAACTCCCATCAGCCCCAGCCATTGGCCATGCTGGCTGGGGTTGATGGGAGTTGTAGGCAAAAAAACATCTGGAGAGCTAACGTTGGCCACCCCTATAATAATGGTATGTCAGTGGAATGTGAAATTGCTGATATATATATATATATATATATATATATATATATATATATATGTATGTATGTATGTATGTATGTGTGTGTGTGTGTGTGTGTGTGTGTGTGTGTGTGTGTGTGTGTGTGTGTGAAAAAGCCCCAGGGATGGGAGAATGGCTGTTGCTGGGGGACATGGGTAGGAAATGCAGGGAAACTTCCCATTTGGACACCCTGTTCCTACTGTGGTGTACTAGCAGCCTCACAAAAAGACAACACAAGCATGTTCCATTATGGAGGCCACCACAGCCATCAATATATGTGTGTGTGTGTGATTAAAGAGGTATCACACAGATGCAGTATCTTCAGTACTCTCTCTTCACTGGGAAACAAGCCCCATAGCTCCTGGTTTAGAAACTTCTTAATGCTTGGGCCAATAGGGAGATGCACATGAAAGTAGAGGTTGGATCCAGCAACCCATGGATGCAAGGATCATGGATCTTTCCCAAACTTCCTGCCCCCGCAGGCCTTTCCAACCTTGGGAATGACTATTCCCAGAGACATAAGACCAGCGTGGATCAGGAGACTGAAGCGGGATGAAATCACCCTCTCCTCTTCCATGTAACTCTGAGCACAGAAGAAGCACAAAGAGCAGTTTCACCCCTGTCCCCCTTATCATGGCAGTCTCCTGACCCATGAGTCCATGTGGTTCCTCTGATCGCAGGAATAACCTTTCCAAGGCTCAGAGAGGAGGGCTGGGGGAAGGGATGATTGCACCCATCTATCTTCTGCTGACAGATCACTGGATCAGATCCAACATATTTTCGATCTTGTTTGGCCCTTTATGCAATCCATGGCTTTATCCTCAAGTAACTAATGTCAATTAAAATTAAAAGAGAACACCATCTGAGAAGCAAAAGGTTTACTGTGGACCATGTCTTTCTTTCAAAATACTTTCCCCATCAGGAACTACCAGAGATCGAATATGCAGATTTCCTAATTCGATACAACAGTAAAAGTCCTGGAAACCAACATGCTTTCCTGGAGCTCCTTTGTTTTGCTTGCCCATGACATCACAGATGTCAGATAGATTTCGCTTCCTCAGGATGCTTGTTATCTTTGCAGAGGTTCCGACTTGTCAAAATTTACCCAGACTAGCGCTGTAGGTCAGTGGAAACATGAGCTTTTTGGGCTATCTCCAAGCACCATCAAACTCGCTCTCTTGGCTTTTGCAAAAAAGGGAAAGAGAAAGCTATGAGATCACCTTCTTCTTACTGATCTTTTTTCCTTCTCCATACCAGAATAATATGCACATTGAGGACTCTGGGCCAGCAGCAGACTACATGCTTTTCATATAGGTTTAGTCCTTGGCCATCTCCAGTGTAAGCATCTTCAGCAGCAAGGATGGAGAAAAGACTTTTCTCTGCTTGGGATCCCAGGAAACCTCTACCACTCAGAGAAAACTGCAATGTATTCAAATCAGTCCTCTGACCCAGTGGAAGACAGCTTCATGGGACTATAACATGATGTTTTTAAGAGAAGCTATTGTTCTGGAACAAGATGTATTCTAGATCCAGCATCACCAGGCCTTATGCCAAAATAAGCACTGGCAACAGGGGTCCGGGTCCCAATCCCCCGGTCTCAGCAGGGGACCCCCCAATTTTGAGAGGGATTCTCTGCCACCACCCACCTGGCCAGCAGGGGAAATCCCACCCCAAAATGAGGTTTTTCAAATGCTGTCTCAGAGCAGTCACTTGAGTGGGGGAGCATTCTAATCGCTGAGAAGGCTTGCAGCTAATTTAGGCGAAACTGGCTGCAAGCCTTTTCAGCTATTGGTTTTGCTCCTCTCTCCCCCTGATCAGAAGTGGCAGGGGGGAGCGAAAGTGGCCATGAAATGGTTGACAGCCATTTGAGTGGTCCCTTTTGCTTCCCCCTAGGAACCACTCAAACGGCTGCCAGCCATTTCCTGTTTTGAGTCACTTCCGGTTTTATGTTTTTATGGGACGTGGTCCAAGACGTCACTTGGGTCCCCTCCCACAGGACAAGATTTCACTTCTCTGCATCACTCCTTGAACCATCATATGACTATGAGAACCAAAATATGACTATGAGAACCCTAAGTTAATTCCTCTTTCTTCTACTTTCATGAAACTCAGCGAAACATATACACTGCATTCTTGCATCCTGAATTACTGAATTTTAGAAATGCTGCTTACATTCTTTACCAGCCAGCCACACACTAAAGCTGTATAATCTACACAGGTTTCAGAACCAGCTTCTCTCTGGTGCAGAATTTAACACAAAGCCTATCTTTAAGGATCAAGGTACAATTTCCCCCCACGGGAAGGTGTTCAGCCCAAACCGCT
Source organism: Heteronotia binoei (assembly GCF_032191835.1). Taxonomy (NCBI): domain Eukaryota; kingdom Metazoa; phylum Chordata; class Lepidosauria; order Squamata; family Gekkonidae; genus Heteronotia; species Heteronotia binoei. Next base: position 30,375,453 of record NC_083232.1, read on the forward strand.
GCTTCACACATGTGTCCTACATTTCTTCTTTCCATCTAGCTAAAGGCAAGCAAAATAATTTTTTCCCCTTTCCAGCTCTTTGAAATGACAGAACAAAAACATTAATTTATAATGCACTGCTCACAAACTTCCCTCGCTGATGTGCCCCTGGAGCTGCATAAATAACTGGGGAAATAATGAAAACAATATAACATCTATCCCCAAGCCCCACCCTCTCATTTTTCACACAACAAAAATATTATTAGGACAGGGCAAGGAGAAGATGTGGGATTTAAAAAATAATAATAAGCCAACTGTGTCAAATACTATTTAACAAAAAGCAAAACAAAACCACCCTCGAATGAAAGTTTTTGCCTTTTTCCCTATGAACAGCAATTTGAGAGCATTATACAAACATTATTGTATTGAGCATTATACAAACACCCACAACCAGGACTCACTACACTGGAGACAACTTGAGATGAAACTCCTAGTAGATGGATGGTAATGAATCTCATACTTCCTCCAGGAGAAAGGTCTAGGTGAGATCCCATTACCTGCAGTCAAGCCAACTGGTCAGGCCTCTGACTCCCGTAGAGAAAACCATCTTCAACACAGCAGGACAATTTAACAAAGGACTTAATTTTTCCACTACAGGATGTTACGCTTTTATCTTCACAGCAAACCCCAAGCAGTTCCCACAGAGGCTCTTCAGAAGTAATTTAGGAGTTCCACCCAAGAACAACAGATCCTGTACCATCAGTGCCAACTTTTAGGAGAAGGGAAAAGTTGCAGTAGTTCAGCACAAGGAGCTGGTATGGATCACAGCACATGCATAGAGGCTGTTATGGATCTCAGATAAAAATTAAAATTATCATATGGCGTTGTGTGTGGAACAGCCGGGGGATCTCTGGGGGGATAGTTTGGCTGTCGAAGCTGTAGCTCTCTTTTGGGGCACCACTTAAGTGGCAAGCTATGCTTATTTTTAGGCTGAGGCTGCTGTGACTTGCCTAAAGTCACCCAGCTAGTTCCAAGTGGGGAAGTGGAGAACTGCACCCTGTTCTCCAGGTTAGAGTCCGCTGCTCTGAACCACTACACCAAACTGGCTCTCTTGGATATCAGATGAGCTCCTTCAATACATCTGACCTCTACCAGCCACAAAGCATCTGTGTAAAGAAACTCCCTTGTCCACATGGAAGGTCAAAATTCCTGCCTCTACCCAGGTAGCACAAGAGAAGCAACTCTGACCTCTATGCAATCGCATGGCTAAACACTACTTTCCCCTTAAGGTGCTCATCCAATTCAGAGGTCACCTATGGATTGTTATCCTCATAACCAATGTTCCCTCTAAGCTGAGTTAGTATAAGATAGCTCACAATTTTTTAGCCTCCAGCTCACACATTTTTGTCTTAGCTCAGGAAAAATGCGCCTAGAGCAAACTAATTTATGCAGCAACTCACAACTTAATGCCAGTAGCTCACAAAGTAGAATTTTTGCTCACAAGACTCCACAGCTTAGAGGGAACATTGCTCATAACCAGTATTCCCTCTAAGCTGAGTTAGTGTGAGCTAGCTCACTGATTTTTAGCCTCCAGCTCACAGATTTTTGTCTTAGTTCAGGAAGGATGACCCCAGAGCACAATAATTTATGCAGTAGCTCACAACTTTAAAGCTAGCAGCTCACAACTTTAATGCCAATAGCTCACAAAGTAGAACTTTTGCTCACAAGACTCTGCAGCTTAGAGGGAACATTGCTCAAAACTTTCATTTTTATCCTGCCCTACCTCCAAGGAGTTTATGGCAGCCTACATGAGTCTCCCTGCCCTATTTTATCCACACAACCCCCCCCCCCCCATGAGGCACGTTAGGCTGAGAGACAGTAGCCCAAGATCACCCAACGAGCTTCATGACTCAGTGGGAATCTGGACATGGCTCTTCCAGATCTTAGTGCAATGCCCTTACCCACACTAGCTCTCAATCTCTAACATCCTATAAAAATGGGCATTTAAAAAAACAAACACACACAAAACTAAAGCCAGTTTGAACAGGATTGTAGTTCATGGCATGAACATTCATTCCCCTTTTCTCCTCTGATGAGTAGCTGGGAATTATTTCAAAATTAAACAGAGATCTTACACTAGCATTTATTCCAGCATGACCTTTAAGGAGTGGGAAATCACTTCTTCAGATGCAAAACCTGGGGGGCAAAAGAAAACTGGGCATGCATCATACGAATCAATGCATCTCTCCAACCCCTTGTAAATTCTCCTAAAAACTATGGGCTGTTTCCACCCAATAGGTTCCCATGGTGTTTCCAAGTTGTGAGCACTGGTTCCGGTTGAGTCATTCAGCAATCTTGGAACTACTGCTCACAATGCAAAGCTACCCCTCCAAAATAGAAACACCCTGAACTCCCACCTGCTCCCCCTGCCTAGTTGAGTCACCTTCTTTGCTATTCAACCCATTAGCTCAACTCCCTCCCACAGAAAGGCTGGGGCTAGCCCAGTCCCACTCACTTTCTCTCATGCCCTCAACACACCCCGGTGTATTCTTACCCTTTTTGTACTATTCATCCCCCACACAGACACACACACTCTGCATCCTTGCCCAAGCTCCTGCCTCATTCTCCACACCGCCCCCCCCCCCCAGCATCCCAACATCTTGCAAAAACATCTGGAAAGGGCTTTCAAAGCATGGGATGGGCGTTTGTTTTTCATTTAAAGATCCAATCAAAGAAAGAATGTCAGGAGAAAACCTTAACTATTTCTAACCTCTGCTCCTTTGAGATATAAAACTTTCAGTTCCACTGTTTCAGTGGGGGGGTTTAAACACACCTACAGCTGGCAGAGGTGACAAAACATTGCATTCCCATTGTGAGAACAGCCCAAGTTTGTTCCTGCAAAAAGGAGGAGGAAGAATTTCTCAGCAGCATTTATGGACACTCCACACTGAAGATGTCACAGCCTCTTCCACCGCTTGTGCTTGGCAGGGGCACAGCACAGTTCCTCAAAGCACAACTTCTATTTCACAGCTTCCAATAAGTGCCACGGATCACAGTGTAAACATACTAGTCAGCACACCCAAACTACAATCCACCAAACCAACTACACCGTGCTTTCATATTGCCAAAAAGCTGCCTCCAAATTTTGCTTCAAGAAGCTTCTGTATGGCTGCTTCTTCTTCATTATTATTAACAACAACCATAAGGGAACCCAAACAAGTTTTGATACAAGAGAAGAAGAGAACAGGAGAAGAGATTCAGCATCTCAGAGCGGTTTACAATCTCCTTTCCCTTCTTCTCCCCACAACACACACCCTGTGAGGTAGATAGGGCTGAGAGAGCTCTGACAGAAACTGCTCTTGAGATAACAGCTCTGTGACTCACCAGCAGCTGCACATGGAGGAGTGAAGAATCAAACCCGGTTCTCTCAGGTTAGAGTCTGCACACTTAGCCACTATACCAAACTGGCTCTTACAAGCAACATTTCTCAGGGGCTTCCTCCACATATCCCACAAAGCTTCAGATGTACAGGTATTTTTTATTTCATTGTCTTTGTATGATGATTCGGTCATAGCTACGGATACTTTCTGGTGGGGAATTCCTTCAGAAGAGCTGCTGTCATCGCCACACTGGCCACCCATTGCACATGCCAAAAGGAAGCAAGGCAGGGTTATCCTTGTTGCAGAAAGCCACCCTTCCTGCAGTGGGAGCTAGTTTAAATGAAACATGTTGGCTAAAAGCTAAAGGTAGTCCCCTGTGCAAGCACCGAGTTGTTACCGACCCATGGGGTGACATCACATCATGACATTTTCATGGTAGACTTTTGTGGTTTGCCACTGCCTTCCCCAGTCAGCTTCACTTCCCCCCCCCAGCAAGCTGGGTACTCATTTTACCAACCTCGGAAGGATGGAAGGCTGAGTCAACCTTGAGCAGGCTATCTAAACCCAGCTTCTGCCAGGATCAAACTCAGGTCATGAGCAGAGTGTGGACTGCAGTACTGAAGCTTACCACTCTGTGCCACAGGTCTCTTCTTGAAACATGTTGGCAGCACATGCTTAATAGTGTCAATGCACAGCCTTTAAAAGAAATGAGAGAGAATGGGGGATCTAGGGAAATGGTTCTTTTGCCAAACAGGCCTTCAAGTTGGTACAGGCAGACAGAGGAAATACTTCTGATGTGTCTCCTAAAGCCATTATTCACACCTCTAAAATAACCTGCACTAATAACACTACAGACAGTGAGTTCCATGGAGTTCAGTAAAATTTACTCCCTAGTATGTGTGCTTGGGGGATGTAGTCTTAGAGACAGAACTCACCACCATCCACCAACTCCAGGAAGATAGGATGCAGCCCCGTAGCCAGAAATTTTTGGGTGGGGGGGGGGCCAGGACACAAAATTTCGGATGGGGGGGGGCTGTGGAGTCTTGGCTGCTTCTTCCAGCAGCCAGCCTCCAGGCCCCAGCTCTCTCTCTTGCACACGCTTGGGGGTGCAAAGAAGAGCCTGGGGAGAGTGGCAGCGGTGAAAACAGGGCTGCGGGGAGAGCAGGGAGGCAGGGGAAGAGCTTGGGGAGAGCGACAATGGTGAAAACGAGGCTGTGGAGGCCCCTCCTTTCGCCGGACTGGCTCTCCTGCGGCAGTGTTTTTGCCGCCATGGGCTGTGAGGAAGTCAGGGAAGAGCCCGGGGAGAGCAGTGGCGGCAAAAACAGGGCTGCGCAGAGAGCAGGGGGGGCAGGAACGGAGTGGTAAGTGCCCGGGGAGAGCGGCAATGGCGGCAAAAACAGGGCCGCAGGGAGAGCAGTGGGGAAAGGAGGGGCCACACAGGTGGAAGTGGGGGTTGGGAGGAGGGGCCATGCCCCCCCAGGCCCACCGTGGCTATGGGCCTGATAGGATGACCACCATTGTCCATAACTGAAAATGCTTGCTGGAGCAGTGTTCTTGAATGCTCCAACCACTGTTGCACAGGCTGCACCCGCTCCGCATTGGATCTTTCTCTGCTGCAGATATTTGTCCCAGGATTCTCTTGTCTCACAGAAAAATCCAGCAGCAACTGATTGCTGTAGCACAACAAAAGCACAGCAGCCGAAGTGGTGGGAGTGCAGCCGTGCTCTTTTCTAAAGTACAACAGTTCCCATCACCGCTAATGGAACTAGCAGTTCTTCTAAGCCTTTGTGAACTAATGGAAATATCTAGATCACATTTCCACCCAATAAGCAGTTTAAATAAGCTGCACTTTAGAAGTTCACTCCCTTTTCTGCAAGCTACAAACAAGAATACTTTAGCCATCGAGTGCAAGAATTTAATAAGGAATCTATCTTGAAGTATGCAGTTCTTTGAGACAACATGAGTTATAAAGACCAGGCTCTACGATCAAAAGAAACACACACATTAGCATTCTACTAACCACAGCAGGATTGATCAGTCTTTCAGGCTGGGATTTAAGTGGGTGTTTGGAGGGGAAGAGACCTAAACAAATACTTTCCGGATGTCTTTCAAAGGCACTTGATGATTGCAATGTAGACAAAGCTGAGACAAGATTACCAACTGGGCAAAGAGAGAGATTGTACGCACTTGTGGGAGGATATTCTGAACATAAACTTCACAGAAATCAATGTTTTTGCTTGCTTTCAAAAGCACCAGCCTGTGGGCTGATTCACACAACCTTTAAAGTGGCTCGCCGAGAGGGGGCTTGTTTTGATTCGGACTGGTGCGTAATGCAACCCTTGACAGGATTTGCTTTGCAATCAGATCAGCAGCACAGGCTCAGGGACCGTGAACAGAAGAGTTACCAGGCGACATGCCCTGTTTGTATGCCCAGTCACTAAGTCCTTCAAAGAGATTGGATTGAAAAATCCAGAAGTCAACCAGTCTCAAAACAAGCTCCCAAAAACGTTATGCAACTTCCTCTTCATCCATTGTCTTTATCTAAGCCTGGATTTCCCTCAGATCATATCAGTTTCCCACTCTATAGTGAATTCCATGTCTCTTCACAGCTTGATTGTTCCAGGATAACCTGTTATGCAGTGAAACCTCAACACATCCATGATGGCTAGATCTGTGAATATGTGGCCAGTGTGGTGTATCGGTTAGTGTTGGACTAAGATGAGGGAGAACCAGGTTGAAATCCCCACCTGCTATGAAACTTACTAGGTAGCCTTTGGAAAGTCATTCTTTTTTAGACCAGTCTCCCTCCCTGGATTGTGGTGAAGATAAAACAGTGGAGGGGAGAACCATGTACATCATTCTGAGTTCCATGGAGGAAAGGTGGGATAAAAATAAACTACAATAATGGTAGGGTTTTCTACTCATCCTCCTCAAACACAAGCCCTAGCTTGCAATAAACAAAAAGAGCTGTCCACATCCTCCTCTCCCTGTTGGGTCACAGCACACTCTGTGACTGAGGGAGGTCACAAATTCTATAATGGGGCCAGGCCAAATTCTAGAGGGCAGTACACAACTGCAAAATGATCACAAAGATGGTTTACTTTACGTGCCAATGCATTAAAAAAAAAACATGGCTTGTTTTAAAATTGCTAGTTGCCAATATTGTCAGGCGTCTGCAAAGGTGGATCTATGCATTTTCTTAATAATAATAACCAATGGCCCCCTAAAGATCTCCCAAAGAACTAAAAAGGAAAGGCCTAAAGGAAGTGCATGGCAGACAGCACCAACCTAAAGCTAGAGATGTAGGGCAGACTGAAGGTCCAGGTAAGAAAGACCTAGAGGCCCAGATAAGACCTAGAGGTCCTTCAACCACTGATGGTGAAATCAATGAGGAATAGAGGAAAGACATAACTTGGATGAGATCCGTCCAGCCTAGGAGGGCCATCAACAAAAGCACAGTAGCCAAAATTACATGTCTAAATTATATGTGGTACAGTGAGACAAGTCCAGAAATAGTCCAGTCCCTCAGACTAGCTGAATGATAAACTCCAGTTGCTTAAAATATTATTCGTTAGGCATAGGGGAGCAGGAACGGTATCTTAAACACACAATCTGATTAAGGACAACACACCCACTTGTATTAAAAATATATAAGAAAGACTGGGAAGGAACCCCCAAGTTTCATGACTATGAAATGAGAACAATACTTATCATCCAATGTTATAAAAGTGTTGCAGAACTGTTCTGAATAACTGGACATGCATTTAGGTACTCCTTATGGTACACTCTTAGAAAAATAGCCACTGCTAGGAACATCTGGGAATATCCTTGCGTTGATATTGCAAGGATTTCTGGTTATGATACATGAATTTTGACAACGTCTGTGTACGTTTAGTCCCCATAAGGCACTAGGAACATCCTACCAAAAGGATCCCATTCAAATTGAGTAAACTTAACTGTTACCCCAACTGTCTCAGTCATTGAGAGTAGAACTACTTCCACCTGCTTAACTGCGGGAAGGGGGCAGAAATCTCATGAAAGGTTCAAACATGTCTCCTCCATAAGAATGTAATACGACTTTCCTGAACTATTTTGAACTGCGATCCAGTTTATTGGTGCCGCACCAATGCCTGAACACACCAAGACAGTTACACTACATTGTGGCAAAGAAGACACACTCTTGTATCTTCTGCGCATCTACTGCTAAGTTTGCAGCCCATACCAACTCACAAAAACTGTTCTTATTAATTTTCACTCTGCACATCACCATCTCTTCCTGACCCATCCAGAATAATATTTTCAGTCATTCTAAAGTAGGTTGGAATGGTGGGAAATGGCCAACCTAAAATTAGGCGCATGAAAGGAATGGCGGAGGCATGTGAACATCTCTGTCTCCAGGAAACTACAGACTTTTCAGGGGCTTAATCCAGCCGATTTCTTTTATTTCCTTTCACCTTTTAAACTGTGCTCAATTGGCCCAGTCAATACCTATCGAGCAGCTGAAACAAAATATTTTGTTAGATCTCCTCCCCCTAGAGAATCACCTACCTTGTCTACAAGTGGTGCCATTTCACTGCCCTAGTTATAGGCACTAGAGTAGGGGTCCTCAAACTTTTTAAATAGGGGGCCAGTTCACTGTCCCTCAGACTGTTGGAGGGCCGGACTGCCGTTACTGTACAAGGCCCCGGGCCGTCAGTTCTCCGTCTTCTGCATCTCTCTCCCTTCCCCACACCACACACCCCGGCCTGAGAACTCACCTCACCTCGGTATCACCTCACACTCTGTCTCCGCCGCCTCAGCCCAGTGCCAGAAGTGTGCATTGCTAACGCGAGTTTAGGTCGAACGTCACTTCCGGTCTGATTTTGCCATAACCTGGCGGGCCGCAAAAACGTCCTCAGCGGGCCGCATCTGGCCCACGGGCCGTAGTTTGAGGACCCCTGCACTAGACCATCAATCATGTTGGGGGCCTGCAAAGAACCAAGATTAACAGGAAATCCCCCTCCACCCACACTCAGTAATTATACTGCTGAACTCTAGTGCTAGCCTAGCCTTGACCCTAGCCTCTCCCTTCTTATTCATCTAGTACTGACCCTTAGCAGTCTAGTTCTGTACAGCAATTGGCCTGGCTGCAGGAAACTGGTCATCTCTAGCTAGGGGGAAGATCCCTTGCTATAGATGTTTACCTCTATTGGCTCCCTGTTCTCCCCTGTTGCTTCACAGGCTGATGGGGGAAAACATGAGGAGCTCTTCAGCACTGCATCAATATCTGACATAACTTCTGGAGCAAATGAAGAGGGACAATGCTCTAGGGAGCATTACTCTAGGATTTGGCCATAACAGACTATCACCCCAATGTGAAGTTGTCACTTCTGGTTTTGTGCTAGAAGACGCATTGGTGCAATGCCAATGACATTTTCCACGCCCCCAAACTGTCCCTGGCAGGTGCCAACTGTATGTTTACCTCTTCCTCTTGGTTTAGTTTTCTCTTCAAAGATACTAAAAGTTATCAGGTGCTCAAGGAGGCCAGCTTCTTTTCCATTTTTCTTCCCCTCCTTTAACTGAGGCTTACTGTCCTCAGTATTCTCAATTCACAGGATCAGTTCTCATCAGGCCGCTGATGGGCAGAGCTATTTTCTTTTAAAAAAAACAATTACAAAGTGACGTTTTCCTGCATTCCTCAGGAATACACCAAATGCACCAAGTAGTATGAAATCCTTAGCTTGCCTGTGGATGGTGACCCCATTTTGCTGCCATACAGATAGGCATTGGACTTTTAATTTCAATAGAGGATATGACAGTTCAGAGTTCATTTGAGATCATAAACAGCTGAAATCAGGATGTTAAAGTTTTATTATTAACCGGGATTCAGCAGAGTATGTACTGAAGAGTACTGAGCAGACCAGCTGTAATGAGACTCAGCTATACAATGAATTATTGAAGTACACATTATGTGTGAAATTCATGACTGGATCCCCCTACATATTCCTTAAGATTAAAAAGCAGCAGGACGCATATGTGAACCAGTTCGGAAGCAAAAGGTGTAGGAGAGGATCTAATGTAGGGGTGTCAAACGTGGTCTGGGGGCTGAGTCAGGCTCCCAGAGAGCTTCTATCAGGCCCCTGAGCAACTGGCTGTCATTTGCTTCCTTTTCTCTATATCTTGCTTCCTTCTGCGTAACAGTTTGCTTTGCAAGGCTTGCTCAATCACACTGGAGCTACAGAGCAAAGTCTCTATTTTCTCCTCTGGCTGAGGTTCCTCCCTGGGGAGGCAGAGCTTGCTTTGCCAGGGTCTCTCAATCACGCAGCAGAGCTACTGAGCCAAGTGTCTCTTCCTCCTATTGGCTGAGGTTCCTCCCCTTCAGTCCCCTGGGGAAGGAAAGAAAGAGCCAGAGCTTCCTTTGCCCCGTTCCCTGGATCCCATCGGAGAAATACAAAGAAAGCACCTTTAAAACCAATGAGTGCTAATGTTTTAAGCATGTTTTAATTGTGTTTGTCTGTGTCCTTTATAAAATTTATCTCTCTGCTACCTAATCTTAAAAAGGGGCACACACAGCCCGGCCTGACATGGCCCAGCCCAGCAAGGTCTCATTTATGTCAGTTCTGGCCCATATAACAAATGAGTTTGACACCCCTGATCAATGCCTTTTCTCTGATAGAAATCATCTCTGTAGTTTTTTTCCAGTCATTGAAAAGATAAGCACAGGTATTGTAACCAAACATGCTCAGATGCAAAGCTTCCCACTAAATTTAAAAATATGTAAAATGTTAGAAAACTATCTATTTGTCAAACTTTGACAAATGTCCAAATTACACAGTTTAGTAAACACAGGGAAGCCTTGGGTAGTTTTTAAAAAGTCAAGAAATCTACGCAGGCCTTCAGTGTCCGCAACTGAATCTTCTAAACAATGCCTCTCTAACCACAAACTAAAAGGGCTTAACAACACAAGGGACCATGAATGCTCAACTAAGTCACCAGGCTATGAAAAGCAAGACAGGCAGGGGCCACTGATTTCACAATGGTGGTCCCAAGCATGGGACGGCTTCATCATAAAAGGAGGAGCACCCCTGAATAGTTTCCCTCTCAAGGTGCCTGACAGGGTAGTGGGAAAGGGAGACAAAGGCACTCCATTGCCAGGCAGAGAATCCTGTCTGTGGTCAGACTAGCAAAGACCTGCTACTGAACTCATCTGATGGCTCTGTATAACTCATTTCTCTCCAACCGTTTGTTCCTCAACTGCTAAATGGACATAAATAATGTAATGTCGCTGGGAGCAGCACACAAGACAAGCTTCACCTAGCTATCCAATAACCCTCAAGACAAAGAGGAGGAGGAAGTTGGGAAGATCCTGGAACTTGCCAGCAGCAGCCAAATACCATTTAGGCTGAGTTTGTTTTCTCCTTTGCTTGCAGGTACTAAATCTGGGAGCAGCCAATGTCATGGGTCTCTGGGCATCCATGGCACATGGCTCGCAATTTGGCCCATGATCCATGGCCCATGATCCATGGCCCATGGCTCGCAATTTGGAGGGGCTGCATTAGCCTGCTCGGTGAATCAAAACTTGCCCAGGATCAGAGCTTTTTTTTTTAGCAGGAACACAGTTCCAGCTGGCTTGGCATCAGGGGGTGTGGCCTAATACACAAATGAGTTCCTGCTGGGCTTTTTCTACAAAAAAAAGCCCTGCCAAGGATTTTTTTAACTTTTTTTTAAATTTCTGTAAGCCACATATCTTTTTTGGGGGGAAAAACAGCATAAACAAATATTATGGTACAGAAAGAAAGGCACACCTTTTTCCTTCTCAAAGAATAGAAACCATGTCTGTTAAAACCAACAGATATGCCTTTAATGGCTAAGACTATCAGTGCAATCCTAAACGAAGTTACTCCCATCCAAGACTGGAATAACTTTTCTTTGGATTGCACTGTAAGATGCCCAAAGGATCTGGGAGGGGTAGCCCTTGGTGAGTTAAGCACACTTAGGCAAAGGAAATTAAAACATAATGACTTCATATTGTACCATATCCTCCACATGTGTGCACACACAGAGACACTATCTCAAAGTTAATTTAGAGTGGCCTGCAGCCAGATCTGTAAATATGGGGGAACCTGGGCAGCATTTCACAACAAGCAGATCAGTCTACTGAGAATTTCAGACATGCCTCCCTCCAAAGATAAAAACACTCTGGGCAAAATGAAATTCGCATTTGTTCAGGTGGCTGCTGCAGTCTCTCTCTCTCTCTCCCCTCCCCGCCAATTACTGTATTTTTTGCACCATAAGACTCACTTTCCCCCCCCAAAAAAGTGGAGGGAAAAGTGTGTGCGTCTTAAGGAGCGAATACTGCAAAAAATTCACACAAATGCCTCTAAATTCACACAAACGGCTCTAAAAACTAGGTGCGTCTTATGGTCAGGTGCGTCTTATGGAGCGAAAAATACGGTATTTGTCCAGTGATCCTGCCTTAATTGAGCCGGGTTTTGGAGACATTATTTGCCTTCCATCCCCACAGAACAAAAGGTCTTGTGTTTATTTCCCCTGGGTGTTCTTTAGGTCATGAGAGATGAATCCAATTATGTATCTTCAGAACAATATGCCACTGTAATCTGTCAAAACCAGAGGATAAATCCCCAAATCACTTTAGTCCCACTAGCTTCGGCTGAACTATTCCAAAGTACGGTCTGACTGAGCGACAGCCTGCAAATACTTTCTACATGAGTCTTCCCGGAATGCTGAGTTGCCCACTTCCTCCCCACCCCATTGGGGGGTGGGGGGAGAGAGAACAGGTGGGGAGATGCAGGGAGAAATCCTAAGCAAGTCAACTTAGAAGTAAGTCCCCCTTTATTCAATAGGGGTTATTGCCATTAAAGCATTCACAGGATTGAACCCATATAGTTGCACTTTGGGCAGGGGGTGATTCATAGATAAGAGATGTAAGAGACATCCCTAACCTATGAATGGACCATGACATCAATTCTGGCTCATCGCCAGCTGACTTCTGTACTGCTTTTGCAGCTTCTTTAGGTGGGCTGGACATCAAGTTCAGTGGGCTTTCCAGGGCTACTGGTGGTAGCTTTTAACAGGCGAAGTATGTCCAGTCAGGGTATGATTTCTACACAGCTAGGAGCTGGGACGTAGGGGGGTACTGAAGTTTTTAAAGATGGCTGGTGAGGCATAACCAAACTTGCTTTGGTTTTGAAATCATTGGGGGGCAGGTCCGTAGCCCAAGCCTAACTTTTCAGAGTTTGCAAACATAAGCTATTGGACTGAAATAGTGCTTTGACAATAAAATGCAGTGCTATGTGTTTGCGCTTTTGTATAGCTTTTCAAACTTCCTGCATTGTGCAGGGGGTTGGACTAGATGACCCCGGGGGTTCTTCCAACTCTGTGATTCTATGATTGTATGAGTCTCTAATCTGGCACAAGGGCCTCCACTGTATCTGCTTAGGGAAAATATCCCAATAGGTTCTAGGGCCAAAAAAAAACACCCCAGGGGCAAAACTGAGTGATTTCTTTATGAGTTGGTTTATGCCCCACATGCTTTTCGGGTTTTTTGCTTACAGAAAAAGAAGTACCAAGAGGTATGCTTCAGTAATGTACAGGTAAAAGGACAAAGTTGTTGAGCCACTTCTTTATGTATTCTGCCAAAAAATACTACCAGGATTTCTGCCTCCTTATATTAAGTGTTCCCAGGTAGACACACAAAGTTTCTGACCCACTACTTACACAGATTGAATCTATCTGTTTGTCAAGATAATTCCAGAGGCTCAGGTGTGTTAGCCTGTTACTAACAAAACAAACAGAAACCCAGTGGCACTTTAAAGACTAATAAAACTTATGGTGGCATGAGCCTTCCTGAGTCAGTTCACTTCTTCAGGGGTTTTGTGGAAGCAAATCGAAAACAAAACCAAAGGGATGGAGAGGAGGGGCTAGAGCAGAGAAAGGCTTGGTGTGAATCTGAAGCAATGTTCAGGCATGATTCCTTGAGTACGGGACAGCCCCTCTCTGCTCAAACTCCTCCCCTCACTCCCTGTGATTTTTGTTATAGAAATTTCCACAGATTTACATCTAATAAACATCTAGAGCAGTAAGCTCTGATTCACAAAAGCTCACGATGGAATATATTTTGTCAGTAGGCTTCCCAACCCTCCCACCCTGGCGGGGGCCCCCAGGTTTTCCACCCTCTTCTCCCGCTCCCCAAAAAAACGGAAGCGGGGGGAGGGGGGAAACGGCGCCGCAGAGCATGGCGAGCTGCCCCAGCCCGGAGCGGGCGAGGCCGCTGCGCCGCCCCGCTGCCGCCCCCTCCCCGCCCACCGCAGCTGGGGCTCGTGCTCAACTCACAAAGAACTACAGCTCTCATGAGCCTCCCCCCACAGGACGCTCTCATGTGCGTCACGAATGCACGACACGGACATCGAGGCATCACGGCGCTCCCTGTCGGGAATCCCCTCCCTTTTTCGCCGGTGACGTGCACTCTCTCAGGCATTCAGAGTTTCGCCGGCTGGCGGAGGGAGCGGACGCAGGACCCGTGGCGGAGGGAGGACAGGCATGGCCCTGAACAGCGGGGGAAACCCCTTCGAGGGGGACCCGGGGAATCCCTTCCAGGTGTGTCGGCAGGCGGGGCAGGGGGATCCCTTGGGTAACTGTGGCCCGGGAACAATTGGGGACTTACCTCGGTATGGATCACCAACTGAGGTAATGGGTGTTGGTTGGGGTGATGAACCCGCGGGTCCTGCTGGGCAGGCATAGACTTGGCACGGGGTGGGAGTAGGGTTGCCAATCCCCAGGCGGTGGCAAGTTTGGAGGCCTTCCCCCCCTTTCAGGGACATCAGAAAGCGGGGGGTGGGGGGAAGCAAATAGCTGCTGGGCACTCCATTATTCAGTATGGAGACCATCCCCATACTGAATGATGAAGAATTGATCCCCAGGTATCTGAGGCTCTGGGGGGGCCCTGTTTTTTTTTTTAGATAGAGGCACCAGATTTTCAGCATAGCTTCCAGTGCCTCTCCCCAAAATACCCTCCAGGTTTTAAAAAGATTGGACTAGGGGGTCCAATTCTATGAGCCCCCAAAGAAGGTGCCCTATCCTTCATTATTTCTAATGGAGAGAAGGCATTTAAAAGGTGTGCAGTCCCTTTAAATGTGATGGCCAGAACTCCCTTTGGAGTTCAGTTGTACTTGTCACAACTTTACCCCTGGCTCCACCCTCAGTGTCTCCTGGCTCCACCCCCAAAGTCTCCTGGCTCCACTCCCAAAGTCCCCAGATATTTCTTGAATTGGACTTGGCAACCCTATTTGTCAGTCCTTGGGGAAGGCAATGGTAAACCACCCTGTGGAGAAACGCCATCTTAGTTAATGTTGGTGCTTCATTGGAAGGGAACATTAAACTACTAAAGCAGGCTTTGGCCTAGCCTCCCTCCATCCCCTCCTCCCTTCCAGAGTTAAACCAGCGCCTCTAGGGGGAAAGCCTCCTAGAGGGGCAGGAAGTTCTTTAGCCTTCCCCTCATTGCCTTCCCCCTTCTGGAGTTAAACCAGCAACTCTAGGGGGAAAGCCTCCTAGAGGGGCAGGAAGTTCTTTTGTTTTATTTTATTTGAGTTAGGCGGGAAAAGGCCAGTTCTCAGCTGGCGCTCAAAGGAAGAGGTTGCCAGTGTAGGGGCTCCTGCCTGTGGGAGAGGCCTAATCAAGAGGAAAAGGACCCCAGGCAGTCAGACCGAGTAAGTCATCCACAAGGCAGGGCAAGTTTAGACCAGGGACAGTAGGATGCGTTTAAATCCACCTTTTATTTGTCATGCTGGTTGCTGTTCGGGTGCTGTGCTGTGCTAAACTTTTACATGCAACTGTTTTTGTTTTGTTTTGTTTTGTTTTTCTTTTCTTTTTTTCTCTTTTAATTAAATATTTTTACTGTTTTGAATGCTGGCAGTCAAACTCTGTACCACATAGATCCCCAACTGCTTTAGACCACGCTTTATGAAGGGGAAAGGGGGAAAGCCTGTGGTTGGATAAGGTAATCCTCCAGGGGTTCCCCGAAGAAGTGCTGTGGTCTCTGTGAATCCCAAGTACAGGGTGGCAGAGGACCTTGAGGCCTGGCCTCAGAGCTGGAGAGAGGGATTGGGAGTCCTGTTCCTCTCAATCTGAACCCCTAGACTGAGCAGGTGGTGGCAGCGAGCCCAAGTGGCCGGAGGAGAAATAGCTCCCTCCAGGAGTTGGCGACTCAATAGGAATTTGATGGGACCGGGTCTGAAGGCAGAATCGGGCCAGTTCCATCACATACCCTGTAAAAAAGTCTGCCATGAAAATGTTATGAAAGCAACGTCACCCCAGAATCGGAAACGACTCTGTTAACATTTTCTGAGGAGCCCCAGTTCACTTTCCCTATCATGAAATGCCAAAAATAGTAGAGACACATTTTATGGTGGGTACCAGTTACATCTCGGAAGATCCGCCTGGAGTTCTGGATTCACTACTGACTTTAACAATCACTGGATTGACAGCATCTTCTAGCCAGTGTTCCCTCTAAGCTGAGTTAGCGTGAGCTAGCTCACAGATGTTTAGCCTCCAGGTCACACATTTTTGTTTTAGCTCCAGACAGATGGCCCCAGATCACACTAATTTATGCAGTAGCCCAATTGCTCGCTTACAACTTTTAAGGCCAGTAGCTCATTGAAGTAGAATGTTTCTCACAAGTCTCCACAGCTTAGAGCAGGGGTGTCAAAGATGTGGCCTGGGGGCCAAATCAGGCCCCCAGAGGGCTCCTATCAGGCCCCCGAGCAACTGGCTGCCATCTGCTTCCTTCTCCCTTTCTTTTGCTTCCTTCTGCATCACAGCTTGCTTTGCCAGGCTTGCTCAATCACACAGGCGCTACAGAGCAAAGTCTCTATTTTCTCCATTAGCTGAGGCTCATCTCTTGGGGAGGAAGGGGGGGGCAGAGCTTGCATTGCCAGGCTCTCTCAATTGCACAGCAGAGCCACTAAGTCAAACCTCTCTTCCTTCTATTGGCTGAGTTTCTTCCCTCTCCTGGCCCCCTGGGGAAGGAAGTAAAGAGCCACAGCTTCCTTTGCCCAGTTCCCTGGATCCCATGGCAGAAAGACAAAGAAAGCACCTTTAAGACCAATGAGTGCTAGTGTTTTAAGCATGTTTTATTTTAAGTTTTTTTAAAAAAAATCTTTAATTGTGTTTGTGTCCATTATAAAATTTACATCTCTGCTACCTCATCTTAAATAGGTACAAACATGGCTCAGCCCGACAAGGTTTCATTTATGTCTGATCCAGCCCTCGTAACAAATTAGTTCGACACCCCTGCCCTAGAGGGACCACTCCTTCTAGCCTATGATACTTTCAAGAACAACAAATGCCCCAAGAATGCCACTTTTTAGAACTCAGGGATGTAGTTCATGAAGACTAGAAGGACAAATAACACATTTTTCATTTCAGCCATGGACAGATTTTATCAGAAACCCAACCACTGGAAAGGCTTCTCCTTAGGGTCCCTTTCCAGGTGCCATGCGAGCCTCTGGCTCTTCCTTTAATATCTGGTTGATCTACAAGTAATTATCAGGTAGCCTTAAGAAAACTTCATTCCATGAAAAGTTCCAGCTGGCCCCTTGCACGCACTGAACTCAACTAAAGGGACAGGCCATTTTCCCCTCTCCAGTTTGGCAACCCTAGAAGGCACGAGAACAAAGTTTGAGTCCAGTGGCACCTTTAAGACCAACGAAGTTTTATTCACGGTATGAGCTTTCATGTCCAGGCACGCTACTTCAGATAGGGCTACTACCCACCTGAACCTAGTAGGCACTACAGGGGGCGCACACAGGCTCCCCTTTAAGGCTGGTCACCGAAGGTTTTTGCATATATAAGCAAGTGCCGATGAAAACTATAACGGCTTAATTAATTCGCATTGCCCCGAGCCGTGCATTGAGAAGCGAGATATCCTCTGCTCCGGGCAAGGATGCCAGAACTTGGAGAGAGGAGTTTTACGCTCCTGGCTGCTTCTACCGGGCCCCCAGCCTCCCTCCCCGCTCCGGAAGCCAATTTTGCAAACCTTGTCCATTAGTCGCTCGGATTCGCAGCTCTCCGTCGCCTCTACTAGACGGGAAAAGGCCGGGCGCGACATCTGGGGAAGCCAAGGGCTCCGCGCTGCCCCCCGGCCACGCCCTTCTTTTGAACGGGGGCGGTTTTTGCTCCCGGGGAAGTCACTCTCTGCACGTGCTCTGAGGCGCGGCGCCCCTTCCCACTTTGCAAAGCGCCGAAACACACACGCCCCAACCAACCCCCGGGCTCGTCTCTCACCTACCCGGCCTGGAGCTCCCTCTCTCTCTCTGCAACGCTGGCACTTTCTTCTCGAGCTCTCCCCGGCCAAGGAGACCCAAACACAACCTCGTGCGTAAAACGCCAGCCGAACCCATCGGGCACCTCCGGCGCTCCGAAGGACGCGCAATGGGGCGTGGGCGGGGAGGAAGGAAAAGTCGCTGCAGCAACCTCCCCCCCCTCCCCTCCCCCGCCGCCGCACCCCACAGCAAAACACGCTGGGACTCCTCGACTCTGGTCTGGGGAGGATCCGCACTTCGCAAAGAGAGAGAACACGAAACGCCACCCCCCCCCCCCCCCGCGACACACCCTTGATAGGAGGAGGGCAGAAACTTTTCCCGAACTGCAGCCTGATCGCCGGCAGCGGCACGCGTCTGTGAAAAGAAACACGAACATTTCTCGGCCCCCACCCCATCTACAGCAGAACAAACCCCGAAGATTGCCCGCGGTGTGCGCGCGCGCAATACCAGTTCGGCGATGTACTCGATGAATCTCGTCCCATCGTTGTAGCCGCCTCTGTTTTGAGCGCTCGGGAGCCCGGCGAGAAGTCAGCTCGGCTGAGCATGCCTGGTTGGAAACGTGCCCCCTTTTCTCCTCCACTTCTCTCCGGCGCTGCGATGACTGGCAAGGAGGTGGGAAGAACGCTGCCTGCAAGTTTTCAAAAGCTTCTCCTCCTCCTCGCCCTTGAGCACCTTCGCGGGTCCTCCCCCGCCCCACTTTTTAAGCCAGAAACCACAAAGCGGGGGGCGGGGGGGTGTTTGCAACCTACATAGCGACGCTGTTGTATAATTCCGCTTGTGCGCTGCTCTCATCCCCCACGAGAACATGTTTGCTTATATGGATGGAAATTTTTGGGAAAGCTTCGCTGTCGTTGTGCGGCGATGCTGCTGCCCTAAAACCCGGCGCAAAAGCGAATTGCTCTGCTCTGCAGGTTGGAAAGAAAAAGAACGCAGCTCGGCCATGACTGCAAACTGATGGGGGGGGGGGTGTCAATGCTCCAGCCCGGCCCAGAACCAGTTTGGCGTAGTGGTTAAGTTCAGGGACTCTTATCTGGAAGAACCGGGTTTGATTCCCTCCACTTGCACCTGCTGGAATGGCCTTGGGTCAGCCATAGCTCTGGCAGAGGTTTTCCCTGAAACAGCAGCTGTTGTGAGAGCCCTCTCAGCCCCACCCACTTCACAGGGTGTTGGGTGGGGAGGAGATATAGGGGATTGTAAGCAGCTCTGAGTCTCTGATTCAGAGAGAAGGGCGGGGTATAAATCCGCAGTATTCTTTTTTTTCTTCTTTCCAGTCCTGTCCAGTAATGGGGATCACAAGCAGGGTTTTTTTTAGAAAAAAAGCCCAGCAGGAACTCATTTGCATATTAGGCCACACACCCTGTGTTTTTGCTTTAAAAAAAAAAGCCCTGATCACTGGTAATGGGGATCAATATTCCAGCCCAGTCCAGAATTTAATGAAACGCCTTCTAGTGAATCTGGATATTGTGTTCTGCGTTCTGGAGTATTGATCCCCATTCCTGGATGTGTTCTTGTACATTACTTACCTTTATGGAAGCAGAACTTTTCTAAGACTAATTCATATTGTGTAAGTCGGGTGGCCAACGGTAGCTCTCCAGATGTATTTTGCCTACAACTCCCATCAGCCCCAGCCATTGGCCATGCTGGCTGCGGCTGATGGGAGTTGTAGGCAAAAAACATTTGGAGAGCTACCGTTGGCCACCCCTGGTATAAGTCTTTCCATTGGATTACTTGGACTCTAGTACTTCGTATAAAATAATGACTGAATAAAAGATATGGACAACACCATAATATTTTATGATTATTCTCTTTATTGGGCACCATTGTTCACAGTTTCTTGTTTTGTGGTTTTGGGCTGCGACTCCTCCTTTTCTCTACCTTGTCAGGGACAGACAACAGGACAGGGCCTGACTGTCAGCTGCTCAGAGGGATTTGAATAGCTGTGGCTGATGTGTCATACATTTTGGTGTAGTGGTTAAGTGTGCAGACCCTTATCTGGGAGAACCTGGTTTGGTTCCTCACTCCTCCACTTGCACCTGCTGGAATGGCCTTGGGTCAGCCATAGCTCTCACAGAGTTGTCCTTGAAAGGGCAGCTGCTGTGAGAGTCCTCTCAACCCCACTGAGATTCTAATTCAGAGAAGGGCGGGGTATAAATCTACAGTCCTTCTCCTTCTCCTCCTTTCTGTTCCCTCACACTGCTATCTTCTGCTTCCTGACTCCTTGTATTTCCTAGCCATGAGGGAATCATTTCCTAGGAGTTGCCGCCCTCCAGCCAGTATCTTGACTTTGTGTTATCCGTGCAGAGCAAATTCCCTGCTTGAGGTTTATGGGCTTCCTGTCAAAAAATCCATCAAATAGTTACTTTCTCAGCAAATGATTTGAACATGTACTAAGAAGGGAGGGCTGGCATCTGAACACAAGTGAGCGGCAGCTCCCTGTGGCCTGGATAGCTTCAAGGCCTGGTCTCCACCAAGGAGAACAGCTGGATGTTCCAAAATGGGGCGATGCAGACACCAGGCCAGAAGTAGCCAACTGGGAGCATGCTTTGAAAAACAGCAGCCACCTTCTCTGGAAGAAGCAACACAGGTCAAGCAGTGACGGCCTCCAGTCATCAGTAGCAACAACAAAGGTGAGCCTGGGCAGGAAAGTGATACCTGTGTTGCTTGTTCGGCTGTTTACAGAATCCTTGAGGAGACATCAATGGAGTCCCTTAAGCACCCAGAGGAAAGAGAAGCCAACCAAAGCCTTTCTGCAGGGAAAATGACACAAAGATAACAGCAGGGGTGGCCAAACTTGCTTAACAGCAGAGCCATACAGAATAAATGTCAAATGTTTGAGAGCTGCAAGCCATGGAGGGAAGAAGGAAGGAAGGCAAATAGATGGGGGATGGAGTGGTGGAAAGAAAGCAACTTGAAATACATTCTCCAAGCCTCCAGCTGGTTTGGCTTGGAGAAGAAGACCATAGATTTTTATACCTCGCCCTCCAACCTGAATCAGAGTCTCAGAGAGGCTTACAATCTCCTTTATCTTCTTCCCCCACAGCAGACACCCTGTGAGGTGGGTGGGGCTGAGAGAGCTCTACAGTAGCTGCCCTTTCAAGGACAACTCCTATGAGAGCTATGGCTAACCCAAGGCCATTCCAGCAGCTGCAAGTGTAGGAGTGGGGAATCAAACCCGGTTATTATTATTAATTATTATTATTATTATTACGTTCGACTTATATCCCTCCCTCTCCACAAGCGGACTCCCAGATAAAAGTCCATGCACTACACCAGACTGGCTGAAGTGATTTAAAGAGAGAAATGCCTTTTCCAAGGCAGTCTGATGGGGTGGTGGGGGCTCTTACAGCAGCTGCCCTTTCAAGGACAACTCTTGCAAGAGCCATGGCTGACTCAAGGCCATTCCAGCAGCTGCAAGTGTAGGAGTGGGGAATCAAACCTGGTTCTCCCAGATAAGAGTCCATGTACTACACCAGATTGGCTGAAGTGATTTAAAGAGAGAAATGGGGTGGTGGGGGTTCTGAGAGCCATACAATATGAATGAAAGAGCCACATGTGGCTCCCGAGCTGCAGTTTGGCCACCCTTGAATTACAGGATATCAAAGAGAAGGAGAGAGGATGCAGTTTCAAAATTAACCTTGTTTTTACAGCTCTGGCTAGAACCCAGGACAGCACAGCAGAAGGGGGTTCCTTTTTGGTCCAGAAACTTGCTCTTGGTGCCTTCCTAGGAAACAAGATGCTGGTGGAAGGAAACTAGTTCTGTGCAGGGACTTTTCTGTCCCACAACTACCTGGTGGCAAAGGAGGCAGAGGGAAGCACAACAAGGTGCGATTTCCCCAACTACATGCACTTCTTCATCTTAACTCTTCCAGTTGATCATAGAATTGCTGCTCCACCTCCCCTCTGGTTTTTGTCTCTTTACCAGTAGCTCATACAAAGCAAATTAATAGGTGAAACATTCCCCGCTGCCCAAGTCCGTGCCAGGAAATGCTTCAGCTGTTGAATTTTTGTTAGGCTGCCATTGAAGGCACAAGATGCAGGGCCAATTAAAGCAAAACAGCTGGAAACCTTATACAAGAGGCAGGCAGGCAGGCAAATGTACAGAGGAGAGGTGTGGAAGTGAGGTTGCCAACAGGCCTGGAGAAAAAAGTCCAACCCTTTGACGAGAAGTTTAATGTGTAGAAACGGCAGCTGAAGCTTTTCACAGCATGGAGAGAAATAACATCAGCTGGTCAATAAAACACATGCCATTAAGCCTCTCTTCAGAGCCATCTTTCTCCAGGCGCATTTGCAGTTCTTTTTGTGTGTGTGTGTGTTAACCAAATTTATTAAATTTTGCAATATATTGAAATGTATTTCAAATAAGAAAAAAAGCAATATTTCCACCCTTATCAATACATTACACAATTTCTTTTTTTTTTTCACTTCCCCCACCTCTTTTCTTTGACCTCCGTCGGTGCTTCAAGCTATTGAGAAAAAACAATTAAGGTACTATCCGTTTTAGAATCTTGCACTATAAAACTTACATAAAATCTAATAACATCTCTATATCTCTATTTATAATTCGGTCTTCTAGCTTTCCTTCAGGACATTGTTAGCACATCCTGAACTTATTTATCTCAATATACTAAATCACATCACCTTAACTTTTTCGTTCACCCATAGTATTACACTTATCTTTCATCTATTATCACACCAGTTATAGCTATTTAATTCTTTTTAAGTATTGCACTTATCTTTCATCGATCTATTATCACATCAATTATAACTGTTTGTTGTAATTATCACTATATTTTCTAACTGCTAATAAAAGGAGCTATCGTATATTGATTCAAAAAATTCTTTCTAATCACCTGTCTCCCCAATTTCAGGTTATACTTTCAAAAACCACCAAATGTCTCTTAACTCTCCATTGCTTTTCAGTATAGTCCTGAAACTTCTTCCATTCATCTTTAAATTTTTCTGCATCACTGTCTTTCAAGATTCTAGTAAGTCTATCCATTTCACTCCAATGTAAAGTTTTTAAAATCCAGCCCATTTATCTGGTATTTCAGCTTGCTTCCACCTTTGTGCAAACAATGTTTTTGCAGCTGACAACATATACCACACCAAAGTCCTGTCTTGCTTCGGAAAACTTTCAATTTGTAATCCTACCAGAAAGCTATCTGGTGCCCTTTTAACTGCATATCCCAAAATCTTTGACATCTCTTGTTGAATCATTTGCCAAAATCGTCTTGCTTTTTCACATGTCCACCACATATGGTAAAAAGAGCCTTCATGCTTTTTACATTTCCAACACCGATCAGATGCCTGCTTGTTCATTTTTGCTAACTTCTTAGGTGTCATATACCACCTGTATTGCATTTTCAAACAGTTTTCTTTTATATTATTACATGTCGATATTTTCATAGAGTTCTTCCATAGGTGTTCCCATGTCTCCATTGAAATTTCTTTATTCATATTTATTGCCCATTTAATCATTTGAGATTTTACTACTTCGTCTTCTATAGACCATTTCAATAACAATTTATACATCTTTGCAATCAACTTTTCATCTTCCCCTAATAGCACTTTTTCCATTTCTGTCTGATCTTGCCTTATACATGTAGTCCTGATATCTTTATCCACTAAACTTTTAATTTGTAGCATCTGGAACCAATTAAATTTTTCTTGCAGTTCTTCCTCTGCTTTTAATTCTACTTTGCCACCCTTAATTTTTAGCAATTGTTTGTATGTAACCCATTTGTCTTCCTGTGAGTCAGAAATCCATTTTATAACTTCCATTGGTACAATCCACAGTGGTTTCCTCTCATCACCATATTTAAAATATCTTTTTCAAGTATTCAACAAACTTCTTATAAAATGATGCTGGAAGAAACCATCCATCTTCTCCTTCCCATAATACAAATATGCATGCCAACCAAATAGATTTCCATAACCTTCTAATGCCAATAACTTCTGGCTGGATAAGGTTATCCAGTCTTTGAGCCATACTAAACATACTGCTTCATGATATAATTTAAGATCCAGCAGTTGAAAACCTCCTCGTTCTTTCGCATCAATTAGTATTTTCCTTTTGATTCTTGCTTTTTTTCCCACCCATACAAATTCAGAAATCTTTTTTTGCCATCTAGTGAATTGTTTAACATCTTTCACAATTGGAATTGTTTGGAAAAGGAACAACATTCTTGGTAAGACATTCATTTTCACGGCAGCTATCCTGCCCAAAAGAGACCAGTTTATTCCATTGCAACATATCGGCTTCAACTTTACACCAAAGTTTATCATAGTTATTTTAAAACAGATCTATATTTTTCATCGTGATCTCTACACCCAAATATCTTACTTTCGAGGTGACTTCACATCCAGTTGCATTTTGAAGTTATTTCTGTTTGCACAATAATAAATTTTTACTTAAAATTTGCGATTTTTCTTTATTTATGTAAAACCCAGCAAGGTCACCATATTCTCTGATTTTTTCCAATAACAATGGTAATACTTGTATTGGATTTTCAGTAATAAACATCACATCATCTGCAAAGGCTCTATATTTATAAGTCCATCCTTTCAATTTTAGCCCCTCTATTTCCTTATCTTCTGTTATTTGCAACAACAAAATCTCTAGAGTCATTATAAATAGCAATGGGGATAGAGGGCAACCTTGCTGATAACCATTTGCTCTGTTAAATCTGAATTAACACATAGCTTAGCTCGCTGTTTGGTATATATCGCCTTCACCATTCTTATAAAGTCTTTTCCCAACTCTACTTTTTCCATCACAGCAAACAATAAGTCCCAATTAAGATTGTCAAAGGCTTTCTCCGCATCAGCAAAAAAGAGTGCCACTTCTTTTTCATAATACTCTACAATGTCCGCCACTATTCTGATATTGTCTCTAATTTGCCTCTTTGGGAGAAAGCGTGCTTGCTCCTCACTGATAAACCTATGCCAAAAATTTTGCAAAGATTTTGTAGTCATTGTTAAGCAATGAAATCGGTCTATAATTTCTCACATTTGTAGCATCTCTGTCTTTTGGTAACAATGAAATAACTGCTTCTTTCCAAGTATTTGGCATTTGCCCATCCAAACGGATATTATTCATCAATTTTTGGAGCATTGGAACTAATTTGCAGTTCTAAACGGAAGCCCTTTAATTGCCCTGCATAGCAGCCTTTGGAGAATATCAAGGGCAGGGCTTTTTTTGAGCAGCAGTGCACAAGAATGCAGTTCCAGCTGGCTTGGTGTCAGGGGGTGTGGCCTAATATGCAAATGAGTTCATGCTGGGCTTTTTCTACCAAAAAAAAGCCCTGATCAAGGGCCTCTCTAGCAGAATCCCCATTCATTCTGCCATTGGAGCTTTTGCCAGGGTTTCCTGTGGCAGGAGAAACTAAGCTATTCCCCTTATTGCGTATTCCTGTTTTATTATGAGTCACTTTGAGCCATTTTGTGGACCTATTAAAAGCAAGATGTCTTGGAAAAAATATTCCTGTATGTGTAGATTAAATCCCCGTAGAACTCTAGGCAGCAAACCTTGAGTTCCCAGGGGATCTCACAAGACCCACCCAGCATTGCTTTATGCATCTTATCACGCGCATGCAAGACCACAACTTGTGTCATTTCCTTCCAACTGTGAGTGGCTTGAGAGCTTGTATCTGAAATACAAAGCGTCTATTTGTAGCGCTGTGTAAACTAACAATTAACCCCCTCTTGTTTAATCTTCATGGGCTATCTGAAGAGAGGCTAGTTATCAAACTGCTATCAAACTGGTGTCTCCATTTTACATACCTGGTTAGCAAGGTATCTTTCAATTGCTATAATCATCAGGCAGCCTAAGATTAGATCTCTTAGTGGGTGACTTTTGATTGTATTTCAAATCTGAAGAAGACTTTCAGTCTGTATTCATGGTTGTATGTTTTACATATGCCAATGAAGGAACTGAACTGAACTGAGCCCAGTCAACACAAACTAACAATCACCAGACCGCAACTTGGGATTCTTTTAATCTGCTAAAAAACATTTCCATGATTTTGCATACTAATTCACTGCCCACTTTCTCTATATTTAGGACTGCTTGCCATTCCACCCTATTGTCTGATGAAGTGTGCTTCTAGTACACGAAAGCTTACATTCTGAACAAAACTTCGTTGGTCTTTCGGTGCATTCACATTACACTAAACAATGTGTTTTGCAGCTGGAATTTTACTGTGTAAGAATAGCAAAAATCCACTTGCAAAACGCATTATTTCGTGTTGTGTGAACGCACCCTTAAAGATGCAATTTAACTCCTGCTTTGTTCTACTGCTTCAGACCAACACAGCTACCCACCTGGATTTGAACTGAATTAGACTCATATCTTCATTCCTAATTAATGTTAGTGTGCCTAATTTATGGCAATGAAGTGGGTACGAGTTGTACTTATTAGCTGGAAATGAGAGAAGATCTCAACAATCTTTGGAGACCTGCACAGCTGATTTCATTTTGCAAACTAATAAGTGCGTTAATTTTTCATTGAAGACTTCTTACAGTTTTCTCCATTGCCCTAAAAACCTGGTTTGCATTTCAGAGCACACATTGAGACCGCCAAATACCTGAAGGTTACCATAACTAACGAGTCGCACGTGTAGATTAAATCCCCAGCCATTTCGCCTTCATTTCTAGGGGGTGGATATTACAGCTACAATGCATTACATGCTCCATCAGCGCTGTCCAAAAACAAAACTAGGTTTCTCTCTTCACAAGAAAAATGCCCCTTGATGGTTTGCCACCTGTTTAGAGAAATCTGCACCCCATTTTTCATGTCTGAAGCCAGGCCACTCCAAACAGTTTACTGAGGCAGCATTGAGAGAGGGGACTTTGTGCAAAGGAGATGTGTGTTCCTTGCTCATATTCAGCACATTTTTGACCCTGGTCATGCAATGATTAAATTTCTTAACAGCTTTAACAGCTTCCTAACACTGTTTTGCATGTGGAGCATAACAGCTTGTGGGCGTCTCTGGGTGGTAGGGAAAGCAGTAAAGAATTCTTTTAAGAAGGTGTTCCCTGATGCATTACACATGCTTGTTCACTGCTCCTTACATGTTCTGCAAGGAGTACTTAGGTTGTAATCCACAATTTATTCACTCTGGGAAGCCCCATTATGTCTGTTCAGTAACTCTGAAGGGAAGACTGGCTTGTCTTAGTGGCTAAGGGTCAAGCGAAATAAGAAACTGGAATGGTAAAGGACTGCCTCCTCCTGTGTGGTCCATCCCACCAGTTAAGAACCTCGTTTCCCAAGCCCTCTTTTCTGTGTCCCCACCAGCAGAGGTAAGGCTTGTGGCAACCTGAGCCAGGGCTTTTTCAGTGGTGGCACCTTGTCTTTGGAATGCCCTCCCCCTTGACATCTACCTTGTACCTACCTAATTCCGTTTAGGCAGTATCTTTGTCCCAAAGAGGCAAATAGGAACTCCATGGGGTTGCCTCTGGTTGTGAATATGGAGCTGGGGTCCTGATCCAAATCAGAGGCATGTGGCTGCCAGGGCTTTTTTTTGTAGCAGGAATTCCTTTGCATATTTGGCCACACACCCCTGATGTAGCCAATCCTCCTGGAACTTCCAGTAGGCCCTGTACTAAGAGCCCTGTAAGCTCTTGTAGGATTGGCTACATCAGGTGGGTGTGGCCTAATATGCAAAGGAGTTCCTGCTACACAAAAAGCTCTGAACTGGCTGTTTCTGATGAAAAAATGCTTTGGAGAATTGAACTTGCAAGACTCAGCAGTTTGCCTTGCTTGACTGTAAGAGTGAGATGGAAAGCTGCAGGTTTACCTTTTGCTTGGCAAGCTGTTTCCCTCCCCTGAAGAGTGGTGGTGATGATGCAGGGCCCCCATACAAGGTAGCCACTGCTGTTGGAGGGTGGAAAGTGCTGTCAAGTTGCGGCTGACTTATTGGCGACCTCGTGAAGGTGTTCAGAGGTGGTTTGCCATTGCCTGCCTCTGTGTGGTGTACCTGGACTTCCTTGGTGGTCTCCCATCCCAATACTGACCAGAGCTGACCTCGCACAGTGTATATATGTGCTTTGTATGTCTAAAGTCCAGAGTTCTTCAATCCTCAACATCTTCAGCTGAAAGGATCTGAGGCAGCAGAGGTGGGGGGAGACCCTGCTGGTGACTCAGGAGAGCCTCTGCCAGTCAGAGAAGGAAGTCCTGGGCTAGGCAGACCAATGATCTCACTTGATAGGGTCACCAAGCTCCAGGTGGCAGCTGGAGATCTCCTGGGATTGTAACTGATCTCCAGGCAACAGAGATCAGTTCCCCTGGAGAAAATGGCCACTTTAGAAGGTGGACTCTATGGCACTGAAGTACCTTCCCTCCCCCAAATCCCACCGTTCTCAGACTCGACCCTACCAAATCTCCAAGAATTTCCCATTCTGGAGCTGACAACTGTATGCCATAATGTTACCATAATGAGGTAGCTTGGACGTCTGTAAAAGTAGCTCAGGAGTGGTGATGTCTACATACATCACTAATTCCAATTAGTCAATATGCGTTTGGCTTATTTTCATGTATCAGACTCCCCCCCCCCGCCCCTCCCCCCCCCCAAAAAGGTTGAACTGCCGCTAATAAGAGGAGAAGAGCTCTCTCCTGTGTTTTGGCCTGTTTGGATGCGGTCGTTTTGTTTCCGTTAGTTGAATTTTCAATCCACAGACTTTACAGTGTGTATATGTGCATGCACACACACACACACACACACACACAGACATCACTTGTCACAATCACCAGGCACATTGCTAGCATGTATACAAGACATCGTTTCAGGTAACAGTCTTTTGTTTTGCACTAAAACATCTATGAAAAGAAAATGTCAACCTTCTCTTTAGTAAGAAATTCTGTCCTCCTGTTGCCCTCCAAACGGAGAAGTCTGGCTCAGCTATCAGTGTGTCAAGGAAGTCTCTGGAGAGGCAGCGAATTCCTTTTCTAAATAAAAGAACTTACTTTCCAGCAGGGCAAAACACACAACAGCCCAAATCCCTCATGGGATGGGTCATCACACCTCGGTGATAATCTGTCGAGAAGGAACTACAGGCTTGTGCCCCAGGCCTCTGATGATCTAAACAAACAATCACATTGGATTGGATACTGCAGAATGGATCCTTGGGATCCAGCCTCTATAGGCCACGCTGAATCAGGCACAACTAGACTTCTTATCTGAATCTAACACATGGCTCATGCTGAATGTTTAGCTAGCGAGATAAATGGCAGATCAACCTCTGTTCCCCTTTTAAAAGCAAAAACAATCAGTCAGTTGTAATCAGTCAGGACTAGAATTTACTGGAAGTTCCCCCAAACCTCCTCCAAATCTGCTGTTTTTGTGAAATTGCAGTATTGTGATATGCTTTTGTATTTTTTACCTTTTAAATGTACACTTGGGAATATTTTTGGAATTAATACAAACATTTGAACTTTATAACCTTATTTTCAGAGAAGGAAACAATTTGCTGCAAAGGATCCAAAATCCTCATTTCAAAGAAATCAACAATTACTAGCTCTCTCTCTCTCTCTCACACACACACACACACACGTGTGCGGGAGTTCCTGACCTGCCCATTCACAGTATCTATTCATAATTTCTGGCCTAAAACAGGGTGCTGGAAAGTGGCGTCAAGTTACAGATGACTAAACCCCGTAGGGTTTTCGAGGAAAGAAGTGGTTTGCCATTGGCTGTCATGACCCTGTGGCACCTCCCTGGTGGTCTCCCATCCAAGTACTAACCAGGGCTGACCTTGCTTAACTTGGGAGATCCGGAGAAATCAAGCTAGCCTGCGCATACTTAAAACATAAGAAAGCCATTTTTAAAAAAGAAAAAAAGCCTTTGCTTGTTTACCAGGAAGAGATACAAGTTCTCCACAGGTGATCAGGGAAGAGTGTATTTATTCAATCTGTATCTATCTCTGTTCACATACTTGGTCTTAAAGGTACACTTGACTCCTGCTTTGTACTACTGCTTCAGACCAACCCAACTGCCCACTTGGATCTATCCACATACTTGTGTGTACATGAATGTATGGGAGGGGAACACAGGACTGCAGTGACCAGCTCTCCTTCTGCCTTGCATCTGTCAGCTGTGCATGAAGTCTAGTTTTAGTATTTTATGCATGTAGCCTTTGTCTGCATTATCTGCGCGCCTGTCTTTTACAAGGTTCCTGGTCGTGTGGACAAAGCCCACGCAGCTCTCATTAGCGGGACCGAAGGGACTCCCTCGTCTACTCACCATATTGAGTGGGGGGGTGGGGCGGGGGGGCTGAGTTTCCCTTTATTTGAGCCTAATGCAGGAATGAATGGATGAGAAATTCATGCAGGGAATTCCTTTGTTCCTCTCTTTCCTGGAATTCAGCTATCTGGTTGGGTGATCTGACGGCAGCCTTTCAAATGAGTTCATAGGCTGCTGTAGAAGGGGTGCCAGATTTCTCAGCCCATATGAGAAAGCATTTAGGGGTCCACAAAACAGCAACTCTTGGACTTTTCGAGGACTTGCCTCTGGTACGACCCTGCCTGAACAATATGCTTTATTCATTAGCAGTGCAGTCCTAAAGCAAAGTTTCACCCTTCAAAGATGGCTGAAATCAATGGGCTTTGAAGAGCTTGACTCTGTTTAGGATTGGATTGTACGTCTTCCAGCTGGAGGAATCTTTCCGTGCTGTCTCTTTAAATACAGTCTTAAGATTTTAGAAAGGTCTGTCCAGTCTAGAAGTTTAGGATTGGTTCACAGCTGAAGCTCCTTCAGTGGATCATCTGCCACTCAGAGTAGACCACAGAGTATGGGCTAGGGTTGCCAGGTCTGTGTTAGAAAATACTTGGAGACTTTGAATATGGATTTGGGAGAGGGCGGAGTTTGGGAAAGGGAGGGGCTTTAGCATGGTACAACACCATAGAATCCACTCTCCAAAGCAGCAATTTTCTCCAGGGGAGCTGATCTCTACCAGCTGGAGATCAGTTGTAAAAGTGGGTGATCTCCAGGCCCCACCTGGAGGCTGGCAACCCTAGATGGGCTAACAGAAGGAGCCACTTTTCATGTCTTAAGAACATCAGAGAAGCCATGTTGGATCAGGCCAATGGCCCATCCAGTCCAACACTCTATGTCACACAGTGAACAAAAAAAACAGGTGCCATCAGGAGGTTCACCAGTTGGGCCAGGACACTAGAAGCCCTCCCACTGTGCCCCCCCCCAAGCACCAAGTATACAGAGCATCACTGCCCCAGACAGAGAGTTCCAACAATAAGCTGTGGCAAGGGCAAACACATAAGGAGACTTTCATGCGGTAATTTCTTCTAAATGGGCTTCCTAGCTGCCCAATGAAAGGCATTTCAGAAACAGCAGAGTTTTCATGCTACATCTCTCTCTCACTACATCTCTCTCCTATCTCATGGCATCGTTGTTGAGGTTTGTTGTGAGAGCCAGAAAGGTAGGAAAAGAAAGGCTCTTTCCTCTTGCATGCTCTGCTTCAGCATCTTCTATTCCAGCCTGCACAGAAGTACATCCTGCTTAAATTATGCACATGCATGCCCACACCAGGGACGTGGAATAACAAGGAGAAGCAGAAGAGCAATCGCTTTTGAAGATTAAATAGCCTTGCGCTCCTGTCCTTGCGATATGGTTTATTTCCTGCAATGAACTGCGGTCCTACTGTAGGATTACAAACCCTCTTTCCAAGGGACCATCATTCCTTCTAAAATTACCATCAGAAGTGGAGCCAACCAGCATGCTTTGGGGAGCGACTGTATCTCTGCATCCAAATGAAAGAGGTCCAACTAGCAATTTTCTTTTGAGATCTAAGCACACAGATCTGGCATCGCTCGGAAGCAGGAAAACAATTGCAATTTTTTTGAAAGAATATTGTTATGCCGTTTGTGATAATTATAGCAGTGTTTTTGTTGAGTTCCACTTGAGAACAGTCACATGGGCAGATAAATAAAACAAGACCTACATTCAACAAGGAGGGGCACCCTAACCAGCAGCTGGCAACGGCCTACTTTTGCAAGTCTACAGGGACATGGGGAAGCCAGACCGCACCAGGACACAGCCCTGGTTAAGAACCCTCAGCTCATTTGCAGTAAGCCCAGCAGCAGCAAGACAACCAGCTAAAAAGCCAGCTTCTGGGCTGGGGAAAAGGGGCTGTGCATTTTGATTTAGTTTAATAAGGAAAGCAAAGATGCTGAGCCCTTTAAAAGCCCCACTGGAAATCTAGATTGCTGAGGGAGAACAGATTTCCTTGACAAGTGCCACCTTCCTTCCGCAAGTCCCTCCAGCCTCAGCAGTCCTCCTCCAACTTGAGTGGCTCTTCCGTTAGAGGAAGAGACACTTAAGTTGGATGAAAGCTTCAGACTTTGCGTAGAGCAGGGGTGTCAAACTCATTTGTTATGAGGGCCAGATCTGACATAAATTAGACCTTGTAGGGCCAGGCCATGTTGGGTCAGGCCATATGCATACCTTTTTAAGATTAGATAGTAGAGATATAAACTTTATAAAGGACATAGACAAACACAATTAAAGATTTAAAAAAACCAACAACTTAAACCATGCTTAAAACATTAGCATTAATTGGTCTTAAAGGTGCTTTCTTTGTATCTCTCCTGTATGATTCAGGGACCTGGGCAAAGGAAGCTCTGGCTCTTTCCTGCCTTCCCCAGGGGACCAGGAGGGGAGGAGCCTCAGCCAATAGAAGGAAGAGAGGCTTGGCTCAGTAGCTCTGCTGTGCAATTGTGATAGCCTGGCAAAGCAAGCTCTTCCTCCCCCTCCTTCCTCCCCAAGTGAGGAGCCTCAGCCAATGGAGAAAATAGAGGTTTTGTTCTATTGCTCTATTTGCCCTATTTGCTCTATGCGATTGTGACAGACTAACACGGCTACCCATCTTGATGAATGGATGGGGTGGGTAGTCTTGGGCAACTCATTTGCCTCAGCTCAAGATAAGATCTATGAGGGTAAGTATTGTTCCACTTGACAGGGTCATAGTAGAATTACCAAGATCATATTTCTGAAGAGCTTTGAACACTCTAAAGTCCTATGTAAGTCAGAAGTGTTGAGTCACGAACAGATTTACCACTCTGGCAGCAAAGCCATTGCCTTTGTATCTGGTAAAAGTAGTTCTTGAATTCAGACCAGAGGGTAACAATATCTACACGACTGAGCAAGAAGTGAATAGCTCGCTCAAGCACCTCATGTCTCAAGAGTCAAACATGGAACAAAACAAATCTCTTTGAGGTAAATGTTTCTACATGATGATGTAATGCTCAAGAACAGGGCTGCAGAAGTAACACATTTCCATTTTAGTGATCAAATCTGGTATCATGAATGTAGGAAGGATGAGAAAGAACAAATCCATAAGGTGACATGATCTACCAGAGAGAATCAGAATAGATCCTGAAACAATTTGGTGACCTGGGGCCAAACTAGATGTTATTTTCTAAAGCTATTGTTTCCCACAGACTCAGGGCAAATCTAGGAACTAAGTTTCCGAGTGCTGCAGGGGTCTGATTCAGACTGGGACCACAGTACAGGGGGAGGAGGGCTTCCAGTGATCTGAAGACTTTTCTGATTGGGAAAATGGCATGGGGTGGGGGGAAAGTTGGGGAACCCTGACCCAACAATGTCAAAAAAACATGTCTTGTTTAGCCCCTAGAGCAGGGGTAGCAAAACTTGCTTAACGTAAGAGCCACACAGAATAAATGTC
The DNA here is from genome assembly GCF_032191835.1 of Heteronotia binoei. Taxonomy (NCBI): domain Eukaryota; kingdom Metazoa; phylum Chordata; class Lepidosauria; order Squamata; family Gekkonidae; genus Heteronotia; species Heteronotia binoei. The sequence goes on from NC_083232.1 coordinate 30,408,826, forward strand.
AGATGTCTGAGAGAAGGAAGGAAGGAAGGAAGGAAGGAAGGAAGGAAGGAAGGAAGGAAGGAAGGAAGGAAGGAAGGAAGGAAGGAAGGAAGGAAGGAAGGAAGGAAGGAAGGAAGGAAGGAAGGAAGGAAGGAAGGAAAATTGATGGGGAGGGAGAGGCAGAAAGAAAGCAACTTTAAATGCATACTCCAAGCCAAACTAGCTCTAAGGAGAAAAATCTCACAAATCCTTCCCTGCAGGGATTTCACCTTTCAGCAGTCTCTAGAATCCAGTACATAACACTTAACTGGAATGGCTCTCAGAGCCGTTAGGCAAGAGGTATTTGCTTCTGTTTTCTGAAGGTTTACATGGAACAGGATCCAAGCCAGCTGACAAAATGGTGGGGGTTCCAAGGGCCACACAATATGTTTGAAAGAGCCATATGTGGCTCCTGAGCTACAGTTTGGCCACCCCTGTCTTACAGGTGGAAACCTAATTTACAGGAAAAGTGAAATTAAATGCACATAACTCAGATTTCTTTTTCTGGTTTGTATTTTAGTTATCTTTTTTCATCCTTTCCAGGCAAGCATCCTAGCATTTCGTCTTGTCAGCTAATGCTGACTAAGAAATAGTTGATACCCACACATTCTTGCTTACGTGAAAAGCAATAGATTTGCGACTTACAATTTAATGTAATACAACTTTGCAGTTCACCAGTACTATCCATACAACTAACTAAATAGTTTTCTAGTAGAACTATATTTTGTATTAGCCATTTTTGCGGTATTGCAGGTACACCGCAAGTGAAACCTATTTTCAGTCTACATTCAAGGAGTGATTGTTGAAAAGTGTAACAGCTTTCCTTCAACCTTCTCTTAGATCTTTCTCAGCAGGACAAAATTACATATAATACCAATTTCCTGCCGAATCGCACAAATCCTTCCCTGCAGGGATTTCACCTTTCAGCAGTCTCTAGAATCCAGTACACACCACTTAACTGGAATGGCCCTTAGTCAGAGCCTTTAGGCAGGAGGTATTTGCTTCTGTTTCCAGAAGGTTTACATGGAACAGGCTCATCTTTTTCATAACACAGCTCCATAAATCTATGAAACTTCCTATGACCAAGATGAGGATTCCACTAGAATGTGATGACCGAATGAAGTGCTGTTATTGCATGCAGGTGGGAACTGAGACACAGACGAGGACTTGCTGCATCTGACAGCTGGTCCGGAGACATCTCTAGTCCAAACACTGAGACCATTTTTACACAGGAGCAAACCTCTGCATAGAGGTTTGTTCTTAAATGATTGAACTATGTAAAACTTTCCACACAACTTTTTGCCTCCTCAGGAGTAGATTCAAAGTCAGTGCCCCCTCACCCATATATTTATATATAAATTAACTCACAGTTTTCCATTGAGGAATTCCCGTATTCAGACTTAGTTTCCCAACACACTGCCATTTTGGGTCATCAGTGACTTGTGTTCACCCCACCTACCACCACCACCCCAGGACTTTTTTAAAAAGAAAAAGCCCAGCAGGAACTCATTTGCACATTAGGTCACACCCCCTGACATCACCAGTGTTTCACACAGAACTTTTTGTGGGAAAAGCCCTGCAGGAACTCATTTGCATATTAGGCCACACCCCTGGCACCAAGCCTGCTGGAACTGCATTCCTGCTCAAAAAAAGCCCTGCTCCCTCCCATCTCAAGTTGTCCTGGAGACATCTGCCATTTGTTTAAAAAACATAATATTGATTGCATTATGATGTAATTTTGTCCATTATAATGGAGGCTGAGCAGCTTCTGAAAAGGGTTCCCTGCAGACAGGAAAGGGAAACCTGAGTGCTTCTGAACCACCAACAGCAGCAAACAGGAAGCATGGGATGGGATCATTGTTTCTTCATTCCATAAAGTTGGACCATCAGCTGGGGGTTTAACTCTCCGGGAAACAGTGACAACAGTGAGGTCTGGAAAAGGTCTGACTGCATCCAGAACTGCTTAGCTTTGGCAAGGCTGATGTATCAGGTGCCTTCCAACCAATACTCTCTCTAAGCAAAAATACTGTGTAATTTTGTCAGCAAAAATTCTTCTTCATGAGCTACTGCCATTAAAGTTGTGAACTACTGCATAAACTAGTTTGCTCTGGCCAGGCCTTTTTTTGTAGAAAAAGCCCAGCAGGAACTCATTTGGACATTAGGCCACACCCCCTGATGTCACCATTGTTTCAAGCAGGGCTTTTTTGTAGAAAAAGGCCAGCATGATCTCATTTGCATATTAAGTCACACCCCTGACACCAAGCCAGCCGGAACTGTGATTCTGTGCGTTCCTGCTCAAAAAAAAGCCCTGGCTCTGGGGCCATTTTTCCAACCTGAACTAAGATAAAAATGTCTGTGCCAGAGCCTAAAAAACCTATGTGCTAGCTCACACTAAATCCACTTAGAGGGAATACTGCTTCCAGTCATCCCATGACAGAAGATACTATAAAAAGTTCTCTCCGGGGTGTTTCAGCTGTGGCAGCCGGGAGGCAAGTCCTCACTAGGTACTGTCATCCTTAAGTAATGAATATATTAATATGTGAACTAGTCCTGGGTCAAAAGAATGATTGGCCCATAGATTACTATCCAGTATAGACATATTACTTGAGCAACATGTATGGCTAACAGAGAGTTTAGTCACCAGGGAACCACCCAGAGAACATGATTTGACTATTGGTATTGCAGTGAGAGACTGGGTTCTTGTCACACCACCCACCCATCCCTTCTCTGACCCTTCTGCCTGCTCTCCTCCTTAGCCAACCCAGATCTCAGACTTAGCTCCATTTTCTAGAGCAAGTGGAGGGCAAGAGGGTGGGCAGAAGGACTGAGGAAGGACAGGAGGTGGAGCAGCTGCACCCTCTTCCACTGCATCGCTAAAGGCATGTCCCTGGGCTTCATCCCAGAAATCCTAATAGTCAGGCTTTGTGTATAGCCATTGGCCATTACAAAACAGAACACGAACAACAAAGTTCCCAATTAACACCTAAAACAGGGGTGGTCAACAGTAGCTCTCCAGATGTTTTTTGCCTACAACTCCCATCAGCCCCAGCCAGCATGGCCAATGGCTGGGGCTGATGGGAGTTGTAGGCAAAAAAACATCTGAAGAGCTACCGTTGGCCATTCCTGACCTAAAAAGTTCTCCAGAAAGGCCAACCTCAAGAAGTTACATCATTTGATATCACTCTTGCTCTTATCTTCTTAGCTGCAAGGGCAAACAAAGAGACTCTATAGGACCCATGAGCATCACTGGAGAAATCATAATAGATGAAATGGCCTTGAAACTGTTTGACAAGTTCCACTCCTCCCGCTTAGACAGTGATAAATTTGAGAAAATACAGTATACCCTTTTGTCTGACAAATATCCATGGGATCTGACCCACTGTGTAATGGATTTCCAAATATACTGTTAGGATTGTTCAAAAAATTCACTCTGCATGTTTTTTCTCCAAATCCAGCTGTTTATTACCTCGGCTCAGGTGGTGAATGTGACATTAATGAACCTTTTCAATGTGGTCCTAATCTTTCAGCCAAAGGAGTTCTTGGAACTTTCCTGTGTGGAACAGCATTTCCACATGAAAAACACATAATCACCCTGGAGCTTAATAAAGAAAGGCACTCAGGTATGCACCCGTTGGCAAAAGAAAAAGATGTAGCAATTAAACTTCTCTTGAAATGGGACTGTGGCAAAGAAGGAATGGAAACTCTGGAAGAACAGCCAGTTGCAGGAGAATGGGGAGGAGAAAGAATTTTAAACCCCCTTGGACTCTAAGACCTGTACTTTAGAAATATTTAACCATACTTCAAGAAACGGTACACATATTTTGGTTCCAAGTATGAACTGTGTACTGTATCAGCAGAACTGGTAAAATACTGCAAACTACAGTAGATACTCCAAAAGAAGATTTAAATGTCCACACCTCCCTCTCAGCCCCAACACATGGAACTCCTGGCCTGAAGATGTATGTGGTGCTACCCACCCACCCTTTCTTTCTTTCTTTCTTTCTTTCTTTCTTTCTTTCTTTCTTTCTTTCTTTCTTTCTTTCTTTCTTTCTTTCTTTCTTTCTTTCTTTCTTTCTTTCTTTCTTTCTTTCTTTCTTTCTTTCTTTCTTTCTTTCTTTCTTTCCCCTCCAAAAATCCAAGTTTTCTGCATGGCATTTGGCTTATCTTTAGAGCCAAAGGTCTGAGGTGCCATAATTTCCTGCTCTTAAATATGAGCTTAGCCCAGTTCTCTCTCCTCCATATTATATAATGAACAAATATTTCTTTTTTCTGGGTAATCTTAAATTTCAGAGAGACAACTATTTGTATACATCATGTCTGGCGCACGCTAAATAATGCAATTTCAATCTACTTCAGAAACTGTTTGAAAATGGATTTTGCCATTTCATACAGGAAAATCCAGCTGGGAAATGCCTTGAAAGTTGAATGAAACGGCAATGTTTAGTGTGTGTGACCACACCCGTTGTTTGATTTTTGATCACCATATGCTGGGCTATGATGAGACAGGCTTGAAAATGAATGGGATGAAACCTCTGTTTCTCCAGTATGTTCAGAACTGTGACGGTCTCAGAGGAAAATAATCATTTGAATTATTAGTGAGTGCTCCACTTTCAAATGGCTGCGTTGCCAAGATGTACTCATTACTAATAATCTTGGACAACAGCTTTCTGAATTATACCAAGAAACTGGAGAAAAATCTTCCAGATAACTTAAGTATGGAAGAATGGGACTGGATTTGGAAAAATGACAATCCAAGATTATCTTCTAGTCTTAAAGTGAATACCTATGAGATCTTATTTCATAAACTGGCACTCATATATCATTCAGTTCAGGTTAAATGCTACTCATCTATAACAGATGTATTCCATATTTTCTGGCTCTATCCTAAGATACGGTTATTTCGGAGAACTATCATTCAATTTGTTATTGAAATGTTAGGTAATAATATACCATTTGATTCACAAATAATTCTGTTAGAGTATTTGGAAGGCTACGTCATGCTATTTCAGCTTGGGGAAACGTGGAGGGGATAGGAGCCCCTTCTCACTTACTGCCATAATCCTGAGCTGAATTGGCCCCCCCACAGACATTTAAAATGCCATTGCCTATCACTGCGGTGTGGTTATGGGAAACCAAACAACTTTTCAGAAATCATATAGTGTACTTTGGGCCACAGTATTCCAAAAGAGTGTACCATTGTTCTACATGAGGGCATCAAGATATTGACCATTTTATTTTCAATCCCATTCCTAATAATATACATTTGTTTTGCAGGAAGCAACCTGTGCTCTTTTCTGTTCACCTCATTTCAGAAAACCTTCCACTTTTTTTTCCTTTTTTGACTTCCTTGACTTGGGTCTTTAACCACGCATGCATCCTTTTAGACTTGGTGGTACCTTTCCTGACTTGAGTATGGTTGCCAGGTTCCTCCTGGCAACTGGTGGGGGAGGGGGGACTTACCAGGAGCAGCAGAGAAGCCCATCTGACATTCACATTCAGCCAAGTGTCTACATCACTGCTCACATGACCCAGAAGTGATGTCATCACGTCCAACCAGGCAACATACTGGTATTTAGGCAAAAACTTGATGGTAAATTTGGGGTTTACCATAAAGTAGAATACCAGAGTGTCAGCTTGATATACAGGATGTGATGATGTGACTTTGCTGAATGTGAATGTCAAATGGGCATCCCTGTTTCTCCTGGTAAAGCCCACCCAGGTCTTTAATTAGACTCAAAGCTCTTTTCTCCCCCCTCTTCCCCCTTCTGTCTCCACCCTTAGAAGCTCTGAGGCTCCCAAAGTTCCCAGCTTCTTCTGCCTTGTCTTTGCCTGCTTCAGCAGGAAGCTCTTCTAGGCTTGCAAAGCTGCAAAGAAAATGTGGAGTGGATTTTCCATTAAGGTCTCTGAGCCCAGGTAGACTACACTAGGAGTAGTCTATCTATGCCCAGAGACCTTAATGGAATATCCATTTAGCATTTTCCTCGCAGCTTTGTCTGTGCTGCAATGTATTTCAATGCTCATATATTTGCACTTTCCAGTGTTTGTATGATCAGTTAAAACTGTTGCTTGCTGGAGTTGTGTCTTTGCAAATAAAGAGCTGGTGCTTTGAGCCAGCTTGTCTCTGCTGAATGGACCTGCCAATGGGTGCCTAGGGAGTACTCTAACCTGGAAACCCACAGTCAAAGGGGGATATTACATTGGAGAGCCATTGCCATTCTGAGTAGACCTAGGAGCAAGGGGAGAAACTTGCAATGCCCATCCATTTCATGTTTTCTTAGGCTCAGAGCATTTTATATTTTTAGTTTCTGCTGTGATCCTTGTGCTTTTTCTTGATGTTTTATTTTAAAAACTGCATTGCCAAATCCCACTATTGCCCCACCTTTCCATTTTCAACAAAATGTGGCAAGAGTTTTAAGCACATTTGTATTTTAAGTTAAAAAAAACCAATCTTTGTGTTTGTCTGTATTTTTTATAAAGTTTATATCTCCGCTAACTAGCATTACATTTTATGACATTCATGACCCAACACCACAAAGTCCCATTTATGTCAGATCTGGCCCTCATACCAAATGAGTTCTACACCCCTGGGCTAGAGTGTCTGTTTTAGTGCTCTCTTCCCATAATCTTGAGTTATCATACTAGAATATGCCAGCAAAGAAGAGAGGAACATGAACAGATGAATTTGCATTATACTGAGCCAGAGCTTTGTCTATTCAAGTCGGCATTGTCTACAGTAACAGCAGCTGTCAGGGTCTCAGAGTTCTTTCACATCAACTGGAGATGTTGGGGATTGAACATGGGATCTTCTGAGTGCAAAGCAGATGTTCTTCCACTGTGCAATGGCCCCTCCCTGATTTTCCCCACAACATAGTTCCACCCCATGCCCAATCTGGCCTTATCGAGTACAGCAGGGGAGATAATACAATTGAATGTTTTGTGCACCTTTATAACTTCACCCCCATCCGTGTTAGCCATGGAAAAGCAAGCAGACTCCAAAAAAATTGGTACATTTTGCAAAGGGATTAGTTGCGTAAGTGAAATGCCAGATGATTGGGCTCTGGTACTGTTTCTACCTGGAACATGTCCCATCAATCCCTCCCACAGCTTGAGATGGGAGATAGCTGGACAGGTTATTATTTATGTCAGCACAAACTGGTGGTACCAGTCATGCCTCTTCTGTAGGGAAGGAATATCTCATCCCCAGCCTTTCTCTCTCCCCCACCCCAGCATATATATGTGGTGAGATAATACACATCTGGCTCTGAGGAGTCATTGGAGCTCTGTAAATCTTTGTTATGCAGCTGTAGGCAGGGCAGCTATCTTTACTACTGTATAATCATATCGTACTTTATAACGAATTAATTTATGACTAGTCGCTCTTGATTTTTAAAAAAAATAAAGTCTGAATTATACACTCCTCTTCAGTTAAATCATCCAGAATCATTCCAGAATTTAAGCAAAACATACAGGGCCTGAAGCCCCGTTTCATAATTATATGCTTTCAATGCACCTAAAACATTTTCAGTGTATCCCACAGTTTAGGTATTTTAAAGACATGTATCATGAACATGGAGGGAAGGCAGCATAGTATATCCCAGGTGTAGTCAAACTTGCTTAACATAAGAGCCACATAGAATAAGCGTGATATGTTTGAAAGCAGGAAGGAAAGAAGGAAGGAAGGCAAATGGATGGGGGAGGGAAGAGGGAGAGGTGGAAAGAAAACAACTTTAAACGCATTTTCCAAGCTGCCAGCTGGCTTGGAGAAGTGATTTAAGGAGAGAACTGCCTTCTCCAAGCTGGCCAACAGGATGGTGGGACTTCAAGAGCCACACAATATGTGTGAAAGAGCCACATGAGGCTCCTGAGCTGCAGTTTGGCCACCCCTGGTATAGCCTGAGCTCATCAGAACCCAGAAACTAAGTAGAGTTGGTACTTGGATGGGGGACCACAAAGGAAGACTATGGAAGAAGGCAATGGATAACCTCTCTGTACTGAGCCCAGTAAGCTCTTGGAGGATTGGCTACACCAGGGGTGTGTGGCCTAATATGCAAATGAGTACTTGCTACAAAAACGTCCTGATGATAATTATAATAATTACTGTGTTGCCTATACAGTGTAAAAGATACAAAACAGATGAGATCTCAGCTTTCATTGCACTGACTTTTTATAATCCAGTTGTTGTGGTGGAACTGATGCCAGAATAGGAACAGGAGGCATCTTTTCTGGGCAGAACCTGAATTCAAAGGTAAACCTTAAAACCTGCCCATTTTATGCCTCTGTATTCTTGGGGGGCGGGGGGGCGGGGAGGAATAACCCCCCTCCCTTAAGTACATGAGAATTTAGATTGTGATAAAGCTGAAATCACCTCAAAGCTGAAATCACCTCAGCTCCTTTGCATATTAAGCCACACATCCCTAATGTAGCCAATCTTTCAAGAGCTTACAAGGCTCTTTTTTGTAAGCTCCAGTAGGACTGGCTACATCAGGGATGTGTGGCCTAATATGCAAAGGAGCTCCTGCAAGAATTCCACCCCTGTACAAACCTATCTGTAAGGGGAAGCCCAGGAAAACTTCATAGGGTTCATCTCCTCCAGGAGCCTTCACTGGCTGGAAAGGTGGCATAAAATTGTTTTTAATAACGTAAAAATAAACATTTCCTAGGGCTAAGCTCCATTGCATCCTAACTTGGGTAGCCCAGGCCAGCCTTATCTTATGAGATCTCAGCAGCTGAGCAGGGTTGGCCCAGATTAGTATTTGAATGGGAGATCAGCAAGGAAGTCCAGGGCTGCTATACATAGGCGGGCAATGGCAAACAGCCTCTGAAAGTCTCTTGCCTTGAAAACCCTACAGGATTGCTGCCATAAATCAACTGTGACTTGATAGCCCTTTCTTCCACCACCAGGGGCTAAATAGTTCCCAGCTCCAATGGACTTCAAGGCCAAAGCAGCATTTTTTTTAAAACCCTTTTGTCTCAGGTATGTTCTCAGCTCATCTCAAATTTGGCTGTCAGTAATTCCTGTCTCCAAGGCTTTTTTGTACAGAAGCCCAGCAGGCACTCATTTGCATATTAGGCCATACCCCTGAGGTCACCATTGTTTCACACAGAGCTTTTTGGTAGAAAAAGCCCAGCAGAAACTCCTTTGCATATTAGGCCACACCCCCTGACACCAAACCAGCCGGAACTGCGTTCCTGTGCGTTCCTGTTTAAAAAAGAAAAAGAAAAGCCCTGCCTGTTTCACAGACTAACCTATTTTGCAAGGGTGTTGTGAGGATAAAGCATGATAATCTCACATCTGCAGTCCTGCAGGAAATAAAAGGGTACAACTTAATGTGTCTATTATAAACAGTAAGGCTCATATCCATTTAGGGCAATAATAATGAAATGTTCCAGTTCTGTAGTCCTAACCCTACTGCATTGTTTATTGGAGGTCTCAGTTGTCCGATTGATTGGTTTTTCATATATTTTTAAAAAATGAAAGTAAAGTGTCTTGAGTCAAGGTGGCCTAAAAACGAGGTGAACAATATCTATGATCACATCCATACTGTCCCGCTACCACTGGGGAACCAAGTGTTCCCTCTAAGCTGAGTTACTGTGAACTAGCTCAGTTTTGTTGGCCTCCTGCTCACACGTTTTTGTCTTGGCTCAGAAAAAAATAGCTCCAAGGCAAACTAATTTATGCAGTAGCTCACAACTTTAAGGGCAGTAGCTCACAAAGTACAATTTTTGCTCACAAGACTCCACAGCTTAAAGGGAGTATTGATCTGGATGTCCTACAAAATGGCAGACTTAATAGGGCAAAGAGCAGGGCCTTCCCTGCTATGGCCCCCACAGCAGGAAAGCTCCAAACCAGACTGATAATCTGCCAATCTGCTGGCGAATACACTAATGGCAGCAAGGGTGCTTCTTAAAAAAAAAAAAAAAGTATAATTACTGTATTGTGTTTTTTTACTTTTTGCACTGGCCTTTTAATATTTGTTTTAATATCACATAAGCTTATTTCAACACACATTTTATTTTAACACACCACTAATCAATCCCTATATAAGACAACAAAGGAAGAGCCTTGGTGGTCTTTTGCTTGTTTTCTCCTCTCACTCTATTTCAAAACAAACATCTGTGAAGTTGACTTTAGCTTATCTCGCTGTAATGCAATATCCTTCCTGCCAGGGACCTGAACCTTGAAGGTAAAGGAAACACAATTAATTGTAGGAGGTATTAAAAGATTGCCTATAAAAATAACAGAGAAAGGCACAGCGTGGATCAAAAAGTTCCAGTGTCAGAAGGTAGCCGAGGCTGAGGCACTTTCCCTTTGCCAAAAGCACACAGGGCTGCCAAGCCCAAGAATAAAGGAGTTCACAGCTGGATTCCTTTGGCTTTCTGCGACCTGAGACTTTCTTCCACCACAGACAGGTGAAGCCCCGCAGCTGGCAGACCTCGACTCCTGCAGCTCAGGGTGATCAACAAACAAACAGATCCACTGTCCGGGCCTTCTTGTTTGACCACTTGGAAATGCCCTTCTGAAGATGAGTAAGTTTAGGGAAAGCTGCAACGTTTCATATGAAAGGGAGGCGACGGAACTCCTCTCATTGTGTGCAGGGAATGGGAGCGAAGATTTGATTCCAGGAAACATTCTGGATTGAGATGAAAGGATGTGCTGTAACTGGGAGCAGTTTAAACTGGCTTTATTTTCTAATTCTATTAGGCTGAAGGTTACAGATTAAATGCGTATCTTAGTTCTTCCCCCGTTCAGGCCTTTAACTTCTGCCTTTTACTGGTTTGTCGGATGTTCCCTTGTGTGTGTGTGTCTAAAATTAATTATTGTGAGCTAACCGTATACTATTTTGGGATAGTCAGGATAGAAATGAATGGATAAATATTTATTTCGGTGTATCTTGAAGGGTTATAGAGAAAGCAGTCCTGTAGCAGAAGCATTAATCCTTCCAGGGTCAATAGGTTTATCTGCTATTCTGTTCGCTATTCAGCCCATCTCAGATGGTGGAAATTAGCTCCATGCCTTCTCTAGTGCTGGAGGACTGATTGGGGTCACTTGGGTCTCCGAGAGGTCAGATGATTTAATGCCCAAATTGATAAACGCAGGCAGGGACATGCTAATCCAGAGCTAGCCACTTCTGGAGTAACAGATGAGAAGCACTCCTTTACCGTTTTTGCACACAGCTAACCTCGCAGTCACAATCCTGTTCCCTCCGCAGCGTCCGGTCGGATTTCGCACCATCTGCGCTGGAGTTACAGGAAGTGCTGCGGCTTTTGCGTAGCAAACGTAAACCACTAAAACCCAACTGCGGAGGGAACAGGATTGTGACTGCGAGGTAAGCTGTGTGCGAAAACGGTACTTGAAAGAATTTCCAACAGATACACAAGCAGTGTTCTCTCTAAACTGTGGATTCTCGTGAGCAGAAATTCTACTTTGTGAGCTACTAGCATTAAAGTTGTGAGCTATTGCATAAATTAGTTTGCTCTGGGGCCATTTTTCATGAACTAAGACAAAAATGTGTGAGCCAGAGGCTAAAAAACTGAGCTAGCACACACTAACTCAACTTAGAGGGAATCCTGCACACAAGTGATGGAAGAGAAATTACATTGCTCTGTACTGGACTGTGGGTTAGATTCCACTATCTTTATCACTACAAAAGTCATGGCTTTCAAACCGCTTGTTTGTATGCGTGTGTGCACATGTGTGCATGTGTGTTTATACCAAGGTGTTTTTGTATACCAACCCTCACATGTGTATACTAACAAATCCCCTGTCAAATGTCACATTTGATATAGTGAGTTTTGGTCCATGAAAGTTTAATGCCACAATAAATCAGTCTTTAAGGTGTAACAAGACTCTACTTTTTCTTCCTCCAACAGATTTAAGGCCCATTCCTCACACATGGTAATTATGTGCCGGGAACTGCTCTCTTTATGCTGTCTCTTTATCCAGCACAGTTTCTTGCAGGGCTTAAAGATCTGAAGTTCCTTCGACAGGGATTTGAGCCCCCCCACCCCACCTTCCTACATGACAGATATGTATGGAATGTGGGAGTAGTTTGGAGTCCATTATGTAAATGAGGTATCTGGAAAGCAGCACACCTGTCAACAGTGTGTCAGAGAACCACAGAGGAGGCTGCAGAATGAGAGAACGGCACCACTGTGCACAAAGGAGGGTGGAGTTCTCCATGAGTGGCTGGGCCTGCCTTGCTGTACTAAAGAAAATGGCCCTCACCACCACTCATTAGCCAGGAGAAAGGTGCTTGTCCCGCCCCCTGACCCTGAGGAGGAGTTGGTGGCTGAGAACAATACGGGGAGGTATCAGAGGGAATTTAACCCCAGAGAAAGTAGCATCACGAAAAAGTAACATTAATACCAGCCCTGCATAGCTACTTCTCTGGAAAGGATCATTGTTGTGCCTATCAATATGCCTTTACATTAACTAGACAAACTATGGGAGTTCCAGGTTCGAAGCTCTCTGATAGGATTGCCAACCTCCAGGTAGTGGCTGGAGCTCTCCTAGGATTACAACTGATCTCCAGATGACAGAGATCAGTTCAACTGGAGAAAATGGCCACTTTGGAAGGTGGGCTCTATGGCATTAAACCCACTGAAGTCCCTCTGCTCTCCAAACTCACCCTCAGGCTCTCCCCCCACCCCCAAATCTCCAGGTATCTACCAGCCTGGAGCTGTCAACTTTAACTGCAGCAGAAGGGAGAGCTTCATTCTCCTCCTATTGTTATTTTTACAACCTAAAAAGATCTTGAGGAGCCAATGTGTGTCCCATTGGGAACACCTATGTATACAGATCAGCATACAGGTAGGGTTCCCCCTTCCCCAAGTGACTTCTCTAGGGCCATATTGCAGCAGAGAAGGGAAGTGGGAACTTCAGCTCTCTTCCCCTTTCCTTATAGCCCCAATCTGAATCAGGGCCTGAGTGCCTGGCAAGCAATCTAACAACTCTGGAAGGCTTAATGTGGAATGTCCAGGGTGCTTTTGAGGAGAACCTGATTCTATGTCTGTTCACGTGTTCAAATCTGGGAGCAATGCTTCTTAACCCCAATATAAAAATGTCCCATCATCCCACATCTTGAAAGAGCTTTTCACTGTTAAGAGCTTTTACAGAGGTTCATAACAAACTTTAGTCTTCAGTGGCTGGTTAGGGAATGGTTTGTCTGGTACACTTTGAGGAGGCCAATCTTTCTCTCTTTCTCTTTCTCTCTGTCTCTCTTTCTCTCTCTCTTAACTCAGAGTCTCCTCTGACTCTACAACAATCCAGTCATATATAGATTCTTCAACTTCAAAATATTTATTTAACCAACGACTGAAAGTTCTTCATGCGTGAGCCGTGCAGCTAAAGTAACAGCAGTTCTGTAGGCAGAGATTATTGTGACTAATTCTCATGCTCCGTGTGGAGGAGGAGGAGAAGAGCCATGCCGATCACAGCACACATGCATGTAAAGCGATTGCTTCTTGATCCAGTTCATCTCATTGCCAAAGTCAGTCACTCAGCGTTCACCTAGTTTTTAAATGATTCCTTTTTAATTTTAAGTTTTTAAATATTAATAGGGGTTTTTAAAAGAAAAGGCCCAGCAAGAACTCATTTGCATATTAGGCCACACCCCTGATGCCAAGACATCTGGAGCTGCATTTCTGTGCGTTCCTGCTCAAAAAAAAAATCCCTGTTAATAGTAAGTAGTGGCATGGGGCTGGCTCTCTGGGATCATCTTTCTTAGAACTGGGAGAATTCTGGCTTGTGATGCTCCTGCCCAAGTCCTGAGGATCTGCAACTCCTTCCTTCAGCCAGCAGCCCTGCTGGTCCAGGTAGCACCTGACCTGCAAGGCTCCCAGCTTGAACCTTGTGGTACCTAACTTTGCTCTTGAATGCCCCCTGAGCATGCCTTCAAACATTTACTATCATCACCAGTGGTTTTTCTCTCTCTCCACTTTTCTCTACTTTAAGGGACTCTCAGCTTACAATCGCCGCCCCTTCCCCTCCCCACAACAGGCACCTTGTGAGAAAGGTGGGACTGAGAGAGTTCTGACAGAACTGTGATTGACCCAAGGTCACCCAGAAGGCTTCATGTGGAGGAAAAGTGGAAAATCAAACCCAGTTCTTCAGATTAGAGTCCCCTGCTCTTAACCACTACACCATGCCGGCTTCCCTATAACCACACACAGGCTGTTTTTTGTAGCAGAAACTCCTTTGCATATTAGGCAACACACCCCTGAGGTAGCCAATCCTCCAAGAGGTTACAGTAGGCCCTGTACTGAAAGCCCTGTAAGCTCTTGGAGGATTGGCTACATCAGGGGTGTGTGGCCTAATATGCAAAGGAGTTCCTGCTACAAAGAAAGCCCTGGCACAGTATCTCCTTTCCCAGGCGCCCAAAGAAAAATGCAGAGTCACAACCGTACAAAGCCTGAAGCTCTTGACCCAGGACCTCCCCTTAGGGAAGCCAGGTTTATTTGAACTCACAGGTCCACCAGTAGATGCTGTGAGCATGGAAGGGGGAAGCCAGACTAATCAACACTGACAGAATCGCACAATGCTTGAGTGAACAGGAGTGATGGTTAGGCAGTGGCTACAAGCATACCTGCAAGGTTCATGCGCTTGTCGAGTGGATGCAGAAGAAGAGTTCTTCCTACAGAAGATTGGGTGGGGGGGATGTGTCTAAATGCGATTCCCTTTTGTCAAAGCCTTTAGATTGAAACTGATGGGTGTCCCAATGATTCCAGTTGGCTTCGATCGAGCTGCCAGGTTCAATGTAACTCTTCCCACAATGGAGGGAAGCCTTTATAGGCAAGGAGGTAGGACAAAGCTTCACAAGAAATCCTTTTATTTATTTATATAGAGCATCTCCTGCACCTTTCTGCCAACCCGACCCGAAGCGGCTTCCTGTACTGTAAACGCGGTTCAAAACCCAAATGCTCTTTATAACCCTGTGGATCTGATAGGAGGCTGGAGGGTAGGGTAGCCAAAGTTTTCTGATTCCCCACTCTTAGGTGGTCCTATTGACGCTGCAGTAGAGCCGAACCCTAAAATCAAACAATTGAGCAGCCGGGTCTCAGAAGCAGCAATTCTGGGAAGGGACTTGTGAAGTCCCAGGCCTGGATTTATGTCTCCTGCCTCCTTATAACCTTGATCCAAAGCAAAGGGGGAAGGATAGGGAAGGAAGCAGGAAAGGCCCAGCCAGCAATAGAGAGGACAGCTCTGTAATTCATGTGGAGGAAAAGTGGAAAAAGTGCTGAGCAGACAGGTTAAAACGGATAAAAGGAAGTACTTCTTCACCCAAAGGGTGATTAACATGTGGAATTCACTGCCACAGGAGGTGGTGGCGTCCACAAGCATAGCCACCTTCAAGAAGGGGTTAGATAAAAATATGGAGCAGAGGTCCATCAGTGGCTATTAGCCACAGTGTGTGTGTGTGTGTGTGTGTGTATATATATATATATTTGGCCGCTGTGTGACACAGAATGTTGGACTGGATGGGCCATTGGCCTGATCTAACATGGCTTCTCTTATGTTCTTATGTTCTTAATTCTGCTCGCCTGCTCCACTTTTCCCCCCTCATGAGTGGAACAACATGGATGACTTTAGATAAAAATAGAGGGCACTCTTTGATTTCCCATTCAACCAAAAGTGTTCCAGTCGTAAGGGGAACAATACATAAATAAAGAATAAAGCATTTCAGAAACAGACCTTTCTCTTGCTCCTTATAGTACGAGTAAAAAACCCCGAATTTCTCATTTGATAACCAATGTTCCCTCTAAACTGGGAGCTAGCTCACAGGTTTTTTAGCCTCCAGCTCACACATTTTTGTCTTAGCTTGGAAAAATGGCCCCAGAGCAAACTAATTTATGCCATAGCTCACAACTTTAATGCCAATAGCTCAGAAAGTAGAATTTTTGCTCACAAGACTCCACAGTTTAGAGAGAACATTGCTGATGACCAGTCAGAAGGGGGAAACCTCAGCCATGCTAGCAGAAAATTGTCCATCTGGCAGCCTGGGAATCTGAAATTCCAACACCAGGGTCATCTACCATGCTGGAATATAAAGAGATGCTACCTAAGATGGAAAAGAGAAGCCCTTTCAGAGGACATCCACGTGTACCAGGTGTGCAGCAATGATGCCTACCATGAACACATCTGATACTCCTGATGTGCATGGTCAGCAGACTGTCTGGACAGGGGCAACATACTTTTTCTGCATATACGGACAGCTTTAGGAGTGTGAATAAGAATCAGTGGTTTGCGCCTACCAAAGCTGTGCACACAATTTAGGATTGTCAGCTCCAGCTTGCAAAATACCTGGAGATTTTGTGGGTGGAACCTGAGGAGGGTGGGGTTTGAGTAGGGACTTCAGTGGGGTATAATGCTATAGAGTCCACCTTTCAAAGTGGCCATATTCTCCAGGTGAACTGATATTTGTCACCTGGAGAGAAACTGTAATAGCGGAAGATCACCAGCTGCCACCTGGAAGTTGGCAACCCTAGCCCACATGTGAAAATATGCAGGTTGTCCCTTTCAGAAAATATGGGGCCACATGGATTGGAAGGATTTGTGCATGGTTGCCAGCCTCCCAGGATGTGTGAATATAATGTCGGAAAAAGGACTGCAGGCATGCCTACCTAGAAATGGGCAAATTCTCCCTGGTTAAATTCTGGATATGTCTGACAGGTGGAACTACTCATAGTCCTCAATAAACTCACAAGAAAGAGGATATTAAGTACAGGTACTGGAGAAGCCTGTATCTGTTGTTGCTGAGGGGTCCTTGTAGGAATCTGCCAGAGGGGCTATGAAAAATTAGAGAGCAACAGCTTTGCCCCCTAGGGCAGGATACTGCCATTCCCTGATATCCTTGGATCACCCCACAAATCCCAGCCTGGAGCACCTCACAGATCAAAGTCTTCCACATTCCATTCCATTTTAACTCAAGTGCCCTTCACATCAGGCCCCAATCCAAAAGAACCCACTGGATTATTCAAGGTTTTGTGTGCAAGTACGCATCTTCAGGTTTCTGGTATCTGAAGAAGTGTGCTTGCACATGAGAGTTTATGCCAGTGGTGGTCACACTTGCTTAACGTAAGAGTCACATAGAATAAACATCAAATGTTTGAGAGCTATAAGACATGAACGTCAGATGTTTGAGAGCCACAAAATGTGAATGTCAGATGTTTAAGAGCCGGAACACAGGGAGGGAGGGAGGGAGGAAGGAAGGGAGGAAGGAAGGCAAATAGATGGGGGAGGGGGAGGCAGAAAGAAAGCAGCTGGCTTGACTTGGAGAAGTGATTTAAAGAGAGAAATGCCTTCTCCAAGCTGGTCAACTGGGTAGTGGGGGCTTCAAGAGCCACACAATATGTATGAAAGAGCCATATGTGGCTCCTGAGCCTCAGTTTGGCCACCCCTGGCTTATGCCTTGAATAAAACTTTGTTGGTCTTAAAGGTGCCACTGGACTCAAACTTTGTTCTGCTGCTTCAGATCAACATGGCTACCCACCTGAATCTGTCTCCATTCTGGACTGGCCCTAGACTGTCTGACATGGCTAACCTCTGGTGCCTCCCCCCCCCCCCGCACTGATAACATCACTGAGTCACATGGGGGGCACCCAATTTGGTACCCCCAGAAGGCCAGCACCCTAGACAATCACCTAGTTTGCCTAGTGGCAGGGTTGACCCTGTCTCCATTGGATTTCTGATGGAGATCACAATAATGAAGATTTGTTCCACTGGTCCAAGAGAATGAATGCAGGGGCCATTTTTTAACGTCTCATTTTCCTTGAAAATGGTAATTAAGCATGGAAGACACAGGGCGTTTTCGCACTGACCTTCAAGTGGCGCGACCACCCTCCTCATACCGGAGGATCTGCCCGGATTTTGCACAAGAAGCGCCGGCGCAAAACCCGCTCAAACGTTTTCCTGCTTCTTGGCGGTTTCCGTTTGAGCGGGTTTCGCGACGGAAGTAGCCGGCTCTTTTGGGTGCGCCGGCGCTTCTTGTGCGAAATCCGGGCAGATCCTCCGGTGTGAAGAGGGTGGTCACGCTACTTGAAGGTCAGTGCGAAAACGCCCACAGTGAAAACAAGGAGGGTTTTTTTGCTAACTGAAAATCAAAATCGCATAAGCCTTTTGTTTTCTTCTTCTCTATATGTAATCCAAATCCATATTAAAAGGCCTAAAATACTTCTCTGGCAGGTTCCCATAAATATTTTCCACAAAAGTTCATTTTTCCACATGACCAAATCCTAAGTATGTGCATGAGTGTGTGTGTGTTTAAAAAAAACCCCACACAACTAATTCTTGATAGGGAACTTAGAAAATACTTGGCACTATTGTGTGGAGTTAAAATGACATCAGTTTGATGGTCTACATTGAAGCCTAACCACATTTCTTTGTTCTGAACACATTGGCTTGGGTTACATCTTTCATGCAGCCTGACCATATATAGGATGTGATTAAAAAGCAACCATCTGCATTGGGAGTAGCTCTGATTTCTACACCACAGAAGCAGAGAATGCCCTGCCAGCGTTTCTCTTCCAGAAATGCCAGGAAGTATTGTCAACATGAAGGATATGTGAACCTTGGACAACTCAGTCTTGCCCCCTGACATTCTTGCCCATAACAAATGGCATCAAAGAGCCAGTTAAAGGCAGACCCTTGACACTATTCCCACACACAAACTCTTCAGGTGACAACTTCAAGGCATTTTTACTACCTTTGCCTTTACTATCTCCATATACCTGCCCATCCATCACATTTTTATCCCATCTCCCCCCCCCCCCACCGCCCCAAGGAACACACTTCCCCTGACCTTATTTTATCCTCACAATAACCCTGTGAAGTAGGTTAAGCTGAGAGAGAGTGACTGGCCCAGCATAAGTTTCATTGCTGAGTGGAGTTCCAATTTAGCCCTAGTCTAACCCAGGGGTTTTTGTAGCAGGAACTCCTTTGTATATTAGGCCACACACTCCTGATGTAGCCAATCCTCCAAGAGCTTACAGTAGGCCCTGTAATAAGAGCCCTGTAAGCTCTTGTAGGATTGGCTACATAAGAGGGGTAGTAGAAGAAGAAGATATTGGATTTATATCCCGCCCTCCACTCCGAAGAGTCTCAGAGCGGCTCACAATCTCCTTTACCTTCCTCCCCCACAACAGACACCCTGTGAGGTGGGTGGGGCTGGAGAGGGCTCCCACAGCAGCTGCCCTTTCAAGGACAACCTCTGCCAGAGCTTAGGCTGACCCAAGGCCAAGCTAGCAGGTGCAAGTGGAGGAGTGTGGAATCAAACCTGGTTCTCCCAGATAAGAGTCCGCACACTTAACCACTACACCAAACTGGGTGTGGCCTAATATGCAAAGAAGCTACAAAAAAAAAGCCGTGGTCTAGCCAATAGACCAGACCAGTTCTCAGGATGTGTATAGCCATGCTAACTTTTGCATCATGCAAGCAGGGCCAGATTAAACCCTGTGGAGGCCCCTAGGCAGTCAAAATCTCAGGGGCCCCTTCCAAATTATCCCAAAATTGGAGTGGCTGCCCCACCACCTGTGGGCTCCGCTGCAGCCTGCAGGCACCTTCTCAAAAGCCCCTTTGACAAAGCTGCGGAGGAGAGGCAGAGAGAGGCAAACTTGGCGATGATACCAGCATTAGCCACACCAGGCAAGTTGAGCAAAGAGCGGCTCAGTTGCTGGTTGAATGTGCAGGTTGGAGGGGGGGGGGGCTGCAAGCAGGATGGGAAGCCAGTCTGGGGCCCCTGAAGTCATGGGGGCCCATAGGCCAGTGCCTACTTGGCCTAATTGTTAATCCAGTCCTACATGCAAGGGCCCCATAGCTGTGGCTTGTCTGGCACTGAGAACTGATGGGTCGCCATGTTGGTCTGAAGCAGCAGATCAAAATTAGAGCCCAGTGACACCTTTAAGATCAACAATCTTTTATTCAAGGTGTGAGCTTCTGTGTGTCAAGCACACTTTCTCAGACAATCCAGGGAGAGCTGGGAACCTGGGTACAAATCGCCACTTCTACCATGGCAACTGGCTGGATGAGCTCAGGCCAGTCCCATTCTCTCAGCATAACCTACCTCACAGGGTTGTTGTTGGGAGAGAATGAAGGAGGGGAGAACAGTGCTCTAAGTGACTGTAGGCCCCCAGAGAAAAGCAAGATTGTAAGCAAAGAAGTGAACATATATATGAGCATATGAAGCTGCCTTATACTGAATCAGATCCTCAGTCCATCAAACTCAGTATTGTCTACACGGACTGGCAGCGGCTCTCTAGGGTCTCAAACTGAGATTTTTCACATCTATTTGCCTGGACCCTTTTTAGATAAAGATGCCGGGGGTTGAACCTGGGATCTTCCACTTACCAAGCAGATGCTCTACCACTGAGCCACCATCCCTCCACTTTGATGCATACCAAGAACTCCCATGCCAAGAATGTAGTCAGGGTTCCCAAGGAGGAGAGGGTGACCAACACAGCAAGAGGCAACCCAGAGGATCTGAGCAGAGATGGGGTGTGTCACTTTCCTTTCTCCCACATGCATTTCCTAAAGGAACTCCTACATAGCCAGAAGCCTCCCACTCCTTAGGGGCTGGTAGTCTTTCCGCCTCTTTCAGCCAAGTGAATGGAGTCAGAAAGTCGAATGGGCTCCTGGAAGCAAAGAAACCGACTCCGTAGACCAGCTAAGGCCAGACCCTCTAGAGGCGGATGAGCAAAGAACTCCCAGATGAGCAAAGAACTGCATTTTCCAAAGAGGAATGCTACTAGCCCTAGTCCAAAGCAATGTTCCCCTCTACACTGCAAAGTCTTGTGAGCAAAAATTCTACTTTGTGAGCTACAGGCATTAAAGTTGTGAGCTACTGCATAAATTAATATGCTCTGGGGCCATTTTTCCTGCGCTAAGACAAAAATGTGTGAGCTGGAGGCTAAAAATCTGTGAGCTAGCTCACGCTAACTCAGCTTGGAGGGAACACTGGTCCAGAGCTACTAATGCAGCACCTTGCCCATATGCAGTAATATGTGTGTGTGTGTGGGGGGGTAGATTTGATACACTTGGGGAATAGTACTATTGGGGGGAGGGGAATAGACTCTTCTTCAAAAACAACCATACATTCTGGAGGAATGCATATCATTAGTATTAAATTTTAAAAGTGACCCCCCCCCCCAAATGGAGAGGGATTAAGTGTCCTGAGACCAGCTGCATCACAGAATTGGGGATAATGTGTCAACCAGTCACAATGTTTCCTTTGCAGGGCAACACAAGCACTCCTCTACTAAAACGACATGGAGCAAAGTGCGTGGCTTGTCGAGGTGATGCTCCAGGCACTACCCAAGGGGTGCCGGTGGCATTCCAGCCAACAAAACACCAATGGCAAACCTCAATTTATCTAGCTGGAACAGTGGTATCCCCACCCCCACCCCCGCAAACAACTCAATAACTCAACAACCCTTACAGAAGTGAGATTTCCCTGCCAAAGTGTTCCTTTCAGAAAGGCTGTCTGGATCATGGCAACAGCTGAATAAGATTTCCCAACAAAGGACACGGAAGAGCGCTCTTGCACTGACGCCGGGAAATGCTTATAAAGCAAAGAACATGAGCCTTGCTGGATCAATAAAAGATCCCTGTACTTTTTTCCAGCTGCAGCCAGTCACAATCTGTCCAGGACGTTTTTATTCTGACCTTTCTCCAAGAAGCCCAGACCAGTCGATGTGGCGCTCCCTCGCTCAGTTCATCCTCACAACAACCCTGTTGGGTAGGTTACGCAGAGAGAGTGTGACTGGCTACCCTGCAAGCTTCATGGCAGACTGAGGATTTCAGTTGGAGTTTCAAAGAGTCTACTCTGACACAGGGACTCAGGAATCCATAATGCATGACAACTGCGTGAACACATGAAGCTGCCTTCTACTGCATCAGACCATTGGTCCATCAGGGTCAGGTATTGTCCACTCACAGCAGCAGCTGCTCTCCAGAGTCTCAGGCAGAGATCTTTCCTATCACCTACTGCTTGATCCTTTCAGCTGGAGACACCGGGGGACTGAACCTGGTAGGGTTGCCAAGTTCCCACTGGCTGCTGGTGGGGGACTTTTTGTGCACATGCATGGCACAATGACATCACCCAGAAGTGACATAATTGTACTGGGCACATTGCCTGGGGACACTCTAACAATTTGTGGGAAAACTCTATGGTTTCGCGCAGGGACGCTCTAGCAATTTTGGAGGGGAATTCTATAGCACTCCATACATGCCGAAGCTTTTTGGGGGCAGGGATCCCCCAGACAGTCTCCTCCATGCTGTTGGGTTGGGGGCCCAGCCCCCAGTGTGAGCTTGGGAAGCCTAGAACCTGGAACCTTCTGCATGTCAAGCAGGTGCTCTCCCACTGAGCCATGGTCCCTCCCACTCTGCTTCCTGGTGTTCACCTACTTAATGAACCTTAGGGATAAATCCCAAAGGGCCTTGCATGAGACAAGGAAAAAAACCCAGGGAGTCTGGGGGCACTTGGAATCAATTGATTTAACAAACACTTGTGTCCCTTTGATTTTGCACTAGGCTTGTTCAGAGTGGAGAGCCCTTTTGCTCCTGGGCTTCTCTTCATTTTCGCACAAGCTTCCGCAGAGCTGAGAGTTGGCACACCACTTTTCTGCAGCAAGCAAGATCCTCTTACAAGTGGTTTCTACGTGCCTCGGAAGAGCAGCGCACCAACTCGCAGCTCCACAGCAGCTTGTGCGAAAACGGAGAGAAGTGCCAGGGACAAAAGGGCTCTTCACTTGGAACAAGCCCTAGCACAAACTCGGTAAGGCTGTCTTTGGTCTCTGGGCTTGGAAACCTCTCTGGGTGGCTCTGCATGAAGCAAACCTTCCTCTGACTTTGGAAACAAAAAACAAACCGCCTCTTTTCCTCAAAGCAAAGGGCCAGTCTTAGCTCTCCTTTGGCTCCTTGGTGGAGGAGATGCTTGCTTCCAAACATAAACAAACCTCACAAGAGGCATCCGTTTCCCACCTGCCCAGAATGAAGTTGCTTTGATCACAAGACATTTGGCTTAGAACCTCCCAATATTCTGTGGAACCCATTGACCTTTTCTGATGTGACTCAATGCCCTGCAAGCCGTTTTAAATTGCTGTGGCACTTGCTAAATTATATCAAAATTCCAAAAGAGCACACAGTCTCAGCAAAGTTGGGGGGGAGGAGGAGATCCTCACTCTAACTACTACATCACACTATCACTACTCCAACCTGGTTCCACACTTTCTCTTTTTGTTTGTTCTCAGCATCTGGCACTGGAGAGACAGCTAGCAATGCCTCTGACACTGGAGAGACAGCTAGCAATGAAATTGATTGAAATGTTTGCAAAATACCCCCAGCGTGTGTAGGTTTTCCATCATAATTCATGTCACAGATACTATCCAATAAGACCTTGTGACCTACTTTGGTCCTAGGCTGTGGCTGGAGGGTACCTGGCACAGAAATCCTTCTGAAACTAAGCAGGGCTGGATCTGGTCAATGTCCAGGTAGGAGACCTCCTGGGAATCCCATTTATGATGCCTTGCGTGGCATAATGCAGGAAAGGCAGGATATCGGTATAATAAAGGGAAAACACATAAATGAAGGCATCTCATGACAGCCGCATGCAATCCCAGAAGTATCTGATGGAAGAACTTCCAAAGAAAGTTTAGAAAACCAGTAAGGGGCCAAAAGTTAAAAACATCAATAGTTATAGAGAAAAGTACATACATTTATTTCAAAAATATACAAAAACCTTGTAGGGGCCCCAAATAAAGCCTCATAAAGTAATCAAAGTGGAAAGGAAAGGTCCCCTGAGCAAGTACCAGTTATTTTAAGCTGCACCTTGCCAAAAGCTGAGCACATCTCACAGAGGTCTAAGAGGAGCAGAACAGAGCAGAGCAGCTCTGATAGCTGAGACAGCTGGAGAAGTTGCTGAGAATTTCTGAGTTTTGAAAGACTTCATTCTGAGGTTTGTGGGGTGGCCTAAAATTCTGAGTTGTGATAGCTGGGGAACTGCTCTTTGTTTTGTCTTTGTTTGCTCTTTGTTTGGTTGAGTGGGCTAAAGGTGAAAGAGATTGAGAGTGACTGAGAGTGATTGCTGCTGATTGCTTAGGAGTGCCTCTGCTCCACCCTCTTTGCATTTTAAGCTGCGCCAAAGGGCGAGAGCTACAGGGCTCTTGGCCTGTGGCTCTTCACCTAGGGGCTCCCTAAGGACCAGGAACCCAAATCCCTGATTTCCTTGTTCTCCCAATAAGGTAAGTTGACCCTCCAGAAGAGGAGCCACTTAAACAAACAGCATTTAAAGAGGACTGTATATTTTAAAAAATATTATATATCATAAATATTATATATCACCGCCTTCCCAAGATTGCTCTGTATGGCGAACTTTCCACCGGCCATCGAAATAGAGGGGCACCAAAGAAGAGGTACAAGGACTCCTTGAAGAAATCCCTTGGCACCTGTCTCATCAACCATCACCAGTGGTCTGACCTAGCCTCAGATCGCAAAGCATGGAGGCACACCATCCACCAGGCTATCTCTTCCTTTGAGAACGCACGCATAGCTGGTCTTGAGGACAAAAGGAGATTGAGGAAGAATCGCACTGCTACAGCACCAACCCCAAATCAGACTTTTCCCTGCAGCCACTGTGGCCGGATCTGCCTGTCCCGCATTGGTCTTGTCAGCCACCAGCGAGCCTGCAGCAGACGTGGACTACTGCACCCTTCTTAAGTCAAGCCGAGAGAGAGAGATATATCATGAAGATAGAATGCCAGCAGGGGGTTGGGGGCTTTCCAGTGTTTTGCACTGAGTGTCACATGTATGACTATCTGCCCAAAGGACAGAAGTCTTGGGTGTGTGCTCGATGCAAGGAGCTCCTGGTCCTCAGGGAACGAGTTCGTACCCTTGAGGCCGAGGTGACTGCCCTGGAGAAGCACAGATGGTCAGTTAGGCACTTGGGGAAGACTCTCGGGGGCGTATTAGATGAGCCCCGCTCTGAACGTGGCAGCCCCGTTGCTGCCAGAGAGCGTGAGGGTCGAGAGGGAACAGGACACCTTGCTGAGGATAAGGGGAATGCGCCCTCAGAAGGGACCTCTTCTTCAGTTGGTGAGTGGGAATCCTTTCATGCCAAGGAACCATCCCTGGGCAGGGGGAGGGGGGGTGGTAGTTGCTGATTCGATCCTTAGGCAAGTAGATAGCTGGGTGGCAAAACCGCGTACTGACTGTATGGTGACTTGCCTGCCTGGTGCGAAGGTAGCGGACATTATGTGTGTAGTAGATAGGCTGATAGACAGTGCTGGGGAGGAGCTTGTGGTCATGGTGCATGTTGGCACCAACGATGTGGGGAAATGCAGTCGTGAGGTCCTGGAGGAAAAATTTAGGCTGCTAGGCGGGAGACAAGGCCAGGACCTCCAAGGTAGCCTTCTCAGAAGTGCTACCTGTTCCACGTGCAGGGCAGGAGAGACAGGCACAAATTAGAAGTCTCAATGTGTGGATGAGACGATGGTGTAAGGAGGAAGGGTTTAAGTTTGTTAGGCACTGGGATGCTTTCTGGAACAAGCGGGAGCTGTACAAAAGAGACTGTCTCCACTTGTCCCCCGGATGGAACCAGGCTACTGGCGCTTAAAATCAAAAAGGTGGCAGAGCAGTTTTTAAACTAAATCTTGGGGGAAAGCCGACAGGAGATGAAATGTCTCTGGTTCGGGAGGACTCGTCTCAAAGAGATGAAGGGTTGGTTGCTATTTTTCTACCGGGTAACTGATCAGAGTTGTCCACTGTGATGGTGACAAACAGTATGGACTGTCTGCCAGAGTCTCGAGGCGGCAGGAGGAAGGTGGCGGGCCTAGATGTTTGTATGCAAATGCTAGAAGTGTTCGAAGTAAAATTGGTGAATTGGAATGTTTAGTGTTGGGAGAAAACATAGATATTGTGGGAATTTCAGAAACTTGGTGGAATGAGGAGAATCAGTGGGACACGGTGATTCCTGGATATAAGTTATATCAGAAGGAGAGGGAGGGAAGGGTTGGAGGTGGGGTGGCTCTGTATGTCAGAGAGGATATACGGTCCAGTAAGACTGAGGTCAGATAATTAGATTCACTTTTAGAAATGCTTTGGGTTGAAATAGAGGGCCCAAAAGGAAATTTAACTATGGGAGTTTGTTATCGCCCACCAAATCAAATAAGAGAGGACAATTATAATATGATGGAAGGCTTAAAGATAGCGGCTAAACGTGAAAACTGTGTCGTAATAGGTGATTTTAACTACCCGCAGATTGATTGGGTCAATATGTGTTCTGGTCGAGAGAAAGAGATTGAGTTTCATGATGCTCTCAATGACTGTGCTATGGAGCTGATGGTCTCAGAACCTACCAGGGGTGGGGCGATCCTGGATTTGGTCCTAAGTAATGCCCAAGACTTGGTGAGAGATGTAAAAGTGATTGCACCGCTTGGGAGCAGTGACCATAATGTTATTGATTTCACCGTTTGTATAAATAGGGAGTTGCCCAAAAAGACCGCCACAACCATGTTTAACTTTAAAAGGGGTAAATTCACTGAGATGAGGAGGCATGTGAGGAGGAAACTGAAAGGAAAGGTAAATATGGTCAAAACCCTTGGGGAAACTTGGAAACTATTTAAAACTATAATCCTAGAAGCTCAGATAAAATACATACCACAAGTTAGGAAAGGCACAAACAGGCATAAGAAAAGGCCTGCATGGTTAACAAACAAAGTAACAAACAAAGCGGTGGAAAACCAGTCCAAGTGAGATTAGTAAAAGGGAACACAGGTTGTGGCAAATCAAATGCAAGACTGTAATCAGGCAGGCAAAAAGGGACTATAAGGAGCATATTGCAAAAAAACATAAAGACCAACAATAAAAATGTCTTCAAATATATTAGAAGTAGGAAACCAGCCAGGGAGGCAGTGGGGCCCTTGGATGACCATGGGGTCAAAGGATTACTGAAGGAGGATAGGGAAATGGCTGAGAAGCTGAATGAATTTTTTTGCCTCCGTCTTCACTGTGGAAGATGAGAACTTTTTGCATGCTCCAGAACCACTAATTTTGGAAGGGATGTTGAAAGACCTGAGTCAGATTGAGGTGACAAAAGAGGAGGCCCTACAACTGATAGACAAATTAAAAACTAACAAGTCACCGGGTCCGGATGGCATACGTCCAAGAGTTCTGAAAGAACTCAAAGTTGAACTTGTGGATCTTCTAACAAAAATCTGTAATCTTTCATTGAAATCTGCCTCCGTTCCTGAGGACTGGAAGGTAGCAAATGTCACCCCCATCTTTAAAAAGGGTTCCAGAGGAGATCCGGGAAATTACAGGCCAGTCAGTCTGACTTCAATACCGGGAAAGTTGGTAGAAAGCATTATCAAGGACAGAATGAGTAGGCACATTGATGGACACGGGTTATTGAGGAAGACTCAGCATGGGTTCTGCAAGGGAAGATCTTGCCTCACTAACCTGTTACATTTCTTTGAGGGGGTGAACAAACATGTGGACAAAGGAGACCCGATAGATGTTGTTTACCTTGACTTCCAGAAAGCTTTTGATAAAGTTCCTCATCAAAGGCTCCTTAGAAAGCTTGAGAGTCATGAAGTAAAAGTACAGGTCCTCTTGTGGATCAAAAACTGAATTGAAATGTTATTGGTTTTAAGCTTTTACTGTTTTATGAAATTGAAACGTACTGGTTTTTAAGCTTTTATCTGTTTAATTATTTAATTGCTTATACTTAAAATTGTTTAATTTTATGCTTGATAAACTGTTGGAAGCCGCCCTGAGCCACTCGTGGGAAGGGCGGGATATAAGTCCCGAATAAATAAATAAAATAAATAAAAACTGGCTGAGTAACAGGAAGCAGAGAGTGAGTATAAATGGGCAGTCTTCGCAGTGGAGGACGGTAAGCAGTGGGGTGCCGCAGGGCTCAGTACTGGGTCCCATGCTTTTTAACTTGTTCATAAATGATTTAGAGTTGGGAGTGAGCAGTGAAGTGGCCAAGTTTGCGGATGACACTAAATTGTTCAGGGTGGTGAGAACCAGAGAGGATTATGAGGAACTCCAAAGGGATCTGTTGAGGCTGGGTGAGTGGGCGTCAACGTGGCAAATGCGGTTCAATGTGGCCAAGTGCAAAGTAATGCACATTGGGGCCAAGAATCCCAGCTACAAATACAAGTTGATTGGGTGTGAACTGGCAGAGACTGACCAAGAGAGAGATCTTGGGGTCGTGGTAGATAACTCACTGAAAATGTCAAGACAGTGTGCGTTTGCAATAAAAAAGGCCAACGCCATGCTGGGAATTATTAGGAAGGGAATTGAAAACAAATCAGCCAGTATCATAATGCCCCTGTATAAATCGATGGTGCGGTCTCATTTGGAGTACTGTGTGCAGTTCTGGTCGCCGCACCTCAAAAAGGATATTATAGCATTGGAGAAAGTCCAGAAAAGGACAACTAGAATGATTAAAGGGCTGGAACACTTTCCCTATGAGGAAAGGTTGAAACGCTTGGGACTCTTTAGCTTGGAGAAACATCGATTGCGGGGTGACATGATAGAGGTTTACAAGATAATGCATGGGATGGAGAAAGTAGATACAATACAAGAACTCGTGGGCATTCGATAAAATTGCTGAGCAGACAGGTTAAAATGGATAAAAGGAAGTACTTCTTCACCCAAAGGGTGATTAACATGTGGAATTCCCTGCCACAGGAGGTGGTGGCAGCCACAAGCATAGCCACCTTCAAGAGGGGTTTAGATAAAAATATGGAGCAGAGGTCCATCAGTGGCTATTAGCCACAGTGTGTGCGTGTATATATATAAATTTTTTGCCACTGTGTGACACAGAGTGTTGGACTGGATGGGCCATTGGCCTGATCTAACATGGCTTCTCTTATGTTCTTATGTTTCTGACTCTGGGGTGATGTTACTTTCACAACGTTTTCACAGCAGACTTTTACGGGGTGGTTTGCCATTGCCTTCCCCAGTCATCTACACTTTCCCCCCAGCAAGCTGGGTACTCATTTTACCGACCTCGGAAGATGGAAGGCTGAGTCAACCTTGGGCCGGCTACCTGAATCCAGCTTCTGCTGGAATCGAACTCAGGTCATGAGCAGAGAGTTCAGTACTGCAGTAGGACCCAATACATTTTGGCCCACTAGAACCTTCTTCAGAAGTCAAATAATATAGATTACAACATATAACAAAGTTCCTGCTATACTTGTAAGGCAGTAAACAATCTGGAGTTTAATTAGTTAGGCATCTGATACATATGGATTTTACATCAGCCCTTATAAGTGGATTTTCCTTGTACTTTTTAGGACCTAAACTGGAAGGTATATATTGGCAATATTACTATCTCCAGTCTATGTAATTGCTACTGACACAAGGCCAGGTACTTTTGTGGGCCTCCCCACTTTTTTGTGTCATTCAGTTCCAGATTGGAATGTTCCATTTTAGGTTAAATAATAGTTGTTTACTACCTTACAAGTATAGCAGGGACTTCCTTCTGCGTAACAGCTTGCTTTGCAAGGCTTGCTCAATTGCACAGGAGCTACAAAGCAAAACCTCTATTTTCTCTATTGGCTGAGGCTCCTCCCTTGGAGAGGAAGGGGGGGAGGCAGAGCTTGTTTTTCTAGGCTCTCTCAATCACACAGCCAAATCTCTCTTCCTTCTATTGACTGAGGCTCCCCCCACCCCCACCCCCTTGGTCCCCAGGGAAGGAAGGAAAGAGCCAGAGCTTCCTTTGCCCAGTTCCCTGGATCCCACGGGAGAACCAACAAGTGCTAACGTATTAAGCATGTTTTAAATTTTTAAAAAATATATATTTAATTGTGTTTGTGTCTTTTATAAAGTTTATATCTCTGCTACCTAATCTTAAATAGGTACACACACATGGCTCAGTCTGACATGGCCCGGCCCAACAAGGTCTCATGTATGTCAGATCTGGCCCTCATAGCAAATGAGTTCAACAACCCTGCCTTATATGGCCTGGGACCAACATACCTATGGGACTGCCTTTCCCAATATGTGCCCTGAAGATTGTTAAGATCCGGCTCGCAACACCTACTGACTGTCCCTGGCCTGAAGTACGTCTGACTTGCCTCAACCAGGGCCAGGGCTTTTTCGGCCTTGGCTCCGACCTGATGAAATCACCTCCTCACATAGATCTGGGCCCTTACTGATTTGTTACCTTTCCGTAGGGTCTGTACAATGGAGCTATTCTGCTGGGCCTTTGGTTGAGACAACGGGCGTCCTATTCGGTCAGCTGGCCTTTTTTGCTGCGATACCATCTTTGCTGCTACACCATCAGTCATTGTATCTTTAGACCATCAGTACACTGAATTGTAGAATATGCCCAACTGAAACTGCCATCTATGCTCTATAATTTGCCTATAGTTTTACTGTATTGCTTCATATTGTTTTGATTTTAATTGTAAATTTTAACTGTTGCTTTATCTATGCTGTTATCCACCCTGAGCCTGCTCCCGGGAAAGGGCAGAATATTAATTAATTAATACCCACATATTGACTGAAACCAAAAACTTCTCAAAAACCTCCCAAAAGTGATCTAGATCAGGGTGCAATATTCTGTTATAGACAGCAGGCTGCATTTGGGAAACTCAGCTTAAGGAGGATTTGGCAGCTACATCAAAATCACAAAAAATGTCAGTGAAGCAATTCCCTTTTTATGTACATATTTAAATTTAAATTGTGGCCATTAGTTTGCACTGAACATCAGATCATCTAACCGGGGTTTAAAATTTCCCTCTCATTATCTGCACAGCATGAAGAGGAGTAGGAGGACGTGGGCAGTGTTTGCCCAACTGAACGCGATGTATAGAGTTCTTTTTCATGGTCTTTCTTTGCCTGACACGGCTTTGTTATTTGCATTTCAGCATAAAAGAGGTTTTTCTTCCAGAGCCATCCCTCACTGAGCCTTTGAAAGCAGCCCAGTGGACAGAGAGGTGCTTAATTATCGGCGAGCCTGCCTTCAAGGACTGCTCTCGAACACAGGGCAGTCTTGTTATTGTAACAGCATTAGGACCGACACTGTAAACAGAGCTTGTGTGATCCAGTCAGCCGCAGCATCTGCCTTTGGCTCAGGGATCCCACCAGTTGGACAGATCCCCAGAGCTGGTGTATTTCATGTTTTCAGCTAAGAAGTCAGGCTGGGGTAGAGGAATCTCCCATAAACCAGTGTATTTTTGCCACTGTCCCAAGTTTCTGTCCCAGTTTCCAAAACACACAGTTCTGTGCCATGTGATTCCCAAGTCCTGCATGCTACTCTCTGTCCACGATAGTAAAAGAGAGTCATGCCATCATTTCACTCAGGTTGTAAGTCCAAGAATAGCCATGAAGCCAGCTGACCACTCATAAGCCCAGAAGTCTTTTCACCCAAATGCTTCTCAAGATATTAATAGCAACAGTTTTGCAGCCACCTTCCATCTCACTCTGTCTCTCTCTCTGTCTCTCTCTCTCACTCACTCACACACACACATACACACAAAGAGCCCAAGAAAATCATTACCTTGAATGCAAACAGCAGAGACTGGGAGTTCCTATCATGGATCAGAACGAGAAGGATAAAAAGCCACCCCAACGGACTCGTCTGTCTGTGGAGAGTTCTTTCAATCCCGCTTCAGCGAGCGGCTCTAAGTTTGTGCTCTGAATAGAGGCTGTGTTATTTTAACCACAGGATTTCCAGTCTTGGGGGAGGAGAGATGGATTAGGTACGTTTGCAATCTAATGCTTCGCGTTCACCGCTGGAGAAGCCAACAGCTCCAAGTCAGGGGAAAGAAGGACCTGGGGTGAAGAGATACATTTCAAAAGACCACCACCACCCCCCCAGCCAATTATGCTTAAACCAACATGCTAAAGATTGGTGTAAAATTCCAGAGGAGTAAGATAACATGTGCTTGTGTTCTTTCCTAAATAAAAGGCATGTGTGGAATTTCATGCCAGGGACTGACACACGGAACGGCAGAGCCTATGTAGTTCCTGCAAGCCATCTTCGGTGAGGATGTCTTATCAAAGGTCGTGCCCAGCACCTTCCAAAGAGAATTCCAGTAGAAACAGCACCCACCTGGTATGTCCTCCTGTGGCTCTGATTCCACACTGTTCCGAAATGTGCCATCCATGCAACCAGTACTCCCTCTAAGCTGTGGAGTCTTGTGAGCAAAAATTCTACTTCCTGAGCTACTGGCATTACCTTGTGAGCTGCTGCATCAATTAGTTTGCCCTGGGGCCATTTTTCCTGAGCTAAGACAAAAATGTGTGAGCCAGAGGCCAAAAAACTGTGAGCTAGCTCACACTAACTCAGCTTAGAGGGAACACTGCGCGCAATATCTTTTATCGGTTATCTGGACTTTGGGAGATCTGCCCCTAATACATTTAGTATGGCAGAGTTTTTAGTGGCGTACGTTATTTCCCCTTACGATGGTAGTTTCAGATGGTAGATGTGTTGGTTTGTAGAAGAACGGTAGATTCAAGTCCAGGAGCACCTTAAAGACCAAGAAGGGATCTTTGATCACCGATCAAGCCTACAAAGTAGAGGTAGTCCCCTGTGCAAGTACCAGTCATTTCCAACTCTGGGGTGACATCACATCACAACGTTTTCACGGCAGACTTTTTATGGGGTGGTTTGCCATTGCCTTCCCCAGTCATCTACCTTTCCCCCCCCCCAGCAAGCTGGGTACTCATTTTACCGACCTTGGAAGGATGGAAGGCTGAGTCAACCTTGAGCCGATTACCTGAACCCAGCTTCCGCTAGGATCAAACTCAGGTTGTGAGCAGTACTGCTAATCTAATGCTTCACGTTCACCATTGGAGAAGCCAACAGCTCCAAGTCAGGGGAAAGAAAGACCTGGGGTGGAGAGATACATTTCAAAAAACCACCACCACCACCCCAGCCAATTATGCTTAAACCAACATGCTAAAGATCGGTGTAAAATTCCAGAGGAGTAAGATAACAAGCAAGCTTTCATGGCAAAGGTAAAGGTAGTCCCCTTAGTACAAAAATTGAAAAATCCCAATGCCTATATTATCATACTACAGACTACAAAACATATATGGCAGATTAAAAAAACCGCTAGCAAAGCGATATAGAGCTTAGTCCACCAACACACACAGTTAAAAATCACATGTCCCAAGTAGAGATGGAGATGAACTGCATTTTTGTGGTCCAATTCACAGCTGAACCACAAACTGAACCATGAACCCATATGAACAGAGAGGTTGGTTCACAGACTAACCCAGTTTGTATCGGTTCATGAACCATTTCAAGTTTAAGCTGCAGTACTGCAGCTTTACCACTCTGCGCCACAGGGCTCCTACAATATGAGGGTATAGAAGTAAGCAACTCACTAGAACATTCTGCTTGAGTCACATTTGGAAAATTAGCTGCATAATGTGAAATTGTAGCTTATACATGTGTAGAATGTTCAGATTATGTGTCCACTGCATGCAAGGTCCCATCTAAGGAAAAAGGGAAACAGAAAACATCTGGCCAAGTCAGGAGCATGCTAGCCATACTGGGCCCTGGAGCTCATTCAAACGACAAAGGCCCAAAGGCTCATATAAACTGGAGCTCCCAAGAGTATCCCCCCCTAGTCTTTTTTATTTATTATACCCTCCTATTCTCCCCAATGGTGATCCAAAGCAGCTTATCATATTATTCTCCCCTCCTCCACCCTATCCTCACAACAACAATCCTCTGAGGTAGGTTTGGCTCAGAGGATATGATTGGCCCAAAGTCACCCAGCAAGCTTCCATGGCAAAGGTAAAGGTAGTCCCCTTAGCAAGCACCAGTCATTTCCAACTCTGGGGTGACACTGCTTTCACAACGTTTTCGCAGCAGACTTTTTTGGGGGTGGTTTGCCATTGCCTTCCCCAGTCATCTACACTTTCCCACCAGCAAGCTGGGTACTCATTTTACCGACCTCGGAAGGATGGAAGGCTGAGTTAACCTGAGCCAGCTACCTGAAACCAGCTTCAGGTCGTGATCGAACTTAGGTTGTGAGCAGAGAGTTCAGACTGCAGTACTGCAGCTTTACCACTCTGCGCCATGGGGCTATATCCATGGCAAAACAGGGACTCAAACCCAGTTCTCTCAGGTCCTACACCTGTAACCAAGACATGCAAAGACAATAAAGATAAATGATGATAACATAGTGGGAAAGTGAAAATTCATTGATGGAATACTAAAAATCCCTACATTTTTCAATGTAGCTTTGTCAGGAGATCTGAAACAGGATATAAAAGGAACATAAATAAAATCATACGAAAACAATCAAAAGACAAGCTATGAAAAACACAATAAAAAAAACTGGAATGAAAGAGCATGAGTGAAAATGTTACAAAAGTTGAAAAATCCCAATGCCTATATTATCATACTACAGACTACAAAACATATATGGCAGATTAAAAAAAACCCTAACAAAGCAATATAGAGCTTAGTCCACCAA
The DNA here is from genome assembly GCF_032191835.1 of Heteronotia binoei. NCBI lineage: Eukaryota > Metazoa > Chordata > Lepidosauria > Squamata > Gekkonidae > Heteronotia > Heteronotia binoei. The sequence continues at coordinate 30,443,284 of NC_083232.1, forward strand.
CACACACAGTTAAAAATCACATGTCCCAAGTAGAGATGGGGATGAACTGCATTTTTGTGGTCCAATTCACAGCTGAACCACAAATTGAACCATGAACCCATATGAACAGAGAGGTTGGTTCACAGACTAACCCGGTTTGTATCGGTTCACGAGCCATTTCAAGTTTAAACCCCTGCTTTTTGCTCTCTGTGGTTTTTTATGAGCCATTAAAACCAAAGAGTTGAGTGGTGGGAACCCATTTAAACCCCTGCTTTCTGCTCCCCTTGAAAAGCCACAGTGAACAGAAAGCAGGGGGCCATTTAAACCAAACAGCCAAGCTGTGGAGAGCTCTTCACAAACTGCCATGGAGCCAATCATACCAAATCTGATCCACAAGAAAAAGTGGGGGGTCAGACACTAGAACAAAACAAAAGCCAACCGAGGGATCCAAGGTCAATGCCATTTGCCCTCCCAGTTGTGTGAGCAGGCTCTTAAGAAGTCCCATTTCCATGTCAAAATGTAGACAACATCCCTGCCGTACAAGAAGGAGGAAGCCGCTAACATGTCTGAACACAAAGCATGTATGCTAGAAATAATTACAGCTACAATTAAAGGCAAGGATGAAATAGTGCCAGCAAAACTGGCTTGGAACTTTTGTGTTTAGATACCTGATGCCATTCTATTTCATGGAGGTACAGTTTCAGTCTTCCTCATACACCTCGGAGGCAATGGTTAGAAGCCACTGCTAAAAGTCCTCTCTCTGTCTTTTCGAGATGAATGCCACTTTTCGAAAATAAAAGTACCTCTGGCCTGAATTTGAGATGGGAAGAAAATTAAAATTGGAGTAAACGCCAAGAATAAACTTTAACCTGTTCTTTGAGAAGAAACCACTAGGGCTTAGCTTCATTTAGAGTAAAACCAAGGTCTATAAATAAGCACCATATGAAAGCCACTCAACGAGAGACATATTTTTACCCACCCCTGAAGGACAGGCATCTCTTTAGTAAAAAGCGCGGCACCATGGCAGTAATGCTCTATCACCAAGGTAAGAAGCAATGGATAGCAAATACAGTTGAAACTGCAAGGGGGATTTTAGGGTGGCTACATGGGTTGTAATTAGCAGCTCCGGAACTGGGCCAGCACGTCAAGGCTAATACCCTTACGCTTGTGAAAATGACATGGTAGAGAAGAGCCAGACACCACTAGCAATACATTCAGAATTCTTTGGGACTCCGAGCAGCATACTCCAAATAAAGGCAGGGCACAGAGAGAATTAATGATCCACTGTAACCCTCTTCTAAATCTCAGCTCAAAGCCTCCAGTGCCCTTTTGTGCCACCTAGTCAGCAGAATTGTTGAAGGGTCACTTTGTGGTCCAAGCAGCACATCCATTTTATAGAATCATAGAGTTGGAAGGGGCCATATAAGTCATCTAGTCCAACCCTCTGTTCAATGCAGGATCAGCTTAAATCAGGGATGGCAAAACTGTGGCTTGGGAGCCACATGTGGCTCTTTCACACAAATTGCGTGGCTCTCAAAGCCCCCACTACCCCATCAGTCAAGGCATTTCCCTCCTTAAATCGCTTCTATATGCTGTTGTCTGTGTTTGTGATGCTGTATTGCCTTTGTTTTATACTGTTATTTTATTTTATTTATTTTATTTATATCCCGCCCTCCTCGCCGAAGCAGGCTCAGAGGAGATGCATGGGTTGTAATTGCATGATTACATGTTATGTTTGTATGATGTTTTATTTTTTTAATCCGTAATAGGTGTCTAAATTTCTGTTGTAAGCCGCCCTGAGCCCGCTTGCAGGAAAGGGAAGGATATAAATCTAAAATTTAACTTAAATTAAATTAAACTCTCCAAGCCAAGCCAGCCAGCAGCTTGGAGAATGTATTTAAGGTTGCTTTCTTTCCACCTCTCCTTCCCCCCTCCTCATCTATTTTCCTTCCTTCCTTCCATCCTTCCTTCAAACATCTGATGTTTACTCTGTGTGGCTCTTATGTTAAGCAAGGTTGGCCACGCCTAGCCTAAACCGTCCATAACAAGTGTTCAATCAGCCACAACTTGAAGACTGGCACTGAGGGGGAGCTCACCACCTCCTTAGGCAACACGGCAACCCCACTCCATAACCAAGCAAGGAGAAGACAGAAAGCATTGTACTGTCCAGGAAGGGGTGATGATGGCACTTCCAGTTTTTACCAGAAGTGGCATAAGCATGCCAGTGCAACACCAGCACAGCAGGCCCTGCTCCCAGCTAGCTAACAGCCCTGGCTTTCAAGGTAATAATCAGCATTTGGAACTGGGCCCAGAAGCAAAAGGTAACCACAGCAATGTAGTCAGTCCAGTTGAAGCAAGAGGAAGCAAGCAGGGAGCTCCTTCAGACACCTCTTCCACGGACTTTCTGTCGTTTCCTTGCCTAGCAACAGAGTGGCTGAAACCAAATATATAGGATTTCTCAGCTTTAGACATGGAAGTCACACCTCTGGCCCAGCAAGATTAATCAGCAGAGCAGAACTGTGTAAATTAGAACTGTCTCTCAACTCCGCTTCTAAGAGATCACTGCCACCTAAAATGTTAACCAGCTCAGAGTTTGTCAAATGACTTCTACTCCTACTCCAGAGTAGGAGCTCACCCACTCAGCAGGCCCCTGATTTTCTCTTCACCAGGGCTTGAAAAATATTTGAAGAAAATAATCTTTTCTCTACCAAAAGCTGAAACACATGAAAAAAAATCTACTGCCAGATATCATACAGACTTACTATATGAGGTAAAATGAGCTAGGCTTCTCAAGGGTTTTGTTTGGGTTTTTTTTCACAGCTGCCCTCAGCGTCAGGAAAGGGCAGAAAGGGGAATCATAGAATTGGCATCCTCAAGGTGGGGCCTAGAGATCTCCTGGAATTAGTAGTGATCTCCAGACAACAGAAATCAGTTCCTCTGAAAACCAGGACTGCTTTTAGGGTTGCCAAGTCCAATTCAAGAAATATCTGGGGACTTTCGGGGTGGAGCCAGGAGACTTTGGGGGTGGAGCCAGGAGACATTGGGGGTGGAACAAGGGTGTGACAAGCATAATTGAACTCCAAGGGAGTTCTGGCCATCACATTTAAAGGGACAGCACACATTTTTAAATGTCTTCCTTCCATAGGAAATAATGAAGGATAGGGGCACCTTCTTTTGGGGCTCGTAGAATGGGATCCCCTGGTGCAATCATTTTGAAACTTGGCGGATACTTTGAGGAGAGTCACTAAATACTATACTGAAAATTTGGTGCCTCTACCTCAAAAAACAGCTCCCCCAGAGCCCCCGAAACCTCCAGATCAATTCCCCATTATACCCTATGAGAATCCATCTCCACATAGAGAATAAAGTGCTCAGCAGACGTCCCCCCCCCCCTCCTCTCCCCCATTTCTGGCAACTCTGAAGGGGGATTGGCCTCTCTACTCACAAGTTGGTGCCAACTTCTTCAAAGTAACACAGACACACCATCCCAAGAGGAAGCCTTTCAATCGAGACTGAAGCCTCCGGAGGTAGAAACGCACATGGTCGTCTGGGGGCGGGGCTTCCCCCTCCCCCCCGCTGGCCAGCTGCCTGGGGGTGGGAAACAGCCTGGGAAAGCGGAAGAACCCCCGCTGGGACCTGGGGATTGGCAAGCCTAACTGCTTTGGTGGCATTATACCATCTCCAGGTATTTCCAGATTCAAACCTGGCAACCCTATCCCTCCCCTCCCCAAACCCCATTCTCCTCAGCCTCCACTCACAAATCTCCAGGAATTTCCCAAACTGCAGTTGACCATTGTGCTAAAAGTTTCCAGAATGTGCACAGAGTACAGATTTTTCTAGCGTGGTAACCGTAGAAAAACAGCATCTTTAACAAGATGGCATCAAGGTTGCCAGCCTCCAGGTAGGGCCTGGAAATCTCCCAGAGTTACAGCTGATCTCCAGATGACAGAGATGCATTCCTCTGGAGAAAATGGCTGCTTGGGAGGGTGGACTTTATGGGCATTGCACCCTGCTGAGGTCCCTGTCTCTCCCCTCTCAAAATCTACCCTCCACAGCTCTGCACCCCCGAATCTCCAGGAATTTCCCACCCAGAGTTGGCAACCCTGCTAGGCCTCACTTTTGAGCAGACTGTTTGTATATATTAAATTCAATGTGCTTAAAACCTTCCCACATTCTGGTGGGAACTCTACCAAGCAGTTTGGGCCTATGCATGTTAGATTTTACATATGTACATTTCAATGAAACTTTATGTCCACACGGGGATAGGTCAGTATTGACTCTTTCATCATGGCATATAAGGAGAAGAGAGAAGGCAAGGCCCTAGGGTTGCCAACTCCAGGCTGGGAAATACCTGGAGATTTTGGGGATGGAGCCTGAAGAGGGCACAGTTTGGGAAGAGAAGGGACTTCAGTGCGATAGTGCCAGACCATCCCCCTACCAAAGCAACCATGTCTGTTGTTATGTATTGTACTTAACTATCGTTCAGCTTGCAAGTGCTTTGAGTGCTTCATTACCCTTCAGGATCCTGATTAGCCATTCATTTGAACCGGCCAATCGGGACACAAGGCATGTAACACCAAACATGCAAATGGAGGATCCTGGAGAGACCAATAGGGCGGATTGCTGCCAACTGAAGGGGGTGTGTCGTACTGAACCCAATTGTATATTGTCTGCTTCTGCCTGTTTCGATTCGCTTTGGTTCTGCTGATAGTTATGTTTGTTACCCATGGCTGAATTCACTATTTTTCATCTGCCATCTAGAGATCGGTCGTAAAATAAAATGTACCCCTGGCCTAAATTTGAGACAGGAAGTTGGCAACCATGAATGTTGGAGGTGCAGTGGGAAAATGAAGATTTACTGTATGGATACTAAAAAAAAAAGTATTTATTTTGCACCCAGCTTCACTAGGGGATATTGTTACTTTTTTTTTTTAATCTGCAGCACTTTTTCTACAGCTGTTGAATTCACAGAGTTCCTGTTCGTGCCAGGAGAAGGTAAAGGAAAGACTCATCCAAAGAGGGCCTTTGTTTTAACAAAGCCATTCCTTAAATTTCTAAAATGGCATGTGCTGTAGCTTAAATCTAAAGATCTCTGAACTTATTGGGACCCTTCCCCTTTAATCCCAGGAGTGCAGCATGAAATTCAGTGGGATTACTTGGGTAGTGTTGAGTGAAAAGCCCTTTGCACATGACCGAAGGCAACTTTTTTTAGGGGTATGTCTCAGGTTCTGCAACTCAACCTGGACACTGAAAACAGGTACTGGGGTTAGCACTTCCTCACCAAGCCAGCAATTGCAAATCATTAAACCTTCTTTCCGCAGCAATGAAGGAAGTTATTATAACCACAGGAATAGACTAACATGAAGCGTTTCTGTCAGACTGATGACAGAACACCCGAGTTAAAGACTTGTTCAGGACATATCTGTTTTCCCCGCTCCTCATGACTCAGATGGGAGGAAGCATTCTTGAAAAACATCCACTATCTGGAGCCATAAGGTTCCAGATAATGTAAAATAACTACAGCTGGAAATAATAATAGCACTAGGAATCTCAAAGAAAAGCTGTATAAAACTAAAGCAAAAATTTTTTGAACTTGGTGACATCCTAAACAGAACTGAGGCCAATTCCAAGAATCATGCTGCTTGCATCATTATTGCAGTTATCGCGTGAGGGCCAGTTTATTTGAAGCAAGCAGTTCACTGCCTTGCAGATCTCCTGGCATTTGACTAGGCAGTATTGTCAAACAAATAGGTCCCCTGTGCAGTGTTCCCTCTAAGCTACAGAGTCTCAGTCTTGTGAACAAAAATTCTACTTTGTGAGCTACTGGCATTAAAGTTGTGAGCTACTGTATAAATTAGTGTGCTCTGGGGTCATCCTTCCTGAGCTAAGACAAAAATGTGTGAGCAGAAGGCTAAAAATCTGTGAGCTAGCTCATGCTAACTCAGTTGAAAGGGAACATTGCCCCTGTGTAATGTCCCCCTTTGGCTGTAGGTTCCCAGACTGGAGTACTCACTCAGACACCCGTTCTCAGGTCCATTCAGCAGAGACAAGCTGGCTGAGAACATCAGGCATTTATTTTTATTTGATAAAAGACAACTCTAACAACAACTTCAGTTAAAATGCAAAAACTGGAAATGGAAACTAGAGCTCCATCCAATAGGACCAAACCAAGTCACACAGATATTAAAGGAGGAGCAGACTCCTCTAATTTACAGATTACATATGTACATATTAGGGTTGCCACATCCAATTCAAGAAATATCTGGGGTCTTTGGTGGAGACAGGAGACACTGGGGTGGAACCAGGAGCAAGGTTATGACAAGCATAATTGAACTCTAAAGGGAGTTCTGACCATCACATTTAAAGGTACTGCACACATTTAAAGGGACCGCACATTAGAAATAATGAAGCATATGGGCACCTTCTTTTTGGGCTCATAGAATTGGACCCCCTGGTCCAATCCTTTTGAAACTTGGAGGATATTTTGGGGAGAGGTACTGGATGCTATGCTGCACATTTGGTGCCTCTACCTCAAAAGGCACCCCCCCCCAGAGACCTGTGGATCAGTTCTCCAATATATCCTATGGGAATCAGCCTCTGTAGGGAATAACAGAGTGCCCAGCAGACATTTCCCTCCCCCTCCCCTGCTTTCTGATGATCCTGAAGTGGGAAGAGGGCCTCCAAACCAGGGGATCCCCTGTCGCACCTAATACATGTATGCAATACATATACCTGGATGATAAAATTGCCCCCTTAACATCACATAAATAAGATATTAAGTAGATGTGGGATGTAGCTCAAATGTCTTGAGGAAAAAACTAAGAGAGTTGTATTTTTCTCAGCACATGGAAGTTCATCTGACAAAGTCTGAGAACTCTTCCTGTATCTGAATATTATCTGAAGGAACATTAAACATGGTGGGAAAAGTGTTACGTTCCACGGATCAAAATCTTCTGGTGGTCTCTGGCCTGAAAGATATCTGCTTAGCCTCAACCACAGCCAGAGCCTTCTTGACTTTGGCACCAGCCTGGTGAAACACTCTCCCAAATGAGATCCAAGCCCTGTGGGATGGGACCTAATGCAGTTTATTTATTTATTTATTTATTTTATATTAAGATTTATACCCCGCCCTTCTCACCTAAGTGTCTCAGGGCGGCTTACAACATAATAATTCAAACAACTTCAGTTTAAAACATTTAAAAATACAATTAAACCATAAATTAATAAAAACAAGATAGAATAAAACCGGCGGCCTATAGATACATTTTGTTCCATCCAAGATATTTTTCATTGTCAGTTAATGTCATAGGCCTGCCGGAAGAGGACTGTCTTACAGGCCCTGCGGAATTGCCCTAGATCCCGCAGGGCCCGCACCTCTTCCGGCAGCTGGTTCCACAGAGCATGTAAAATGGAGATGTTCCACCAGCCCTATAGCTGAGGCGGTGGAAGTTCCATCTGTGTTGGCCTCCCCCTGTATTGTTGCCTCGTTGTTTGTCCACCTGCCACAGTTCCATCTTAACATCCACGGGCACACCTTAAGTACAATCTTTTTTGAGAGAGGAGTGTGTTACGTGCTGCCATTAGACGGATTGGATTTAAATTGCTGTTATACATGATGTTGTAAATGGAGTTTTAATAATTAACTTATTTATTGTTTTAATATTGTTGTCTGTACCTGTTGTTACCCGCCCTGAGCCCTGCTGCGCAGGAGAGTGCAGACTATAAGACAGTGATAATAAATAATAAACAAACATCTGGTGTACAAAGAAGAAGAAATACCCAAGCAGGCAGCCGTGTTGGTCTGAAGTAGTAGAACAAAATAGGAGTCGATTGCACCGTTAAGACCAACTTAGTTTTATTCAGAACGTAAGCTGCAGGGGTCAGCAAGAAGGCAATTAGATATGATAGTAAGGTCTGCACCTTCTCTCCTTTAAATGTCATTCCTTGTCTGTTTCCAGATAGGGCAATTTCCCCTTTCATCTTGAAAGTGCCACACTCAGTCTTACCCTCTCTCAGCTAGATATGTAATTAGGAACTTATCTCTGTCTCTCCTCTTTCCTATCAAGTAGGTTAATTCCTAAATAAACCATTATCTAGTCTTTAAACAGGTTGTGCACTGTTGCTGTGTTAATTACTCTGCCAACAAAACCTAAGGAAGATAACCCACAGCTTGCTTTTTGATACTGGCTTCTTATCCAAACACCTCTATGGTGGAGGATGCCATGATCAGCTGAGAGGGAGGAGCAAGTCATGGGTTTGCCATTTCTGTTGCCATGCCAGTTCTCACCGGTTGTAGCTGCTCATGACGGTTGATGCTGTAGCCAGATCTATGACTGGGATCTAGCATGTGCATAGTTTTAAGCTTTTTGATTGTCATACTGCTTTTATGTGTTTGCAGCTTCTGGTTGTTTTGTGAGCGGCACTGAGCCTAAGGAGATAAGGTGGAACATATGTATTTTGAATTGAATTAATAATGAATTAGACAAGGCATGGGGCCAAATTGCCTGCAACATGAGAGATCTGTGATTGGTTTCAGGAGAAGTGAATGGAGGGTATCAAAATCCATTCTAAGTAGCAGTGCTGGGGAAAGGTGGAGGGGAGGTTGCCCCAACCCCCAGGTGGTAGCTGGAGATCTCCTGAGATCAAAACTGATCTCCAGGTGACAGAGATTAGTTCAACTAGAGGAAAATGGCTGCTTTGGAAGGTGGACTCCATGGCATCCTATCCTACCCCATCGAAATCCCCTCCCTTCCAATTCCTGCCCTCCTCAGGCTCCACCTCCAAAATTCCCAGGTATTTCCCAACCCAGAGTTGACAACCCAAGGTATGTGTGTATTTAATCCCCATCTACAGCAAATTGACCTATCTCTTCTTCTTCCCAAGCCATTATTAGCACCACGGGGGGAAATATGGTTGCTACATGGTTGTTGCACAGTCCATAGGAGTCACTGGTGCCCAGGAAACTGTGTGAATGCATCAGGATTTGTGGGTCATGACCTACATCTCTGAACTTGTGGTGTGACATTGATGACAACTGGCTCATTATGAAGATCGCAGACTGGGATATTCGGTTTCTAAACCACTCTTGCCTCTACAACACACGTCTCTTTCCCTGTGATATAATCTAGCCTCCAGTGTTTAACTAGAAAAAAACGGAGTAGGAATGAATAGCATTACAAAAAAAATTTCTGCCTTCTGTGCCAACCCACATTTTCAGAGAAAACACTGGAGGTGTTTTGCTTAATTAAGAGCAGAGAGTTCAGGTATGTATAGAGATAAGTACACAAATATCTCCCCTTCCACAGAAGAAAAATATTTGTATTTTATGAGACTTTTACACAGGAATTTCAGATGTATGTGTTACTTTTTTATGCATTGCTAGGTAGGATAAATCAGAAACTGAGGTAAACTGCCCCTTTTCTGTGCATACCTGCTTTAAAGATGCTTTATCTATGAATAGAAAAATCTCTAATTTCTCCTGGCTTTGTCTGCCTTTTCAGCTATTACCACATAAACAAGGAAAGGGTAATATTTATGAGTTTTATTCCTACATATTGTTGAAAGGATTTATATTTTTAAACTTTTTGAGGTTTATGATTTTGGGAAACACATATGTAGACTATCAGTTACAAATGTAAATTATATAAGGAAAAACTGTTTTATTGGGCAGTGAAACTGGAAAGCCAGCTAACCACATGCATGCTTTAAAAATCCCCCATTTAACAAGGAGCAAATGAAAGTATTCACCCTCCCAAAGATAAAAAATCACAGAGTAAATAAAGTTCTAAAGATCTAATCGTTATGTTCATTCCTGTGGTGGAAGGGTCACTGTAAAGAAACTTACAGGGTTGCCAACTCTGGCATGGAAAATTCCTGGAGATTTGTGGGTGAATTGTCAGCATGGTATAAAGCTATGGTGTCCACCCTCCAAAGCAGCCATTTTCTCCAGGGGAACAGAAGTCTGTCTGGAGCTCAATTGTAATTCTGGGAGATCTCCAGGCCCCATCCAGAACATAAGAACATAAGAAAAGCCATGTTGGATCAGTCCAATGGCCTATCCAGTCCAACACTCTGTGTCACACAGTGGGCAAAAAACCCAACCCTAAGTAAAATGTAGTTGTTTAAAACAACTCCATGTAGTGCCATCTCACATTATCGGGCCTTGAAAGATATTGTACCATTGTGTGTTGGGGAGGGCTTCTATTCTCTGTGAAAAACTGTTGTCTGTCTTCAGCCTAGGGTTGCCGGGTCCTCCCTGAGCTACCAGCAGGGGATGGGGAAGTAGGGTTGCCGGCTCCAGGTTGGGAAGCTCCTGGAAGTTTGGGGGTGGAGCCTGAGGAGGACAGGGACCTCAGTAGGATGCAATGCCACAGAGTCCCGCCTCCAAAGCCTCCATTTTCTCCAGGGAAACTGATCTCTGCAGTCTGAATATGAGCTATAACATGGTGGGATCCCTCTGTAACCACTTTAAGACTAACATTTCTCTTACACTCCATAAAGCCTGTCTTCCAAAGCTGCCATTTTCTCAAGGGGGAACAGATCTCTGTAGTCAGGAGATCAGTTGTAATTCTAGAACTTTATCCTCCACCCCTTGATGTTGTAGGGTTGCCAAGTCCTACCTTGGCTGGGGTGGGGGAGTCCTGACGCACGGGCAAAACACGTATGGCTCAATGACATCACTCAGAAGTGATGTCATGGCACCAGGCATGCCATGCAAGGAACATTGTAGCATTCGGGGTAAAGACTCTATGGTACCCAAGTTTTAACTCAAATGATATAGCATCCCCTACGTGGTGTGCCCAGTATGATGACATCCCTGATGTCATTGCGCCAGGCACGTCACATGATGACAGAGCTCTTTGGGGGCAGGTATCCACGCCAGCAGCCCACTCAGTGCCAGTGAGTTGGGGGCCTCCAAACTGGGGGAAACCCTGCCTCCAGTGAGACCTTGGCAGCCCTATCATATTATTGTTGTTGTTCAGTTGCACAGTCGAGTCTGACTCTTTGTGACCCCATGGACAAAGTCACGCCAGGCCCTCCTGTCTTCCATCATCCTCCGAAGTCTGCTCAAATTCGTGTTTGTTACATCAGTAACACTGTCCAGCCATCTCATCTTTTGCCGTCCCCTTCTTTTTTTGCCCTCTGTCTTTCCCAGCATCAGGATCTTCTCCAGGGAGTGCTCCCTTCTCATATGGTGGCCAAAGTATTTGAGCTTCAACTTCAGCATCTGATCTTCCAGGGAACAGTGTAGGTTGATTTCCCTTAGGACTGACTGATTTGATCTTCTTGCAGTCTAAGGGACTCTCAAGATTATTCTCCAGCACCACATATTATTATTATTATCATCATCATATTATTAGCCCTACCTATAATTTGTGAAAGAGTCTTTAGTCTCTTTTTCTCTTCTATAATTTGAAATAATGACAGCTGAAAGCCAATGTGGTTCAAAATTGTTGTGTTACCACCAGGGCCCTGACCTGGATTGCCCCCAGAAACCTGATCTTGTCAGATTTCAGAAGCTAAGCAGGGGTCAGCCCTAGTTAATACTAGGATGGGAGACCACCAAAGAAGAGAGATATTGCTCCACAGAGGCAGGCAATGCAAATCACCTCTGAACATTTCTTGCCTTGATAACTGTATGGGTTGCCGTAAGCCAGCTGCGACTTGACTGCACTTTTCACCACAACAATGCCAAGTAGGTTCAAATGCCTATTCCATCATGCTCACTAGGTGACCCTGGGCCAATCACTCTTGGCCTAACCTACCTCACAGGATGGTTGAGAGAATAAAATGGAAGAGGGGAGCTCTAGGTACACTACTTTGAGCACCTCTCTTCTGCTTCAGGCAGGTGCCAGCATACACAGAATTAACTCAGGCAGATAACAGGAGCTGGTTATCAGAGGCAGGATGTCAGAGTTTAATTAACAGAGTCCATAATTTCTGCAAGCTTTGTCTAAGCAGACCAAAGTCAGTTGTCCAAAAAGCAAGACCAAAAAGCAGTAGGAGGTCAGTGTCTAAGGGGACATGTTGAAGCCATGCTGAAGGACCTCTCCCCCAGACTTGTATATGCTTCGAACATTACGGCATGCCCAGAGCAGCAGTCTCACATCTCAGAAAAGGGCAACTAGAATGATTAAAGGGTTGGAACACTTTCTCTATGAAGAAAGATTAAAGCACTTGGGGCTCTTTAGCTTGGAGAAATGGGGACTGAGGGGTGAATTAAAAGAGGTTTACAAGATTATGCATGGGAAAGAGAAGGTAGAGAAAGAAGTACTTTTCTCTCTTTTGCACAATACAAGAACTCATGGGCACTCAATGAAATTGCTGAGCAGTCCAGTTAGAATGGATAAAGGGAAATGCTTCTTCATCCTAAGGGTGACTAACACATGGAATTCACTGCCACAGGAGGTGGTGGCAGCTACGAGCATGGACAGCTTCAAGAGGGGATTGGATCAACATATGGAGCAGGGGTCCATCAGTGGCTCTTAGCCACAAGATATAGATGGAACTCTCTGTCTGGAGCAAGTGATGCTCTGTATTCTTGTTGCTGGGAGGGGACAACAGTGGGAGGGCTTCTAGTGTCCTAGCCCCACTGGTGGACCTCCTGATGGCACCTGGGTTTTTTTGGCCACTATGTGACAGAGTGTCAGGCAGAATGGGCCATTGGCCTGATCCAACATGGCATCTCTTATGTTCTTCTGCTGATGTTTCTCCTTCCTCTGCAACTGATTGCCAGTGTTGAGTTCTGAGACATGCTGACCTGCGTTGGGACTCTAAATCCCCTCTACACCTGTGCTGACTTTGCTCTTGCGGATTGGGGGATCCTGGAGGAGACAGGGCAGCTGACTGGCCCTTAATTGTCAGTTCCGGACAATGAAAGACATACCTCATAGCCTCCTAACTGTGATTCCTCATCTGATTGCTCAGCTGCAGCTGGCTGCTGGCTGGTAGGCCCGGAGTCCAGCTGTTCTTCATTGGAGGAGTCAGAGCTGTCTCCAGGGCCTGGCTGTTCCACAACATCCCTGGAAGAAAGGGTGAGATAAAAATGCATGACAGAATAATCTCACATCCATCGTTGTGCTGGGACATCTATTTGCCACAGCTATTATTACACAAGAACTCCCTTTGCCAGGACTCTGGTATCTGTTCCAAATGAGAGGCATTTCCTATGTCAAAAGCACTTCCCAATAGGAAACATGAGAAATGATCTAAAAGTCATCATTGTTCACGTGGACTTTTTCTTCCCAATGTAACCTGTGAAGCAAACCTCACCCAAACCTCAGGCAGAACATTCGTTTGGAGACAGTATAAAGCCTTGTTTTGCGTTTGGAGAGCAGGATTAAGCTTTTAGCACAAATTCTGCTTCCAGTCTGATTTTTATCTGGGCAGTAGTTGTGTTATTGTAAAACTGTAACCTGCTCCATGCCCTAGGGAGGGAGTGCGCTGGAAATGGAACTACATAAATATATAAATTACTTTCTCCACATACCTAAGGAGGAATATTTATGGAACTCTGTGAACCATAACCTAATCTCACAAAACAGCAAGCGAAGGCAGACTTCGCAAGTCTATGTACTTTGTTGTCCTCGGTGGAAACTGGCCACATTTTTAGCCATCCCAGAACCCATAAAAAGCATTAACACAAATGAGCTTGCTGCAGTCAGCATCTCAGTTCAGATGCAACAGAAAACCATACTTGAATCAAACTAGCCACAGTTAACTGAGGCTATTTCCTCACTTACCTTAGGTACCAGAATTAACTGCAGTTAACACGGCAGTACAGGTCTGGACAGTCAGGGTGATTCTGCACTAACCTTGCTCCACGCCAGGCTTCCGTTTTTCTCTGGAGCAAGCTAGTAATTTTGCACCAGTTGCTCCACACTGCTGTTTTGCACGGGGGAAACCCGCAATCTGCTGTGCCGCAGCGTAAACCTGTTTTTTCAGGTTTACACTATGGCACAGCAAATCATGTGTTCATTCTGGTACCTAAGACCAGAATATGACGCCAGCTGGTTTATTAATCACAGTCCACCTTAATCATGGTTTTGCATTTTGTACAAATGTACATAATCCTGGATTGTTTCCTGACAGTGTTCTGCACACAATACTCCTACAAGGGGGCAAGAGTGGCTAAAAACAAAACCGCTCTTGCCGTCAAGCAGCTGGTGGTCAACTTCTCTGTCACCTGAGCTCCTAGGCTGCCTAGCAACAGACTCCTCCTCCAGCAGCACTTCCTGGCTCTTAAAGTTTTGGGGTGTGAACTGGCAGAGAATGACCAAGAGAGAGATCTTGGTGTCATGGTAGATAACTCACTGAAAATGTCAAGACAGTGTGTGATTGCAATAAAAAAGGCCAACGCCATGCTGGGAATTATTAGGAAGGGAATTGAAAACAAATCAGTCAGTAGCATAATGCCCCTGTATAAATCGATGGTGCAGTCTCATTTGGAGTACTGTGTGCAGTTCTGGTCACCGCATCTCAAAAAGGATATTATAGCATTGGAAAAAGTGCAGAAAAGGGCAACTAGAATGATTAAAGGGTTGGAACACTTTCCCTATGAAGAAAGGTTAAAACACTTGGGGCTCTTTAGCTTGGAGAAACGTCGACTGCGGGGTGACATGATAGAGGTTTACAAGATTATGCATGGAATGGAGAAAGTAGAGAAAGAAGTACTTTTCTCCCGTTCTCACTATACAAGAACTCGTGGGCATTCAATGAAATTGCTGAGCAGTCGGGTTAGAACGGATAAAAGGAGGTACTTCTTCACCCAAAGGGTGATTAACATGTGGAATTCACCGCCACAGGAGGTGGTAGTGGCTACAAGCATAGCCAGCTTCAAGAGGGGGTTAGATAAAAATATGGAGCAGAGGTCCATCAGTGGCTATTAGCCACAGTGTGTGTGTGTGTGTGTGTGTGTATGTATGTATGTATATATATATAATTTTTTTGGCCACTGTGTGACACAGAGTGTTGGACTGGATGGGCCATTGGCCTGATCCAACATGGCTTCTCTTATGTTCTTAAAGATATGACTCGTGCCTTCCATGCA
Source organism: Heteronotia binoei (assembly GCF_032191835.1). Classification (NCBI taxonomy): domain Eukaryota; kingdom Metazoa; phylum Chordata; class Lepidosauria; order Squamata; family Gekkonidae; genus Heteronotia; species Heteronotia binoei. The sequence goes on from NC_083232.1 coordinate 30,458,312, forward strand.
CCCCTGTGAGGCCAGAAACAATGCCAGCTGAGCCCTGCTTGTCTTAATTGCCTGCTTTTGAGAAACAGAGCTCCCGAATCACATTTATTATACTGAGATGATGGGAGGCTGGGGCTGGAAAGAGGGAAAGCAAGCTCCCTCTGCTCTTTCACGTACACTGAATAAGGCACTTTCAGTCCACTTTCAATGCACTTTTGCAACTAGCTTTACTGTGTGGAATAGTGTTATGTACTGGACTGGACCTTATGTTTGGTGGGTAGCTTTTGCGCACCCCTGGGCTACTGTGGGAATGCTAAGGACTCTGGGATACATTATGAGTTTGGACTTGAATAGGAAGCCAATAAGCAGTTCTGGCGTGAAACTTGACTGCCGTAATTTGGTATGGAGATCTGGGGGGTGATTCTTGGGTATGTGTATAAGCGGGGTCGTGGCACCGTCATTTTGTCTTAGTATGTAACTATCAATAAAGCATGGTTCCTGTTTTACTCCAATGCATTGAACCCAGTATTTAATACCGGCGAGGAGGATGAGATCCTGTTGGGTCAGCCTATCGCTCAGCCGCACCGCACTGTGCGGTGTTGCCCTGTGGTCAACTCGCAACGCATCACGGCTGGGATCATGGCTGTAGCAGCACGATCAGGCAGCATCTGCCAGAGTTCGACCCCTCTCACCCAGATCTGTGGGAAACCTGTGTAGACAGGCTGAAAAACTACGTACTATTCCACAAGATTGAAGAAGAGGCGAACAAAAAATCTCTCCTGCTCAGCGCTTGTGGCATTGCGACCCTGAAATTGGTGAAGTGCCTCATCGCTCCTACCACACTAGAAGCCGCCACATACGAGAGCCTGATCCAGGTGCTCACCAACCATTTGGCACTGTGAGAAGTATGTATGAAGAGACATATTGTCCAGCATAAATTTATGTATTGAGTCTTTATCCTTAAGGATGTTATGGAAATAATAATATAATCCTGTACCTGAGGAAAAGCATTATTGAAACAGGAATTGAAACACCGGCTCTCCTGTTGCACACATCATATTTTTAATGGGATTTATGGAGATGGAACATTACTACATGTATGGGATACATTGATATCTTCAGGAATACTGTGAATTCTGCCCACTTGTATCTATCTACAGGAGTACTGTGAACTGTATTGAGAAGGATTGGACTGAGAATTTCTTTGTGAAAATATTACGTTTATAGTTTGCCTGTCCTTACTGTCATAAATGTTGTATGATTTTTAGTAATTTTTTGTCACAGTAACCTTTGGGTTTATGTTGGTTTCCTTCATGACCTCTCTCATTGTATGTCGTAGCCTCCAGTTGGAGCCTGCAGATCTAGAATTACAGCTGATCTGCAAATGACAGAGATCATGGGGGAAATGGCTGCTTTGGATGTTAGTCTTACGGTCCTCCTCTCCCCCATTGCGGTGCCCTCCCCTGGCTCCAATCCCAAATCCTCTGGAATTTCCCAGTCTTAGCAGCAGCATCACTAGCTCTGGTGATGGGTAACCATATACATGTAAAAATATATATGCTTCTTATTCCCTCACCCATCCCATCCCATATGTTTGTTAACTGTAGGGCTGCCAGCTCTGGGTTGAGAAATACTGGAGATTTTTTGGGGTGGAGTTTGAGGGCGACAGGGTTTGGGCAGGAGAGGGACTTCAGTGGGCCATAATGCCACAGTCCACCTTCCAAAACAGCTGCTCTCTCCAGGTGAACTGACCTCTGTCACCTGGAGATCAGTTGTAATCCCAGGAGATCTCCAGCTACCACCTAGAGGCTGGCAACACTAGTTAACTGTCTTACAAAGGTTATTAACCTCAAGATGGGACCTGAAGTTCTTGCGGAATTATGCATGATTACCAGACTACAAGGATCAGTTTCTCTGGAGGAAGTGGCACCTTCACAGGGTGGACTCCATGGAATCACATCCCTGACGAGCTGCCTCCCCAACCTCCACCCCCGAGTCTGAAGGAATTTCCCAGGCTGGAGTAGGCAACCATCTACCTTACTCAAAAGCAGATCTATGATAGCAATTGAGCCACTGTAAACTTGTGAACAGTCAACAACCATCTTCCTTATCTTCAAACCCCTTCCAACCCTCCCAGCAATTAACACGGAACAATGGTCACATTCAACAGCCAGTTTCCTTATCACTACCCTTCCAGGAAGCCCCACCAAACAATGGGCACATCCACAAACCAATTGCCCTTTCATCACACCCCCTCCAGCCTAGAAATAGCAGCTCTCCAGCAGCCCTGGCCCCACTCAATGCACAGCAGCCAAGAAGGTCTGAGTGCCTGCTCCGGCTGCAACGCCACTGAGGATGTTCTCCGCAGCTGAGAACGAAACGTCTGGAAGGAAAACTTTCTCCAGTAGAACACGGCACTTGATCCCGAAAGATTCTACAAACCCTAATGTAAACTTGTTGTTATTGCCACCTCAGGTAGAAGTGCATTCTCTTCTTTAGATGCTCAGTAAAAGATAACCAGCATAACTGCAACTAGCTTCATTTTACATAAATGCATATTTCTAGTTAATAATGATTAAATATTATGACCCATGCATTCACCACTGCCCTCTACTGGCAGGAAGTCCTTGATGCCCCAGAAATGTTATTGGTGACCAATAGTGGCAGACATAATGTGGACATTCTGAACGATTTGTGGGTTGTACTCTATAACTGAGTACCAACAGCTTTGCAATTTCCTTTTTGGAGAAAGCAGAATGAAGGAACGATATACCAAGAGAGATAACAAATGAAAACAACATACAAATGACCTTTTAAAAAAAAATGACTTATGCTGCAACAGGATTAAAGATAAATCCTGGCTCTGAAAAGACAAAAAGCCATTGTTCTGCATTCGGTCAGAGTGAGGGATGTATGTTTGGAGGCAAAACTTAGAAGAGAGGCAGCGAATTATTTAGATTGCTGGGAATTAATTAGTCAAGTTCAGCTGATAGGGTTGCCAACCTCTAGGTGGGGCCTGGAGATATCTGACTTTTACAACTGGCAGAAATCAGCTCCCCTGGAGAAAATGGCTGCTTTGAAGGGTGGAGAGCCAGTTGGCATAGTGGTTAGGTGCACCAGCTCTTATCTGTGAGAACCAGATTTGATTCATCACTCTCCACATGCAACTGCTGGTGTGACCTTAGGTCAGTCATAACTCTCGTAGGAGTTGTCCTTGAAAGGGCAGCTGCTGTAAGAGCTCTCTCAGCTCCACCCACAGGGTGTCTGTGGTCGGGGGAGGGGAAGGTAAAGGAGATTGTAAACCACTCTGAGACTCTGAGATTCAGAGTATAGGACAGGATATAAATCCAATATCTTCTTCTTGTTGTTCTTGTTCTTCTTCTCCTTCTTCTCTGTCAGAGCTGTTCTGGAAACAGCAGTTTCTGTCAGAGCTCTCAACCCCACCTACCTCACAGGGTGTCTGTTGTGGCAAGGGGAAGGGAAGGAGAGTCTTCTTCAGATAGTAAAGGCAGAGTATAAAGCCAATCTCTTCTTCTTCTCTTCTATGGCTTTGTACCATGCTGAGGCCCCTCTCCTATCCAAACCCCACTCTCTCCCAGCTCCACCCCCAAAGTCACCAGGTATTTTCCAGCACAGATGTGGCAATCCTAGTTCAGCAACATAGAAGGGAGCTTATTGATTGGTACAAGCAGATTGCCTGCTTGAGGAGGTGGATGCAAGTTACATAATATCTGTGACTGGAACTCCAGGCATGGAATATAGTCATAAACAGCTGTGGGGTGAGGATGGATATGGATCAAAACCAGAGAACTGAGGGGTTAACTCTTTCGCTCCCTGAACCATTTCCCCAAATGAAGATGGCTTTTCTGAGCTGTCTTAAGCTCCAATAGAGGAGCGGTAAAGACAAGGATGATTCTGGGAACTACATATTTTCCTCCCTAACAGGACTTAAAACCAGCAGAGAATTACTGATTACTGTAATCTTTTACATTACTGTAAAATGTTACAGAGAAGAAAAAAATTACAATTATCCCTTTCCCATAACTGCAGATATGACCATTCTCTTGCCCATTGTCAGGAGCCAAATTCCAATGGTGAAATTCCATCATCAGCTGCCTCTAAATCATAGCTTAGGAAAGATCAATTCTAGCCAGTAAAATCTTTCACAAGTGGTTTCCCTGTTTAAAATAGAAGGCCCAGTGAAAACAGTTTTCTGAGTGTAAATGATTATATATATATATATATATATATATATATATATATATATATAATCATTTACACTCAGACACATACATACATACACACACACACATACATACATACAGGGCTTTTTTGTAGAAAAAGCCCAGCACGAACTCAGTTGCATATCAGGCCGCACCCCATGACATCACCATTGTTTCACATGCAGCTTTTTTGTAGAAAAAGCCCAAGAGGAACTTATTTGCATATTTGGCCACACCCCCTGACACTGAACCAGCCAGAACTGCGTTCCTGTGCATTCCTGCTCAAAAAAAGCCCTGCATATATATTCAAGATTTTGAATGAATATAAATCAAGTGATTGGAATAAAGATCACAGAATCAGAATAACTCCAGCATCCCTTGCAGAGGTTATAAGGTATCCTGGGAACTGTAGTTTGCGAAAGGTACTAAGAATGTTCTGGTAGAAGTCCTCCTTTCCCCACACAGAACTTTCCAGAGTTTCCTCTGGAGAGGGAACAGCTGTTTAACCAGTTTAACTCTGTAGTGCAGGCACATTAAATATATTCTAAAAATCTGTTCACTTTTAAGGTGCCCCAAAACTATGGTTGCCAACATTCATGTGAAGCCTGTGGATCTCCCAGAACTACAGCTGATCTTGAGACTACAGAGATTAGTTCCCCTGGAGAAAATGGCTGCTTTGGAGTGTGGGGGTCTATGGCCTTACACCCCAATGAGTCCTTCCCCCTCCGCATTCTGTGCCTTCTCCAAGCTCTGCCCCCAAATTTACAGAAATTTCCCTACCCTGAGCTGGCAACCCTATCCAAATCTCCTTGGTTTTCCTGCAACAAATTAGCATGGTGAATACACTGGAACTCATAGCTAAATAAGTTATGATTTATGGTGGAATCAGGGCTTTTTTTGTAGCAGAAGCTCCTTTTGCATATTAGGCTGCACATCCCTGATGTAGCCAATCCTCCTGGAGCTTGCAGTAGGCCCTGTATTATGAGCCCTGTAAACTCTTGGAGGATTGGCTACATCACGGGTGTGTGGCCTATTATGCAAAGGAGTTCCTGCTACAAAAAAAGCCCTGCAGGATGGAACCACAATAGTGTTGCTGAGAAAACATAGTTCAGCTGGCCACAGGTAGCAATGTCCTGAGTATACTGGATTTGGTGGTAGTGGAAAGCAGGGCTTTTTTTGTAGAAGGAAATCATTTGCATATTAGGCCACACCCTCTGACACCAAGCCAGTCAGAACTGTGTTCTTGTGTGTTCCTGCTCAAAAAGAGCCCTAGTGGAAAGTACCCTTAAGTCACAACTGGCTCATGGCAATCCGATAGGGGGAGTTCAAAGCAAGAGACATTCAGAAGTGGCTTACTATTGCTTGCCCCCACATCGTGATTCTGGTATTCCTTGGAGATCTCCCTTCCAAATACTAGCCAGGGCCAACCCTGATTAGCTTCCTAGATCTGACCAGATACTGGATTTACAAACCCTCAAACTAAGAAAGAGAAAACCCAGTTTTAATGTACACAACAAAGGAATTTTTTTTAACAAGAAAAATATTTGCTTTAAAAGAAATACCAAATCCATAATAGGGATTGAAATCCATCAACATATCTCTTTGTTATGCCTGTTTCAAAAATTCATCACACAAAATAAGAGCCATCTGCTAGGCATATTTTTAGGTACATCTAGTGCTCATATGTGCCATAGCACCTCACTGACACTAAAGCGTACTAGTATGCAGAAAACATAAGAGCCAGGTGAGTGCCTTTATTTCCAGGTAACACAAGTCAAACAAATGCAAAGGATCCTGTTGATCTGCTCTTGGTCTCTGTTTCCTTTTTATCCCCCAAAGATGGACAAATTGCAGCCAAAGTCCTCCATTCTCCCCCTAACTCTTTCCCACAAGTCTACAGCATTGATGTTTTCAATTTTCACCATATGGAAGCTCTTGGGAGAGATGAGGTGAGACTTCAAAACACAAAGTTAAAGTGTTCTCTGTCACAAGCTGCTTGATGAAATCTCTAACAATCTGGTCAAGTGGGATGGCTGCTTCAGACTCCAGCCATTGGTTTCCCCTATTCAATTAGCTGAACTTGCCTCTTCCTCTTAAGATACAAGCATGGCCCAGACGAGACCTTTTCCTGATGTTGTTTCCTGGCTCTGGGATTCAGAGGTTTACTGCCTCTCAGCATGTAGGTTCCCCTCAGACACCATAGCTAGTAGCCTTAAGAACTCATGTTAAAATAGCTAAAAAATATTTTAAGGAACTATCACCAAATTCACACAACTCCCCACGTTCTAACATTACCCCTTTGGAATTATTACTTTGGACAGCATCAGTAGTGTTTCTGGTGGAAAGGAGGAGGGGTTATGCCTGGTCATGCTTGGAGCTTCTAGAGAGGGTGGGTTGCCAAATGCCTGGAGAAAGAAATGTTCTGTCTCTTGAATAGAGGCTTAATGGACTGTGATTTACCAGGTGATGTTATTGACCTCCATGCCATGAAATGTTTCAGCTGCCCATTTCTACACATTAAGCTTCTATTAAAAGGGCAGGATAATTTTTTTTCAGCCCTCTTGGCAAACTTGTAAGCCTGGACTTTGCTTCTCATATTCTGTCAGTTTTTACATCAGCTACCAAAATACAACTTTTACTGCACAAAACTACTTTTGGATTTTTTCCTCTCTAGAACTGAACATACCTGCACAATTTTTCCAGGGACTACGCCTTTCATGGCCATTTGCATCTTGAAAATGATTCACTTCTTCTTGACAGAGCAAGTTTGTGGGTGAGATCTTTACCACTGTCCCCTTCTCATTGCAGCCCCTGGTGCCCCCTGAAAAGTTGCTCCTGAGGGTGGGGTTTTCAGGAACAACAGAGCACATGATGTGACAATGCAAAGTGAGCAAAGCACAGGGGAATCAGCAGAAATTGCCTCCCCCTCCACACATGCTTACACAGATGGAACAATTGTTCATGCAGAAGGGGAGGGGGCTCCTGCTGATTCCACATTTGTGCTGCAGCCCCCATACTGTTCCGCTGACCCCGCAGAATGACTTTTTGAAGGAAGCTACATTTTCAAGGAGGCTGTATTGTAAACTTCTCTGGGACACCCAGCTGGCCGCGGCTGAGGCAGAATACTGCACTAAATGGACCATAGCTCTGGCTCAGCATGACAAGGCTTATAATTCTTATTTGCTCTAGACAAATTTCTGGAATAGTTTAGCCCATTTCACAAATGAGACTGTGGCCTCTTTAAAATGGTTATTCCCCAAGCTGGCATTCCTGGTGGCTCTCCTCTTCCATTACAGGCTGTTGTGCAGTTGAAAAGGTTAGAGGCACCTGCAACATCTGCGTTACTGTAAGACTTTCTGTGTACAGCCTTTTGCAATAGTAGGTAAAGGCGAAATTGCTTCAGGATGCTCCAGCAGACAAAGGGTGATCCACAGATGGCAATTTCCCCAGCTGTGAGCCAGCAGCAGAGGAAATGTGGCTGGGGGCTGGATGACTCAGACAATACCAGCCAAACAATTGGAGGAACTCCCCGAAGGAAGTGACTAAAATAGCCCCACAGGTCCTTGCTTGAGGCTAACTAAGGGATAGAGAAAAGGCCTGGGACTGAAAGGGATAGGAGAAGTAGGGTTGCCAAGTCCAATTCAAGAAATATCTGGGGACTTTGGGGGTGGAGCCAGGAGACTTTGGGGGTGGAGCCAGGAGACATCAGGGCGGAGCCAGGAACAAGGGTGTGACAAGCATAATTGAACTCCAAGGGAGTTCTGGACATCACATTTAAAGGGACCGCACACCTTTTTAAATGTCTTCCTTCCATAGGAAATAATGAAGGATAGGGGCACCTTCTTTTGGGGCTCATAGAATTGGACCCCATGGTCCAATCGTTTTGAAACTTGGGGGATACTTTGGGGAGAGTCACTAGATACTATACTGAAAATTTGGTGCCTCTACCTCAAAAAACAGCGCCCTCAGAGCCCCCGAAACCTCCAGATCAATTCCCCATTATACCCTATGAGAATCGATCTCCACATAGAGAATAATGAAGTACTCAGCAGACTTCTCCCCCCCTCCCATTTCTAGCAACACTGAAGGGGGACTGGCCTCTCTACTCACGAGTTGCTGCCAACTTCTTCAAAGTAACACAGACATCCCATCCCAAGAGGAAGCCTTTCAATCAGCGACTGAAGTCTCTGGAGGTAGAAACGCACATGGTCCTCTGGGGGCAGAGCTCCCCCCCCTCCGCCGGCCAGACTCCCTGAGGAGACACCTGTGGCAGCCGGAGAGGACGCAAGGACTACGAGTCCCAGCATGCACCTCGCGAAGGGAGGCTGGACTGGAGCGAATAGCAGGCCGGCAGTGGGCGGGTCTTTGTGACCCGGAGGAAGGGAGAAGCCTAAAGCTTGCAAGGGAGGAAGGCAGGCAGGGAAAGAGACACCGAGCCGTTTCCCCTCCCCCATCCCGCTTCCACATTTTTGGAGAGCGGGGGATGAGGCTGCTAATTCAGGGGTCCCCCGGCAGGGCAGGGGGTTTGGGAAGCCTAAGGAGAAGACAAGGTGTGAGCACAAGTCTGAGAATGCCTTGGAGCAGATTCCAGGTCAGAAGTTACCAACGTAGGACGTCAGCAATGAGATCCTTTTGAAAAAGCTGTGCTACCTCCAGGTGTGTTCTCAGAATTTTCTGAGCCCAGTATGAGAAAGGATGGAAACTGGGGACAGCCACTGAGAGAGCTCCAAAGAGAAAGCAGGAAGAGAAGCAGCAGCAGCAGCCATCTTGACAATTATTTGAAGGATGCAGTGGCTGTCCAGGACAACATTTTGAGACCCAAACAGGTGTGGCTCCCAGGCCAGACAACCTGCTGCCTCAAACCTCATTCTTACCAGTTGTTGAGGAGTGGAAGGAAACCATGGGATAATGCTCTAGAGCAGGGGTGGGGAACCTCTGTCCCGAGGGCTGTATGCGGCCCTCGAGGTCACTTGGTGTGGCCCTCAGGGATTGCTGGGCCGAACCGAGCCATGTGGCAGCCTCCCTGGGGCCTGGCAGGCCAGCAAGGATTGTAAGGCCCAGCTGCACTGTGCAGGAGCCTCCTCAGGGCCAGGCAGGGATCACAGGGCCCAGATGTACTGTGTAGCAGCCTCCCTGGGGCCTGGGTGGCCGGCCAGAATTGCTGCCGGGCCTGGAAAAGTTACTGCCACAGTTCAGTTTGCACTTGATTATCCCAGATGGTGTGGCCTAATATGCTAATGAGTGTGTGACCTAATATGCTAATATTAGGGGATGTGGTCTAATATGCTACTGAATTCCTGCTGGTTTTTTTCTACAAAAAAGCCCTGGACCTATGCATTTGCCTAGGGCAGTGGGCTGTGTGTGTGTTTGTGCCAGATTAGGCTCTCCCCACATTACTACAAATAGAAAAACAATTATTTGTATTAATTTTGCTGGCCTGAATCCTTCTCTCTTGGCGGAGCACTGTTTTTTAAGTTAATAATTTTTTATGGCCCGCGAATGGTGTTCTCCCTTGGCAGAAAAAAGGCTCCTCACCCCTGCTCTAGAGCAAGGTGAGGTTGTTGTCTTGGGGCCAACAAAGACCCATCTTATTCAGATGATTGCTGTTGATTCAGCTTCCCATCGATCTTGCATTATGTTTGTATAGGGTTGCCAAGTCCAATTCAAGAAATATCTGGGGACTTTGGCAGCAGAGCCAGGAGACTTTGGGGGTGGAGCCAGAAGACATTGGGGGTGGAGTTGGCACCCCCAGTTGTAGCCAGCTGGCTTTTCTATGAGATTTCTGTGTGAGTGAGTGAGAGTGAGAGGTGTGGGGCAGAAAGAGATCATTGGAGATTACTGCAGTATATCTCAATAGCACTGGAAGTGATGATACTATGAACTTGGCAACATTTTACTGGTCCTGCTTTTAACAGCTGTCTGACACCAAAATTAAACTCCTCCTGTAGATATTAAAAAGGATGGAAGAAGTTCACTGGCTAAATATCTGCAAAAAAGGTTGCTTTTAAAGGCATGGGAAACACAGCCACTAAAAAGCTGCAGGCCCCTCATAAATATCCTTTTTGGGATAACTACAGAAAAGCTTGTATGAACTTCATATAACTGGAAATTAATTCATTAATTGCAGTACAATTCTCTGCTACCTTTCACAGCAATTTCCCAGTGTTTCAGCCAAATAAAAGTATGAAAAATAGCTGTCGAAAGATTTTCTTGAAATCAAGAAAGCTTGGTTGTAGCTTGAATCAGGGTTCCAGTAGCAGCAGCTGAAGGAAGGGCCTACTAAGTGTTTCAGCATATTTTGAGGTACAGCAGGTGCCAGGGCCCAGTGTGGGTGATACACAGTGCTGTTATTCCTGATGGCAATGGCAACAGCACTCCCAACTGCATACACTGGCCAGCGCTGTTGAGGAAGGGGTGTGTAGGTGGTGCAGGCAATTGAACATGGGCATTAGGAGTGCTTGCAAGCTGGAGAAGAACACACAAACAGATAGGTGCATGCAGGTGTGAGAGTGGAAAGAGAGGACCGCCCACTTTCCACCCCCATTTTGGCTCAGCATGAGTTTCAGAGAGATTTTTCTGAAAATGAAGTTATTTCAGAAGAAGAGGCAGGTTTGGGGGAGTGCCCTGGAAGTGACATCACAGGAAAAGGTGGAGTTTTGGTTCAGTGTGCCCAGAAGTGACATCACTTGGTCCTTGACACCACAGGAGATGACATAATTCCTGTCATCCGGCTCCACCCCCAAAGTCTCTTGGCCTCACCCCCAAATTTTAAGTAGGCCACGAAGGAGAAGTGTAAAAATAACCAGGCCACAGGAAAGAAAAGTTTTGGAAACCCTGCCCTATAGGAATCGGTCTCCATAGGAATAATGGAGTGCCCAGCAGACATTTCCCCCCTCCCTCACTTTCTAATGACCCTGAAGTGGGGGGAGGGCCTCCGAACCGGAGGATCCCCTGCCCCCACCTGGGGATTGGCAAACTTACATTTGTAAAAGTACTCTCCTTCCTGGTGGTATTTTTACTGCTAATCTCATGAGGACAGCACAGGTGGAGGCGGAGTTAGACATGGACACCATTTTGAAATAGTGCAATTGCTTTGTACGCATGCAAGGCCAGCTGCAGAGGGAAAAACAGTCCTGGTAAACAGAGCAACACCTTCGTCCACAGCCCCCCCCCCCCCTCAGGAGACAGGCAGGGCTAGAGTTACCAGCTCTGGGATGAAGAATGCCTGGAGATTTTGGGGGTAGAACCTGAAGACTTTAATGCCCTAGAGTCCACTCTCCAAAGCAACCATTATCTCCAGGGGAACTGATCTTAGTCATTTGGGGATCAACTGTAATAGTGGGAGAGCTCCAGACTCCAGGTGCCACCTGGAGGTTGGTAACCCTAGGCAGGGGCAAAGAACAAATTTGCCTGCCCAGTCCATGGTCCACCCCAGATCCACCCATCAAAATGAGGCTGCTGCCTGCCTGTCCAGCTGGATGAGCACTGCCGCCCTATTACCAGGCAAGCTGTACAAGGGCCTTGCTGGTGTGGTCTCCCCCTCTAGGGCCTATGGAAACCTTCTGTCAGCAGCTGGAGTTGCCTGCTGTGGCAGCAGAAATCTTTTAAGGCAACTTCAGCTGTGTCATGATGTCACTTCCAGGGTAAAACCAGAAGTGACGTAAGGTAGCTCTAGGAATTTTACCATACAGTTTTCATTTTTACTGTAGTTTCCAGCTGTCACCCCCATGTCCCTGCCCACTAGTGCCAGTGTGAGACTGACAACCATACACCAGCTTTAGAGTAGTCCTGTATGTGGACTACAGCAAAACGGGTCTTGCTTTCTGAGTCACCTGGGCGAATGCCTACAAGTATGAACCAGAGCCAGGGAGATGATCAGATGAGAGCGTAGTTTTAATTGCACTGTATTTTGCATTGTTTCACAGTATTTTAATGAGATGGCAGTCATTCAAGGCTGGCACGGATTTCCATAAAAGGCCTTATTCAAGATGTAGGGACACTATTTACATGATCGAAGTCTAAACAGAAGCGAGAATGAAACAGACGTCTTCCAACTCACCTCCTCCCATTATGCTGGACCCAGTTAGCATCATCCCACTGCAATCAGAGTATCCTTTCAAAAGTGGCAAACCATCCCCTTTCGTTAGCCAGATACTTTGTAGATTTAATTCAGAAACTTGGTTTCTGTGTGCCAAATGACTTTTCTACTTTCAGTTAAGAAAACACTACATTTGCGAAGCACAATGTCTTTTTATCTTCTGCTTCAAAGAAGCCCAGTCTATTTACACAAAGCCTTTGCTGAGTTTATCTTTACACATGCGCTGCAATAAACAGGACTTCCAGCAAAAACAAAATCAGAACACTGCCTGTTCCTTTGTTTTACAGGAGATTCATAATATAGTCCTTTCCTCCAGCTAGACTTTAAACATGTTCATTGCTCCCTCCCCCTTTTTTTGCACAGAGGTTTCCTCTATATAAAAAGCACATATATACGTTATTAGCTTTGATCTTCTTGCAGGCAGACAGCACTTGAATTCGGTCCAGGCCTCTGTATAAGCTAAACGTTATCATATGCTACACAGTATTTCCTGTGAACTGTATTAAAACAGAATGTTTGTGTTGATCTGAACTATAATGTACACCCTAAAAAAGAAACTTGGAGTGAGCCCTGACTTAATCATAGTCAGAACTAGCTCTGGTGTTTGGAAGCCCTCCGGAAGATTTAATTTAATTTTTAGATTTATATCCCACCCTTTCCCGCACACGGACTCAGGGCAGCTCCCAGCAGAAATTTAAACACCTATTGCAGATTAAATAAAACATCATACAAACATAACAGTATAAAAACAAAGAAGAGCCTCGTGGCGCAGAGTGGTAAAGCTGCAGTATTGCAGTCCGAGCGCTCTGCTCATGACCTGAGTTCGATCCCAGCAGAAGCTGGGTTCAGGTAGCTGGCTCAAGGTTGACTCAGCCTTCCATCCTTCCAAGGTCAGTAAAATGAGTACCCAGCTTGCTGGGGGGGGAAGTGTAGATGACTGGGGGAGGCAATGGCAAACCACCCCGTAAAAAGTCTGCCGTGAAAACGTCATGAGTCGGAAACAACTGGTGCTTACACAGGGGACTACCCTTACCTTTTTATAAAAACAAAGGGAGTACAGCATCACAAACACAGAGGGCAAGGCCACCCAGCAGCATGTAGGCTGATATCTATCAACTCAGCACAGTCACCATGATGGTCAGGTGATGGGGAAGTAACAAAGGGACACCCGCCAGATCATTTAAAAGCCTGGCAGAAGAGCTCCATCTTGCAGACCCTGCGAAACCTCGATCAGACCCACAGAGCCCAGATCTCTTGGAGACAATAATGTGAAGTTTTAGACCCAAATATGGGAGAAGACTGTGGACAGGGAGAGTAGAGCATTGTTTGTAATGAAAAATCTGCCGTGCTGGAAAAGCCCTCTCTGAATAACAGAAAATGCCCCAGGGAGACAAAATATGGCAGGAAGCATTTTCTGATGCTGTCTCAACACTGATCCCACCAATTCTTGCTGTGTAGCTCTGAATTTAAGTCTTGGCATTTTATTTTAAACTGACTTAGTCCAGTTGATTGCTCTGGGAGTAGATCTGTTTAACCCTGACCTGGATAGCCCAGGCTAGCTGGATCTTGTCAGAACTCAGAAGCGCTAAGCAGGGTCAGGCCTGGTTGGCATTTGGATGAGTGACCACCAAGAAAGTCCAGAATCATGACACAGAGGTGGCCAATGGCAAATTGCCTCTGAACGTCTCTCGCCTTGAAAACCCTACAGGATTGCCGTAAATCAGTCTGGACTTTATGGCAAAAAACCAAAACAAAACCCTGCTTAAGTCAACACGGACATGAAACATACATTGTAAATCTCTGAAATTCCTTTAAAAACTAATTTTCCTGCATGGCCATTAATCAATTTTGAGGCCTGTTACGACGGCATATAAAACTCTTTTCAGTTTTCACATATGCACACACCATTACTAGGAGAAGAGATGAAGGAGTGGGACACAAATGTGGCTCAAGTGTCCTTGCATGTGAGCTGAGCTCTCTGGGTTCCTGTTATAGCTGCAGACAGTAACACTATAGCCTTTCAGTGGCAATGGGAAAAGCTGAATAAATACATCAGCCAATCTGCAACTGCTATTAAAGTCTTTCTGATCCTTGATAATCCCTCAGCAGTTTGGTTATGTTTAGCTTACAAGAAAAACAGAGAGGTTTGGCGGGGGCGGGGGGATATTTTTAAAGAGCCACATTGTGTGAAAACCTTAAAAATAATAATAATAAACCCCTATCATGATGCTTAATAAGACACATGTAGAAGCCGATCCTAGTTTTGCGTAACAAATAATGTTTCTGTTTCAGAGTTTTTAGCAAGCTTGGTTTCCTTCCGCAAAGTAGTTAGCTGCAGTTTGTACTGCGCTTCCTTTGTTCGTTCCTTCTTGCTATAAGCTGTTCTGTTTATTGGGGCCAGGCATGCCCACTAATCAGGCAAGACTGCTGATTTTACATGGCTGCTTTCCATGTTATGACAAAGGAGGGTTCCCATATGTAAAACAAAAGGCCATGTGGGAAGAGGAGGGGACCCAGCGATAAACAAACTGGCTGTCTATTTGCCAACACACTCCCTTGAAGGCTTACAGGGATTTGATTATTTATCTTATTTACTTCATTTATATCCCACTTTTCTTTCCAATGGTAATCCAAAGTGGTGTACAACATTCTCCCCTTCCCCGTTTTAACCTGACAACAATCATGTGAGGTAGGTAGTATGTGAGTGGTCTATGGTCAGCCAGCACAGATGGGATTTGAACTTTTGTCTCTGAGCTCCTAGTCTAATACTCAGACTTTTACACCAACCAGGCTGAAAACCATGTGGAGTCCCAGGGATAGAAAGAGAGTATAATCTCCCTGTTTTACTTCTGTGAACCAGTTTGGTGTAGTAGTTAAGAGTGTGGACTCTAACCTGGGATTACTGGGTTTAGGGTTGCCAAGACCAACTCAGAAAAAAGCTGGTGATTTTGGGGATGGAGCCAGGAGACTTTCCCTTTCCCTAAATAAATAAAAATATAGCAGTGCAGTTCCCCTGAATACAGTCTTCATTTCCTCATCCCCCCCTTTTTTTTGCTTACCCTGGCTGCTACACTTCCACTAAATGAAAGTGAAATTTGTCAGACCCCCACAAGCCCCCTTTGTTAGGCTTTGGAAGCATTTCCAAGCATGGTTTTTTGAAGGGCACACACACACACTCACAAAGCAGCCAAAATAAACAGAGTTTGCAAGCACACACTTTTGTGATCTCACTGGGGCAATTTGTTCACGGGAGTTGCTGAATGTAACAGTCTGCTGTATTTCAACCAGCTTCTTTAGACAACAAGAACAGGAAAGGAGAGCAGAAGGTGAAGTTTTCCTCCATCCCATAATCAGATTCTAGCTAATGCTTTCCTTTCCATTTTACTATTGAAATAAGAACATAAGAACATAGAGAAGCCATGTTGGATCAGGCCAATGGCCCATCCAGACCAACACTCTGTGTCACACAATGAACAAAAAAACCAGGTGCCATCAGGAGATCCATCAGTGAGGCCAGGACACTAGGAGCCCTACCACTGTTGCCCCTCCCAAGCATCAAGAATACAGAGCATCACTGCCCCAGACAGAGAGTTCCAACAATACGCTGTGGCTGATAGCCACTGATGGACCTCTGCTCTCCACTCCTCCAAATGATTTCTGAAGTGAATCAAAAATTTTGCTCGTTGCCTTTCTAACAGCTTCACACCTGTTTGCCGTGCCCCCTACTTTCTTGCTGCTGAGAGGCACACACATGTTCCAAAACACAAACAGTTTCAGGCATCTTCTAAGTCTGCTGATGTTTAAAGGCACATGGTGGCTGCTGGGGAAGAGCCTGCAAAACTGGGGAATTCATCCGTTGGAACCTGTGGACTGTTAAGCCTAATCAGGTTTGACTCCCCCTCCTCCAAATGCAGCCAGCTGGGTTACCTTTGGCAAGCCACATTTCTTTCAGAGCTGTTCTCTCAAGAGCAGTTCTCAAAAGAGGTCTCAACGCCACCTACCTCACAGGCTGTCTGTTGTGGGGAGAAGGGAAGCTGCTCTGAGACTCCGAGTGAAGGGTGGTGTATAAATCCAATCTCCTCCAGCTCCCTCTCTCTGCTTGTACTTTTCAAACACAACAACCAGTTCAGAAAGACAACAGGTAGAAATAATAGGGTTACCAACTCTGAGCTGGGAAATTCCTGGAGATTTTGAGGAGAGGGTCTGGAGGGGAGGGACCTTAATGCCATAGAGTTCACCTTCCAAAGTAGCCATTTTCTCTTTATCCTCTTGAGCCAGCAAAGACTTCAAGAGAGAGGCCAGAGGAAAATGTTCAAACCGAAGTGGGGGGAGTCTCTCGGTCATACTGACCGCATCTTTGTATTGCCTTGCCATGCCAATGTTGTAGCAAAACCCATAGAAATTGTGATATATTAAAATTGACAATAAAATCAATGCACCAAAAAGCACCACCCCGCTCGGAGACAAAAACAGCAGTTCTTCCTTTGAAAAGACTGACAGAAGAAGGATATTATTGAGAGTTTCCTAAAAGAGGCAGTTGTTGAAAGAGAATTTCACAGCATGGGTGGGGCAACTCCTGAAAATTTCCTAATGGATGCCAACACAAAACAGGGTACAGAGGAGAAGGAGAGGGAGAGGGAGAAGAAGAAGAAGAAGAAGAAGAAGAAGAAGAAGAAGAAGAAGAAGAAGAAGAAGAAGAAGAAGAAGAAGAAGAAGAAGAAGAAGAAGAAGAAGAAGAAGAAGAAGAAGAAGAAGAAGAAGAAGAAATTGGATTTATATCCCGCCCTCCACTCCAAATCTCAGAGTCTCAGAGTGGCTCAATCTCCTTGTGAGGTGGGTGGGGCTGAGAGAGCTCTCACAGAAGCTGCCCTGGAGGAGGGGCAACTAGGGTTGCCAATCCCCAGGTGGGGGCAGAGGATCCCCCAGTTTGGAGGCCCTCCCCCCGCTTCAGGGTCATCAGAAAGCGGGGGGAGGGGAGGGCAATGTCTGCTGGGAACTCTGTTATTCCCTATGGAGATTTATTCCCATAGAAAATCATGGAGAATTGATCTGCGGGTATCTGGGGCTCTGGGGGGGCTGTTTTTTGAGGTAGAGACACCAAATTTTCAGTACAGCATCTAGTGCTTCTCCCCAAAATACCCCCCAAGTTTCAAAAAGATTGGACCAGGGGGTCCAATTCTATGAGCCCCAAAAGAAGGTGCCCCTATCCATTATTTCCTATGAAAGGAAGGAATTGAAAAGGTGTGCCGTCCCTTTAAATGTGATAGCCAGAACTCCCTTTGGAGTTCAATTATGCTTGTCACACCCTTGATCTTGGCCCCACCCCTAATGTCTCCTGGCTCCACCCCCAAAGATTCCTGGCTCCACCTCCAAAGTCCCCAGATATTTCTTGAATTGGATTTGGCAACCCTAG
Organism: Heteronotia binoei; assembly: GCF_032191835.1. Classification (NCBI taxonomy): domain Eukaryota; kingdom Metazoa; phylum Chordata; class Lepidosauria; order Squamata; family Gekkonidae; genus Heteronotia; species Heteronotia binoei. Next base: position 30,476,025 of record NC_083232.1, read on the forward strand.
GGGCAACCATCATTAGGCAGCATGTGCTCCTCAGTGCTAACCTCCCACCCAGCGTCCTTCTTCTACTCTTTCATAACTTGCATTCTCTACAAACTTCTTGAATGAAAGTACCCACTGCTCATTAAATAATGTCATATAAGCCACTCCACAAGAGGGCCTAACATTGCATGGTAAGATGAGCAGAAACCTCATAAGTAGGGTTGCAAGCTCTGGATTGGAAAATGCTTGGAGACTTGGGGGTGGAGCCTGGGGAGGATGAAGTTCGGGGAGGGGAGGGACCTCAGTGGGGCATAATACCCTGGAGTTGACCCTCCCAAGAAGCTATTTTCTCTAGATCTAATCTCTGTTTTCTGGAGATCAGTTGTAATTCTGGAAGATCTCAAGGCTCCACCTGGAGATTAGCAACACTAGTTGCAAATTTGAGATTGGGAAATTCCTGAGGATTTGGGGATGGAGCTTGAGGAGGATGGGATTTAAGAAAAGGAGGGACATTAGCTGGGTACATCCCATAGAATCCGCCTTCAAAGCAGCCAGTTTTTAAAGGGGAACTGTAGTTTGGAGATCAGGGGAGGTTGGTGACCTGACTCATCAGCCGTTGTGTCAACCAGGCAATATGACAACCTGGCCCATCCCTTTCTTATTTGGCTCTCAGTTTCTTTAGGTTTTGTGAGTGCATAAATCTGAGAGGCAATAGCAGACAAGCAGAGAAAGGACTGGGAGAGTGTACCTGCTTTGGTATCCCATAACTAAAGAAAGAGGGAGGTCAGAGCCTTTGGACCTAATTTTGAGACATTTCAGCTTAGCCAATTTATACCAGAGAAGGTGGCAAAACAGATATTAACCTCTGAACTGTGCATCTTGCTCTGGGAACAGCTGGAGCATCCCCCCCCCCCCCCCGGCCAAGCCCGGTATGGACTCCTCTGTTCGGAATGGTTTCATTTTTCTGCCTGAACTGAGCTTTGTTTTCCTTGTAAGAATGTGTGTTTCCTTTGAAGGTTCTCTGGCAGCTGCTTGAGGCCTATTTTCCACAGTAATTGTTTTTTAGAAGGGCTGTTTTGGCAAAATGCTATCATCTCATTAAAAGATTGTGGGTTTCTAAGTTGATTAACTGTTCACCTCTGACCCTCCAAACTGGTTAATTACCTCCTGGGGAAAAAAATGAGTGGGCAGGAATATAGCTGATATGTGGAGGATATGTGGAGGTTCTACCTTCTGGGGCCACAGAAAACAATTCCACACCATCCTCTATATGACAGCCCTTCAAGTACTTGAAAATGGTGATCATATCACTTCTCGCTGCCTCCTCTCCAGGCTAAAGATGCCCAACTCCTTCAACCTTTCTTTGTAGGATTTGGTCTCCAGACCCCTCACCATCTTCGTCGCCCTCCTCTGAACCCATTCCAGCTTGTCTATATCCTTCTTAAAAAATGGTGCCTGAAACTGAACAGAATACTCCAGGTGAGGTCTTATCAGAGCAGAGTAAAGCAATACCATTACTTCATGTGAACTGGACACTATACTTCTGTTAATGCAGCCCAATATTGCATTTGCCTTTTTAGCCACCGCATCACACTGTTGTCTCATGTTCAGCGTATAGTCCACTAAGACTCTGAGATCCTTTTCAGACATACTACTGCTAAGACAAGTCTCCCCTATCCTATAACCTATGCATGGAATTTTTCTTACTTAAATGCAGAACTTTACATTTATCCCTGTTAAAATTCATTTATTGGTTTCAGCCCAGTTTTCCAGCCTGTCAGAATCATCCTGGATCCTATTCCTGTCTTCCACTGTATTTGCAACCCCTCCCAATTTAGTATCATCTGCAAATTTAATAAGCATTCTCTCTATTCCTTCATCCAAATTATTTATAAAGATGTTGAGCAAAACAGGCCCCAGGACAGATTCTTGAGGCACTCCACATGCCACTCCTCTCCAAGAGGATGAGGAACCATTCACAAGCACTCTTTGGGTGCAATCTGTCAATCAGTTACAGATCTACCTAATGGTAACAGGATTCAAACCACATTTTGCCAACTTGTCAACAAGGATAGTATGTGGAACCTTATCAAGAGCCTTACTGAAATCAAGATAAACTATGTCTACAGCATTCCCCTGCTCCAGCAAGGTAGTCACTTTCTCAAAAAAAGAGATCAAGTTAGTCTGCCATTACTTGTCCTTGGAGAACCCTTGCTGGCTCTTAGTTGTTCACTGAGATTTTTGTCCTGGAAGAGCATTCCACACAATTCTGTCTTGTGTCGGTATTCTGAAGGCATATAGTACTAGGAAGACTATATCCCGTAACTTTTGAAACATTTCACTCTCTGATCCTGTTGTGTATGTGGACTCAAGTGAGGACTGAATTGGGTGTTCCTGCCTGACTCATTGGAGCCATACGAATAGAGCTTGGGGACTTGGGAACAATGGGCAGCAGGATCTAAATCCCTGCTGCCCTGCACCAATCACAGTCCCCTGCTGGTTTGAATGATCCAATAATGTGCCTGCGCGGGAACCCTGAGTTTTATATAGTTGGCCCCATTCTCCAGTCTTGACTACAGCCCTATACTATGTGTACCTAACAAAGAGCTGATGTTTCACTACCACCTCGCCTCTTCTATGCGTGGAACCCACTGTGTTATTGATCCTAAGGCCAGTCTGTAAACTGCATAGGATAGCAATTAAGCTCCACGCCACTGTAATGTGGAGATGCTAAAAGCAGGCCTGAACTGAATCGAGACCTAGGTTACCTGTCTCATTATCAATGCTGATTTCTCCATGCCTATTACCTCTCTGCATATCACACCAAATCTAATCATGTTTCCTATTGTTATTTGCCTGCCAATGTCATTTGGCATCTGAAATCACTCCACTTTCCAATATATAGGACAGATGGACTTACTAGGCTTCCCAACCTACCCGCCCTGCCGGGGGACCCCTGGATAAGCAGCCTAATCCCCCGCTCTCTAAAAATCTGATAGCGGGGGTGGGGGGTGGGGGGGTGGAACGGCGTCATGTCTCTTTCCCTGCCTGGCTTCAGGCTTCTCCCTTCCTCCGGCTCACAAAGACCCGCCCACCGCTGGCCTGCTATTCGCTCCAGTCCGGCCTCCCTTCGCGAGGTGCATGCTGGGACTTGTAGTCCTTGCATCCTCTCACGTCTGCTGAGCATTATTCTCTATGTGGAGATCGATTCTCATAGGGTATAATGGGGAATTGATCTGGAGGTTTCGGGGGCTCTGGGGGAGCTGTTTTTTGAGGTAGAGGCACCAAATTTTCAGTATAGTATCTAGTGACTCTCCCCAAAGTATCTCCCAAGTTTCAAAACATTGGACCAGGGGGTCCCATTCTATGAGCCCCAAGAGAAGGTGCCCCTATCCTTCATTATTTCCTATGGAAGGAAGACATTTAAAAAGGTGTGCGGTTCCTTTAAATGTGATGTCCAGAACTCCCTTGGAGTTCAATTATGCTTGTCACAGCCTTGTTCCTGGCTCCACCCTGATGTCTCCTGGCTCCACCCCCAAAGTCCCCAGATATTTCTTGAATTGGACTTGGCAACCCTAGGACTTACATTCTAGCTGCCTCTGAAGAAGTGAGCAGTGACTCATGAAAGCTCAAACTCTAACTTGTTTTATCAAATCCTTGCAAACTGCTTTGTGTGTAATTTAATAACAGAAAGTCAGGATGTAATTTCTTTTTTCTAAAAATGAAATAATATGGCTATTCTTCTTGAACTGAAGAAAATAACCCAGACATTGACTCAGCCTTTTAGAATGCGTCATTTGCCCACACCTGGAATACTCCGAGAGGAAGTGACACGGGGATTTGTGCCTTCAGTCGCCACCAATATCATCAGCACCACTACAGCTGTCGTAGCTTATCAGCGTCTTTCACAACAGTGTGCCAGAACGCACTTGTGTTTTTTATGGGGTTTTTAAAAAAAATCTAGAGTCTTCTTTAATCCCTTGTGGTCACAGTGACAGGTCACCTCAATCCCTCTCAGAAACAGAATTGGCGGCTACAGCCAACTTCCTCTCAGATTTTAGGCGAAAGGGAGGTGTGGGGAGGCAAGAGCCCATTTTCCTTACACTCCGCCTCACCCACCAATGGGAACTATTTTGTCATCCTGTATCCTGACATATCAGGATGTGGCCTTCCTGGTGACTGGCTCTTCTTGCTTTTAACAGTGCTAAAATGCTCGGCTATTCCATTTGTTTGCTGTCAAGAACACAAAGAAGCAGCTCATGATTTCCTGCACTTTATCCCTGAGGGTGTCATCGGTACAAGGAAACGGTTGCTTTGGGCCTACTGCCTGAGGAGGAAATAGGCTTGCTAAAATAGCAGCATTTTAAAAAGTCAAAGTTAGGCTTATCTAGTGTAAACCTCAGTGGGGCTAGGCAGAAGATGTCAGCCTTAACACATTCTGGTCTACAGAGAGCCACTACTGGGCTCCAGATAGGTTTCCTCTGGCCACCCCACAAAAATTAATCACACGACTTGCCTTACTTGAGGGAGATCAGGATCAAAAACAACAACACCACCAGGGCTATTTTTTTTTAGCAGGAATGCATAGAAATGCAGTTCTGGTGGGCTTGGTGTCAGGGTGTGTGGCCTAATGTGCAAATAAGTTCCTGCTGGGCTTTTACTACAAAAAAGCCCTGTGTAAAACAATGGTGATGTCAGAGGGTGTGGCTTAATACGCAAATGAGCTCCTGCTGGCTTTTTTTTTTTTTTTTTGTAGAAAAAGGCCCTGAACAACACTGTAATAGTTACTTGGTGGCATGGCTGGAAGGACACTGACTGCTGAGGGGACAGGGCAGAGAAAATGGTGCTGAGTAGATAGGACTCAACTGGCTGCTGCCCTGGCTTTGCTGTGATTGTCCTCCACAGCAGAAAAGTCAAGGGAAACCCAAGAGGTGCCCAAAAGAACAACAGCAATGTTGGGAGGGGGGAAAGCTGAAAGTGAACCTACATGCTGAAAGTGAACCTACTCTGATGGTCTAACTGCTGTACACATTGCCCCCCATTGTCCTGCCTTGGAACTTTCAGCCATGGGTCAACATACAAATTGGAAAGGAAAGGTCCCCTATGCAAGCACCAGTCGTTTCCGACTCTGGGGTGACGTTGCTTTCACAACGTTTTCACGGCAGACTTTTAAGGGGGTGGATTGCCATTGCCTTCCCCAGCCATCTACACTTTTCCCCCAGCAAGCTGGGTACTCATTTTACCGACCTCGGAAGCATGGAAGGCTGAGTCAACCTCGAGTCGGCTACTTGAAAACCCAGCTACTGCTGGGGATCGAACTCAGGTCGTGATCAGAGCTTAGGACTGCAGTACTGCAGCTTTACACTCTGCGCCAAATTAGGTAACAAATAAATAACTACATGCGCTTATGAATGCTGAGGCTCTGTACTATAGGCAGCAGGCTACAGAATCCTTACTGAGGAGTGTTTTGAATTGACGAGAACATATTGTACACAATTCATTGCATTGTTCTGCTGTATATTAAAGAACACACAGACACCATCTTGGCTGTTAAACTGCTGGAGGACAGACTAGTGCCAAGTGCAGGGCAGGCACCGTTGAGTCTTCAGAACAGTGAAATAATGGGAGGGGTCACCCAGGCAATGATCCTTATTATGAAAATTAGTGACTCCTTTTCATCTGTGAAATGGTGGAAAGTATGTAAATGGCAGCCTTTTTCCTGTTTTCTCTGCCTCCCACAACCTAATAATAATGCAACCACAGTTTGGTCTGTTTCCAGTAGACATTCTTTGTATTCAACCAACCTTCCGCTCTCAACAGCTGGAAAGTGATCTTTCCTATGTCAGCTTGCTTGCCATGAGGGTTACTAATATCCCTCTTGGGCCTGCCTCCATTCTGCTTGGCTACATCATGAAACAGGTTAGGGGGCTTTGATCTTCACTCCTTTGTACTTCTGTTTCACAGGGCACAGACATTTGCAACAGGGGAGGCCTGAATAATAATGCAAATATCTGCTCTATCAGTATTCCAGCATTACTATGAAACATAAAGCCATTAAGGGGGCTGTTCTGAATGCATAGGGTTGCCAGCTCTGGACTGGGAAACACCTGGAGATTTTCTCAGTCTTCAAAACCACTCTCATCGTCAATGATTACCTTTTCATTAGCAAGTTTTACTTAAGCAGCCCTGGCTTTAGGTACATTAATCAGTGCATGTTAATTTTAACCAGAACAGTTTCAAGGTAAGGGCAGATTTGCTTAATTTTTGAGGGGATTTTGGTTTGAGTATAAGTGGCAAAGAAAAAGATAACATTCAAAATGACCTTTCTATTTAACAATGCCTAGTAGTTCATGCTCATTAAATTGCAAGATTTCTTACATTTTGGCACTATCTCCAATTATAATGCCAAAAATTAAAATGTTATGTTGGAAACCAGAATAAAACAGGAGTCCAGTGGCACTTTAATGACTTACACAATTTATTTCAGCATATGCTTTCATTTATATATACAACAGAAGTTGGGGGCAGGATCTTCACTGGGTGTCTGAGACGCCAAACAATTTCCATTCTAGGACATGTTTGTCTTATTAGGAAGAGAAGCCGAATGGAGAGGGGAGGATAGCTCTTCATTAAACTGCTTCACTTAAATTGTCTGTTTAAAGTATTTTTGTTGTACGAAAGGGAGAAACCATAAACAGAAAAGAAGACCAAGTAGGGAAGGGTATAAGAAGAGCCATGGAGAGTCCAAAGGGTCCGCTAGGTGGAGAAGTGGCAGAAGAAGCTGATCTGCCTACCCCCCTCCCATTTAAAGACCCCTATTGATCAGCTGATCAGCAGGGGTATTTAAATGGTGGGGAGAGGGTTGCCTTGGCACTGTCTCTTTAATCCGCCTGATCCCAGGCAGGCAAAAGAAGCGTCTCTGCCTCACTCTCAGGCTGCCTTCCCTCACAGGGGAGGCAGCCTGAAATTGAGGCCAAGCCACCTCTTTCCTCCACCTGAGTCTTGGACAGGGGAAAGAAGTGGCTCTGTTCCTCTGCCTCGCTCTCAGGCTGCCTTCCCTCACAGGGAAGGCAGCCTGGGAGTGAGGCTGAGCTGCCTCTTTCCTCCATCTGGGTCTCAGGTGGGCAAAAGAGGCAGCGCTGCACTGGCTGGCATGTGGGAGGGGTGGCTTGCGTTGCCCCATAGGCCATGCAGCACCCTAGACAGCCACCTACATGGCCTACTCCCATGCACCGGCCATGGGTATAAATCCAATATCATCATCATCTTCTCTTCTCTATACTGCCACGCTATTCTGGCTAGTCTTCCATTTAAAATGGAAATTTAATTTTAAAATTTAAATTTAAATGGCAATATATAGCAAACTAGATTTTTCCCCCCCAGGAGGACAATTTTTTTAAAAAAAACAAACACCTTCAATCACATGTTAGTTTCAGCATGAATTCCTCATGGAGATATTACTAGCTTCAGGTTCTCATTTACTTACATTTAACATAATGCTTACATTTAACATGAAAGGGCATCAGTGGCCTTAAAGGCCATTTGCAGATAAGAGCATAACCTCAGAGCCTGTGTCACTGTTAAAGGTGTCTTTTCCTTTTCCTTTGACCTTCTTTACTTTCCCTTTCAGTTTCTTCTTCACAAGCCTGTGGGATCATCTGAGAGAATTTACCCCCTCTAAAGTTAAATGTGGCTGTGTTTGTCTTTTTGGGCAACTCCCTATTTACATAAATGCTAAATTTAATACCATTACGGTCACTGTTCCCTATCAGTGCTATCATGTTTACATCTCTCACCAGGTCCTGAGCATTACTGAGGAGGACCAAGTCCAGGATCACCTCTCCACTGATCTGCTCTATGGCATACCCCTTGAGAAATCTAATCTCTTTTTCATGACTTGAACACATTGACCTATCAATGTGCATTGTGTAGGTAGATAAAATAACCTATTATGGCACACTTATTTCATCTAGCTACTTTTCTTAATTCTTTTGCTGTTTTTAAATCATCCTCTAACCTTTGAATGGGCAATAACAAACTCCTAGAGTTAAGCTTCCTTTTGGGTTCACTATTTCCACCCACAGGATTTCTATAAGCGATTCTATTTCTCTTACATTCTCGGTTTTACTGGACTGTATACTCTCTCTGACACAGAGACCCACTCCACCTCCAACCCTTCCCTCCCTATTCTTCTGATATAATTTATATCCAGGAATTACTGTATCCCACTAATTTTCTTCATCCCACCCAGTTTCTGAAATGTCCACAATGTTTATGTTCTCCTCTGATGCTAAGCATTCCAGCTCCCCCCATTTTGTCTCAGACACATCTAGCAGTTAACATCTATAATTCCCTACACATGTTAGGCCTGCAACCTTCCTCCTGTGGCCTCTAGACCTTGCTAGGCAATCAATATTGTTTATCACCCTCTCAATGGTCAGTTTGGTGTAGTGGTTAAATGTAGGCTTCCCAAATCCCCCGCTTCGGCGGGGGACCCCAGATTTGGAGACTCCTCCCCCCACTCGCCAAAAATCTGGAAAGCGGGGGGAATGGCGGCCCTTCCCACCCAGCCCCGATCCCAGCAGCTTCTCCTCTCCCCTTCCTGTTTCGTCTTCTTGCCCTTCCCGCAGATGCCTCTTTTTCAACCCCCATGCGTCATCCCGGGTTGTGAGGAAAGTGGGGGGGGGGGGCTGTGAAGAAGGAAGGAAGGAAGGAAGGAAGGAAGGAAGGAAGGAAGGAAGGAAGGAAGGAAGGAAGGAAGGAAGGAAGGAAGGAAGGGGGGAGCGAAAGAGGGAGGGCCGGCGATGTGGAGCGCCTGGTGCGGCCGGAGAACGTGAACGGCAGAGACACGGCCGGCAGGAAATCCAGCCCTTTCCATTTTGCTGCAGGTACGACCAGCCCTGGCCCTTCCCTTCTCCCTCTCCTCCACCGCCTCCTCTCCAGGTCTCTTGTGGGGACTCTTCCCTTCCCTCCTCGAAGGTGCTGTTTGTTTATCTTAAGGCTGGAGTGGAAGGAAGGGATCATTTTTCTGGCGGCCTCTTCGGGCTCATCCAGGCTTTGTGTGTGGAGACGAAAGGTGGAGACTGGCATCAGTACCAGTGTGCCCTCTAAGCTGCGGTAGTGTGAGCTAGCCCACAGATTTTTAGCCTCCAGCTCACACATTTTTTGTCTTAGCTCAGGAAGGATGACCCTAGAGCACAATAATTTATGCAGTAGCTCACAACTTTAATACCGGTAGCTCACAATTTTAATGCCAGTAGCTCACAAAGTAGTTTTTTTGCTCACAAGACTCTGCAGCTTAGAGGGAACACTGATCAGTACCCAAACTGGATGGAAATATGGGGCCAGGGTTATGGCTCAGTAATTAGACCTTTCTTCCCCCCTCTCCCTTGGGGAGCTGTTTTTTGAGGTAGAGGCACCAAATTTTCAGTATAGTGTCTACTGCCTCTCCCCAAAGTACCCCCCAAGTTTCAAAACAATTGGACCAGGGGGTCCAATTTTATGAGCCCCAAAAGAAGGTGCCCCTATCCTTCATTATTTCCTATGGAAGGAAGACATTTAAAAAGGTGTGCTGTTCCTTTAAATGTGATGGCCAGAACTCCCTTAAAGTTCAATTATGCTTGTCACACCCTTGTTCCTGGCTCCGCCCCCAATGTCTCCTGGCTCCACCCCAAAGTCTCCTGGCTCCACCCCCAAAGTCCCCAGATATTTCTTGAATTGGACTTGGCAACCCTAGTTAAATGTGTGGACTCTTATCTGGGAGAACTGGGTTTTATTCCCCACTCCTCCACTTGCACCTGCTGGAATGGCCTTGGGTCAGCCATAGCTCTCATAGGAGTCGTCCTTGAAAGGGCAGCTGCTGTGAGAGCCCTCTCAGCCCCACCCACCTCACAGGGTGTCTGTTGTGGAGGGAGAAGATGTAGGAGATTGAATGCTGTTCTGAGTCTCTGATTCAGAGAGAAAGACGGGGTATAAATCTGCGATTCTTCTTCTTCATCCACTTCCTTCTAGAACAGTTAACAGCTACCCCTTCATTTCAAAGAAAGGAACCATTCTGAATTTGAGACATTTAATCTCTTGTTGGCTTTCTCCCAGGTTTAGTTTAAAAAGTCCTTTGCTACCTTTTTGTTTTTAACCATCAGAAGCCTGGTTTCTTCTCGGGACAAGTGGAGGCTGTCTCTTTGGTACAGGTTCTGCTTGTTCCAAAACCCATTCCAGTGCTTAACAAACCTCCTCTCTGCACCATCATCTAAGAGAGCCAGTTTGGTGTGGTGGTTAAGTGCACAGACTCTTATTTGGGAGAACCGGATTTGATTCCCCACTCTTCTACTTGCACCTGCTGGAATGACCTTGGGTCAGCCATAGCTATCACAGGAGTTGTCCTTGAAAGGGCAGTTTCTGGGAGAGCTCCCTCAGCCCCACCTACCTCACAGGGTGTTTGTTGTGGAGGAGGAAGATAAAGGAGATTGTGAGCTGCTCTGAGACTCTGAGATTCAGAGTATAGGACAGGATATAAATCCAATATCATCATCTTCTTTTTCTTTTTCTTCTTCTCCTCGTCCACACACTGAGACTCCTAATTTGTGTTTATTCTAGCTGGCCCTCTGCGCATGAAACAGGCAGCACTTCTGAGAAGTTAAACTACTTTGTTGCACAACAGCAAAATTGCAGCATGCATGCCTTTGCCAAGATATCTGAAACACTAAATAGAAAGATCTTCTATTACAAATGGTCCATATTAATAGAAAGAGAATTAGTGTCGTTTTGAACATTTGGTTGGACACAGACAGGAACTGAAAGTGGATGGAAAACAGCTTTGCTTCCAAGGGTGTATATCCACACATTTCTTTTGTTCCACTGCCTCCTCTGGTCAAACCAGCTATGCAGATTTTTGGAATGATGCTCAAACTTGCAAAACTAGTTTACTAGAGACCAAAATGGGACACACCACACACCCACCACTCACATTCATCTTCCAAACTGCCTTAAAGAAATCTCATAACAATGCTGAAAAGGTGCAATCTTGGCCTTCAAAGCTATTAACAACCTGGGATTGTTCTTAAAGGGATGTCTAGTCCCACACTAGTCACAACTAAAATCTGAAGCTCTTCTTCATATGTCACTTCCAGAAGTAGCCCCTGGGAGGCAACATTGGACAGGGCCTTGGACAGTGACACCAAAACTATAGAGCAGTGGTTCCCAACCTTTTTGGCAGCAGGGACCAGTCTTGTGGAAGACTGCTGGGTTTTTTGCCACCCCAGGCTACCCTGCAGCCCCATGCCTGCCCCCCATGGTGGTCTTTAAATAGGGGGGGGGGAGAAACAGGGGGTGCTTCTGCCATGTCCCCACTAGGGCCAGTAAGGTGGCAGAAGCAGCTGATCTGCATCCTCCTCCCATTTAAAGACCCCCTCCAATCAGCTAGGGCTGCTAATCCCGCAGTCCGGGCAGGGAATCTCCTGCCCAGGAGGTTCTCAACCCACAGACTCACATCAGGCCGGCAGGGGGAACCTCTCCTTGCGATGACGTCACTCGGAAGTGACATCATCAAAATAGCAGCATCCTTGTGGGACCGCTCTAGGTGTTTTCAGGAAAATTCTATGGTTTTCTCAGATGCTCAAGCCATTTGGGAGGTTAAAACTCTATGGACTATAGAGTTTTAACCTCCCAAATGTCTAGAGCATCCGGGAAAAAACATAGCGTTTTCCCGAAAACGCCTAGAGTGACCCCACATGGGGCGCCGCCATTTTGATGACATTACTTCTGGGTGACGTCATTCATCTTGCATACGCGCATTGCGTGCGCGAATGTCCCCCGCTGGGGGATGAAGAGGACTTGGCAACCCTACAATCAGCTGAGGTTGTTGGGATTGGGGAAACCCTACTTGGAGGAGAGCACATGCCAACACACCATCCCGCCCCTCTCAGCTTCCTGAGTCTGTGACCTGGGAAGCTGAGAGCACCATGCCTGTGCAGCCTGGTTGCTAATAGCCCGCGGACCAGTATCAGTCCATGACCTGGGGTTGGGGATCACTGCTATAGAGCTCCTCTGCCAGGGAAGCTGCCCTTAAGCCTTCCCTGAGGTTCCCTTCCCTCTGTAAATTTTATTTGTGTGCCTACCCTGCAGTTTTTAGACTAACAGTTCTGCTTGTTGAAGGAAGTTTGAGTCCAGTAGCATCTTTAAAGACCAACAAAGTTTAATTCTAGGTATAAACTTTTGTGACCTGAATGAAGTTCTGCTTATTGTCCTTTTAAATATAAATGTTTAGCTCATCTTTTGAGCAGAAGAGCATAGGAGCAGTTGACGTGGATGAGACCAAAGGTCCCTGTAAGTCCAGCATTCTGTTTCACACAGCTGTCAACCTGATTCCCTGAAAAGGCTACAAGGAGGGTACTCAAGTCAAAACCTCCTCTTTTCTGTTGTTCCCCAAAACTCATATTCAGAGTAGGGTTGCCAGGTCCATCGTGCTGGTAGGGGGATTGTAGGAGCATTTCACGGGGGGGGGGGGGGGACACACCACACAATGCGCTGACATCTTTCAGAAGTGACATCAGTGACACCTAGGGTTGCCAAATCCCCTGCATTCTCCGGCGGGGGACTTTTATGTGTGCACAAAATGATGACATCATCCAGAAGTGACATCATCGCACTGACGATGTCTCACATGGCTGCTCTAGGTGTTTCCAGGAAAATTCTATGGTTTTCCCAGACACTATAGCAATTTGGGAGGGAAAACTGTATGGTACAATAGGTACCATAGAGTTTTGCCCTCCCAAATCGCTAGAGCATCTGGGAAAACCATAGTTTTTTTCTGGAAATGCCTAGAGCGGCCACACACAACATCACCAGTGCAATGACATCACCCAGAAGTGACATCATTGCACCAGCAATGTCAGGGGAGGTTCTCCCCGCCACCCAATGTGAGTCAGTAGGTTGGGAGCCTCCAGGGTGGAAGAACCCCCGCCTGGTCCAGGGACTTGGCAGCCCTGGCAACACCAGGGGTGACCTCAAACCACAGAGTTTTGCTCAAAAAGTACAGTATTGCCCCCTCCCCATCACCAATGTGTTGATATCACTTCTGGGTGACATCAGCATGTTAGGTGTGGCAACACTGTTTGGGGGTGGGGATTTCTTCCTGCTAGTCAGCTGGCCAGTAGTGGGCAGGAGTCCACAAAAGCCAGGGATTCCCTGCCCCCCACCTAGGAAATGGTATCCCTTATTCAGATAATTATTGCCTCTGAACTAGGGAGGCATTTCAGCTCATCTCCAGACTACAGAAATCAGTTCCCCTGGAGAAAACGGATGCTTTGGAGGGTGGACTCTGTGGCATTGTAACCCACTGAGGTCTCTATCCTCCCCAGCCTCCATCCCTAAATCTCTAGGAGCTTCCCAACCTGGATGTGGCAACACTACCCCCCCCATCCCCCATTGGTGGTCAGGGGGGACCTGGTAACTCTCCTCTGAACATTTAGTTATTGTGGCTAATAGCCACTGATAGGCTTGTCCTTTCCACATTTGTCTACTACCTTTTTAAAGCCAACTAAAACTTGTGGCTATTACCACACCCTGCATCAGTAAGTTCCTCAAGCCAATCATTGGTTCCTTTGTCCTGTATGTGCCTTTACCCAGGCATAGATGGCTTTAAAGGGGAATTAGACATGTTCATGGAAGATAGGTCTATCAATGACTACTAGCCATGGGGACTATACAGAATATTCACATTCAGAGGCAGTTAACCTCTGAATCCCAGAGTCAGGAGGCAACATCAAGGGAAGGCCTTAGCCTCTATGCCCTGTTGCTGGACCTCCTGAGGAACTGGTTGGCCATTGTGTGAAACAGGATGCTGGACTAGAGAGATCACTAGTCTAGCAAGTCTCTTTTGTTCTTATATGTATATATTTGCCAGTCAGTTTTAGGAGTTTTAGTGTTATGAGAGAGAGGGAGAGGGAGAGGGAAAGAGAAGAGAAAGGATCTCTTTATCCATTATTTCCACTATGCCCCCATCTGGTCTTTCTTTTAAATTAAAAAGCTCCAACTCCTAAGCTTTTCTTTGTAAGGAAGATGCTCCAAACTGCTGGTCATTTTGGTCATCTTTCTCTTTTTGGATTATTGTTGGCTCACACCTTTCTCTTCTTTGTCAGCAACCTTGAGGGCTAAAAACCCCTAAAAGGCAGGGTGTATCTAGCTCAAATAAATAAAAGTGAAAGAAAGTGGAATGTGGGGAGGGGTGCATAAATAAGTGGTCATGAGATCGTTTCATGGAATGCTCACATCCTGAGGAGAGAGAGCCAATAAATGTTGTTGTCCTCAGCAGCTGCACTAGGGTTGCCAACCCCCAGGTGGGGGCAGGGGATCCCCTGGTTTGGATGCCCTCCCCCCGCTTCAGGGTCGTCAGAAAGTGGGGGGGAGGGGAGGGAAATGTCTGCTGGGAACTCTGTTATTCCCTAGGGAGATTTATTCCCATAGAAAATAATGGGGAATTGATCCGCGGGTATCTGGGGCTCTGGGGGGCTGTTTTTTGAGGTAGGGGTACCAAATTTTCAGTACAGCATCTTGTGCCTCTTCCCAAAATATCCCCCAAGTTTCAAAATGATTGGACCAGGGGGTCCAATTCTATGAGCCCCAAAAGAAGGTGCCCCTATTCTTCATTATTTCCTATGGAAGGAAGGCATTGAAAAGGTGTGCTGTTAGGGAAACTGCTCTCAAAATGAGATTGGGGAATTAGACTGAGAGACAGCTGGCCCAATAGGAATCTTTGTTATCTGTGTATACCAGGCTCAACCATTCAGATAGTCAATGCTCAATAAACTGGACTCTAATTTAATAAAATCAATTGTAATTTATTTGAAACAATAGTTCTTTCACACAAGGTACAAAAACAATCACACATTCACACAGGTCTAAAGAAACATAGAGAGATCGATAGGGGTACATAAAAGGATGGACATACAGGGTGATACTACCTCTCGCAGACTCCAAGGAAGACTCCGATGGCGACGAATGAGGGAATGGGGGAATGGACCCGAAACTGATCAGGAATCGGGGATGGATCTATACAGCAGGATAAGGGGGTTGCTGAATAGAGAGCACACATGAGTGGAGTTGGGTCAGAGGTTAAATAGGCTCCCTCAGACCCTTCAGGGGCTGGGAGGTCTTGGGGAGGAGCAGGGGGAGGCTCTGCGATGACCAAGAAGGCTGGACATCCCTTGCTGACACCTAATTGGATGCCAGTTTTGACCAATGAAGTTCACCTTAGTCTGGTGAAGCTGGAAATTTCCAAGCTGCAATGCTGCCTGGGGCGGCTCCAAGGTATTAGACTAGGGTGAGAATGGAAATGGCTGGATACTTAAGGTTAAATGGGATTATCTGGGAAGGTGACAATAGGGAATCAAATGCTGGCCTAGGTACCACCCGGGTTAGACAAAAGACTTGATGAAGACAGGAGATGTCCTTCCTCTTACCTCATCTTCTGCTGGGCAAGATTTATTGTTCTGGTATTGCTGAGCAATTAGGATCAACAGTGGAGCTATTAATCCATTCATGGGGTAAATGGGTTGCTTGCAGGCTCAGGGTGTGTACGTGTGACTTTCCCGCTAAGAAGGAATGAGTCCAGCCTGGCAGGGTATGCTTGGGTCAGGAAAGCAAGATGGATTCTGCTGTTGTTAGCTTTAGGTCCATGGAGCCAGGCTGGAAACATGGTGGCCTGGCTTCTTCCACTGCAGTGGCCAAGACTGGGCACACAAGGAGCAGCTGGAGCATGTCTGTAGTTCTGGCTAACACTCTTCAGAGATGTAGAATGCAAAGCTGCCATATAAGCCTTAGAAACTGTAAGCAAAGTCCACTTCTTAGAGCAGATGTGTGAGAGTCAAAACTCCAGGCACCCTGGCAACCACACTGGCGATCATGATGTCCATGTGTATGAAAAGTAGGGGGCTTTTCCTCACAGTGCCGTCCCTTTAAATGTGATGGCCAGAACTCCCTTTGGAGTTCAATTATGCTTGTCACAGCCTTGATCTTGGCTTCACCCCCAATGTCTCCTGGCTCCACCCCCAAAGTCTCCTGGCTCCACCCCCAAAGTCCCCAGATATTTCTTGAATTGGACTTGGCAACCCTAAGCTGCACTGAGAGGCCCATCCCACAATTCTTTGTATTGTCACAAAGGATTCTGGGATACTGCTTCCAGACTGCGCACAGGTCTCTAAGCGCAGGTACTGTTGCTCAACTCTAATCCTGATTTTTCAGTACTGGCATGGGAAAATATCTGCCCACTGTGAAAAACAGGAAGTTGGGCATATAATGAACAATTCTATAATTGCTACTTTGCACACACAGTGAAGCCCACAGTCCTGCACCCCACAATCAAAGCATGACTGCTTGTACATTGAGATATATTGGCCATTACCTTCCTACAAGAATTAAGCATGATCACTCAAGGGAACAATCTTAAGGAGATCTATATAATTAGTCAGATTTTTAGTTTTTCCACAAACTGTTCAGCTCCACATCCCAGCCAGCATTTTTGACTGAAAGGAGACTGACACAGAAACCCAACAGGTCCTCAGGCACTGCACGCTACATTTTTCCCATGCTGATAACAGTCAAAAGGCTCCTTTGAGAAGCAGGTGAATTAAGATCTACTTATTGGTGCTCCTTCAAAGCTGCTCCTGCATTTTTTCTTAAGGCACATTTCGCTGTGCCTTGGAGGAAAGTTTTTACTCACAATGTGCCAAGAAAAGCAGGCTTGTTACACAACAGCACCTCCAATCATACAGGCTTATTTACCACACACACAAACACACACACAGCAGGCTGATGCGTCGATTGACACAGGAAAGCTGTAATTTTCCTACCTCAGATCAAAAAGCTGAGAACACAGAAAACTAAGATCATAACAGGAAGGTGATAAGAGAGGGAAAGAGGGTTTCTTAGAAATGTCTTGGGGCCATATTTCCATATCCATAACTTGGCACCACCCAGTGAGTTGATTGGCAGTTAATTCCAGGCAGACAAAGATGTTAATTCTGCATTTGCACAATGCTTAATTAATTTACTGAATTCACAGACAAGATGTAGAGAATGGCTATTGGCTTAGGCCCAAACTACATGTTACTTTTTTTGTTTACCCTAACCCAGCTCACTTAGCCTGCAGCAAGGCAGCAACTGTGGAGAACTGCTTTTTAAAGCACCGCAGGGGCCACGTTCCACTCAGGAGCATAACATGTTCTCCCCTGCCCCTCTGTACCTTCTTTGACCCACATTAGACCTCTACTGCATATACAGATCCAAAACAGGAAAAACACAAGCCTCTTCTAGACCATCTGGGCTCCAGAAAATGGTACCACTCCTCCTCGCCCTCATTTCATGGTCTGGAGCCGAATCAAGTTCCTGTAGTGCTTTACAAAGTAGTTCCCTGCTGTGACAGGAAAGCAGGTTCACACTCTATAAAAATCATACTGTGTATCTTGGCCTTTACATGGCTTCAAAAGAAGACAGAATGACTTCATAAAGAAGGAGTTCTTGAAGAAAAAGCTTCTTGAGGACCCAGTTTTGATACGAGGTCCATTTGACCAATGTTTATTACAAAACTTTGGTTAGTTTGTGAAAACAGGTTTCAGTTCAGAGCCAGTTTGGTGTACTGGTTAAGTGTGCTGACTCTTATCTGGGAGAACTGGGTTTGATTCCCCACTCCTCCACCTGCACCTGCTGGAATGGCCTTGGGTCAGCCATAGCTATCACAGGAGTTGTCCTTGAAAGGGCAGTTTCTGGGAGAGCTCTCTCAGCCCCACCAACCTCACAGGGTGTCTGTTGTGGGGGAAGAAGATATGGGAGATTGTAAGCCGTTCTGAGTCTCTGATTCAGAGAGAAGGGCAGGGTATAAATCTGTAGTCTTCTTCTTCTTCATTTGTACCCCATCTTTCACCCCCACTGGGGACCCAAAGTGGCTTAAACCATTCTCCTCTCCCCCGTTTTATCCTCACAACAATCCTGTGAGGTGGGTGAGGCTGAGAGAGGATGACTGGCCCAAGGTCACCCAATGAGCTTCCATAGCATGACTGGGGATTTGAACTTGGCTCTCTCATAGATTCCCATATACAAAGAGCCACTTTGGTGTAGTGGTTAAGTGTGTGGACTCTTATCTGGGAGAATCAGGTCTTTATTCCCCACTCCTCCACTTGCTGGAATGGCCTTGGGTCAGCCATAGCTATGGAAGAGGTTGTCCTTGGAAAGGCAGCTGTTGTAAGAGCTCTCAGCCCCACCCACCTCACAGGGTGTCTGCTATGGGGAAAGAAGATAAAGATTGTAAGCTGCTCTGAGACTTATAGTGAAGGGTGGGATATAAATCCAATATCATCTTCTTCATCATCCAATACTGTTAACCACAACACCACACTGGCTCTTTATCACATAACCATCTGCTCTCGGTGTGGCAAATGCACCCTGTTTGGGTTCAGTATCAATCCCAGGAAGTGCATGTTTCACTAACAGTCCCCTTGTCTGGATATCACTTACTTTAAGTGTTTATGAAATGCAAGTTTTCCCTGCCTGCCCGGAACTAAAATGCAGCAGGGGTTATCCAGTACCTGGCAGGCTACAGGATAGGACTGGTGAACTGTGCTTGGCTCCGTTGTGCAGCCCTATCATTATGAAAGCCAACTGTAACCACTTTATAAGCACAGCGAGGCCAACAATCACACACAAGTCTCCCAAAATAGCAGCTTCAGTCTCAGTTATAATGACAGAAGGACCACCATGAATGTTTAAAAGGGCGGTTCTTCTTTGAAACCCACCAAACTTCTGTTGCAAGTCTCTCCGTGTCTATTAGTAAGACTGCTGCAAAGATAAGATAGGATGATCCTATCTTGAGTTCCTTGGGAAAAGGACTGAATACAAATGTAGAACAAAGCAGGAGTCAAGTTGCATCTTTAAGACCAACAAAGTTTTATTCAGAATGTAAGCTTTCGTGTGCTAGAAGCACATTTCATCAGACAATAGGATGGAATGGCAAGCAGTCCTAAATATAGAGAAAGTGGGCAGTGAATGAGTAAGCAAAATCATGGAAAAGTTTGTTAGCAGATTAAAAGAATCACAATTAAATGGGTGACCTCAAAGTTGCTGTTTTGCTGTGAAGAAACTTCAAGAACAGAATGGAAAGGGAAATTGCTGAATTACAAATTATTTTGAAACTTGGAACAAACACCTCCCCAGGACTGAACAGGGATACTGTTTTTTATTACATATACTAAAACCACTTTCACCAAGTATAGCCAGCTATATATCCACAGTATTCCAATGTATTTCTCTTTTAGAATAGTGTATCAGAATAATGTTTATTTGTATTGACATACTCAAATAAGGGATATTGGCTGTTTATCTCATTACATATACTAACCCATATTCCACTATATTTTAAAGTATACTTTTTCCTAATGGCAAACTAGAATGATGTTTATATGTGTTTTACATATTTAAATTAACCTCTGAAAAACTAATACCCTCATTTTAAACCCAGAGCTAACATTACAACAGACTCTTATTTATTACACTTCATATCTAATAACATAGACATCAATCTGCTATTCCGACTTTTATTGCCGCCTTGTTGTTGCAGTCCAATCAACACAAACTAGCAAACACCAGACCCCAAATTGTGATTCTTTTAATCTGCTAACAAACATTTCCATGATTTTGCATACTACGGTAATTCACTGTCCACTTTCTCTATATTTAGGACTGTTTGCCATTCCATCCTATTGTTTGATGAAGTGTGCTTCTAGCACATGAAAGCTTACATTCTGAATAAAACTTTGTTGGTCTTAAAGGTGCACCTTGACTCCTGCTTTGTTCTACTGATTCAGACCAACACAGCTGCCTACCTGGATCTGAATAAAAAAGTGATAAAGGAACTAAATTTGGCCTTACAAAATGTTAGTGCGGCAACACTCTTTGATGTCACAGAAAGAGGCAGACTTCTAAAAGGACCAAGTGGAAAAAATGACCCAGGTCAGTAGTTCCCTCCTCTCACCTTCTCAGGATACACATGGGGGAAGCTTCTCACACTTGTCTCCCTCCCTGACACCAATCAACTTTCATTTCTTTATGGTTCTTGCCTCTTCTTTTCATGTCAGTGCACAATGGGTTGCAAGGTGTACAGTTTAAGTCTGAGATGAGTGCCGGGGTTGATCTAAAGCTCATTGATGTAGATGTTAGTTAAGGCACTAACAGCTTTCTGAAGGACAAAGGTAGTAACTGAAGGACAGCAAAGCACTTGCTTGGATCCACCTGAGTGCTTCTGCAGATGGAAGGATTTCCGCCCAGGGAGACGAACCTTCTTGCCTTCCTTTTTCCTGCTGTAGTGCAAAATGCCTGCTGTTGTGGCCTCTCTCACATGGTAGTCAAGACTAGCCACAGTTTTGCCCTCTGGCCCAGCCAGTCAATGAGGCAAAATCTGGCCAGTCACTCACTAGCATGGCACCCCATGGTCAAGCTCACAGGGGTATCTCAGTAGCATACCAAGAAGCCAGGTGTGTGGGGAAGGACCAGTGCAGACTATCTCCAGTTAAACAAGACTGTTTCTACCAGACTCAGGGGATTGCAAAAGTCAGGATCTAGGTGCACTACGGAAAATAAAAAATAAATACACGATCTAACTAAATTCTAGGTTGCATCAGATTGGGATAGCTGCAGGATGCCCTCGCTCTGGTGTACCCTTCTTGTGTCATTCCCCTCTGCCAGCCCCCATGGCGAACACACGCTCCCCAGATTTAGAATCCCAGAATTGGAAGGGACCTGTAGGGTCATCTAGTCCAAACCCCTGCACAACGCAGGAAATTCACAAATATGTCTCCCTAAGTTCAATGCAAACCACCCCGTTAAATGTCTGCCGTGAAAACCTCGTGATGCAATGTCACCCCAGGGTCAGAAATGACTACCTTTACCTTTTTAAGTTCACAGGATCAGCAATGCTGTCAAATGTCCATCTAGCCTCTGTTTAAACACCTCCAAAGAAGGTTTAAAAATCTTCCACAAGGCAGCCAAAAAGGAAGCCCCAAACAAAGAAACAGTTCCCCCTTTTCAGACCTCACCCCTATATGTGCTTGGGGGCCTTCAGCCAATTAAGCTATGGGCCACCAGCTCACCAAACCTGCACCTTCCAATTTAAGAGTTTTTAACACGTGTCCTCTCTCTCCCAGCTGGAAAGGATGTCCTGTGCTCCTTCTACCTAGCCTTGAAGACTCCTCCTGGATTGGATTCCATGACCACAATTGTCAAGGCATCTCCTGTCCAGTATTCCCTCTAAGCTGAGTTAGTGTGAGTTACAGATTTTTAGCCTTCAGCTCACACATTTTTGTCTTAGCTCAGGAAGGATGTCTCTAGAGAACACTAATTTATGCAGCAGCTCACAACTGTAATGCCAGTAGCTCACAAAGTAGAATTTTTGCTCACAAGACTTTGCAGCTCAGTAGGAACATTGCTTCTGTCCCCCCCCCCTGCCTTTCATCTCACTATAGTCCCCCCCAAAAACCCCAAATTTCAGGGGGCATTTTGTGCTGCAGTGAGAGGCATGTAACTTAAGGGTAGAAATCCTTTCATCTGCAGAAATTGCTGGTGAGTCCAACCCAATGAGGAGGAGGAGGAGAGATTGGATTATACCCCACCCTTCACTCGGCGTCACAGACCGATTTACAATCTCTTTTCCCTTCCCCTCCCAGATACCCTGTGAGGTAGGTGGAACTGAGAGAGCTCTGACAGAAATTGCTCTTGAGAAGAACGGCTCTGTGAAAACTTATGACTGACTCAAGGTCACTCCAGCTGTTGCATATGAAGGAGTGAGGAATCAAACCTGGTCCTCCCAGATAAGAGCCCACGCACTCTTGAAGGGGAGAAGGGAGAAAGAAGATTGTGTGAGCCACTTGTGGGAAGGGCGGGGTATAAATCTTAAATAAATAAAATAAAATAAAATATTTGAGGGGGATCTCTGATAAAAAAGCTGGAGGTTTCCCAAAGACAGTGTTAGTGACTGGCATGCTCAGTTTTGTGGCAATATCTCTCCTGCTCATGCTGTAAGAGAGCTTTAGGACAAAAATACAGATATGCAATCATAGAGCATGTATCACGTTCTCAGGGTGCAGGCAGGCAGAAGTCCAAAGCCAGTCCAAGATCAAAGTCCAGGAAGTCAAGCAGGAGTCAAGTCACCAATGCAGAATCACAAACCGGAATCAGAAGTCCATGTCCTAAAGCCAAAAGGTCAGGGTGCCAAGGAAATCAAGCAGGTCAGGATCAGAGATCAGGATGCAAACCATTGAATAGACTTGCTTCCACAAGGTTACCAGGTCCTGAGTGGGAGCTATATGGGAGTCTCAATCAGCCTGCTCCCTGGGTGGCAGTGATTCTGCTAGAACTCAGGGCTGAGTGATCTGAAGCATCGGCGTGCCTCATGTCTTCGCTCTGAAAGTTCTTTCCGGAGCCTGCTTCAAACTCTTGAGAAGATTGATCATCAACAGCTGACACTGGTGCCTGGAGAGTGATTGATGGGCCAGCTGCTGTTTGTTCAGCTGAGGAACTGGCTGGCCATTCTTCCAGGTCTGTTAACTCTTCCAGCTCCTCCTCGTCAGGGCTCATGACAGCATGACTGCAGATGCTGATGAGTAGGGCTACCCCCTTCTTTCCCAACAAGCCCCAGAAGGATATAGACAAGCTGGAATGCATCCAGAGGAGGGCGACAAAGATGGTGAGGGGTCTGGAGACCAAGACCTATGAAGAACGGTTGAAGGAGTTGGGCATGTTTAGCCTGGAGAGAAAGTGGCTGAGAGGTGATATGATCACCATCTTCAAGTACTTGAAGGGCTGTCACATAGAGGATGGTGTAGAATTGTTTTCTGTGGTCCCAGAAGGTAGGACCAAAATCAATGGGTTGAAATTAAATCAAAAGAGTTTCCAGCTCAACATTAGGAAGAACTTCCTGACCATTAGAGCGGTTCCTCAGTGGAACAGGCTTCCTCAGGAGGTGGTGGGCTCTCCTTCCCTGAAGGTTTTTAAACAGAGGCTAGATAGCAGCAGTGAAGATCCTGTGAATGTAGGGGGCAGTATTTGTGAGTTTCCTGCATTGTGCAGGGGGTTGGACTAGATGACCCTGGAGGTCCCTTCCAACTCTATGATTCTATGTTCCTTTTTAGAAGACTTCTAAAACTGAACCTCGGCCTGATTTCTTGGCCACCTAACACCAAGTAGATCATCTGCGAAAAGCAAAGCATTTTCTTCTCTTTGGATTTAGTGACCAAGCCAGACTGCTCATGAGAGAAATCCCAAACAAACCTGGCATTTAAAAAACAACATCCCTGAAACTTAAGAGAAGCGTACTGCTTCTAAGTCATAGATATATAAGCAAGAATGAAAAACCTGTATACTGAAAACAGCTGGCACTGGTTAATATTTATGGACCTCTGCTGTGACGACTGTAAAACTGCTGAAGACATTGAGAGAGAAGAGGTGCCTTTGCATCAATTCGGCTTTGGCCTATGTGATCTGAAGCATCTCTTACCAGTATCTGAAGCATAAAATCCTATTGCTTCTGCTTAATTGCCACGTCCAAGTAACCCTGCGCTAGAAAAAGAGAAGTCAAGCAAGTCACCACAAGGAGCCAGCTTCTTTCTCCTGCACAGTCCAAATGACAAGGCATATTAAATCCATATTAGTGCATCCATTCTTAGACAAAGAGACAGTAGGGAAAACCTGGTCATTTTATTCAGGCTAGTAAAGAGTAAGGATTCTACAATATGATTAAAAGCAGGAAATCCAAAGAAGGGACGGGGACTGTGCTCACTTCCTGCTCTTGACATCCAGCCAAATATCTGCAGTCACATGGGTGCTCATCCACAGTTGGGAAGTTTCCCTGAGTGCACAGAAGGAACTTCACGTGCACCCTCATACACATGCAGCATTTGCTAGAGATGGTCAGCTGGATGCGGGGGTTGTTGGGAGAAGGATACTCAAATCCTGATTCAGCGCATATCCTCTTCGCTAGGAACAAACAGGGAGATGGTTTTTTGTTTGTCTATTCATTGACCCATTTATGGTTGCTGAGCAGGTTCCTTCAGCAATAACTTCCTAACTGTAATGTACAGTTGGTGCCAATAGGTTTTGCACATAAAAGCTCCCACATAGACCCACCTGGGTATACCACTGCTCCACTCTGCAGGCAATTCTTTATACAGCTAAATTAGTCATGTATCGTGTCAACCAACTAATCAACAAGTCAGTCATAGATTTTAAAAGTCCTAACGTCCATGCAGTCCTCAGCAATATTGGTGGTAGTGGAAAATGCCATCAAGTCACAGCTAGGTTCATGGTAATCACGTAGGGTTTTCAAGGCAAGAGATGTTTCAGATGTGTCTTGCCATTGGCTGCCTCCATGCCACAACCTTGGTATTCCTTGGAGGTCTCACATCCAAATTCTAGCCAGGATGACCCTGCTTAGATTCTGTGATCTGATGAGATTGAGCTACCCTGGACTATCCAGGTCATAACCTCAGCAACATTACTTAGCAGCATTTCTGGTGGCTAATCTCTTTGCACACATAAAGTTTTGTAACACAAACAAATGCAGACCAGTTCAACCTGCAGTCAAGTCACTCCATGCCAAACCAAACAGACCCAGCGATCAGCTCACACGATTCCCACCTTTGAATACAGTATGTTCTACTGTCAAATATTTCACTGTGGCAGACACAGCATATCTAGCAATCACAATCCTTTTTCTCTCTACTTAGGCACAGGATATGTGGGTTTTAGCATTTCAGATGGGCTACAGTGACCCGCCTGTCTGTCAGTGACTGTTATAGTAATTGACTCAAGAGACTAGCTATAAAACCCCTCCCATTTGCCAGCCTGTACAATGGCCTATGACTCAGGGGTGGCCAACAGTAGCTCTCCAGATGTTTTTTGCCTACAACTCCCATCAGCCCCAGCCATTGGCCATGCTGGCTGGGGCTGATGGAAGTTAAAGACAAAAAACATCTGGGGAGCTACTGTTGGCCACCCCTGGATGTTATTGGTGAATGACATGGACATCTTCCATTTCTTTTGGGTAACAAAGCCAGAATCATTGCAGTGTGATCTTTCTGAAATACCAGAAAGTAAAGTATCATAGCCATGTGCTGGGTCTCTTGCCTCTTCTCCTTGGAACACGAACACAGACACACACACACACACATGAAGACTGACATCTCTTGCCTGTGGAGTTCATAAACCCAGAGAAAGCTTCAGTGATCTGAGTCACAGTGGCCCAAGGTAGCAGGGTGTGTGGCTGAAACACCCTGGAAGACCAAATTCTGTGAACCTCCTCTGCCTTCCAAGTCATGATTGTGTCAACAAGCTACATTGGGGATGACCATACTTGTTCATAGTAAAATATTCCATTAAAAAAGTACTCCTAAGTGACAATGCAGTGACAGCAGAACTATTCCTCAGCCACGCTTGCTTAAGAAAGATGCCCCAGATAGCCTTTCTTACTAACCAGGCACTATGAACCACTGTGCTTCTCCGATCAGGAGTTAAAAAACCCAAAACCAGAGTAGAAAACAAGCAGCATTAGCTACATTCATGCGTGTACCACTACTCCATGTTTGCTGTCAGGAAAAAGGGCCTTCAGACAATCTGACACTGAGTTCCATAGAATTCTGGTTCAAAGGAGTTATTGGAAAGGTTACTAAGATTGAAATTTACATACTTAGCTCAACTATTGTTCTAACACATCAATGCTTTAAATATTTGAACTTAAATATATTCCCTGGCTTTTCTCAGTAGAGACCCTAAACAGCTTTTCACATGGTTCTCTCCTCCTCCACTATCCTCACAACCAAGGACAGATTGGGAAGGCAAAATGGTCCAGGGAAAGAGCCACGCCTCCTCCTTGGCCACACCCCTAAGGATAGAATGGCTGGCTTATGTTGAGGACTTCTGCGAAGCAGTCCTGCACAAGGCAAGGAGAGCTGGCCCAAGTGGCTTTTAATGGCCGGTCCACCTCTGTTCACAACCACCACCTTGCAATGTAGGTTAGACTGAGAGATTGTGACGGGCCCAGTGAGCTTCCATGACTGAATGGGGATTTGAATCAAGGTCTCCCAAATCCTAGGCCAACGCTCTGACAATTCTATTATGCCAGATCTCAACTTTCCATTTCCCCCCCCACCAAAATGCTTAGCCTAAGACAGAGTTTAATTAAGGTCACAAAGAAAGACAGAGTTTAATTAAGGTCACAAAGTAATATAATGAATTTTCAAGGGTACGGACATTTTGTATATCTTGTAGAAAAAATAAAATAATCATACTTTATACCAAGTAGGACCATTGGTCTGTCCAGCTTAATATTGTCTGCTCTGACAAGCAGCTGCTACTTCAAGTGGAGAGGTCCTTCCCAGCACCTGCAATCTCAGACCCTGTAGTTTAAATGAAGATGCTGCAGCCTGAACAGTAGCTATTGTATAGCTTGTGCAGAACGTAGCCATAGCTTAGTTGAATGGCCCATGAGAGCCACAGGGTAGTTAACACATGCTAAAAACTTCAAGCTTTCATTGTGCACCCGCCTGAAAATGCCCTATGATACGTGTGACTGCTTAAAAGCTGGAGAAATAGTCTGTACTGTGTCATCCCAAATTACTGTGCAGATACATTTGCTGTTATACCAAGTGCCAGGGTTTCATATCCCTAAAATCTGCTGGAATAGCCTTGGGTCAGCCATAGCTCTCGTAGAGTTGTCCTTGAAAGGGCAGTTTTTGTGAGAGCTCTCTCAGCCCCACCCACTTCACAGGGTGTCTGTTGTGGGGCAGGAAAGTAAAGGAGATTTTGAGCAGCTCTGAGACTCTGAGTGAAGGGCGGGATATAAATCCAATATCATCATCTTCTTCAGTACATAAAGGCTTGGATCCCAGACCCAGCTTGTCCTTAGGGGAAAGAGGGGGATTTTTGATTATTTCCTCCCCCAGCTACTCCTGGGACCCCCTCATCACCCAGGAGCTGTATGGGGGGGGGGAGTTGCTGCAAGAGGAGGGAAATCAGCAAAAAAATTAACTTTGTCCTTTCAGCCACTGAAATCTATTTGGGCAGGTAGGGCTGGTGCTAG
The DNA here is from genome assembly GCF_032191835.1 of Heteronotia binoei. Lineage (NCBI taxonomy): Eukaryota > Metazoa > Chordata > Lepidosauria > Squamata > Gekkonidae > Heteronotia > Heteronotia binoei. The sequence continues at coordinate 30,503,119 of NC_083232.1, forward strand.
GTTTTCTGGTGCCCTAGGCAAGTCACCCACTAGTGCCCCCCCATTATTAAAAAAATAGGAAAAATGAAGAGCACCAAGCTTGAAACTTTTCACATTTTTAATTTACTGATTTTTAATTTTAATTTTTTTTTTTTAAAAAAAAAAACATGTTCTAAATAATTGTGAGAATAAGTGCTTGCCAGCCACATCAGGAAGGAGGGCGGCAGGACTGGATGAGGTGATAGGCCACGTCACACATTGGGGAGAGGGGGGTGGCTTGGCTTTGTTGAGGGCAGCTTGGTAGTGGGAGAGGACGAGGTGACAGTGGTCAAAAACCAGAGTCATGCGTTGGGGAGGGAGTGCCCAGCGGTGCCCCCTAGGCCAGGGGGCACCCTAGGCAAGTGCCTACTTTGCCTACTCCCACGCACCGGCCCTGTATGTGGGATCCAATGCAGGGAGACCTTACCATAAGTGACGGGATGAAACTCTGCTACAACGCACAGTCTGAAGTGAGACACAGGGATTTGTTGTTCATTAACAAACCTTTCGCAGACCTCTCTGTACCATTCTACCCTTAACTCCTCAGAGGAAACAGATGGTAGATGCGATTTTGGCACCAAATGACACCAGCATCCAAACAAGAAGCACTCCGATGTCTGTTTGCATTTCACACAGGTTAGCAAAAAAAGGAATTTCACCTTTACTATACAGAAGACCTTATAGGGAAACCTGAAAGGATGGATTACAGACTATAGCTTAGTTTAAAACCCATTTGAGTCCAAAAGGTTTGTGTCCCTCTGGCCTCTCATTGTACTGCCACATCAACTGAGATTTAAGAAAGGGGACCAAGATCAAGGCCAGAGAGTTGCAGGTCTGCTAGTGGAACAATTTATTGTTTCAGAAGCCAGTGATTTACTTTTTGTCTTGATACCATTAGGATTCCAACCAAAAATAATGCACTGAAATAATGATTGGGGACCCCTGCCCTCTGCTAAGACCGTGTAGGATCCTACAAGCACCAAGAGCCAGTTTGGTGTAGTGGTTAAGTGTGTGGACTCTTATCTGGGAGAACCGGGTTTGATTCCCCACTGCTCCACTTGCAGCTGCTGGAATTGCCTTGGGTTAGCCTTAGCTATCATCACAGGAGTTGTCCTTGAAAGGGCAGCTTCTGGGAGAGCCCTCTCAGCCCCACAGGGTGTCTGTTGTGGCGAAAGATAAAGGAGATTGTAAGCCGCTCTGAGTCCCCACTCCTCCATTTGCACCTGCTAGCATGGCCTTGGGTCAGCCATAGCTCTGGCAGAGGTTGTCCTTGAAAGGGCAGCTGCTGTGAGAGCCCTCTCCAGCCCCACCCACCTCACAGGGTGTCTGTTGTGGGGAAGGTAAAGGAGACTGTGACCTGCTCTGAGACTCTTTGGAGTGGAGGGCGGGATATAAATCCAATATCATCATCTTCTTCTTCACCCATAATAAAAAAGTTAAAGGTAGTCCCCTGTGCAAGCACCAGTCGTTTCTGATTCTGGAGTGACTTTGCTTTCACAATGTTTTCATGGCAGGCTTTTTAACGGGGTGGTTTGCCGTTGCCTTCCCCAGTCATCTAAACTTTCCCCCCAGCAAGCTGGGTACTCATTTTACTGACTTCAGAAGAATGGAAGGCTGAGTCAACCTGGAGCCAGCTACCTGAACCTAGCTTCTGCCAGGATCAAACTCAGGTCGTAAGCAGAGCTTAGGACTGCAGTACTGCAGCTTTACCATAAGAACATAAGAGAAGCCATGTTGGATCAGGCCAACGGCCCATCAAGTCCAACACTCTGTGTCACACAGTGGCAAAAATTTTTATATACACACATACACTGTGGCTAATAGCCACTGATGGACCTGTGCTCCATATTTTTATCTAAACCCTTCTTGAAGGTGGCTATACTTGTGGCTGCCACCACCTCCTGTGGCAGTGAATTCCACATGTTAATCACCCTTTGGGTGAAGAAGTACTTCCTTTTATCCGTTTTAACCTGTCTGCTCAGCAATTTCATCGAATGCCCACGAGTTCTTGTATTGTGAGAAAGGGAGAAAAATACTTCTTTCTCTACTTTCTCCATCCCATGCATTATCTTGTAAACCTCTATCATGTCACCCCGCAGTCGACGTTTCTCCAAGCTAAAGAGTCCCAAGCGTTTCAACCTTTCTTCATAGGGAAGAACATACCACTCTGCGCCACGGAGCATCCATAATACCCGGGGTCATAACCAATGACAACAATTAGCATATAGAAGAAACAAGATACAACCCCTTTTTCAGAGAACGCATCACTCATTTGTTTGTGACAATGGCCACCAACTTAGGTGGTTTATGTCTATCAACCAAAATAAAACTATTATGCTCAGAGGGGAAGGGCAAGAGCATTTCCCTCTTACTCTTCTGGTAGGAGGCCAGGAGCACCTGGTTGGCCACTTTGGGAAAACAGAAGACTCAATGAGATGGATTTCTGCCCAAGCCATAAGGGACCTTTGTGCAGTTTTAGAGCAGACTGAGATGCCCATGACTACGCTGGGTGCAACCAATCAGGTTGCAGCAGCTTTAGCCCACAAATTTCTCCATTTGGAGGCCACCAACCCAGGTTTCTTAGCACAGACGCTGCTAAATGAAGAGGGGCAGGGACATGCTGGTTTGATCTTCTCCCAACCCCTTTCTTCTCTTGTCACTTAGCTACACCAACCGATGAATGGTCTCCCACGTCATGACTCAGTTACCAAGCCTCAAATACGGGGAGGAGGAGACTGGCCCAACTTTATTTCACTTGTTCTTTCCTGGCCTCACACGGAAAGAGCTTCAGCCACTCTACCCAACACTGCGTGCCTACACAGCGACACAAAGATACCTGCGAAGCAAGCAGGGTAGTACCATTGCATTTTTTATCCCAATTCACTTCCAAAGGTGTCAAAGCAACCTACACAGGTCTCCATTTTATCCATATGACAGGCAAGTGAGGTAGGTTAGACTGAAAGTGTGGGACTGGCACAAGAGCCTCTGGTGGCTGAGTACAGATTTCGAACTAAAGTCTCCCAGAGCCTAGTCTGATCCTCACTAACAACATTGGCTCTTGCAATTCAGTCAGTGTTATGCTGAAAACAGTGTTACAGGGTGCTGCTTGGTTCAACTCTGCACAGAGGCCTATTAAATATCCAAACAGCAATACTGACCACTGGCTCTATAAAAGGAATGTGTGCATGTATTATTAGATCACATTATTTCAGGCAAAAGACTTTTCCCATCAACTGATTAGATATACTGCCTATCAGAATTTAGAAAGCCAGTCAGCATCCATTTAGTTTAGCCAGGCAAGAGGAACTGTTGTGACTTCCCGCATGAGTGAAAAAACAGACCGAGGACTGCCAAAGGAAAGAAAGGGATCCTAAAATAAGTAAAAGGAAGGTCAGAAAGAAGGGCTCTGAACAAGACCACCCAGAGCAGTGAATATTCACAAGGGCTACAGCACACACAAAAGTCAAGTGCATCAAGAGATGCACAACTGTAGGTGAAACCTACAGCACAAATAACTTGGCGATACACATTGGGATCTAGTCCACCCCATGACATAGAGACTCACAGGGAGGCCTTCATGATATGTGAACTTTGGCCATGCTGCACAATGACTATAAAGTAATTTAATGAAAAATATTTCCAGCTCGCAGGAAGAAGTTGGCTATAGTTTGAACTGGGGGAATACCACCTGAAACTGGTTAAGGCGTATTAGAATGCGACAGCCCAGATCTTCCCAAATATTACAATTCAGTTAAAATTGCGGAAAATCAACTAGGTCTTAGCCAATGTTCCCTCTAAGCTGCAGTCTTGTGAGCAAAAATTCTACTTTGAGCTACTGACATTAAAGTTGTGAGCTACTGCATAGTGTGCTCTGGGGTCATCCTTCCTGAGCTAAGACAAAAATATGTGAACCAGAGGCTAAAAATCTGTTAGCTAGCTCAGCTAACTCAGCTCAGAGGGAACACTGGTCTTAGCCTCTTGAGGAAGGCTTTTATCTTTCCATGAGGTGCAAAGGTGGCAACTAAAAAGACACACTCAACATTTCATTCTAAAACTACGAATTACAGCCACCATTGCATGTCCTGTGCCAGGACAGTGACACAAGCAACTGCTGAGCTCTGTGTAATTTTATTTTGTTTTCCACCATTGATGGGTGTGGAAAAGAGTTACAAAAATGGTCACAAGGACTTTGACTAAAACCAGTTTGCAGTGCATTGCTTCGGCAGGTTGGTGGGTGAAGGTTTCCGTGGAAAGAAACTTCCAGGGGGTTCTTTTTTCTTCCTGCCTCCTTTCATATTCTCAAAGGCCTCTTCTCAGGTCTCTTGTTCCTTTCTCAGTGACCTGTATCAAATAAGGTTTTCCAGAAAACTAAATGGCTATTCCCTCCTTCCCCAAAAGGTGAAAACCTGAAGGCTGTACTTTTCCACCATTTCATGCCCTGCAGTTAATCACATTCAGGCGATGCTGAGGCCACCGAACACTTTGGTGAGTTCTGAGGATGTGCAACTGCTACCGCACCCACGTACTGAAGGTCTTTTCCCCACTACTGGGGCTATTCATTTTTAAGGAGTTCAGAAGGTCTTTGATTCTTTCACCGGTGCTTCCCTTCTTTCTCCTTGCAGCCTTGCTGGCATTTTTTGCAGTCACTGCTGGGAGAAGGGTTGCCATTCCCCAGGGTTGGCCACTGCTAGGAGGGCCGGTGCCCTGATGCAGAAGCCAGGCACTCTCTCTGGCCAGACTGATAAATCGTTCGAGTTGTGTCACATTGACGTTCCTGCTGATGTTGAGGCTCTGCTCAAAGGGATTTTGTATGTGGAGTGGAGAAGTGTCAGGCTTGTTTTGCTCCTTCCCCTGCAGAGTTCAAAGGAGAAAAACTTTTAGCATACACATGACACTTTGTGTAATGCCATGACCTGGAGTCGATGTGCAACTGCAGCTCACTGATTAAAGCAGACTTCTAGCAGGTGCTACACAGAACACAAATGTTATCTACCAAGGTGTCTTAGAGAAACAACTCAAGTGCAAGAATAGAAGAAGATTATGAAGAAATTGGATTTATACCCCGCCCTTCACTCTGAATTTCAGAGTCTCAGAGCAGCTTATAATCTCCTTTACCTTCCCTCCCCCACAACAGACACTCTGTGAGGTAGGTGGGGCTGCGAGAGTTCTCACAAAAGCTGCCCTTTCAAGGAGAGAGAGCTATGGCTGACCCAAGGCCATTCCAGCAGCTGCAAGTGGAGGAGTGGGGAATCAAAGCTGGTCGTCCCAGATAAGAGTCCGCGCACTTAACCACTACACCAAACTGGCTACAGTACTGTAGCTGCATTCTAAAACATACAGCATGATAAGACACGTGCAGGATTTCCAAACATACCAATAGAAAGGGATACAGACTCCACCTCCTCTGTCACAGAGACATAGTTGGACATGAAGAAGTCCAATAGGGCTGTTAGCTAGACTCCACAAGTCAGTGGTGTAATATACCAGCTTGTCAAGGGACTCATGCTCTGATCGAAGAGTACTGATGAGGAACTGTTCATGCAACGGATCCTCCCCCTCCCCCTTCAAAAGCTGCTTCGGACGGTCATGGGGCCTTAGGAACAGAATGAGATGTTGTACCAGTGTGTGATCACACACACATTTGGACTGCAGCAAGGGGCAATGACAAGAAACTGCCCTCTTCTGTTGGAATGGAAATTGCCCCCCTCATTCTTCTGCAAGTGCTTGCTCTCTTCCTAAAGGTGCTCACATAAGAGGGGATGGGGATGCTGCCAGTTTCTTCTTGAACTACAGCCCACCACCCCCGTGCACTTTCATCTTGCTCAGTTCCTGAGGGCCTTCCAGTCCTAAAAAACTATTTGTTTTTGAGTGCTCTTTCTAGGAAGCAAGCGACGCAAGAAGAAACACAGTTAACAATATTGCAGAGAAAAGAACAAAACTGTGTGGCACTAAACAAAGGGTAGATATATTGATACAACATATATCTATATCGGTACAATTCATAAAAGTACAAAAGTCCCTCTAGGAGGGACGAGACAAGCCAGAAAACTCTGGAACATTTGCATTGTAAAATTGTAGGACTGGTGCCCCGATCAACAAGTGTATTATTAATAGCGTGACTAATAAAGCCATGACGCACTGAATTGTGGAGGAAAGCCTTCGGCTGAGGAAGGTAGTGATACTGAAACCGGTCCCTTTGGCTTAGAGTTTACTAATGACATTAACTGAAGACTAATCTGCTGATTTATATCTGCAAGTACCCAGATTGGACACTTTGATATCAAGAGACTTTGTTGCATTTTGGATTTCAGAGACTTTTGCACCTGTATGGGTTTATGTATGGCTATTCTGGATTAGAGAGACTTTTGTACTTGTGAATTGCACTGATATAGATATACGTTCTGTCAATATAGTTACTCTTTGTTTATTGCCACGTAGTTTTGTTCTTTTCTCTTTCTAGGAAGCAGCCAGGAAGAACAGGGCAGAAGTATCAAAACTCTTCCATGTAATGGGACAAGCATGCAGCATTCCTTATTCAGGAGGTTTAGCCCCTATACAATACAACAAAGTTGCTTCGCTGTTATGTACAGTTATGAAGGAGGAGCAGAAGGAGGAAAAGATTGGATTTATATCCTGCCCTTCACTCGGAGTCTCAGAGTGGCTTAAATCTCCTTTTCCTTCCCCTCCCCACAACAGACATCGTATGAGGAAGGTGGGGCTGAGAGAGGTCTTTCAAAAACTGCTCTTGAGACAACAATTCTGAGTGAAGTTGTGACTGACCAAAGGTCACAGCAGCAGCTGCATGTGGAGGAATGGGGAATCAAATGTGGCTCTCCCAGAGTTCATGCACTAAACCACTACACCAAACTGGCTCTCTAAGAATGTAAGAGAGGCCATGTTGGATCAGGCCAGTGCCCCATCCAGCCCAACATTATTGTGTCACACAGTGGCCAAAACCCAGGTGCCGCCAGGAGGTTCACCAGCGGGGCCAGAACTCGAGAACCCTTCCTACTGTTGCCCCCCAAGCACCAAGAATACAGAGCATCACTGCCCCAGACACAGCGTTCCACCAGATAACACCAAAAGGGATTCCCACCCCAAACAGGTGGGTTTACAAATGCCAAATTTGACATCTCTTCAAAACTCAAGACATTTGACCACAGTTTGGAGAGTTACCAACAGAGATAGAACAGTCAAGTATTTTTTACCTTGCGAATGTTTAGTGAATGCTTATTAAAAGCAAAATTCCCGAAGTATTCAAAGAAGTCACCCAGCAGCACATCTGAAAAACAAAAAGAATGTAACAGAAAGGAAGGAAGAGGCCACAGTTTATACTTGACTGGTGAAAATATTGACAACCAAGTTCCTTACCCAAACTCTGTGTGTTTCCTGTGGGCTTAATTTTGTTCAAGTTGCTAACAAACGTGCAGTCATGACCTTCAATTACCTGCTTATCTTGTACATCTGAAACAAAAACAAGCCAGCTGGAATTATTCCATCTGAGCAGGGCACAATTTTACAAGTTAGGCATAATGAGATTATGTGCAAAAACAGTTTAGATAAGCATATTTTACTGGGCAAAGGAGCCAGGAGACATTTGTATGATAGATTAATGACAACTATTACAGTTATTTTTTTTCAGTTATTAATAGAATTTAGATGGTGAAACTTCAGATAAGTGCCCAAAGGGGAAAGGGCTATACTCCCAGTTTTTAAATGCATGCACACCTTTTCCAGTCTCCTTCAACATTACCAAACACCTGCTCTGCTTTGAAATGAAATTAAGGATATGGACTTCAATGCTGTTTTCAATGTTTTGGTGAAATGATAAAAAAGCACATGACCTTTGTGAAGTCCAGAATAACTAGCCCTTTCAATGGGCAGCAACTGTATTTTAAATGCGGAGGAGGATTTTACAGCCAATGCGGAGGAGGATTTTACAGCCAATGTATTAATAACCAAGAGGCAGGCTTTTCTAACTGCTAGTGTTAATGGGAAGAAATGGTGCAGAAATTGCACGCACATTATTGACCCTGAACAGTAAAGTATTCGTTGCTTTTCCTTAGACTTTGTTTCCAATAAAGAACACTGGTAACATGCATCCTAAGTTGTATGGGGAGGGATGGTGGCTCAGTGGTAGAGAATCTGCTTGGTAAGCAGAAAGTCCCAGGTTCGATCCCTGGCATCTCCAACTAAAAAGGGTCCAGGCAAATAGGTGTGAAAAACCTCAGCTTGAGACCCTGGAGAGCCGCTGCCAGTCTGAGTAGACAATACTGACTTTGATGGACCGAGGGTCTGATTCAATATAAGGCAGCTTCATATGTTCAAGTCCAGAACAATCATTAATTCAATCAAACTGGAGCTTAAATCACTAGATTCTGTGGTACTCTGAGATCATTTTAACAATTGTTATGATCTGGTTACCATTCATGTTGCTAAATTCTCAAGTTAGCATCAGTGAAGGTCCAGCTGTGCTTAACACAGTTAATACAAATTATATGCAAAGTATGCCAATGATGACACTTAACAGTAATTAACATTACACAGCAAATCCCAAGAGTTCAAAGAACTTTATGCGCTATTCCAGTATTTCTTACAACAAACTTTATGGTAAACCAGTACTGCCACCCATCTATTTTAGATAGTGACTGAGGACAAGAGGACAGCACCAGTGAGTGCATGGCTTTTTACAGGAAACTCCTTGTCTCAGCTGGGAACCTCCTGTCTTAACCACAACATTATACCAATTCCCAGGGCTATTTTTTGTAGCAGGAACTCCTTTGCGTATTAGGCTACACACACCCCTGATGTAGCCAATCCCCCAAGAGCTTACATGAGGCCCTGTAAGAAGAGTCCTGTGAGCTCTTGGAGGATTGGTTGCGTCACGGAGTGTGGCCTAATATGCAAAGGAGTTCCTGATACAAAAAAACCCCCCTGCTAACTCACATGACTTTTGCATGCATGTGCTTAAAACTTAACACTTAAAACTATTCTAAATGAGATTTTTTTTAAAAAAAAATCCTCAACAAAGCTGTCTTTGAATTAAGATGTGGGTAGACTTTCACTTTACATTCTGTAATTTGGTATGGACTGCCCCCCCCCCAGGTACATTCCACACATGCCTCTCATCAAGGGTGCATGCATGTAAAATGGCAAAGATATCCCGAGGAAAGGATCAAATCCTCATTTCAAAGTTATCAGAGAGTGCCACATGAGCATTTCATATATGTAACTGAATGAGAGTCTCGTATTTCAAATTCCAGTACCGACAGCCAATAAGATAATAATGTCAAATGAGAAGGAGCCTTTAGAGTTCATCGCCACTAGCCCAGTGTGTACCAAAATCAAATCTGCTGCTTACCTGCGAGCTCCTTCAGGTGATCCAAGGCTGGAATAATGGGGGGATTTGTCCTTTGCAGAAAAAACAGAACCATCATTGTCAGGGAGAAATTTGTAATCCATGCGCCAGGAATGCTACTTGTGAGCCCGTGGGCCCGCGCCCAGCACCGGACACTGAACACAAGAGCTCTCACGCGTGGATCGAGGCTGCCATAGATATAAAGAAGCTCAGAACTTCGCATGGCAATTCTGTTGGAACAGAGAAGGTCAAAAGCAGAAAGGATCAGTACTACTGAAACTGAGAGACTATGTATTGTAATACTGGACCTAAGAATATTTTCAGCTTTTCTACTGTAATGCAGAGAGATCAAAGTTAATACTTGAACACCTCCTCCCCCTACAAGAGCCCATATGCCAGTTACAATCAGAATGACCAGCAGCATTAGTGGCTCCTTCATCACAACAGATAAGGAAATGGATGGGAAGACGCAGGATGTCAGTGACCGGGACTGTACCATCTGGGGCAGCAGTCAAGGGGCAGCATGATCACAAGAGGGGCTAAACATGGCTGGCAACACACACTGCTGCAGATGGCCAAACTGCAATTTTGTCCTGAGGCACAGAAGTCACTGTGGCTAATGTAACAGATATTCAGCAAAAGATGAAGGCGCTTGATTTTCACAGTACATTTAGCTCTGTAATTCTACGGTAGGAATCTGTATATAATCTTGGCATTTTCCTGTATATGGATAATGGAATGTGAAAGTTTTTTAAAAATTGGTAACGTGAGGATAGAAAGAATGGACTTAAGAAATGCTATTCTTAAGAATCCTGCTCCCCCTACCGGCCACATTAAAGAAAAACAACTATAATAATCGATAGATCCAAGAGGGCAGCCGTGTTGGTCTGAAGCAGTTGAACAAAGCAGGAGTCAAATTGCACCTTTAAGACCAACCAAGTTTTATTGAGAACATAAGCTTTCGTACGCTCCCTAAGCACACTTCATCAGATGAGGGGATCGGGTATTGTGGGCTGAAATACATGCAGCTTGTTGTTTAAGAGTGCAAACTGGCTGTGGTCACATGATAAAACAGTGTGGCTTGGCCATTTGGTCTGGATAGCCTTAAAAAGTAATAAAGTTCCCTGCCAATTGGTGTTTTTGCAAATCACAGAAGGACATGTATTTCCTAGTTGTAGGCTACCTAATTTACAATTTCAGCCCAAAATACCTGATCCCCTCGTCTGATGAAGTGTGCTTAGAGAGCACACGAAAGCGTACGTTCTCAATAAAACTTGGTTGGTCTTAAAGGTGCAATTTGACTCCTGTTTTATAATCATCGAATCCTACTGCTTAAGTCTATCTTTTACCTGACCTGTATTAAATGACTGGCAAATATTTAAGCCAAACTTGTTTCATACATCACAACATAACCATTGTTTATTACAAAACTTTGGTTAGTTTGTGAAACCAGGTTTCAGTTCAGAGCCAGTTTGGTGTAGTGGTTAAGTGCACAGACTCTTATCTAAGAGAACTGGGATTGATGCCCCATTCCTCCACTTGCAGCTGCTGGAAAGGCCTTGGGTTAGTCATAGCTCTCGCAAGAGTTGTCCTTAAAAGGGCAGCTTCTGTAAGAGCTCTCTCAGTCCCACCTACCTCACAGGGTGTCTGTTGTGGGGGTGGGGGGGAGGCAGGTAAAGGATATTGTGACCGCTCTGAGATTCAGAGTATAGAGCGGGATATAAGTCTGATGAAGTGTGTTTAGAGCACACAAATGCATACATTCTGAATAAAACTTTGTTGGTCTTAAAGGTGCACTTGACTCTTGCTTTGTTCTGTCATTCACAAATAATCATCCAAATCCTGGTTTGCCTCAACATATGTCCACTCCACTTTTTTCACTCTTTTCCCCACCTGCCCTACAGAGACCTAGTAAAGTTTCCCAGACTGCACTGAAGTCAGGGTACTGCCAGGGTTCCTGCATTCATACGTTACACAAAACCACATTTAAGATGTCATATCCAGTGCTATGTCCCCCAGAGGACCATTGCTGGTGGAGTCATTTGCATTCAGACAGTCACACTTGGTAATTTCATTAAACCATGGTTTCTGAACCAAGTGAAAGAATAAGCTGGATCAATTCAATACACAGATCAAACTTGTATCCTTTGGAAGGAATATAGTTGACAATGTTGCAGTGTCTACAAGAATAGTAGAAAAGCAGAATTTCACCACTGCTCAACTATTCCTTATCAGTTTTGGAAGCTTAGGCTAGCCAAGTATGCAAATGCTCAGAAAGTCAAAACATAACTGAGGCTAGCTTGACGTATTCCTATATTCCCTGTTGTCTCCACCCTCTTGGAACTGAGGCCACCCCCATTGCCCTGCCCCCAAGCACCATCATCTCCCTTCTGCAAGTCCTTAAAGAACATCTTTCATCCTGGGCTCTTAACTTCCTTTTTTGCTTTCCTGTGCTGTTTCTAAGATTCTTGATTTCATTCAGTTTTTTAAAAAAGATTTGTCCTAGCAGCTGAGGCATATTAATTTTTAGAGTTATCCTTTAAGATCTGGGAATTGAAAGGAATACATTTTGTTATGAAATGTCATTTTTTCCCATGCTGAGGGAAAACTGACTTCCATCAAAGCACAAAGAGAAAAAAAACAAGGAATGCCACATAACCAGGGCGCTTTTTTTTAGCAGGAATGCACAGGAACACAGTTCTGGCTGGCTTGGCATCAGGGGGTTGGCCTAATATGCAAATGAGTTTCTGCTGGGCTTTTTCTACAAAAAACCCCCTATACTAAACAATGGTGATGTCAGGGGGTGTGGCCTAATATGAAAATGAGTTCCTGCTGGGCTTTTTCTACAAAAAAGGCCCTGCATGTAACTATAAGCATAATCCAATCTCACAGGATTATTATGATGGTAAAATGGCAGAGAGAACTGCCCTGAGATTCTTGGGAAAAGGACAGGATAAAAATGTGCCAGATACAGAATGCTTAGCATGCATAAGCATTTGCTTTTTGATTTTGATAGCTGCTTGGCATTGCACATTTCAGAATGCATCCTCGTTGGATACACATCCCTCAACTAGACTCCTAGGCCTGCAAAAGGAGGAAAGCTGACAAGAGATGCAACATCACCATGAGAATGCATGGTAGCTGGCTTGAGGTTGACTCAGCCTTCCATCCTTCCGAGGTCAGTAAAATGAGTACCCAGCTTCCTGGGGGGAAGTGTAGATGACTGGGGAAGGCAATGGCAAACCACCCCATAAAAAGTCTGCAGTGAAAACGCTGTGAAAGCAACGTCACCCCAGAATTGGAAACGACTGGTGCTTGCACAGGGGACCTTTCCTTTCCTAATTCCTTGGAGTAATTGAAGAGGGGAAGGATATGTGATTTAAAGAAACAAAAGCTTTTAAAAACTTTTACCTGTTATTAGATGTCAAATCACATTGAAATCCTGAAGGCTGATGGGAAAATCTCACCAATGGACAGCGAGCATTAAGTATTTTTTGCACACCAACACATCCAGGGCCAAAGTTATCAATGAACTCCCCGATCACATAAAGAATTCTCTGTGTTGCAACCCGTGCAGAAGGCGCTCTCTTCATCTGATAATGCAAGTTAAAGGCACCTGTTTTCTAACACAAGAAAGATAAAGGTAAGTCACTATTTTCTGGAATAAAGTTATGTCCTATAATATTCCAGGTTCCTACAATCACTGGTGGTGTTGTTGTTTTTTAATACAAAGGACACAATCCAGAGATTTTACTCAGAACTGCCACAAGTACACTGTGGAACAAGAACTACGGCAGTGACAAAGATATATTATCCATTTCCCATTGCTGGGTATCACACATGGACCAGCTCAAACACACACGCTGTCTGATCCAGTCATAGTGGATATTGGAAGAACCCTGTTTGTTTTTTAACTGGGAAGGGGGAGTCACTGCAATCTTATGTCTTGGTCTCTGACTGCATCTTGCCAATGCTGGGTACAGAGCAATATGCACTCATGCACATTTGCTTTTCACAGGTGAAAACAGGACTTGGTTGTCTGCACAGAGTACTAGATTTCAGCCATTGGCCACACTCCAAAGACACCATTCACAAGCATTGCAGGCATGCAAGTGTGGAAAAGGTTAAGTAGAACATCCATATACTCCCGTAATCCAGGCAACCACAAAGCCATGGCCATTTCTTCTGATACAAGTACATGCCTCATCTCAAAAAAGCAAGGTAGGCAACACATGGCACTGGGGGGCACGTTTACATTTTATCATAGAATCATAGAGTTGGAAGGGACCTCCAGGTTCATCTAGCCCAACCCCCCCCCCGAACAATGCAGGAAATTCACAAATACCTCCCCCTCACATATCCCACCCCATGACCCCTGCTCCACACCCAGAAGATGGCACAACCCCCGACCCCCCATCCCCCAAAACCCTCCCAGCATCCCTGGCAAAACTGGACTGGAGAAAAATTGCTGCCTGATCTCAAAGTGGCAAACAGCACTTTCCTGGGTGTGTAAGAAAGGGCCATGAGAACTAAGCACTGATCCAACCCTTCCTGCCCTCCTTCTTATGATCTACCTAAATTCAGAGAATCAGCATTGCGGTCAGATGGCCATCTAGCCTATGTTTAAAAACCTCCAAAGAAGCCCACCACCTCCTCAGGAAGCCTGTTCCACACCAGCACAAAGACGCCACCAATCTGTCGCTTTCTATCTAAGTTCTTTTCACCAAACGATGTATGCAAAAACTGTATCATTTAAGCTGCGTAAACAGAAGTTGCATGCTTAAAACGGCTTCCTCTTCAGGTGTGGAAATCACCAGACTTTCATCAGGTTGGTAATTTCTGTTGATAAACGGGGCCCAATTTCTTTGGCTAACGGCAAGCTTTCCAAGTGAACAGAACAGCTGGTGCATGTCTCTATGATAGCAGCGCGCATTCTAGCACCAATCTATCATAGTCTCTCTCCCCCCAAAAAATATTCATTAGGACAGGAGGTAATTCATATTATCTGGGGCCCAGAAGAGGCACACCCTGGGACTTTTCAGCACCCCAAAATGCAAGTCTTAAGGACAGAGGAAACTTTCAAATTGGTGTCAGATGCAGGATGAAGACCTGAAGCAAGACGGAATGGTCAGCAAAAACTGGCTTTATTTAATTTTTTATTTATTTAGCTAATTTATATTCTGTTCTTTCCCATGAAGGGCTCAGAGCAGAGTACAGCACATTAACAGGAACAATAGTAAAGCATAATAATTAGCTAAGAAAAACAACAATTAAAACAATAAAATCCATTAACTATAAAATCTGTTTATAGTAAACTATACAATTTCAGCAAGGGGCATGAATGGGCTCTTAAAATACCACTGGTGGTATTTAGGACTACTCTGCTATACCCTGCAAGTTCTGGGTGTATAACCATTCAACATGATTACAAATAAAATTTAAACCCATTTTTTTTTTCAAAAACAAACAAACACCCTAAACATCAACAGCAGAAGAGGAAGAAGTTTATCAGAGTGAGGGGGAAATGGCAGGGAGGAAAATTTAGCATAGACCAGCAGTACTGACTCCACAGATCACATTTGCATCAGCTGAGAGAGCCACATGGCTACTGTAAGCCATACACATCACCCCAAACAGTAACAGATAGCTATAACATAACGCTTAATTATTAGGTTATCTCCCTGTTACCACTGTGTATCAGGAATGAGGGGGGAAGGGCTTTCAAGTCAGAGTGATGACACAGAACAACCTGCAAACTTCTGAGTTCTCCAGAACTCTTAAACCACGTTCTCCAGAACTCTTAAACCACGTGTCCTGCTCTAGAGAAGCAATATATCCTACCATCACCCTAGATCAGAAGTACTCAGCAGCTTCCAAAATATGACTGCAACACGTTCCTCAGCTTAGGTTAGATCAGGGGTGGTGAAACTGGCTCAGGAGCCACATGTGGCTCTTTCGCACATATTGTGTGGCTCTCAGGCCCAAACCACCCCATCGGCTAGCTTGGAGAAGGTCTCTCTAAATCACTTTTTCAAGCCAAGCCAGCTAGTAACTTGGAGAATGCAATTAAAGTTAAGGTTGCTTTCTTTCCACCTCCCTCCCCTCAACAATTTGCCTTTCTCTCTCTATCCCTGTCTTGTGGCTCTCAGCTATCAAGTGGTCATGTATTGCGGTTCTCCAACATCTGATGTTTATTCTATGCGGCTCTTGCGTTAAGCATGTTTGGCCATCCCTGGGTTAGATGAACAGAGCTGGAGAAAGACCTTACCCTTCTGGTAGTGCTTTTCCCAATTTCATTAAGGTCCAAAAACATGTCTAAATCACATCCTAGTTTGCCAAAAGTGTTCACAGAAGAGCCAAAAGGCTTCACGATGCAGTCTGGAAAATAGGCACCTGCAATGTCTTGAATTAAGGAACAGGTCAGAAACCGGAGTTTAGTGTTTTCTTCGGTCAGCTGATATTCCTCGGTGAGCATGTGCAACTGGTCATTCACCTGGACAGGAGGGAGGGAAAAACCAGTTACTTGTGCTTCAGACCAGAACCCTAGGAACTGAAATACTATGATCTTCCTTGTGAAACAAGTAATTGTACATTACAAGATATGCAGAAGAAGACTCTATGGCACAGAGAGTGCTGAAAATAAATTTCTTAGCACCTTTAGTTTCCATATCCATTCTTCAAACATCATGGGAAACAAGCAGGAAAATTTAGCATAGACCAGTAGTATTCACTCCGTAGATCACATCTGCATCAACTGAAAGAGTCACATGGCTACTGTATGTCATACACTTCACCCCAAACAGTAACAGATAGCTATAACATAGCCCTTTTTAATTACAAGGTTATCTCCCTGTTACTGTTGTGTATCTGGAATGAGGAAGGAAGGGCTTTCAAGTCAAGAGTGATGACACAGAACAGCCTGTAAACTTCTGAGTTCTCCAGAACTCTATTAGGCTGAATCTTAAAAAATAAATGCTTCTCTGAAGATCCCTTCAAGTTTTACTGTAGTTTCTGTATGATAAAGGGTGGTCAGACCCTCACTCTGTACTAAGCTTTCTACTTGCAAAGAGCTTTGCTTCATGCACTAAGTTTCAGCAACGGCACACCCCATTACACAACCTTATTCGGCAGCATATTTTGACCCAGCCCCATACACAGGACCTATAAATCTCCACTATCTTATTTTTTGTGAAGACAGGTGTTTGTTTTAAACACTGCTCATTTTTGAAGGCAATGGGAATTTATAAACCATCACAGTCCTCTGACAGCTTTATTCTCATTACTCTACAACCTCAAGTTCTCTCAAAGCCTGACACCCACCGATACTGCAACAATACGTTGCACAAAAGTGTACAGATAATACAGAGATGCAGCTTAACAGCAAATAAATTTGCAGTTGAGGGAAAAAACCACAGATGTGAATGACAGAAAGAATGAAATATACTAAGACGGGTATATTAGGACAGTGGTTTTAGGGGAAACCTCTGAAGCAGACCAGAGGTTCTTCAGCAAGAAGATCCATATTGGAAAATGAGCTTTCCCAAAAGACAAGCTGCTCCTCACTACCAGTTTTCTCCCATACTGAACAGTCTTCAGGGTGTTGTGTGAAGGACATTAAGTTGGGCCCAGCATGTCTCTAACCTCCATATAATCTGAATTAACTACCTGTTCTATCTATGCAACACAGAAGCATTTATGGAAAAACTCATTGGTATGGAAATCGTTTTGTAAAGCTAGGAAGTTGGAAAACTACTGCTAGAATTCAGATTTCTCAAAATGTCATCATTTTTTCCTTGAAAAACCATAGTGAAATTGTATTATGATTTTGAAACTGCTGCTTAACTAAGCACCATAAAGCTATTGAGGTGGCTGAAGTGTTATGTTTCTGGATTTAACCGTCTGGATGCTCTTAATCTCTCTGTTGTTACTACAATCATGTAAAAATTAACTGCTGTCTATTTCATCATCAGTGAGAGAGAACCTTCTCTGCCCTATTTGTAAGGAAAGGAGTTTCCAGGAAAAATAATCAGTGACTTCTACTGACCATAAATCTATTGTATTAACAGTCATTGCATAAGGCTAAATTCACTGCATAAAGCTAGTTATTTTTTAAAGAATATAAATAGACTGTAATTATTTACAGTGAGCATTTAATGTTAAAAATACATTTTGCCATTTTAAAAATCACAACAGTTCACTGCTGCTCTCTTAACATTGTCAGTTTTCTGAATGCACATCAGCACAAAAATCAGGTTGCTTTATTTCTATATATAAAAGAAAATATAACCATGAACTTACACTTTCAGCGTTACATAATTTCGTGATCAGTTCTTCCAAAGGAGCAGTGGATAACTTATGAAGGTGAACTGGCATCTGATCAGAAGCTTGACTTGGTGGATTTTTCAATGTTAAAGTAAAAATTCTAGATTTAAATGGAACAGGACACTCATCCTTAAGCTGTGGGATAACAGTGGAATCCTGCAATGATGCTATGCTGTCTTTCTCAGAAAATTCTACAACAGCATATGTGCCCTGAAGCAAGATTTAGAAAAAACAGAAAAATTGACGTTATATATGTGACACAACAGAATTCAACTGAAAACAGAAGATGCATATGTTAGAAGATTCTTCTTTTTAACCATAAGCATGATGCAGTGATGAAACAATTTTTTTACTAATTATTTTACACTGTGCCCCCATCCAAAGATCCCAAGCATGATATTTTTACCCAGTTAGCCCCACAACAGCTGTGCATAGCCAGACTTTTTCCATGCTGTCCTTTCAATGCCCAGGATCTCATTCAATGTTGACCTCTCAGCTACTCTGTGTGACTTTAGCATGCCAGAGATCCACAACCCAGGTGGATGTTGCATGCTGCAGGCACAGATGTGTTAATAATAATAATAATAATAATACTTTTTATTTATATCCCGCCCTCCCCGCAGAGCAGGCTCAGGATGGCTCACAACACGTAAATACAATGTACAATAAAACCGTATACAATAATTACAATTTCAATTATAAAATCATCCTTAAAATCATTAAAACTTACATTAAGATTAACATTATGGTGCTATAGTTAAGACCTTCCATAAAATCCAGTGACTAAAACATAAAACATATCCAGCAGGACTTTCTTGGCTCGGTATTAAGTGAAGGCTATTTTAAAGAGGTTGGTCTTGCAGGCCCTGCGGAATTGGTCTAAACATCGCAGGGCCCGTACCTCCTCCGGGAGTTGGTTCCACAGTAGGGGAGCTGCTATGGAGAAGGCCCAATCCCGGGTGGTCTTCAATCTGGCCTCCCTTGGCCCAGGGATATTCAGCTGGTTCTTTCCAGCTGACCTCAGCGCTCTCTGGGGTTCATACGGGGAAAGACGGTCCCTCAAGTAGACAGGTCCTCGGCCATATAGGGCTTTAAAGGTAATAACCAGCACCTTGTAACGAACTCGGTACACCACCGGCAGCCAGTGCAGTCCGCGCAGCCCTGGCTGTATGTGCTCCCATCTTGGGAGCCCCAACAACAGCCTAGCCGCTGCGTTCTGCACCAGCTGCAGCCACCGATTTCGGCACAAGGGCAGCCCCATGTAGAGGGCGTTACAGTAATCTAGTCTCGAGGTGACCGTAGCATGGATCACCGTTGCTAGGTCCTGGCACCCAAGGAAGGGGGCCAACTGCTTCGCCCGTCGAAGGTGAAAAAACGCGGACTTGGCAGTGGCCGCTATCTGTGCCTCCATTGATAATGAAGGCTCCAGAAGAACCCCCAAGCTCTTGACCCTATGGGCCGCTTTCAGCGGTACACCGTCAAAAGCCGGAAGGGGGATTTCCCCTCCCAGGGCACCACGGCCCAAGCAAAGGACCTCTGTCTTCGTTGGATTCAACTTCAACCCACTCAGCTTGAGCCAACCTGCCACGGCCTGCAATGCTAAGTCCAGGTTTTCTGGGACGCAGTTAGGCTGGCCGTCCATTAGTAGATAGAGCTGGGTGTCATCTGCATAATGGTGGCACCCAAGCCCAAACCTCCGGGCAATCTGGGCAAGGGGGCGCATGTAGATGTTAAATAACATCGGAGAGAGAACTGCACCTTGTGGCATCCCGCACACTAGTGGGTGCCTCCAGGACAGCTCTCCCCCAATTGACACTGGGGGTGTCCAAGGCTAATTGCATATTGTATGCCAGTTCCACATTTGAAACAGGCCTCAGATAATTGAGAATGAGGGATCAGGACCAGTGTTCCCTCTAACCTGAGTTAATGTGAGCTAGCTCACAGTTTTTTAGCTCCTGGCTCACACATTTTTGGCTTAGCTCAGGAAAAATGGCCTCAGAGTGAACTAATTTATGCAGTAGTAGCTCATAACTTTAATGCCAGTAGCTCACCAGACTCCACAGCTTAGAGGGAGTATTTGATCATGACTCACCCAAGATAACAAAGTAAGTGCCAGGGGAAGCTGGACTTGTGAACTAAAGTGTTCCAAATATATACATACTATAGTATAGTGGCTGTAGGTTGTTGTTATGAAATCCCCTTCATAAAAATTTTTTAATAGTTAGATAAGCCTTTGGTGAATTTAATCTCAAACAGGAGAATCTCAAAGTTGCCTGCAGGTGTCTTATACATAATTCCCATTGGTTGTTTCAAATAAGGCTTAAGAAATGAAAAGGTCAATATAGAAATCCAAATAATATTAGTACTCTTCAGCTGGAATAGTTAGCTGTTAAAAAGCCATATCATTTTGGGCAGACATTGTCTACCTAACAACTAAACTGATATTTATATTGCAGAAGGTAACATGCAATCACAGCCTATCACTGAAACAGCAGATCACACTCTCCAAATACTTCTGTGTTTCATTTTGAAAACTGTAACGAAGAAATATGCCAGGAATTACAGCAGCATTAAGACAGCCCTGGAGTGGCTGTTGATAAAGATTATGATATAGCTTTACTATTAACTTATTCACTTACAGCAATAATTATTTCCAGGACAATAGCCTAACAGATACACAATGAAATTACACTGTGATACAGAGAGGCAAGCAAACTGATAAATCAATTGTACTGATCTGGTTTCCTCTTAGCCATCCAGCAAAAGAATTATTAAAAAAAACCTTACTAAGGAGTCATACTACTCTTGAGAAAACAGTGGATAGATAAATCAAGTTCCAACTACTCTGTCACATGCAAATCATATAAACTGGTGTCTAGATTTCAGTTGCTGGTGTAGGTACTTACATAACTTTCATAAAAGAAGTGATTCTTAATGTTTCCATGAGATGACAAGTATTTAAGAAATTTCTTCTCATTTATTTTGGATGGGCAGTCTATTAACACTGTCCGTTGAGCTTGTTCCAGTCTTTCTGCCATGATTTCACTGAATGTCTTCTTTGGGGCACTAATCTTGGTGGCTAAATGGGGGAGAGGAGAGGTGGATAAATACCTTTCTATATTAAAATAGTACAGTGTATGGCAGATGTTCACAGTTTGCAGTAGTACATACATATACTAAATTTTAAAAACCAAAGATAAGCCTTAGCTGACACCTCCCCAAAATATGCAGTACAATAGTCCCCCACCCCAACTTATTTTATTTATTTATTTATTCTATAATTTATATCCCGCCCTTCCCACAAAGTGGCTCAGGGCGGCTCACAACAACGACAAAACAATAAACAAGGTACAAAGTTAATACATTTAAAAGTCAAAACATTTAAAAAACCTAAAAACCTTAAAATCTTAACATTAAAACTATCCAGTATATTTCACTAAAATCTGATAAGCTACATTTATCTAGTCGGCATAAGCTAACCGGAAGAGGGTTGTCTTACAGGCCCTGCGGAACTGAGTAAGATCCCGCAGGGCCCTCACCTCTTCCGGCAGCTGGTTCCACCATGTGGGGGCCATTGTAGAAAAGGCCCTGTCTCTGGTTGTCTTGAGACGGACTTCCTTGGGCCCGGGGATGGTGAGAAGGTTTTGAGTCCCAGACCTCAGTACTCTCTGGGGAACGTGTGGGGAGAGACGGTCCTTCAGGTAGGCAGGTCCCAGGCCATATAGGGCTTTAAAGGTAATGACCAGCACCTTGTACCGGACTCGGTATGTTATTGGAAGCCAGTGCAGAGCCCGAAGGCCCGGCTGGATGTGCCCCCACCTTGGGAGGCCCAATAACAGCCAGGCCGCGGCATTCTGCACCAGCTGCAATTTCCGGGTCCGGCACAGGGGCAGCCCCATGTAGAGGGCATTGCAGTAATCCAATCTCGAGGTGACCGTAGCATGGATCACTGTTGCTAGGTCGTCGCGGTCCAGGAAGGGGGCCAACTGCCTTGCCCGTCTAAGATGAAAGAACGCGGACTTGGCAGTGGTTGCTATCTGAGCCTCCATCTTTAGGGACGGCTCCAACAGCACCCCCAGGCTCTTGACCCTGTCCGCCGCCGTCAGCGGCGCACCGTCAAAAGTCGGCAGGGGGATTTCCCCCCCCCCCCGGTCCACGACGGCCCAAACAGAGGACCTCTGTCTTCGCAGGATTCAGTCTCAGTCCACTCAGTCTGAGCCACTCAGCCACGGCCTGCAATGCCCGATCTAGATTTTCTGGGGCGGAGACAGGTCGGTCGCCCATAAGTAGATAGAGCTGGGTGTCATCAGCATACTGGTGACACCCCAGCCCATACCTTCGGGCAATCTGGGCAAGAGGTCGCATATAGATGTTAAATAACATCGGGGAGAGAACCGCTCCCTGGGGCACTCCACAATTAAGTGTGTGCCTCCGGGATAGCTCCCCCCCAATCGCGACCCTTTGTCCCCGACCTTCAAGGAAAGATGAAAGCCACTGCAAGGCCAGCCCCTGAATCCCCGTGTCGGCGAGGCGGCAAGTCAGTAACCGATGGTCGACCGTATCGAACGCCGCCGATAGGTCCAACAACATCAGCACTGCCGAGCCACCCCGATCCAGATGCCGTTGAAGGTCATCCACTAGGGCAACCAACACCGTCTCCGTCCCATGACCTGGGCGGAAGCCGGACTGGAGTGGGTCAAGGATGGAAGCGTCCTCCAGGAAAGTCTGTAGCTGCCTCGCCACTGCCCTCTCGATAAGTTTGCCTAGAAAAGGCAAATTTGAGACCGGCCTATAATGTGCCAATTGGGCCGGGTCTAAAGATGTTTTTTTTAGGAGGGGACAGACCACAGCCTCTTTAAGCGGCGCTGGAAAAAGCCCTTCCGTCAGGGATCTGTTTATGATGTCCCGTACAGGATATCTGAGATCCCCTTGGATCTCATTGGTCTCCATAAAATTCTGCTCTGAAGAATAGGAGGACTTTGAAGAACAATATGAGGGGGTCTGCAGTGGGACAGGGAAACTGACAATTTAGTATGGATCCAACCCCTTCTCTCTCTCTGACATGTGTGCACATTTCACCTCTTGCGGCTTTTTAAATTTGTATTTCAGCACCTGGATCACAGGATGTAAAACTGATGTTTAGGAGGAATCATGGCATCCAAAGTCACTTGTTCAGCTCTAACACACCATCTGGAAATCTGTTAAAATAGCTGAGTTATCACAACACTGCATCCCCCTGACAGTGCTTCAAGTTGCATAGCAATACAGTAAAGATACACGGACATGTGGAAGGAATAGGAGAATTCCTGGTCTTAAAACCTAATTTAAAAAAGCTTTGTGCAACAAAGTCACAAACACTGCCCCCCACCCCCTATTTGCCTTCTAGTTCTGCCAGCTCTCCTCACTCCTGCTTTCCTTGCCCAAAGCCTCTTTTTGCTCCGCCAATGTGGTCTACAATCTCAGGACTCTTTTGGTCACATTGTTTATAAATACATCTATGAAACTGCCTTATGCTGAGACAGCACATTTGGTCTATCAGAGTCAGTACTGTCAACTCTGACTGGTTGTAGTTCTCCAGTCTCATCAGAAGTCTTCCACATCACCTCCTACCTGAATCTTTTAACTGGTGGTACTAGGGACTGAACACGGGATCTTTCACATGGAAGGCTCTACTACTGCACTACAGCTCAATGCTTCTCTTTTCACCTTGGTACTCAAAAGCATAAACAGAAAAAGCATAGGTAAATTCCATTCAAAGTACTTCAAAAGCTCCATTTAACTATAAATGACACAGGCCTTGTTCCGTATAAAAACTGGCTGGCTTGAGTCCCTAACCTAGACTGATTTGCATTTGTACTAGTATTATTATGATCTTATTATATAAATCAACCTGTATAATGAATAGGCATCTCTACCTCCTGAGAAGCGCATGCGCCTTAGATGGCCCTGCAGGCTGTTCCAAAATTTTCTATAATTCAGATTGAATAATATTATTGGGACCAGCAGTAAAATATGTTGAGCATACCAACATAAGCCAAAGAGTAACTTCAACCAGCAATAACGTTAATAACTACCACTACATTAGATGTCAATACATATCAAATTGAATTAAAGTTCAATACCAGCACCTTGAATTGAGTCTGGAAGCAAACTGAAAGCTTATGTAGCTAGAACAAGACTAGACTGATACGGTCCTTATGATCCACTCTGGTCAGCACTATGGCCACAACATTCTGTACCAACTGCAGCTTCTACACAGTCTTCAGGGACAGCACCCTGTACAGTGCATTGAAGTAATCTAATTTAGATGGATCTAGGCAAGCACCACCACAGTGGCAAGGTTTTTCCGGCTCACCAGCCAAAGTTAGGGAAAGGCACATCTGGGCACCACTGCAACCTACTTATCCAAGAGGACACCTGGGTCCAGGAGCACTCCCAAGCTATGAATCTGCTCCTTTAAGGGGAGCACAGACCTTCCCTCCACTGGTAGCACCACCATTTTGTGGGGATTAAGGTAAATGAAACCTCCACATTCAGAAGGGCTATACTTCTGAGTACCACATGCTGAGAACAAGCAATGGGGAAGATCACACTTAATGAGCTAAATACAGAAACTTGAACTATATGGACTTTCGGTCTAATCCAACAGAACAGTTCTTAACTCTATATCAGGGATGGCCAACGGTAGCTCTCCAGATTTTTTTGTCTACAACTCCCATCAGCCCCAGCCAGCATGGCCAATGGCTGGGGCTGATGGGAGTTGCAGGCAAAAAACATCTGGAGAGCTACCATTGGCCACCCCTGCTCTATATGACAGTGTTGGTCAAATATAACAGTCAAGTATACTTGGTCAAATATACTTGCAAATACCCAAGAAATAGTACAACTAAAACAATGTAAGATTTTCAGTCCATAGAAGACCTAGTAGTACAGTACTCCTACAATTTTGCATATGAATCCTGCAATGCGCAAACCATCCTAGCCTTGACTTTTGAATGCTTAATATCTTGCAGCTGCATGATATAAGGTCATGTCTACAAATGCAACTAATAAGGTGGTACATCTTAGGCTTCCTGAAGGAAGAATCACAATTGTCAATACTCTCCTGCATTAAAAACTCTCTAGATAATGAGATGCAGCACAGCAGGAAAGCAGCTAGTCTGAAACCTCTCCCTGATAAGATTTTTTTTTCCTCCTTCATCATTGTGAAGCATTCAAACACAGCATACTTGCTGTCTGAAGTGGCACAGTGTCTTCTACTTTTACTCTGCTGCACATGTGAACATTCAGTAAATGTATGTTAACATCCTAATTAGCAAGCAGCAGCCAGAGATGAAACTTAGGCTTGGTTCCTTCATTCACGAAAGTGAAGTATCAATGTGATATGAGAATGGACTACACCAGTGTTTCCACAGTAATTTTGATATTTTTGTTATTATGTATTTTCTCAAACAGTGGAAATTGATAGTACAACTACTTAGATGGGAGGTCGAAGAAATTTTTGGATGCTAAAAAGAGGTCGGCAAAAGGCTGGCAACCACAGGAATGCACTTTTCAAACAAACTGCTGAGAGCCAGTTCGGTGTAGTGGTTAAGTGTGCGGACTCTTATCTGGGAGAATCGGGTTTGATTCCCCACTCCTCCACTTGTAGCAGCTGGAATGGCCTTGGGTCAGCCATAGCTATCGCAGGAGTCGTCCTTGAAAGGGCACCTGCTGTGAGAGCCCTCTCAGTCCTCAGAAAAGGGTGTCTGTTGTGGGGGAAGAAGATATAGGAGAGTATAAGATGCTTTGAGTCTCTGATTCAGAGAGAAGGGTGGGGTATAAATCTGCAGTTTTATGTTCCTCTCTGTAACCTTTCCTCGTCTGCAAACAGAAGCGAGCGAACAAGGAAGTCCCCTCCTTGCTATGCTAACTTGCTATTTAAAGAGTTTTTAAAGTAAGAGCATACTAAAATGTGATCGTCCAGCGTCAGTCTGAAGACCCACCGGCTCAAGGTTCTGCCACCCGGTTCCTTGCACGTGTGAACCAAGTCTTAAGCAACCCACTCAACACGTGAAAAGCGAGACGGAAATGGCTTGGGAGTTCTTGTGGCTCCTCACACTCCTCTCCCACCCCGGACTGTTAGGCTGCTAAACTTCCAGCAAGAATAAGGAGACGACGCCGCCAGCAAAGCAAAAATGAAAGGACGAAGATGTTGGGGCCGAAGGGATTCCTCTTACCCGACGCTTCCTCGCTAACCGGGACTTGCTGCTCCTTTAATGCAGCTGCAGCAGCTTCCGTAGAACTGAAGCGCCCCCCCGTTATTCTCAGCTTTGCCTTCACCCGGCGGGAAAGGAGCAACCGCCGGCATTGCAGCAGCAGAGGCATCCGTCCTATGGGGGCCGCCATTACCGGAACGCGGGAAAGGACCGCTGCGCGCATGCGTCAAGTGACGCCACTGGTGTCTTACGGACTGTCGTAAGGGTCAATCTTCCAGAATGTGGCTATTTCCTGGTTCACATGAAGAAGTGGACGGAGGTTGAAATTGTCTCGTTGGTTCAGGCGAAAAGTAGGTTAATTTTTCTCTCGCGCGCCTGATGTAAGTCGGCAAACTGAAAAGTAGATGGGAATACCTCTGTAGATAAGAACATAAGAACATAAGAGAAGCCATGTTAGATCAGGCCAATGGCCCATCCAGTCCAACATTCTGTGTCACACAGCGGCCAAATATATATATATATATATATATATATATATATATATATATATATATATATATATATATATATATATATATATATATATATATATATATATATATATATATATACACACATACACACTGTGGCTAATAGCCACTGATGGACCTCTGCTCCATATTTTTATCTAACCATCCAGTCCAACATTCTGTGTCACACAGCGGCCAAATATATATATATATATATATATATACACACACATACACACTGTGGCTAATAGCCACTGATGGACCTCTGCTCCATATTTTTATCTAACCCCCTCTTGAAGGTGGCCATGCTTGTGGCCGCCACCACCTCCTGTGGCAGTGAATTCCACATGTTAATCACCCTTCGGGTGAAGAAGTACTTCCTTTTATCCGTTTTAACCTGTCTGCTCAGCAATTTCATCAAATGCCCACGAGTTCTCGTATTGTGAGAAAGGGAGAAAAGTACTTCTTTCTCTACTTTCTCCATCCCATGCATTATCTTGTAAACCTCTATCATGTCACCCCTCAGTCGACGTTTCTCCAAGCTAAAGAGCCCTAAGCGTTTCAACCTTTCTTCATAAGGAAGGTGTTCCAGCCCTTTAATCATTCTAGTTGCCCTTTTCTGAACTTTCTCCAATGCTATAATATCCTTTTTGAGGTGCGGCGACCAGAACTGCACACAGTACTCCAAATGAGACCGCACCATCGATTTATACAGGGGCATTATGATACTGGCTGATTTGTTTTCAATTCCCTTCCTAATAATTCCCAGCATGGCGTTGGCCTTTTTTATTGCAAACACACACTGCCTTGACATTTTCAGTGAATTATCTACCACGACCCCAAGATCTCTCTCAAGATAGATGCGCTCCTCTGTAGTTTCTGAGCTTTCATAGAGACCTTTCACTGTTCAAAGCACTCCACAGACACGGTCTTCTCGTAATATTTGTAAAACAACTTTGTAAAGGTAGAGTAATATTTGTCAGAGGTATACTGCTTCTGGACACGAGGGTTCCGTTCCTAGCTATAATGTCTAATCGCAGTTGCCGCTCCTATCAGTCATTAATTTATTCCAGTTTTTCTAACTATACCCCCTCTCAAAAAGCCCCAACAAATTATTACATCTTTGTAAGTGCTAAATATAAGTAAATTACATCTTTGTAAGTGCTCAGTGTGCTTCTTGTATTTTACTAAGTCATTCTTAACAAACACAGATCCACTGCTTGGCATCTGGTGAATTCATGACAGAGATCTTAAAGCATTAACCTGTCACCAGAGCTTGTTTAAATGCCATCGGGACTTGGGATCAGTGCCCCTTCTAGGCCGAGTCAATTTGAGCTAGCTCACGGGTTTTTAGTCTCTGGCTCACATTTTTGTCCAAGCTTAGGAAAAATGGCCCCAGAGCAAACTAATTTATGCAGTAACTCACAACTTTAATATCAGTAGCTCATGAAGTAGAACTTTTGCTTGCAAGACTCCATAGCTTAGAGGGAACATTGCTTGGGACTTGTGGAAATTAGTTTTGTAAGCTAATTTTCTTAACACAGATCCACTGCTTGGCATCCAGAGAATTCATGTCCGAGAGATCTTAAAGCATTAACCTGTCACCAGAGCTTCTTTAAATGCAACTGGGACTTGTGGAAATTAGTTTTGTGGAAATTAGTTTTATAAGCTAATTTTCATAACTACATTTAAGGATAGAGCCCTACAACATAACTGGTGCTGTTGATGGCATTGATCAGTGTCACTGAATCTTTCTGTTAGATCTGAGGCCAGTAGCACCTTAGAGACTAAAAAGAGTTTGTAGACTTGCCAGCATCCTTAGTACAGAAACAAATATGTGGTGGAACAACAGAATTAGTTCCATCTGAACCATGAATGTATGGACTTTATAAAGTAGCAATGACTATAATTCACAGTAGGCAATTGTTGCATTTATTGCAACACAAAACTGCACTATCCTGTTGTATTTGGCCATTTGCCATTTGAAGAGCTTATGAGTTCTATTGGACCCTGTTCTATTATTAGAGAAACAGGTAGTTTCAGTAATTAAGTATGCTTTTTACCAACCATATCTGATGCCATACCTTTTAATCTGCTCAGAGACTGTCCAAACTGATCCCTGAAAACTCAAGGTTTGTCTAATGTAACATGCTTTATCCTGGGCTAGCCTTGGAAAATTATTCAGACACTGCAATTAATGCAAACTATGGGAACTCGCTTGTTATCAGGCTGTCCACAGGGTGCACATTTGCCTATTTTATTAATATTTTATTGGCTGCCAGTTGATTCCCAAGGTGCTTTACTTTTAAAGTAATTCCTTACATAACTGGAGGACTGATTCTCCCTGGATGGGCTTATGAAGCTCAACACAACATTGCCTTCTACCCTGCAAGGATACAAAGAAAGGCTGTTCATTTGTGGACAGTTATAATAGCTACTCTGACACTATGGAACAGTATCCCAGAGGAAATTAGAAGATCTACATCCCTTCTGCACTGTCTGAGGTGCTGTAAGACTAAACATTTCAGAATGTCATTTGGCTTGTCTAAATGAGGGGTTTTCAACTGACTTTGAAGGACAGTTGCTTGGGCTGTTTTTTGCTTGGTTATTGCAGGCTACGTTAATGGCTGTTCTTTGTTGTTTTAGTGATGTGTTGTTTTTATTGTTACCTCCCTTGAGTCCAGTTTTCTATGGGGAGGGGAGTGGGTATATAAAAGTTTTAAATAAATAAATACATGTATCTGAAATAAAGTCAATTATATATCACTAAAGCACCACCTGTCAGTCCTAAGGGAAATCAACCTTGACTGTTCCCTGGAAGGTCAGATGCTGAAGCTCAAATACTTTGGCCACCAAATGAGAAGGGAGCACTCACTGGAGAAGATCCTGATGCTGGGAAAGACAGAAGGCAAAAGAAGAAGGGGACGGCAAAAGATGAGATGGCTGGACAGTGTTCCTGATGTAACAAACACGGACTTGAGCAGACTTTGGAGGATGGTGGAAGACAGGAGGGCCTGGCGTGACTTTGTCCATGGGGTCGCAAAGAGTTGGACTCAACTGTGCGACTGCACAGCAACAACAACAAACCACCGCCTGATTTTCTGTGTTTTATGTTAACTCATCAGACCAATGATTATCTTAAAGGTAACAGGATCTGTCTTCAAACTGGGAGGTTTCGCAAAGGCTTTCACTCTTTGTCCCTTTGCCGCCCACATTATTTGATGTCTCAGACTAGGAGGATTCCATGAGCTTTACAAGTACCACAGGGCAGGCCTCCATCAGACTCCACAGGGCTGTCTGAGGTTGCCAGCGAGGATGAGGGTGGACACGTGAGCTTCAACCAGAAGAGTGATTTCTGTCTTCCACACCCAGATATGTAGGGGGACACCCATCCTGTTAACTTTCTTTGCTCCTGAAGTCATATTGAAGGAATTGCTGAAAGTAATGCAGCATGTTAAAATGTACATTAATGAAGTAGTCACAGAACAGAAAAACTGATATACATGCCATCAGATGAGTCAAGTGCACCTTTAAGACCAATAAAGTTTTATTCAGAAATAAGCTTTCGTGTGCTCCAAGCATACTTCCTCAGACGAGGAATCAGTTACAATCAGCAGAGCTACATATAGCTGGTAAGCAGTGGTTTAGAATGCAAAATGGTACACATTTAAGATCCAATGACAGAATAGGAAAAATTAATAAATTGAGCAAACCTTTGATCTAGGTAGCATGAGTATGAGAAAGCAATAAAACAGTCATATGTCAAAATGTGAGAATGTCTGTTAATCACTCTATTGTAAAAGCCTGGGCCAAAAAGAGGGCATTCCTCATCTGATGAAGTGTGCTTGGAGCACACGAAAGCTTACATTCTGAATAAAACTTTGTTGATCTTAAAGGTACACTTGACTCCTACTTTGTTCTACTGCTTCAGACCAACACTGCTACCCACTTGGATCTATGCCATAACATATACAGCAAATATATACCAGTCAGGCAAACTTAAAGCATTTGCTTGGTTCTTTCCTTCACATAACATGAATTTTCTCATTAATCTTCTGATGACATACTGTACAACCTGGTCATGTGTAGCGATGTGGGCTGTCCAGAAAAATTAAAACTGGAACATTTTATGGATGGAGTTGTCCACTCATCTATTTCAACAGAATTGAATTCTCATCTGCAGAGGTCACTGGGACACCTCATTACTTGCATTACTCCCACATCAGATTGATGATTATAAGATTCTTTCTACCATATGAGGGAAGACATATAATTGATTTTGATTTGACCTGCAGTCAATCAAATGAATCTGCATTTTGATTTTTAAAGATGTGGAGATATGTGCTATGTCTGAGGTTTTACTCCCACCTACTCCCTTTTACAAACTGATGAAACGTACATGTATTCTTTCACACAATTCCTAGAGGTAATTACTTGAAAAACATCATTACTTTTAAACTGCCAAGCTTGCTTAATATTGTATTGGTAATGGCCTCCACATATTATTATTCATTTTATGAAACAGAGGTTCTTTAGAACCAGTGTGGTGCAGTGGTTAAGAGTGGCAGGCTATAATCTGGAGAACCAGGTTTGATTCCTCACTCTATACAGGGCTGGATCGGGGGGGGGGAGGGGACAGAGGGGGGTGCTTGCCCTGGGCACCTACGGAGGGGGGGGGCGCCAAATTGGATATGGAGTCCATTGTATTCTATGGGACCGTAAGATAGAATGGCACATAAGGGAGCATCATTTTTTAATTTTGCCCGCCCCCCCCCCCTCAGAAAACATGTAGATCCGGTCCTGACTCTATATGAAGCCTGCTGGGTGACCTTGGGCCAATGTTCCCTTTAATCCCCTCCCCCTGAGCAGAACAGTTCACTTCCTGAGCAGACTATAACTGCTGTGATCTTAAAATGGACAGTGGGCAGTGCAAGACCCTGCATGGCTCCAGATTGCTGCAGAGCGGGGCTTCCTGTCCTCTGCACACATCATAGTGAATGGTGCCTTGGGCCAGCCATAGTTGTCTCAGAATTTTCTCAGCTCACTTATCTCACAAGGTGCCTGTTGTGGAGAGAGGAAGGAAAAGGCAATGGTAAGCTGCTTTGGGGCACCTTAAGGTAGAGAAAAGTGAGGTATAAAAACCAAATCTTCTTCTTCATCTACTAGAAACAGAAAACTTCATATAAAATAAAAATGAAGCACTGGTCACCTCCGGCCAAGTGGTCTTTAAGACTTGCTGTGGCCCTAAACGACATGTTTGTTGCATCCATTGCAGAGCCTACATTTGCACAGATCTTAGTCAAAAGATCAGAATATATATATATAAATCCAACCTTGAACTCTTTGATGAAGGCTGAATGAGTCTTGGGAGTCTCATGGTAGGACTGATTCACACAACCAGTTAAAGATGACGGGCTGCCTCCCCATCCCCCAGACCAGCTTGGATTCATGCGCACTCACCATTTATGAACACTCTCAACCAGGGCTTTTTGTAGAAAAAACCCAGCAAGGACTCATTTGCATATTAGGACACACACCCCTATGTCACCATTGTTTTGCATAGGGCTTTTCATGGGAAAAATCCCCAGCAGGAACTCGTTTGCATATTAGGTCACACCCCCTGGCACCAAGCCAGCTGGAACTGTGTTCCTTTGCATTCCTGCTCAAAAGAAGCCCTGCTCACTTTTCTCAACAGCATAACCACCACAACCAGTGCCTCAGTGCTAACATACACGTACTCCACACAAAGGAGGACTTGGGATGAATTCCTCCTGACGTCTCCAAATAACTTAAAGTGCAGCATTATGCACAGTTACTCCATACTAATTCCATGGATTTCAATGGGCTTAAACTGGAGTAACTGCATAGGGTTGTGCTGTTCAGCCAGTTTTGTAAGTCACTCCTCTGCTTATCCTCTGGAGAGAGGCTACCAGAGTAATCGGTACTGAGTTAAATGAACCAACGGTTTGACTGACAGGGCGGCCCCATAGGTCCTTCATGAAACCACAAATACCAGCTGACCACCTGAAGATCCAGTCCCAGCTTTTAACACGTGGATCTCATCATGAACTATTATTAAAGAAATCATGACACAGCAGGGGAAACTAAGTCATCATTTGAATCTTAGGTAGCTATAATAATAGCTTTTCAGGGTTCTGGCTTTCTTCTAGTTGCCTCCCTCCCCCAACACTAACATGCTGTAGTACTTTTGGCTTGGACTGGCAACTTCTTAAAGAATTGAGAGGCTGGTAACTGAAATTCCTAGTTGACACAGAATACTGAGATGTTTCAGACACACCCACGCCCACTCACTATCACGGGTCAATTACTGGTCATGGCGTTTCCCAAGGGAACTGTGAACTCCACCCATCTGAGATTACAACCTCAGTCCCTCACTCCTTGGCTGAAAAGGTATCAAGAACCCATGATCCTGCCAGGGGCTATTGACTGCCCACTTCAACCTTTGAATCACCCCTTGAATTCCAGAATTGCTGTCCCAGGATAGCATATTGTGTAAACTGTGGTTGAACGGGTATAATTAACTCTGCATATTATGCTATGAAATTCATGCTAATAATTTCTTCAGTCCCACTTGTCACAGTTTTTCATGGCCGCCACAGACATTTTCACTTTGCAAGGTTGTGCTTCACCTTTATGATATCTGATTCGACCCCACCCAGTACTTTAGTGGCTACAGAGTCAAGCCACTGGTATTTAGGGAAGTACTCAAGTGATATATGTGTCACCATACTTTTGCATTCAGAATTGACCAAATGTCTCCCACAAGTTATCCCTGTGAGCATTTATGGGCTTTTTTTTCTTTAAAGAAGATCCTCTCTGGATCTTTAGAGATGCCTTCTCATTCATGATAAATCATCTCACATCAAACTGAGGTGTCTCAGACAGAGCTCAAGACAATCTTTCATTCCAGTGCTTGGACAATAAGGTTGTCATGAGTTCAAAAGTTGCTTTCCCAGGATAACAGATTGTGCTAAAGAGATTTTAACCAAGGATACATCTGATACTCCATGTGTGCTGTTATCTTGGATTTTTCATGCATGAACAATAAGCGACAGGGGGCTCTTAGGAGATACAAACTGGATTATCGCTGAATATATATGGCCATTTCTTTAAAAAAAATGCATGCACAAAAAATGGAAATGTGTACATTGTCAGCATTCTTGGCTCCATCCATCCAGAAGTTCTCCTGTGCAAGCTGTGTTGAAACGAGCAGTGCAAAACAACGGATCACATTTCAGCTTTTTGCAGCTCATTCATTTCAATGCGGCCCATGCAGAGAACTTCTAAGATAACAGCTCTTTCTGATAAAAATTAAATACATAAATCAATTTCATAAAATAACATAAGGATTCTTCAGTGAGAGAATGTCTAGCTCAGGAGTGGCCAAACTACGGCTCGGGAGCCACATGTG
Organism: Heteronotia binoei; assembly: GCF_032191835.1. NCBI lineage: Eukaryota > Metazoa > Chordata > Lepidosauria > Squamata > Gekkonidae > Heteronotia > Heteronotia binoei. Next base: position 30,536,956 of record NC_083232.1, read on the forward strand.
GCTCTTTCACACATATTGTGTGGCTCTCAAAGCCCCCAGTCAGCCAACTTGGAAAAGACATCTCTATCTTTACATTTCTCCAAGCCAAGTCAGCCGGAGACTTGGAGAATGCATTTGAAGTTGCTTTCTTTCCACCTCTCTCTTCTTTTCCCTTCCTTCCTTCTGTATTGTGGCTCTCAAACATCTGACATTCGTTCTATGTGGCTCTTACATTAAGCAAGTTTGGCCAGTCCTGGTCTAGATCTTTTTCAGTCTGTCTCTAGACCTGGCTAAATGCCTTGGTCATTTTATATGATGAATTGTGCAAGGAGATAGATGGAAGAAGTGTGTCCTTGTCAGTTCTCATGGATTTCTCAGCAGCTTTCAGTACTGCTGCTCATAGTGTCATCTAGCTAGTCTGGGGACAGGAGGGTAGAATCTATATATCCAATAGTGACATGTAGCCCCCAAATGTGGATACCTAAAACTACAAATCAGGACCACACAAGGCTCCCAGCCCCACCACCTACCACTCAACCTGCAGCAGCTGCCAGCGTCCTTCACTGCTATGCCTGAGCCCACAGCAACATCCAGCATCTGCCACTGCAGTAGCGGCCAGCAGCCTCTGCTTCCACTTGGGTCCACAGAGGCTGCCAGTGAGTGCTGCTGTCACACCCAGGCCCAGAGCAGAGGCTGGCATCCTTCTCTGCTGTCAGTGACAGTGGCCTGTAACTGCTGCAGCCTCAGCAGTAAAAATAACAGCAACCTGGGATCACAGTTCATAATACAGGAAATACAAACACTGGTATGTTGGCTAACACATTTAGTAAAACGTTTTTCAAGAATCATACAAATCTTTTGTCACATTATACAAAAGTACAACCTTACAATATTACAGGGCTTTTTTTTTTTGAGCAGGAATGCACAAGAACACAGTTCCGGCTGGCTTGGCATCAGGGGGTGTGGCCTAATATTGCAAATGTGTGAAACAATGGTGATGTCAAGAGGTGTTGTCTAATATACAAATGAGTTCCTGCTGGGAGCCAGTTTGGTGTAGTGGTTGAGTGCGTGGACTCTTATCTGGGAGAACTGGGTTTGATTCCCCACTCCTGCACTTGCAGCTGCTGGAATGGCCTTGGGTCAGCCATAGCTCTTATAGGAGTTGTCCTTGAAAGGGCTGCTTCTGGGAGAGTTCTCAGCCCCACCCACCTCACAGGGTGTCTGTTGTGTGGGGGGGAGGTAAAGGAGATTGTGACCGCTCTGAGATTCAGAGTATAAGGCGGGATATAAATCCAATATCTTCTTTTCCACAAAAAAAGCCCTGAATATTACAAACAAAAGTCCATCCAGTGAGTACCCAGATATAGACTCATTTTGTCAAAGTCTTCCTCAGGAGTATTCCTATTTACTTCAAAGTTATCAGCCTCTTGTTACAATTCAGTGTGTATATTGGGAGCAAACCAGGCCTTAACCTCTTTTCTAAACAGATGCAAAAGCCCTCTGAATTTGGCTGACAAAATGATCTCTGCAACCTCTTTATTTTTTTCAAAATGATCATCCTGGAATAAACCATGGTAATTACAAGATACAGCACAAAGCTGAATGGAGGTGAATAATTTTTAAAATCTTATTTATTAAATATTATTAAGAACTTTCCTCTCCATGCCACTTAAGTGTTTATCTTAGAAGCAAGCCAGTCCTGAAACTCTTCTTTAACCAGATGCAAGCATGGCAGAGGACACCAGCTGCTGCTCCAGATGCAGAGCGCCATTCTCTGCCATGGCTGGAGCTCTAGCAACTAGGCCCAGAGCAGCTGCTGACATTGACATGGAGTTCACTTGGCTCATTAACAGGCCCGCAGCCAGAAAATTTTGGGTGGAGGGGCCTAGGACCTGAAAATTTGGTGTGTGTGTGGGGGGGGGGGTGCGGGTGTTGCTCTCTCGCTCTCCTGCTGTCTCTCTGCCGCTGTTTCACTGTCCCCCTCTCTCTTGCCATTCTCTCTTTCTCTCTGTCTCCGTCTCTCGCTGCTGTTCTCTCTGTCTGCCGTTGTCCCCCCATCTTTCACACTGCCTCTCTCTCTTGGCCGCTCTCTTACTCTGTCCCGGTCTTTCGCACTACTGTTCTATCTGCCGCTTTCTCTGTCCCTGTTTTTCTCGCAGCTGCTCTCTCTCTCTCTTTCTGCCGCTCTCGCTGGTCCTGGAGGCCCTCCAACAGAGGGGCCCTACATAGGGGTGGGGGTTAATAGAGCAGCCTGTCCCCCATGGGCCTCCGTAGCTACAGGTCTGCTCATTAACTAGGTCATTCTAAGTATGTGCAAACAATGCAATTCTATTTTGGATGGATTTACTTCTTTCTCTATCCCACACCCCCTTTATTTTTTTTTATTTCAGATTTTTCTGCAAACTTGAGACTCCCAAACTTGAAAAAAGATCTGTTTAGTGTCAGTGTGGCCCCAAACCTCAGATTTATGTACCCACAGATGGGGCAGACATGACTGATAGTATATAGACAGATATAAATCCACCTTTCTCTTTCTTCATTGGAGTATACAGCAAAGCCAGTTATTTTTCCTGCCACAAGGAGTTCCAGTGTTCTCTGTGGCACTTCTCTGATATATTTTCTGTAGGATGAATATAATTATACATTTTCCCATGTAATGCTTCAAACATACGTGTGGCAACTGCTCTCAGCTGTCAGTTACTACTGTTTTACCACCTTGGTAAAGATGAGTCAAGGAGCAAAGGAACAGGTGAACCGCCTTCACTGATTTCTTCTAACATGTGCCGCATACTAAACTTTCTTTGAGCCCTCCTTCTTTGGAGTAATTGCATAGAATCTTGAGACACACCCTCCTAATCTACCAAAGCGACTTGAGAAAGAGACGCCTCTTCTTCCTGTGAGACTGGTCTGTAAGAAAACCGGTGTCATTATAATTAATTGTGAGCCTAACAGCCTTAATAAGTTGGGCAGATTTTGAAAATAATGACACCCGAAGGTCTAGCTGTCCACAAGCTACTGGTGTTCAGACTGATCCTATTACTTTGCTTCACCTGAACTGTCCTTCCTACAGTCCTTCATTTTGTATTCCTTCCTAGTGTCCGTGTTCCACACCTGACAGACTTGTTTTGTCTATTTCAGCAGTCAATTTTTAATACACTCTTCTCTTATACGGAATCCATAAAGGGACTAGCAGAGCGAGAGGACTGTGTGAATGATGAACTTTGTTGACTCCATCTACAAGAAGGTGAGTTTCAAAACTGAGGTAAATAAAAGGGGGAAGGACCTGAACTAGATCTGTATATGTTCAGGGTAGAAGGACTCAGGGATAACAATTGGCCAGAGATTAATATTCTGCTGCATTTTTCTGACTATTGTAGGTCTTTTCTTCTTGACCTGGAGACTGTTTTAGTCAAGCTGTGACTTGACACATCTTCTGTTTTGTAAAGTGATCTGTAGCTGATAAGCATCAGTCAGGATGAAGCTAACAATTAAACCCTCTGCAGAGTTAACCCATTCTGAATCCATGTGCTTGGACTGGAGTAATTCTGGATAGGATTACATTTTAGAACTATGGAAAGCTGGGTTCAAATTCCCACTCAGCCATGAAGGTCCTTTTCTGCCTCAGCCTGACTTATTTCCTTGGGTTGTGCTGAGGAAAAGTCTTGGTGCATTGGTCTGTCTGATGTTATACAGGTTTTAATTATTGTGATAGATAGACAGACAGACAAACACAGAGACAGACAGACATAGATGTTTTGTTTTATTGTTTGTTGTAACCCACCCTGAGCTTGCTGTAAAGAGAGGGCAGGCTAGAAATCAATCAATCAATCAAATAAATAAGCAAGCTCCTTGGAGAATAGACAGGATGAGCAGTTATTTAATTTGAATACTAAGCATTTAATTGAAGTTGCAAGTTACAATGTAGGTATAGTGGCTGGGACAGCATATGGTGTAATATGCAGTTTTCAGTTACCCATAACCCCCTTCCAAAGTATCTCTCAAAAGCTTGCATACCAAGATAAACTGGCCCATGCGAAAATACTCTTAGGCACACCATGCTTCTCTAAGCAATGGAAGGGACAGTGCATACCTTGGTTGGTTTCCTTTGGAAAAGGCAGCACTTCTAGCATTTCTAAATATTTGGTTTATTTACAAACATACAGATAGGGGCAGCAGAACCACTACTCCCTGTGTGTGTGTGTGTGTGTGTGTGTGTGTGTGTGTGTGTGTGAGAGAGAGAGAGAGAGAGAGAGAGAGAGAGAGAGAGAGAGAGAAACACGAACCTGTACAATAGATAGCAATCCAACTGGTATAGGTTGGAGATAAGTTGGTTTAAATGTTGACAGCACACAATTATTCTTATACAAAGAATAAGGCCCATTGTGGGGGAAAATACAATGGGCTACAGAAAGAGGCTCTTGGTGAGTGCTCCCCCACCTTCTCTACCATCTGGAGAGCAGTTGGAAATCTGAGTGATCTCCAATGGAGACTGGTAACAATGGTTCCCCAGAACGAAATGGCTGGTTTGGAGGGTGGAGTCTATGACACTGTACCTATCTAAAGTCCTACCCCTCTTCAAACCCCACCCTCTCCAGGCTCCACACCTCAAATCTCCAGGAATTCCCTGACCTGGAGTTGGCACCCCTATTTCCTTCCCAGCAACTGATCAACCTACCTTTATCTGCCCCCCTGACTTCAGCTTTCCATCTCCTCCCCACTCCCTGCAGTCTCTACCTAGGAAAAGTATTCTTTCTCAACAGTTGAGACCACAGCACCTTATATCATTCTCTTCCTTCTTTTAATCTGCACAACAACTCCATGAGGTAGGTTAGTCTGAAAGTCTGTAATTGCTCTGAAATCACCTAGTCAGCTTCCCTAGAAAGAACCTGGGTCTGGCAGACCCTGCTCTGAAGCACTGTTATCCACACTGGTTGCCATAGGAGGGCTGCTGCAGAACAGGAGCAAGCAGCCAGGCCTAGTTAAGTCATGCCAGTCAGGTGGCATCAAGTCACCCAGAGGGTGCTGCCAGGCCTAGGGTAGCCAACCTCCAGGTGGAGCCTGAAGATTTCCTGGTATCACAACAACTCCAGACAACAGATATCTCTCCCTCTGTAGAAAATAACTGCTTTGGAGGGTTGACTCTATGTCATTATATTCAGCTTACTCCACCACAAAATCCCCAGGAATTTCCCACCAACCTGGAACTGGCAGCCCCAATAAGGACTGGCCCCAGTGAGTTCTCCCTCAAAGGCCAATAGGCCTTGAAAGGCCCCCCCCCCTTTTACTGACAGAACCAAGCTTGGAATACTATGATTGCCTAGCAACAGCCACTGAGGGAAAATGGAGGACTCAGTGGGAAGGGCCAATAGGACATGAAAGCAGCTTTCCCAGTGACCCAATCCTCATCTGTCCTAGGGCCGAAGGGTGGTAGTAGAAGACGACGACATTGGATTTATATTCTGCCCTTCACTCAAGAGTCTCAGAGCGGCTCACAATCTCCTTTATCTTCCTCCCCCACAACAGACACCCTGTGAGGTGGGTGGGGCTGAGGACTCTCACAGCAGCTGCCCTTTCAAGGACAACCTCTGCCAGAGCTATGGCTGACCCCAGGCCATTCCAGCAGGTGCAAGTGGAGGGGGGAATCAAACCTGGTTCTCCCAGATAAGAGTCTGTGCACTTAACCACTACACCAAACTGGCTCTGTTGAGACTGAGTGGCATGCAGCTCAGCCAAAGGGAGGGTGAGTGAGTCATCACCAAGACAGCTTGCCTTTAATAAATATAGGATAGTTACACTTTTAACATGAAAAGCCATATCTATTGTATATGAATGTTTGGTGGGATGGTGCACATGGCATAGAGTGGCCTCCAGTAGATGTTGGTAGACAGTAATTGCAAATGTCTGCTAACAGCAGAGTGAATGCTTCCACCAGTCCTTCTGGCAGCAGAGTGTCTTCTCTAGGGAAAACACTAGGGATTTAATGAAGGCAGAGTCTAACATGTTGTGGCTGTGTTAAAAAGTGCTACTTTCTCCACTTCACTTCATCCAGCAGTAAAAAGACTGAACATTATAACCTGTTGCCTGTGGGTAGTCCCTTTGTCCACCTCATCTCCTGCAGTTCCCTTCTCTTTTGGGACTTTCCAGGTTTTCATCATTGCATTTTCTAGATTCACTTGCAGATCATGATAACAAGCAGTGGAAAATGCAACCAGTCCTTCAAGTACACAAGCCCCTGACAGGTCCTCTTAGCAAAACACCTTTTCATCCCCCACCCACCCAGAGCTCTGGGATATGGAAGCTGAGCAGGATTGGTGCTTGGATGGGGGCCACCAAGGAAGACTGCAGAGGAAGTCAATGGCAAGCCACCTTGGCTTCTCACTCACCTTGAGAGCTCTATGGGGTTGCCATCACTTGGCTGTTTCCACCACCAGTGGCTGATTTCCTGCCCACCCTTCCCACCCCTGATTTGTGTCTGGTGTGGCTGCAGTTAGCTGGTAAGGACACAATGCATATGCCCAACAATTTGATTTGTGGTACAATATGTTAAGGTTATGGGAAGCCCCCAAAAGCACTATCTATAGTAAATGAATAAAAGCCACTTAATATGTATCAGTTGCCTGCTTAAGCCTTTAATTGCATTTTGAATCCTCAATTGCCCACCTCCAACTAGGAAGTAGAGATCTCCCAGAATTACACCTGATTTCCATATGGCATCGACTGGCTCCCCTGGGGAACAAATGGCTGCTTTGAAGGGCTGGAGTCTGTGTGGGATTATACCCTGTGGTATATCTCAACAGCACTGGAAGAGATGGTACTGTGAACTTGGCACCATTTTACTGGTCCTGCTTTTAACAGCTGTCTGACACCAAAATTAAACTCCTCCTGTAGATATTAAAAAGGATGAAAGTAGTTCACTGGCTAAGTATCTGCATAACAGGTTGCTTTTAAAGGCATGGGAAACACAGCCAGTAAAAGGCTGCAAGCCCCTCATAAATATCCTTTTTGGAATAACTTCAGAAAAGCTTGTATGAACTTCATATAACTTGAAATTAATTCATTAATTGCAGTACTGTTACCTTTCACAGCAATTTCCCCGTGTTTCAACGAAAGAAAAGTATGAAAAATAGCCGTCGAAAGATTTTCTTGAAACCAAGCAAGCTTGGTTGTAGCTTGAGGCAGGGTTCCAGTAGTAGCAGCTGAAGGAATGGCCTACTAAATGTGTCAGCATATTTTGAAGTAGAGCAGCTGGCAGGGCGCAGTGTGGGTGGTATACAGTGCTGGCATTCCTGATGGCAATGGCAACAGCACTCCCAACTGCATACACTGGCCAGTGCTGTTGAGGAAAGGATGTGTAGGTGGTGCAGGCAATTGAACATGGGCATTAAGAGTACTTGCAAGCTGGAGAAGAATACACAAACAGATAGGTGTAGGGGTGAAAAGAGAGGACCGCCCACTTTCCACCCCCATTTTGGCTCAGCATGAGTTTCAGAGAGATTTTTCTGAAAATGAATTTACTTCTGAAGAGGCAGGTTTGGGGGAGTGCCCTGGAAGTGACATCACAGGAAAAGGTGGAGTTTTGGTTCAGTGTGCCCCAGAAGTGACATCACTTGGTCCATGACACCACAGGAAATGACATAATTCCTGTCTCCCGGCTCCACCCCAAGTCTCCTGGCTTCAACCCCAAATTTTAGTGAGCCACGAAGAAGTGTAAAAATAACTGGGCCATGGGAAAGAAAAGTTTGTGAAACCCTGCTCTATGGCATTATACCCTGCAGTGGTCTCTCCCCTTCCAAAAACCCACTGCCCCTAGGCTTCATTCCCAAAATTTCCAGGACTTTCCCAATCTGGAGCTGGCAACCCTATCTGCAAGTGGAAAACAAGCACAGTCTGCAAAGGGCTAATTGGGAACTCCCCACCTCTTATGCTTTGTTTTATTGGAGGGGGGGGGGGGCTTATGTGTATGAACATACAAAACTGACTTTATACTGAATGAGCCAACGGTCCCATCAAGTTCAGTACTGTCTAGACTAGCAGCAGATCTCCTTGTACTGTCCATTCTGCCTCAGAAGGCTCCCCTCGTTTAAAAACAAATCCCTACTTTGGACTGCAGTCCTACAGAGCTCAGCAGGCCTTCCTTCCAGGTGATGATCCTTGTCACGTGCAGGCCTACTCAGACTCCTCCTCAACCCCACTGGGCTTACTCCCGGGGTAAGTGTTCTTCTACAAGACTCTGCTGCAGCTAGCCCCTGGCAACTGTGCCAAAATAAGCAAAATTATAATTAGAAATTTTATATCAATATGATTATATATCAAAATCCATATTGAACGATTTACAATTTTACAAACAAATTGTTGTTCAATATGGATATTGCTATATAATGATGAAATAAAAATGTCTAATTGTAATTTTACTTATTTTGGCACAGTTGCCGTTGGAGTTCTGCTTTGCACTGTGCACGTGCTGTTCTGTATTGCGGCTAGTCCCCGGGCACCTTCAAGGGAGACACCCTCACCCCACACACACACTTATTATTCTAGGAGTAACCTTTGTGGCCCGGCCCCTGCTTTGGCCAGACCCGCTGCCTGCCTCTAGTCCGCGAAAGCGGCCTCAAATCGTGTGAATCGCGAAGTTGCCCCTCAACTCGGGTTGACCAGGACGGAGTTCAGCCCAGCCTGGGCCCACGCGCCGCCCGCGGAGTTTTGTCGCGCGCCGCCACAGAGGCGCGAGCCCGGGAACTTCCTCCGGCTCCTTTCTTTCGGGTTGCGAAACGAAGCGAAATCGAAACCGGCCGCCGCAGGAGCTTCCCCGCCGGGCCTGGCAGGCAGCGCGCTGAGGTCACGCTCGGGCCGCCCCACCGCCAGGCTCCTCCTCCTGCCCTCGCCGGCCCTTTCTGGCTGCCAGTGGGGCTGGCGGAGCACAACCTGCGCCGCCGCTGCGCCTTATGGTGGCCCTGGCTGGAGAGAGCGCTCGCTTGGCCGCCGGAGGGCAGAGACCGCCACCGCCGCGCACCGCCCACCCCCGGGGGCTCCACAGCGCCCCGCCGCACAGAGAGTAAGTACGGCGGGGTCAGGGAGGAGGCACACGGGGGTGCTTTGGGCTGGGCAGCTGCTTTGCGCTCGTCTCGAAGTTGTTCCTCTTTTCCTCCCTCGGCATTTCTTTCTAAGTTGTTTTTTTTTTAAACTTCATTATTTCGGGACCTCGTTACCCGCCTCATGCCTCCGATGTGCGGCGGGATGACAAACTGCTGTGTGTGTGTGTAGACACCGAGCCTCTGTTGCGGTTTTAGTTTGGAGAAGCGCTTTCTCCTTTGCGTTCTCTCAGAGCCGGGAGCCGCCAGGGGTTTTGCCCCCCCCTCCCCTTTTACCGCTGGGAAAGCGAGGCTGCCAATGATCTGCTCGGGGGGGTTGTGGCGGAGAGGTGCGGCGGTAGAGAATCGGCTTGGCGGGCAGAAGGACCCAAGAGACTCTGTTCTGATAAATATATCCTCCCTGGCGATGGGAAAGATCTCCATTCAAGACCCAGGAGAGCTGCTGCCTGTCAGAGCTGGCCAGACTGACTTGGACAGGTCTGACTCAGTCCAAGGCGGTTTCTTGGGTTCTCAGTGTCAAGTGGTGTAATGGTGTTGGCTTCCTTCTGAGGTGAGAGTGCTGTTTCTTTTAGGGCTTTGGAATTTTTGAGGAGTCAGGTGATAAGCAGCCTCTGATCTGGAATCCCCTCCGGTGCCTTTAGGGGAGATGTCACTGAGATCCAAACCCAGCACTCTGTTTATCAGATCATAGTATACCTTACGCTAGGCATCAGCATCTGCATTCCTTTCCTAGCTCTTGGCAGCGACATCATAAGACATACAAACATCAGAGGAACCCTGCTGGACCAGACCAAAGGTCCATCTAGCCCAGCATCCTGGCTCCAGCAGTCTCCAAGCAGCTCCCCCTCCCAAAACTCAAAGGCAAAACCCCTCCTCTTTCATTTATTGAAGGAAAACACCATTTCCCCTTGGAGAATGGGAGACCAGTCTGTTAAATATGCTGGACAGCAGTTCATCCTTTTGATAATACAATTTTATTAAGCAATTTATCCTTCAGTCAGTTCCAATCCTGTGCTGTCAAGGAGAGTCAATTGCATTATAAATGCTGCTTTTGTATATAACAAAGGTTTGCACTGCTCAAACCTTGTGTAGAGACACACAAGTGGTTGCGAGCTGGGAAATTCCCACTTCTCAGCTCATCTGTGCCATGAATTCACTCATCCAGGTGAGTTAGACAATATGCATCTTGGAACCAAAGGGCTGCTTCTGCTAGAGGCTGTGTTAGAAATGCAGTGCCTGTGCCTCGGAGCTCTTGTTTTTCATCTCAGGCTTTGAAAACAACCTGTTGTGGAAGTACCGAGTATTCCTACCCATCATGTCAACCCAATCATTTTTCGTAATGATGATTTGACACCATTTGCTAAGGAGGACATTCTAAGCATATTTGTTGAACTGCCCTCGGTGTTCATGGGATTTTTATAAATAACATAAGAAGGAACAATAGCAGGTCTCTGCCCTCAGGGCTTTTAGCAGGGGGAGGAAGCAAGAGAAGAAGGAGAGCAAAGGAGCAAGGATGGGGGTGAAAGAAGAGGAAATGTGTTTAAAGTTTGCTTCTGTGGGAGGAAGGGGGTAAGAGGCATGGAAGAGGCAAATTTAGAGAACAATCCTAAGAAGGTCTGTTCAGTGGGGCTTAACCCCCTTCTCCGAAGAAAACATTTTTGAGGTTGTACAAGGAATAATTTGGCATCATTTGGGTATTGTGAGAGAATGGAGGAAGAAATCAATATTTAAGGTATAACATTGTTTACATGCTAGAACTCTGCATACGTGCATGCAGGCCCCCAGCCACAGTGCATGGGGGCCTTTGAGGGCACTGCCCCCTGACTTCTAGTCAGGACCCTTGATATCCAGGGGCCCTCTGGGACACAGCCTGCTTTTTTCTTTTTTTGCCAAAAGAAGGCTTCTGAGAAGCAGCAAGCCCCACAGTGGATGGGAAAGGGTGCCCCCCTGACTTTTAAAAAAACCCTCGGCTTTTAAAATCTCAGCTATGCCCTTCATGTATGAAATCCAAACTGCCAGAGTGTGCAGGGTACATATGGGCACTGCTTGAATCTGTCATTAACTAATTTGTTAATTCAATTGTCTTTAACATAATACATTGATTGATATGTCGCTCATTCCAAAAGGTGATTTCTAACTTGCGTAAATTGCAATAAAACCATAAAACAATAAAAACAATATGCATAGCCAAAAACACTAATGGGCTAAACCAGTGTGAAACAGTGTGATCCAGCACAGTCAGAATTTACTCAAATTCAGAAGAACACCTCCCCCGTTAACTGTTTGGAAGAGTAAGAAAAGATGGTTGTTATTTTTTCTAGCACTTAAAAGTTAGTAGGTTTGTTGCCTAGTGCAGTACTCCAGAGAAGTGCTTCAGAGATCAGGAGCCACAGTAGATGAGGCCCTGTCATTTGTGGCTGCTTACTATACTTCAGACAGTGAAGCAGAACCACCAAAAATGGATCCTAGAACTTGGACCAGCTCATACAGGAGCAGGAGAACCTTAAGTGATCCTCAGAGCTTTCAATCTACAAATCAGTCCTTCTAATTGAACCTGGAAATGAACAGTGACATTTTAGAAACACCAACAAAAAGCATTTTCTCTCTATTTTTTTTTTTTGCCCTTTTAATATAAGTGTCACATCAGAAGCAGTGGAGGGGGAAAGCAGCTGCTGTCTTGAGTGAATGAGAAAGTGAAGGACAGCCATCTCCATTTCATAGGTTCAGCAGTTCATGGAGGGGGGGGGGGCAGAAATCCAAGGGGAATTCTTAGTTATTTGAAACAGTGCTCAGATTATCGCTATGGTCCTTTGTGTATTCATCTGTGGATTCTGGACTGCTGGATCCACAGAGTACTTCTATGAAATATAAGAGAATTGCAGTTCATTTTGAAGGCTACCTTTGCCTTGTTTATGTTTGTGTTAATAGCTAGTGGTAGATGGAGGGTTGTTGGGCAGGTCTCCTCCAGCCAGAGCAGTGTGACGATCCCAGGCTAGGTGGACCAGTGGTCTCACTCAGAACAAAGTATTTGTATTTGCATGATTGTGCAAGCGGGTGTGAGGGTCAGAACTGCTTCAGTCTGCCTGGAATTACCTCCCTAACATCCTCCCTTTTCCCCAGCAAAGCTCCTTTTGTATTTGTTCCTGTGTCCAGCTGTGACGCACATGTGGTGTCCCCTGAAAACCTCTGCCTTGCCATCTGAGGTAGAAGGAAGTTGGGGGGAGAGAAAAACTGTGCCACTTGCATTAGTCTCCAGCGTCGTGTCTGTCTGGGTGCCCCAGTCCTGACTCACTTGCGGTGTTTATCTGATAGGAGTGTGTTTGCCTGATGCAGGTTAATGGAGAAATGTGTTAGAAAAATGCTGGCCTCAAAATTAGGTCACGTTTTTGCTTGTCCGGGAAGACACATGGGAGGCACAGGGAAAGGAATGCGGGCTTACGCCTCTTTTAATGGGCTGGCTGGTCAGCCACTTGAAGCCGGACTTAAAAGGAATGCTGCCTGAATGGATCCTGTGATCTCTCCAGTAGCTAATCTTTGAATGTAGCTGCCCAACAGGACAGTGGCTTCTCAGCCTGTCCGGAGTCTGCAGCGAGAAGTTGTCCAAGCTAGTTTCCTTGTTAGGGACATCACATTTTGTACTTGATTGTGCAAGCATGTGTGAGGGTCAGAACTGCTTCAGTCTGCCTGGAATTACCTCCCTAACATCCTCCCTTTTCCCCGGCAAAGCTCCTTTCTTGGAAAATGCAACACAGCATCTGTATTCAGGGACTAAGAAAAAGGTCCTAGCCAAGGCAGAGTTTTCCTGTTCTCTCTTCCAGTGTGAAGAGTGCAAAACAGCTAGGTGAAAGATAGGGAAGAGCTGCAAATACAGCTGTGCTCCAGGTGCAAAGGAGATACATTGATGGGAGACTCGCTTCTAATATTTCCTGCAGGGAATTCTGGGATCTGTAGTTTGCAAGCAGGTTGGATAGGCATCTTTAGCGGAGCATTCTGAGCAATCTTACCAAATTACAATTCCTATTATACTTTGAGGGGAATCAAGCGATACAACTTTTTGGTGTGGGTGCAGACGCTTGAAAAGTAGCATAGCCATTTCCAGCAATACTGGTGCTCATTCTGCAGGAAAATGTTGGCACGTCAAATAAAAGTTTGTTAATTCAGTCTTCTAATGTGGATTCTTATGTGAGATCCAACCATTTATGCAGGAATTGTAGTTTAAGTGTCAGCCATGTTTCGTAAACCTCTCCACTCAAGAGCTCATTATCTTGAGATACTTTATCTTTACTTTACGATCAAGGGGAGGGATGGTGGCTCAGTGGTAGAGCATCTGCTTGGGAAGCAGAAGGTCCCAGGTTCAATCCCTGGCAACTCCAAAAAAGGGTGCAGGCAAATAGGTGTGAAAAACCTCAGCTTGAGACCCTGGAGAGCCGCTGCCAGTCTGAGAAAACAATACTGGCTTTGAGGGACCAAAGGTCTGATTCAGTATAAGGCAGCTTCATATGTTCATGTTCAAGGGGAGCTTGAAGAGAGTTTGGAGGACAAGAGAGTTTGGGACACATGGGGATTAGTGACTCACTATGACATGGTTTTGGAAGAAGTGGATGTATCCATAACAGCAAGGTTCTTCCCTTTGCTCAGTATTCCAGAGCAGACTGGGCAGAGTTCAGAATTCTTTGGAAGAGTGGCCTGACCCATCTGTTAAAGGGATGTGGGTCAACATCATGGGATTCCCTGACAGCAGAACTAAAGGGTTTTATTTGAGATAATTGCAGATGTCAATAAGTGATCAGACAAACAAACCCAAAATTGTGAACAGAACCGAGGGCAGGTGCATGCAGCTGGCTTGCCCATTGTGAGGTAATTCTTTGTATTGTAATTTTTGTGCAGTTCATATATCATAATTTATTGGTATCCAGAAGTCAACATGGATTAAATGAGCCTCAAACTGGGGATGCCAGCTTCTGGTGGGACCTGGGTACCCCCCAGTATCACAGCTAATCTCCAGACTACAGAGATTGGTTCCCCTGGAAAAAATGGATGATTCAGATTGTGGACTGTATGGCATTGAACTCCATTGAGGTTCCTGGCCTTTCCCAGGCTTCATCTCCACATCTCCAGGAATTTCCCAACCTGGAGCTGGCAACCTTCCCTTGCTGGTGGCCAGGGTGACCTGGTGGCAACCCTCCTTAAAACTTACATTTTCTAGGCTTGTGTTGACTTTTTGAATGGTTCCACAAGAGATCCTCTTTAAGATAACTCTACAAAGCCACTTGATTGTAGGGCAAATGGTCAGGTGAATCTGTTCTCAGCTCTGCTTATTGAATTCTAAATAGGAGCTTCTGCATGGCCGGCATGTTTATTGATCCTGTTTCTTTTAAGAGTAATTCTAACACATACAAGTGCAATCCTCAGCATAGTGGGGGGGGGAGCTCTGCTTAGGATTGCACTGTTCCAGTGTTTGTCTGTGTCAGGAGGGTAGCTGCATGCTAAAGTCTCTTCTGATTGCAGTTATAATTGCTGTGGGGCATTGGATACTGCCCCATGGTGCAGAGTGGTAAAGTTGCAGTACTGCAGTCCAAGGTCTGCTCACGACCTGAATTCGATCCCGGTAGAAGCTGGGTTCAGGTAACTGGCTCATGGTTGACGCAGCCTCTCATCCTTCTGAGATTGGTAAAATGAGTACCCAGCTTGCTGGGGGGAAAGTAGATGACTGGGGAAGGCAATGGTAAACCACCCGATTAAAAAGTCTGCCATGAAAGCAACGACACCCCAGAGTCAGAAACGACTGGTGCTTGCACAGGGGACTACCTTTACCTTTATTGGATACTGTTGTGCTCCAGTAAGAGAATTGGAACTGATTGCCCCAGATAGCACACATGCTCTTTCACTCCCACAGTGGGAGAGTGTCCCCTGGAGAATGAACATGGATTCTAAACACATAAAATCTTCCTTAAGATCTGCAGCTATCCTAGCACTTTTCAGGTTGAAACAAATCATAAGATAAAAAAAATATGGAAGGCTGTCTTTTGGAGCCATGAAGTTTAGGAGCTTTTTTGTTCATCAGAAAAGGAGAGGGCAGGTTTCCCAAATTCTGTGTTGTTGCTGTTTTTAAATACTGGGTGGATTCCTGCATTGATAATTTGCCAGTTTGGAATTGGAACATGATACTGTTTGGGCTCAAGATCAGTCGCAGTTCTTAAATAATGATGCACAGTCTGTGTCTTTCCAGAAGCAGTTTGCCTATGGCCTTGATTTGATGCAATTTGGTAGGACCATTGAAACCGATAGGCTGAAGTTCACAAGTTTGAGGGCAGGGGCGGGGGAGTGAATGTTCCAAACCCACTAAAACATAGATAATGGGGAAGTACAGCTGGAAATCTCAGTCCTTTCCAGCTTTGATTGGAAACTACAGCAGAATCATTTTTCTGTTGACTGATGGGAGAGCTTTGATAACTGTACATGTAAACTTAACTAAGGCAGTCTAGAACTGAGAGATGTGGATCATGGAAATCCAAAACGTCAGAGGCAGTATTCTTTAAAAAAAAGATGACAATCTCAAAATGTTTGCTGTGCTTCTTAGTGACGTGGTGAGGCTGAACTCACCCAATGAGTGAGTGTTTCCCCTTCCCAGTCCCGAGGACGAACTCAGTCAGATCTGCCACTTCTCTGTTAAAGGACGGGAGTTCCAGAGGGTCAAGGTCTGCTGTTTGCAGAGGGGCCTGTGATCCTGGGCTCCTGGCTCAGGTGGTTAAGCAAGGCATACCTCCTGACCAGGATGCAATTTCCATGGATGCTGCATGAAGACACTTACTTGCCCGAAGGTTTCCACCATTTTGCAGCCTATAACATGAAGATAAGCATCTTGACAAAAAATTTCAGCTAAGCACGCTACACTGCCGGACAATTCCAACAGGTCAGCCAGGGAGGAGTTCTCTGGCGTCTCGCTCTGTGTCTATATATTTTTCGTTTTCGTTTTCTTTTCTTTTGCCCTATGTGGAGTTAAGCAAGCCGGGGGAATTGAGACCCACTGCTCTTCAGCCTGAAGAAGCCTAGGAATAGCTTTGCTCACATCTTGAAAACAACTGGCAGGAAGGAACAAAAAGCAGACAGTATCTTAAAAGAGGGACTACGTTCGGTCTTCTTGGGAAGTCCTGCTTAGATGAAGATTTTGATTTGTGCCGGCTGTTGTTAGAGATCCCTCCTTTTTTTTTCCTCTGAATTTTTCTGGTTTTTCCTGCAAGGCTTTTGTGAGTACTACACAACTCTCCAGAGAGTTCCTGCTAATTTCTTAGCAGCTCCATCTGTTGCTTAAATAACCTGTAGATAGATCCAAGGGGGCAGCCATGTTGGTCTGAAGCAGTAGAACAAAGCAGGAGTCAAGTTGTGCCTTTAAGACCAAACAATTTTTATTCAGAACGTAAGCTTTTGTGTGCTCTCTTAAGCACACTGCAAGGCCAAGCCACACTATTTTATGTGACCATGTGATCAGTTAGTTTGCCCTCTTAAACTGCTTGAATACCTGATCTCCTCGTCTGATGAAGTGTGCTTAAGAGAGCACACGAAAGTTTACATTCTGAATAAAAATTGGTTGGTCTTAAAGGTGCAACTTGACTCCTGCTTTGCTTTAAATAACCTGGAAACTCTCTGCTCTGCCTGTGAACAGGTATTAAGACACAGCTTGAACTGACTGGTTTTTTCTTGTAAGATCTCGGGAAAACATTTGGTCTTTCTTGCAGCCACGTATGGCTGAAGTACAATTTCTCTTTTCTTAAAATGTAATCATTTTCTGTGGAGATAGGTATGTGTTGGGGGATTTCCAGTAGCCTGCTTGTTTAAAATAATGCAATCCTTGTCCCCCCCCCCCCCCCCCTAGTTTTTAAGGAGTGTGTTGTGAATAGGAAGGTTGTGGACTGGGAAGTGCTTTTTAGTTTGCATGTCAGGTTTGGATTCCTGTAAGTTCCTCCCTTCCCTAAACCAGTTATTGAAACTATGTCAAGAATCTTCATAGAAAAGGTGTGCAAATATAAATTGGAATCAAGGCAGAGGAGAGTGAATCATCTGATATTATCACTATTCAACAGCAGAATATTCTTAGGAGATCCCTATGGCAGGCACCATTTTTTTAAAATGGTAGTGCTTGCTTTGGAGCCCCATTGTCTTAGGATGGTGTTTCACTCACTGCATTAAGTTCCTTGTTTGAGCCAGTTTGGTGTAGTGGCTAAGTGCGTGGACTTTTATCTGGGAGAACTGAGTTTGATTCCCTACTCCTCCACTTGCACCTGCTGGAATGGCCTTGGGTCAGCCATAGCTATCGCAGAGGTTGCCCTTAAAAGGGCAGCTGCTGTGAGAGCTCTCTCAGCCCCACCCACCTAACAGGGTGTCTGTTATGGGGGAGAAGATATAGGAAATTATAAGCCGCTCTGAGTCTCTGATTGAGAGAGAAGGGCGGGGTATAAATCTGCAGTCTTCTTCTTGTCTGATGGAATGGCAGTGGTGCCATTGTGTCATGAAGGACACAATCCAGAGGGAGCATAGCCTTTGGGCACAATGTGGCCAAAACCGGCCATTTCTTGTGTGATGTGTGTCCAGATCCAGGCGCCTCTTTCTGTTTCTGCAATATTACATTTTCTCAGCACGTCAAGTGCTGTATCTTGGTCTGGGGGCTTTCCCATTGCACTGTGCTAATCATATGGCTGCAGTTGGGATGTCATAGGCACCGATTGGCTAGTGCCTATGATGTACTCTGTGACCAGAGACGTATCTGTTCTGCTGTCTGCTCTAATATAGAAACTTTATCTGCTCTATTTCCTCCCCTCTCTTTCTTTGATGGATGATTGTCCCTATCCCATACTGTTCGAGCTGAAAAGCTGTGGCTGCAGGCACTGTGAGGCTTGTATCAATCCGGCTAAAGGTGAAGGCAGTGTGACAATCCACAGTGCCCCACATGTTTCCCTGACCATTTTACTATTACAAGTGCAACCACTGCTGACTGAAGTCACTGTTTTTCAAGTCCTGCCGGAAGATGGGTGTGGGGATGAAAAGGCAGCAGTTGGTCCTTCTCTGAGTGAGTAGCTGCAAGAGTCCATTGCTCCTCCTGCAGAAGCAACAGGGTACCTTTAAGACAAAGCCCTCCCCCCCTCCTGGAACCAGCCATCTGCATGGGGGCCTCTTGACTGTCTGCCTCTTGCCTTGCAGGGTTGCTTCTTTATCCTCTGCTCCCCTCACTTCCCCATCCCCTGCAGTTTGTTCAGTCCAGCTATGACTCCGTAAGGTTGCCAACAACCTGAAAGGGGGGAAAGTCCTGTCCCTTTAGCGGAGGCTTAATGTGTGGAAATGGGCATGTCGTAGCATAGAAGTAAGTATCATTGCCTGGTAAATAACACCTTAGCAAGCTGCTGTTAAAGAGACAGGACCCTTTTTAATTCAGGCTGTTGACAACCCCACTGTTTTGCCGGCCCATGTGTGAGTTGGGAGCCACTGCAGGCACCCATCCTTCCTCTCCTTGCCTTGTTGTGCCAGAGGGCCCCACATAGCCTTGTCCGTATGGCTAGCGGTTAAACCTGCTTTGGTTTGTTCTCTGGAAAAGGCTCTCATTGAGCTCCTATGAAATCAGTGGAAAAGTACAAAGTGAACATGCAAGCTCTGATGGATTAAATGAGTCTTAAGCATGCATAGTTCTGGATTGTCACAGGGCCAGATTCAATTACTTAATGTCTGTTTGAGTCTCATTGTTTTATAAGATTGGGAAATGCTGGCTTGGGAAATTCCTGGAGATTTGGTGGCAGTGCCTGGATTGGGTGGGGTTTGGGGAAGGGAACTCAGCAATGATGTGATGTCACTTCGGATTTGTTTCCTCTAGCTGTTCCTCTAGACAATATGGCATACCGTAGAGAGCCCCACGCACAAACCTGACATTCCCTCCAGGGGAACTGATCCCATAGTCTAGAATAGGGGAGGCCAAACTGTGACTCGGGAGCTACATGTGGCTCTTTCACACATATTGTGTGGCTCTTGAAGCCCCCACCAACCTTCTCCAAGCCAAGACAGCTGGTGGCTTTGCAGAATGCATTTGAAGCTGCTTTCTTTCCACCTCCCTTTTCCCTCCCCATCTATTTCCCTCTTTCTTTCTTTCTTTCTTTCTTTCTTTCTTTCTTTCTTTCTTTCTTTCTTTCTTTCTTTCTTTCTTTCTTTCTTTCTTTCTTTCTTTCTTTCTTTCTTTCTTTCTTTCTTTCTTTCTTTCTTTCTCTCTCTCTCTCTCTCTCTCTCTTTCTCTCTTTCTCCCTTTCTCCCTTCCTCCCTTCCTCCCTTCCTCCCTTCCTCCCTTCCTTCCTTCCTTCCTTCCTTCCTTCCTTCCTTCCTTCCTTCCTTCCTTCCTTCCTTCCTTCCTTCCTTCCTTCCTTCCTTCCTTCCTTCCTTCCTTCTCTCCCTCTCTCCAACATCTGACATTCATGTCTCGTGGCTCTCAAAAATCTGACATATATCCTATGTGGCTCTTACGTTAAGCAAGTTTGGCCACCCCTGGTCTAGAAATTCCAGGAGAGCCCCAGGTCCCACCTCGAGGCTAGTGACCCTGTTGCTTTACATGGCAACTGGACCCTATCTATGCCTTTTGACTTGGAAGCAAGTCCCACCAAAGTGTGATGGACTTGTTTCCAAGGACTTGCGCACAGAATTGCAGCAGAAGCTTCTATAACTAGGTGCAGGGTCACGGCAGGTTAGTTGCGTTTCCTCTTCATTCTGTAGACACAGAGTCACCCTGCAAAGATGCTTCCTGTTTCCTTAGTCTGAATCTTTAACTGGCCGTGAAAGTTGATTATTTGCTTTTTTTTTTCTTTCCTTGCCTTTTGCAGATAAAATAAGGAGGAAAGGACAGACAGTAATGGAGTATATGAGCACCAACAGTGACAATAAAGAGGAAATTGACTTGTTGCTAAGAGATTTAAATATGTCTGAAGTCATTGACATCATGGAGAACCTTTACCCAATCAGGGACCTGGCAGTTTATGAAGACAGCCTCATCTCTCTGTGTCCAGAGGATAATAAGAATGAGGACCGCACGGACTCCTTGCTGTTCAGCGGAAGGGAAGTTTCCCTGTTGTCGTCTGTCAAGTATGGAACTGTGGAAGACTTGCTTGCTTTTGCAAATCAAGTATCCAATGCCACAAAGCAGTTTGGCCGGCTCCGAAGACAGGAATCCGGGATCATATTAAATATGGTACGTTATTTTCGGGAGATACTGGCTGCTGTTGTGCACACAGTCCTTTGAGATTGCCCCTGGGGACTACTGGAATAGCTCATAAATAGGTAGGCTTAGGGTTGGGTGGTCTTTAAGAGCCAGGTCCGGTTGGGGTCACATGATTTAGAGTTCACAACACACTCAAGCGGACATCCAAATCTTGGTCCTGCAGGAGAGACACCTATAAATATACCAAAGCTTAAGTCCAGTGGCACCTCTATGACCAACAAAGTTTTATTCAAGGTGTGAGCTTTCAGATGCGCACACACTTCTTCAGGTACAATGCAATGGGATTTACCAGTCCATACATATAAAGCGGAGGCTGAACAGCA
This sequence comes from Heteronotia binoei, assembly GCF_032191835.1. Lineage (NCBI taxonomy): Eukaryota > Metazoa > Chordata > Lepidosauria > Squamata > Gekkonidae > Heteronotia > Heteronotia binoei. The sequence goes on from NC_083232.1 coordinate 30,557,592, forward strand.
AATTAGCATACAACATAATGAAGATGTTTTAACAGATGCAAACAGGAATAACAAGCTAAGTTTAAGGTTACCATTTTTAGACTTAATTCTGGGGGGAAACAGAGATGGAAATGAATATGTCAAAATTGGAAATAGATATGTAAATTTATCATTCTTAATGCCAGTGTGGGGTGTGTATTTCATTGTATGTGTGCATGCACACAAAAGCTCATACTTTGAATAAAACTTTGTCGGTCTTAAAGGTACCACTGGACTCAGACTTTGTTTTACTGCTTCAGACCAAAGGCTCCCCACTTGGATCTATAAATATACAGCAAAGGAATATGACTTATGCTACTCGGTGCAACTATTCATTCTATGCCCAGGCAGTGGTGACGAACTATGTCATTTCTATTATGTTTTAATTATGGACTGCACAGCTACATACACAGCTTGTGGAAGGGGCCACCACAAAGTGGTAGATCTCATGCTTTGCCCGTTGAAGGCCCAAATTCAGTCTCTGGCACTTCCTGGTTTGGGGGTGAGGAGGAGGAGACAGTACTAAGGCAGCTTCATATTTCTCCAGATCTTAGGGGGTCAAGTATCCAGATTGGATTCACACAAAAATATCACGCTCTGGCAGAGTAGCAGAAAATGGTTCTGGAAGTTATGCAGTTTAACTCTGCATGGCAAAGGAGCTGGGAAAGGGAAAGGCTTAGGTGAGAGACTTTGGCTAGAGTGCTAAGATCCCAGTACAGGATCTCCTGAGTTGATTTATATTTATTGGGAAAGCTGGGGCTTTTTTGGTAGCAGGAACTCCTTTGCACATTAGGCAATGTGTAGCCAATCCTCCAAGAGCTTACAGTAGACCCTGTACTAAGAGCCCTGTAAATTCTTGGAGGATTGGCTACATCATGGGGGTGTGGCTTAATATGCAAAGGAGTTCCTGCTACCAAAAAAGCCCTGAGGAAAGCTTTGAAGAATATAATGAGTTTAAAATTTTGCAAATGTGAGATTAGCAGAATGTACTGTAGCCAGCGATCCTCTAAATAAATAAACTGAAGATTCCTTCAGTTTTTGTTTTTACTGTGGAAGAACAGCAAACAAACAGCCCAGCTCTTTGTTCAGTGTTTCTTTTTTCAGACAGAAGGCCGAAGTTGTCTCTGGAATTTTTGTCTGGTAGCCTTTTATTTTATTCTATGAGATAACACAGTGAGAAATAGATTTTTGAGATGCAGCTCTCAGGCAAAAAACCCCCAGATCTATGAGAAAGTTTGCTGCATTAAAAATGTTCTGTTTGTTTTTAAAAGCGACACAGCAAAGCAACTAATTTGGCCCTGAAAACACCATGGGAAATATTTGTGCACCAATTGCTACCACCACAAACAAGAGAGCCAGAAAGTCACTTTTTCAAAATGAGAAGTTGACTCCCATCACAGTAGCAAGAAACCACAAGCTGAAAATAAAGATCTGGATGTGGGTGGGGTGGGGGGTGGGGGGTCACGCCTTTGTGTTACAGGCTGCATAACACTTAAGAAAACTGCAGACTTAATAAACTGAGTAAACATTGCATCTGAACCTAACCTTTTTGAGATCAGAACCTCAACAGAACAGTCTTGTGCTAGCCAGTTCCTTGGGACTATCCAGACCCTCCTTGGGATGTGTGAGGTGACCGCTCAGTCTCTGTTCTCCAGTGTGTCTCTGCTCTCATTGACACAGTCCTTTGCCTTATCTTTTGGAGAAGCTGCTTCCTTTGCACACACACCCCTCCCCGGTCTCCATCACAGCCTCTTATAGTAGGACATGGCAAAACAGGTTGCTTGCTTTCTTCAGCCTAACCCACAGCTTTGTGGGGCAACAGGCGAGCAGGTTTTGAGACAGAGCAAACAATCCTCCAGGTAGATTCATTACACAACCCTTCCTTATTAGCCTGTCAGTCACACTGTTGTTGCCAGACAATTAATTACAACTTAGACTTCACAGGGAGGCTGATCGTTGCCTGGAATTGTAAATATTTCCAGTGAATTGAATGCCTCACATGCTGTTCCCATTTGATCTTTCTAAATAAAGACAGCTACTTATGTCATGAGGCCCTCAGTTCATTGGAAAAAAGAAATCAAACCAAGTTAAGTTGTGTTTGAGAACCTCCATGGTCAAGCACTGAGTTCACAAGCAGAAAGCCATGGATGAAATTCCAGGTATTGCCAGTTTTAAAGATAACCCAGAGGGATAAAATATTTTTATTATAATTTTTGTACAAAGTACAACAACAAAAAAACCCTACACATAAAAAAGAAACAACTACAGTTGTAAAAGAAGGAATTAATATCTGACTTTTTCCACTACTTATTACCAGGGGTGGAATTCTAGCAGGAGCTCCTTTGCATATTAGGTCACACACCCCTGATGTAGCCAATCCTCCAAGAGCTTACAAAAAAGAGCCTTGTAAGCTGTTGGAGGATTGGCTACATCAGGAGGGTGTGGCCTAATATGCAAAGGAGCTCCTGTTAGAATTTCACCCCTGCTTATTATAACCTTAATCCAGAATCAGACCAAGGGAAATGTGTCACGTTTTTGTATAAGCTTGTTATCTTTGCCTTTTAATCTTCATAAAAAGATAACCCAGGAAAGATATCTTTGTTAGACCTTGGGAAACAGCTGCACAGCAGAATAGGTAGCACCAGGCAAGGGAGATCAGCAGTCTGACTCAGGGTAAAGAAGCTTCATGTGTTACATATCTATTTCAGGCAATGGGTCTGCCTCTGCATAAGTATAATTTATTCAAGTGGAAACCTGTTCTTATGTCCTAGTGTTTTTTGTTTAATTATTTTATAGATCAGTCCTAAAAACGGGCGCTACCAAATTGACTCAGATGTGCTCCTGTGTCCATGGAAGCTAACCTATAGAAATATTGGTTCTGACTTCATTCCACGAGGAGCTTTTGGGAAAGTCTACTTGGCCCAGGATAGAGAAACCAAAAAACGAATGGCTTGCAAATTGGTATGCTGCTAAGATTGATCTTTCCTGATCTCCACTATGTACTCTGCTGGGATCTCATTTAATTGTAATGCTTTGAGACTACTTTTGCTGCTTTCTTCCATCACGAGAAAAAAAAAAAAACCTAAATGGAAGTACCCTGGCATGCACTAGGGTGGGGGGCTTAGGTCTGGGCTTGGAGCACCACTTGGGCAGGGTCTGCCCTGTTCTTGTTTGGGAAATGCTTAATAGACCCAGTGAGGAATGCAGCCATGTTATTCTCTGGAGTCAGAGAATAGAGCATCCTTACTCACACATCAGAGCTTTGTGAACCTTTGATGGTTTGTTGCTTGGCAGGCTGTTATCAAGAGAGAGTTAACCATTTGTGCCACTCTTATGCCATCTAAATATTACAGAACAAACACCTAGCAGAAAGTTCAGGCAGCAGTTAAGAACTCATATGTGCATAAGAAGATAGAGCTAACTGCAGCAGTTAATTTAGTGTAGCAAAGAAGTTATCAAATAGTAGGTTGTAACGCAGGGCTTTTTTTGCAGCAGGAACTCTTTTGCATATTAGGCCACACACCCCTGATGTAGCCAATCCCCAAGAGCTTACAGGGCTCTTAGTACAGGGCCTACTGTAAGCTCCAGGAGGATCGGCTACATCAGGGGTGTGTGGCCTAATATGCAAGGAGTTCCTGCTATAAAAAGAGCCCTTGATGTAAGTTATGGTTCTGATGCTCACATTGCTATGCTTGTCTGTACTGTACACCAGAAAGTACCCCATATATAAAGAGATTTTAGCAAACCACGATTTGCAATAAGCGTAGTCCAAATCAGTAGGCAAACCACAGTTTGATCCCGCTGGTTTGCTTTTGTTTTCAAACAGCATAATATTTTTGTGTCTGTAGAGCAGGTGGCCCTTCAGAATCTGCATGTAATTTTGGTTTTTCCATTCAGCCATCACCCCAGACTATCAGTGACACAAACCATTGTCTGTAAAACCACTTCAAACCATGGCTTCTGATTCTGGTTTGCTGACTGATCATAAGCTGGTGCTTCCTAGCCTGACAGTCACAACAAACCAGTTAAATTTCCATAAGGATGATTTTATGTGTTGTTCAAATAGAGACTCTGTGTGAGATGTACCTGTGATCCCTCCCTTGTAAATGGGAATGGGAAGCCTCTATTTGAGTGGGATTCTGCAGGGTGCTCATGGAGTGAATAACGACACCCCACAAATAGAGAAATCTCCTTACATGAGTCGGTGACTCATTGGCAAATGTGTGTGGGAGAAATGTAGGGTCTGAGTCTTGGCTTAGAAAGCCCATGCATTTAAGCTTTGGCATGTGTTTTTCAGAAAGTTTAACCCTGTCTCTGGAGAATGTATCACTTCAGCCAGTTTGGTGTAGTGGTTAAATGTGCGGACTCTTGTCTGGGAGAACCGGGTTTGGTTCCCCACTCCTCCACTTGCACCTGCTGGAATGGCATTGGGTCAGCCATAGCTCTGGCAGAGGTTGTCCTTGAAAGGGCAGCTGCTGTGAGAGTCCTCAGCCCCACCCACCTCACAGGGTACCTGTTGTGGGGGAGGAAGATAAAGGAGAGTGTGAGCCACTCTGAGATTTGGAGTGGAGGGCAGGATATAAATCCAATTTCTTCTTCCTCTTCCTCCTTCTCCTCCTCCTCTTCTTCTTCTCCACAGAAAGAAAGTTATGTAATATTTTTGTGCTTTACAGTAGAAAGCACCCAGATGGATTTTTGTTTTCCCCTCCGTGTTTTCCTTGACATGCTCATTTGCAGTCACAAAACTGTTACTTGTGAGGTTTACCGCCCCCCTTCAGCTCTCAGGTATACACATGAATATCCTCTTGGACACTCCAAGGTATGCTCTAATCCAGTTTGTATGTAGCCAGGGAACTCCATGTCTGGCTGCTGTCCTGTGCTGTGATGTCCTCACGTAATGCATTGTAGGTAGTCTTCTACTCAAACAGTGGGGCTTATGACCATGCAGTGCTGGTGTGGTTGCAGGCAGGATGATGCAACCTCCAGAGAGAGAATTCTCTGCTGCTGTAGTTTTCCATGCTTGTGTGAACAGCCAGCTCTGTTTTAACAACCGACCCTGGGGTGGAGGGTTGTAGCAGTGGTATCTCTGAGCACATCTTCCCACCCCACACTGGCATTAACTTCAATGAACTTAGAAGGGTGTGACTCTTCTTGGGATGGCACTGTTGATCTGGTTCAGCTAGCTGTAGAGGTTTTATGGGCCACCACTGCCTGGGAGCAATTTGTCCAGCCAGGAAATGACACGGAAGGCTCCTGAGAGTGACCCCGGATCTTCACCATCCTTTCTGTTAGATAGTGATGAGGTATGGTCAGGGCCATAGCTTGGATACATAAAGGCAAATCTTGACTCCGTCCCCAGCATTTTATTTCCAAATGTTATTGGATAATTTTTTGAAGGGAAAGCAAAAAGGCTTCCTCATACTAACTCCAAAGGCACAGTCGGTCACGGTGCATTACATGTGCAGGTGTAAGAACAACTCATTTTCTATGAGCTGTTAAGTATTATGATTAGGAAGCAAATGTTTGGTATCTAATTAAAACCAGGTTGGTATCTAATTAAGAGCTCCGTGCATCCCTGGCTGTGCGCACACCCTGCCCTTCCTCCAGGCTACAGGCTGGTTATGAGGGCCCTCCTGGTTTCTGAGTCAGAGAAAAGAAATGGTTCAGGTCCTTCTAAATATTCATTTGCTGTGGGGGATGCAAACATCATTGCCCCAAACAGGGCTTCTATGACAGAAATTACATGTTTACATTCTTCTAAGAACCCTTTTTGCCACTGGGGAAAAGGCAGGTCTTCACTTAGTTGCCATGTTTATAGTCATTTGGGGTGCAGTTTGCAAGCACTTCTTGGCTAGCAGCTGTGATGTCTTTGGTGGAGAGCTACCTTACCCAGGCCACTTTGTCAATATTTGCTTTACAATTTTAATTTCTAACCATTCTTGTAAAGACTATTCACATACACTCGCTTTACACAATACTACTAAAGCAGGAGACAGTTTATCAGAGAAAGCTGGCTTCTTTCCTTAGCCTACCTATGTTTTGACATCCTAGGTACCAGTGGAACAGTTTAAGCCATCGGATGTTGAGATCCAGGCCTGCTTCCGCCATGAGAACATTGCAGAGCTTTATGGAGCCATCTTGTGGGATGAGACTATCCATCTTTTCATGGAGGCAGGAGAAGGCGGCTCCGTCCTGGAGAAGGTGGAAAGCTGTGGACCGATGAGAGAGTTTGAGATCATTTGGGTGACAAAACACATCCTCAAAGGACTCGAGTTTCTTCACTCAAAGGGAGTTATACATCAAGACATTAAATGTAGGCATTATGTTCATTTGTAAATAGATTTTTTTTTGTATGTCTCATTTTGCTGTTGTTCAGTTGCACAGTCGAGTCCAACTCTTTGCGACCCCATGGACAAAGTCACACTAGGCCCTCCTGTCTTCCACCACCCTTCCTAAGTCTGCTCAAATTCGTGTTTGTTACATCAGTAACACTGTCCAGCCATCTCATCTTTTGCCGTCCCCTTCTTTTGCCTTCTGTCTTTCCCACCATTATACCTCGTTAGACTACATCATTTAAAGGTTGTCCTTATGTCTCCACCTGGAAGACTATCTGATTGGCCAGCTCCAGATTGGGAAATACTTGAAGATTTGGGGAACAAAGCCTGAGAAGGGCAGTGTTTGGGGAAGGGATGGGCTTCAGTGGGGTATAATGCAATAGAATCCACTTTCCAAAGCAGCCATTTTCTCCAGGTGAACTGTTCTCTCTTGAACTGGAGGAGGATTGTAATCCCAGGAGATCTCTGGTCACCACCTCAAGGTTGTCAACATTACCATCTGGGATTCCTTCGCAGTATAATCCATTTCAGTAGAGTAACAGTGTAGTCCTCTGCAGAGTTACACTCTTATATGACCATTGACGTCAGTGGATGTAGAAGGGTGTAACTTTGCTTCAGATTGCAGCATAAGCCTCCTCCTTGCCTGAATTTGGAGTTCAACACTGACTGTGGAATCGATGCCTGAAGCTATATGGACCAGCCCTGATCATATACTGTTTGGGAGTTAGCAGCCCTGTGTCAGTTGCAGAGCCATGTGGTTTGCATACTGACATCTTGAGTTCAATCCCTGGCAACTGCAGGCAGCAGGGCTTGGGAAAGACTTTTCTTTGCATGATACCCCAGAGAGCCACTGCAGGCCAGACCAGATGATCCTGAGCTACATGGACCAATGGTCAGAATTAGTATGAGGCAGCTTCAGTCCATTAGTGATGGTTGCTTGCAAAATGTGAGTGTTTGGGGGTGATTATTTATTTATTTCATATTTAGTTGCTTTTTCTCTGCACAAACTTTGTGTGTGCACCTCAGAGAATGTCCAGTGTTATGCCAGGGTTTCTCAGCAAACTAGCTATTTTGTTCCCTGAAGTTGGGAAGTCGGATGACCGTTCCGGTGCATTATCACTTTCCAAGCAGTTTCTGGCAGCAAAAAGTGGTGGGCTGGAAGCGCAGCCCTGCCTTTGAAAAAATAAACATATCCATTGTGTAACGATTGTGCACAGTTTCTTGGCATCATTGCTCATACATTTTTCATGTCTTAAGACAGATAGGATGTTCAGCAAAGGCTCTCTGCTTGTAGTTGGCACATTCCTCCAAAGGCAAGGGTGCAAAAAATCCTCTCTGGGCACACGAGGCTTTCCACATCTGTAGCTTGAGGCTGGGATTTGCAAAAGGGTCTAATTAGGAAAGGCGTGTCTTACTGAGAATCGCATGAATCTTTGGTCTTGATTTGGCAAAGCTGATTTCTCACAAATGGTCCTGTCCAGTGTTCCCTCTAAGCTGTGGAGTCTTGTGAGCAGAGATTCTAATTTGTGAGCTACTGCATAAATTAGTTTGCTCTGAGGCCATTTTTCATGACAAAAATCTGTGAGCCAGAGGCTAAAAAACAGTGAGCTAGCTCACACTAACTCAGCTTAAAGGGAACACTGGTCCTGTCTCTGCTCTTTACCCAGTACTATCCACAAGGTCATCTGCTTTGAAAACAATAGTCTTTCAGGCTTGATTGTAAAAAAAAAAAAAATCACTTACCTAGGATATTGGTGGTTTAGGTGCTATGTGCATTTTTAAATAGTGCATGTTTACTTTGAAGCACTATGTTCAGGGCTTTCTTTGAACAGGAACACCCAGGAATGCAGTTCCACCTGGCTTGGCATCAGGGGGTGTGGCCTAATATGCAAATGAGTTCCTGCTGTGCTTTTTCTACAAAAAAGGCCCTGTGTGAAACAGTGGTGATGACAGGAGGTGTGGCCCGATATGCAAATGAGTTCCTTTTTTGTAGAAAAAGCCCTGACTATGTTAAATGGGTCTTACTGCCAAATGCTTCCTGAGGAGCATCTGAAACCCATCAGGATTGTAGTCTCAGGAAGGACTCTTGTCTCAGGAAGCTCCCAAGCAGGGTTCTGTTTTTTACTTCAGTGGCGCTTCCCCCAGCCAGGTTTCTGGGCACAAAATCAACCACTGCTGAGGCTTACCAGGAAAGAAATATTGGAAAGCTTAGATGTAAAGTATCATCTGGTTAGGACATACTGTTTATTAGGGCATGTTTTAACATTTCAGGGTGTTCGAAGTGCTTTGCATACATTGCCCAAGTAACTCTTGGCACAACCTTATAAGGAAGGCATATTTGATTGTTCCCATATTACAGATCAAGGACTACCAGGAAGGCCATGAGAGGGGAGAATTGGAGGGACAGAAGTCCAGGGGGGTCAGGTCTCCCTGGGGGCCTCTGGAGCTGTTATTAGCTTTCATTTGACATTTAGGTTAAACGATGGAGGTGTGAGGGGTGCAGTGCAAAGGAAGCGTTAGAAGTTCTACAGTGTGATGCTTAACAGGCATACTCTTCTGATTCTGTTGTCTGAGGCCTGTAATGGTCATCAGCAACACAACCTGGTGATATGCTGAAGGCCTTCTGGATAGTTCAGGCCTGAAGCAAGATCTGAACCAGGGGAGGGATCTAATAGGCATGACGGGCTTTAGAGATGGGGAACGTTCCATTGTTGAAGCTAAAGTCAGTCAAGAGAATATTATCCCATCAGAACTGATCCAAAACTTCTTAAGTAGAGACATGAGGTTGGAAGAACAAATATACAGCATTTACCCAAATTTAATCTAAAATATTGTAATTGGTCTGTCTCCAACTCATAGCTGTTACTGGAAAAAGCAGCTGACGCTTTTTGAAAAAAGTATCCCATGAGGTTCAACAATAGCATTGCAGATCCCTTTAGCTTGGCATTGTTCTTGGTTTTGTGATTTTTTAAAATTTTAGAATGAGAACTGTCTGCTTTTCTTACCTTCTCTGACCAAGTGGGATATTCTCTCTGATTACAGAGCATCTTGAAATGTTTCCCCTAGAGCCTAACTCCTTCTTTATCTCTTTGTTTCTAGCAAGCAACATTGTTTTCATGTCAACCAAAGCAGTTCTGGTGGATTTTGGTCTCAGTGTTCAAATGACAGAAGACATTTACTATCCTAAAGACCTCCGAGGAACAGAGGTAATGATCCAGCCCTGAGAAGGAAGCCCTGCTGGTCTTCTCTTGTGTTGCTTGTAATTAAAGATAAATGGGAAAGAACTGACTTTGGGGCGTAATCCACTGGCAAGTTGTAATGTGAGCTCACATTCATTTTAATCAAGGTTGAACAGGCAGACTTTCCGGCGGATCCCACTCTTTGAACTGAACTGTGAAACCTGATTTGACATTACAGTTAAAAGCAATTGCCAGAAACTTATATACAAAGATAGTTTGGCACTGGTGGATTAGCAGCATAACAGGCAGAAAGGGAAGGATTTCACCAGTTTCCACTGCAAACTCCCCACATTATGCTCCTCAGTGTTCCTCTAGCAATAGAAAAGATCAAAAGTCCAGCAGCACCTTAAAGACTAACAAAATCTGTGGCAGGGCATGAGCTTTCAAAGTGAGCAGCAGCAAAGTTCTACTGGATTCTTGCTCTTTGCTGTTGCTACAGACAGACTAACGTGGCTACCCATTTTGTTCCTCTGTGCTGTAAATACTTCCCATTGAGCTCTTATCCTGACTTGCTCCAGGAAGCCTGAAGCCTAGGGAACACTTGCTTGGTAAATATCTGGAGGCAGCATTCTGGGGAGGGCAAGGTTTGGGGATGGGAGAGACTTCAGTGTTGTACAAAGCCACAGAGTCCACTCTCCAAAGCAGCCATTTTCTCCAGGGGAACTGATGTCTGTAGTCTGAAAATCAGTTGTAAATATGGAAGATCTCCAGAACCCCACCTGGAGGCTGACAACCCTAAGAGAACATTCTTTCTTAAAGATGTGCTTCAAAGACTGCAGTTATCTTCCATATAATGCAAAAGAATAAATGCTAGCAATGGAGCTGTTGGGTGGGGTTGCTGCTGTCACAGGGCCAAATGATGGTGGGCATGGATCCATTCCATGGCTCCTGACACCATTTAAAAAACATCTGTACTTTTTTTAAAAAGTGCCATGGGGCCCTAGGAGTACAACTCTTAGCACCATCTTCTAAGGAAGGCAAAATTTATTACAGATCAGGGGTTGAGACAACCAGGAAGGCCATGAGAGGGGGGAACTAGAGAGACAGTTGTCCAGGGGGGCCAGGTCACCCTGGGGGCCTTCAGAGCTGTTTAAATAATGTTGTTTGCTTTCATTTGAAGTTTAGGTTAAGACATGGTGGTATGAGGGAGCACAGTGCACAGGAACCCTGGGAGCTTTTATTCCCCTGGGGGCCTTTTCAGATGCAGAAACAGCCCCCCTTCGTGGCTGTTTCTATACTTGAAAAGGCCTGGTGGGGGAAGCAAGCTCTTGGGGCTGCTGCACATACCTATGGCACAGAACCAGAATTTAATTTTATGGGACACACTAAACTAATCTCCCTAAATTCAGAATTTTTTTTTTCAGCTGAGGTAAAAATGAATCTGTGTAAAAGGCAGATGGCTGTGCCGGAACTGGCTTTCTATGAGAGACAACGTTCTGCTTGCCCACTGTACTTTGGCATCCTCCCACCCAGGGCTTTTTTTCTGGGAGAATGTTGCAGAAAGGAGTTCCAGAACCTCTTTGTGGGAACAAAATTCTCAAAAAAGTTTAAAAGTTCATGAGGAGCACCCGTGTGTTTCCCCATTTCCCTCATGAGAGTTCCACTGGCACCTCTTTTTCCAGAAAAACAAGCCGGGCTTCCATCTGCCTTACTTCTGAGTGAGACCCAGCAGTGCTGTGAAGCTACAGGAAAGTGCCCATCCTTGGCCCTCACCCCAGCTGCAGCTAGCTTTTGCTGCAGAGCTGTCAGGATTAAAAAAAGGCAAAGTTGGAGCATTTTCTTTAGGAAACTCTGGGGAGTCTGGGGCTTTTCAGCCCAGAAAGAAGATGACTAATGAGGAGAAATGATAGAGGTTTATAAAATTGTGCGTGGGATGGAGAATAGGAATAATGGGAGCTTTTTTGCCTTATCTCAGAATACTAGAACCCAATGGAGTTGTTAGGAAATAGGTTCAGAACAGACAAAAGGAAATACTTCTGTATGCAAGTAATTAAACTGTGGAATTCACTTCCAGGGGAGGCAGTCATAGCCACAAGCACAGGAATCTTTAAAAGGGGGTTAGACATATTCCTGGAGTCCATCATGGAGTCTCAGCCTCCACGCCCTGTTTGCCCTTCAGGACAACTGGTTGGTCACTGTGTGAAACAGGATGCTGGACTAGATGGACCACTGATCTTCTTATGTTCAGGGCTGAAACAGAAGCTGATTTCCCTCTGCCTTCCCTTTGCAGATTTACATGAGCCCAGAAGTGATTCTCTGCCGGGGCCACACTACCAAAGCTGACATCTACAGCCTGGGAGCAACCATTATTCACATGCAGACTGGCAGCCCTCCTTGGGTGAATCGATATCCTCGTGCTGCGTACCCATCTTATCTTTATATAGTAAGCATCAATTAAGGATGGTCAGCTAAGCATCTAACCCAGGGGTGGCCTGTGCCTAACTGTGGCTCAGGAGCTACATGTGGCTCTTTCATACATGTTGTGTGGCTCTTGAAGCCCCTCAGCCAGCTTGGAGAAGTCATTCATTTCTTTAAATCACTTCTCTAAGTCAGCCAGTGGCTTGAAGAATGCGTTTAAAGTTAAAGTTGCTTTCTTTCTACCTCTCTCTTCCTTGTCTTCATCTGTTTTCCTTCCTTCCTTGTCTCTCAAACATCTGATGTTCGTGTCTTGTGGCTCTCAAATCTCTGACATTTATTCTTTGTGGGACTTAATGTTAAGTAAGTTTGGCCACCCCTGATCTAACCTCTATTTATTGGAATGGTTTTCAGTTTTGTAAGCCAGTTTAAGTTCCTTTTTGAAAGGAGAGTGAGGATAAGAAGGGTCTTAAATTACAAGTAAACATGCGAGTCCCTCCTCCCTCCCTCTTGCCGACGTATCTGATAACAATTGTCTACTTTAGGGGCAAAATTGCAAACTGGGTCTAGTGAGAAGATAGAGTTTTGCAGTCTTGATGGTCCATTTCCTCCTTCTCTGTGAGACCCTTCCCAAAATTATCTTTTGATTTTGGTTCCCCCTTGTAAGAAATGAACCAGTGAGTTCTTATTCACATGCTGTTTTCTGTTTCAATTTGTGCAACAAAATTTTCCCATTAAGATTAGCACGTTTTCCAACAGTTACTTATTTTGCACAAGTTGGACATGCATGGCTTAAAAGAATCAAAGAAATCATCAGTGATGGCAACACAGACAGGGCAGGCCCAAAATGAGGCTGATAACAGCAGTGCGAAGAATAAAAATGCAACCAAAGCAGCCATAGCCGCCCCATCCTTCGCTGGGTCACAGCAACAAGAGAGGAAACAACATTGGGCATTTTCTGACCTCCCAAAAACTGCATTGAAGAGATGAGACTTAGGGCCATGCAATAAAGATCTATCGCTGTGTAAGAGGTAAATTTCATGTGTGAGGAGAGGACAGGGATTTCACCCCACAACCTTAGTTGATTTCAGTAATACAAACTGGGCTCCCCACAATCTTAGCTGCACATGCAAGTTACCTTTTTACAGACGGACAGAGATTTATAAAAATGTATAAACATTTATCGATTTATAATTGATTTATAATTGACCTTCATCGCACAAGTTCTCACAGAATTGGCAGCCCTGCATATGTGGGCTGTACCACTTCAGATTGTAGGCAGGGCTGATGTGGGTCATGTGAAAGCAAAGGTCAAGGCAATGGGGAGCCCATTCCAGACCAGCCTTTCCCCCTGACATCCAGTCCTGTGTGCGAAAGGGATTTTTAAAAATTGAAGTAGTCAGACAGAAGAGCTCCTGTCTACAGTCTGAAGTGGTACAGCTCATACACAGTTTGGCCCTCTTACTGTGAACTCAGTTTGATGTGTGCAGCTCTGCAGAGGAACCTCCTTACATTCCATCTTTCTTTGCATTCCTGTTGATTAAACTTGGCACACTTCCCACAGGCTTGTGGAAATATGGATAAGATGAAGAAATGAGCAGATTTGTTTGACAAGAGTGGGAAGAGGCAAGAGGGAAGCAAGTTGCAAAGTTCAAAGTTGCAAACTTTTTAAAAATGAAGTGTGATGAGCAAAAATGTCTTAAGGCATCTCAGGAAGTGCCAATTTGGGCCTTTTCAGTAGTAGTTTCAATATTCAGATTTTCTCTGCGACTAGAAAGAGGTCATATGCATTTTTTTTTTGTTTTGATTTTTACTCTGATGGATTTGTCTCTATGACATACCTAATGTGCAAAGCATTTGATTGGTGCACACTGGCGATTTGTGGAGGCTCCAGCCGTGTGCCTGGGGCTCACAAATATTTGCCCAAATTGTAAGAAGTCTACTGCTCTGTCATGACTAGTGGAACGCCTTGGCTCCTAAAGTGGGTCATACTTTCGCCTCAGGTTGGGATTGTGGACCTTTGCATGAACTTAGTGCAGGTTTTCAGTTTGTCATTAAAGTGTGAAACTGGCTGAGCTTCCAGTTCTGCTGTCACAGCAACCAAGTGGCAATTGGCCAAACTGTGAGTCACCGGGGTGAGGAAATTCCTAGGGCGGTAGCTGTAGAGTAGAAAATACCTTCTCAAAACTCTTGTTTTCTCTTCCCTCCTCTGTCATAGCAGCCTGTTAAAACCGCTTTTGTTTTTCTATTAGATACATAAGCAAGCACCACCGTTGGAAGACATTGCGGAAGACTGCAGTGCAAGCCTAAGAAGATTTCTGGAGGCCGCTCTGGAAAGGAACCCAAACCAGAGGCCTTCTGCTAAGGAGCTTCTGAAGCATGAGGCGTTGCATCCGCCCAGGGAGGAGCAGCCTCGGTGCCAGAGTCTGGACTCGGCCTTGTTTGAAAGGAAAAGACTGCTGACCAGGAAGGAGCTGGAATTGCCAGAGAACATTGCTGGTAAAAACAAACAAAAAAACCCTGTCCTTTTTCCTGAAGGTCTTTTGTGTCTCTTTATTTTATAAACCTCTGTTTGCAATGAGGCTGAAGCTTCAGGGCTTGAGGGCCTCCTGTTGAAATATATGTCTCAAAGTCTGGACAAGATGAGGTCAAAGAAAGATCACTTTCATGGCAGAAATCTTGTCAGTTGCTCAGCAGGGTAAAGGCCCAGCTCATTCATGCAGAAGAATAGCGTAGCAAAGACCTGAAGAGATACAATGGTCCATACCACTCCAGACTAGATGTCGTACACTCTAGTATTACTTCACATTCTTCAAGCATGTAGAAAATTAGCACAGGGAAAAAATTCTATCCATTCTATTTCAATGTTTTCTGCATGCAGGGCATTTTTACAGACAGGAACATTTCAAAGTGTGATCCTTCCGCTGCAGTCTGAAGTGGTATGGTTTCCTTCCTCTTCAGGACATGTTTTTAGCTCTGGGTGGGAAAGTACCTGGAGATGAGCCTCAGGGGGCTGGGGTTTGGAATGGGGAGGGATCTCAGCAGGATACAGTGCCATAGAATCTATCCTCCAAAGTAGCCATTTTCTCCTGGGGATCTGATCTCTGTCCTCTGGAAGCTATTTGTAATAGATCACCAGGCCCCACCTGGAGGTTGGCAACCCTGTACGAACAGTGTTTGCAGCATTAGTTGGAGTTCTGTCATTCCTCTAGAATCTATTCAGTAGCAGACATTAATAGTCCTCCAGGAAGCTCTCAACAAAACCAAACAAAAAAAAATTATGGACTTTCCAGAGTTATGAAATAAGTCTCCATTATTTGGAGTATTGGATTGTTTTGTTAAACACTTTGGGGGGAGAAACAGCAGCAGTTCGAAGCAGAATTAAACCAAAAGTTGCATTACCAGTGGAAATCCATTTTGAGAGGAAAACATTTCCTTCTTCTCTGTGAGACCCTTCCCAAAATTATCTTTTTGGGATAAAAAGATAACCTGTCTGCTTGTTTGTCCCCTGAGCTTGGAGTTTTTCTCAGAGATCTGCATACCCAGCTCTTGTGATGCCAGATCATCTTCTAAATGTTAACATGGAGCCTGGGAGCTTGAGAAAGGAAAGGGATATGTGGATGCTTTTTTCTCTCTAAGAATTCTATCTGAGCGCATAAGGCCTACAGTCAGGTGGTAGCAGGCATGAGCCCTCTCCCATCTTGCGTGTTCCTTTTCCCTCAGGATCCATGTGATCCACTGAAAAGTTTTAAATTTAAATACAAGTGGACACTCAGGAACTGGGTCCAGCCAACTTTTTTGTTTACTCTCTCTCACGCCTCATCTTTTTACAATACCGATGATGTACGGCTTTTGTCCATGAAAATCCCATGAATCCCTGAGCCCACCTCGGTGGGGTAGGGCGGGATATAAATTGAATAAAATAAATAAAAATAAAATAAATAAATCCCAGAAAAGAGGGGGGGTTGGTTGTCAAAGGGGGTCTCCCCTGTCCTTCTGCCCCCCCCCCCCCGGATAGAAAAGATTGTTGTGTACAACACTTATGCCTTAATTGATAAGAGAACCCGAGTACTCATTCCTGCTTTGTAAATATCTTGATGGATCAGACCAAGGTCCACTTAACCTGCTCATCTTTCCATGAATTCCGGAAACTAGGAAGCATTATGTTATTCACCAGAAGTTAGCCAGTAGTCCACCAAAGCTCAATTTTTTGTTCTGGCTTAGGGCTTCGATAGCCAACTTGTAACTATGGTGTAGTGACCCCCTGCCTTGTTGCCTAAATCTCCTATGCTGTGCCACTGCCAGGTCCTTAACTCAACAGAACCAGAGGCAAAAATCACACCAAGACGCAGGGACATATATGGACAGTAAAATACACCAGAACTGCACTATCTCAATACTTTGGAGCTGACTGCTTAAAAGATTGGGCACCAATGATCGGTTTACAAAAACAAAGCCCCCCCTTTTCTTACTGTCTTTTATTGATGCCAGAATTGAGAAATGGAGATCTGTAGCCAATTACTGCAGTCCATCATTCTATTTTGATAGTTTGATGTATTATTTTTCTTGAAAAGAAATGAATTCAAGACCATTTGCTTGGAAATGTATAATATCGCACCAAAGAATACAATTATGATGTTCTGTCTCTAAATCTTTTTTTTTTTTTTTGTCAGATTCTTCATCTCTTGGGATTTCTGAGGAATCGGAACTGCTGAAGAGACAACGATCACTCTACATAGACTTTGGGGCACTAGCTGGCTACTTCAACATGGTCCAGGGATCAACGACCCTAGATTATGAATAAATCCAGGGATCTCTTACCTTGGGCTGAATTCCTCCTGTAGACACAAGAAAAGAGTGGAGTTTTGAAGGATTTTATAAAACTAAATGAAGATACAGTTAGCACTAATGAAAAACCAATAACAGAAGGTTACTCTTTGGAGTAAAATATTGCTCTTTAGAGACTTGGCAAAGACCCATCATGGGAATACTGTTCGTTGTGTGGAAGTATAAAAATACATGCATGCACTTTTTCTAAAAAGAGTAAAAGACTTGAATGGGGGGGGTGGGGTCAGAATAGCCTATGCTTGCCCCCTCCTCCCCGCAGATGTTGCTGTAGGCCATACTGAATGCCACTAATAATTAATAAAGTGTATATGGGATTGGCTTAAGGGGTTGTATCTAAACAGCATCTGCTTTTGATAAAACAGAGGTAATAGGGATAGCCCGACTGTGTTTCCTCCGTGTTGCAGACTTGTTACCTGACTCTCCTATAAATTTATAAATATAAGCTCCTGAGTTATAGCACTGGATGAGTTTCTCTACATTGCTAGTTGTTGGGGTCCATGTTCCTTCCTGGATTGCCAATTTTTGGATGGGCCCAGAAGCAGATTAGTGACCCACAAAATGGCATCACCTGAGCATCTGTGTTCTCCACCCAACCACCCACTTGTTTTGTTGATTGATTTGGATACCAAAGAAGGCAACTCCCTACTTTTTTCGATAGTCTTTATGTCCCCTCCCTTGGGTTTCTCAGTGTTCTTCTCAAGTTCTGTTGGTACTGGTCCTTTGATCTTCCAGCATTTAGGCTGAATGAGAAAACACACCCTACCAACTTGGGTAGAGCATCAGGTCAAAATAATAACCAATGATTAGTCCATGTAAGAATATGCAAGATTTTTTTTTTAAATGACAATAACTATGACAGTGTATTGAGAACCTTAATATATAGGCTAGGACAGGAGTCCCTAATCTTGTCAAGCCTGTGCACACTTTTTGGAATTTAGAGGAATGGTAATGAGCACCACCACAAAATGGATGTCGTGAAGGGCATTAACAACAGGTTAGGAGGTTTAAAGCCAAGCATTGTCCCAAATAAGAACAGTTATTTCTGAATTGGTACTTCTAAGGTGATGCATGATGTCTTCTGAGGTACCTTGTGCTCCAGTGCTGTGGAGGAAAGCCGGTATTGACTCTTTAGTTTGGGAAGAAACAAGCAGACCTTAGGAAACAAATTATCAGGCACCATGTTGGGTATCACTGGACTAGGACATCCTAAGGAGTCTCTATGCCTTATTAAGTTTCCTTCACTGACTGGATGAGTCCGCTTATTTTTACAGCAGATTCTTAGGATGGGAAACAAGCAGAAAAAATTCATTGTAACTAAGGGTGTTTGCTTAAAGCTTGTACACTTTAGGCTGCTACCCAGAAACCACTGCATACATGTATTTTGACTGGGCCTGCCTTGGATGCAGTTTTCAGGAAAGTTTGCTTATACAAGCCTAACCACAATGAATGGGAGCTGCACAAGAGCATAAAATACGTGCAAGTATTCTAATTCAAGTGGTTTAAAGATCACAAAAAATAGTAACTGTCAGTATGAGCCATTTGAAGTGTAATGTTTATATTAAGATATTGTGCAATGCTGGGGAATTTATGCCAGTTCTGATGGTGGCTTAAGCTTATAACTGTGAGACCACAGGTTTAAGATAAACATGTATTAGAATGTCATGAATGATAGATTATTTTATGTTCCTATGGAAACAGACTTCCTTTTCTCTTAAAGATGTTGTATACATTTAAAACATGATGTTTTGGATGGCAGTAAAACTGTTTCAAGAACATACTGTTGTACATCCCATGGGATGAATATATAAAACTTTTATAAAACTTTTCAGTACTGATTAATATCTCTTTAAGCATTTTCTTTTTAAGGTGGCATACTATGTATGTTATAAATAGAACTCTCCATAAAACAACATCCTTCTTTTAAAGTGTAAATGTAAAAACGTTTGTATACATATGATCTTTGTATTTAATATCTTCCCTGTTTGCAAATAGCACTGGTTTAACTATTTGAAGGAATAAATCTATGTGCATCTTATATAGTTACTGTTATTTCTCTGTGTAAATATGAACAGTTGCATTACAACATATTGTTACTTTTGTATCTTCCACAATAATATCCTTTCCAAGCATTCTAGAAACAAGGAAGCATTGGGTAGCACACCAGAAATTGACCAATGGCCTACCAATGGTCGATGTTTTGTGCTAGTTTATGGCATAGATCAGTGACATGGGGTGATGTACATAAAGTTCTCAAGAGCTCTCTGACTTAAGCACTGACTGTTGGATCTCATTTTAAAGTTTTTATTGTTGAAAATAAAAGGGAAGGGAAATAGAAAAAGAAAAAGAAATAGGATAAAAGTGAAAGTGACTGTTGGATCATCTGCCTGCCAATTAACTTTGGGCCCTAATTGGCACCATATTGATTTTCAGTTGGTTATTGCCAGCTTCATGGTATTGTAGTCCAGGCTGGAGGGGGGGTGGTATTTGGGATTGGGGATTATACAGAACTACTTTGTAGGTTTTTTGCAGCCTCTCTTTTAAAAGTGCTTGGAAGGATAATCCTTACAGGTATTCTTACTTTATACAACAACAAATAAGACTCTGCTGAGAATTCTGATGCGTATCAGCTGCCTCTTTCTGTATCCTAACTGGGCCACTTTGTTGAGGAAGTGAATTTTTTAAGTGCAGTCCTCTGAAATGTTAATCCTCAGGCCCAATCTTTTCACTAGCCACTGCTTTTGAAAAAGACATATGTCTAATTCTATGCAGATGTGCCCAACACATGCACCTGGGCAAAAGGCCCACATACTTCACGCTTGGATAGGGATACCTCAGTTCAAGATATTCAAGGGAGGCTTGACCAACAGTCAAGCAGTCACTTTCCGTTCTCTATTCCATGCATAGAGTCATGGATATAGAATAAGGCCATTGCACTGCGGTTGAAAGGCAGGGTCCTCCAACAATTGAAAGGCAGGGTCCTCCAAGCATCCAGATTGTATTGCACTTCAGGGAAAGAAGGGACAAGAAAATCTTGTCATATCAGAAGTGCCCCGGCAAAACTGTAGCTGCAGAAGTCAAAAGTATCCAAAGTGCCATCAAGTTATGACCAATTCAGGCAACTGCCTCATGGGGTTTTCAAGGCAAGAGATCATTGCCTGCCTCTGCATAGCAACCCAGGTCTTCCTTGCTGGTTTCAGAGCTCTGACCAGCTTTTATTAGTCTGGGCTATTCAGGCTGCTAAAGAGGGTGCTTTAGGGCAAATGTCTTCTCAACTTCAAATCAGTTTAGTACATGGGCTTAAAGCAAACTCCAGTCACCAAGGAAAAGTTATTAGCCCTCTGGCTCAAGATCATGCCTTTGAACATCTCTTTTGGTAAGTCCAGTCTTTCACAGAATAAGAAAAACAATTAAGTGCTTGTTGTAAAGAAGAACATAAGAGAAGCCATGTTGGATCAGGCCAATGGCCCATCCAGTCCAACACTCTATCACACAGTGATCCAAAGAAACCCAGGTGCCATCATGAGGCCCATCAGTGGGGCCAGGACACTAGAAGCCCCCCCCCATTGTTGCTCCCCCAAGCACCAAGAATACAGAGCATCACTGCCCCTGACAGAGGGTTCCATTAGTACCCTGTGGCTAATAGCCACTGATGGACCTCTGCTCCATATATTACCTTCTTCCATTGAACAACACATAGTCCATCAGATCAAGAATACATTGAGTTAAATCCAATGATGCATCAACAGAAGGCACTGATGGTTGCAGATATTTTCACTTTCCCTTCCCCTCAGCAGCCATGTGGAACCCTGGGAAGTTTATTCCCAAGATCACAGGACAAACCACTTGGGTTGGTGGACAACAATGAGGAGAGTGAAGGTGGCAAAACTGTTCCCTCGCACTAATAGAAGATTAGCCTTCTAAGATGGAACCTGGCATAAACATCACGCCATCTTTAGCACAACTGAGATAGTAGCACCACTAAATTATACTTTTAGACTGTTTTTAGATTATTTAATGTTTAATTGTGAATTGTATGTAATTGCATTGTCCTGTTTTATTGTTACATCATGGCTTACGCCGTGTCCTGTAAGCCGCCCTGAGCTTGCCTTGGCAGGGAGGGCGGGGTATAAATAAAAATTTATTATTATTATGAGGAAGGGAGTGGTTTTTCCCCTTTCCCATCATCCCAGCTGGCTAATACTCCAAATAGGGGACCCTCCATCTCCAAGAATAAACTTTCCCAGGGCTGGAAATGGTTGCTGCAGTGGGGGCAGGAAAGATCTTAATCTTTGCACTGGATTCAACCCACTGTTCATTCCAGCAGCAACAAGAACAACTTTGATCCTCTGGGACAGAATCAACTGGTCATATGAAGCCACTCTGTGCTGAGTCAGACCATTCATCTGACACTCTCTTGTGACTGGCACTGGCTCTTCAAGATCTTTCTGAGATTCTCTGGAGCTGCTAGGAGATGAAACTGGAAGTGCATGAAACTGAGCATGTGCTCAGCTTCTGGACAGGTGGGGCCCCATCCACGTTTGGCTCAAGGAAGATGTTCTGGAAGACTTGAATTTTTTCTTCTTTGTTGCAGTTTGATCCTGGAGACTGTCATTTCCCACCCCTCCACCCCCTTCCTCCATGCACTCTGTGTTCTTCAGTTACTTCTTTATTTTTTTTAACACATAAATCAAACTTTATTGAAATAAACAGGGGTTACAACAAAAGGGATAGCAAAATAAAGAAGTCATTTCAATGAAAAAGCAAAAACAAATAAACAATCGTATACACCAGAGTATCTTCAATACAGTAATACATAAGAATGAATAAAAAGATCTGGTTTACTAAAACAAATACAAAGGTGCATGTCAAAACATGAGAAGTAAAGCAAATCTCGATAGTAAGCATTTTTTGGAATGACATGATTTGTCAGGTACTCCACTACAAGGTACCAAAGAGTTTGAAATTTCTGTTGATAAGTTACTAGATTGGGCTGTAAGGCAATTTTTGAGATCTTGCCATACACAAAAGATTCGCAGAGTTTATTTTGCCATTGTATTGGAGGAGGTTCTTTGTCTCTCCGTTTTGTGGCTACAACTTGTCTAGCAGTAGACAATAAATATGAAATTAAGGTAAAGGTTAGTTTGTTACCAGAAAAGGAAGGCAAGTAAGCTAAAAGAACCGATTCAGGTAGGTCTGGGACTTGGACTCCAGTTATAAGATGGATGTCAGACAAAACTTGTTTCCAAAAATTTCTGATAAGCGGACAGTACCACCAGCAACTTCAGTTACTTCTCAAATGCAAATTCAGTGATGTGTGTGGTAATCAACAAATAATACACATTTTCTTTGATGAAATAGGAGATTTTTTTTTTTTGCAGCACTATACGAATGGTACCTGCCTAAATCAGCATTTGTGGGCAGAATAGAACTGCGCATATTTGACAAACTGTTGGTGATAAGGCAAGTGTGTGCCAAAATACTATCTGGGGGACTCTATCTGACCTAACCACATGGCCTGATGCAGCATAGAATGAACAGAAATGTAGATGGAGATCTACAGCAGAACGCCATCAAACAGAGGTCCCTGAAGTAGATACCAAAGATCTGCTGGGAAGATAATGCTATGTGATAGCTAGCCAAGTGACATTTTTAAATGTCCTAATCTTGGTAACTGATGATTTGCAAGCTACGTTCTACATGTTTATGCATCACTTGCAGTGCCATCCTGAGGGTTATACCTTTCTAGAATTTATTAATTTACTTTTTAAAATCCTGCCCTTTCTTCAGGGAGCTCAGGGAAGCAAACATCAGCCCCCCGCCCCCAAATTTTACCTACAAAACAACCTTGTAGGGTAAGTTAAGTTGAGAAAGTATGACTGGTCTGAGGTCACCCAGCAAACTTCATGCAAGAGGGAGGATTTGAACCTGGGTCTCCGAGATCCTAAACCAACACTTTAACCACCACATCAAGCATAACTCTCTTTAGGATTATATCAGTGATGTCTTTACTTTCAGCAACTCATTGCTGAATATATGAACTGCCATGAGGTAAAACCAAAATTCAGTCTTTGACCTGTGATGGTTCATTTGCACATGAAAGCTATCAGATCTTGTGGATGTCATCAAATGAAGAACCAGGATGAAAATTGTCAGGATCTTTTTAAAGCTTGTTTGCTGAGCCCAACTTGAGAACTAAAGAGAATGCCTATTCTGTTAATGGTGGCAGGTATTTTTTTCTTTATGACTTTCCATAGAGAATACATGAAGATGTCCAAGTTCTTTCTGCTTGCCTGACCCAGCTGAAAGGTAGCAGCATATAACCATTTTGCAAATAAGTCTGTAACTGTGGCTGTCCGATTGCTTTGTCTTACTCTGATACCCTGTTAAAAATGAGACCCTAGACCTGGCCAAAGGTCTAGGGTTTATCTATACATTACTATTGCCATGAGCTGTCTTAATACTAGTACACATGCATAGTTGGATTCACCTTTACAAAGCACTCTGCCTCTCAATATGGCTCCAAGCGATGCTGTGGGCAAGTAGAGGCCTTAGGATTCCCTTCCAAGTCATTTTTGCAAGCTGCAAGTGGTCCCTGTTTGCCCCTTCAGTGAGTTTCTTTTGTCCTAGATCACATGAAGTCTTCTTTATGTTACAAAGTAGGATGTAATAAATGCCTCATCGCTATCTTCCAAGATCTTGCAGATCCCTAGAGTCTCACAGATGTGATCTTACAGGTTCCTGAAATTTTTCTTGTGGAGTTTCTAAAGAACATTGGTAATGATAAAGATAAGAATGTCAAAGACAAGTAGATTTTTAAATAAATCAATGGGCAAATGCTAGAGCAGCTAGACACATCTACATTGGAAAAGCAAAAAGTTTGCTATGACATATCACCACCTTCAGTGAACTCTTTCATCCTTCTGGTTCTTCAGCTTTAACTCATACTTCAGTCTTCCCTTGGAAAAGAGGGGACAGTTGTAAAAGGAAAATGTCTAATGCCACCGGAGCTAGGTTGCCAAACATATAGATGTTTAGGGTTTGTAGAATCTTTCGGGCTCAAGTGCCGTGTTCTACTGGAGAAAGTTTTTCTTCCAGACGTTTCGTTCTCAGCTGCGGAGAACATCCTCAGTGGCGTTGCAGCCGGAGCAGGCGCTCTGACCTTCTTGGCTGCTGTGCATTGGCTGCTCAATGCACAGCAGCCAAGAAGGTCAGAGCACCTGCTCCGGCTGCAACGCCACTGAGGATGTTCTCCGCAGCTGAGAACGAAACGTCTGGAAGAAAAACTTTCTCCAGTAGAACACGGCACTTGAGCCCGAAAGATTCTACAAACCCTAATGATGTTACCAGCCGTGAAAACCTGAAATCTTTGATATAGATGTTTCATGGATGTTTTTGATCACTGTCTCCTTGTTGCATAAGGGAGGACTTGCAAAGGAAGGTCCCTGACAGAAAAAATCTCATTGTTTTCCTGTTTCCAGCACCCCCATCCTCTCTGTGGGAGAATCAAGGGCCAAACTAACAGAGAGTTCACAACAGCATCATTCATGGATCACTCAGGGCTGATGTTAGTCTTGAGAGGAACTTTTGGTAGTTTAAATAATCGGGGTCATCCAGATTATGCTTCCGTTAGGAAAGCAGAGGTAGGGGTCAAAATCCAGCAAGAAGGGCGGAATGTAATTTTTTTTAGTTAGATCCAATCCAAAGAGCCTGGTCTCTTCACATCACTTTGCTGTAAAATGAAGGAAGTATCTACAAAATCAGCTTCAGAGATTTGATGAGACTGAGCTAGCCTGGACCAATTTTTAAGAGGAGTCATATTTTCAAGTGAGGCAAGGGAGAAAGGGCCAAGCTGACTTTCCCCACAAACAGGCCTGAAGACAGGCAAAAGGTGTTTTTTTAAACCCCTCTCCCTCCTAGTGCCCATGTCCCTGTATCTTGATTTACTCACTGAGAAGAAACAGCTGAAGAGCATAGTAAGGGGCAGATCTCTCTTGTCTTTTCATGCTGAAGAAGACAGGAGCCTAAAACCCCTGTGGCTGAGGACGATATTGGGTGAAATATTGCATATATGTGCATAGGGTGGCCATAATATCTGCAGGCCAGCCAGGGACACCTTGAGGGGGGAAGGAATGTGTGTGCGCGCGCAGAGCGCGCGTGCCACCGGAAACAGGAAGTGACGTCACTTCCGGTGACGGCATGCCACCGCCGGAAACAGGAGGTGACATCACTTCCTGTGACATCATTTCCCCCGTGCCACCTGCCGAAAGAAGGAAGTGACATCACTTCCTGTGACATCATTTCCCCCCGCGCCACCTGCCGGAAGCAGGAAGTGACATCACTTCCTGTGACATCATTTCCCCCAAATGACATCATTTCCCCCACATGCCACTGCTGGAAACAGGAAGTGACTTCACAGCACTTCCTGTGACGTCCCCAAAAATCCCCCAAATATCACCGCCGGAAACACCAAGATTATTTATAGAGAGGGAAAGGGGGAAACAAAGTTAAAGAAAACTCTTTTTTTACTTTTTTCAAAGTGAGAAGACTAGAGAGAACGGGTTCCACGCTGAGAAGCCAGTCAGATTCCAGTGAGATTCCAGTGAGACTGTGCTGCATAATGCAGCCTATTTATTTTGTCCTGTTTGCTCTGTTGGCTCTATCTGCGCCACCTTCATCACTTTCAGGGTGTGGATCCCCCAGTGGGGTGGTCTCCCGACTCCCTCCGCCAGCTGTTTCTGATAGCCCTGCGCCCCCTCTTTCATTTGATATGTGTCCCGTGCGGGTGCCACCCTCCCGCCGGGAGATGCTGCAAAATGAGCCCCCTTGAGGCTTATGGCGGCAGGGCTCGGGGGAAGCGAGCTAGATTGCTGTTCTTTTGAGGGGTTATAGAGTGTTTCGAGCCCATCCCTGTGGCATCGGTCCCATAGTTGTGGGACCCAGGGGGCCGAAGCAGCGGCCCGCCGAAGCAGCCTGTCACTAATAACACAGGTCGAGATGCAGGACAGGAACCCGGAAGTGACCGACAGGCTGCTTCAGCGGGCCGCTGCGCCGGCCCCCTGGGTCCCACAACGATGGGACCGATGCCACAGGGACGGGCTCGAAACACTCTATAAACCCTCAAAAGAACAGCAGTCTAGCTTGCTTCCCCCGAGCCCTGCCGCCATAAGCCTCAAGGGGGCTCATTTTGCGGCATCTCCCGGCGGGAGGGTGGCACCCGCACGGGCACATATCAAATGAAAGAGGAGGCGCAGGGCTATCAGAAACAGCCGGCAGAGGGAGTCGGGAGCCCATCCCACTGGGGGATCCACACCCCGAAAGTGATGAAGGTGGTGCAGATAGAGCCAACAGAGCAAACAGGACAAAATAAATAGGCTGCATTGTGCAGCACAGTTGAGAAAGTGCCTTATCCCATATACTGATGAAGTAAATACAGGATTTGAGAACAAAATTGCACCAGAAGACAGAAACACAAAGCTCCCTTACACTGAATCAGTGCTTGGGTCCACCAAAGTCAGTATTGTCTACTCCAGGGGTGGCCAGAGTTGCTTAACAAAAGAGCAACACAAAATAAAGGTCAGATGTTTGAGAGCCGCAAGACATGAACATCGGATATTTGAGAGCCACGGAAGGAAGGAAGGAAGGAAGGGGGGAGGGAGGAAGGAAGGAGGGAGGGAGGGAGGGAAGGAAGGGAGGAGGGAGGGAAGGAAGGAAGGAAGGAAGGAAGGAAGGAAGGAAGGAAGGAAGGAAGGAAGGAAGGAAGGAAGGAAGGAAGGAAGGAAGGAAGAAAGGAGGGAAGGAGGGAGGAAGGAAGAAAGGGAGGAAGGAAGGAAGGAGGGAAGGAAGGAAGGGAGGAGGGAGGGAGGGAAGGAAAGAGGGAGGGAGGGAGGGAAGGAAGGAGGGAGGAAGGAAGGAAGGAGGGAGGAAGGAAGGAGGGAGGGAAGGCAGGAAGGAGGGAGGGAGGGAAGGAAGGAAGGAGGGAGGAAGGAAGAAAGGGAGGAAGGAAGGAGGGAGGGAGGGAGGGAGGGAGGGAGGGAGGGAAGGAAGGAAGGAGGGAGGGAGGGAGGGAGGGAAGGAAGGAGAGAGGAAGGAAGGAAGGAGGAAGGAAGGAAGGAAGGAGGGAGGAGGGAGGGAGGGGAGGGAAGGAAGGAAGGAAGGCCACCCCCTCCCGCCAGCCGCCCCCCCCCCACTTTCGGCCCCCTCCCTCCCTGCCTGCCTGCTTACCTTCTTCCAGGGCGCGGGTGGCGGCCTCCCCTCCTGGCGGGCGGGCTGGCCAGGAGGCGCAGCGGCGGCTGGTGCTGCTGGCGGCGCTGCTGGCGGGGCTGACGGCGGCTGAGGAGGAGGCGACCGAGCCCACCGACCCGGGGCCTCCCGCCATGCCGCCGCAGGCGCCGCCTCCCGCTCCGGCCACCGCTGCCGCCTCCGCCGCCTCCCCCCGCGGGCCTCCAGCGCTGGCCCTCTCCGCCGCCTCCCCCTCCGCCACCGGGGCCCTAAGCCAGCGAGAGGAGCCAGCGGGCCCGCGCGTTCGGGGAAGGCAGCGAGTGAGGGAGGGAGCGTCCCTGCGCATGCGCACGGCGATTGGCGGCAGTGTGGCGGGCCCTACGCTGCCCACTCTCCTGGCCCCCGCGCATGCGCAGAGCCCGCCACACTGCCGCCAATCGCCGTGCGCACGCGCAGGGACGCTCCCTCCCTCCCTCGCCGCCTTCCCCGCCCACGCGCGCGCGGCCCGCCGGCTCCTCTCGCTGGCTAAACCGGGATCTCTAATGGTCCCGGTATAGCCAGCCCGGGAGGCGGGAATTTGCGGCCAGAAGCGGGACTTTCCCGGGTGACCGGGGCGATCTGGCCACCCTATATGTGCAGGACAGGATCTACATGTTTTTTTGAGGGGGGGGGGGGTGTAAAATTAAAAAATGACGCCCCCTTATGGGCCATTCTATCTTATGGTCCCATAGAATACAATGGACTCCATACCCAATTTGACACACACCCCCTCTGTCAGCGCCCGGTGCAAGCACCCCCTTCTCCCCCCCCCCCCCCCCCAGATCCGGCCCTGTATATGTGACTGGATCTCCAGATGTCTTCAATTTTCAGAAAAAGCAATTTTGGGAGGGAGGGGATCACTTGGATCAAAGTGCAGGGGCTGGAATGGCTGAACTCACTGCACTGCTTCCTTGACAGAAATCTCCCAGATCTGCTATTAGGCCTGGTAGGAAACCTCAGCTTGAGAGAAAGTGTCTGAGGTGCATTTTTGTGTGTGTTTGTGTGTGAAATGGTCCTTGTGATAAATTTGCCAGTTGATCAGTTTTTCATTGGTGTGACAGGATTTCCCCCCTATGGGCTGGATGCCAAATGATGTTTTTTCTCTTGTGAGGAAATAAGAGACAGGCCTGTTGTTTATTTATTGTTTCCTGTGTGACTGGAACGACTTCAAGAGATATCAGAAACTCCCTTTTAATCTCATCAACAGTCATCCAAGTCACTGTGATCATGAGGAACATGAGTGGGGACCGCAGGCAGAACTGACAAAGTTTTTGCAGCTGTTGACTGGGTCCTGTTTCCTTCCCCTTCTCCCTCAGTCATAACTCAAGCCATGTACAAAGGGGAACCAAGCAAGGCAGGCGATGCCAGCAGCAGCCATGGTTTTGTAAATCCCACCCTGCGTGTTTCCTTCATGACTGGAACAATGTGGATCTCTTTAGTGGACACTTAGGGCTGCCAGCCTCCAAGTGCTATCTGGAAATCTCTCACTATTACAAGTAGGGCTGCCAAGTTCCTGCTGAGATCAGGAGATCCCCTGGTTTTGCGAGCCCCAACTTGCCAGCAGGGAGGAGGCTGCTGAGGGGGGGGGATCCCCGTCCCCCAAAGAGTCCTGTCGCCTTGTGGTGTGAGCGGTGCCCAGAAGGGAATATCACACCGGGCACATCGAGTGGGGACACTAGCATGAAACTCTATGGTTTCTCACAGGGATGCTCTAGCAATTGGGGGGGGTACTCTATGGTACAGCAGCTGCAGAGGACTTGGCAACTCTAGTAATTACAACTGATCTTCAGGTGACAGAGATCAGTTCACATGGAGAAAATGGCTGCTTTGGAGACCTCCTGAGATTCCATCCCCAAAATCTCCAGGCATTTCCCAACCTGGAGCTGGCAACCCTATTGACACTGAAGAGTCCCCCCAATCTCACCCAAAGTGATTGGGTAAAGACCTCAGCCTTCATGCCTTGTGGTTGGCCCTTCATAGTAGCTGGTTGGCCACTGTGTGAGACAGGATGCAGATGGACCATTGGTCTGATGCAGCAGGGCTCTTCTAATGATTCTGATTATGAAGGAAACAAGCAGACACTTGGCTTGTCTTGCTGGCTCCCCCCCCCCTTCCCCTCAGATTGGAATCTCTCCCCTAGCTTTGAAGTAAATACTTGGTGCTGGTGGGCCCCACTCCTAGGTGGATCCCTTCCTTGAAAGATTTGTGCCTTCCAAGAACTCGCAGTCCTACCTTGGTATCAGGGGCTGTACTAATTGCCACTTAGAAAGTGTTGGGAGACTGGATGCAGCTCAGAGGAATGCCTATTGCTTATCACCATTTTCCCTCAGGTTTCTTTATAATAAGAAATATTAGAAATGATTCAAGAATTGTGAAGAGATGTTTGTCATCTTGTCTTAACGGCTCTAGGAAAGTCAACCATGTAAACACAATCCTTACACACAGGTCCTTAATTTCATTCCCCTGGAAGCTGGAACTTGGCAAGAGCTAAACCAGAATGCCATCATTGAAGTCTGCTCAATGGAAGACTCTACAGGGACGTAAAGAAGAAGAAAAGAGTATCAGTTGTGAAGCTTTGAGTATTGGTTAGAACAGGGCAAAGTGTGACCCATATAGGAACTTCCTATAGTCTTTACAGAGGTCTACTGCCCTGTTTAAGAGCCCCATGGTGCAGAGTGGTAAAGCTGTAGTACTGCAGTTGGAGCCATCTGCTCACGACCTGAGTTCGATCCCAGTGGAAGCTGGTTCAGGTAGCCAGCTCCTGGTTTACTCAGCCTTCCATCCTTTCGAGGGTGGCAAAATGAGTACCCAGCTTGCTGGGGGAAAAGGCAAACCACCCTGTAAAAAGTCTGACATGAAAACGTTGTGAAAGCAACGTCACCCCAGAGTCGAAAATGACTGGTGCTTCCTTTTTACTGCCCTGTTTGACTTAGTAGCCCTAGTTTTACAGCCTTCTGAACTTCCAACTTGATTTATCCCATTGACTGATGCATCTGTAGGCAGCCCATCTGACTGGGTGCTGACTGGTAGCCTGGTTTCATATACTCGCTCATTTGACTTAATGCTATGGTCTTCAGTGCATAACCTATCTGCAGATGAAAGGTAAAGGTTGCCAGCTAGTAGCACAAACCATCTTATCCAGGACATTTCTTCCTTGAGGGCATGAAGTAGAATAGGGGAATTACCCCCTTTGGCCACTTTTCTTGTAGCTCCTCTTTATTGACTTGTTCTGGCTTATTCTCCTTTCTGTCTTTATCTTTGAATCACCCCTTGATTGTGTAAATAGATCAGACAACAGAATGGCTTACTTCTGCATGATAAAGCAGTCCTACAGGCCCTCAAAAATTAAGGAGGAAACATTAAGGAGATTTGTGTTTTCGAGAGCATGGTTTCCACAAAGAAGACAAGTCATTTCACAAGGAAACTTGCTGCCTTTTACATCAAGACAAAAAGAGAGCTTAGCAACAAAGTTGGGTTGGGGGGTGTTGCTCTGGATTTGAAAGCTGCCAGAATCTTCCTACTCTCTGAACTGAGTTGGCAAGTGAGTGAGCCCTCTGTGACCTATCCATTTAGAGGGCATCCAGGCTGATGTTCTTCCCCTTTTCTGGTGATACGCTATTTAAGGGTGGCAGAGTCAACACTAAACTTTATGACCTGTTGTTCTGTGTTCCCAATTAGCACTTGGCATCAGATTTTTCTGATGGAAAAGCTTGCACCTCACTTAAGAGGTACATTTCCCCTCCATGATGGTTCATGGGGGGGGCAGTATGTGGAAAAGGTTGAATAGTGTCACTGCACTCAATGCACTCATTCTGTGACTTAATTTTGTCCCTTACTTCAGTTGAACCCCTGACCTGCATGTTCCAGGCTAGCCTGATCTTGTCAAAACCTGAAGTTCTGAGAAACATTTATTAGAATGTGCTATTTCTTCAGAATTCTGATTGAGGTGGTTTACAATTAAAATAGTACAGCAATACAAGCAGGAAACCCTCAAGGACTTGCAGGGCCCTCCATTTCCCTCTTTACCCCCTTCCTCACACCATTTCTTCAGTTTAGTGTAGAGTCAGTTTGGTGAACTGGTGAAGTGCGCAGACTGACTCCTATCTGCGAGAACCAGGTTTGATTCCCCACTTCTCCACATGCACCTGCTGATGTGACTATGAGTCAGTCACAAGTTCTTACAGAGCTGTTCCTCTCAAGAGCAGTTTCTGTCAGAGCTCTTAGCTCTACCTACCTCACAGGGTGTCTGTTGGGGGGAGAAGAAGCAAAAGGAGATTGTAAACTGCTCTGAGACTCCTTTGGGAAGTGAAGGGTGGGGCATGAATCCAGTCTCCTCCTCCTTCCTCCTCCTCCTCAGCTTCCATATCCTCACTCCTTTCCCTGCTTCCTTCTCACCTTCCCATTCATCAACCAGTCTTAAATTTATCCTTTCATTCACCCTTTCCTCTTTTTAGATTATAGTTTTTACTCCATCTGCATCCCACCTTTCTCCCCAACAGGACCCGAAGTAGCTTACATCATTCTCCTCTATGTTATCATCACAACAACCCTATGAGGTAGATTAGGCTGAAGGGGTATGCCTGGCCCATGGCCATCCCACGTGCTTCCACGGCAGAGCGATGATTCCAACGAAGGTTTCCTAGATCCTAGTTTGACACTCTGGTAGCCCCTTTTATCACATGAGGTCTCAGATTCCTCTTCCTCCATCCCCCGGCAGTGTCTCTCAGGGAAAAGTTGGACCAAGTTGCAAACATTGTGTGGTGGCTCAGCTGAATTGTGCAGTGGCCACTGCTAGGCCCAGGCAAGCTGCACATCTTCTGCAGAGGCTGCACAGGGCCCAGGGGAGATGTGTGGTATTGCATCATCTGGTAGCCATGGCTGTATCTGGATAAATCACGCATTATACTAATGATGGCACAGAGATGAGAGACTGAAGTAGGGAGGCTTTGATGAGGCGAGTTGTGCAGTGGCCTAGGCAAGGTGCACATCTTGTGCAAAGGCTGCACAAGGCTCAGGGGAGTTGTATGGCATTTATATCATCTGGTAGCCATGGCTGTATCCGGATTAGGTTTGCCAATCCCTAGGTCCCAGTGGGGGTTCTTCCGCTTTCCCAGGCTCCTTCCTGCCCCCAGTCAGCTGGCCGGCAGGAGGGGGGAGGAAGCCCCGCCCCCACAGCCACCATGTGACTTTCCACCTCCGGAGGCTTCAGTCTCCAATTGGAAAGGTTTCCTCTTGGAATGGTGTGTCTGTGTTACTTTGAAGAAGCTGGCAACAACTCATGAGTAAAGAGGCCAATCCCTCGCTTCAGAGTTGCCAGAAACAGGGCGGGGGGGGGATGTCTGCTGGGCACTTCATTATTCCCTATGTGGAGATCGATTCTCATATAGTATAATGAATTAATCTGGAGGTATCAGGGGCTCTGGGGGGCTGTTTTTTGAGATAGAGGCACCAAATTTTCAGTATAGCATCTAGTGCCTCTCCCCAAAATACCCCCCAAGTTTCAAAACGATTGGACCAGAGGGTCCAATTCTATGATCCCCAAAAGAAGGTGCCCCTATCCTTCATTATTTCCTATGGAAGGAAGGCATTTAAAAAGGTTTGCTGTCCCTTTAAATGCAATGGCCAGAACTCCCTTGGAGTTCAGTTATGCTTGTCACACCCTGCTCCTGGCTCCACCCCCAATGTCTCCTGGCTCCACCCCCAAAGTCTCCTGGCTCCACCCCCAGTCCCCAGATATTTCTTGAATTGGACTTGGCAACCCTAATCTGGATAAATCACACATTATACTTAGGATGACACAGAGGTGAGAGACTGAAGAAGTAGGGAGGCTTTGATGATGTGAGCATTGGTCATGGGGCAAGGGAAGAAACTGGGGAGAGTAACATATCTTTTAATTTCAATCACATCTTTCCAAACAAAGTGTAGGGCTTAGCTTCTCCATCAGTGTTTGCATCACAGAGTATCCACATTGGGTCTGAGATCCCCAATCCCATGTGACATTATTTATTTTATTCTATTTATATTCTGCCCTCCTTGCAAGGAGGCTAGCAGTGAAGTTGATTCTCCTGGAATTCCACATGTGTGGTGCCTGATTTGGATCAGGATCCTGCATGCACGGAAAAGGGGCTTTAGCCTTACTCCCTCTGCCCTTTGCCAGCCCTGAAATGGCCCCAGGGTGTGCTATTTAGCCCACTGGGGAAACCCACATATTTCTCAAGGGACAGATGGATTTCCCAAGTGGGCCAAAGAGACCATTTCAAGCTAGGAAAATAGCATGCATGAGTCTGAAGCCCTTTCTCCATACCTGTATGGGGCAGCAGCTCCCTCCCCTCACCTGCTTCACTGAGTCAGGCAGCCCAACCAGGGTCTATGAAGAAAGGAGCAAAGGTGAAGCAGCTGAGAATGGACCAGCAGAAAAGGAGGTTGGTCTCAGGCAGCATCCTGCACTCAGGAAGAGGCTAGACAAGGTGGCAAGCATTGGACTGGGCTTCATGGGGCCTGCACAGGCTGGCAGAACAGCCTCTTAAAACCTCAGTGGAGGGTGGGGCAGTTCATTGGTCCAGATTCCTTTCAATCACCATGGGCCCAGCCCTGAGGAAAGACTTCTAGTAGGGTCAGGTAAGAATAGGTCATAGGCATTGGTCAGCCAAGGAGTGGCATAAGGGTTCAGAGTACAGCTGAACTCCCTTCCTCTCTCTAAACTGAGGCCCAATTTCTGGGACTGCAGAAGAAAGGATGCTGAAGGGCGTGCCTACCCTGGACTCTGGCCCCCAGGAGCCAGAGCCTGACAATACATGGTCTTTCTTTCAAGGCTGGGGCTGGGCTGGGATAGAGAGATTAAACCCCTTTATCACATGTACTATGGTCAGAACTGAAATTGGGACTCTGCATGCCTGGAAACTCTCCATGCACAAATGAGCCAAAGTGATTTAGGGATGCCAGTCTCCAGGTGGTGGAGAAGAATACAATCTGAGAGAGGTCACTATAATGGATTACACAACAAAAAATGCAAGCTAGTGAGCAAATTTACTAAGAAGTATATAGAAATCAGTCCAAATGTCCAAAACATGTATATTCAAGTCCCAAAGTAGTGTGGTGACAACCCAATCGATTAAGTACTTGTTTCTTTTCAGTCTTCATCAGACCTGGGACCAATATCGATTCAATTATATAGATTCTTTACACAATTTTTAAAAAAAGAGGGATGCAGAGCAAGAAGCCGCATACTGAGCTGTAGCCGATGTGAAATTGCTGCTGGAGACGCTCTGCGCCCCTCTTTTTTGAAAATTGTGTAAAGAATCTATATAATTGAATCAATATTGGTCCCAGGTCTGA
This sequence comes from Heteronotia binoei, assembly GCF_032191835.1. Classification (NCBI taxonomy): domain Eukaryota; kingdom Metazoa; phylum Chordata; class Lepidosauria; order Squamata; family Gekkonidae; genus Heteronotia; species Heteronotia binoei. The sequence continues at coordinate 30,591,979 of NC_083232.1, forward strand.
TGAAGACTGGAAAGAAACAAGTATTTAATTGATTGGCTTATCACCACACTACTTTGGGACTTGAATAAACATGTTTTGGACATTTGGACTGATTTCTATATACTTAGTAAATTGGTCGCTAGCTTGCATTTTTTGTTGTGTAGTCACCAGGTGGTGGCTGGAGATCTCCTGGAATTACAACCGGTCTTCCGGTTACAGAGATCAGAAAATGGCTGCTTTGGAAGGTGGATTCGATGGCATTACACCCCACTGAGGTCCCTCCCCAGGTCCCACCCACCCCCAAATCTCCAAGTATTTTCCAACCCAGAGCTGGCAACCCTATTCATGATAGCTGTGAGATCTTTGTACATGTGAATTGGCCTTCAGTCTGCATTCTGCAAAGGAGGAAATATGGTTGAGGGCAGGATGGTGTATTGAGGGCAGGATGCTTGAGGGCAGGATTGGCTAGAAACAATGACCTCTCTCATGTACAACTAGACAATCACACCTGAGTTTTTGATATCATGCTTCTTTTTCCTCAACTCCTCCCCCTTCCACAACTTTCTTAAAATGAGGGAAATGATGCTGTTTCTTTCCATTGTATGTGAGGAACATGAGCTCTGACTCATGAGGTTCATTCTGGAATAAACACTGTAAGTCTTTAAGATGCCTCTGGATATCTGTTCCATTTTGTTACAGTAGACTAACATGGCTACCCACTTTTAGCTCTTTGTGCCACTCCCTTAAGTCACACGGCATTCCATCCACCTTGCACATCCCTGGCTTGGTGGAGGTGGTGATGGCTGAATTGGACATAAATATAGAACTTCTGCTCCCCTTATGCTAGAGAGCAATGGCCTGCTGGCTGCAGTCCAAAGTGCCTCTGTTTTATCTATAAAGAAAGCCTCTGCATAGTTAATACATGAAAGAAGAACTAGGACATTTGCCCTCAAAATAATTAGGGGACTGATGACTGTACCCAGGCACTTGTCAAAGGGATCAGACCTGAGGCACAAAATAGTTGGCCATTCATTTTACTTATACTTGGTTTATATACAGTTTAACTGATTCATTATTATTTAATCCCATCCTTTCTCTAAGAAGTCCTTCTTCTCTGACACTGAAGAGCCAGTGTGTTTTAGAGTCTAAAGTGGCAGCCTGGGACCTGGAACAATGGGCTTCAGATCCCCCCGCCCCTGCAATGGAAGCTCACTGGTGACCTTGGGCCAGTCACACACTCTCAGTATGACAGGGATGGTGTGAAGATATGGAGGAGAAGATGGAGGAGAAGAATCTTGAGAGTCCCTTGGACTGCAAGAAGATCAAATCAGTCAGTCCTAAGGGAAATCAACCCTGACTGTTCTCTGGAAGATCAGATGCTGAAGCTCAAATACTTTGAGCAAATGAGAAGGCAGCACTCACTGGAGAAGATCCTGATGCTGGAAAAGACAGAAGGCAAAAGAAGAAGGGGGCGGCAAAAGATGAGATAGCTGGACAGCATTACTGATGTAACTAACATGAATTTGAGCAGACTTCAGAGGATGGTGGAAGACAGGAAGGCCTGGCGTGACTTGGTCCATGGTGTTGCAAAGAGTTGGACTCAACTGTGTGACTGAATGACTACAAGACGGAGGAAGAGAGAACAATGCTATAAGCTGTACGGGGTCCCCATACAAAGAAAAGTAGTGTATAAATATGTAAATAAATGTTATTGTCCTAGTAACTCTGTGATGCAAGATGCAAGGGTGACTAGATCAACTAGATCAGAGTGTAGAAATCACCCAGTGATTGGCTTGTCACCCAGAGATTGGCTTGTCACCACACTACTTTGGGACTTGAATATACATGTTTTGGACATTTGGACTGATTTCTATATACTTCTTAGTAAATTGGTCACTAGCTTGCATAATGAGTACATTAGCACATTTCCAGCAACATGGGGCAATCTATAATTCTGAGATCTGTACAACCATAAAGGTAAGTTTTTCCTATCCAGATTGTCTCCCTGAACTAGTATTAGTAACATCTTATTATTACTATTTCAGACTCAGGCAGAGTAGAACAGAAATTACCCTCATGATGGAAAAGTACCTGAGCTTGCAAGAGCACCTCTTTGTGTATGACTCATTGAGCATTTGCCATTTATACACTGGATAACTGCATTAACACATTTTCATTGAGCAAAGCACGTGCTAGAGAGCGGCTGGCTTCATCATCAGCACAACACTGCTCATCACCCCATTCCAGAGGGCTTGGCCCTGATCTTGCAAACATCTGGGTGAGTAAGGATTCACAGGGGGAGTCACATTGGTTTCAGCTGCAACATCCATAATGTTTATTGACATGTTCATTTAAATTAAGGGGACATGATAAGAGAATTACGAAAGAAGGAGTTGCACAGAGACAGTGAATAAAAATGTGTGGGTGTGTTCCAAAAATACTACTGACTGGCAATGTTTCCTGCAAGCTGCAGAGTCTTGTGAGCAAAAGTTCTTCTTTGTGAGCTCCTGATATCAAAGTTATGAGCTACTGGCATTAAAGTTGTGAGCTACTGCATAAATTATTGTGCTCTGGGCTCATCCTTCCTGAGCTAAGACAAAAATGTGTGAACTGGAGGCTAAAAATCTGTGAGCTAGCTCACGCTAACTCAGCTTAGAGGGGTCACTGCTGACCGGTATTTCCATTTTCCCTGCTTCCCAGGGCAATCTTGGTCTAGATATAATGGGAAACATTGGTTTGCTGATATGCAGATGCTCTGTGAAGGAGCTTCTCTGCTTCCCTTTCCTACCTGCCCTTCCATAGGACAAGCAAGTTAGGGAGCAAGCCTTATTAGCAGGTATTCTCAGGAGTAAGTCCCATGCTATTCAGTGGGGTTCATTACCAGGGAAGTACCCTTAGGACTGCTGTCTTAGTTACTTCTCCTTTCACTGCTAACCACAGTCTGCCATTCCATCCAAACCGGAAAACAATGGTTTGTATATTTGCCACAAACCACTGTCAAACTGGGGTTTGCTGGGCAAACTGGACTATAGTTTGCACACAGGGCTAATGGGGGGGCAGATTATTTAAACTGGGAGTTAAGCTCAAAGGAGGCCTCAGATTTAGATGCTTGTTACTTTTTAAAATTAGCACATCAGCATTTGCCCAGAAAGAGCTGGAAAAACATTTGTTAAATTAAAAAAACCCCTCTATTTTATTTAGTTAGTTAGTTAATTTATAGTCCACCCTTTCCTGAAATGGGTTCTGGGCAGATGACAACATAGATATCATTCTTTTTCAAATGGCTTACTTCATTTCCATGTGTCAACACCTTGGGCCAGTCACACACTCTCAGTCTGACCTACTTCATGGGGTGTTGTGAAGATATGATGGAGGATAAGATGGAGAAAGGGAGAACAATGCTATAAGCTGTATGGGGTCCCCATACAAAGAAAGGAAAGGAAAGGTCCTCTGTGTAAGCACCAGTCATTTTTGACTCTGGGGTGACATTGCATCACAATGTTTTCACAGCAGACTTTTTTATGGGGTGGTTTGCCATTGCCTTCCCCAGTCTTTTACACTTCCCCCCCCCAGCAAGCTGGGTACTAATTTTACCGACCTCGGAAGGATGGAAGGCTGAGTCAACCTTGAGCCAACTACCTGAATCCAGCTTCCACCAGAATCGAACTCAGGTTGTAAGCAGATAACTCAGACCGCAGTCCTGCCTAGTATCTCATTTATATTACAACCCTGGCCTCAAAAGCTAGAAGTGGGCCCAGCCTCTCTGGACCTCTGAAAGAGCCTTTTTGCATATAACGGCAAACAAGAACCCTTCTCACACAACCTAATTTTGGAGATCAAAGTCTGTAGGAGTGGGGGTATCATGGCAGCAAGTTCCACCCTTGATGTAGCTGCATTCACACTGAAAGCCAGTTTGGTGTCGTGGTTAAAAGCAGGGGACTCTAATCTGGAGAACAGAGTTTGATTCCCCACTCCTCCTCCACATGAAGCTTGCTGGGTGACTATAATATAGTGGGTTCCACGCAATGAAGAGGCGAGGTGGTAGTGCACATACTGTAGCTCTTTTATTTGCACATAGGACTGCATTCAAACACTAAAAAACTGGGCCAACCGGGCCAACTATATATACACATTCCAGGTTCCCGTGCTAGCATCCTATTGGACCATTCAAACCAGCAGGGGGCCTGTGATTGGAGCAGGGCAGCAGGGATTTGGATCCTACTGCCCATGGTTCCTGAGTCCCCAAACTTGGTTCTACAGGCTCCAATGAGCCAGGCAAGAACTCCATATAATAGACACATTACCGATCACATATATAACAGTGACCTTGGGCCAGAACTATGGGGAGAAGAACAGTAGGTGATTGGAAGCCTCTTTGAAACTCCTTAGGGCAGAGAAAAGCTGAGTTTAAAAACCAACTCTTCTTAATTCTCTGGAAGGTCTTTAAGGCACAATGCAGGCAACCTTGTATGTTTTGGGGTGCCTGATCTGGGTTCCTGATTATGCAGAGAGTTGCCTGCATGTGTTCAGTTGCACACACATAGGACACCTGCTGCCCCAAGCCGTCTTCTGCAATAGCCAGCCAGCTCATCCAATAGTTCCCTTTTTTCCAGGGCCAAGGTGGTTGCTGCAGATACACATGTGAATCAAGCAGTTATGAATCAGACCTTGAGAAAGTTCTGATGTTTGAAAATCAAGTGGAATTTTTTTCCAGGTGTGCTTTATTCTTTATTCATGAAACTATTGCAGTGCAAGAGAAACCACACCCAATGAAGTTTTCCCTTCCAATGAACTAACAGGGCAATCTTTAACATCTTTTTTGCCATAAATTCACAGCTGATTTACGGCAACCCCAAGGGGTTTTCAAGGTAAGAGACATCCAGAAGTTTCCATGTCATGACCCTGATATACAATGGTAGTCTCCATTCCAAAGGACGCTTTGCTTCTGAAATCTGATGAGATCGGGCTAGCCTGGGCTATCCAGGTCATAACCTTCTAAGTCTGTGGGCTTAGGCAAGTTTTAATTCTCGGTATGATGCCCCTGTAGGGCTGCAGTCTGTACACTAAGAAGCAAGAACCGTTGAGCTCTGTTCCTGGCATATCCAGTTTTAAGAAGGTCAGGTAGCAGGTGACGTGAAAGACCTCTGCCTGAGACTTCGGAGAGTCAAAGCTAGTCAGAGTAGACAATGCTGACCCTGATAGACCAGTGTTCTACCACAGAACAAGCCACCTTCCCATGTACATGGGAGATCAGGGCTTACTTCTGAATAAACATCCTTAGGATTGCACAGGTAAAGGATGAGTGTTTATCTAGGTAGCAGGGCTGGCGTGTGGGAGTCAGCGAGGAAGGCTGCTGCCTGGAGCACCACCTCACCGTGCGGGGGGTGGGTGGGGTGCCACCTCCCCGTCATGGCCAGATTAACAATTAGACCAAGTAGGCACTGGCCAATGGGCCCCCATGCCTTTAGGGGCCCTGGGCCGGCTTCCCCCTGTTTTCGCCCTGTTTGCAGCCTGCATGGGCAGCCAGCAACTGAGCTGCTCTTTACCCAATTTGCCTGGTGCGGCTGCTGCTGGTGTCGTCGCCAAGTTTGCCTCTCTCTGCCTCTCCCCTGCAGCTTAGTAAAAGGGGCTTTTGAGAAGGTGCCTGCAGGCTACAGGAGGGGTGGTGGGGTGGGCGCTCAGGCAAAATTTGCTAGGGCTGTCCCAAGGTTTCAACTGCCTAGGGGCCTCCACAGGGTTTAATCTGGCACTGCTCCTTGTCCCCTGCTCATGCCGACCCTTATGCTCTTCTCAGCTCCCTCTGAAGCAGGAGAGGGCCGGGCATGGGGCGGGCCAAGCTGCACGTTCTTTCTTCAAGAACACATGGCTTGCCCACCCCTTGCCCATCCCTCTGCCACTTCAGAGGGAGCCAGGAAGAGGGGTGGGCCAAGCCGTGCGTCCTTGAAGAAAGAACACATGGCTTGGTCTTCCTCATGCTCTGGAAGTGGTCTTTCTGGCTCCCTTTGAAGTGGGAGAGGGCCGGGCATGGGGTGGCCCAAGCATTCATGCTTTGCAAGCGTGAGTAGAGCCCTTGGGGGGCACAGGGTTCAGTCTGGGGCACCAGAACCCCTAGCGCCGGGCCTGCCAAGTAACTGCTATTTTAAAAGGCAAATGCTCCTCAAGTTTCTCTCTCCCTGTTTGCACTGCCCTCACAATTCAGGAATATCTTTTCTGAGGTATGAAAATGACTAGACTGCAAACTGCTTGCTGTTTAGTCTAATCAATTTCTTATGTGGGAAACTGCAAAGGATTCTGGTTTTAATTTTTACAGCCCCTCCTTCTATATGCCTTAACAGCAGCCTGAAGAAATCAAGCTGGTAATTCTGCCTCTCTCTCACACACACACACGCCTCCTGATCCCACACTCTATGTTCAGAGAAATCTCACCTGTTTCATTTCTGTGTCTCAGGCTTTTTCTAAAAGTCCAGAAGAAGAGACAGGGAACAGGTGGCAAAGCAAACAGGCCTCTCCCTCAAAATGAACCTCTCTCTCTTCCCCTCCTCAATTATATCAAAACCTTTATCAAGCTGCTGATATTTGACTGTGTCTAGTTATTGTTTTGTGGAATTGCTTCATTAAATAAGTTCTGTATTAGTGAAGTTGAGGCTTTCTGAAATAAAAAAGGCAGATGTTGTCGAAGGCTTTCATGGCTAGAGTCCATTGGCTGCTGATTTTCTGGGCTGTGTGGCTGTAGTCTTGGCAAGAAAATCTACAACAATCAAAAAAGGCAGGGCTTTTTTTTGTAGAAAAAGCCCAGCATGAACTCATTTGCATATTAGGCCACACCTCGACATCAAGCCAGCCAAAACTGCATTCCTGTGTGTTCCTGCTAAAAATAAAGCCCTGAAAAAAAGGTGTCTTAGAAGTGACAATAAATAAATGTTATTTTATTGCAGATCTTGCACAGACGGGGGAGAAGAAATCTAAGCTACCATTATAGTTTTCATATAAGGAAATGAAGTGATGAACATCCACAGCTGTATGAAAGGAACAGCTGTCCTGTTTCTTTTCTGCTCCTAGTTTTAAGCCTGCAACAGAAACTTGCCATGCAGAAACCAATCAGTTAAAACCTCTTCCTGCCCTCTGTGTATAAACCAGAAAAATCTTCACCTGTTTCATGTTTGTACACCAGGTTGCACAGGAGCAGAGCTGGTCAAAAGAATGGACCACCCTAACCAGGACAAGCCAAAAACGAATTGTATTCGAAGAGATTACGGACTGCATTTTGTATGCAAAAGAATTTCAGTTTGTACTGGGTTGTTTTTGGAGTCGAAGGGGAATCCAACCCACAAAACCTGTTCTGCGTTGAAAACGTCAGATTGTTCGAAATGAAGTTTCTGTTGCAAAAGTCTGCGCACGAACAGTCATTGGGCTCATGATGACACACTGAGGATGGGTCTGTTCAAAAGATCTGCACCGGCAACCGTGGCTGGGGCAAAAGGAAAAGCTCTATTAAATACCTGACTTGCAAGTTCACCTACGATGACTTACTCCTTATTTAGGAACTAATCCAATTGACGTCACAAAGACGTATTCCCCCCCACCCAATATGTTTAAGGGCTAGGAGACAAACAGCTGATCTCTGCATTATGACCAGTCAAGAAGCTTTCAGCTTCACATTAACAAACATTGCCAACTCCTAAGAGGCAAATGCTGTGTTTTGAAAGCACTCTATATTAAAAATGCTGCAAATCTGGATTAAGGAAACTGCAACAACTTCCATCCCAAACTCCTGCTGGTTCCTCTCCCTGCCTCCACCAGGAGACAGATGAACCCTCCTCTAAACATTAACTCTTTATTAGCTACCCTAATCCTTTTGTATATTCTCTGCCATAATGTACTTAGCTGTGCTGGTAATAGGGGTTTTCCCAGTCTGGCTTTCATAGGAAGCAAAAAGCAGAGTTCTGGCAAAATTCTTGGGGCTAGGGTTGCAAACCTTTAGGTGGGGGGCAGGGGGAGCTGGAGATCTCCTGGAATTACAACTGATCTCCAGACTGCATAAATTGTTTAATATTTATTTATTTGAAACATTTATTCCACTTTTCATGGAGAAAATGGCTGTTTCAGACAGTAGACTATGGCATTGCACCCTACTGAGGGCCTTCACTTCCCTAAACCCAAACCCCAGGCTCCACCCTCAAATTCAATTATTTCTGAACCTTGAGATGGCAACCCTACTTGGAACTCGTCACACAGCTGTAGGGCTGCCAATCCCCAGGTGGGGGCAGGGGATCCCCCGGTTTGGAGACCCTCCCCCCGCTTCAGGGTCGTCAGAAAGCAGGGGGAGGGGAGTAGGGTTGCCAAGTCCAATTCAAGAGATATCTGGGGACTTTGGGGGTGGAGCCAGGAGACATTAGGGGTGGAGCCAAGATCAAGGCTGTGACAAGCATAATTGAACTCCAAAGGGAGTTCTGGCCATCACATTTAAAGGGACAGCACACCTTTTCCATTCCTTCCTTCCATAGGAAATAAAGAAGGATAGGAGCACCTTCTTTTGGGGCTCATAGAATTGGACCCACTGTTCCAATCTTTTTGAAACTTGGGGGGGGTATTTTGGGGAGAGGCACTAGATGCTATATTGAAAATTTGGTGCCTCTACCCCCAAAAACAGCCCCCCCCCCAGAGCCCCAGATACCCACGGATCAATTCTCCATGATTTTCTATGGGAATAAATCTCTATAGGGAATAATAGAGTTCCCAGCAGACATTTCCCTCCCCCCCCCCGCTTGCTGACGACCCTGAAGCAGGGGGGGGGGTCTCCAAACCCGGAGATCCCCTGCTCCCAACTGGGGATTGGCAACCCTAGAGAGGAAGGAAATGTTTATTATTCTCTATGGAGATTTATTCCCATATAAAATCCTGGAGAATTGATCCACGGGTATCTGGGGCACTGGGGGGGGCCGCTGTTTTTTGGGGTAGAGGCACCACATTTTCCGTATAGCATCTAGTGCCTCTCCCCAAAATACCCCCCAAGTTTCAAAAAGATTAGACCAGGGGGTCCAATTCTATGAGCCCCAAAAGAAGGTGCCCCTATCCTTCATTATTTCCTATGGAAGGAAGGAATTGAAAAGGTGTGCCGTCCCTTTAAATGTGATGGCCAAAACTCCCTTGGAGTTCATTTATGCTTGTCACACCCTTGCTCCTGGCTCCGCCCCTAATGTCTCCTGGCTCCACCCCCAAAGTCCCCAGATATTTCTTGAATTGGACTTGGCAACCCCACACAGCAGGGGACCAGGAAGGGCCTTCTACTGGCTGCCACCACTCTGGTAAGGGTCTCTGGGAGAGCCCAGAGCACCCACTCAACCCCTGTGTCTTCCTTAACAAATAGCTTTAACCATGACCAAGGAGACTGGGGACCCAGGCAGTTTAACAATAACAACAGTTTGTTTATAGTGTTTAAGCAGTAAATGGGTAGTAAAGACTTCTAGTGTACCAGTGAATAAAGAAACATTAAAGATTGGTGCAAATAAGTAAATAGCCCTAACGCAACTGACTAGACATTCCCTGCTACTAATATATTTAAAAATGCACCACCTCCTTTGGGTGAAGGATTTCTTCCTCCAGCTATGGCCTTCTCTCCAGACTGTATCCTTTCCAAAGAAAGAACACACCCTATTTGTGGCTTGGCCTTCTATGCTTCCCTCCCAGGTCCCATTCCTCTATGGGCTAGTTTTCCCTCCAAAACTCTGCTACCCCATCAGAGAGACAGAAGGAATCCTGGGAGATGTAGGCCCCTGTATCTACTCCTAGGCAGACTTCTCCCTGCCCTCTAGGTTGCACTAGGCCTCAGATTGTGGCAGGACTGTTTAAGAAAGGGGCCACCGTTAAACTTAATCTGTCATTGCTGGGCAGAATTGCTGCAATCAAAATGAATATTCTACCAAGGATAATGTATTTGTTTCAAACTATTCCTATTGTGAAGGATGCTAAACAATTTGATAAATGGCGTAGGAAAATTTCAGAATTCGTGTGGGCTGGGAAGAAGCCAAAGATTAAAATGAAAGTTTTATCAGATGCCAAAGAGAGAGGCGGATTTCAACTACCAGATTTAAAATTACATCATGAAGCAGTTTGTTTAGTGTGGATAAAAGAATGGATAACGCTGTTAAACAAAAAACTTCTAATGTTAGAAGGTCATGAAAATAAATTTGGCTGGCACGCGTATTTGTATTATGGGAAAAAAAGGATGGATGGTCTTTTCTCTCACCATTATATAAGAATTAATTTATTAAATACATGGATAAAATACAAGAAATATGGAGATGAGAGAAGACCTTTATGGATAATGCCAGCTGATGTAATAAAGATAACGGCTGAGATAGGTGAAGAAAAGTGGTTGTCATATAGTCAGTTGTTAAAAATACAAAGTGGGAAAATAGAACTGAAAACTGCTGAAGAATTGAGTTACAAATATGATTGGTTTCAAATGCAACAAATAAAGAGCTTGGTAGAGAATGACATTAAAACTGAAGGAATAAGGAAAGAACAAACGGAATTGGAAAGAGTTCTGCTTGGAGATAATGACAAATTAATTTCAAAAGTTTACAAATTACTTTTACAATGGTCTACAAAGGACGAAGTAGTGAAATCTCAAATGATTAAATGGGCAATTAATGTTAATAAAGAAATAAAAATGGAATCTTGGGAATATCTGTGGAAGAACTCTATGAAACTCGCAACATGTCAAAGTATTAAAGAAAATTGTTTTAAGATGATGTATAGATGGTATATGACTCCTAAAAACTGGCAAAGATGAACAATAAGATGCCTGACAGATGTTGGAAATGTAAAAAGCATGAAGGTTCTTTCTACCATATGTGGTGGACGTGTGAAAGAGCTAAAATGTTTTGGCAGATGATTCAGCAAGAGATTTCAAAAATTTTGGGATATGAATTCAATAAAGTTGTAGAGATTTTTCTGTTGGGACTAAAAATGGAAACTTTTCCAAAAGAAGATAGAACTTTAATCTGGTACTTGCTCTCAGCTGCTAGGACATTGTGTGCGCAGCTGTGGAAGCAAGAAAAAATACCAGAGAAATGGATTATAAAAGTTATGACATGGAGTGAAATGGACAAATTAACAAGAACATTAAGAGACTATGATTTGGAAGTTTTTAAGAGGGAGTGGAAGAAGTTCAGGAGTTACATAGAAAAAGAGTGGAAGATAAAAGGATATTGGACAGTTTTTGATAATGATTAAGTTTTAAAAGAAGAATACAACTTTTGGTTTTTTCTGTTTTTATTTTTTTTAATAGTTAAGTGTACCTTAATATCTGTTTTCTTAAGTAAACAAAACTGGCGGGGGTCAAGTAACGGGAGGAGGGGTGGGAGAAAAGTAAGATATGGGGTAGACTAATTGCTTTTTTAAAATTGTAAGATATTGATATAGATTTGCTACCATATGTTACCAATAAAATTGTTTATACATAGAAGAAAGGGGCCACCGAGAGGTGAGGGGCAAAACTTCCCTTGGGAACCTGGTAAAACATGTGATTTGCTTTGAAGTGATATTTGGGTTAGGCCTGGGATAGTGTGAGAAGGAGTCCTAGTTGGAATTTCTGACTGGGAGAGGGAAATTCATGATGACTCTTGACAGGAATCCCTTGATTTCCTTTAGAGAAAGAGAGCGCTGATTTCTTCTTTTTTCAGGTCATTTCTTCTTCTTTCTGTTCCTCAGCCTCTCTTCATTTCTTCCTGGCCAGGCCGTGCTTCTCCCTGGATGAAATAATCAAAAGACAGCCTACCTTCTCCTCAGCAGAGGGAGTTCAGGCTGTGGGAACTACTATTTTATTTAGCACATTTTAATTATTATTTGATTTAGCACATTCCACCAAAGAGCTCAGGTCAGTACACATTGTTCTCTCACCCTCCATATTACGCTCTCCAGAGTCCTCTGAGGCAGGTTGAACTGAGGAAGAGTGACTGGCCTGAGATGACCCAGTGAGTTTCCGCATCAGAGTGGAGATCTGAACCTGGTTCTCCGAGATTCCAGCCTGACGCTAGCCATGGGGACTACTTAGGTAACGTGTTTATGTATATATAATATGTGACATAGCCCCAACAGTGACATCCCAGGCAGAGTAATACCCAGGTAAGACTAGGCTTGCCAATCCCCAGGTCCCAGCGGGGGTTCTTTCGCTTTCCCAGGTTCCTTCCCGCCCCTAATCAGCTGGCTGGTGGGGGAAAGCCCCGCTCCCAGAGGACCATGTGCCTTTCCACCTCTGGAGGCTTCAGTCTCCGATTGAAAGGTTTCTTTTTGGGATGGGGTGTCTGTGTTACTTGGAAGAAGTTGGCAGCAACTCATGAGTAGAGAGGCTAATCCCTTGCTTCAGAGTCGCCAGAAAAGGGGGGGGGGACTTCTGCTGAGCACTTCATTATTCCCTATGTGGAGATCGATTCTCATAGGGTATAATGGGGAATTGATCTGGAGGTTTCAGGAGCTCTGGGGGAGCTGTTTTTTTGAGGTAGAGGCACCAAATTTTCAGAATAGTATCTAGTGCCTCTTTCCAAAGTACCCCCCCCCCCCAAGTTTTAAAATGATTGGACCAGGGGGTCCAATTCCATGAGCCCCAAAAGAAGGTGCCCCTATCCTTCATTATTTCCTATGGAAGGAAGACATTTAAAAAGGTGTGCTGGCCAGAACATTTAAAAAGGTGTGATGGCCAGAACTCCCTTGGAGTTCAATTATGCTTGTCCAACCTTTGCTCCTGGCTCCGCTCCCAATGTCTCCTGGCTCCACCCCCAAAGTCTCCTGGCTCCACCCCCAAAGTCCACAGATATTTTTGAATTGGACTTGGCAACCCTAGGTAAGACCATTAAGCCCACACTTTGTCTAGAAAGGGGCCTACCAGATCAGATCCAAAACACACATAGTTGATGAAGCCTACAAGAGGGCAATAGCCCTTTCTTCTTCTGTTTCCAGAAACTTCCATTTGCTAATAAATCATACAAGAGTAATTAATTATCATGTGGCAGTGGATGTAGTATAGCCATGAAATCTGAAGGTTGTCTGGCAGCCTGAAACTTTTTTTGTGATGAGCTAGGTTTTTCTTTTGGGGGGCTGAGAGACTTCTAACTGACCCAAGCAGGGCCAGCCCAAGACTGTCTGGCACCCTAGGCAAGGCTAACTTCTGGCACACACCCCCCCCCGCACTGATAACATCACCGAGTCACATGAGGGACTGCCCAATTCGGCACCCTCAGAAGGTTAGTGCCCTAGGAAATCACCTAGTATACTTGGTGGCAGGGCCAACCCTGGACCCAAGACCACCCAGAAGGCTTCAAGTGGAGGAGTGGGGGATCAAATCTGGTTCTTCAGATCAGAGTCCAGCACTCTTAACCCCTACACCAAACCAGCTCTCTCATAGAAGAGGAACTCTTGCCGTTCATGGGAGCCTTTCATTTTCCCTTTGATATGGCTGGCAAAGATCCAAACAACAGTTGCCTAAGCTCATGAACATTATGGAATTCACCTTGGGTCACCAAAGACATTTCACACAGCCCTTAGTGTGGGTGGCAGTTGGAACAGCTCTGCCCCACAGAATCAGCTGGCTGACCCAAAATGAGTCACTCAGCTTGGACTGCCACCAAGAAAATCCAAGCCCAGTGGCATCTGCCAACTTGACAGGAAAGCTGAGAAGATAGCTGGAAGTGGAAGCAGCCACCATAATTCCTGGTGTGCTTTATCAGTCGCGTGCATTGGCTGACTCAGAGGTACCTGAGCAGCTCCCAGGACTTGCAGCTAGCTTCTTCCCAAGGAGTGGCAAGGTTGCCAACTAGCCAGGAAAAAGGGTCTACTAACCCTTTAGTAGAGGTTGAATATGCAGAAATGGGCAGTTGTTCATGGAATGGAGAGAAATCCTATCAGCTGATGATTCAGCTGATGATAGCCAGTTTGTAATGTAGGGTTAGCATGTTGAACTAGGTGCTGGGAGACCCAGGTTTGGGCTCTCACTTTGCCATGAAGCCAAAAAGGATAGTGAGGTGCTTCAGAGGAATCTGTTAAAGCTGGGTGAGTGGCTGTCAACATGGAAAATGAAGTTCAGTGTGGGCAAGTGCAAAGTATGTGTCCTGGAGGACACTTCCGCACTGGATCCAATCCAGTCCGGCTTTCGACCAGGTCACGGGACGGAGATGGTTCTGGTCGCTCTCATAGATGACCTCATGCGACATCTGGATCGGGGCGGCTCAGCGGTGCTGTTGTTATTAGATCTGTCAGCTGCTTTTGATACGGTTGACCATCAGCTACTGACTAGCCGCTTTGCTGATGTGGGGATTCAGGGGTCCACCTTACAGTGGTTGACCTCCTTTCTCCAAGATCGGGAACAAAGGGTGGTGATAGGGGAGGAAGCATCCCAGAGGCACTCTCTCAGTTGTGGGGTGCCACAGGGAGCAGTCCTATCCCCGATGCTATTTAATATCTATTTATTATCTATTTATTATTATTTATTTATTACGTTAAGCTTATATCCTGCCCTCTCTGCGAGCGGACTCAGGGCGGTTCACAACATCACATTACTTCCATTAAAAACCAATAAAACATATAAAATAATTACATATTTAAATTATTTAAAACATTTCATGGTGCTGTATTAATACAGTACAGTATAGCGGTTTTGAAAGTTCAATGGTGACCATCGGTACTCTGCATGGAGCTCTATATAATGTCCAGTGGCAGCTCTCTCTTGGTTAAATGTCGAAAGCCTGTCGGAACAATTCCGTCTTACAGGCCCTGTGGAATGTAGACAAATCCCGCAGGGCCCTTATGGCCTCCGGGAGAGCGTTCCAGAGTTCTGGCGCTGCCACCGAGAAGGCCCTGGCTCGTGTCGTATGCAACCTGGCTTCTTTTGGCCCAGGGATGGACAATAGATTTTTCGTCCCTGAACGCAGTGCTCTCTGGGGAATATGCGGAGAAAGGCGGTCCCGCAGACAGACAGGTCCCTGACCCTAAAGGGCTTTAAAGGTCAACACCAACACCTTGAAACGAACTTGGAACACAACAGGAAGCCAGTGCATAAGAACATAAGAAAAGCCATGTTAGATCAGGCCAATGGCCCAACACTCTGTGTCACACAGTGGCAAAAATTTTATACACACACACACACACACACACACACACTGTGGCTAATAGCCACTGATGGACCTTTGCTCCATATTTTTATCTAAACCCCTCTTGAAGGTGGCTATGCTTGTGGCTGCCACTACCTCCTGTGGCAGTGAATTCCACATGTTAATCACCCTTTGGGTGAAGAAGTACTTCTTTTTATCCGTTTTAACCTGTCTGCTCAGTAATTTCATCGAATGCCCACGAGTTCTTGCATTGTGAGAAAGGGAGAAAAGTACTTCTTTCTCTACTTTCTCCATCCCATGCATTATCTTGTAAACCTCTATTATGTCACCCCGCAGTCGACGTTTCTCCAAGCTAACGAGTCCCAAGCATTTCAACCTTTCTTCATAGGGAAAGTGTTCCAGCCCTTTAATCATTCTAGTGCAGCTCTTTCAGCACTGGCTGAATATGCTCCCATCGAGGGAGTCTCATTAACAGCCGCGCCGCAGCGTTCTGCACTAGCTGTAGTCTCTGGGTTAGAGTCAAGGGTAGACCCATGTAGAGAGCATTACAGTGATCTATTCTTGAGGTGACCGTAGCATGGATCACCATTGCTAAGTCGTTGTGCTCCAGGAATGGGGCCAGCTGCCATGCCCACCGAAGGTGGAAAAAGGCGGATCTAACTGTGGCCGCTACCTGGGCCTCCGTTGTAAGGGAGGACTCAAGGAGCCTGCCCAAGCTCCTGACTTTAGGGGCTGGTATTAATGGCACCCCATCAAGAGCCAGCAGATGAACCCCTCCCCCTGGACCACCCCGGCTCAGATAGAGAACCTCCGTCTTCATCGGATTCAATTTCAGTCAGCTCAACCTGAGCCATGAAACCACGGCTTGAAGGGCCAGGTCTAGATTTTCCGGGGTACATTCGGACTGGCTGCCCATCAATAGATAGAGCTGGGTGTAATCTGCATATTGATGACAACCCAGTCCATACCTCCTAACAATCTGGGCCGGTATCAAGCCTTCCCTTTTTGGGTAAGGTTATAGAGCGGGCGGTGGCAACTCAGCTACAGGGATTCCTGGAGGACACTTCCGCATTGGATCCATTCCAGTCTGGCTTTCGACCAGGTCACGGGACGGAGACGGTTCTGGTCGCTCTCATAGATGACCTCATGCGACATCTGGATCAGGGCGGCTCAGCGGTGCTGTTGTTATTAGATCTGTCAGCTGCTTTTGATACGGTTGACCATCAGCTACTGACTAGCCGCCTTGCCGATGTGGGGATTCAGGGGTCCGCCTTACAGTGGTTGACCTCTTTTCTCCAAGATCGGGGACAAAGGGTGGTGATAGGGGAAGAAGCATCCCAGAGGCACTCTCTCAGTTGTGGGGTGCCACAAGGAGCAGTCCTATCCCCGATGCTATTTAATATCTATATGCACCCCCTTGCCCAGATTGTCAGGAGGTATGCACATTGGAGCAAAAAAACCCTAACTATAAATATATGTTGGTGGGGTCTGAACCAATACTCCCTCTAAGCTGTGGAGTCTTGAGAGAAAAAAATCTACTTTGTGAGCTACTGGCATTAAAGTTGTGATCTGCTGCATAAATTAGTTTGCCCTGGGGCTATCCTTCCTGAGCTAAGACAAAAATGTGTGAGCTGGAGGCTAAAAAATTGTGAGCTAGCTCACACTGACTCAGCTTAGAGGGAATCCTGGTCTGAACTGGTGGTAACGGACCAGGAGAGAGATCTTGGAGTTGTGGTACATAACCCACTGAAAATGTTGACTCAGTGTGTGACTGCAATAAAAAAGGCAAATACTATACTGTGGATTATTAAGAAGAGGACTGAAAACAAATCAGCCAGTATCATAATGTCCCTGTATAAATCTATGGGGTAGCCTCATTTGGAATACTGAGTACAGTTCTGGTCACTGCATCTCAATAAATATATTATAGCACTGGAAAAAGTGCAGAAAAGGGCAAATAAAATGATTAAGGGGATCGAACATGTTTCCTATGAAGAAGGGTTAAAGAGGTTAGGGCTCTTTAGTTTGGAGAAATGATGGTTGAGGGTGACAAGATAGAGGTTTACTAAATTATGCATGAAACAGAGAAGGCAGAGAAAGAAATGCTTTTCTCCCTTTCTCACCACTCAAAGCATGGACACTCGAATTAATCAGAACAGTTTGGGATCACATGAATATTCCTCTGAGTTCTAATATATGGAGTTTGGGAAAACCTAAATGAGTGGGCCTTAACATTAACTCATGTTTCTCTTCACCCTTCCCCTGCAACAGAAAGATGATCAGTCCAGTGGAATAGCTGCGTTTTTTATCTGGGGCCTGTGAAAGTTTTCCACCAGCTCTATGATGTGTGGAAAGACCTGGGAGTGGTGTGTCTTTTCCCCCAGACAGGTGACCCAAGTATGTGTGCCAACCAATTCTTTCCCACGCATTTGGAATGACATGAACCACTGCTCAGCAATGGCTCCGGATTGAAGCTCCTGGTAGGAATGCCACCATATTTCACAGCACCTTGTTTTTGACTGGAAAATCCCATGTCCATTTTTTTCTTTTCCCAAGTAGAAAACAAACCTGTTGGCTTGCGCTACCTTTCTTCTATTCAGTATATGCAACTTAAAATATTATTTTGGTGTCGGTTGCATATATATGGCTTATAAATGAGTAAAAAACTAATTGGGAATATCAGCAGTGAAAACAAGTGAAATGAAAAGTTTCATCACAACAACATACAAAAACTGAAGAAGGGCATATTTGTACACTATTGGGAAGACTATTGTTCTGAGATATGAAATCTAACTGACTTCAACCTCAAAACAGAAATATACTAACCTATCAGGGATCCTACGCTAAGCCCTAAACACCGATCAGTTGCCATACGGCCCCAGGCTTCCAGCCATCTGCAGGAACTTGGTTAATATTCGAGGACAGGAAATAAGTGTGATTCTAATAGGCATAGTTCCTCTCAACTTGTGTTGACAGTTGAGGTTACGTGACGATGCTCTGAACAGATAAGCTATGACTCAGGGGACTACATTCTATGGTTTCTTCCTTTTTGTTAGTTCTACGTCTGTGGAAAAGTTGTAAGTTGAACCTGCCTTTCTCAACTGTTCGCCTGCAGCTATCAATTACTGGCTGTTTTGAAGAAAGGGATTGTGGACTATCACCCATCCAAAGTGACAGACAAAAGTTTCTTTTTTGAAACCGAAGTCCAGTGGTACCTTAAAGATTAACAACATTCATTTCAGTGTGATCTTTCATGAGTCTTCATAGCCCATTTTGTCAGAAAAAGGCAACAATCCTCTTACAAAAAAGGACTAAACTTTCAGGGGTAACACTGCTTCTCCTTCCATTGTATCTTTTGAAAACTTGGGCCTGGTGTGAAGTTCATCTGGGTTATTTCTAAGCTAGCCAATGGTGTTGAGCCAGAAGCAGCCAGGAACAGCTGCATGGACATCCTTCATTGCTAAGGAATCCATTTGACCAGTCTGGCTGGTGGTGACTGTGGGAGTGCTGGAGAATGCCTGGACAGTGAGTCCATATGGCTTTTAACACATACCAGTGCAGTTATGTCACTGCTTCAGTACGCAGTCAACTTGCAGCTTCCCTTGTGTTTTCCACATCACCACCCAAAGCATTCTTCAAAACTTTCAGGTGGAAGTTTGGCACACAGTAGAAAATGTTGGTTTCGGGAAACACAGAAGAAAAGGCTGATCCATGCAACCCCAATCTCCTTGCCATGGGAACCAGCCTTTGGGTTGCTTCCTCAGCATAGGGAGCTCTCAGTTTTCTTCAGGATGATGGGAAAAGCTCTTCAACTGGAAAGGGGCCTGTGTGCTGTCCAGGATAACTGCTTATAACAGTATACCACAGAGGTACAGCACATCAGGCCGCTGTCCTCGGTTCTGTCAAAGGGGAGCTTTCATTCGAAGGGTGTTTTTACATTCAGTTTGATCCAGAGTTTTAGAGTCTTCAAATCGCATGCCACTGTTCCGTTTTAATTATTTTCCTTTTACATTTAAGCGTTTCAGTTTGGGGGGAGGGGTGTCTCTGATCAGAGGGGCAGCCGGAATACCAGTGCTTAGTTAAATGTATACGATTGCTTGGAAATCGTGTCAACACTGCAAAAACAATACAAATTTAAATTACTAGATGAGGCAAGCAATGATATGTAAAAATTTCAAGTGCTGTCAGTTCTCATGCAAATTACTGCACCTTGTGGTGACTTTTGGAGGAGTCTTTTAAAACGCATGAAAACTTCTACAATACAAGTTTGAAATGCCTGTAGAGAAAAGGCCAGATCAAAACTAGTGTGGAGAAAAACGTTGCAGTAGCAGCAGCTCCGAAACTCATCTCACCGAAACAAATGTAGATGCTTTGGGCAGCAACGATGCAAAACAGTTGTGAGGATGTTAGGTAACGTAAAAGGTGAGTTTCCAGTGTGGTGATAGTCACAAACTGCCAGGGTAAAAACACCCTAGGCAGTGTTGCTGCTTCATGTTAACTACAGATAGTAGCCTTCCTGTCATTTAAATTGCCAGCTTTTTGCTGTTCTGCCTCTCTCTCACTTTTCCAGTTTGGATGTTTCTTTAGCATTTCCCCCTCTTCAGTATTAGGACCACAGTAATGCATCCAAAAATATAATGTGTGAGTGTGACAGACTGGGGCTTACAAACACTTATTGTTGTATTCCCTGTTGCATGTGAAAACTACTTGGTTTGTGCGTGTTTTGCAATGCAATGCATCAAAAGCTCTACATGGCCACACCCACTTCTTAAAAAGACTTGACGGACAACTGAAAAGTGTTGGCAGGTGGCATGGCGCCCACGGGCACCACTTTGGGGACCCCTATTGTAGCAGATGTGCCCTAGAAAAGTCTATTAGGTTTGTATTACAAGGTTGGTTGGTTGGTTGGTTTGCACACAGTGAAGTGGCAAACAACTGAGGTGAGATTTCCTTCTGAGTGACCTTGCCTAGATTACCCTGCAAATGACTCTTTGGGCAGCATGTCCCATTAACTGGGTTCCAGTCCAACTGCTGGCTGAAGTTGTCATACTTCAAGCTCTCAGTGGCAGAACCCCTTTTTCTTGTTTGTGCAGAGGAACCTGTGACTGCTCTTGAACGTGAGCTCTGTGTTGGGCTGATCTGTACCACTTGAGCTTCCCCAGTGGATTTCATGCTCTCTGTGGTAACCTTAGCTGGTTCACAGCAGAAACAGGAGGGAATGGAGTGTGCTTGTCTTCTGTGTCACACGGGACGACCACATTGAATGCACACTGAAGGCACCTGGTCTGACCTGCCTTTCTCCTTTCTTACCAGCAGGAAAAAATAGAGGCTTACGATGGGGGTTAGAACTCAGTGATGGACTACAGAGAAATATTTTGTGACTAGACATCTCAGGCAGTGTGGAATTAGAGAACCAGTGTGGGGTTGTGGTTCGAGTGTCAGACTAGAATCTGCATGGCCTAGGTTTAAATCCTCACGCCACTATGAAAAGCCCCCTGGGGGAGCTTAGGCCATCCACACTCTCTCAGAGCCAAACTACACGTTATGGTGGACATGAGTCCTACCTGTGGCCACCAATGCCATTTTAGAGGATAATTTAGCCATTGAAAAATTGCTAGGGGGGCCCTGACCTGGATAGCTCAGGTAAGCCCAATCTCATCAGAACTGGGAAGCTAAGGAGAGCAGATTCTGGCAAGTACTTGGATGGAAAACCTCCTTGGAATGCCAGCAGTCAGGAGGCAGAGGCAGGCTTTATTCAGCCACCCCCCTGAATACACTCCAGCCCCCCAGTAGGGGTCAGTCACCAAAGGTCAACATGATTCCCAGATGTGCGCACACTCACACATGTACATATTAAAAATACAAAAAAAAAAACCAAAAAGAAAAATTGCTAGGAGGTTCAGTCCCATGGTGCAGCAGCAACAAGATCTCTTGTTTCCTGCCTCACCTCCATGCCCTTTCAAGTTCTCAATCAGCTCCTTAACAGCTGTTTTAGCAATTGGAAAGGTGCAGGGGGAACAAGACAGCCCGGGGCTGTGCCACCCCGTGACCGTGTGCAATTTTTAACTGGCTGCATTTTCTTCTAAAATGTTGTCAGTGGCCACAGGTTGGACCTGTGACTGTCACAATGCATAGTCCCCTCTCACATAACACTTCACAGAGTAGTGTTTCTGAAGATAAAATAGAATAAAGGAAAATGATGTACTTGCAAGCCATTTTGGGTCTCCACTGGGGGAAACAGTGGAATATAAATATCTCAGTAAGTAGATGTCCAAGTAAAACTGCATGCATCTTATAATCTTAGAATTATAGAGTTTATAACCTTAGAGTTACAGATTTTAACTCCTTCAAACAGTTGAGCCAGACTGGAGAAGCACATATAAGACTGAATGTATGACAAGAGCTTTGCAGCTTCTTGGTAGCTGAAAAAGGAGCTGCTGTAATTGCAGAAAGAATGACTAAGAAGCTGCAGTTTAGCTTGTGGCTGGCCCATGTCACAGGCTGCATTCTCCATTCCATGGTCCCAGAAATGATGGTCCTGCTGAATCCAGTTAAGATACAGGTGTAGATGGTGGTTTGGGCAATCTGAAAAACTGAGCAGGGCTCTGGAGAGGTGGCATCTAAATATGCTAAAGGAATGCAGGAAGCAATTTTTCTCCAGACCAGTTTGGCCAGGGATCCTGGAGGTTTTTGCCATCTTATAGACATGGAACAGAGGTCACTGGGGTTGTATGTGCGTGGGTAGTATTTGTGAATTTCCTGCAATGTTCAGGAGGTTGGACTAGATGATCCTGGAGGTTCCTTCCAAATCTATGATTCTATGAATGCATGAGAAAGTGATTTGCCTGTTCTGGGTGGGATTACCCTTTCCTTCTTTTGCCCACTAGAATTTTTCTGCTTGAGGTCTCTGGCTCATACCTTGAGATGGGGGCAGGATGGTGTTCCTCAATCTACGCTCAGAGGAGTGTCAGAGTGCATCACTCTTCTTCCAGGAGGGCAGGGAACTGACTTCCGTCATAAACCAATTTTATTAGTAACATATGGTAGTAGAACTATTTCTACAGCTTATAAAAAAAAGCCTTAAGATGAAAGCATCATTCTACCCCACATCTTACTTTCCTCCCACCCCACCCCCCAATAATTGTCCTCCGCCAGTGTTATTTTTTAAAAAACAGATATTAAAGGTACCTTTAACTATCAAGAAAAAACAAAAATTGATTAAGAAAGAGAAAAAAAGAGAAAAAAAAAACCCTTCAAAAGTTATATTCTTGTCTTAAAGGTCTTAATCTTCAAAAATTGTCCAGTGTCCTTTTATTTTCCACTCTTTTTCTACATATCTTCTGAATTTCTTCCACTCCCGATTAAAGAGTTCTAAATCGCAGTCTCTTAATTTTCTTGTTAGCTTATCCATTTCACTCCATGACATAACTTTTAAAGTCCAGTCCCATTTTTCTGGTATTTTTTCTTGCTTCCACAACTGCGCATACAATGTCCTAGCAGCTGAGAGCAAGTACCATATTAAAGTTCTATCTTCTTTTGGAAAATTCTCCATTTGTAATCCCAGCAGAAATGTCTCTGCTTCTTTTTTAAATTCATATCCTAGGATCTTAGATATCTCTTGTTGAATCATCTGCCAAAACATTTTAGCTCTTTCACAAGTCCACCACATATGGTAGAAAGAGCCTTCATGCTTTTTACATTTCCAACACCTATCTGGCATCTTATTGTCCATCTTTGCTAATTTTTTTGGAGTCATGTACCATCTGTACATCATCTTAAAACAGTTCTCTTTAATACTATGACATGTTGCGAGTTTCATAGAGTTTTTCCACAAATGTTCCCAAGATTCCATTTTTATTTCTTTATTTACATTAATTGCCCATTTTATCATTTGAGATTTCACTACTTCATCTTCTGTGGTCCATTGTAAAAGTAATTTGTACACTTTTGAAATTAATTTCTCATTATCTCCAAGCAGAACTCTTTCCATTTCTGTTTGCTCTTTCCTTATTCCTTCAGCTTTAATATCATTCTCCATCAAGCTTTTTATTTGTTGCATTTGAAACCAATCATATTTATAATTCAATTCTTCTGCAGTTTTCATTTCTATTTTCCCACTTTGTATTTTTAGTAGTTGGTTGTATGATAGTTGTTTTTCCTTAACTGTTTTGGCCGTTAACTTTATCACTTCAGCCGGCACTATCCACAGAGGTCTTCTCTCATCGCCATATTTCTTGTACTTTATCCACACATTTAGTAAGTTGCTCCTTATATAATGGTGAGAGAAAAGACCGTCCATCTTCTTTTTCCCATAATACAAGTAGGCATGCCAGCCGAATTTTTTCCCATGGCCTTCTAGCACTGGAAGTTTTTTATTTAATAACGTTATCCATTCTTTCAACCATACTAAACAAATTGCTTCATGATACAGTTTCAAATCTGGTAATTGAAACCCACCTCTCTCTTTTGCATCTATCAGGACTTTCATTTTAATTCTAGGTTTCCTCCCGGCCCACACAAATTCCGAGATTTTTCTTCTCCATTTATCAAATTGCTTAGCATCTTTCACAATGGGGATAGTTTGAAACAAATACATAATCCTTGGTAAGATATTCATTTTTACTGCAGCTATTCTGCCCAACAATGACAAATTGAGCTTGTTCCACTTTAGCATATCTTCTTCTATTTTGCGCCAGAGCTTTTCATAGTTGTTCCTAAACAGATCAATATTTTTCATTGTTATC
Organism: Heteronotia binoei; assembly: GCF_032191835.1. Lineage (NCBI taxonomy): Eukaryota > Metazoa > Chordata > Lepidosauria > Squamata > Gekkonidae > Heteronotia > Heteronotia binoei. Next base: position 30,615,809 of record NC_083232.1, read on the forward strand.
TCTACCCCTAGGTATTTTACCTTAGAGGTAACTTCACAACCTGTTAGTCTTTGTAGTTCTTGTTGTCTATTTTTCTGCATATTCTTACATAAAATTTTTGATTTTTCTTTGTTTATGTAAAGTCCCGCCAACTCCCCAAACTCTTGTATTCTCGTTAGCAACAACGGTGTAGCTTGTAGGGGATTTTCATTTATAAACATTATATCATCCGCAAATGCTCTGTATTTATAGGTATACCCTTTTATTTGTAGTCCTTCTAAATCTTTTTCATCTTGGATCTGCATCAGTAAAATTTCAAGAGTCATTATGAACAACAATGGCGAAAGCGGGCAGCCTTGTCTAGTACCTTTACTAATTTTCATTTCGTCTGTAAGATCTGCATTGATGCACAACCTTGCCCTTTGTTCAAAATATATTGCCTTTATCATTCTTATAAAACTTTCTCCAAGCTCCATTTTTTCCATCACTGCAAACATGAAGTCCCAATTTAAATTGTCAAATGCTTTTTCTGCATCCGCAAAGAATAGTGCTACTTCCTTTTCTGGATGTCTTTCATAGTATTCTACAATATTTACAACAGTTCTAATATTGTCTCTTATTTGTCTTTTGGGGAGAAAACCAGCTTGGTCCTCCTTTATAAAATTTATCAGATATTGCTTAAGTCGTTCCACCAGAATTCTTGTAAATATTTTATAATCATTGTTCAAAAGTGAAATTGGTCTATAATTTTTCACATTTGTGACGTCTCTTTCTTCTTTAGGTATCAAAGAAATAACGGCTTCCTTCCATGTATTTGGTACCTTCCCTTTAGCTCTTATTACATTCATCAGCTTCTGTAATTTTGGTATTAATTCATCTTTGAAAATTTTAAAATATTTAGCTGTATAACCGTCTGGCCCGGGAGCTTTATCATTCTTCATCACATTAATTGCTGCTTCAATTTCTATTTTTTCGATTGGGTCATTCAAAATTTTTCTCATATTTTCAGTTAAAGGCTCAATTTTTATTTTCTGTAAGTATTCATCTATCTTTTTTCTCTTTACTTCAGCACCTTTAAACAGCTTGGCATAGTACTTAAAAAATTCTCTTTTTATTCCCTCTTGAGTAACTATATCTCTTCCATCTATTACAATTCTACTAATTGTTTTGTTTTCTCTCTTTTTTTTCAGCTGCCACGCCAAGTATTTCCCCGTCTTATTTGCTCCTTCAAACGATTTCTGCTGAAGCCTTTTCAAGTTCCATTCCACTTCTTTGTTTAGTAAATGTCTTAGTTGAGTTTGTAATATTGATATTTCCCTTAGAATCTTCTTTTTCCCTGGTCTTTTCCTCAACGCACCTTCTTTTTTCTTTATTTCATTTTGAATGTCCAATAATTGTTTTTCTTTTTCCCTTTTATCTTTGTTGTTCAATGTAATCAACAACCCTCTCATTACTGCTTTATAAGTATCCCAGACCGTCTGGAAGTCAATATCTTCTTTATCATTCATTTGGAAAAATTCCTTAGTTTCTTTTCCTAGGAAAGTCACTGTTTCTTTGTTCTGTAGCAAATCTTCATTCAGTCTCCATCTTCTCAATCTTTTGGACAATTTTGTAATCCACATTATTGGGTTATGGTCGGCACCGATTTTAGGCAAAATATCTATCTTCTTTGTTATAAGGCCTAGGTCTCTAGTTCCCCACAACATGTCAATTCTAGAAAAGGTCTTATGTCTTGCAGAAAAAAAAAGTATAGTCCCGCACTTCAGGATTGAACTTTCTCCATATATCTTCCAAGTTTTCCTGTTTAACTAACTCAAAGAAAGACTTTGGCAATTTCCCTTCTTTCACACTATTTTTTTTCCCTCCGGATCTATCCAATGAGTTCTCAACTGTTCCATTAAAATCTCCCATTAAGAGTATTTGATCGTAGGTCAACTCATCTAGTTGTTGTATAATGTCTTTAAAAAAAACATCTTTTGCACCATTAGGTGCATATAGTCCCAATAACAGCATTTTTTTCCCATTTGATGTTATTTCCACTGCTACAAATCTTCCATCTTTATCTTTAAACATCAGTTTTGGCTCCAAGTCCTGTTTAACATAAATGACTACAGAAGCTCTCTTTTCACTCCGGAGTTATTTACAGACTAAAGGGATATATTAAAGGTGGGAAGAAAGGGAAAATATAAAACTTGCAATTAGAAGAAAGAAGTTGAGAAGTTGGGACTGTTTTAATACAAAAGACAGTGTTAAAAACTGCTAAAATTCGAAAAGGAAATTTAGTTGTGTCTACTTGCAGTTTGCGGTTTCCTGGAATGTAAATAGCCACGTTGCACTGGAATATTACTGGAATACTTCTTCAACCCTTCTGAGCAAGACAGGAAGTGCGTCAAGTACCGTGAGATTTCCATGAGAGTTGAAGCTGATACAGACAGGAAGCAGTAAAGAAAAAAGCCTACTCTACATCATAGAGAAACATCGGCAGCCATTGCTGGGAGGTCCGATTTAAAATATTGTTTTAAAAAGAACTGGGACTTTAAAAATTGACAGAATCGACGGGAAAGAGGGTAAGAGGACAAGATCTATTGACTACATTACTGGTGGGCTCCTGGGAGGACTTTAAAAGGGGAAAAAAAATTTTTTAAAGGGGAAAAATCGCGGCCGCCATCTTGGAATTTTTGAAGGCTTTTTTGATAAATATCTTGGCTTTGGAGGCTCAGAAACCAGCGAAAATAGGCTTGCTGGAAAGGGCAAGCTCTGCTCTATTGAACCTGACTGTCAAATTTCAAATTGGTGAAGCTAAAAATTTCGTCATTTTTTAAAGGGGAAAAATCTCTTTAAAAATATATATCTGGGCTTGGGAAGCTCAGAAAAGAACAGAACAAAGACTAAATAAGAGAGAAAATTTAGACCTTTTGAACTTGGTAGCCAAATTTGTAAATTGTGAGACGGAAATTTTTGGTATTTTTATTTTATTTCCCTGCTTCTTGCCTAAATGTCAGAGCCCAGGCAGCCCCGAACAAGAGCCCTCTCATTAGAAAAAATGCAGGACCAAATGGAGGCTATGGAAGCCAGGATTATGAAGGGAGTTAATAAAATGATGCAAGAAATGAAGGAAGAACTTATTACAGTAATTAAAAAAGAAGTGGATGACCTTAAAGGCCAAATTGGGAAAATAGACAAGAAAGTACAGGAAGTGGAGGAGAAAGTTAAAGTACATGATACCACCTTGCTGAAAGTCCAAGAAAAAGTGACGATCCACGAATGCAAATTAATGGAAAATCAGATACGCTTGAGAGGAGTACCTGAGGAAGAGAATGATGATCTGAGAGGATATATAATAAACATAATTGCAGAATTCTTAGAAGAAGACCCTGACAAGACTAAGAATATGTATGATCATATGTATAGAGTCAATTCGTTACACGCCAAAAAAAACAACTTACCAAGAGATGTTGTTGTAAGATTTATGACAAAGGAAATGGTGGGAAGGATCATTAAGAAAAACTTTGAACAGTCATTGATAATAAGAGGTAGCAGAGTGAGAATAATGAAGGAGCTACCCAAAGAAGTGATAAACGACAGGAGAACATACAAAAAGTTGACAGAAAAACTGAAAGACAATGGCACAAGGTACAGATGGTTAATCCCTGAGGGTTTGAGCTTTGAACTTCAGGGGAAGAGAGTAACAATTACAAATGCTAGAGAGTTGAGGAGATTTTTTGAAGAAAATAAAGAATTTGCACCATGATGGATTACAAATTACTGTCTTGGAATGTTAATGGACTAAATTCACCACAAAAAAGAAGGGCAACTTTTCATTGGATTAAGAAGCAAAATTGTAACATAATTTGTCTGCAAGAAGTCCACATCAAACAAAAGGATTATAAATTTTTATGGAATAAACAATTGGGAAGGGAATTTTTTTCATTAGCCAAACAGAAAAAAAGGGAACTGACTTCCATTGTCCACACCTTATATAGTTAGTATTTGTGTTGCTGCTGCCCTTGGTTAAAGTTGGGAAGTTATAGCCAGCTTCCCGCGAATGCTGGGCCAGAGACGACAGGAGAAGGCAAAACTCAATAACTTAACAAGTGCTTTGCTTGCAAAAAGTTCCTGGCATCTCTAATGAAAGGATTTAAGATCACTATGCTGGGAAAGATCCCTACTGAGGACCTTGCAGAACTGCTGCCAATCAGAGCAGACAATACTGCTCTTGATAGGCAAGAGGTTTGACTCAGTAGAAAGCAAAGTAGGAGTCAAGTTGTACCTTTAAGACCAACGAAGTTTTATTCAGAATGTAAGCTTTCGTGTGTGCAAAGAGCAGCCTGAAGAAGTGTGCGTGCACTCTTGAAAGCTTGCATTCTGAATAAAACTTCGTTGGTCTTAAAGGTGAAACTTGACTCCTACTTTGTTCGACTGCTTCAGACCAGTATGGCTGCCCACTTGGATCTATCAGTATAAAGCAGTTTCATTGCCTGCTCTGATGCTGGACTGCAGGGGCTTATCTGCCTGGGGATTTCTAGAGCAGAATTCAACACGCTGCTAATAGATTGTTCTAGAAAAGCCTATCTGGTCTTACCACATTGTGTCTTGCAACATTTCCCCCCCATACCCACCCATAGCTTTTCCATGCAAGCAAAAGAACCCTTGCTTCAAGCTTTCCCCATCCTTGTGAGCTGAATGCCCTACAGGGAAAGGCATCCTCCGGCTGGTGCTGCAATTATGGAACTCCCTCCTTAGAGAGGCCCTCCTGACAGTGTCAATCATGTGCTGGTTAGCAGAGCAGCCCAAACTCCTTTACTCCCGTCAGGCATTTTCTTGCTTTGCCAGCTGTGCACTGCCTTGAATGCTTGAAGGAGGAGGAGAAACATAAACAAAATACATCAACAGAGAGATCTGACTCATTCCTTGGGAATACCAAACACCACCTACGGAATCTTCACTGCCCTGAGTCACCTGCCATGATGGATTTATGTGCTGTGACTGTTGCATGTGTCCGGACCCGCTACCAGACCTAAAGGAGGCCCAAGTGTTGGCACCTCACTGATGACTAGATAGTTCTGGAGAAACTTCAACACCCCCTTTTATAACTTTCTCAAATGCAACAGCTTGAAACGTCTGGTGTAGGGACTCAAGCGCAAAGAGGAACTCTTAGTCACCCTAGCAGCACTTTGGCCTTCTCCTGGGTGCAGAGAAAAACCAATCAACAATCGGGTGCATTCTTAAAATTGTATTCTAGGATGTAGGATGGCAAAAAAAAAAGGGGGTTTGAGATGTTGAGCACATGGCATGCACATTAAATGAATAATGATAAAATGATAAAAAGGTAAAGGTAGTCCCCTGTGTAAGCATCAGTCGTTTGCATCACGATACTCCCACGTAAGCTAGGCTTATCCATGAATGTGGGCCACAAACGTGACAGTCTCATGACTCCTTGAGCTCAGTGAGCATTGGCAGCAAAATCAATGAATTGAGTGTGTTAGAAGAATTGAGAGAAAGAACTGCAACTGAATTTCGTGCAGTCAGAACTGGATGGAAGTCCAAACATTTAGTAAGCGGCATGTTGCATGCAAATACAGGCAACAGCAGACAGATACAGCATTAAGAAGAAGCGCGATCAACAGTGGGGTGCTTAAACCTTTCTCTCATGCTGGTTCCTAAATTGCCTCCAAAGTGGCTTTTTCCCCTTCCATTTTTTTTTAAAATTCAGAGCATTTTTAGTTATATTCAAGGATAAAATTTCATAGAATCATGGAATTGGAAGGGACCTCCAGGGTCATCTAGTCCAACCTCCAGGACAATGCAGGAAATTCACAAATACCTTCCCCCCAACACACACCCCAGTCATTTCAGGAGTCATCCCCCAAGGGAATTTATGGTTTGTAACATATATGAGAGATTCCTACTAGTGAACATTGCCAGGCCCTTGGAGATTAATTATTATCTGCCAGCAGAGCTCAATAGTGAGTCTAACACTTGCCACCTCATTGTAAGTTTTTTGTGTAGCAGCCATGTTATCCAGAGATGGGTAGGAACTCTTAGATGCTAGGAAAGAAGTGGGGACACCAGATGGGTCTTTCAATACACGCAAATGTTTCAGATTTGGAAATCTAGTCTCAAGTGAGTATCATTTATCCCAGACACCACCTGGATTCCTCTTAATTGATGTGTACCTTCTCTGTCTATTCAGGATATCCTGTACCAAGCTCTTCTGCTGGATGAAGTGGTGTGCCCAGGTTTATCACCTTGTGGGAGGGACTACAGAACAGTAAGTGAGCATGCAGTTTCTCTGAAGATGATCACAGATTCTCTCCCCGGCATCTCTAGTTAAAAGGATCTCAGGAAACAGGCTGAGAAAGTCCCTTTGGGAACTGAGACCCCAGAGAGGTTGCATCAGTCACAGTCCACACCACCAAGATAAGCAGACCAATGTTCTAGCTCAGCTTCATACGCTCTGAATTACTGGGAAGGGCATCAAAAGGACTGTTGCTAGAAATAACTAGAAATAACTTCTGCTGCCATTCCTGGTTGTAGGAACAAACACCCAAACCCCTTTCCGTGTAAATACAAAATACAAATAATAAACTAATATACGTGTTTACTAACAAATCTAAACATTAATTTCACAGTAATAACCTCCGTGGTCCTGATATTTTGTTACGCCATTCCTGGCTGGGCAGATTTCAGTGTCTGAAAATGAAAATGTTGCTCAAATGATTTTAAAACCATAGTCAGCAGCACTCTCTTCCCTCCAAGTATGGTTTCAAGCAAGCCGGGGGTGGATCATCCATGGAGCTGGCAGTGGTTTTCAGCCCGACTGGATTGCCCATCCCTGAAACGTAGCAGGTATTTCAAGTGTGGTTCTAAAAACAACCCACTCTGCCATTACTGGGAGTTGGATAACAGACAAAAACATGAGAAGATGGCTAGACAATGAAAACTTTATTTAAATCTGTGTCAAAGTTGAGGATGGTGTCTCAGCAAACCTTGGAGGTGGGAGTAAGAGTTTGAATCATATTTTAAACTACTGCTCCTCAAGAGGGTTGATACAACTAACCTGCCTAGTTGGCCTATCTGTAAAACACACATCCATGTGTAGGACCGTGGGCTTTTCTATACTACCAATATACATCTTTTCTTGGAATGGTTCATAACAGTTGCTTACCTTGGAGTTCTGCAGTGACCCAGTAGATAGTTGCATGGCCTGAGTTACATTTGTCCTGTCCGTGGTTACTTTTATTACTTTTATCAGAGTTATTTATGCACAATGCTTAGTCTTTGTATCTCTGCCCCCGTCCCCAAACTCTAACACCTCTTTGCTATAGAGAGGTGAAACTGGGTGAGCACTTGCTTGTGGCCATCCCTGAAAAGCCAGCAGATCAAGGATGGTACTTGGTATGCGGACCTGGGTTTGAGTTCTGCTACCTCTGCAGGGGTATCCTAAGGCAATTGTGGTAGCCCTGTGGAACGTTTTGTCAGCAGCTCAGCAGAATCAGTCTGACCTTTGCTACTACAGAACGTGGATCAAATGCCTTTCATAAGGAGCTCTGCTAGAACAGAAGACAAGACTTTGGGGAATGAGGACTTTGTGGGAACAGGGTCTGGGCCACTGCCTCTAGGGATTGGGGGAGCTGTGGTTCAGTGGCAGAGAATCTGTTTAACATGCAGAAGATTCCCAGTTCAATCCCTGGCATCTCCAATTAAAACAGCCAGGTAATAGGTAATGGGAAAGGTCTTGACCTGAAACTCTGGAGGGCTGCCGCCAGTAGTAAAAGGTCTTTGATAGACCAATGGTGTGATTCAGTATACAACAGCTTCAAGTGTTCAGCCTCAGTCTTGTTGACAGGTGTGCCTTGGGAAGTTTAAATGGCCCTGGAACAAACCAAGCTGAGCACCACCTGCAGCACTGCAAGCTAGTGCTGTCAGGCCCAATGGCACCAACGATGTGCATTAGCTCGCCCTTTGCTTTCTCTCGTCAATGGGTGACAGTGCAGAAGGAGGCAACCGAGGAGGTGCCACTGATTATCACTGTGGCTGAATAATCTGAGCCAAGTGGCTGCTAAAGCACTGGCTGAATTGCTGGGGATTGGCTCTGCTTGCTCCCAGCCACTAGTGGCCTTTCAGGAAATTTCCCTGTGAAATTAAATGGCTGGTTCACTGCTGCCTGTTAAGCCATTGTGGGGACAGAGCCCCTTGGACCAGCAGTTTCTAGCAAAGAATTCTCAGCACCTTCTCAAAAACGATGCAGCTTTCATGTCAGTTTTAGAGCAGTTCATATTTGTAATGTGAAGGTGTGTCCTGCTATATCAGAACTCTGCCACTGTAACCCATAGATTCTGCATCAAAGAAGCTCAGAGTTGTAACAGTCGGAATCAGTTATGGACTTTGGAATATGATGAACTGGATAATGCATTTGGATGGCACGTGCTTTGTTTTTAGTAGTGATGATGTCAGCCAGTGAGGAAGAATGGCTATAGAATAAGCAGAAAGAGTGCTCCTCCACTGACTCAGTAGACAATATTCACACATTTCTAAAACGACTCTGTATAACCAGGATAGCTTTTAAAAAAAAAATTAAATGGCAGCTGGTGTCTGTGGCACATGACACAAATGGCACTAAGGTCAGTTGGGTTGGATCCAGCTGTAATTTCCACTGGTGGAAAGGATTCTGTCTGCAACAGGATTTTCTTTCCATCCCTATCCTGTCGCAGTCCAGAATGCTGCTTCTAATCTGAGAGACAGGGGAATCCCAGGAACAGCATGAGGGATGAATCAGAAGGCTGCAGGGGAAAGGGAAATTGGTAACAACCCCCCTCCCACCCCCCCCACCCCCACCCCAGCATCTACTGCTGGTACCAAGTCAATGGGCTGTATTTAATCAGCCACCATTGGAAGGTGCTGACTGATACATTATCCCTGCACTCGCTTTCCCTCTTTTGAATCCTAGAAAAATGACGCCTGGACTCTTGAGCCCTCAAACACAAAAGGCCACTGAAGTTGTGGGGCAGCTCCTCAGTGAAGCCCCTCTAACCTCTCTCTCTCTCTCTCTGTGTGTGTGTGTGTGTGTTTTCCACATTGGTTCTCTGACTCCAGGCAGCTTCCTCCCAGGAATCCAAAGGGTTAGCTGGGGAAAGAAGATTATGGGGAATTTGCCTCTGCTGATCCTTCCCTTACTCATTGGGTGGTATGTGTTTCTGACAATGGAATATTTCCTCCAATGACCTCAGAACAACATGCACTAGGTTGCCAGGTAATATCCTTTCTGGTCCATGGCCAGGTGTGGCTTATTAAATTTGAGATATGGAACTGCATCTGCAAGCTTTAGACCCATGTCTAAAGACCCAAAGGCAATGAGTAGGTGATGGTGTAAAATTAGACGCACAGCGAATCTGAAAAATCCCCTTTTTGCCCATGTTCAGTACAATCTGTAACAAACACTAGTAGTTTTACTACCTGTTTTCTCTAAATTTAAAACTAGAGAAGACAGACCCACCTATGGTTTCTTTCTGACATAGCTTCTTTTCTAAGGAAGTTGAATGCATCAAGATTTAAAATGCAACAGTTGCTCCTGAGCAGGGTAACTGAAGCCCATTCTGTGTGTTGTTGTCAAGCTTTCTGCATGAGTTGACTGGCAGCAGTGAGTCAGAATGGGGACAAGGCAGCTATGTAGAAAAACAAGTTTATGGCATGTGACAAAAATATTTGCCTGCCTTGGGAACCAACTTACACCCTGAAAGTTAAGAAAATGACTTCCTCTGCTATGAATTTACTCTGCATAAAATTACACCTGAGCTTCCTCTGGTTGGTGAACTTGTCGACTTAGTCTTTGTCCTGCAGTGAAAATTGCCTATTAGAAAGCAATAAAGGGGGATCTAACAAAACAAGAGGATTGTCAGCTCTGGGTTGGCAAATACTTGGAGATGTTGGGGGTTGAGCCGCAGGAGGACAGGGTTTGGGGAGGGATCTCAACAGAGTATAATGCCATATTTATTTATTTATTTGATTTATATCCCACCCTCCCTGCTGGAGCAGGCTCAGGGCGACTCACAACAATAAAATAAAAACAATCAGTTAAAAAATTGCATTATATTAATACAACAATTTAAAATTCACCAATTAAACAATCATTAAAACAATCTGGTGGTGATATCATATGTAGTTGTTTCGCATCCAATGGCTTCAGCGTTCTTATATTTTCTCCCACAATAATGATAACTCTAGATCCATAGGGTCCACACCCTCCAAAGCAGCCATTTTCTCCAGGGGAACTGATCTTGGTCATCTGGAGGTCAGGGCTTTTTTTTTTTAGCAGGAATGTACAGGAACACAGTTCCAGCTGGCTTGGCATCAGGGGGTGTGGCCTAATATGGAAATGAGTCCCTGCTGGGCTTTTTCTACAAAAAAGCCCTGCATAAAATGGTGATGTGGCCTAATGAGCAAATGAGCTCCAGCTGGGCTTTTTTTACAAACCCCTCCCATCAGCTATAATAGTGGGAGGTCTCCAGGTGTCACCCAGAGGTTGGTGAATGTGGTAAACTTGCACAATTAAATAAAAAGAACTGAATTAATCACAGTGCAAACTACCTTTATACCTGCCATTGAATTGCATGTAGCTTTATAATAAGGAAAACTGACCATCTTGTTAACCTGCTGTGAAACTCCTTACAATTCTTGCGGCTCTCAGCTTGGTTTATAGGGGTAGTGCGATCAACCATGATTGAACTGGTTCCCAAACAATTAATATCCAGGGCTGAATCGTTCTCAGCCCAAGCAACCATGTAGATGGAGTCACATGAAATCGCCTTTTGAGACTAGTTCGTTCTTTAATTGAGTTTGTGGCAGATTATGACTAATGTCTAAGTCTAATGCGCCATCTATTGGTGGGTTGTGAACTTTCACTCACAGGTTTCTCTCAAGGAGGTCAGTGGAATAAATGTGAGAAACAAGTGGCTGCACATAGGCTTCCTTGAAAGTGAAGGAAAAGGGAGCAGGGGCATCACAGGCTTCAGAGGAAGCTGTCGCTGCAGACTGGTGCCGTCTTCGTTGCCAATCTGAACATTACAGCACTTCTCTAGCATTGCTGTTAGCCTTATACCTCTCTTTGGAAAGCCTAGCATCAGAGGACTGGACTGTTAGCCACTACAGCACAATTAGGGGGACAGCATGTAAAGGAGGAAGGGGCTCCTATACCTTTAAGAACTGTAGAAGAAGGAATTTCCATCTCTCTCTTCCCTGTACATACTTGCTGACATTATTGCAGGGAGTGAAACCCCTTTACCGTGGGATCTGATTAACCTGTGTGAAACAGTCACACCATATTCTCTCTCTCTCTGAATTACCCCCAAGAACTGCTTTCATAGTCTCACTAAATTGCACCCAGTCTTGTGTTGTTGAAATCCCCTCAGCCATGTCTCTGTGGTTTTGTCTCTTCTGCTTTTCACTCCAGGCCCTGAAAGCTGAATTTACAAACAGAGGCCTCTGAAAGGTTTCACTGTCCCCCCCTCCCCCCGGCCTCATACTTGCTTGAGTTTTTCTGACCGGGGAAGTCTTTTTCCAGACAAACATAATTTAATTTAATTTTTAGATTTGTATCCCACCCTTTCCCGCAAGCAGGCTCAGGGGCGGCTTATAACATTCATTCTAAATAGTGACAATTGTAGACATTGGTCTAAAGTACACCCAATAGATACCATAAGAATGTGAAAAATGAATGTTTGTGTGTTTGTTAGTGGTAGCTGAATGAGCTTAATACTTTGAATTGAGCAATAGTTAGGGTTGCAAGCAACCTGCAGAAAAAGTGTCATGTTTCTTTAAGAGAAGCTTAATAGGATTTTATTTGCCAGGTGATGGTAAAAGAAGAAGAAGAAGACGAATTGCAGATTTATACCCCGCCCTTCTTGCTGAATCAGAGACTCAGAGCAGCTTACAATCTCCTATATCTTCTCCCCTCACAACGGACACCCTGTGAGGTGGGTGGGGCTGAGAGGGCTCTCACAGAAGCTGCCCTTTCAAGGACAACTCCTACGAGAGCTATGGCTGACCCAAGGCCATTCCAGCAGCTGCAAGTGGAGGAGTGAGGAATCAAACTCGGTTCTCCCAGATAAGAGTCCACACACTTAACCACTACACCAGACTGGCTGTCTCTCTGGTACTTCGCCCTATGCCATGAAAAGCTTCACCTGCCTATTACCATACATTAAACTTCTATTAATGCAATAAGACATTTTTTTTCTCCTGGGTGTTAGTAACGCTAAAATTAGCTGAAAAGCCAACAACACTGGTTGTATTATCTGGCTCACCCCCTCCAAGCTGGCATTCCTACTACACATAGAAATCTGGCCTGAGATGCAAGCATTCAGAAAGTATCTGTATATAAGGTGAGAAGGAGGAGATTATATTTATACCATGTCCTTCACTCAGAGTCTCAGAGCAGCTTATGTTCCGCTTCCCTTCCTCTCCCCACAACAGATGCTCTGTGAGGTGGGTGGGGTTAAAAGAGTTTTGACTGAGAACTGTTTTTGAGAGAACAGCTCTGAGAGATCTGTGATTGACCCAAGGTCATTCAGCAGCTGTATGCGAAAAAGCAGAGACTCAAACCCAGTTCTCCAGATTAGAATCCACAGCTCTTAACCACTATACCAGCCTGTATTCCTGAGACTGGGTGAATGAAAGCCTTAGGAGCCCTTAGACCACCAGTTACCTCTCTGTGTATATATAAAGTGCCATCAGATTATAGCTGACACGGTGACCCCACCCCAGCAACAGTCTTTCAAGGCAAGTGAGAAGCAGAGGTGGTTTGCCAATGCCTTCCTCCACACAGTCTTCCCTAGTGGTCTTTCTGCTTAGCTTCTGAGATCTGATGCGATGGGGCTATACCATGCTGCCTACCTTACCACACCAATTACCTATTCCTCCCTTAACAGCACAATCCTATGCATGTTTACTGAGCAACCAAACACAGCCCAGTCTCTCCAGAATCCCACCAACAGTTAGGAGATTCCTTTCTCAATTAACAGTAACCACTGCTTCCTGCTTTTCACATCCCCCACCACATTGATCTCTTTCTTTTATCTTCTCTAAGAAGTCACCCTTTCTAAAGGAGCTCTACATGCACACAATGGGTTTGATCCATCAACTGGTTTAAAAGAGCTTTCCTTTGGTGTGCTTGAGCTCAGGACATATTACCCTCACATACAGGGTTGCCAACTGACCTGGAGAAGAATGTCCTGTCCCTGTAATAGAGGCCTACTGGGGTGGTATTTCCCTGCTGATGTCATTTACCACCATGCTGTGAAAATATCCAGCTGCCCCCTGGCACTTATTAAGTGGCACAAGTAATGTTCCCTCTGTGGAGTTTTCTGAGCAAAAATTCTACTTTGTGAGCTACTGGCATTAAAGTTGTGAGCTACTGCATAAGTTAGTTTGCTCTGGGGCCATTTTTCCTGAGCTCAGACAAAAATGTGTGAGCAGAAGGCTACAAAACTGTGAGCTTGCTCACACTAACTCAGCTTAGAGGGAACAACATTTTTCTACAGGCAACCCTGTGCATGCACACCCATAAACAAATAGGTGGATTTTGTTTGATTTTTGTTTGATGCTTCTCATTCTCTGGTTAGAAACACAAGGCCTTTGCAAGTCCCTAAGGAGGAGCAAGGCCTCTTGCCAGTGACGGAAAAGCCTGTTTCCTTTTTCTTAGGCACCACAATGACACTATCTGCCTTCTGTTCCATAAACTTCCATAATCCTTTACTGAACCTCATTGTACTCGTGACTTTTAAGATATTCAGCTGCAGGGGCCAGTTTGGGGGTGGGGGGTGGGATTCTTTCACGTTCCTCATTTACTGACTGCTCTTATGGATGCTAAGGAGATCCAGCCTTTTTCATTCATATTCTTGCATCCTACATTGATTCCAGTATTTCCCCTATTCAATGAAAACAATAAAAATCACAATGGCAAAAAAAAAACCCCCACCCATCAGAATGAAAATAGAAACTGCAATAAAGGAGCAGATTTTAAAAACCATCAAACAGAAGCACTTGGCTTAAGACCATCGGTACATAGTTAAGTCATAAAATCCAGCAGAGATAACTGGTTTGAAGAATTCTGTGTGAATGAGAGGCTCTTGAGAGCCTTTTCAGTTAAATTATACCCTCACCTCCCTGAATTGTTTGAATTTCTGAATGGCCAGTAGATGGCAGCTCGATATAGACTATTATTGTTCATCCCCCCTCAGAACCAGAGACACAAAACAAGCCGATATTTGTATTGGATCAGCTCCCTTTGCTAAGCTGATGGTGCCTCACAGTCCTGAACTGAAGGATAAATAATACTAGTTTGTATCCAGTAGTGCACATTCAGTGACAACAATGGTGTGCTGGAGCCTAAGCACCCAGGTTATGTGAATGCATGAAGTCCATGTTTTAAGAGAACCATGCAATTCCATCAAAGAAGGACAATGCCTTTTGAAAAGACAGGTCTGAAATGAATATTCATGGAAATCCTTGCTGTTGGATATTGAGCTTTTATAAAATCAAAATGTGGAAGTCCAAATTTTAAAATGTCAGGTTTAAAAAGTTATACATTGGCCCATCTTTAAATTGGTGCAATTTCATTCAGTAGCCTGGTTTCCTGTGTGGGTGGAGGAACATGGGAGCAATTCAGACAAAAGCAAAGCACTCGTATCCCATGAATTCCCCTAGGAGACTTAAGGCAAAAATTGAGTCTCCTTGGAACTTGCACGTGTTTTACAGTTGCCACCTGACTTAAGGCAAAAATTGAGTCTCCATGGAACTTGCATGTGTTCTACAGTTGCCACCTGACTCCAGGAGATAACTGTTGATGAAAGGCTCCATGGCATAATTCAAAGTGCGATTTCCCCCCCCTCCCCAAAAAAATTGCTGTACCTCGTACTGAAATAGTACCTCACTTGATGTCAGAATAAAATGAACTGCTATTTATTTATTTGTTAAAACTGCTTACATCCCATCTTTCCCCCATCAAAGGCGACTCAAACTATTTATTTAGTCGATTTGTATTCTGCCCTTTCCCAAGAATGGGCTCAGGGCGGATAACATCATTTTAAAATAGCAATTTAAATGATACAGTTAAAACAAAATAGCAGTATATCAAACTATGCAAGAGTACTTTGAAAACTAACTGTGTCCTATGGAAATGTTTTTCTTGAGTCCATTCATGCAAAACATCATCATGGGCCCCCAAATTAGGCACAGTCTGCTTGAGACCCCTACACTTCTGTTGTTTTGCATAACGTGGAAAACAGAATTGTTCAGGAGAGTGTTTTGTAAAATGAGCAGAGCTGTGATGCAATGGATTGGCTTGGAAGGTGACCTTTATAACAGGTGGATGTGTCTTTTTCTTCTAGTCCTTCAGCCCCAGCCGCACAGCATTATGTTGTTTTACTAGGACACTTTGCTGTTAGATTCAAATATTTTTTATCATTCAGATGTTATCATATGTTGTGGCCAGCTTCTTAACTGATGGAATACAGTACTTGTAATTAGTCTGAAGTCCTCAAAGGCACATTATAAAAACAAACAAATAGATAAGACAACCATGTGAATGCAGGACAATGGAATGAAACCTCCCTCTCTTTCAAATTGGATAGCAGGGAAGATGTTCCTTCCTCTTATTTAAATAAACAGCCAGACCAAAATGTCTTGCGATGTGTTCCTTATTTGTGGGTGTTTACTGCTTTTTTGCCCTCAAGTCACAGCTGACTTACAACAACTTCATGGAATGTTCAAGGCCACAGTTGTTCAGAGCTGGTTTGCCGTTGCCTGCCTCTGCACTGCAACCTCCAACTTCCCATCCAAATACTAACCGGGGATGACCCTCCTTAGCTGCTGAGATCTGATGAAAGATGAGACTAGCCTAGGTTATCTGGGCCAGAGCTTGTACTTCTATAGACAGCGAACAATAGGTGGCCAAACAGGTGAGAGATGGACCATGTGCCTCTTGGGCTGAGCTCTAGAGATGCCATCCTAGCTCATCTTAGGTCTGGGTTTCACCTAGCTCATCCACCTGTGGAAGGTCTTTCCAGATGGATCCCACTGACAATTGGTGCTGGTGCTGGAAAGGGACAGATCACCACTGGGAGTGAAGGTCTGTCAACCTTCAAACCATCAGATCCTATCTCTATCACACAATTGATGGCAATAATGAGATTGATCACAAGAGTCAGTGCTGATGCCTGGGGTGAAATGGTGGTGGTGGGGGAGAGAGATTGGCTCATAATGTGTAGCTATTTACATTGTAGGAAGAAATCAGATATTATGCATAAAAGCACTATTTGATAACTTACCTGGGGAAAGGCTACACACAACAACTCACACATAAGAACATAAGAGAGACATGTTGGATCAGGCCAATGGCCCATCCAGTCCAACACTCTGTGTCACACAGTGGCCAAAAAAAACAAGTGCCAGCAGGAGGTCCACTAGTGGGGCCAGGACACTAGAAGCCCTTCCACTGTGCCCCCCCCCACAAGCACCAAGAATACAGAGCTTCACTGCCCCAGACAGAGAGTTCTAATGATATGCTGTGGCTAATAGCCACTGATGCACCTTTGCTCCATATGTTTATCCAATCCCCTCTTGAGCTGTCTATGCTTGCAGCCACCACCACCTCCTCCTGTGGCAGTGAATTCTATGTGTTAATCACCCTTTGGGTGAAGAAGTACTTCCTAACACACTGTTCTGTGTTAGGTTGGTCCCTCAATAAAAGGTATTACGTAGTGGGGTTTGTGACCTGGGGAGAGGGTTTCCTAGTAAAAGTGTTAAAACTGAAAGTTCTCTTTGTGCTCATCAATCTGATCTTGGATAGCCATGGGATTTGAAGCAGCTTTTCCATTACTGACTTGAGCAGCCAAGGAGTGGTAATAAACATGCTTTGAGGTACCACATGGCATTTTCCTCACACAAGCATTTGATCCACTCATTTATTTTTACCCCATTTCCTCCCTGGTGGAGACTAAAAGCTATTTGCAAAATTTTAAAAATGCGCTGTAAATAGCCAAATAGAAACAAACAAGCACAACCCTGGATCTGCTGGCCTGGGTCACCCAGTGCCACAGGTGACAAGCCTCAGGCTAAGAACCAAGGTACCAGAGCCATTTTGCTCTTACCTGTCAGGTTGCACAAAAAGGCCTCTGGCCACACCCTAATCTAATTGCTTGCAATGAAGGAGAAGAGCAGCTCAGCCCAGATCTCCTTCAGCTGTGCCCAGCCTTCCCTCCACCCCATTACATATATCTAAAAAGATAAAGGCAGTCCCCTGTGTAGGCACCAGTCGTTTCCGATTCTGGGGTGACGTCGCATCATGACATTTTCACGGCAGACTTTTTATGGGGTGGTTTGCTATTGTTTAACCCAGTCATCTACACGAGTGGTCCCCAACCTTTTTGACACCAGGGACTGGCCCCAGGGCCAGCCGGCCCACCGTGGCTCCAGGGCCAGCAGGGTGGGGGCACTGAATTCGGCCTCGCCCCCCTGCAGCACCGTGAAGCCTCGCTGTCCTGCCCCCCACGGCGCCTCCTCCTCCTCCCTCCGTTTTTACAATGTTAAGGCTGGGAAGGAGCCGTGAAGCGCCTTCCGGGCTCCGTAAAGGCGACTCCCCCCAATGATCAGCTGATCAGCGGGGAAACCACAGCAGCAGCAGCCCACTGAAAAAGCTGCACTGCCCCTGCCTTCTTCCTACTCATTTCCCCGCCCAGGAAGGCAGTGGGAAGGAGGCAAGGGCAGTGCGGCTTTTTCATTGGGCTACTGGCTGCCGCAGCAGTTTTGCCGCGGTTTCCCCACCGATCAGCTGATTGACAGGGGAGGGGGTCGGCCTTTACAGAACCCAGAAGGCACTTCATGGCCCCTTCCCGAGCCTTAACATTGTGAAAACAGAGGGAGGAGGAGGAGGTGTCAAGGGGGAGGGGAGGCACAGCGGGGGGCGGGGTGGCAAGGCTGTGCGGCGCCACAGGGGGCAGTGAGGCTTGGCAGCCCAGTTACTAACAGGCCGTGGCCTGGCACTGGTCTGTGGCCCAGGGGTTGAGGACCCCTGATCTACACTTTCCCCCCAGCAAGATGGGTACTCATTTTACTGACCTTGGAAGGATGGAAAGTTGAGTCAACCTTGAGCCGGCTACCTGAACCCAGCTTCTGCCAGGATCGTATATCTAGAACAAAGCAAAAAGAGTATATGTATGTGTGTTTTGCCCCATGTAAGCTGTGATTGTAAGACAATTCTGTTCTGCCACCATAGGAAGATCAAGAAGAGCTCTACCAGCCTGAATTAGAGTTTGCTCTAGTCATGTACTGTTTCAAACAACGACCCCCTGAGGTTACAAGTAGGCATGAAGGCAATAGCTGTCCCCCACTACTCAGAGGTGTATTGCTCCAGAACATGGAGGTTCATCCAGCTATCACAGCTAACAGCCACTGTTAGATGTCTTGTGCAGTTTCACTCCCATTCTTTGTCACCCTGCATTTGGCAGCCGACGGTCTCCACAGGCCATAACTTAGCACATAAACTCTGCCCAACTAACATTATTGCATCAGCATGGAATAGAGGCCTTCTTGGTTTGTGTTTCCCACATGTCAGCATGATAGTGCTGCAGCGACACCGCAAGACCAGATGTTGTGCATTAAGCAGGGAGAATGTCTGGCGGGATTATTAGTTGCCACTATGTATATCACAATGGCGCACAGTAATGCTGCTTGCTTTTTTTCATGGGAAACATCTACAGCCGGGCGAAAGTTAAAAATAGAGAAGACAATGAAATCCAAGGCATACTGTGAGATCTTTGTTCTTGAGGCTGGCCATTGCTCAGGAACAATAAGAGCCAAGATAGTAAGAACAGCTCCTGATAGGAACATGAGAGAGACAGCAGGAAATGGGACACGTGGCGGTCTGTGCTGGAGCCGGTTTGCAAGCAAATCAGGTGTATAGAGCAGAGGGTAAGAATATCTGACTCAGGAAATAAGAAGTTTGACACGGGGCTCAACTAAATGCAAAGGCCAGAAGAATAAGGTGTGAGCTGGGAGGTGCCTGGTTCAAATCCTACCTCTGGCACAAACTTGCTGGATGACTTCATACAGTCTCATTTAGACTCTTGCTTAGCCTCGGGTCTCTCCTCCCCACATCTGCAATATGGTCATGGCCTGAAACATCCCATTCCCCCCCCCCTATTCTTTACATCCAGTGTTACAAAAAATTCATCAAAAGATCAAAGAATGTTCTTGTTTACAAAATTTGCATAGCAGAGGAGCCATGATAGAATGTCACAGGGATTTCTTCACTGTGTTTTTTACATGTTTATGGCAGACCATAACTGTAGCTTTTGCTGTTTCTTTGATGTATGGCTTGAATTCTTTTAAAAACAAAACAGTATGTTTCAAGAAAAAAGAAAGGGTTCTGGAGAACGCAAAAGCTTATACACTATTTGGCGTCATTTTGGCTGGTCTTCACAACACACATCATGTGGGGGGGCGGGTTTGGCGGGGGGGCAGGATTTTGCTACCTGCAACTCAACATTCATTTTTCCCCCCTAGCGTATGACCCTCTTATGTGCTTGCTTGGGGCTATCATGACCAGAGGAACAATGATCTACTTCATTGGTCCCTCTAGGCCTCCACTGGCTGGACACCTTGCCTCATGGCATGCTGGGGAAGGAAAAGAACAACAGGAGGGCTCTCCAACCTGCCCCCTTTGAGAGCCTGGCCAGGAGCAGCTCTTGTGAGGTGGGCCAGGAGGTTCCTGGGCTGACTCACCCCCCTCCCCTCTGCCCTTCCTTTAAAAGGAGGGATGAAGGTGGGCCAAGGAACAGGTGCCAGAGCTCTGTCGAACAACCTGGAGAGAGAGAGTGAGTAAGTGGACTTTGGGCCTCCAGCTAGGTTTGCGAACCTTCAGTTGGTGGCTGGAGATCTCCCAGAATTACAACTGGTCTCCAGATGACAGAGATAACTTCTTGTAGAGGAAATGGCTGCCTTGGTAGGTGGACCTCTAAGGTCCCTCCCCTCCCCAAATCCCACCTTCCCCAGGCCCCAAAATTTCCAGGAATGTCCCAACCCAGAGAGCTGGCAGCCCTTCTTCCAATTTCTGAAATAGCTAAAGGCTAAAAGGACACTGGAGGACACACTGACCTAGGAACCCAACTCCAGGAAGACAGACCTCAACGAACTCATATAAATCTTGCCCTTCCCTGTGCATCTGTCTCAAAAAAACAAACAACCAGAACCCCCTCCCTGTCACTGAATGGTTAATGCTTGTTCTAGCATTCTCTCAGTGGCTCTTCCTCTTTGCACTTCTTTATTGGAGTTTTCTCTACTATGGGTCCCAAGAACACATGAAAAAATGGGCAAGATGGTGGGATAAGAAGGTTATGCTTGGTATTGACCACGTGTTATGATAATGGAAGTTCACAATGCTGTAATGGAATCCTAGCTTCCTGGGTGCCAAATGCAGTCTTCTCCTAAACCACCATTTTGTTTTTAACATCCTGTTATCTTCCCAGACATGATGTCTGTCCCAGATGCCAGTGTTTCTGCTGAGATATTCAGGAGTATTAAGAAAAACAGGGATACCAACTGATTAGATAAAAGCCAGATGGCTGATCAGCTAGCAGCACAATCCAATCCTAAAACATTCCAGTACCAGTCCAATGAAATCAAGAAGACTGCGCTGGAAAATGTCCAGATTCAGATTCTGCATACTTTCAAAATATAATTGAAGGACAATACTAATATATTTTGCAAGATGGTGAAAATAGTATGATGATTTATTATTTGATTCAGAAAAGCTGCCATTCATCTCAGTATTTCATTCTTTTATTACAAATTCTTAAGCCAGAATGTTTAACAGGCAAGCCATTTGATCTCTCAAACCCACACATTCCCCAACAAAAACTTCACTTGATTATTCTACCAGCTTTACAAATTAAAGCATGCAGCTCTATTAAAAATGAGTCCTTTTAACCTGCTTTCAGTCAAAATCTTTCATAGGTTATTGAATGGAAACCATCCCATGAAAGGAGTCAACACATCACAGAAAGACAAGGAAAACGGTGGTTGCCAGTTTCGTTACTGGGTCACCCCCAGTTTTTTCAGCAACAGTTTTTTACACAGAACTTAAGCAATACGTTTTCTCAGGCTCAAGGTGAGGTGAGGGTGAAAGCTTAGGTTTTGCATGATGTTGGGATAGGGGTCAACATAAATAAGCAGAGGGGGTAAAACAATTTAATAGCAAAAGAATCTTGGGGCACCTTAACAAGATTTTGTGAAGCCCACCTGTGATGGACTGTACTTTTTAAGAGGCTTAAAGGACTGTGAAGTTAATACTAATAAGAGCCAATTTGGTGTAGTGGTTAAGTGTGCGGACTCTTATCTGGGAGAACCAGGTTTGATTCCCCACTCCTCCACTTGCACCTGCTGGAATGGCCTTGGGTCAGCCATAGCTCTGGCAGAGGTTGTCCTTGAAAGGGCAGCTGCTGTGAGAGCCCTCTCCAGCCCCACCCACCTCACAGGGTGTCTGTTGTGGGGGAGGAAGGTAAAGGAGATTGTGAGCTGCTCTGAGACTCTTTGGAGTGGAGGGCGGGATATAAATCCAACATCTTCATCTTCTTCTTCTTCTACTTCACAGAGCCAGAAGAGTCTTGAGTTACAGGTTGTTCTAGGCAATCTGATAGGTCAGCATCAGCTGAGCAGAGGAAGTCTTGACAGGGCTAGATGCTGAGAGAAGACAGACTGTGATGAGACCGGAACAAGGTTTAGTGCTAACAAAGTAAGAATTAATCCATGACTGAATGTAGTCTTAATTCAGCATTAGCTGAGAGCAGTTTGAACACAGACAGAACCCGGGGAAAGTTTGGCAAGGATGTTTGGGTAGCATAAGAAGTCTCCCATTCAGGCAAAAGAAAAGGGAATAGATCTTCGAGAGAGAGAAAAATAAGCCTTGCCCAGTCAAACAGGGAAAGTTAGCTCTCAGGAATAGAGATCCTTGGTCTAGTGTGATTAGAAACTGCTGGTGGACACTTTAAAAGTAAGTTAATGTCTCAAGAAGACTACTGGTGTTCCAAGAAAAGGGGTTTGGGTACTGGGAAGAAATACCAGCTTTCTGGTACTATACCAGAAGTCTGTTATTATACAAGTAAAGTCTGCTAGAGTGGTTTGGGAAAACCCAGGAACAAAAGCCTCTCAAAACAAAGAAATATAATAGCCGCAATTAATTCAAGAAACTCTCACTAGCCTGATTTATAAGAATATAAATCTTTTTACCTCAGTATTTTCAACCTGACTTCACCTAAGCTTTCCCCATGATGTTAAATAAAACCTTCTGTTGTTTTTGAATTTTAAAAGCGTCTCATGCCATTTTATGTCATTTAAGTTAAATGGAGACCCTAACCATTCCCTCGGATCCTGGGCTGAGAAAATAGACATTACATACTATGGACACAGGGTGGGGCTGCTAAAGCTACTTTAAAGAGAAGGATACACATTGCCAGGGCTGCTCAGTCAGTGAAGGGACACCAAAGAAAAATGGAGGGAAAATCTTGTCTCTGAGGGAAGGAAGTGAAAGGGGTCTGTCATGTGTTTCAGATTTCTCTTGTTCACAAAAGCTTATTGCAAAATAAATCTGTTAGTCTTTAAAATGCCACAGTTTAACCAATGCAGTCCTTTGCAGGGTGTGGAGAAATGCCTTGCCTCCTGGATAGGTGGCAAGCCAGCTTTAAAAGTTTGTCTCTGAGCTCAGAGACAAGCAGGAGTGGGTGGGCTGGCGGGCGGGGGGAAGGAATTTAACCCCTGCCATTACAGTAGCATTTGGGCTACCTCTTAAAAATGCTAATAGAGCTGCCTAAAGAGACAATGAGCATCCCTCTCCTCCAAGCAGGAATCAGAGTGGGAGGGAGTTGGGCTAGGCCAGCCCCAGAGATTATCTCCAGGAATGAGCTGAAGATTTCTCAGAATGAAAAGAGTTTCCCAGAATACCTCCCAGAAAGGAGGCTTCCTGGATACAACAGGAAAAGAAGCCTAAACTTAGGTGGACCAGATAACAAGGGGTGGAGAGTGATGTAAAGTGGGTGGAGTCAGAGGATTAATAAAATTGCTTGCTCAGAAAAGCTCTCTCTCTCTTCTCCCTTGGAGTTGGGACTTGAAGATAACAGACTGCTACTCTCCAGCCAGTAACCATATTTGACCATGATGCAGGAAGCCTAAAGCAATGAGGTATCATTAGAAACTTTTTCTAACTTACTAAGCTTAGATGTGCATGCTCTGCTTAAACTAGGCTTGCCAATACCCAGGTCCCCGCCCCAGAGGACCATGTGTCTCCGACTGAAATGCTTCCTCTTGGGATGGTGTGTCTGTGTTACTTTGAAGAAGTTGGCAGCAACTCGTGAGTAGAGACGCCAATCTGTCACTTCAGAGTCGCCAGAAACGGGGTGGTGGTGGGGGAGGGATTCAAGAAATATCTGGGGACTTCGGAGATGGAGCCAGGAGACATTGGGGCGGAGCCAGGAACAAGGGTGTGACAAGCATAATTGAACTCCAAGGGAGTTCTGGCCATCACATTTAAAGGGACAGCACACCTTTTTCAATGTCTTCCTTCCATAGGAAATAATGAAGGATAGGGGCACCTTCTTTTGGGGCTCATAGAATTGGATCCCCTGGTCCAATCGTTTTGAAACTTGGGGGGGTACTTGGGAGAGGCACTAGATACTATACTGAAAATTTGGTGCATCTATCTCAAAAAACAGCTCCCCCAGAGCCCCCGAAACCTCCAGATCAATTCCCCATTATACCCTATGAAAATTGATCTCCACATAGGGAATAATGAAGTGCTCAGCAGACGTTCCTCCCCTCTCCCCCCCCCCCATTTCTGGCGACTCTGAAGTGAGGGATTGGCCTCTCTACTCACGAGTTGCAGCCAACTTCTTCCAAGTAACACAGGCACCCCATCCCAAGAGGAAACCCTTCCAATCGGAGACTGAAGCCTCCGGAGGGGGATAGTCACATGGTGGCTTTGGGGGCGGGGCTTCCCCCCACCAGCCAGCTGACTGGTGGCGGGAAGCAGCCTGGGAAAGCAGAAAACCCCCCGCTGGGACCTGGGGATTGGCAAGCCTTGAGGCAAGCAGAGGCCCTTGAGGCCAGGCCTCAGAACTGGAAAAGGGGATTGGGAGTCCTGTTCCTTTCAGTCAGGAACTCCTAAATTGAGCTGGTGGTGACAGTGCACCCTAGTGACAGGAAGAAGAATAGCGTCCTCCAGGAGTTGACAACCCAAGAGGGAGCTGATGCAACTGGGTCTGAAAATCAAATCAGGCCGGTTCCATCACCCAGGGTTATTGCATTCTAAGCCCATTGTTTTAAATGGAGTTAAGATAGGGTTTCCAGGTCCCCCCCGGCTACAGGTAGGGATGGGGGGGGCAGGGTTCCCTGGTTGGGAAACTGCTGGAGAGCACGAGGAGGACAAGGACATCAGTGGGTTACAATGCCACAGAGTCCACCCTCCAAAGCATCCATTTTCTCTAGGGGAACTGATGTCTGGAAATGAGCTGTAATTCCATAGGATCCTCAGGTCCCATTGGAAGGCTGGCAACCCTAGCTTAGTAAAAGGCAAAGGTAGTCCGCTGTGCAAGCACTGAGTCGTTACCAACCCATAGGGGGATGTCACATCACAACATTTTCACAGCAGACTTTTTACGGGGTGGTTTGCCATTGCCTTTCCCAGTCATCTACACTTTACCCCCAGCAAGCTCATTTTACTGACCTCGGAAGGATGGAAGGGTGAGTCAACCTTAAGCCGGCTACCTGAACCCAGCTTCTGCTGGGATTGAACTCAGGTCATGAGCAGAACTTGGACTGCAGTACTGCAGCTGACCACTCTGCGCCAGGGGGTTCCCTAAGACTGGAATAATGGTGCATAGGGTTTGCACAGTAACACTGCTCCCCCTGTTGAATGTCCTTTAAAATAGAGCTTAGCAGCCCTAGACAGAAGATGTGTGTGTGATTTAAGGAGATTGGACTGCGATGATCGAATCTGGCTGAGAAATGCATGGAGTTCTGTGTATCAAATATACATAACATAGATGTCTTGCTGCACATTCTTGGGGTGGGGTGGCAAAAACCACACTGTGCAGTCAGCCAAAGGATATGAGAGGAGACATTTTCATAACTATCAATGTAATGCTAAACAAATGCTGAAACATTAATGGGAGTAATTTAAACATATTTCCTGCAATTTGTAATATTTATTTTGATATATGTTCTGAATGTTTATGTAACTCTCTCTTTTTTTTCTTGGTGCATGAGCTGACTCTTGGCAAAATAAAGAGATCTTCCCAGGCGTGCAAATGTGCTATTATGATTGGCTGGGCTTTAAGAAATGATCTGTAGTCCTGAACACGGGCCATGTGTTTGGATCAGAGACCGCATTGCCCAGGGTTCCAAAGTGGAAATATTGACTCACTGGAAACGGCCTGACCTGCTTGACTTTCAAATGACCCCATGGCAATGTTTAGCTATGGAACTGCCACTTTTACCCATGGGGCACTCTTGCACCCTTAAGCCCTATCTGAGGGCAGCTGTGATACAGCCTTATATCTATACCTGCCTTTGCCAAGGTCTCTCATGAACCTTTCCTGGGTAGAGGAGAGTCTCCAACAAATGATATCATGGCATTCACTCTGGGATTCCAGTAGCAGTTTCCCTATTTCTCTTTTTCCTTGGAAAAAGTCCAGAAAAGGGCAACTAGAATGATTAAAGGTTTGGAACACTTTCCCTATGAAGAAAGGTTGAAACGCTTGGGGCTCTTTAGCTTGGAGAAACGTCGACTGCAGGGTGACATGATAGAGGTTTACAATATTATGCATGCGATGGAGAAAGTAGAGAAAGAATTACTTTTCTCCCTTTCTCACAATACGAGAACTCGTGGGCATTCGATGAAATTGCTGAGCAGTCGGGTTAAAACGGATAAAAGGAAGTACTTCTTCACCCAAAGGGTGATTAACATGTGGAATTCACTGCCACAGGAGGTGGCGGCGGCTACAAGCATAGCCAGCTTCAAGAGGGGGTTAGATAAAAATATGGAGCAGAGGTCCATCAGTGGCTATTAGCCACAGTGTGTATATGTGTGTGTGTGTGTGTGTGTATATATGTGTGTGTGTGTGTGTGTATAATTTATTTATTTATTTGTTCGATTTATATCCCGCCCTACCCCACCAAAGCGGGCTTAGGGCCACTCTGTGACACAGAGTGTTGGACTGGATGGGCCATTGGCCTGATCCAACATGGCTTCTCTTATGTTCTTATCCTGACCTGGGAGGCACGGGCTAGCCTGATCTCATCAGATCTCAGAAGCTAAGCAGGGTTATCTCTGGTCAGTATTTGGATGGGAGACTACCAAGGAAATTCAGGGTCATGGCACAGAGGTAAGCAATGGCAAACCACCTCTGGACATCTCTTGTCTTGAAAACCCTAAGGGGGTCACCGCATGTTGTCTGTGATTTGATGGCACTCTCCACCAGCAGTTTCCCTAACCTTCACTTACGCAATGGTACACACAAGTCTGCAGTAATTCATGTTGGTGCTAACAGCTGCTGTGCTGAAATGAGTGTTGTCTTATGATTGCTGAAACATGTATATTGGCCCATAATTATCTTATGAGAGAGCACTGCTGTTCACTGTCTGCCACACAAAGCTGTTATGTGGAACAATGAAATCAACCGTCGTTGGATGGTGGTAATGAATATGCCGTCTGTTACTTCAGATGGACTTAGGATGTGACTTGGACTTCTGCCACTTACTAGTGTGGTGTTATCTGCTCTAAATGTCTAGGATAGCATTTATGCTCTCATCAGATTTAAACAAAATAATACTGCATAGTCTTTATCTTGTATTGTTTTAATGTCTGGGACCAACCTGGCAGTGATGGTGTTTCCAGTCAGATTCAGGTTGGTCTGCAGTAGCAGAACAAAGTTTCAGTTTAGTGGCACCTTTAAGACAAACAAACAAATAAATAAAACTTTGTTGGTCTTAAAGATGCCACTGGACTCAAAACTTTGTTCTGGTCTTTCTAGTCCTTACTATATGTAAGGATGTGTAACTTTTAAATTTTGTTTTCTAGCACCATCTAGTGGCTCTGTTGTACAAACTAAACACCTCTTGAACAATAAAAATGAAAACTTTTAGCAGTGTGTGCTCCCAACAGATAGGACGTTTATTGTGATATCATTTAGTGTCTCTAACAACGGCAAGAATTCTTCTTTTGGGGTT
This sequence comes from Heteronotia binoei, assembly GCF_032191835.1. Taxonomy (NCBI): domain Eukaryota; kingdom Metazoa; phylum Chordata; class Lepidosauria; order Squamata; family Gekkonidae; genus Heteronotia; species Heteronotia binoei. The sequence continues at coordinate 30,643,061 of NC_083232.1, forward strand.
GTAGGCACCAAGTTTAGAAAAATCTGAAGTGCATCTTGGTTGCTGATGCACACACTTCCAACTTCACACTATGGAAGAAAAATATTCTTATATAGCTACATGACACATTGTCCAGACAACATATAATGCAAAGTAAGGATTCTAGCACTTCTTGTCATGAAAAATCTGTCTCTATTTTGTGGCCCCACCAACCTATCCATCCTGCCAACTGAGAAAGATGGGGTGCAGTTAGACAGGCAGGTTGTCTTGGCAGGATCTCCGCTATAAATAACCCACATGAGTTTGGGGCGATTTATGCCCATCAGACATCACCCCATAAGCTAGCATCATAGTGCCCCTGGCTCATGTTTGATCGTCCACATTGCTAATGCGCTGCAACCACAGACCTGTTGGGGTTGGGTCCCCCCCCCCCCCATTACCACAGTGTGTGTGCAGAAGCAGACAAGTGCTCACATGCTCCTGGCTGCATACTATGAGTGAGCTGAATTGCATGTTGGAGTGGGATTGGGGGAAGGACATTTCCTGCACTTAATGGATCGGTGAGAGAAAATGAGGGAGGGCTGCATTCAGCTGCTTAATGGGAAAAGCTGTTGCATCATTAATGGATGTCCTAGCATTTCCCTGAAACTTTATGGTGAAAACCATAGAGTTATCAGGGAAATGCTAGTGCCTGGCAATGTAGTGACAATACTTCCAGTTATACAGCTGGAAATGATGTGGCTATGTTATATCTTCCCCAGTCTCCTAAAACAAGAGTAGCCTTTCACTCAGAGTTACTCTATGTGCTCTACCTTCTGGAATTTAATACCTAAAATGTTGCCTGGATTCCCAGCTGGCAGTCTTGCCAAGGCATTTCCCAGTGGATATATTGCCAGGTTATTTCCCACTTGGCACTCTCCATATATTTCGCAATACAGAGCTGACAACCCTATTGCCCTCAGGGCTTTTTTTTAACAGGAACGTACAGGAATGCAGTTCTGGCTGGCTTGGTGTCAGGGGATGTGGCCTAATATGCAAATAAGTTCCTGCTGGGATTTTGCTACCAAAAAAGCCCTGATTGCCATGTGAGCCTTCCTGAAATTCCTAATGTTCAGGTTAGTATGTCTGAGATCCAACTGGATTAGGGATGCTAGCTCTGGACTGGCGAGCCCTGGGAGCATTTTAGTGAGGCGGGGGGCGGGGCAGAGACTTCTTGGAAGACCCTTCCTGTTTCAAAGTAGGAATGTAAAAACAAAGATTTTTGAAATTCCTATAGTGTCATGACGTTACTACCTTTTCTGGTACAGAAAGTGACTCCCACCTGACTTTTAATCTACCTCAGGAAACCCTGGAACTGACATAGGGATCACTGGAAAGTCTATGATAAAATCACAATACCTGTCCAAAATGGTATTTAAGAAGAGGGGAGGACCTTTTAAAAAGGAAGAAAGAAAGCAGGGCAGAATTATTCCCCATTTGCTGCATACATTTGCTTGACATGTAGTGGGATAAATCAGTACTTGTGTTGCTGAGATGGAAAGGATCATAAAGCAATTATATTTCACTTCCAGTTCAGTTCCAGTCTTTCAGTTTAGTTCTAACCATCTCTAAGGGCTTTCTTGCATTCTCATTTTCCTCACTTCTGACTCTGAAAGTGGCTTGCAATCACTTTCCCTTTCTCTCTCCACAACCGTCACCTTGTGAGGTAGGTGAGGCCGAGGGAATTCTGAGAGACGTGTGACTGGTCCAAGGTCGCTCAGCAGGCCTCATGTGGAGGAGTTGGGAATCAAACTCAGTTCTCCAGATTAGAGTCCACCATTGTTAACCACTACACCACACTGTCTCTCAGACCGAGATCAGTTCTGCTGGAGAAAATGGCAGCTTTGAAAGGTTTACTCTGTGGAATCACATCTCTGTAGAGCTCTCTACTCAGACTCTGCCCTCAATTGCCATGAATTTTCCAACTCAGTGTTATCAACCCAACCATGAGAAGAGTAGTTTTATGCCTCTCCCAGGGCTTTTTTTTTGTAGAAAACTCATTTGCATATTAGGCCACACATCCTGATGTCACCATTGTTTCACACAGCCCAGCAGGAACTCATTTGCATATTAGGCCACACACCCTGACACCAAGCCAGCTAGAACTGCATTCCTGCAAAAAAAAAAAAAAAAAGCCCTGGCCTCTCCTCTCTGGCTCACCGTAAAGCCAGTTCACAGTTCAATTTATACCATCTTCCTTACTTTTTGAGAGGGGAGAGTTGTGCCTCTTAATCATTACTGTGACCCTTGTGTATGAAAACTCTGAAGCTGGCAGCAGAATTGTGAGGCTAGGTATGGGCATGGGCCAGAAAAATGGTGGACTGTGGAGGTTCAAGGTTCCTGGAGTTTACAGACCTCCCAGACCACAAGCCTCCATGGTTAAACAACCAGGTTGTGGTCCATTTGGTCCATGATGACATACAGCTGTTACAATGACTTTTGCAAGCCCTGCCAACATGGACCATACAAAACTTCTGGGAAGGTCATGTCAGCAGGATGGCATGGACCATGAACTGGACCCAGTCCATGGAAAAATTAGGTCCATGGTCCTGTCCATTACTTTGCACTTGGCCACATTGAACCTCATCTGCATGTTGATGCCCACTCACCCAGCCTCAACAGATCCCTTTGGAGTGCCTCACAATCCTCTCTGGTTCTCACCATCCTGAACAATTTAGTGTCATCTGCAAACTTGGCCACTTCACTGCTTACTCTCAACTTCAAATCATTTATGAACAAGTTAAAGAGCATGGGACCCAGTACTGTGCCCTACGGCACTCCACTGCTTACCGTCCTCCACTGCGAAGACTGCCCATTTATACTCACTGCTTCCTATTAATTAGCCAGTTTTTGATCCACAAGAGGACCTGTCCTTTTACTCCATGACTCTCGAACTTACTAAGGAGCCTTTGATGAGGAACTTTATCAAAAGCTTTCTGGAAGTCAAGGTAAACAATATCTATCGGGTCTCCTTTGTCCACATGTTTGTTCACCCCTTCAAAGAAATGTAACAGGTTAGTGAGGCAAGATCTTCCCTTACAGAACCCATGCTGAGTCTTCCTCAATAACTCGTGTTCATCAATGTGCCTACTCATTCTGTCCTTGATAATGGTTTCCACCAATTTTCCCGGTATTGAAGTCAGACTGACTGGCCTGTAGTTTTCCGGATCTCCTCTGGAACCCTTTTTAAAGATGGGGGTGACATTTGCTACCTTCCAGTCCTCAGGAACAGAGGCAGATTTCAATGAAAGATTACATATTTTTGTCAGAAGATTCACAAGTTCAACTTTGAGTTCTTTCAGAACTTTGGGATGTATGCCATCCGGACCTGGTGACTTATTAGTTTTTAATTCGTCTATCAGTTGTAGGACCTCCTCTTTTGTCACCTCAATCTGACTCAGGTCTTTCAACACCCCTTCCAATATAATTGGTTCTGGAGCGGACAAACACTTCTCATCTTCCACAGTGAAGACGGAAGCAAAAAATGCATTCAGCTTCTCAGCCATTTCCCTATCCTCCTTCAGTAATCCTTTGACCCCTTGGTCATCCAAGGGCCCCACTGCCTCCCTGGCTGGTTTCCTGCTTCTAATATATTTGAAGAAATGTTTATTGCTGGTCTTTATGTTTTTTGCAATATGCTCCTCATAGTCTCTTTTTGCCTGCCTGATCATAGTCTTACAATTGATTTGCCACTGCCTGTGTTCCCTTTTATTAATTTCACTTGGACTAGCTTTCCACTGCTTAAAGGATTCCTTCTTACCTTTTACAGCTTCCATTACTTTGTTTGTTAACCATACAGGCCTTCTCTTATACCTGTTTGTACATTTCCTAACTTGTGGTATATATTTTATCTGAGCTTCCAGGATTGTAGTTTTAAATAGCCTCCAAGCTTCCCCAAGGGTTTTGACTGTATTTACCTTTCCTTTCAGTTTCCTCTTCACATGCCTCCACATCTCAGAGAATTTACCCCTTTTAAAGTTAAACGTGGTTGTGCTGGTCTTTTGGAGCAACTCTCTATTTATACAAATGGTGAAATCACTGCTCCCAAGCAGTGCAATCACTTTTACATCTCTCACCAAGTCTTGGGTATTACAAAGGACCAAATCCAGGATCGCCCCACCCCTGGTAGGTTCAGAGACCATCTGCTCCATAGCACAGTCATTGAGAGCATCTAGAAACTCAATCTCTTTCTCTCGACCAAAACACATATTGACCCAATCAATCTGCGGGTAGTTAAAATCACCTATGATGACACAGTTTTTACATCTAGCCACTATCTTTAAGCCTTCCATCATATTATAGTCATCCTCTATCTTTTGATTTGGTGGGCGATAACAAACTCCCATAGTTAAATTTCCTTTTGGGCCCTCTATTTCAACCCAAAGCATTTCTAGAAGGGAATCTAATTCTCTGACCACAGTCTTACTGGACCGTATGCCCTCTCTGACATACAGAGCCAACCCACCTCCAACCCTTCCCTCCCAATCCTTCCGATATAACTTATATCCAGGAATCACCATGTCCCACTGATTCTCCTCATTCCACCAAGTTTCTGAGATTCCCACAATGTCTATGTTTTCTCCCAATGCTAAACATTCCAACTCACCAATTTTACTTTGAAGACTTCTAGCATTTGTGTACAAACATCTATAATTTCCCAGGCAAGCTAGGCCCACCACCTTCCTCCTGCCGCCTCGAGACTCTGGCAGGCAGTCTATTCTGTTTGTCACCATCTCAGTGGACTACTCTGGTCCATTACCCGGTAGAAAAGTAACAGCTAACCCTTCATCTTTTTGAGATGAGTCCTCCCAAACCAGAGACATTTTATCTCCTGTCGGCTTTCTCCCAAGATTTAGTATAAAAACTGCTCTGCCACCTTTTTAATTTTAAGCGCCAGCAGCCTGGTTCCATCCGGGGACAAGTGGAGACCGTTTTTTTTGTACAGCTCCCACTTGTTCCAGAAAGCACCCCAGTGCCTAAAAAACTTAAAGCCTTCCTCCTTACACCATCGTCTCATCCACACATTGAGACTTCTAATTTGTGCCTATCTTTCCAGCCCTGCACGTGGAACAGGTAGCACTTCTGAGAAGACTACCTTGGAGGTCCTGGCCTTAAGTCTCCCACCTAGCAGCCGAAATTTTTCCTCCAGAACCTCACGACTGCATTTCCCCACATCGTTGGTGCCAACATGCACCACGACCACTGACTCCTCCCCAGCACTGTCTATCAGCCTATCTACTACACGCGTAATGTCCGCTACCTTCACACCAGGCAGGCAAGTCACCATACGGTCAGTACGCGGTTTTGCCACCCAGCTGTCTACTTGCCTAAGGATCGAATCACCAACTACCAAGACCTCCCCCCTCTCCCTGCCCAGGGATGGTTCCTTGGCATGAAAGGATTTCCGCTCACCAACTGAAGAAGAGGTCCCTTCTCAGGGCACATTCCCCTTATCCTCAGCCCGGTGCTCTGTTCCTTCTCGACCCTCATGCTCAACCCTCAGCAACGGGGCTGCCGTGTTCAGAGCGGGGCTCATCTAACACGTCCCCAAGAGTCTTCTCCAAGTGCCTAACTGACTGTCTTTGCTTCTCCAGGTCAGTCACCTCAGCTTCAAGGGTACAAACTCGTTCCCTGAGGACCAGGAGCTCCTTGCATCGAGCACACACCCAAGACTTCTGTCCTGTGGGCAGATAGTCATACATGTGACACTCAATGCAAAATATTGGAAAGCCCCCACCCCTCTGCTGGCATTCTACCTTCATGATAGCTTTTTTAAAATATACAGTCTCCTTTTAAATCCTGTTTGATTATGTGGCTCCCCGCCTGGAGCGTCTATTTACCTTATTGGGAACACAAGGAATCTGGGTTCCTGATCCTTACACAGCCTCCAGGCCAAGAGCCGCAGGCCAAGAGCCCTTTAGCTCTCGCACCTCTAGCAAGGTGCAGCTTAATAATGTAAAGAGGGTGGGGAACACAGCCATTCCTAATCAATCAGCAGCAATCACCTTCACCTTTAGCACTTCACACAAACTCAGAAGTTTTCAGCAACTCCCCCAGCTGCTAAGGCACAAACCTCACACTTGTAGCACTTCTCTGCTCTATTCCAGAGCCCTCTGCAATGTGCTCCGTCTCTGGCAAGGCGCAGCTTAATAATGCAAAGAGGGTGGGGAACACAGCCACTCCTAATCAATCAGCAGCAATCAGCAGTAATCACCTTCAATCATCTTCATCTTCAGCCCTTCACACGAACTCAGAAGTTTTCAGCAACTCCCCCAGCTGCTAAGCATCAAAATAAATTAATAGTGCATTTGATGTAGTTCCATATGAGTTTGTTTTGTGTTGGATGAAGAAGCAACATATAGAAAAGCAGATTAAGAGAAAAACATTTGCTCACTACACAGAAAATGAGCCAGGAAATATATATGTGTGTGTGTGTTTCTCTCCCAAATATACAATAGTGATAATCGAAGAGTAAATAGGTCACAGCTACAAATGACTAGAATACATAAACAGTGTCAGAAGGCCACAAATACAGCAGAGATTATATGTTATCTTGCCGCCAATATAAATATTGTACAAGTTAACCCGATTATGTGGAACGAACAGTAGTATTGTTGAGAAGAGGATCCAGGGGAAAAGAGCATCCAACAGTAGTCTATTAACCCCACATCAACTTTCTTTAGATTAACATTTGAGGCCATAATCTCATAGGATATTGTCCTGTGCAAGCAGAAATGATCCAAGTCATTTCAGAGCCTGAGAGCATCCTCCACCCCCTGCCTTGTATCAATAAACTCAGTTATTGAGCATTTTCTTCCTTTTAATGGTACCCACCATCTTACCTTGCCTATTAGAGCCAATTTCCTCTGCAAGCTCCAGTGAAATGAATATCCTATGTGGGCATTCCAGGGCACTCTGTTGCTGATCTTAAAGTCACTGTTCTACAGAAGTTCAAAAGGAGAAACCAAAGTGAAATGGCTGGATTAATATTCATCGAGAAATTTAACAGAATCTCTCAGGCAGGTCTTAACAGAGACCTGTTATTTCATACTCGCTCGAAATGCCAATATTTTGCATATCCCACCCTATATAGGCATTAATTACTTTACCCATGCCTCTGCAGCTTCCCATTATGTTTACGTATCTCACTTTATCCTGCACTAGGTTTTTACATTTTGCCTGTTTAAAGAACTGGAAGTTTCTGATGCTCATGTGTAATGAACTGATTACTCTCCAGACTGCATCATAGTTTTGAATCTGCCCCTCTTTGTAAGCTTCCATTCTCTAACTCTTTCCCCCATCTTTCTGTTATGTATATAAACTGACCTGGTGGATTTACAATCTGATGCATCTGCTGAAGTGAGTGCTGACTCATGAAAGCTTTAGTTGGAATGGAAGAGGGTGGATTAAAAAGAAAGGAAAGCAAACTGGGATTTCAGCAGTTGTGACAACAGATGTTAGTCCGCAATAGAGTGATTTGAAAAAAAAAACACAAAATAGAGTATTTTTGCGGGGGGGGGGGGAGGGAGACTTGGAAAAAAAACCACAAAAAGCTTTCAGATGGCACTTCTGGAAAAATGCCTTGACTTGGTTAGCCCAGGCTAGCCCAATTTCATCATATCTCGGAAGTTAAGCAGGATCAGCATTGGAAGAGCAACCTCCAAGGAATACCAAGGGCATGATATGGAGGCAGGCAATGGCAAACCACCTCTGGAACATCTCTTGCCTTAAAAACAAGTCTAACTCACCACCTAGCAGCGCATAACACTAAAACAGCAAGAATGTCTGGCTGCCAGACAGCCTTAGGATCTCCTGCATATACTACACACCCTGCCATACGATATTAATTATTTCTGGTAAAATGGAAATGGTGGTCATAACTGCAAGAAAAGCCAGTTGCACTGTCCAGAAGGAATACACTGAAACATCCTGCTGAACAACCAAAAATGGGTTGATAGACAGTTAATCCAACCACTGAAAAGTTGGCTCCCTATTTTCAGCCAGCAAACTGGATAGGTTTGAGTGGGTGTTTAAGCAGCCCTACATGAGGCCTTCTACATCATTTCCTTTGAAGAGCAGCTGCTTCTTCACCATTTAGTTCAGGACTGGAAAAACAAAGTCATGTTCATCCTAGTCAGAAAAGGCCCTGCATCCTACATGCTTTTCTTTTTGGAGGGTTTAAAAAAAATAACTGTGGTGGGGGAAGAGCATTTTTTATGAATGCAACCTGGGCTAAGTTGTTTGGGTGTGATGAACAACCTCATAGTGGCTGTGAACTACGTTTCCATGGCAATGCCTTGACAATTGGTGCATTGTGTAGCAAACAGCTGAAGCAGGTTTTGAAAGTATTATAGCAGGCCATACCAAAGACGTTATCATCTCTGTATGTTGACAGAAAAGAAACAGACTGATCAAAATGAAACACACAAGTATGCGCCCCAGGGAAGATATTAGGGTCCAGACAAGGGATCCATTCTCTGATATGTGACCTGTGCCTAGAAGTGTTTCTGCAAAACTTCTTTGGCAAATTTTTGTTTCTCGGTTTCATTTTTATCCCATTGGCTTTGGCTTAGAATAACTTCTCCACAGGCAGAACTGTACTAGGTGCTCATGTGTCTCATAATTCCAGAATCTGCCAGAGCCACAAGATGAGGAAAAAATGTCAGAGTTTCACAGCTGGAGAAGAGGCTTTGGTGACTCAGTAAGCAAGCACATTAAATTATTATGGTTATTACTTCTCCTGTGTTAAGTGAGGGTGTGGGAGTGTGGAGCCAAAGGGGATCCTAGCCATATTTAATTGTTAATTCCCAGTGATGAGGGGCTTCATGAAAATTCTCAGGAAGAAGTGATTCAGCTTCCTAGGAAACCAAAGAGAACTGTGGCTGCTAGGAGGAGGCTCTAAATAAACATGAAAGGCTGTGAGGTAAATGGTGGCATCCCTGCTGAGAGAGTGTTCATGGGGAGACTGTTGAAAATATACCTCCATTTCGTCAAGTCTGCCATGATGCTGTTTTGAGGGATGGCCACTGTATTAACAGTTCATGACAGAAAGCCAGATTCACCTCACACTCTCTCTGCATCATGTTGGTGCTGCGGTTATTAGGGCTTGGCCATGTGGGTCTAACTGAGGAGATTTGGAATGGTGACAATGAAAGAATTAGGCTTTCTTGCCATTTATTTTTCTGAGGAAAGTGGTGCTTTATACACACATATGTACCATTTACAACTGATGAGAGGCACTGAACTCAGGCATGTGTTTTATCACACTTCACATTTCCTCCGTGGATGTCAAGACCGACATTGGGGAAAGTACTCCCATTTTATCTTTACACTAACAATGTGAGGTAAGGAGAAGGAGGGAGGGGGACTGGCTGAAATTTCCCCCAGGGAGCATCATAAGGAAGCAGTGATTTGGTCCAAGTGATCCATTTTATCCATTATATAACTGTATCCAAAACAAACAGCATTGTAAGAAGCCTCTCTGCTTTATCTTGCATATTCAGGTATACTATTATCAGTGATAAAGAGTTCTATATATGCAATGGGATAAGCAAATAGTGTGCCTCTTCAGACTGAAGGAGAGGGATTATTTATTTCTGACATTTCTATGCTGTCTCTTCAGAGCCTTGCTCAAGGTGACTTATAATTACAATCACCACAAAATAATGTCATTTTAATTTATTTAATTCTAAACAGTTATTAGCCACCTTTCTCCAACATGGAACCCAAGGCTTACAATATAAATATCTTTTTAAAGCCATTGAAAACAATATTACTTTTTAAAAAGTTTCCCACTGTGAATAATTGCCAGTGAATGGGAAACTAGCACAACGTATAAAAGGCTATACGACCTTTCTCTCTTTTAATTTGTGAGAAGTTTTTCTAGGAGGGAAATTTAAAATTGGAAACTTTCACTGGCAAACCAAAATGGGAGAGCTCATTCTGGCACCACAGAATTCTGCCATCTCATCCCGTTCACACGAACACATGAAGCTGCCTTAATGAAGCTGCTTATAATGAGTCTGTCAAGACCATCATTGCCCACTTTGACAGGCAACACTTCTCTTAGGTCTCAGCTCTTAGGTCAAGGTCTTCCATGTCACCTACAACTTGATCACATGAACACATAAGCCCAATGCATGTCTTCTGATTTAACCCTGGATTGCTTCGTCCTGCTCAGCTTGGAGGAGGTCGACAGAATTCTTGGCACTGCACGATCCACAACTTGTGATTTGGACCCATGCCCCTCCTGGCTAATCAAGGCCTGCCAGGAGGAACTAAGATATCCTATACGGGATATTATAAATCGATCCCTTTCAGAGGGTGCTTTCCCAACACCCCTGAAAGAGGCATTGGTCCGTCCTCTCTTGAAAAAACCGTCATCAGATCCGGCCGAATTGGCACACTACCGACTGGTCTCAAATTTGCCCTTTTTGGGCAAAATTATTGAGAGGGCTGTGGCGTTGCAGTTACAGGATTTTTTGGAGGACGCCTCCGTCTTAGACCCATGCCAGTCGGGCTTTCACCCGGGCCATGGGACGGAAACAGTCCTGGTCGCCCTCATGGATGACCTCCGACGACAACTGGATCGAGGCGGTTCGGCAGTACTGCTGCTGCTAGACCTATCGGCTGCGTTCGATATGGTCGACCATCGGCTGCTGACCCGCCGCCTCGCCGACGCAGGAATTCGGGGATTAGCCTTACAGTGGCTCTCCTCCTTTCTTGAAGGTCGGGGACAAAGGGTGGCAATTGGGGGGGGCTGTCCCAGAGGCACCCACTTCACTGTGGCGTGCCCCAGGGAGCAGTTCTCTCCCCGATGTTGTTTAACATCTTTATGCGCCCCTTGCCCAGATCGTACGGAGGTATGGGCTGGGTTGTCATCAATATGCAGATGACACCCAGCTCTATCTATTGATGGATGGCCGGGCTGGTGATGTCCCTATAAATCTGGACCGGGCATTACAAGCCGTGGCTGACTGGCTCAGGCTGAGCGGGCTGAAGTTGAATCCGGCAAAGACTGAGGTCCTTTGCGTGGGCCGCGGCAGACCGGGAGGGGAGATTACCTTACCGGCTTTTGACGGTGCGCCACTGACACCAGTGCGCAAAGTCAAGAGCCTGGGAGTGCTACTGGAATCCTCTTTATCAATGGAGGCCCAGATAGCTGCCACTGCTAGATCCACCTTCTTTCATCTCAAGAGGGCGAGGCAGTTGGCTCCCTTCTTGGAGCGCAGCGACCTAGCAACTGTGATCCACGCAACGGTCACTTCGAGATTAGACTACTGCAATACCCTCTACATGGGGCTGTCCTTATACCGAACACGGAGACTTCAGGTAGTCCAGAACGCGGTGGTCAGCTGCTAGAGGGACTACCACGGTGGGAACATTTGCGGCCTGGGCTGCGGGATCTGCATTGGCTGCCGGTTGTGTACCGTGTTCGCTATAAAGTGCTGGTTATCACCTTTAAAGCCCTATATGGCCGAGGACCTGCCTACCTAAGGGACCGCCTCTCCCCATATGTTCCCCAGAGAGCACTGAGATCTAGCTCTCAGAACCTTCTAACAGTCCTTGGGCCAAGAGAAGCTAGGTTGAAGGCTACTAGGAAGCAAGCCTTCTCAGTAATGGCCCCGCGTTGGTGGAACCACCTTCCAGAGATGATACGAGCCCTGCGGGACCTGAATCAATTCCGCAGGGCTTGCAAAACATTTCTTTTCCAGCTTGCTTTTGAAACAGAACCTGATTAACTTGACGTGCGGCCACCTAGCCATCTTGTGGATATTATGACTTACAGTATTTTAGCACCCATTTTATATATTTTATCTATTTAAAATAATTTATTATGTAATTGATTGTATTTGAGACTGTTTGCATTGTTTTATTGAATCATGGAATTCCATGTCTGTGAGCCGCCCTGAGCCCGCCTTTGGCGGGGGAGGGCAGGATATAAAAATAAAATAATAATAATAATTATTATTATTATAAAGCTGCCTTATACTGAATCAGAGCATTGTTCCATCTGGTTCAGTATTTTCTACTCTGACTGACAATGGCTCTCTGGGATCCCAGGCTGAGTTCTTTCACATCACCTACTATCAAATCCTTTGACTGTCAAGGCCATTGGCAGGGAGTGATTGAGGGGGCGGGATTCCCATGGCCCAAATCAGCACCATGATGCATTCACAGTATGCATGTTTTTTAAACTTCTAATGCAGTTTTTCACTGCAGCCACAAGGGGCGCAGGGAAGGCAGAGCACAGTAAACAGCAATTCTTTTGACTTTGTTGGCTGGCCTTTCTGCAAAGCTGACTAAATAGCTGAGAGAAACCTTTGCTTCTCAGATCCTGCTAAATCCATCAACCAAGCTCTCACTGGACCAAGGCGAGACCAGCCAGGACAAGCCGCAGTCATTGTCAGGTTGCAATCTCCTAAGGAGATCATTATCTCCTGCAGTCAAAGACTTCCCTCTTCGTTTAGTTCAATGTGGCTCCATAGTTTTGTCTGAACATCCAGATCTTGCAAAGAGGCAATCCTGTTAGTGTGGTGTAGCAAAATAAAACCCTTTAGTTGTTTTTTCCTTAAGTTCTCTTCCTCTTTTCACACTTCCCCCCTTCTTCATTTTGCTCTCTTACATGATCTCAGGGCAACTTACAACAAGATCAACAATTAGGGTTGCCAAGTCCCCGGCTTCCTGTAGCAGGGGACTTTTGCACACGCGCAAAGCACGCACGTGACACAATGACATCACTCGGAAGTGACATCATCAAAATGGCAGCACACACGCAGGGCTGCTCTAGGCATTTCTGGGAAAACTCTGGTTTTCCCGGATGCTCTAGTCATTTGGGAGGTAAAAACTCTATGGTACTTATTGTACCATAGAGTTTCCCTTCCCAAATGGCTAGAGCAGCTGGGAAAACCATAGAGTTTTCCCAGAAATGCCTAGAGCAGCCCCACATGCACGCTGCCATTTTGATGACACCACTTCCAGGTGACATCATCACGCCAACAATGTCAGGGGAGGTTCCCCCCTGCCGGACCGGGGGGCTTGGCAGCCCTATTAACAATAAAACATTTAAAACAGTTAAACAATACTCAAACTGAAACATCACAATATAAGATAGCAAGAAGGAAGGGTCCCCTCTGACCAATCATGAAAATTATGCTAGGGATCATGGGACCAGTATAGATTAAAGCAGGCCTTGAATTCACCAGGAGCTCACAGGAGCACAGCTCCTGAACCTTTCTGAGGGTTCTTCCTCCTCCTCCCCACCTACTTTGTCCATTGAATAGTAGGTGCAGCTGCATAACAATCCCTGAATTAGAAGAGCAGGCAGCCAGCTAGCCACCAGGGGCTTTGCCACACCCCCAGCAGCCCTCATGAACCCCTAGAGAAGCCTGCACCATCCTTTCTTCACTTCTTATGTGATTTTAAGTGGCGAGAGGCTTGCTGGCCTTTTGACTGGGGGGGGGGGGTGGCGGCCCAGGAGAGCCTCAGATGAGCAAGGCCTGCTTGGACTGACTGGATCTCTAGCCAGCCTAAGCAGACTTCGCTCGCGTGGGGCTCTCCTGTCTTGCATCGGGTTGCTTTTGGCTGGGGGGGGCAGCATATGCTAATGATTATGCTAATGAGCTCCACCACCCATTTTTCTACAAAACAACCCCTGGATTAAAGCCATGTGAGCCAGAGGCTGTTGGAGATGGGTGAAGAGGAGGGGGAGATTGCATGGGAAAACTGGCTGGGCCCAACCCTACCTCACATACTAATTTGATGAGGCATAAGTTTCCATTTTCTTCCTGCCATGTCTTTAAACCCTTGACCTCCTTAGAAAGAAGCAGGGGGAGAGCGAGTCCTCATGTTGTGTCCACATGCAAGACTGCTTCAACAGTAAATTTTCAACTGTGGTCTACATAGTGCATTATGTCTACTGAGGCAGTTTTTTCCATTATACACAGATTTCTAGATATAAATGGTTATGTCAAGAGCCCGCAATGCCCACTTTTACACAGACCTAATAGATGGAAATGTTTAATTTGCAAGCTATGTCAGAATCACCCTCAAACAAAGCGTAGATCACTGGAACCTATTTATAAACCTTTCTGCCTTCTGAGCATGAGTGATGTTAAACTTTTAAGTTTTGTTTTGCTTTGGAAAAATACACACAAGTTGAAAACAGCAAAGAAATATTTGTTTTTCTCCTAGTTTGAAGAGCTTTTGTGAAAAGACAAATGATGTTTAAGGAGTAAAGACCACAATTCGGCAGGCTACTTGAAGAAGATGGATGGCTTGGTTGTGTCCATCATGTTTTCAACATTTCCCCTTTGCTTCTGTGGTTTCCTTAATTGTAGAAAAGTTTAAAGTCAAGAGTCCTATACAGATACATATAGAATTTTGAGAAATGGCAGCAATAGGACATAGGGTTGCCAACCTTAAGATGGGGCTTGGAGATCTCCAGGAATTACAACTCATCTACAAGTTACCAAGATCAGTTCCCCTGGAGAAAATGGCTGCTTTGGAGGGTGGACTCTATGACACTAGATCCTGTCGAGATCCTTCTCCTTGCCATACCCCAACCTCCTCAGACTCCACCTCCAAATCTCTGAAAATTTCCCATTGTGGAATTTGGCTATCCTAACTCTGAGATGGCTCCCTCTCTTATCTGTGTTTCTTCACAATGCCAGTCTCCCTTCATTAGTACATGCCACCCTTTAGGAGCAGGGGTGTTGAACTCATTTGCTATGAGGGCCACATTGGACATAAATGAGACCATGTTGGCCTGGGCCATGTGTGTCATATTATGTAATGCCAGGTAGTGGAGATATAAACTTTATAAAGGACACAGACAAACACAATTAAAGATTTTTAAAAACTTAAAATAAAACATGCTTAAAAGACCAGCACTGACACCTCTTGCTCTCAATTATTGCATCAAGATCTGGAGACAATGTCTGTACTGTAACAATCTTAAATATGCTGTTCAGGTGTGTGTCTATTCTGTAAGTGTCTGTAAGCTGCAAACCTACTTTTGATTTATTGACATTCATTACAGAAATCTCATGGCCAATGCTTTGAGCCTGAGACCCAGGGGAAACATGTAGGGTTGCCAATACCCAGGTGGGGGCAGGGGATCCCCCGGTTTGGAGGCCCTTCCCCCGCTTCAGGGTCGTCAGAAAGCGGTGGGGGGGGAGGGGAGGGAAATGTCTGCTGGGAACTCTGCTATTCCCTATGGAAATTTATTCCCATAGAAAATCATGGAGAAATGATCTGTGAGTATCTGGGGCTCTGGGAGGGCTGTTTTTTGGGGTAGAGGCACCAAATTTTCAGTATAGCATCTAGTGCCTCTCCCCAAAATAGCCCCCAAGTTTCAAAAAGATTGGACCAGGGGGTCCAATTCTATGAGCCCCAAAAGAAGGTGCCCCTATCCTTCATTATTTCCTATGGAAGGAAGGCATTGAAAAGGTGTGCCGTCCTTTTAAATGTGATGGCCAGAACTCCCTTCGGACTTCAATTATGCTTGTCACAGCCTTGATCTTGGCTCCACCCCTCATGTCTCCTGGCTCCACCCCCAAAGTCTCCTGGCTCCACCCCCAAAGTCCCCAGATATTTCTTGAATTGGACTTGGCAACCCTAGAAACATGAAATGGCTGGGCCTTGCGAGCTTTTGTACACAAGTCGCTTCGTGTGCTGGTCAGGCAATAGAGAAAATAAAGGCTTTGCTCTGTAGCTCCTTTGTATTTGAGCAAGCCTGGAAAAGCAAGCTGTGATGCAGAAGGAAGCAGATGACAGTAGGTTGCTTGTGGGCCTGATAGGAGCCCTCCGGGGGCCTCATCTGGCCCTTGGAGTGCATATGTGTCACCCCCGGTTTAGGGTATATTTGCTTATCATACAGGCCTGTATTCACCCTTTCTCTATCCAACACCACTGGACTCTTTGCTACCCAAACTCACAGATGACTTCCTGCTTTTCTTCTGTATCCTCAGTCCAAATTCTCTCTTCCCTCAGTCTCATCCCTCCCCCCTCCCCTCAGCCTTCTGTCTCCCAGTCTTTTCTTTTGTCCTGTCCTTGCTCCTCCTTGTTCAGCTCAACTTTTTAAACACAGCTTTTCAGACTCTCCTGACACTTCATATACTCAGGGCTTTTTTTCTGCAGCAGCCCACAGGAGCAGAGCTCCACCTGGGCTGGCCAAGGCTCCAGCAGGCCTGATCAGTCATACAGCAGCCACGTGCTCCCAGGCCAGGCAGTGTGGCCAAATACACAATGCAAATGAGCTACCGCTGGGTTTTTTCTACAAAAAAAAAAAAAAAGCACTGCATATACTAACAAAATGTCTATCACAAGTGGCTCCATGCTGGACTAAATAGGGAACAGGAGGCTCCCAAAATGTGAAAATTCTGGTACCAACAAAAGATATCTTTCAATTCACAGGCAGTAGCAGTGGCAGAGGTGTAGTCACAGAGGTGTTCTTCTGTTCCCACCTCCTCTTCTGAGTAGCTCAAGCAGTCTTGGGATTTGACTACAACATCCCGAATATGTGGAATCTCTCCTTACCGGCTCTGCCAGTGACAATTTGACTACTTCAATTTTTTTCCCCTCATGTATTTCAGAAACAACTCTGCTCATTTTTTTAAAAAAAAAACCATGTGTCCAATGGCACAAAATTGTCACTGCCCAGTTTCTCCCAGCAGCCAAAATACATATCCACCTGATTTTATAATTAAGTATGTATCATGTTATATTAGAGATTGGACAACTCTATCCAGAGCACAGGATAGTAGTATATTCAGAGCCAGCTACTGAATGGCAGCCATTCTGTGATGTCCACCAATGTACATCATGATGATGATGATATTGGATTTGTATTCTGCCCTAAACTCTGAAAATCAGAGACTCAGAGCAGTCACAAACTCCTTTACCTTCACCGCCCCCCCCCAACAGACACCCTGTGAGGTAGGTGAGGCTGAGAGAGCTCTTACAGCAGCTGCCCTTTCAAGGACAACTCTGCAAGGCCATTCCAGCAGCTGCAAGTGGTGGAGTGGGGAATCAAACCTGGTTCTCCCAGATAAGAGTCTGTGCACTTAACCACCACACCAAACTGGCTCTCCCACACATGCAACTGCAGCACACAGTGAGCCAGGGCAGTGTCATGAGCCCTGACAAGGAGGAGCTGGAAGGGTTAACAGACCTGGAAGAGTTGCCAGCCAGTTACTCAGCTGAACAAACAGCAGCTGACCCATCAATCACTCTCCAGGCACCAGTGTCAGCTGTTGACGATCAATCTTCTCTAAGCTCTCTTCCTCCCATCTCAAGAGTTCGAAGCAGGCTCCGGAAAGAACTTGCAGAGTGAAGACATGAGGCACGGTGATGCTTCAGATCTCTCAGCCCTGAGTTCTAGCAGAGTCACTGCCACCCAGGGAGCAGGCTGATTGAGACTCCCATATAGCTCCCACTCAGGATCTGGTAACCTTTTGGAAGCAACAAGTCTATTCTCTGGCTTGCATCCACGCTCCTTCCTGATTCCTGATTCTGACCTGCTTGATTTCCTTGGCACCCTGACCTTTTGGCTTTTGGACATGGACTTCTCATTCCGGTTTGTGATTCTACATTGGTGACTTGGCTTCTACTTGACTTCCTGGACTTTGACCTTGGACTGGCTTTGGACTCCTGCCTGCCTGCACCCTGAGAATGTGACAGATTGCTTCCACCACACACACTCACTCCAAAAGATGGATGAGGAGGCAAGCAGAGGCTTTGGGCAGCTAGCAGCCTTGCTCACTCAGGTACAGCACCTTACTCAAATGGTGGCTCACCTGCAACAGCAGCAGCAAGCCACTGTCGCTGCCCCACCCAAGTGCCCAGTGCTTACCCCAGAGAAGTTCACTGGGAATGTGGAGGAGTTTCCTGCATTCCTGGCACAGTGCAAACTGTATATTGAATTACGTGCCAGAGACTTCCCCAACAAAAAGACCAAGGTATGCTTCATTGTCAGCCTCTTAAAGGGGCAGGCAGCTAAATGGGCTATCCCCTTGCTTCTAGCCCCATTCCCCCTGCTGACTGACTACCAGGGCTTTCTGGATCATATGGCGGTAGCCTTTGCTAACCCCCAGCAAGCAGCCACCGCCAATCAGAAGATCCGGACCCTGAAGCAGGGTAGGGACTTGATTTCCCAGTACTCCACCAAGTTCAAGTTTCTGGCCCAAGACCTGACCTGGAATGAGGCTGCCCTCATGGACCAGTATACAGAGGGGCTGGCTGACAAAGTCCTTGATGAGCTGGCATGAGTAGACTGACCAGCTACACTGCAAAGCCTAATCACGCTGTGTCTCCACATTGAGGGCCGCCTGGAAAGCCACCGCTAAGCGCGAAGCAGCGCCTGTCCCTCTCAGCTGCCCCACTGCCTAGCAACAGTAACAACCTCGATGCACACCAGTCCCGAGACTGATGACCCTGAGCCCATGCAACTTGGGGCTGCACGGTTGCGGCTCTCCCCCGAGGAAAAAGCATGGCGCCGCTCACAGAATCTCTGCCTGTACTATGGAGGGGCAGGGCACTTCTCCTCTGGCTGCCTCACCAAGCGCACCCAGTCCAGTACCGTGCCACCACCCCCAGTAAAAGACCAGCCCCAAGTCTGAGTGGACCCCCAGACTTGGGGCACCTAGCCGGGTCCCCTGAACCCTATGTTACCGGTCATGGCCCGTTCCTTGTACCAGTCACACTCGGCTTGCTGGACAGGCGCTGGCTGTTCTTCTATGCCATGGTCAACTCCAGGGCCGCCCACTACTTTGTCGACGTGGCCTTTGTGAAGCAACATCAGATCCCAGTGCAGGACAAAGACACCCTGACCCTGGTCAAAGCCATCGACGGGCACCTCCTCCGCTCCGGTCCGGTGACCCAGGAGACCCACCTGGTCACACTCCAGATCCAACACCATCACAAGCAAGTACGATTCAATGTTACTCGCATGCCCTGCTTTCCCCTCATTCTGGGACTCTCTTGCCTCATAAAGCACAATCCCCTCGTGGACTGGCCACAGGGAAAGCTGAGTTTCAAGGACCCTTGTCCTCACCAGGCCCGGACGGCCGCCCCGGCCACCTCCGCCCCGGCCACCGCCACCCCGGCTGCTGATCCTCTACTTCCCCCAGCCTACACAGACTTTGCCAATGTCTTTGAGGTAAAGGGGGCCGACCAGCTCCCCCTGCACCAGCCTTATGACTGCGCCATCAATTTGGTAGCAGGGGCAACCCTGCCCATGAGGTGGCTCTACCCCATGTTCGAACCGGAGCTAGCAGCCCTGCAGGACTTCCTTGCCAAAAATCTGGAATGGGGTTTTATCCAGCCATCCACGTCGCTAATGTCCGCCCCTATTCTCTTTGTCAAGAAGAAAGGCGGCGAGCTCCAGCCCTGCAATGACTACTGGGCCCTGAACAAAATCATCATCTGGGACCGCTACCCTTTGCCACTGATCCCAGAACTACTGGATCTCCTTAAAGGGGCCCAGGTCTATACCAAGCTGGACCTCTGGGGCACGTACAACTTGGTGCGGATCCGCTCAGGAGACGAATGGAAGATGGCTTTCGGGACCCGCTATGGCCAGTACGAGTATCTCGTGATGCCCTTCGGCCTGACCAACACCCCCACTGTCTTCCAAAGGCTGATGAATGACATCTTTCACGACCTGCTTGACCGCTTTGTGATCATTTATTTAGATGACATATTAATTTATTCCCAAAGCCCCGCCCAGCACACAGGGCACGTCCGCCAGGTCCTGCAACACCTGCGCGAGCATGGTCTCTATGCCAAGCTAGAGAAGTGTGCCTTCAACTTAACAGCAGTCGAGTTCCTTGGCCACATCATCTCACCCCATGGGATTCGTATGGTCCCGAACAAAGTCAAGGCAGTCTTGACCTGGCAGACGCCACAGAACTGCAAGGACGTACAGTGGTTCCTTGGCTTTTCCAATTATTACCGCCAGTTCATCCCTGCCTATGCGGATGTAACCACGCCTCTGACCCAGCTCCTTCGGCCCAAAGAGCCATTTCACTGGACTCCGAAGGCAGACCATGCCTTCACCACCCTGAAAACCTGCTTCACCGGTGAGCCGCTCCTGTGTTACCCAGACCCGCAGCTGCAGTTCACAGTAGAGACTGACGCCTCCAGTGTGGCCCTCGGCGCAGTGCTATCCCAGTGGGAAGAACCCTCCCAACCGCTACAACCCTGCGCATACTACTCATGGCAGTTGATGCCTGCAGAGCGCAACTACACCATCTGGGAGTGGGAACTCCTGGCTATCAAGACTGCCTTTGAGATTTGGAGACATCACCTTGAAGGGGTCTGCCACCCCTTCCAGGTCCTGACTGACCACCGGAAACTGGAGCATCTAAAGACTGCTCGACACCTCACCCAGTGTCAGATCCGGTGGTCCCTCTTCTTTTCCCGGTTTGACTTCCGGATTACCTACATCCCACAGAACCAGAACCGGAAAGCGGACGCTCTCTCCCAAAAATTACAGGTCTTGAAAACTGAAGGCCCTGGCTTCCTTGATTGAGCCAATCCATCACATGTTGAGCCTTCATCTTTTTCCACTGTCTTCAACTTCTCCTAGCATTATTGTCTTTTCCAGTGGCTCTGGTCTTCTTATAATGTGACCAAAGTATGATACTCCCAGTTAGTCATCTTAGCTTCTAGGGAGAGTTCAGGATTAATTTGGTCTAGAACCCACTTTGTTCTTGTAGTGATCCATGGTAACTGTAAAACCGTAATAACACCACATTTCAAATGAATCAACTTTCTTCTTGTCAGCTTTCTTCATAGTCCAACATTCACACGCATGCATAGTAATGGGAAATGCTATAGTATGAATACTCAGGGAAGTACCTCATCTGATAGTCCTGCTTCCTGATTGTCTTGCATCACTTCTGGTTCATAGGGATTTACTGCCTGTTCCCAAGGTTTCACTTCCTGTCAGGAGTTCACTTCCAAGAGCTGTTTTCAGATGACAGCATTTGCCAACAGTGATTTGTACAATGGCCGACACACGTTTTCCAGCTGAGGCAATGCGGGACACATCTGTACTTTTTCTTTCTTGCTGGTAGCAGTGACCCACAGTGCAATCCTACGCAACGTTTCTCCAGTCTAAGTCTATTGTTTTCAATGAGCTTAGAGTGGGCTGACTCTGCTTAGGATAGCATAGGCTTAAGCAGGCAGACTGGGGCTACCAAGCCCCCAGTGGGGGTGGGGTGCCCTGCCCCCTGCTGCCTTACTCAGGCCTTTTGGGTTTACTGGAAGTTCATACAGGAAGTGACAAAGGGTGGCACTAGGAATCACTTCATGCATGAACTTCCAGTAAGTACATGAATTTTAATTTTTAAATTTTTAAAAAGTTTTTTCCCCCTCCTGTGATACTCTGCCTGCCCACAGCCCTTTTGCCAGTTGCCAGGCACCCTGAGGCAACTTCCTGCCTCTACTGGCCCTACCCTGCTTTTGCCTGATCTTGCAGTGAGAGAAAAGGGAGGGTATGATGTTGTGGATGTGGTCATGTCACTTCCAGTCACCGCATCAGCCGTGGTCTAGAATGTCCCCAATCTATATGGTCTTTATGTAGCATGTCATATGTCACTCCCCCTCCCTATGCCCCCCAAAGCTCCCAGGATTGCTGGGGGGGGGGAGATGTCTGACAAACCTAGGATTACACATCCATTCACCATAAAGAGTTTGCAGACTGTTGTTAGGGTTGCCAAGTCCAATTCAAGAAATATCTGGGGACTTTGGGGGTGGAGCCAGGAGACTTTGGGGGTGGAGCCAGGAGACATTAGGGGTGGAGCCAAGATAAAGGCTGTGACAAGCATAATTGAACTCCAAAGGGAGTTCTGGCCATCACATTTAAAGGGACGGCACACCTTTTCAATTCCTTCCTTCCTTAGGAAATAACGGATAGGAGCACCTTTTTTGGGGCTCGTAGAATTGGATCCCCTGGTCCAAACTTTTTGAAACTTGGGGGGTATTTTGGGGAGAGGCACTAGATGCTATACTGAAAATTTGGTGCCTCTATCTCAAAAAACAGCCCCCCCCAGAGCCCCAGATACCCGTGGATCAATTCTCCATGATTTTCTATGGGAATAAATCTCCATAGGGAATAACAGAGATCCCAGCAGACATTTCCCTCCCCTCCCCCTGCTTTCTGATGACCCTGAAGCGGGTGGAGGGCCTCCCCCACCTGGGGATTGGCAACCCTAACTGTTGCTTCCTTTTCTCTAGCTAAACTGCTGCAATGAGGCCTACTTTTATATTTACTTTCATTTTTGCATTCTTAAATAGATCATTACCTGGAGGGCTGCCCACATGACTTCATCGAAACAGGATCTGAAACCTTCATTGGGAGCTGGATTAATAACCACAAGTGTTTACAATACGGTTGCCAGCCCCCAGGTGGGAGCGGGGGAATCCCTTGATTTCCTCCTGCCCTCCACTGGCCAGCTGGCTGGCAAGAGGAAGCCCCACCCCAACGGCCACGACCCAGTGTGGTGTCATCATGCTGGGGATATTGCATGGTGATGGTCAGGTATTTGGGGCAAAACTCACCAGAGCATTGCTGCACGATGTCCTTGGCATGACGATGTCACTTCTGTGTGACATCATCATGTTAGGGATGCTGTGTGGCTCAATGTCACCCTGCCCTCCCCCAGTCCAGGAAAGCTCATTTCCACCCTCTGCCGGTGAGGAGGTAAGACCTGGTAACCCTTGTTGCCAAATATGGGTTAGAAAATTCCTAGGTGGTGGAACCTGGGGAGGGGGTGTTGAGGACAGGAGAGATCTCCATGCCGTAGACTCTGCCCTCCAAAGCAGCCATTTTCTCCAGGGGAATTGATCTCTGCAGGGTGGAGATAAGTTGTAACACAAGGAGAATCCCAGGCCACAGCTGGAGATTGGCAACCCTAATAACCATAGTTAATCTTAACTGTGTTTTGGGGATGACTTTTGGATGTTGGCACACTGGCACTGCCCTGGTGTACTCCCTAATTACTGGCCTAAGCAATGGTGATGAAACCAGGATTTGCTGAGGCAAACCAGACTGTCTTTGAGCACAATCCTGGTTTCCCAAACGAAGCACAGTTAAAATAAATCATGGCTTCAGGTTATGTCTGGGTTAAGCCCGAGAGCATGTCTGGACCAATCTCAATCAGCAAGGCTGGTGCCTGCAGGGCTTTGGACTTGGGTCTCTGTGAGTCTAACCACTGTGCCAGACTGACTCCCCTGACAATTGCTATCTTGGAGTTACATCTCTATAATTCATCCTTACGGCCAGTTTGCCTTCTGAGAAAGATAAATGTTTTTTACCCCTCAGCTCTGAGCTGTTGGTAGAAACATTCAGTCCCTCAGCTGCAGTATAACGAATCCTCTATGGATGACCTGCTTGATGAAGAAATGCTCCTGTGTTGTTCAGGAAAGACAAAACTCAAAATGTTAAAAACTGGAAGCTTTTTCAGGCAACAGGAAGGAAGCCAACAGTTCCAAACCTTCCTGCTTTTATGTAGCGTAATTGTGAGTAAAATGATCAGCAGGTCTTTGAAGAAATTAAACGAAAGAAATCAGGAGGAAAAAAGAATGTTTATGCATGTCCAACCAAGCCAAATAGAAAATGAATCTCATTAAAGAAAATGTTTTCATAGGAAATGTAACCTCAGTTAACTTCTAATGCTTTTTTTTCCTGCAGAGCTCTTGCAGTGAATTGAAACTATGCTGAAACTATGCTGCCAATTCTAACTCCCCTTAGGCTACTGGAAGTGAAATGATGAATAGAAATAGTGCTGCATATGAGCTAACATAATTAAGACTGGAATAAGGGGGTTAGGCCCCATAGTGATCTGTATTTGGGGTACCATATGACTGTAATTCATAAATCATTTTCTGTATACCTGTCATCAGCGGTTCTTCTTTTGCTCATGTTGAGAAACACGTCAACACTTAAAATGTCACCTACCACAAGTGTAATATGAGTCACTCAGAACTAGGGTTCTAAGGCCTGGCCTGGCCTGACAACCAGTAGGAGACTTTGTGTGTAGGCTTCCCAACCCTCCCGCCCTGGTGGGGGACCCCAGGATTTCCAGCCTCTTCCCCCGCTCCCCCAAAAAACGGAAGCAGGGGGAGAGGAGGAAACGGCGCCAAGGAGCGTGGCGAGCTGCCCCATCTCGGAGCGGGCGACGCCGCTACGCTGCTGCCGCCTCTTCTCCGCTTCACTGTAGCTGCTCCTCCAAGATGGGCTCAGGCTGAGCCCATCTCAGAGGAGCAGCTAAGATGAAACGGAGAAGAGGCGGCGGCAGCGCAGCGGCATCACCCGCTCCGTCTCTGAGGTAAAATCAGAGGGGAGGGTGGAGGCAGGCCAGGAGCATGGCGAGCCACAAAACTGGGTCCTTCTAGGACCCGGACTCGCGGCTCGCCACGCTCCTGGCCTGCCTCCACCCTCCCTTTCTCTGATTTCACCTCAGAGGCGGAGCGGGCGACGCCGCTGCGCTGCCACCTTTTCTCCGCTTCACCGTAGCTGCTCCTTTGAGATGGGCTCAGGCTGAGCCCATCTCAGAGGAGCAGCTACGGTGAAGTGGAGAAGAGGCGGCAGCAGCGCAGCGGCATCGCCCGCTCCGCTCTGCCTCTGAGGTGAAATCAGAGAAGGGGAGGGTGGAGGGAAGGAAGGCATTTAAAAAGTTGTGAGGTCCCTTTAATTGTGATGGACAGAACTCCCTTTGGAGTTCAATTGTGCTTGTCACACCCTTGCTCCTAGCTCCACCCCAGTGTCTCCTGGCTCCACCCCCAAAGTCTCCTGGCTCCACCCCCAAAGTCCCCAGATATTTCTGGAATTGGACTTGGCAACCCTACTTGTGTGTGTGTTTGTGTGTGTGTACTCGTGTGCCATCTTGCCTCTCTACAAATCACCTAAACTGTGTGGTAAAACCAGAGAATTTTTGGCAGTTCCTAGAAAAGCCTGACATTGTTTCCAGGTTTCCCACAGAAGTGACACCAGTCCTCTCTAGGAATTGTTAAAAAAAAAGTTTCTGGTGATTCCTAGAGAAGCATGACATCACTTCCTGGTGAGTGCACTGATGGTGGGTTGTTTTTTTTTTAAATCATTCACTGGCAGGTGGAGTGCCAGCAGCAAGCACATGACAAGCCTACTGATGTAGGTACCAACATCACTGATCCTTATTTTAATTAAACAACTTGAATCCTATCTTTACTGTGCCCTAGGCAGTTAATGCAAAATGAGCAATCAATACAAAATCTACTAAAGCAAAAGCAACCACTTACTAAAAACAATTCAAATAGATTAAAATGGCATTTACAAGAGTTTCAAAACTAATACTTGTCCGTCACTTATAACCCCTTTCAAAATACCTTGGTGTTCCAACTGTAGATGAAACTTGTTTAAAAAGACCCACATTCTGTGGGTGGAAATGGTTCAGTCTATGGATATGCTTGCTCTGGTAGATCCAAGCTATACTGTTTGGGGGTTGGTCTAGCATCCTAATAGCTTCTGTAATCAGATACTTTAAATATTTTGAGCTATGATGTTCCATTTATTTGATACTCGATCCCCTTCTGTTTGCCTATGACCACTGACACCTCTTTCCTATCATCTCTTCTCTCTGTTTACAAATGTACATATATTTATCACACCATGTCCAAGCCTTAGGAGATGAGGAGAAGTAGGCTATATACTGCAATCTTAATTATTCACCTAGGAATGAAACCCATTTTGCTCAGTGGAATTTACTTCTTGGCCAACATGTATTAGGTGCTACTGCAGGGTTTCTGAACTTATGTCACTGACCTGACAATCATGAGTCATTAGAATATTATATATTGGAATGTAGTCTTCAGAAACAGAAGAGGATTGGAGAGAAAAAAACAAAAAGTGCAACTCAATCTTGTGTTCTTCCAGAGCATCATCTGCTGAAGTTTCAGTTGCTGGATTTTATTTACATGCATGAGGGCTGGTTCCAGACTGGCATTTTAAGCTGGCACAGAGACAGGATGTAGGTGGACCAAAAAAGTGTGACCAAACGTGCACATCTGCCCCCTGTAATGCTCCTGCACTCACCCCGTCTGCAGTTGTCCAAGTCCCATCATAAAAAGCTACCACTTCTGAAGTGGTAGCAGATAGGAGGAGCTGCACCGAGGCACCTTCAAGGTGCCTTCTGGCCATCTGAATGGCTGGGAAGCAGCAGTAAGGTGGCAGTTGAAGAGCTTGAGTGCTGTAGACATCTCTCCAAGGCGTGCACAGCCTGTCCCTGTCCTGGCAGTGGGCCGTGGGCTATCTGGCCATCCCAGGGTACTTCTTTTTGTGCCAGCCTACTTCTGGGTTGGCACAATGTAGCCCCAGGCTGCCAGTCTGGACCAAGCCAAGGACTACCAACTTGATGTATTTTTCTCCTAATTATACCACAAACCAGCTTCTTTGGTAGGTAGCCAAGATGTTGCCTTCAGGGCACAACTGTTCCGTGTGTGCAGCCCCCTGTTGGATCCTTCTGTATGAAGAAAATAAATGGTGATCCACCAGCTGAAGATACCAGTGTATACGGTGCAAAGGAACCACATTGGCACAGTACACCTGTAGGCATATCCCTTTATTCATTAACAAAGTGTAACGCATACAGAAGTGGGAAAAAGTCAATGAAGTGTAGACAGTCTAGGAAAATAGAATACATATTATAATCCTCATTCCCATATAAGTATTACATTCAGTTGCATTTGGTATTGTTTTGCCTGAAGGTTTCTCTGGGCTGAGCATAGGGGAACAACTGGCAGGAGGGAGGAGGGAGGGGAGTCCCTCTGCTACTGTAGGAATTTTTTTTTTTGTCAATGTAATTTATCTTTGTGATACTTCGGAGACCATGAGAATTTTGCCTTTTAAAGCTTGAGCACAGTTAACTTTTGACCTGTGTCAGCTGTCAGATTAGAATGAGTTTAGTCACATCAGCCTGAACAAGAATTAAAACCAAGCGCAGGGAGGTGAAAGGGCAATGCCTTAAAGGGATCACCTTAATTGACTGGGCCCCTTAATCCCCCCTGTTCTTGTACATTAGCCCAAATGCCTCTAAGTTCTTCTCTAACCTGGTTTCCCCAGTAGAAAGACTTACCCTTTCCACATAACAAAGCTAAGAAGCAGAAGGAACGTGACCTCAGGTCTTCCTGAGACGGGTCTTTAGGATCATGTTGAATGTTCAGCTTTCTTCTGCTCCCTTCCCTGGTGGGTTTAAGAGATGAAAATTATCAGCTAGATCCTTCTTGGCTTAAAGTCAGTCAGTGATGCTCTGTAGGGCCAGACATTCCAGCAGCCATTTAAGTCGGTGTTGTTTGTGTCTCAGTGACCTAGGTACTTAAAACAAGCATGACCAGAACATGTTTTAGGGCATGCTGCAGTTATTATCTGATGAGCCTGTGGGGCTTAAGACCATTTTAAAAAAGAAAAGAAAAAGTTCCCTCTGTTTAGAGGATTTGCTCAGATGTATTTTTTAAAAAAAAAACTGGCTCCAAGGACAGCAGGAGTTAGGAGGCTGGCCAGGGCCAATTCACACAACACCAAGTCCTTATGACAGTCATAAGGACTTTGTATCATGTGCGCCAGGAGAGTTCTTTTCCTCCACACCAGGAGCTGTATTTTGATCGCCACCCTAGTGCTCAGGTAGAGTTCCCAGATGCTCCCTGGCCAATGGTAGGAGACAGTGGGGAGGGGACATAGAGAAGACTATATGGGTGCGATCACATGAGGGATCTGGCCCAACCTAGCCACATTTCACCCCCAAACAGGCATGATCACATGTACACATATGGTTCCCAAACTGAATCCATCCTTACCCTGTCCTCAGACGCCTCCCAAAAATACTGAGATCTTCTCGGTAGCTTCCCCCTGAGTTGCATCTAAGTCATAAAATCATAGAGTTGGATTTTTTAGAATCATAGAGGTCAGATTTTCGCTGTCTGTCTGATGGCCCCAGCGCAGCTCATAGATGGAAGAGCAGTTTGATCACGGCAAGCCCCTTCCGGTGCATCCTGTGTTTTTTACTCCCCCCATACCCTGCTCCAAGGAGCACTTGTGCTCTTCTCTGCTCAAGCGCATGCACTGGGGGACTTTTTTTTTAAAGCAACCCTTTCCCTGGTGGGCCTTTGATTGAGGTATTCTAGCAGTGTGAATGGCTGACCATGGACCCCTGCCTCGATCATGCCGCTTCGATGGCAGCTGTCTGGTTGCCCCAAAATGGATCAAATACAAGCAGGATAATGGAAGCAGGATAATGTCGTGCCAATTTCGGAGAGGGATTGTCCCATAGCATCAGCTGCAGTGATCTAGCATCTCATTTGGCTTACTTCATACACAACTGTTCACCTTCTTTCTGTCTCTCCTTTCCGTTGCTTCTCCTTTCTAACCTGAACTGAACGATAGATTCACAAATCAATTGCCAACTACAATAATTTGGTTTTTAATAGCTCTTTGTCTTCTGTATAACTCATACTACCCATTTAACGTATTTGCTTCTCTGAAATCCAAGTTGTTGCTTTTAAATTTTGTTTTATTGTTGCTGTCATCTGTTATTGCTAAAGATGATGGAAAGTCCCAATAATGTACTGATTTTTTTTCTCCAAAGAAATAGTTGAGCTGGTTTGAGTGGAAATTTTCCTGAGTGAGACATACTTTGTTGACGTGTTTAAACGTTTGGGTATGGGAGGCAAGTCAGTTATTCTGTGGTAGGACAGATGAGAAGTTTTGCTTAAGGAGTTCTGGAAGAGAGGTGAAGCAGTACAGTGATCTGTAAATAATCTACAGGCCAATTCACATGATATAAATATGTTCAGGCCTTCTCAAGAATGGTGTAGGAGATTGTGTGACAGGAATTGTCTGCCCCACAAGAAGGAAGACAGCAGGGCAGATGCTCATATTTGGCACTTCAAAAGGACAGGCAGCAGTACAACAGAGAAGGAAAAGGTTGGCACTTGGGACCACTAGGAATACGGGCCAAAAGGATTAGTGCATACAGAATGAAATGGAAAACCTACCAGTATTATTTGCTTTAGCTTAAAGATTTATTTGACTTTGATAATTGAAATACTTCCATGTCAATAAGGTAGAGTTGCCAGGTCTGACTTGGAAACTATCTGGGGACTTTGAGGGTGGAGCCAGGAGACTTTGGGGGTGGCGCCAGGAGCAAGGTTATGACAAGCATGATTAAACTGTGACTGGATTTCTGGCCATCACATTTAAAGGGTCTGTGTATATTAGCCCATGTCCCCTCATGTAGCCAATCCTCCTGGGGCTTACAGTAGGCCCTTTACTAAGAGTCTTCTAAACTCTTGGAGGATTGGCTACATCATGGGGGCGTAGCCTAATATGCAGAGGCGCTCCTGCTAGAAAAAGAGCCCTCTCTCGCTCTCTCACTCACTGTAAAACTCTCTCTCCTGCTCTCTCTCTTGCTCTCTCACTCACTTTTGCTGTTGCTGTCTCCTTTCTGGCTTTCTCTCACTGTTGTTGTCACTCTTTTGTGCTCTCTCTTGTTTGCTGTCTCTCTCGTGCTCTCTGTCACTTTTGCTGTCGCTCTCTCTCATGCTCTTTCTTACCCGTTGCGCTCCCTCTCTCTCTGTCACTCTTTCTCTCTCACTGTTGCTCTCTCTCTCTTGTTTTTGCTGTCGCTGTCTTGCACTTTCTCTCTCACTGTCACTGTCGCTCTCTTGTGCTGTCTCTCTCTCTCTCGCTGTCGTGCTCACTCTTGTGCTCTCTCTCTCTCATTCTCTCTCCTGCTCTCTCTGTCTCACTTTTGCTGTCGCTGCCTCCTCTCGCTCTCCTGCTCTCTCTCACTGTTGCTCTCTCTGCTCTCTTGCTGTCTCTTGTACTCTCTCTTGCACGCGCAGGAAGCGGGGGAATAGCCTGAGAATGGAAGGACCCTACAGAGGGAAGGAAGGTTTACATAGAGCGGCCTGGCCCTCCAGGAACCCGCTGTAGCTACTGGCCTATCTGGAGGTAGGTTGGTGGGGCAGGGACCAGTTCTCAAGCCCAGGTTTCAGAGCTTGGAACAGTCTCTAGCTTGGCTGGGAAGCAGCAGCTAGCAAGGCTCTCTTCTTGGCGATGCTAGTTCTTTTGGTTAAGATATAGTACTGAAAAGACATGCTTGTCCTATAAGATATGCTAGGGTGTCTATAACTTGGCTGCAACATGATGGCACTTTTAGAGTTGCCAATTCCCCCCCTGGCTACCAGCAGGGGATGAGGAGTTAGTGGTGGCAGATCAAGGCTGGAAAAGTCTTGGAAATGTGAGAATGGAGCCTGGGGAGGAGAAGGAGCTCACTGGGCTACATTACCTTCGAGTCCTCCCTTCAAAGCAACCATTTTCTCCAGGAAAACTGATCTCTTTAGTCTTAAGATGATCCATCATTCTGGAGGCTCCCCAACTGGATGCTGGCATCCCTACTTTATAACACACACAAACCTATGAACAAAACAAACATGCATTCTGGTGCTTTATAAATACATGAACATAGATGGAGACATTGGACTTCTGGAGACCTGGAACTGATGGATAAAATCTAAAGAATGGCAGCTCTAGCATACTGCACATCTTAAAAGGAATCCCCTGAATCTTCCCCAAAGGCACAATATATGGAGGAAGTATTTATTGACTAGGAACTGTTACCATTTCATTGGGATCATCACTGGCAAAAAGGAGCATATGGTTAAATGCATCCAATTAAAACACAGAGAAAGAGAGAGAGCTTAGAGGGCATTTACTTTGGGCAGATGTTGTTTAAGCCCCCCCCCCCCCCCCCCCCCCCCCCCCGTTTCTAGTGCTGTACATAAAATAGCACAAGTTTCCCCTTTCACTGGAAAAATGTTCTTACTAATAGAATGAATCACACTGGGGAAAAAAAACCCATCGTATCAACTTACGGGGAAAATAGGTTCATGAACTTGAACTACTTTTTGTGAACCTGGCAGATGAAAATATGATTTGAAGGATTTACAAAAACCACAAAATTCCACTCAGCCTGCCCATCTCAGAGTTTAGGACTGTCGAGCCATTAGCCCAGATTCCACGATCAAGTGGAGACCTGCACATTACAATAACAATAATAGTGTCTCCTTAACCCTGGTTAGAAATACAGCCTGCTACTCTTAATAGCTGGAATAGAAGGCATTTGGGCAAGGCAAGTGGAGGAAGGGAGAGGCAATCCCTTTGAAGTAGAGAATAAGAGAAGGGCATTGGTAATCGGATGTTTAGGAGGACTGTCAAAGAAATCTCCCAACACTTGACTTGCCACTGATGGTATCTTGCTGCAGATAAAACAGCAGTAAAAAACAAAAAAAGCAAAATATAGGCCATTATCTCATCTACATCTGGAGCAGGCAGGGTGCAAAGAAGCAGAGGAGGAAAAAGTCAACAGAGTTCTCCCCCCACAATATTAGCAATAAGGGAAAATGCTGTTTCTTTCTGCAGCGCAAGATAATTAAAATAATTAAGCTGATGTGTGTTTTGATTCCTCAGAAAAAGGGAATTTCTATTGCAAGGAGAATCAAAGAAATTCTTGGCTCGTCTGCCTTATAACAGTTATTTGCAGACATTTGCAGCTATTTCTCCTAGTTTAATTTGCCTCTGAAACTTTTTAATTTTTTTAAAAAAAACATTCTGGAGGAGGAATGACTGGCAGCAGTCTGCATGAAATGAAAGCTAATGGGTTTTAAAAACAGCAGATGGCCACCTCTATTATTTAATGTTAGATTGATGCTAATTTTAATCAATGTCTCCTGCTCTGAAGGCAGATAGTTTTAATTGTTTTAATTAATTTAATTGTTGATTTACTGATTTTAATTGTATTTGATTTTGTTGTAATCTGCCCTGAGCCCATTCATGGGGTAGTGGGAATAGAAATCCACAAAATTAATAACACAAAATAAATATATTTGTTCATGTGTATTAAAACATTAGAGCATTCTACATTGCCTGTGGAAGCAGTTGGCAACAGAGAGCCAGTTTGTTGTAGTGGTTAAGTGTGTGGACTCTTATCTGGGAGAACCAGGTTTGATTCCCCACTCCTTCACATGCACTTGCTGGTGTGATCTTGGGTCAGTCACAGTTCTTGAAAGAGCTGCTCTCCCAAGAGCAGTTCTCTCAGAGCTCTCTCAACCCCACCCACCTCACAGGGTGTCTGTTGCACAGAGAGGAAGGGAAAGGAGATTGTAAACTACTCTGAGATTCTGAGTGAAGGGCAGGGTATAAATTCAATCTCTTCTTAAGGATGGCTCCTGCTTTGCTTTGGCAGCCCTTATCTGCCAATGAGCCCTGAATCCGGAAGTGGCCCAAGACGGAACTATTGCTTGTTTGTTGATATCATGTAGGGGTTTTTTTCTATTGTTTATCAGCCACTTTGAGGAAGAAGAAGAAGAGATTGGATTTATGCCCTGCCCTTCACTACCCGAATGAGTCTCAGAGTGACTTACAATCTCCTTTCCTTTCCCTCCCCACCTTGTGAGGTAGGTGGGACTGAGAGAGCTCTAACAGAAACTGCTCTTGAGAGGAACAGCTCTGCAAGAACTGCAACTGACTCAAGGTCACAACAGCAGGTGCATGTGGAGGACTGGGGAATCAAACTCGGTTCTCCCAGATTTATTTATTATTTATTTATTTATTTATATTTTGACTTATATCCCGCCCTTCCCACTGAAGTGGCTCAGGGCGGCTTACAACACAATAAACTCACATAAATTCAGCTTAAAACATTTACATAATAAGGTTAAAACTATAATTAATAAGACATAAAAAGATAAAAACCAGCGGTCTATTAAATGCATTTTAGTTCCATCCAAATTTTTCTGTGTCAGTTAGTTGTTGTAGGCCTGCCGGAAGAGGACTGTCTTACAGGCCCTGCGGAACTGCCCTAGGTCCCGCAGGGCCCTCACCTCTTCCGGCAGCTGGTTCCACCAGTAAGGCGCCGTTACCGAGAAGGCCCGATCCCTGGTGGATTTCAGACGGGCCTCCTTTGGCCCGGGGATTACTAACAGGTTTTGTGAACCCGATCGTAGTACTCTCTGGGGAACGTGTGGGGAGAGACGGTCCCTAAGGTAGGCAGGTCCTAGGCCATATAGGGCTTTAAAGGTGATGACCAACACCTTGTACTGGACTCGGAATGTTATTGGCAGCCAGTGCAGATCCCGAAGCCCCGACCGAATGTGCTTCCATCTTGGGAGCCCTAATAGCAGCCGGGCAGCGGCATTCTGAACTAACTGCAGCTTCCGGGTCCGGCACAAGGGTAGCCCCATGTAGAGGGCATTACAGTAGTCCAACCTCGAGGTGACCGTGGCATGAATCACTGTTGCTAGGTCGTCGCGTTCCAGGAAAGGGGCCAACTGCCTCGCCCGCCTAAGATGAAAGAATGCGGGCTTGGCAGTGGCTGCTATTTGAGCCTCCATTGTCAATGAAGGCTCCAATAGTACCCCCCAGACTTTTGACCCTGCGCGCCGCTATCAACGGCGCGCCGTCAAAAACTGGCACGGAGATTTCCCCTCCCGGGCCGCAGCGACCCAAGCAAAGGACCTCTGTCCTGCCGGATTCAGCTTCAGCCCACTCAGCCTAAGCCACCTAGCCACTGCTTGTAACTCCCGGTCCAGATTTTCTGGGGTGCAGGCAGGCCGGCCATCCATACGTATATAGAGCTGGGTGTCATCAGCATATTGATGACAACCCAGCCCATACCTTCGGGCAATCTGGGCAAGGGGGCGCATATAGATGTTAAATAACATCGAGGAAAGTACCGCCCCTTGAGGCACTCCGCAATCAAGCGCGTGTCTCCGGGATAGTTCGTCCCCAATCTCCACCCTTTGTCCCCGACCGTCAAGGAAAGAGGAAAGCCATTGCAAGGCCAGCCCCTGAATCCCCGCGTCGGCAAGGCGGCAGGCCAGAAGCCGATGGTCGACCATATCGAACGCTGCCGATAGGTCTAACAACATCAGCACCGCCGAGCCGCCTTGATCCAGATGCCGCTGAAGGTCATCCACCAGGGCGACCAGCACTGTCTCTGCCCCATGGCCCGGGCGGAAGCCAGACTGGCAGGAGTCAAGGACAGAAGCGTCCTCCAGGAAACTCTGTAGCTGCAATGCCACTGCCCTCTCAATAAGTTTGCCCAAAAAGGGCAAATTCGAGACCGGCCGATAGTGTGCCAATTCGGCCGGATCTAACGTTGTTTTTTTCAAGAGGGGGCGGACCACCGCCTCTTTAAGCGCTGATGGGAAATGTCCCTCCAATAGGGATCTATTTATGATATCCCGTAAGATAAGAGTCCGCACACTTAACCACTACAACAAACTGTCTCTGTCTTGCCAATTGCTTTCACAGGCAATGTAGAATGTTCTAATGCTTTAATACACATGAAGAAATGTATTTATTTGCCCCCCCAGTCGGAATGAAGAGACAGACACAAGTGTTGGGTTTAAAACCGGGCCGCTTTATTAAATAACTCATAACCAATAACTGGCAGGGATGGGACCTGAACGGGACAAGCCCTGGGGTCACCCCTGACCCCGCCTTGTCCAAAGGGCGAGCCACCCTGCCCCGAGCACAAGCCCGCCGTATTCGGGTTGTAGCTGAGCGGCCAGGCCCCCAGCCATTCTCCACCTGGGCTAGCATCAATCCCCCATGGAAAGATCCGCCCAGGTGAGGCTCCCTGTGATCTGCATTCCCCGCACTGAGCCGTGTAGCCCATCTACAGTTCATACAGACCACCGCACCAATGGTGCTAGGCCATAGGTGCTCCCCTGAAAACCCTGTGGCCAAGCATCCTCCAGCCTGCGGCCATATTAAACTCCTACCACTAAATCTAACACTAACAGGCAGTACAAGGTAGACGAAAAACACCTCCACATGGGCCAATTATGTGATGGTGAAAAAATTCCTACCTGGCCCCTAATAAGGCGACCGGATGCAGCCTGTACTGCCAAAGGGAGGGTGGGCGAGCAGAGAGCCGAGAGAAATGGCCGCTGCCTGCTCCACCGACCACTCTCGGGCCGCCCGCTTCACCAGCCTGCAGGACCAAGGGGAAGACAAAACCGTCACTCGCGCTTGACCCGCCGCCTGCGCTGCACCTGCCGCCAGCGCCGCGCCGCTAACACACGTCCTCGACAAGGCCGACTGGCACCGTCCCTCGCCGCTCCGAGGCCCAGCCGACCCGGCCTTAACGCGCTCCTACACGTGGCTCTCCCTCAGAGAGCCGAGAGAACTGCGACGTTCTGGGCGGGGCCGGGGCTTATATAGCCCCGACGCCACGCCCAGCTACCAGACCCGGATACGGGCCTATTTCTCCTGCTCCCTCCTTCCAGGGGGGCAAAGACGGCCCCCAGCCTGAGCGTCGGCGAGCCGGCTTGGCTGGGAAGGGGCCAGACCTTATTTTGTGGATTTCTGTACCGCCCTACCCACAAATGGGCTCAGTGTGGATTACAACAAAACCAAATACAGTTAAAATCAGTTAATCAACAATCAAATTAATTAAAACAACTAAAACCATCGGAGACAAATTCAGAGCAGGGTTCCATTCAAGAAGTGGGATGGACTGAGAGAGCTCTAACAGAAACTGCTCTTGAGAGGAACAGCTCTGCAAGAACTGCAACTGACTCAAGGTCACATCAGCAGGTGCATGTGGAGGACTGGGGAATCAAACTCGGTTCTCCCAGATAAGAGTCCGCACACTTAACCACTACAACAAACTGTCTCTGTCTTGCCAATTGCTTTCACAGGCAATATAGAATGTTCTAATGCTTTAATACACATGAAGAAATGTATTTATTTATTTTGTGGATTTCTGTTCCGCCCTACCCACAAATGGGCTCAGTGTGGATTACAACAAAACCAAATACAGTTAAAATCAGTTAATCAACAATTAAATTAATTAAAACAACTAAAACCATCGGAGACAAATTCAGAGCAGGGTTCCATTCAAGAAGTGGGGTTATAAATATTTAAATAAATAAATCATACATCTCTTTGAACCATAAACTGTCAGAGTCTAGAAATGGACCACAGAAAGCAGAGATTTTAGTAGTGCCAGATGTTGATAAATACAGCGACAGTCAAACTTTTCTGGATTTTTTTTAAAAAACTATTTGAGAATCACCAAGTTAAATCTCCTTGTACAGGCATGCTATGTCTGCCCAACACATACAGTATAATTCAGGATAATTATGCTAATAGGAGCTGGGGGGATTTCACTGGTTTCCATCAGGAAAAGCAGAGCTTGGAATGCTGCCCTATTTCATTCGGGAGGAAGACTGCCAGACAAGCTCACACCATTTGATCACTAATTATCCCATGGCAATTTCGAGGCTCTGGGCCCTATCCAGGAAAGGGGAAAACTAGTACGTTGATTTCTGTATACAAGTGCATTGATTTCAATGCTGTCTCTTTTTTTCCACTTTTCATTGTTAAACTAAGTTATCCCCTCTCAGTTTAAAATACTTGTAAAAAAAATAGTGGGCAGATAACTCTTGTTTTATTGCTTGTATGGCATTCCTCAAAGAAGGGGGCTTTGACCTTCTTAAATTCCTGCCGGAGATTAAATACCAAAAGCAGCAGTATGAGAGAGAGTTAATAGACAGTTTCACTACACACTGCAGGACCTCTCAAAGAGGTCAAGTTATTAACACACTGGGAAATGTAGGTTGTATTTTCTAAGGTAGGACTTAACAGCTTGACTCCTTCTCTGCCGCAGCCTCCAAGAAGCCCCATTTTGAGCGGCAAGTCTCACAGACATCACTGGATATCATAAACCTGCTGAGCAGACATGTTTAAAAACATGCCCTATCAAATCCAGAAATGGGTCCCTGACCTGGATTGCCCAGGCAAGCCCGATTTCACGTGATCTCAGAAGCTAAGCACGGTTGACTCAGGTTAGTATTTGGATGGGAGCAAGCTTTATTCAGCCACCTCTCTGAATATTCTCCAGGCCCCACTTAGGGGTCAGTCACCAGAAGTCACCATGACTTCCAGTTGCAGATGCACACAACCCACCCACCCAGCCGCCCCCCAAAAATCCATAAATGGGTCTTTGCAGGCAACGAATATCTTCTATTTTTTAAAGGCCTATGGTTCTCAACATCGAGATACCTGTATGAAAAAGGGTGACTAGTTAATAGGGATACTCATTCACATCTGGTCACAGGAAGAGGAAAT
Organism: Heteronotia binoei; assembly: GCF_032191835.1. NCBI lineage: Eukaryota > Metazoa > Chordata > Lepidosauria > Squamata > Gekkonidae > Heteronotia > Heteronotia binoei. The sequence continues at coordinate 30,680,256 of NC_083232.1, forward strand.
CTTGCAGCTGACAGCAGGGGCATCTGTTGATCTATCAGTCTGCACTGATTTCCCCCACTTCCTTCTTCCAGAGCAGCATGTGGTAGTTTATGAGTGTGGAAAGCCAATATCTGGCCCCATTTTTGCCTATGTTGCACTGGATTCATTTTGGCCTTCTGTCTAAATAAGTACTTTCACAATTGCAGAATGCCTTGACTGTGGACAAAACCCATAATTCAAGTCTGGGACCACTTTCGCACTATACCTTTAATCCTGGTTTAGCCCTGTCCCCAAGCTGACATTCTACACTAAAATCATAGAATCATAGAGTAATAGGGTTGGTTTCTCTGGCTCTCTAATTCTAGTGTAGAATGTCAGTTTGGGGACAAGGCTAAACCAGGATTAAAGGTATGAAATTGGTCCCAGTTTTTTAGCTCTTTCACTGAGGGATGATTCACATGATTGGTGCTGGAAAGTGCCATCAAGTCACAGCTGACTTATGGAGACCCCATACGGTTTTCAAGGCAAGTGGTGTTCAGAGGTGGTTTGCCATTGAAACATATGAGAATTATACCCGATGAGAATTAGACAAACTCACACCTGTGCCTATAGGCATTAGGAAAGTGTGGTAATAAGAGTAACCATTTGCCCTGGTGGCAGAAGGCAATCTCCCACTCTCTCTCTCAGACTCTACCCTTGATAATGTGAAGAATGGAACAAAAGTGGGGAGGATGTCAGTAATAGTGACAACTCTAGGAATTTCTCACAACTCTATGGTAACGGCCATAGAGACTGAGGGGACGATTCCCAGTACATCACACAGAAGTGATGCCTTATCCATCAGCCATACACCCAAGAGTGCCATCACATTTCCATGCTGCTCTAGGGTCTTCCCAATCTCTATGGTACAGACCATAGAGAATGGGGAAATTTTGAAAGCATCACATTCCCCTGAAATGCCATCCCCTAGGTACACAAGAACATAAGAGAAGCCATGTTGGATCAGGCCAACGGCCCATCCAGTCCAACACTCCGTGTCACACAGTGGCCAAAAATTTTATATACACACATACACTGTGGCTAATAGCCATTGATGGACCTCTGCTCCATATTTTTATCTAAACCCCTCTTGAAGGTGGCTATACTTGTGGCCGCCACCACCTCCTGTGGCAGTGAATTCCACATGTTAATCACCCTTTGGGTGAAGAAGTACTTCCTTTTATCTGTTTTAACCTGTCTGCTCAGCAATTTCATCGAATGCCCACGAGTTCTTGTATTGTGAGAAAGGGAGAAAAGTACCTCTTTCTCTACTTTCTCCATCCCATGCATTATCTTGTAAACCTCTATCATGTCACCCCGCAGTCGACGTTTCTCCAAGCTAAAGAGTCCCAAGCGTTTCAACCTTTCTTCATAGGGAAAGTGCTCCAGCCCTTTAATCATTCTAGTTGCCCTTCTCTGGACTTTCTCCAATGCTATAATATCCTTTTTGAGGTGTGGCGACCAGAACTGCACACAGTACTCCAAATGAGACCGCACCATCGATTTATACAGGGGCATTATGATACTGGCTGATTTGTTTTCAATTCCCTTCCTAATAATTCCCAGCATGGCGTTGGCTTTTTTTATTGCAAACGCACACTGTCTTGACATTTTCAGTGAGTTATCTACCACGACCCCAAGATCTCTCTCTTGGTCCGTCTCTGCCAGTTCACACCCCATCAACTTGTATTTGTAGCTGGGATTCTTGGCCCCAATGTGCATTACTTTGCACTTGGCCACATTGAACCGCATCTGCCACGTTGACGCCCACTCACCCAGCCTCAACAGATCCCTTTGGAGTTCCTCACAATCCTCTCTGGTTCTCACCACCCTGAACAATTTAGTGTCATCCGCAAACTTGGCCACTTCACTGCTCACTCCCAACTCTAAATCATTTATGAACAAGTTAAAGAGCATGGGACCCAGTACCGAGCCCTGCGGCACCCCACTGCTTACCGTCCTCCACTGCGAAGACTGCCCATTTATACTCACTCTCTGCTTCCTATTACTCAGCCAGTTTTTTATCCACAAGAGGACCTGTCCTTTTACTCCATGACTCTCAAGCTTTCTAAGGAGCCTTTGATGAGGAACTTTATCAAAAGCTTTCTGGAAGTCAAGGTAAACAACATCTATCGAGTCTCCTTTGTCCACATGTTTGTTCACCCCCTCAAAGAAATGTAACAGGTTAGTGAGGCAAGATCTTCCCTTGCAGAACCCATGCTGAGTCTTCCTCAATAACCCGTGTTCATCAATGTGCCTACTCATTCTGTCCTTGATAATGGTTTCTACCACCTCAAAATTCACCTAGGATTTGCTGGCATAGGGCTGGTAATCCTGTGTGACAGTGGAACTGACAATCAGGGTGTTTTTTGTTTTAAAGAAAAAGCCCAGCAGGAACTTATTTTCATATTAGGCCACAACCCTGATGTCATCATTGTTTTGCACAGGGCTTTTTTTGCAAGGGGGGGGAAATCCAACAGGAACTCATTTGCATATTAGACCACACCCCCTGACAACAAGCCAACCAGAACTGCGTTCCTATGCATTCCTGCTCAAAAAAAGCCCTTCTGACAACCATAAGCTGCTTCAGTCCTGAATTTGCTTTCACAAAGGCAAAAAACAAAGGTTCAAGTGAAGTAAAAATAAGATGAAAATATGAATGAGTAAAGACTGTGAACACACCTTTTTATCTGTGCAGAACAAATGGCTGCATAAATACTGTCTGAGTCACTGCCTCAGGAAAGCAGAATTTGAGAGTTTACCAATCACCAAAGAGTTATGTACAAAGTTCACAGAAAGATTTCTGTTTCTAATTTTGGTTCCCTGGCCTTGAGTAGCAGATTACTGTGGAAAATGCATTTCTCCCCATCCTTGTAATACAGTTATAATTTCACGCTGTCATTCTATGTTCAGTATATTTTTTGAGCTTGTGGTCAGCTTGCATAATGGGTTTCATAGTCTTACAGCCATATGACTTCTTATAAAAATCATGACTGACTCCCCAGGGCTAGGCCAAAGCTACTAGTGGAGGGTTTGATGTGATTTACAAAAGTTAATGAGGTATGAAGGGGTTACATAGTGATGAAAATGCAGATTGGTTTGAAATATGTACAGTATCACAGGAATGCAAATCTTGTGAGAATATGTAATGCTTTTAATGTAAACATGATAATGAAAAGTTCCTAGTTCAAGAAGAAAACACAGCAGGCTTGTGAAAAGCAATAAGAATTCTCAGATGGTCACACCTGTGCATATTAAATACGACTCACCCACCATCTTTCAACAACATCCCCAAACAACAACAGCATCCCAAAACTACACTGCCGATCAGATTTGAGTAGGTGATAATATCCATAAGGGTAAATTGAACAAAAAGAATTAAAGCAATACTTCCTTGATTGTATGAACAATCCTGGCCAATTGAGTACCACATTGTGAATGAGATAACATCCCTATGCTATACAGCCAGTCAGATTTGCTATGGGGCAGCCAGCACTGAATTGCTGTCTGACCCAAAGACCAATCAGAGTGAGTGACAGGCAGGGGTGGAATTCTAACAGAAGCTCCTTTGCATACTAGGCCACACACCCCTGATGTAGCCAATCTTCCAAAAGCTTATAAAAAAGAGCCTTGTAAGCTCTCGGAGGACTGGCTACATCAGGGGTGTGTGGCCTAATATGCAAAGGAGCTCCTGCTAGAATTCCACCCCTGGTGCAAGGTGAAGTCTTTCAACCTCTTTCAAAGCAATCGCTGAAAATTACCAAAAGGGAAGGAACTCTTTTGATACTGATAGAAGCATGCAAGATGAGCACTCCCAGCTCATCTCTAATATGAACATCTGTAGTATCTGCATTTATGTGTTCATTGACTACACATAAAAAATGTTTAACTTTGCAACCCTGAAGAGCTCAGAATCTTTATCCTGTACCATTTCTAATGATTTTAAAAGTGCAATTGAAAACTCAAATTCAAGATCAACAAGTTTAAGAAAGTTGGATTCATCAATGCCGTTAACAAAGCACATGGCAGAAGAAAAGGAAACAACCAATTAGCAAGGACTAAACATCACAGAAATGAGTGAAAAAAGGGGGGGAGGGAAATCTACTGATGGCTGCAGATTACTGAGACTCTTATTTTAATATGGAGCTCTTATTTTAGCCTTCATATGAATATGTGAAGATGGCATTATTTATATTTATTTATTTTATTAGATATTTATAATCTGCTTTTCTCCCTGGTGGAGACCAAAGTCAACATCACTCTCCTCTATTATATCCTTACAAGAACCAACCTGTGAGCAGTGTTCCCTATAAGCTGAGTTAGTGTGAGCTAGCTCACAGTTTTTTAGCCTCCAGCTTCCACATTTTTGTTAGCTCAGGAAAAATGGCCCCAGAGCAAACTATTTTATGCAGTAGCTCACAACTTTAATGTCAGTAGCTCACAAAGTAGAATTTTTGCTCACAAGACTCCACAGCTTAGAGGGAGTATTGCCTGTGAGGTAGTTTAGACTGAGAGAGAGTGACAGGCCCAATGTCAGCCAGAAAGCTTCAGTAGCATTTGTGGAGGAGTTTCTAGTACTGCACCATGTTGGCTGGGATGTGATTGGCTCTCTGGTTTGCCCCATGTTGCTATGGAGATGAAACCACTGAGTGACACAACCTTAGGAGAAGATATCCATAATACATACTGTCTCATTATACTTGCCAGAGGGAGCTTAGATATCCTATATGGGATATCGTAAATAGATCCCTCTTGGAAGGGCGTTTTCCAATGCCTCTTAAAGAGGCTGTGGTCCGCCCTCTCTTGAAAAAAACAACATTAAACCCAGCAGAATTGGCACACTACCAGCCGGTCTCGAATTTACCCTTTTTTGGGTAAAATTATTGAGAGGGCAGTAGCACTACAGTTACAGTTTTCTGGATGATGCTTCCGTCCTAGACCCTCACCAGTCTGGCTTTCACCCAGGTAATGAGACAGAGACAGTGCTGGTCGCCCTGGTGGATGACCTCCAGCGGCATCTGGATTCAGGTGGCTCAGCAGTAGATGTTTTTGGACCTATCGGCAGCGTTCGATACGGTCGACCATTGGTTGCTGACCCACCGTCTTGCCAATGCAGGGATTCAGGGGTTGGCCTTGCAATAGCTTTTCTAGATGGTCGGGGACAAAGGGTGGCAATTGGGAGTAAACTGTCCCAGAGGCATGCGCTTGATTGCGGGGTGCCTCGGGCCAGTGCTCTACCCGATGTTGTTCAACATTTATATGTGCCCCTTGCCCAGATTGCCCGGTGGTATGGGTTGGGTTGTCACCAGTACGCTGATGACACCCAGCTCTATCTACTGATGGACGGACGGCCTGACTGTGTCCCAGAAAATCTAGACCTGGCACTATAAGCCATGGGCAGATGGCTTAGGCTGAGTAGACTGAAGCTCAATCCAGCAAAGACAGAGGTCCTTTGCCTGAGTCGCGGTGGTCTGGGTAGGGAAATCCCCCTACCAGCATTTGACGGTGCGCCACTGACAATGGCGCACAAGGTCAAGAGCTTGGGGGTAGTACTGGAGCCTGCCTTGACAATGGAAGGCCCAGATAGCAGCCACTGCTAAATCCACTTTTTTCCATCTTAGGCGGGCAAGGCAGTTGGTCCCCTTCCTAGAGCGTGGCAACCTGGCAGCAGTGATCCATGCAACGGTCACCTCGAGGCTAGACTACTGTAATGCCCTCTACATGGGGCTGCCCTTGTGCCGAACCTGGAAGCTGCAGCTAGTGTAGAACACGGCCTCCAGGTTGTTATTGGGGCTCTCCAGGTGGGAGCACATTTAGCCGGGACTGCAAGAACTGCACCGGCTGCCAATAGTATACCGGATTCGTTACAAGGTGCTGGTTATTACCTTTAAAGCCCTATATGGCCTAGGACCTGCCTACCTTAGGGACCGTCTCTCCCCACATGTTCCCTAGAGGGTACTTAGATCGGGATCACAAAATCTACTAGTAATCCCTGGGCCAAAGGAGGCCAAATTAAAAACCACCAGAGACAGGGCCTTCTCGATAGCAGCCCCCTGCTGGTGGAATCAACTGCCAGAGGAAGTGAGGGCCTTGCAGAACCTTGCACAGTTTTGCAGGGCCTGCAAGACTGCCCTCTTCTGGCTTGTTATTTAACTGACACAGCGTCTGTATTTCAGGGAAGTGGAAGAAATGTCGTCACCACTGAAACAGCACCAAACCAATATTCTGTTTTAACTACTGAATATTTTGTTTTATTGTTGAATGTGTAATTTTAATACCTATTAATTTTAACTGTCTGTTGGGATTTTATGCTGTGAGCCTCCCTGAGCCTGCTTCGGCAGGGAGGGAGGGATATAAATCAAAATAAATAAATAAATCAACCCTCGCCATCTCTCCCTACAAAGGTCTGGGGACTGAAGTTCTGTGATTTAACTAGAGATCTCTAACAGGAGTTTCAGCACCTTCACAAAAATACAGTTTCCAGGATTGTTTGGAGGCAGTAACCATATAAAGTGGCCTACAGCTGATGTACAGCTGGGGTCTAGATCTTTCCCATGCATACAATCTGGGCTTTTTTGGTAGAAAAGCCCAGCAGGAACTCTTTTGCATATTAGGCCACACCCCCTGACATCACCGTTGTTTCACATAGGGTTTTTTGTGGGAAAAGCCCAGCAGGAACACATTTGCATATTAGGCCACACCCCCTGATGCCAAGCCAGCTAGAACTCTGTTCCTTTGCGTTCCTGCTCAAAAAAAGCCCTGCATACAACTAAATCTTTCTTGGATTGGAGTTCTGTACATTTCTCCACCTCCTCTTTATTTCCCTCAAAGCGTTCCCATTGTTTTCAGTCCTACGATTTCAAGTCTGCTGGCTGCAAATCCTCAGAAAAACCAGAAATCTGTAAAACAACAACACTCACAAACTTGAAAGGAAGCATAAATCCCTACCAGGAATTCAAATCTTCATACTGTGCCATCAGTTGCAATTTTTCTTGCCATGTTTAAACAACAACAAAAACAAGCCAAACACACACGCACTCAAGCACTCAGGGTCCATCTTTAGAACTTTTAACCCGTTAGAACAGCTGGGTCATTTGGGGGAGGGAGGTTTTATGTTGCTGTATTGTTTTCTCCACATCCCACCCCCAGAAAGCCTGTAACAAGAGCCGGATTCAAAGTGCCTCCTCGGGACACTGTCACTATAGACCGACACTTTGTTCATCTTGGCGGTGGAGCCATTAGGCTTTCAAAAGTCCACATCAAAATCCTAATTCCTAAATGATTCCCATCTCATCAGCATTTCCCCTCCTATCCCTCCTGCCTGGCACATAATGTTTCTATTGTATGGGGATGTTGTTTTTCTGAGGAAGCGGCAGGGACTTAAATATCATAAAGGCGAGAGTCAGGCTTTGATATACTGTCAGCAAAAGCTGAATACTGTAATTTTCAACAATTTTCTAAAGACTCCTCCCTGCGTCTTTCCTCCCTCGATGAGACTCTCCTTTTGCAGGATCCTGGCCTGTGCAGCAAAATTAATGTTCTGCTGGTGACGGGAGACAGTGGGTTACTGTGAGCGCAGACTTTCTGGGCTCCTTTTGCTATTATGCCTTGGCAACTTCAAAGCCCTGGCCATCCTGCTTCCATCTTCCCCAGGGTCTGGCTTAACAACCCAGTTCAAAAGTGCAGCCTTCTGAAGCTGACGACAGCAGCTCTGCTCCCCAGGGCTCTGTGGTGTCGGACTTGTAATTGTGTTAAAGCGACAAGATCCGATGGCATCAAACAATAAGGCAAGATTACCTCCCCCTGCAGTGGTGGCATTATTTCTAGTCTGATCATTGCTACAATCAGATGAAATTTAGCCGCAGCGGTGTGACAGAAGTGGTACACATGAGAACACTCCTTCCTCCAAAACATGGGGATGGGAAAATGAATGAATTACGTGACTTGTGATCGGCAGAATTAGCAACCTCAAAGTTCTCCCGTACTTATGACATCCTGATAAGACTGCAGAGATCAGTCATGCCTACCATGAAGGAAATGGCTGCTTCAGAGGATGGAGTCTATGGCATCACATCCAAGGCCAGCCCTAGACTGTCTGGCACCTTAGGCAAGGCTAACTTCTGGCACCACCACCTCTGCATCGATAATGTCACCGAGTCACATGGGGGTGCCCAATTTGGTACCCCCAAAATGCTGGCGCCCTAGGCAATTGCCTAGTTTGCCTAGTGGCAGGGTTGGCCCTGATCACGTCCCTGCTGTGCTTTTCCCCCTCCCTAAACTCCACCATTCCTGGGTACTACCCCCAAGACTCCAGAGATTCCCCCAGACAGAATTGGTGACCCTAGGATACCACCTGGACGTGGGTGGCTCTAGGAATCACCAGAAACTCTATGCAGTGGGCAACAGAGGCAGTCACTGAGAGGCCTCCTGCCATAGAGGGAGGCCTGTCAAGCCTAGATTAAAATGTGATGGATAGAATCACACCCACAATCTCTTTTCTTCTTCCACAGTGGATTGTTTTTCAATACTGGGGTGTTACAAGGGAGGGGGGACAGATGGACAGGAGGAGCATTTCATTTGTGAAAGAGTAAGGAGAACACTTTACCCAATGAGAGAAGTTCAGACACACAGCAAAGATTTCCTCCTCTTTTCTCCTTTTTCAGGCCGGATCAAAAGATATCCTATGTGTGGTGAGGTGAGGTAAGAGTGTACTTGCTCTCATTCCCATGAATCTCACCTAGTGTGTCCGTTTCATCTCTAAACATGCCCATGGGAGATTAATGTCTGAAGTGGTTATTACCCTGAGTTTACAGGTGGGACTGGGGTTTTGGTTGGGTAGAGGTGTCCTCTCCCCCCCAATCACATGTAGGGGAGCAATCAGTGGGCCTTTTTTTGTAGCAGGAACTCCTTTGCATATTAGGCCACACATCCCTGATGTAGCCAATCCTCCAAGAGCTTACAGGGCTCTTAGTACAGGGTCTACTGTAAGCTCCTGGAGGATTGGCTACATCAGGGAGGTGTGGTGTACTATGCAAATGAGTTCTTGCTACAAAAAAAGCTCTTGCAATCAGTAATGGGTCACTTGAGCCACCCTTGCGATTGTTATGGCGTTTGGATAATGCCTACTTTCAGGTTTGGCATTATAACAAAGGAGTGAGGTGAGGTAACATTTATGTGTCCCAAATTTTCAAGATAATTGACACCTCTAACTCTGTCCTTATCCTGACTTGGACTCAGGCTCCCATTAAAATATAATGATAACCCCTGGATATTACAATGGCAGTTGCATATACTGCACTGACAGGATACCTATGGTATTTTAAGAGTACACCTACTGACAAAAAGGTTGCAAATATTCATCAGGAAGTTGTGGTGGGCAGCAGCTCCTCCTTGGGTGAGTGCTCCGTTACAAACCTTTCTGAGTAATGTTTGAAAATGGACCAACAAACCTTTGGTTCTCTGGCCCAACTCTTAAAATTAGAATGAATGAGGGGTGTGTTAATGCCTGATTTGTGGAGGCGGGAAGGTGAATCTGAAGACAGGGCTTTGGAGGGCAGAGCTGTGTGGTCTACCACTTCCTTGGATTTCGTGCCTCTGTTTATTCTTAACAACCTAAAGTAACTATTTGTGCACCCCGGCTGAGAGAGTCTTGTTTTTTGCTGGAAAAAACCCTATATCAACATCAATCTCCTTCCCATTCCCCAGTTTGCCCTTCTGTCCGTTCCTGGGAGCGCTGACCACCCTGTTTCAGTTTGTAACTGGAAGCTATTTGGAAAGTGATGCAGAAAAAAATCAGATTAGTTTATGAATTTATGCTTTATTTTACATGCATGCTTTCAAGTTAGCTATAGTCATTTCTCTCTCTCTTTCTCTCCCCCTTTCCCATTAAGAATTTTTTGGCCCTGTGAGAGCGTGGGTAGAAGTGATCAGAGCTGTATGTGCCTGGCTGTGGCTCTCTGGAAATAAGCAAGAAATTTTTCCTGGGAATGTCTTTAAGCGCTACAGCAGTCTATCTACAAGAACTAACCCCCACCCACCCCTGGAGGCCATGTTTTTGTCCCGGTTAGACAGTACTTATGGTCTGCTGAACTGAAATATATTCATTCTGGATTTCTACCACACGTATTTCAAATACAAAGAGCCAATTAATTACTGAGAGAGTTCATTTCTGAGCACCCTGACCTGGTAGCTCAGGCTAGCCTGATCTGGTCAGATCTCAGAAACTAAGCAGGGCTAGAATTTGGATGGAAGCTAAGCAGAAACTTAGCCTTGGCTAGAATTTGGATGGGAGACCCCCAAGGAATACCAGGGTCATGATGCAGAGCCAGGCAATGGCAAACCACCTCAGAACGTCTCTTGCCTTGAAAACCCTGTGGGGTTGCCAGCTGTGACTTGATAGCATCGCCTACCACCACCACTGTTCATAGCTGGGGACTCTGCCACTTTTCTTTTCCAAGGGTAAACATTTACTTGAAAACAGTCTTTCATGAAAATGGGATGGTACACTCTTTGTGGGAGGACTGTACCAGTTCAGGAGTACATGGAGGAACCAGTCTTGAAGCTGAAATGGTTTTTTTTTTTTTAATGGGGATTCATCGTTAGCCACCACAAGCAGAGGTAGAAGCAGGATATAAATAGCTAGATATGAGTCCATTAGCACCTTAAAGACCAACTACATTTTGGGCATATAAACTCTCGAGAGTCAAAGCTCTCTTCATCAGATCCATATGATTAGGATAAATACATAAATCTCATCGCATCATCCTGGTCTCCTCTTTAAATGACCCAGTTGGGTGCTGAGTGCCAAAGAAGGAGAGCTCCGAATTGCATTGATCTCTGTCCCTTTTGTCACCTGCTCGCAGTGGTGTGAAAAGTACGTCTTCGGGTTTCAATGGCTAGGAATGGTTGGCCAAAAGAAAATAGATGAAGTGCAATTACACATAATGTGGGGGTGTCACACCTCTACCCGATCTCTGTTTGGAGTATGTAACATCATGGCCAGAATTCCATTTTTTAAACAATGGAGCTCTCTTTTGGTGAGGAGTAATGTACAAGGGCAAGTGTACAGCACGGTAATCTGAAATTCCTATCTACGGTGTTGTCACAGCCTGTACCAGCATCCCTGTAGTACCTTACTCAACATTTTTGAATGGAAGGAGGCTGACCATATCTAAGTGCCCAAAGTTCCTTTGTCTGGTTCTTACTTCTGATCCCCACAGTGCACTCTCAGCAGAGGTACACCCATCTAAGCCCATACAGAATTAGAAAGGCTAGACTTCATGCTAATCTTGGAAATCATTCCATCTTCTGGAACATGCACACTTGCAAAATTTTTAATGAACTTTATATATGAGATATGGTCCCCAGTCCATTGATACAGTGGGTACCAAACCAAAAATCAACCACGAAAGCGAAGAGGATTTCATTCAAATACTGGCCTCTGAAAAGGCGGAGAGCCAATTTCTGCATTCTCGGGGATCCTGTTTTATTCCTTGGATTGAAAGCTTAGGATGGAGTGTATTTTGCCTCCCACCTCAACTTCTTCACACAAAAGCAGAAAGCTGGTGCTGTTTAGGAACAAGACATTCATGGAGCACAAGCATTGAAGCATAGCCATGGCATTGCATTCAAAATATGTGACATCAACGTTAAAATGTGGAATATTTCTCTCTCCTACAACTTTTGACAACACTTTCTTATGTGTGAAGCTTTGGGCAAATGATGATTAAAACATGTTGATTGAAATGTGATGGGGTTGCCAGGAGCCAGATAAAATGCTTTCAGGGCTCAGAAGGTTGCAGATATTCTGGGGGCCCATTCATTAGGTCTTTTCATCCTTCTCATTCCCCCCCTTCCTTTCCCCCCTCTCTTCCGTTTTGGGCTCCATTGTTCTTCCCACCCACTGCCATGTATTCCACCTAAGTGAACAATGGGTAGCTCTTCTTGCATTCTTTTTAACTTTACTGGGGGCGCAGAAAGGGATACACACAATGGCAGCTCCACTTCCTCCAATGCCTTGCCCATGGAAGTTTTCCCTCCTGCAACAATGCAGAGGCCCCCATGCACCGTGAGCTCCCATCTCTTCCTGGGAGGAACAGTTTGGGAAGTGGAGCACAACTTTTCTTGCGCTTCTCTGAGCTCCACTGGTGCAAGCGGCTGGCAAAAAGAGGCATGCTATGCAGCTATTGCTGGGTACCCCTGTCATCAGGAAAGATTGGGAGATGACCCCAGAGGCCCCCGCAACATTGCAGGGATGATCTCCTCCCTTTTCCAAATGACTGAGTATCTGCAGGCAGTGGAGCATCATTCTTTTGCTCTTGTTTTACCCCTTTAGTCTCTTTTAACTCGGCAGTTAGAGCGTCCAATTTGACATTAACAGGGGAAAGGAGATTAGTCATTGAATTTTGAAAGAAACTGCAAAGGTCTTCTCTCAACCCGAGAAGGTCTTGTTTATTAATTTGCACCGTTTCTTTCTCTGATTCAGGGCGGGGAGAGTTACCTCTGGGCACCGTATTGACCTCAGTAAGGGTTTGTGAGCCTGAAGATTTCTTTGAATTGTATAAGGGGGAAAAGTTCTTTACCAATTCTGAAGGCTGATTTCAGAGTTGCTCTAAAGTTTCTTCCCATACTTTTAAGGCATTAGAAGATGTCCGCAGCGATGAGGGAAAGGGTCAGAGCTGACTCAGATTGCGTCTGCCATGTCAGATTGATGCTCCCCCTCTCCATTTTACCCCTTTAGTACCACCAGTACTCAGAAGGGAATGAGGGAGTTGGATTCAACTTCCAGGCTCCTCTCTCACGAGGAAGGGATTCTTCCATTTCCACCGGGATCTTCTTGCATTGGCAAATGAAATGAGCATTGTCATTGAGCCCTTTTATAAGCCATGGATTTTTGCAGATACCTGAGCAGAGTCACCTTTGACACCAGTCATGTTTCATTGTCTCGCCAACTCTGTCTTCAGCCCAAGAAGATGTGGGTTGGATATTTATCAATTCTGCTTGGCTTTTTTGTGTGTGTGTGTGTTTGTGTGTATGTGTGGGAAGAATGGATATATTATTACTACCTGCCAAACTCTTTGTTGGATTCCATAATGGTTTGACACTTCCAGCCATGCCATTCCCATGGCTAGAGTTTAATGACTTTAAAGGAAAAGTGAGAGAGACAAGCAAAGTGTATTTGGTGTGGTGCTTTGTGTTAGTCTTCCAGCTAATAAGGAAATGGGGTTCAGTCTGTGTTTTCTGATGAGTTCTCAGATCTCCGTGGATAACAATCTCCCTTCAGGCACTGCTGTTATGCTCTTTCAGCCCGCATCATGACATCATTGTGAGCAATGAACTGTCAGCAGCTTGTTCACCCACTACGTGATTGCCCAGGCTAGAGGAGACTGCGATTGCTAGATTTATATGCTGATTAGTACAGATGGAGTTCTGTTATGGTGAACATTAGAGAAGGCATGGAGTTGTGGCTAGCCAAGGGCTTTATGGCACAAAAAGTATGTGTTGACTCTTGGGCATGCTTTGTGCAAACCAGAGCTTTTTTTGTAGAAAAAGCCCAGTGAGAACTCATTTGCATATTAGGCCACACCCCCTGACACCAAGCCAGCTGGAGCTGCACTCCTGTGCATTCCTGCCAAAAAAAAGCCCTGGTGCAAACCCAGCAGCTGCCCTTGAAGAACAGGGCAGTTGTATTTATTTGATGTTATATCAAGAGAATCTGCTCACATCCAACGGTGCTGGGCTTTGGTGAGTAAACCTTGTCTGCGGCCTAGAGTTGCCAACTCTGGGTTGGGAAATTCCTGGAGATTTGGGGGTGGAGCCTGGGGAAGGCAGGATTTGGAGAGTGGAAGGGCTTCAGTAACATATAACCCCATTTTACCCTCCAAAGCTCTGTAGATTGGAGATCAACTGTAATTTCGGGAGGTCTCCAGGCCTCCCCTGGAACTTAGCAACCCTATGATTCATCTTATTCACTTATTCAAGAGTTCCTACATAGGCCATAGGCAAAACAACATAGCCATGGTTAAAATTAAAATATACAACTTTTTAGGAAGAGATAAATGTTAAATGCTCAATTTAAGTCTCGTGTTAAAATTCATCTTAGCCATGCACTCAATTTTTACAGACACATCTCCTTTTTTTACATATGAATAGGCAGGCTCATGAATAAATATACATAATCCCATGCCTGTAGCTTTGGCTTCCATCTGGTGAAGCTGTGTTGTGAATTTGTGTCCAGAGACTCTACTTCACATCCATTGGCTTTTAAAAAAAGTTATATCTCAAGTTCTTGATCTTTCCACGTTCATAAGACATTGCTGTCTCTCACTCTCACACACACTGCAGTAAATAAAATATAAAATCACAATAACAGAAGCCTTAATTATTGTTATTTATTCAAAATGATGACAGATTTTGTTTTGAATCCTAAGGCATTGGCACTGTAAACTGATTTTTCTGTGCATTTCTCTTTTTACAGTTGTACTTGGAAACTTCATCTGGCTTTGCATAGCCACTTTGAGTTTCATTTGGTCATGAGTTTGGTATGACTTAATGAAAGATGAATGGCTGCTGGTACACAGACCCCCCCCCCCCTTTCCTGTTTGACAGCTCTAGAATGAAGGCCAGAAACAGAGAAGCTTGGGCCGTATATCCTGTTGACGTGTTGACATGTCCTCTAGTATAAATACCTAGGAAGTTATTGCAAACCAAAGTCTGGCCAGGTGTAAATAAAGTGCAGACTTTAAAAAAAAAAAGATTCTACAGAAAATTCATGGGTCTTATGAAGAGTCTAGAGACTACCAGCTAGTAGATGTAATTAGTATTACAGGAAGAAACGAAATATCAAGTGAAGAACTAATGAAATAATGATGTTATTGTCCAGTGCAGAGGATGGAGAACCCCAGACCCCTCTCCTAGATCGTCAAAATGCGAACAGATGGCATTCAAGAATACAGACTTTCTGGTCTTAGTCTCCATCCCAACAAGTTCTTGTACATGGTCGACAGGGCTTTTTTTGTAGCAGGAACTCCTTTGCATATTAGGCCACACACCCCTGATGTAGCCAATCCTCCAGGAGCTTATAGTAGGTCCTGTACTAAGAGCCCTGTAAGCTCTTGGTGGATTGGCTACATCAGGGATGTGTGGCCTAATATGCAAAGGAGTTCCTGCTACAAAAATAGTTGCTACTTGTGGGTTCTAAAGCATGAAGATCTCCTTTTAGAATACAAGCTGAATGGCTTCTGGGAACACAAGGAGTTCAGCAGTTCATCTTTAAAAATCTGATAAAAGTCTGGCAAAAAGCCTTATTCTGCAGAAAAAAGAAATGGGTAAGAGATACTGAGGCTTAGCAATACTTCCCAAAATGTAAATTTAAAAACAAAGGAAGCTTTCAGCCTTCTCCCTGTCAGTTCCTCTTCTTGACATGTATGTAAATTATCTGTGTGCAATGCATGAGAAATTCTGTGGAAAGGCAACACAAAAATGTTTTGAATATTTTTAATAGTTTATTTCACTTATGTTTTGCCTTTATCCCAAATGGGGTTTATATAGCTTTGCTGTCCTCCATTTTATGCTCATGACAAACTAGTGAGTTTGGTTAGCCATTAGGCAGAGAGTGTATGTAGGGCTTTCTTTTTTGAGCAGGAACAAACAGGAAGGCAGTTCCGGCTGGCTTGGTGTCAGGGGGTGTGGAAGTTATTGCAATATGCAAATGAGTTCCTGCTGGTTTTTTCTACAGAAAGCCCTGTGTGAAACAATGGTGACATCAGGGGGTGTGGCCTAATATGCAAATGAGTTCCTGGTGGCTTTTTTTTTTAGAAGTGTATGACTGGTCACCCAGAAAGCTTCCATGGCAGAGTGAGTACTCGAACAGGATTCCCCCAGATCCTAGCACAACACTCTAACCACTACACAATACTGGATAGATAGATAGATAGATAGATAGATGATAGATAGATAGATAGATAGATAGATAGATAGATAGATAGATAGATAGATAGATAATTTTATTTGTATCCTGCCCTCCCCGCCGGAGCAGGCTCAGGGCGGCTAACAGCATTATATAAAAACAAAGTTACATCCAACATTTAAAAATTCTAATGAGTTTAAAATTAATCAATTAATTAAATTAAATTAATAAAAGTGCTATTGCTATTCGTTCTTTTGTGGTGGCGG
This sequence comes from Heteronotia binoei, assembly GCF_032191835.1. Classification (NCBI taxonomy): domain Eukaryota; kingdom Metazoa; phylum Chordata; class Lepidosauria; order Squamata; family Gekkonidae; genus Heteronotia; species Heteronotia binoei. The sequence goes on from NC_083232.1 coordinate 30,696,447, forward strand.
TTATCCTTAGCAGCTTCTTTCTTCAGCGAAGGCCAGTCTGAAGAGGAAGGTCTTGCAGGCCCTGCGGAATTGTTCAAGGTCCCGCAGGGCCCGCATTTCCTCTGGGAGTTGGTTCCATAGGCTCGGGGCTACAGAGGAGAAGGCCCGATTGCGGGTGCATTGCAGCTTCACCTCTCTTGGTCCGGGGGTGGTCAGCAAGTTTTTTCCAGCTGACCTCAGTGCTCTCTGGGGTTCATATGGGGAGAGACGGTCCCTAAGGTAGACAGGTCCTCGACCATATAGGGCTTTAAAGGTAATGACCAGCACTTTGTAACGAACCCGGTATATAACTGGCAGCCAGTGCAGCTCGCGCAGCCCAGGCTGTATGTGCTCCCATTTAGGGAGCCCCAGCAACAGTCTGGCCGCTGCGTTCTGCACCAGCTGCAGCTTCCAGGTTTGGTACAGAGGCAGCCCCATGTAGAGGGCATTACAGTAATCCAGCCTCGAGATGACCGTTGCGTGAAGTACCGTTGCCAGATCTTGGCGCTCTAGGAAGGGAGCCAACTGCCTTGCCCGCCTTAGGTGGAAAAAGGCTGACTTGGCAGTGGCTGCAATCTGAGCCTCCATTGATAATGAAGGCTCCAGTAAAACTCCCAGACTCCTAACCCGGTGCGTCGCTTTCAACGGCGCCCCGTCGAAGACCGGAAGAGGTATTTCCCCTTCCCAGGCGCCCCGACCCAGGCAAAGGACTTCTGTCTTCGCTGGATTCAATTTCAGCCCGCTCCCCCTCAACCATGTTGCCATATCCTGCAAGGCCCGGTCTAAATTCTCAGGGACGCAGTCAGGCCGGCCGTCCATCAGTAAGTAGAGTTGGGTGTCATCTGCATATTGATGGCACCCAAGTCCGTATCTCCTGGCAATCTGGGCAAGAGGGCGCATATAGATATTGAATAACATTGGTGAGAGAACTGCCCCCTGAGGCACTCCACAATCCAGTGTGCGCCTCCGGGACCGCTCGCCACCAATTGCCACCCTTTGTCCCCGATCCTCGAGGAAGGAGGAGAGACATTGTAAGGCAGACCCCCTCACCCCTTTATCGGCGAGGCAGCGGGTCAGTAGCCGATGGTCGACCGTGTCAAACGCGGCTGACAGATCTAACAATATCAGCACCGCCACACCGCCCCGATCCAGGTGCCGTTGGAGATCATCCATCAGGGCGACCAGTACTGTCTCCGTCCCATAACCTGGGCGAAAGCCAGACTGGCAAGGGTCTAGGATGGACCCCTTGCTAGCTCCACCCCTATTATGATGTCACTTCTAGGCTTCCCCCAGAAGGGATGTTACATTGTCATACCAACAGTGCCCCCCATGTCCCTGCCCTCCAGATAGGATTGCCAATCTCCAGGCAGGGACTGGGGTTCCTTTAGAATTACAACTGATGTCCAGACTACATAAACTGCTTATTTATTTGTTGGTTTGATTTTTTTTTAAAAAAAAAAATACTACTCCACTTCTTCTGAAGAAAAGGACTGCTTTGGAAGGTAGGCTGCATGGCATTAAACCCTGCCAAAGTCCTTCCCCTCCTCAAATTCCATTCTTCCAAGCTCCACCCTCAAATCTCCAGGAGTTTCCAAACTCAGAGTTAGCAACCCTACCCTCCGACTCCCGCCGGATGCCAACCGTCTTAATGCATTTTCCAGCAGCCTATTTACGGGCCTAGTTCCTCTTGTATCCCTTTCACTCGGCAACAGTAAACTCACCACAACTGAAAGCGTTCTGTCTCCCGTTTATCCTCCGTGCTGCAAAATGGTTGTAAAACTGCCCAAAAACATACTGCTGGAAAGACTCAACTGTCAACACTTCCATTTAGGGCTTGCTGACCAGGTCTCAAGCCTGTTAATTCCCGCCCCTCCGCCCCAATCCTTGCTTGCCTGCTCAGCATCCATACCTCTTCAACGTCCCACAGGACAAGCTTGTTAGTTTCCTGCCCATCGGCCCTTAGCTTTCTTCTCCAGTTAGTTATAAATTCTGCCTTGACTTGACAATGTGAAATTATATAGCGCCAAAACTAATATTTTTAAAAAATAACAACTGCAAAGCAACCATGAAGAACCTTCTGCAAAGGAAGAGTTGCACAGAGCCTTCTTCCATGGGAAGTGGAATACCCCTGTTTATAATCAAGTCTTCCATCTCTTCTGGGCAGCCCTTCCAGTTTCTCCACTCTCCAAATCCTGTGGGACAAGCAGTAGGTAAAAACTGACCATTTTGGGCAATCAGTGTTGGCAGTTTCCTAAGTCAGGAGTTTCCACCTTGTTCAGAGCTCTTTGGGGTACTTAGTAATGAGGATATTTGTACATGGATTCAGAATGTGATGGAAATTTACATTAAGTTTTTTAAAATCCCAAGAAACTGATAAACAGCTATATTTAATAAGAAGCCCCCCCCTTTTTTATTTTTATTTTTTGCATTTGCTCTGTGTGTATGGAAAAAAGTCATGAACGGAGCCCCTAATTTTGCTCACAGGCTCAGGCGTTTTTGCCAAGGGTCTATTTATGTCCAAGTTATAAACCATGAAAGATGAGGCTGCATAATGGAAAAAAACTGCGCGCCGAGAAGTGGCAGGCTGTAAAAACACCGGCTCTGGCAAATCACCTGCGTGGCTCCCTCCGACTTCCAATGGGAACAGGATGATGCCCTGTGTGTAACTGGTTCATACCTTAGCAGGAGGTTCTGTGTTCCTCTGAAATGGGGGTAAAGATGATCTCACCATTACTGCTGTCTATGTTTGTTGCCAGAATGTTTGAAGGCTGAAATTAGCTACACTCAAACAAGTGCAATTTCCAGGTTACCTGGAATACCTGAGTCATGGCACAGTTGACACATTCCAGAGGCCTTAGAAATCTGGTGGTGCCACAAAAAATATGGAGGTTCCAACAACTCACAAAAGACCCTAGGGTCCAAATTACATGTTACAAGGCTTAAAGTTCTGACTGATGGACTAATGCATGTCACGACTCCATTTCAGGTCAAGAAAATGATACAAGGTGAAAAGCCAAAGCTTAGAGTTGCTAGTTTCCCATTATGGTAGGTGACTTCCTGCTGGCAACCCACTCTTCTCACCACTGATCCTTTGGGAAGTGGGAGAAAAATATTATGCATGACATGATATCACCACTGGGGAATTTAATCATTCTAGGAATCACCTGAAATTCTATGGTTTAACTGTAGAGTTTCCAATGATTCCTAGAGTGACTTGAAGTCACTTCCAGCTTTCCCTGCAAGTGACATCATGTTGTATGGATGCTGTCACACCCCATATCCCCACCCCTCTCTCTTCTGCTGGTTGCCAGCCACTGGTTGGCAACCCTGTCAAAGCCCCTTCTCCAGTGCAGGTCCCCATCAAAATTGGGCTCCTATATACTTGGGAAAATAGTTCCCGTTCTCATGACATCTGACTGTCACCTACAAAGTCAGATTGGAGTAACTGAGAACCTACATTCTACAAATTGTACAGTGTGGTTTGGGTAGGTTGTCAGCCTCCAAGTATATTCGGTGCTATACTTCTGGAGGTGGAGCTTGGATAATGGAAAGAGCTTTATGGGCATGTGCAGGGCTTTTTTTGTAGCAGGAACTCATTTGCATATTAGTCCACACACTCATGATGTTGCCAATCCTCCAAGAGCTTATACTAGGCCCTGTAATAAGAGCCCTGTAAGCTCTTGGAGGATTGGCTACATTATCAGAGGGTGTGGCCTAATATGCAAAGGAGTTCCTGCTACAAAAAAAACCCTGAACGTGATGCCATAGTATCTGTCTTCCAAAGTTGCTTTTTTTTCTTCAGGGGAACTGATCTGTGAAATCTGGAGTGAAGTTATAATTCTGGACTCCACCTAGAGGTTGACATCCCTATTTTTAGCAGCCTTTGATCCTATAACAGAAGCTTGGTCTACAGCCTTAGCAGATGAGAATGTTGGTCTCCATGCTGGGAAATGCTTGTTTCTGCCAAATTTTTGGCTAAAGGTGTCAGATTAAATCATGCCTTTTTCTTGGTCAGTTGGCAACCTCAGTTGCACATTAAGTGAAGAATGGGTTCATGGAAGAGTGAACAAACTGTAGCATCCATCGCCAAACATTTTTATAATACTAACATCAAACTATGCATTTCTGTACAAAATCCCATTTCTATGGCCTATGTCTGAGTAATTTCATTGTCATGCAGCATCTCAGTCCCAAATTTATTGACTTTGGACCAAATCCAAAGTTAAGTCTTGTTGAGGACTTTCAAAGTTTTGCTGATTATTTTTCAACACTACGGAAAATGCTTAAATGTTGGATTGAGACCAGGAGAGCTGGGCTAAGAGACAGAGACTGGCTGAAGGTCTTTAGTTTTGGAATAATCAAAATGCAGTGCAAAACTGTTTCTCAAGGATTCTTCACATTAATAGAACATTAATAGAATTATACAGAACTGCCTAAAGGAAGAAGTAATAACACTGTACTGATACCACTTTGAAATTTCAGGAAGAAATTCCACATTCAGAATGGCGTTCCTAATAGGCATCACCCTTCTATGTTGGCACCAAATATTATGCTTATTTGGAAGACCACAAAAATTCCTTCCCATGTATCAGTTTTGCCTTGTTAGAATCAGTGGGTTGACAATTTTGACATTATTAAAGATTAATGAAAAATTTCTCACATTCCTGGGATTTTAGAATTCTGTGCAGCTTTGCTTTATGATGAAGAATTAAGTTTGTCTCAGGGACATCTTGTTCACCCTCCATAGCCTTTTTCTCCATGGGAACTATCTCTGTCAACTGGAAATCAATTGTAATTCCAATAAATCTCCAGGCCCCATAATCAGGTTGGCGACCCTAGTTGCCAAGTGGCCAATGTTTTATTGGTTCAGTCAGTTAAAAATCAGGCACTTGTGGCTTGTTTTGCAGCATGTGAGAATGCAAACATTCAACAATATTAAGGAAGAATAATTATGTATATATGAGGTAAGTAAAAGAGCTGACTCAGTATTGAGCAGCTCTTCATGTGTTCATTTGTCTCTTCCTCCATAAATGCTGGAAAGCCACCTAAAACCAGTAGTCTTCACGTACTTTGCAGTAGTGTAGGTTTATCAGGCTGCCCACCATGCCCAGAAGTGGGAGAAAATGGAAGGATAGCATTGTGGATATGGTGAAGTCACATTTGGTTGCTGCATCTGTGACATTCTAGGAATTTCTCCAATCTCTATGGTTACCATAGAGAGTGGTGGAATTCCTAGAGTGGTGCACATAATGAGGCTGGATGTGGTAACTGGTGATCTCTTAGGAGTGATGTTGAGGTAACTGATGAAGAGGTATCTGATGAAGGGAGCTTTGACTCTTGGAAGTTTATACCTCAAAAATCTTATTGGTCTCTGTTACTAGACTCAAATTTAGCTCTTCATTTAAATTAGAGAAGCTTTCTTGGAAGACATTTTTTATAGTTGAACATATCTTGTTCAGCAGTCAAAACCCACTGTGAGCTGAACATCCAGTCTCTTTGCCTGTCCATTGACTACCTTGAATGGCTGTTGAACCATTCTGCAGCTGCGCAGTAGCTCTTATGGTGGTGCTTCATGTCCTTGCATTGGTGGAGTTTCATTTCTTTGCTTCATGAGGGCTTCCTCTCTGCATGTTAGGTGAAATCAATTTTACCCAGAGTCATGGTTGGTTGGATCAGGTCATTAAATGATGTGAATAGGGAAATATGCCTCCCATAAGGCCATGTAAAAATGCACATACATGAAATAACGTCAACTTACGCAAACGCCAAACTGTAAGACCTTTTTTTTTTTTTAGACAAGCGAAGTGTTTACTTATAATTACAGGCTGACTGATTGATTTGCTCACTGTTTATTTATATCATCGGTTGCTAAGCAGTGTGCGGTGTCGACAGATCTATGAGGTAGAAGGGGAGGAGAAAGTAGGACCATCTCTGGACTCTGTAAGAATGCGCATGTGTGAAACACTGCTGATTCCTCTATATTGCAGTGAACTGAACTGTACTTTTCGAATGCTTGAAAAGTAACCTGATGTACAGGCTTGAACTCAACTGATTAATAAAAAAAATCAGTCTCCTGTGTGCATTTAAGTATCCCTAATATAAGATGCACCCTGACCTGGATAGCCAGGCTATCCTGATCACTTCAGATCGCAGAAACTAAGTAGAGACAGCCCTGGTTAGTATTTGGATGGGAAGTCCAGTGTAGCTACACAGAAGCAGGCAATGGCAAAATATCTCTGGACATTTCTTGCCTTGAAAACCCCATGGGGTCTTTATAAGTTGGTTGTGACTTTCCTGGCGCTTTTCAGCCCCAATGTAACAAACATTAAGAGAATGGGATAAAAAAGATAATGGATAGATGGAAAGCTATATGCAAGGTTTTTCTGCAGTCCACACTAGAGACTTTCTGGATCAGACCAATGGCACATTTTGTCCAGCATTTCCATAGTGGCCAACCAGATGGGTCCAAACACTTATACCAAGGTCACAAAAATCAAAACCTCCTCCTGCTACTGCCCCCCCCCCCAGCAACTAGCACTCAAAAGACATGCAGATAGCCATTGAGAGCATATAGCATTGGAAAAAGTGCAGAAAAGGGCAACTAGAATGATTAAAGGGTTGGAACACTTTCCCTATGAAGAAAGGTTAAAAAGCTTGGGGCTCTTTAGCTTGGAGAAACGTTGACTGCAGGGTGACATGATAGAGGTTTACAAGATTATGCATGGGATAGAAAAGGTAGAGAAAGAAGTACAATTCTCCCTTTCTTACAATATGAGAACTCATGGACATTCAATGAAATTGCTCAGCAGTTGGGTTAGAATGGATTAAAGGAAGTACTTCTTCACCCAAAGGGTGATTAACACATGGAATTCACTGCCACAGGAGGTGGTGGCAGCTACAAGCATAGACAGCTTCAAGAGGGGATTGGATAAGCATATGGAGCAGAGGTCCATCAGTGGCTACTAGCCACAGCGTATTGTTGGAACTCTCTGTCTGGGGCAGTGAAGCTCTGTATTCTTGGTGCTTGGGGGGGCACAGTGGGAGGGCTTTTAACCCCGCTGGTGAACCTCCTGATGGCACTTGGGGGTTTTTTGCCACTGTGTGACAGAGTGTTGGACTGGATGGGCCATTGGCCTGATTCAACATGGCTTCTCTTATGTTCTTAGAGGCCTGTCCTCCATACATTTAATCTCTTTTAAAGCCACGTAAACTAGAAACTATCACTATAGCCAATGGCAGTGATTTCCATAATTACCGACAATGTGAAGAACGTTATTTTTGTCTCTTCTGAACCTACTGCCTGTCAAGTTTATTGGATCTTCCAAGTTTTGGTATTGTGGGAATAGGGGGAACAAGTTCTGTGCCCTTTTGCACATCATGTATAATTTTATAAATTCCTGTCGTATTCCGATGCCTTTACATAATCTTTTTCAAAAATAAAATTAAAAAGGTCCACATTCTTTAGCTTTTGCCCTTGCAGGTGCTTCTCCTTCTCAGTGCAAGGTAAGAGGCAAACCTCATGCAGCCCAGGGCTGCCAGATCCAGGTTGGGAAACACCTGGAGATTTTGGGATTGGAGCCTGAAGAGGGCAGTGTTGGCAGCATAATGCCATAGAGTCCAACTTCCAGAGTTGCCATTTTCTGCAGGTAAACTAACCTCTGTTGCCTGGAAATCAGTTGTAATAGCAGGAGATCACTAGCCACCCCCTGGAGATTGGCAATTCTCATACAGCTGTTGGCCCACAGCCATTAATAAACCCAGTCTGGAGGTCCAGTGCTAATCTGGGGTGTCTTTTGTGCCCACTGTCACTCTGTTCTTGTGATCAGGTTGCGGGACTCCACTACAAATCTACAAAGGCTTTACAACATTGATAAGTTTTTTTCCCCCTCAGGGGTAATCAAGAAAAAAGCCCATCCAAGCCTCTTATCAGCCCTGGTGTTTTCTATGTGGGGGTCCCTTCCTTGGCAAGCTTTGGTTTCAGTGGGGACAGGCTCTTGGCCCAAGATTTATAGCTTAATTCCCTCTCTGAAAACAAAGGAGCAAATAGCTGTATGTCATGCATTGAGCTGAAACATAACAGATTATATTGTTTCTCCAGTTTCTGAAGGATTTCAGAGTGGTGGGGGAAAAAATTTCTATTAACTTTCTTTTTATGATTACCAGCAGGGTAATGTGGGGAGAATTATCTCTTCCATTTATACAGTCCAGAGGCCCCTGAAGCCCGAATATCAGCTCAGGAGCTTTGTTCAGAGGACTAACTGTTTCCTTTCCCCCATAAAAAGCCTATCTCCATTAATCTATGTTTATTTTCCTTCTGCTTTTTTAATTTGCTTAATGGACTTCAGCCGAAGTCCCTCCTAGCAGTCGGAGGAAAGTAAACGCTGCTAAATCCCTTGAGACTTAATAGTCACAGTTAAGCACTTCTCTGGATTATTTTGTCTGACTTTCATCTTTGCTGCTGGAGAGAGGATGGTGGTGAAGCACTTCGGCCCTAACCCCATGACTTCAGAGCCTGGGAATGAACTGCCCAGATTGGCTCAAGATTATTTCCCTGCTCTCTCCTTCCCATCATAAAGCAAGCGAAACTGCAGATACAGAAATGGGAGTCATTTGTCTCCTCCCTCCCTCTCCAAATTGGGCCTGATTCATACATGCAGACAGGGCTTTTTTGCAGCAGGAACTTGTTTGTATATTAGGGCACACCCCCATGATATAGCCAATCCTCCGGGAGCTTACAGTAGACCCTGTACTAACAGCCCTGTAAGCTCTTGTAGGATTGGCTACATCAGGGGTGTGTGGTCTAACATGCAAAGGAGTTCCTGCTACAAAAAAAGCCCTGCATGAAGAGGAGTGCTGAGGGGGCAGGAGGACCTGGACCAGTACAAAATGTAGGTAGAGAATTCGGGAATGTTTTATATTTATTTGTTTTATTTACAGGATTTATGCTTCGCATCGCCTTTCTGCTCTCCTTAGGGTCATGAAGGTTAACAGATGAGAAAAGATAAATAATTAAAACAAAGGACATCTTAAAAATCATTAAAACCCAACAAAACCTCATCAATGAAACCCAAAGCTGAAATATAAATACAAAAAAGCATCAAAACAACAATTAAAACATATGGCAGGAAAGGGGGGTCAATGAGGGAACATGAGAGAAGACCAGAAAAGGCATCACTTGCTGGTGGAAGAAAACAACAGGAGGGAAGTCTCCTTAGGGAAGAAGTTCCGGAGTTTTGGTGGCATGACCCTCATGAAAGTGAGATCTCCCGGAATAAATAATTTTATCAGGTGAACAAGGTTATTTAGTCCCATAACCAGACCTGAAAATAGATTGGAAAAAGGAATGCTAGTCCCCAGGAGAGCCAGTTTGGTGTAGTGGTTAAGTGTGCGGACTCTTATCTGGGAGAACCAGGTTTGATTCTCCACTCCTCCACTTGCACATGCTAGCATGGCCTTGGGTCAGCCATAGTTCTCACACAGTTGTCCTTGAAAGGGCAGCTGCTGTGAGAACACTCTCCAGCCCCACCCACCTCACAGGGTGTCTGTTGTGGGGGAGGAAGATAAAGGAGATTGTGAGCCGCTCTGAGACTCTTCAGAGTGGAGGGTGGGATATAAATCCAATTTCTTCTTCTTCTTCTTCTTCTTCTTCTTCTTCTTCTTCTTCTTCAGGTTGGGGTGGGGGATTTCACGGGCTCCAGTCCACTGCCCACCAGCTGACCAGTGGGGAGAAGCTCCATCCCCTACAGTGACTACCCACACACACCCCTCCCTCCACTCCTGTGAGATATAATTGGCCCCCAGCTAATCCGTGAGAGCACCTCTCTTCCTTCTACCTGCCAGGTCATTCAGGATGGTTCTGTCTATTCCATGGGCACAGAGGGTTAAGGAGTTTATTTACTAAGATATTATCCCCCTCTTTTCTTCCCATGGGGATCCAAAGCTGCTTACAGCATTGTTCTTCCTTCTTCCACAATGTTTTCACAACTCTGTGAGGTAAGTTAGGCTGAGAGAGTGTGGCTAGCCCAAGGTTAACCAGTGAGCTTCCAAAGCAGACTCTATACCAAAGTCAGATATGCCTTTATCTCTTCATCTCTGGAAATGTGAACCAGACTCAGAGCACATATAAATCTTAAAAACGGATGGAGAATCTGTTCTATGTTCCAAAATGCTTAGCCTGTTTTGTTTTTATAATGATACACTATGTGTAGCTCCTTTGTTCTATTTTCTTTTAGATTTATTTATTTAAAAGGTTTCTCTCCCACCTTATCTCCTTGGACTTTGGTGTTTCTGATCCCTGTGCCAATTTTTTTACATCTGTTTTATGAGAGGAGATGATCTTCCTGTAAACACTGTGTGTGTGTGATATATAGATGTGTGTGTGGCCAATATAGGCAGTGGAATTTCACGGTACGCATAGTGTGACTCAGTGTTGTTTTTGGATTTCAGAATATTTGGGGTTGGGCTTTGCAGCAGCGTTACATCCATGAGGTGTGCCAGGATGATCTTTGCCGGCGCATAGCGAGGTGTCTGCGGTAATAGATTTCCAGCTCTGTCAATCAGCTTAACTGCAGCCAAGATCTGGCAGCTACCAGATCTTTAGGTAAGTGGAACATGTTTTTATTTGCAAAACAATGAAGCAGACGCCCATTAAGAATTGGGTAACTTCACCCAATAAATGGTTTTATTCTGACTGAGGTTTTCTGCAAGCTGGTTGGAGCAAGGGAGCTGGGTGGTGGTGGAAAGAAGAACACAGTTTGGATTTTTGTCATACCAGGATATATTTTAAGGCAGAATTTTCAAGTTTGAATAAACTTAGAGAACAGAAGGGCAGGTCTCCCTCACCTACCTCCCAGGATTGCCATCCTCCAGGTGGGGGCCTGGAAAGCTCCCAGAATTACCACTGGTCTCTCCAGACAAGAGGTCAGTTCACTTGGAGAAAATGGTCACTTTTGGCTCTGTGAAATTATACAAAGCTGAAATCTCTCCCCTCTCCAAACTCCACCCTCCTCAGGCTCCACACTTAAAATCGCCAGGTATTTCTCCACCTGGAGCCAGCAGCCCTAACCCTCCCCAGTCAATAGCAGCTGATACACATGGTCTTCTCCGTAGTGGCCCCCCACCTTGCAGAATGGCCTGCCTAAAGAAATCAGGAAGGCTTCCGCTCTCCAGGCTTTCTGCAAACTATGTCAGACTGAACTATTTAAGATGGCTTTTCCACGTAGGCAAAATAGTTGCTCTGCACTAAATAATTCACAGAGTTACTTGAATAAATCATTAGGGACTGTGGTCTGTGCTACTGTGTTTAGTTTGTTGTAACTTGGATCCTACTATGTAATTTTTGCATCATTTAATATCTTATGTTAATACTTATACTTTGCTTCAGTTCAGAATATAAACTTCTGGTTGGTTTGACAACCCTAAATCCTATTAAATGTCCCATCTGTCAAGTGTACTGACTCACTTTGTATAATCCAGGAGTGTCAAACTGATTTGTTATGAGGGCCGGATCTGACATAAATGAGATTTTGTCGGGCTACGTTGTGTGTGTTATAAAATGTAATGCCAGGTAGCAGAGATATAAACTGTATAAAGGACATAGACAAATACAATTTTTTAAAAAAAAGCTTTTTAAAAGCTTAAAATAAAACATGCATAAAACATTAGCACTTGTTGGCCTTAAAGGTGCTTTCTTTGTATCTCTCCCGTGCAATCCAGGGAATGGGCAAAGGAAACTCTGGCTCTTTCCTTCCACCAGGAGGGGGAGGAGCTTCAGCCAAAAAAAGGAAGAGAGGCTTGGCTCAGTAGCTCTGCAGTGCGATTGAAAGAACCTGACAAAGCATACTGTTCCTCCCCCCTTCCTCCTCAAGGGAGGAGCCTCAGCTAATGGAGAAAATAGGGGCTTAGCTCTGTAGCTCCTGTGTGATTGAGGAAACCTGGCAAAGCAAGCTGCAATGCAGAAAGAAGTAAGAGGGAGGGAGACAGTAGCAGATGACAGCCAGTTGCTTGGGGGCCTGATAGGAGACCTCCTGAGGGCCTGATTTGGCCCCCGGGCCTCATGTTTGACACCCCTGGTTGATCTATCTTGCATCCAAGTGCAAAAGGCAGACTATAAATAACGTAAATAAATAAAATGTGTCAAAGCAAAAGTCAAACTCAATTCATGTATGCTGCCCTAAACTTCTAGAATTGTTGTTAAAATTGATGGCTGTGGTTGCCAACCTCCAGGTGGGTCCTGGTGATCTCCTGGAATTACTATTGAGTCCCACAGTATAGAGATTGGTTCCCCTGGAGAAAAAGGCTGCTTTGGAATGTCAGCTTCATGGCATTTTACCCCACTGAAATCCAACCCCCCCCCTTCAAACCCTGCCCTCTCCAGGCCCCACCCTCAAATCTTTAGGAATTTTCCAGCCCAGGATTGGAAACCCTATAAGGTGGTCCAGAAAGAGGATCCCACTTAGACATCATCACAATGCTTCAGTTTGCCTACATAAAGACAAGCCTGAGGGCAAGTGAGCAAAATTTAAACTAAAGAGCAAATAATTTGCAACAATGCACTAGGTTATGCCTCAATTGCCCCCACAAGGATCGTCGGGAAAGAAAGAAAGAAAGAAAGAAAGAAAGAAAGAAAGAAAGAAAGAAAGAAAGAAAGAAAGAAAGAAAGAAAGAAAGAAAGAAAGAAAGAAAGAAAGAAAGAAAGAAAGAAAGAAAGAAAGAAAGAAAGAACCTTTTCCCTTCCACAAAGAACCCTTTCCCTTCCACATTGCCATTGTAAACAGAGTTACACCCATGTTTAGGATTGGACTTTGAAAGCAAGAGGGTTTTTGTTTGTTTGTTTGCAGGGGGGCAATGCTGAGAATGCTTATGCAAAATGGAGGCAAGTTTGGACTCAACCCTAGTTAAAGCGAGTGTGATGTGGAATTGCTTTATTTATTCTGTTGGCCACCAATGGAGACTTCAAGTCTGATTCTTCAGAATGGTGCCATATTGAACTCACATTGCTTTAAAGTCCAAGGTGGTGGAGGTTTAACTGAACAGTCTTATGTTTGGACCTGGAACGATTCAGCTTTGAAATCGCTTTAATCTTTCTGCCTTCCTTGATTTAGAAGCACCAGCGCTCTCCAAAAATTTATGACAACAGGGTATAATAATCTCCCATAAGGATTTATCCAGGAATTTCAAAGAGTGCATTTTAAAGTTTTATAAAGAGAGTGTGTGTTTCTGCTATATAAGTGGAGTATGACCATTCTGTTGAGAAATGCCTTGGCCCGCAGAAGCAGCAAGTTAAATCAAGAAGATTCTCAAACGCTGTCAAGAAACCCTGAAGACATTTATGATGTTTCTCTACTTCTTCTCTACAGTGACCAGACTAATGAGTCCTGGGAAGATTGAAAATCCCCTTCCAATGTAGAAGGCCAGGAGCTTTCTGACATGATCTTTTCATCTTCTGCCAACTCTGTAAAGTCTATTCAAGACAAGGACTTTTCAAATGAACCATCTGATGTTTGGTGGGTGGCATCAATTTAAATGAGGAACAGAATGTGCGCAGACACGAACACACACCATTCTCGAGATCTTGATTTCCTCTTATAAAAGCAAGTTTGGGCTTTTTTGTAAGGGAAATGATTCCCCCACTCCCTTTTGGGGAAAACATTTATTATTATTATTATTATTATTATTATTATTATTATTATTATTAGTTCATTTTTCAGTTTCCCCCATTTGGAGGCTCAGAGCAGAGTACAACATAAATAGTAATAAAATCACAATAAAATACAATCATAATAAAAACCAGTTACAACAATTAGTAAAGTACAACAGGATGGTCTAGCAGGATGACATAACAGAATAGTATAGCAGAGGGGTGGCCAGTGGTAGCTCTCCAGATGTTTTTTGCCTACAACTCCCATCAGCCCCAGCCAGCATAGCCAATGGCTAGGGCTGATGGGAGTTGTAGGCAAAAAACATCTGGAGAGCTACCGTTGGCCACCCCAGTATAGCAGAATGGTACTACAGAATAGCACAGGAGAATAGTACAGCCATTCAGGAGTACAGTACAGTAGGGGAGGCCAACTGCTCTAATAGATAGATGCCCACCACCTCATCCAAAAACCTGGCGGAACAGCTCCGTTTTACAGGCCCTATGAAAGGTTATCAAGCCAGGTAGGGCCTGGATCTCTATAGGAAGCTGATTCCACCAAGTCGGGACCAGGACCGAAAATTTTCTTGCATCAGTGACATTGAACTTTTTCAGTTTGGCGAAATCCTTTCGAAGATCCTGCCAGGTTCCAAAATGCAGAAAGGGTGCATATGATGCAACTGAACATTCTCAGAATTCAGTGTTTTGGGGATAGTGCTGAAATCTCCCCTTTCCTCCTACCCCCAATTTCTGCCTATGAGACTAATTATAAATGAGCACTTGCTCTCAACCATTTTGGTTGGGCAGTTCTCTTTTCCAGGGCCAAACCCATGTCTGTCTTTGGTTTCATAACCAGCCTGATGCCTTGCAGTCCCACTCGTTGAATTCACTGCATCCTACAGAGCATGACAGGTCACATCCTTGATATCTTGGAAAATGTCATATTTAGTGGCAATCCTTATATATAATATAAGCCATTTTGTCTTGGCAAAATGGAGCACCTGATTGGTTGGGTGTCACACTGCTTCGCAGAGGAGAGAAAGAAAGCCTTCCCTCAATTGGTTGAGGGAGGTAGGAGGAGGGAAAGTGCCAGAGAAAGACTCCCTCGAGTGGCTGAGGGCTCCTTCCTCTCTTCCTCTGAAAGGTAAGCAGCCAGAGACGGGGGTGGTGGTGGTGGTGGAAATGGTGTCCTGTAGTAGCAGACTATAACAGCGCGCCTCACGCGCTCACTGGATCGCTTCTATATGCAGCTTATGGCTACCCCAGCCCCTCTTCTGCCTCAGTTCTTCCTTATGAATTTTACCTCACGACTATGAAACTCAAGGGGTGAGTGTAATATGGGTTTCTCACTACTAGTCTTTTTGGGGGTTTTGTTTTGCTTTCAGATGGATATAAACTCAGTTTGTAGGGGACCACAGCAGCTTTCATAGTTTTCCCAATATACTGGCACCAGAGAACTTTAAAGTAAACCACAGAAATTTATTAACGTACACACACCGTCTTCAACTGGGGAATGGGAAATATATACATGGACTATATTGTATCTCAAGCAGTTAACAGTTTCTTCGTAGTTCAGGCTTTATAATATCAAGTTCACTTAGGTCCCTCAGGTTTCACAGATCCTACAGCTTTCACTCTCCAACACTATTCTGGGTTGGCCTCTTGGGTATGATGTGCCAAGTCCCTTAAGTCAACTGGTATCTCTTCTCCCAGCCCTTCAGACTTCTAGACCCACATCTTTCCCTCAACCACCTCTTTAGCTCTTAAGAGAAGTGTCTCTGTGTCTGTGACCTCTCAGGTCTTTTACTGTGACTCTTCTCTAGTCACACACAGCCCCTTGGCTGTCTTTATAGAGTGAACAGTGAGCTTTGCTTCTCTTGAAGACTCTCCTCAGCTCCTGTCTCAGCTCCTTCTCAGACCAACTGCTCTCTTCAGCAGTCTCCCTCAGACTCCATCTGACACTAACTGCCCTCAGCCGTTAGCTGTCAATCGCCTCCGAGAGTTCTGAGCACTCTGGCCCCCACCCTCAGATCACCTGATGCAGGCTCTATGCGTCCTTAGTTTTCTTGTTAACCCGTTCATTACCGTCACACAGACATATACAGACAGAGAGATAGGGAGAGAAAGCAAAAAACAGAGAGACGGAAGTCCTGTGCTTAAGACCAGCAATGTTACCAGAGAGAATGTGCTGGTCTGAAAAGTATCACTAAAGGCCTCTGAGGGAGAATTTAAGAACATAAGAACATAAGAGAAGCCATGTTGGATCAGGCCAACGGCCCATCCAGTCCAACACTCTGTGTCACACAGTGGCAAAAATTTTTATATATACACACACACTGTGGCTAATAGCCACTGATGGACCTGTGCTCCATATTTTTATCTAAACCCCTCTTGAAGGTGGCTATACTTGTGGCCGCCACCACCTCCTGTGGCAGTGAATTCCACATGTTAATCACCCTTTGGGTGAAGAAGTACTTCCTTTTATCCGTTTTAACCTGCCTACTCAGCAATTTCATCGAATGCCCACGAGTTCTTGTATTGTGAGAAAGGGAGAAAAGTACCTCTTTCTCTACTTTCTCCATCCCATGCATTATCTTGTAAACCTCTATCATGTCACCCCGCAGTCGACATTTCTCCAAGCTAAAGAGTCCCAAGCGTTTCAACCTTTCTTCATAGGGAAAGTGCTCCAGCCCTTTAATCATTCTAGTTGCCCTTCTCTGGACTTTCTCCAATGCTATAATATCCTTTTTGAGGTGCGGCGACCAGAACTGCACACAGTACTCCAAATGAGACCGCACCATCGATTTATACAGGGGCATTATGATACTGGCTGATTTGTTTTCAATTCCCTTCCTAATAATTCCCAGCATGGCGTTGGCCTTTTTTATTGCAAACGCACACTGTCTTGACATTTTCAGTGAGTTATCTACCACAACCCTAAGATCTCTCTCTTGGTCAGTCTCTGCCAGTTCACACCCCATCAACTTGTATTTGTAGCTGGGATTCTTGGCCCCAATGTGCATTACTTTGCACTTGGCCACATTGAACCGCAGCTGCCACGTTGACGCCCACTCACCCAGCCTCAACAGATCCCTTTGGAGTTCCTCACAATCCTCTCTGGTTCTCACCACCCTGAACAATTTAGTGTCATCCGCAAACTTGGCCACTTCACTGCTCACTCCCAACTCTAAATCATTTATGAACAAGTTAAAGAGCATGGGACCCAGTACCGAGCCCTGCGGCACCCCACTGCTTACCGTCCTCCACTGCGAAGACTGCCCATTTATACTCACTCTTTGCTTCCTATTACTCTGCCAGTTTTTGATCCACAAGAGGACCTGTCCTTTTACTCCATGACACTCAAGCTTTCTAAGGAGCCTTTGATGAGGAACTTTATCAAAAGCTTTCTGGAAGTCAAGGTAAACAACATCTATCGGGTCTCCTTTGTCCACGTGTTTGTTCACCCCCTCAAAGAAATGTAACAGGTTAGTGAGGCAAGATCTTCCCTTGCAGAACCCATGCTGAGTCTTCCTCAATAACCCGTGTTCATCAATGTGCCTACTCATTCTGTCCTTGATAATGGTTTCTACCAACTTTCCCGGTATTGAAGTCAGACTTACTGGCCTGTAATTTCCCGGATCTCCTCTGGAACCCTTTTTAAAGATGGGGGTGACATTTGCTACCTTCCAGTCCTCAGGAACGGAGGCAGATTTCAATGAAAGATTACAGATTTTTGTTAGAAGATCCACAAGTTCAACTTTGAGTTCTTTCAGAACTCTCGGATGTATGCCATCCGGACCCGGTGACTTATTAGTTTTTAATTTGTCTATCAGTTGTAGGACCTCCTCTTTTGTTACCTCAATCTGACTCAGGTCTTTCAACACCTCTTCCAAAATTAGTGGTTCTGGGGCGGGCAAAAAGTTCTCGTCTTCCACAGTGCAGACGGAGGCAAAAAATTCATTTAGCTTCTCAGCCATTTCCCTATCCTCCTTCAGTAATCCTTTTACCCCATGGTCATCCAAGGGCCCCACTGCCTCCCTGGCTGGTTTCCTACTTCTAATATATTTGAAGACATTTTTATTGTTGGTCTTTATGTTTTTTGCAATATGCTCCTCATAGTCCCTTTTTGCCTGCCTGATCACAGTCTTGCATTTGATTTGCCACAGCCTGTGTTCCCTTTTGCTAATCTCACTTGGACTGGTTTTCCAGCGCTTAAAAGAGTCCTTCTTACCTTTTACAGCTTCCATTACTTTGTTTGTTAACCATGCAGGCCTTTTCCTATGCCTGTTTGTGCCTTTCCTAACTTGTGGTATGTATTTTATCTGAGCTTCTAGGATTATAGTTTTAAATAGTGTCCAAGCTTCCCCAAGGGTTTTGACCGTATGTACCTTTCCTTTCAGTTTCTTCCTCACATGCCTCCTCATCTCAGTGTATTTACCCCTTTTAAAGTTGAACGTGGTTGTGGCGGTCTTTTTGGATAACTCCCTATTTATACAAACGGTGAAAACAATAACATTTTGGTCACTGCTCCCAAGCGGCGCAGTCACTTTTACATCTCTCACCAAGTCTTGGGCATTACTTAGGATCAAATCCAGGATCGCCCCACCCCTGGTAGGTTCTGAGACCATCTGCTCCATAGCACAGTCTTTGAGAGCATCAAGAAACTCAATCTCTTTCTCTCGACCAGAAAACATATTGACGCAATCAATCTGCGGGTAGTTAAAATCACCTATTACGACACAGTTTTTACGTTTAGCCGCTATCTTTAAGCCTTCCATCATATTATAATCGTCCTCTCTCTTTTGATTTGGTGGGCGATAACAAACTCCCATAGTTAAATTTCCTTTTGGGCCCTGTATTTCAACCCAAAGCATTTCTAAAAGTGAATCTAATTCTCTGACCTCAGTCTTACTGGACCGTATGTCCTCTCTGACATACAGAGCCACCCCACCTCCAACCCTTCCCTCCCTATCCTTCCGATATAGCTTATATCCAGGAATCACCGTGTCCCAGTGATTCTCCTCATTCTACCAAGTTTCTGAGATTCCCACAATGTCTATATTTTCTCCCAACACTAAACATTCCAATTCACCAATTTTACTTCGAACACTTCTAGCATTTGCATACAAACATCTATAATTTCCCAGGCAAGCTAGGCCCGCCACCTTCCTCCTGCCGCCTCGAGACTCTGGCAGACAGTCCATACTGTTTGTCACCTTCACAGTGGACAACTCTGGTCCGTTACCCAGTAGAAAAATAGCAGCTAACCCTTCATCTCTTTGAGACGAGTCCTCCCGAACCAGAGACATTTCATCTCCTGTCGGCTTTCCCCTAAGATTTAGTTTAAAAACTGCTCTGCCACCTTTTTAATTTTAAGCGCCAGCAGCCTGGTTCCATCCGGGGACAAGTGGAGACCGTCCCTTTTGTACAGCTCCCGCTTGTTCCAGAAAGCATCCCAGTGCCTAACAAACTTAAACCCTTCCTCCTTACACCATCGTCTCATCCACACATTGAGACTTCTAATTTGTGCCTGTCTCTCCTGCCCTGCACGTGGAACAGGTAGCACTTCCGAGAAGGCTACCTTGGAGGTCCTGGCCTTAAGTCTCCCGCCTAGCAGCCTAAATTTTTCCTCCAGGACCTCACGACTGCATTTCCCCACATCGTTGGTGCCAACATGCACCACGACCACAGGCTCCTCCCCAGCACTGTCTATCAGCCTATCTACTACACGCGTAATGTCCGCTACCTTCGCACCAGGCAGGCAAGTCACCATACGGTCAGTACGCGGTTTCGCCACCCAGCTGTCTACTTGCCTAAGTATCGAATCACCAACTACCAAACCCCCCCCCTCTCCCCCTGCTCAGGGATGGTTCCTTGGCATGAAAGGATTTCCGCTCACCAACCGAAGAAGAGGTCCCTTCTGAGGGCGCATTCCCCTTATCCTCAGCACGGTGCCCTGTTCCCTCTCAACCCTCACGCTCTTTGGCAGCGATGGGGCTGCCACGTTCAGAGCGGGGCTCATCTAATACGCCCCCGAGAGTCTTCCCCAAGTGCCTAACTGACCGTCTCTGCTTCTCCAGGGCAGTCACCTCGGCCTCAAGGGTACGGACTCGTTCCCTGAGGACCAGGAGCTCCTTGCATCGAACACACACCCAAGACTTCTGTCCTTTGGGCAGATAGTCATACATGTGACACTCAGTGCAAAACACTGGAAAGCCCCCAACCCCCTGCTGGCATTCTATCTTCATGATATGTATATTTATTTTAAAATATACAGTCCTCTTTAAATGCTGTTTGTTTAAGTGGCTCCCCAATTTGTTGGGGTCAGTCCTGATGGTGGATGCCAGTTCCAGATTGGTGGGAAATTTCTGCACATTTTGTGGTGGAGTTTGAGGAGGGCATAAGAGGGCTTCAGAGAGGGGTGTGCCAGACCCGGGTTTTTGCTGTGGAAGCTGACTGAGTGATTTTGGAGCAGTCACATACTAACCTGCCTCACAGGGTTGTTCAGATCAAAAGGAGGAGGAGAAAATGATGTAAGCTGCTTTGGTTCCCACCCCCCAACTGTGGAGAGAGATTGTCTTTTTCCTAGGTAGAGGCTGAAAGGAAGGGGGAGGCAATGGAAAGCTGAAGTCAGAGGGGCAGATAAATGGAAGGAGACAGGGTTGCCAACTCCAGGTTAGGAAATTCCTGGAGATTTAAGGGGTGGAGCCTGGAGAGGGTGGGGTTTGAAAAGGGCTGGAACCTCAGACAGGTGCAATACACTGCACCATCCAAACCAGCCATTTCCTCCTGGGGAACAACTGTTGCCAATCTTCAGGTGAGGGCAACTCAGAATTACAACCTCCCTCCAGATGGCAGAGATCAGCTTCTCTTGAGGTGGTGGTGGGGGTAATGCCTTCACTTGGGTAGATGGGAAGACAGCAAGGGGGGGCACTTGCCAAAGCCTCTTTCTAGAGCCCTTCATATTTTTCTCTACAACAGGATCAGAACACATCTTAATGATCTATTTGGCTTTTATTTAACAGCAGAGGCTTCCCCAGAATAAACAATGACAGCTGAGCTAATAAAAATTCTTTTAAAAAACAATTGTTGGCATTCTGTTAATTGGTTCAGGGTTAAATTTCATCATTAGCTGCCAACTGGGAACTGAGAACAAGTTTAGTATATGGCTTTATGGTAACTAATTACATTTAATTGTCTGTGCCTCTGTGTGCATACTCACCAACTTGGAAAACAGAAGTCCTGACTAGATTTTTATGATTTACACTTTTTAGTTTTTTGTCACCATTCTTTAAAGATAATGCACATGGTTCTATCATGCGAGATAGGGAAGATCTGTGGTCTTCAACTAGGGTCACTAGTTCTAGTTCAGGAAATTCCTGGAGATTCAGAGGTGCAAACTGGGAAAGGTAGGAACTCTGTCAGGTACAGCGGCGTCACTAGGGCAGGGCCAAGGGGGCCATCGGCCCTCCCCCAGAGCATTCTCATTGGCCCCAGGCACTGACCCATGACCCCCCCCCCAACAGGAAGGGGCTGGCCCTGGGACTAGAATGCTGCTGCTGTGTGTGGGCTGGCCGGGATTCTGAAACCGGGGCCGCGCTGCCGCCGGCTCAGCTAAAAGCGTGTGGGTGAGTGGGGGAAACTTAAATGCTGCAAAACTGGTATCTTGGATTACGGGGGCTGGTCATGTGACCAGAGGGTGGATGAGGGAGGGGCCAAGTGAAGTGGGCGGGGTTGTGTGCGGAGGGGGTGACGCAGCCCTCCAAAAGGGGTGATGCCCAATGGGGGGTGTGTGACTTGAATCAGTTACACCCCAGGGTGCAACCCACCCTAGTGACGCCTCTGGTCAGGTATAATGCCATAGAATTCACCCTCCAAATTTGCCATTTTCCTCCAGGAGAACTGATCTTTGTCATCTGATCTTTGAGTGGAGATGTAAGACCGCCGTATGTCTTGAATGTTTTAAATATAACTATGTGATTGGTTAGATTTTTAGTGGGTAAACTGTGAATGACTAATTTTTATCCATAATTTATATTTTTATGTTAGATTTTACATGTTGTAAGCCGCCCTGAGCCACCTAGTGGGAAGGGCGGGATATAAACCACAAATAAATAAATAAATAAATAAATAAAATCTGAAGATCAGTTGTAATTAGAGATGCCAACTTCCGGGTAGGACCTGGGGACCCTCCAGAACTACAGCTTATCTATGCACTTCAGAGATCAGTTCCCCTGGAGAAAATGGATGTTTTGGAGGGTGGACTCTATGGGAGTGTACCCCACTGAGGTTCCTGTCCTCCCCATGCTCCACCCTCAAAGCTATAGGAGTTTCCCAACCTGGAGCTGGCAACCCTGCCCCCATCCCATGCAGGCGGCCAGGAGGATCTGGCAACCCTATGTTGTGGCTAGAGGCTTAGACCTGGGACAGGGAGACCTGGGTTCAATTTGCCACTCAATCATGAGTGAGCTTGCCAAGAGGCCTGGAGAAAAAGGTCCTGTCCCTTTAACAGAAGGTAAGTGTGTGGAACTGGGCAGGGAGGTAAATAACACCACCAGGTAAATACCATCCCATGAAGCCTCTGTTAAAAAGACAGGACACTTTTTCTCGAGGCCTTTTGTTAATCTCACTGGATGCCCATCCTCACTTTATTTCATAGGACTGTTACAAAAGATAAAATGAGGGAGGAGAGAAGAACATGGTATGTTCCTTGGAGGAAGGGTGGGTCAGAAATGTGACATTGTCAGGAGCCGCCAGACTGTAGATAAAATGGGCTGATTCACACACACACATTCCTCTTTCTCTCATCAACACGACTGCACAGGAAGATTCTCTGCTGAAAGGATGAACAAGCTCCACAGAAAAGGCTTGAGGTAATACGAGCACTTCATGTGAGATGATGGCCAAGGACAGAGCAGGGAGGCTTGTTGGGCTGGCTAGGCCATACAGGCAGGCCTGTTCGCCTGCCTATATCTGTACATTCTGTTCTGTGGTTCAGTAGCCCAGAGGCAAAAACACTTCGCAGGATGCAGTGAGGGCTCCATGTATGGTAGAGTACACACCAGAATAGCATTGGGGCTCCAAAACTCCAGGTGGTGGCTGGAGATCTCCACTGTTACAACTGATCTCCAGGCAACAGAGATCAGTTTACCTGGATATAATATAGTGGGTTCACCATATACCCCAGAAAGTCTATGGCGGGCACCCCAATACACATTTCTCCCGTTTTACCTTTAACCCAGCCCTCTTGAAACGCTGCAACACCATTCAGAGGCGGTTGGCAAATTCGTCCTCGTAGGCTGCTGCAATCAGCATATCGTCAAAGAACGGCTGGATCCCGGGAATGCCTTTAAGAAGGGAGTCCATCAAGTTCTGAAACAGTCCTGGGGCCACACTGACCCCGAACTGTAAGCGTCTAACTCTGAAGGCCCCCTGGTGCATCATGATGGTTTGAGCTTCTGCTGTGGTGGCGTCCACGGGGAGCTGTTGGTACGCCTGCGCCAAATCTAGTTTTCCAAATTTTTTTGCTCCCGCTAAGGGTGCTAATATGTGGCTCACCACTGGGACGCGGTATGCATGGCCTTGCAACACCTTATTAATTGTGTATTTATAGTCAGTGCAAATGCGTACGCTGCCATTGGGTTTGATCGGGGTTACTATGGGAGTCTCCCACTTTGCATTAGCGACTGGTTTCTTGGGCCATGAGGGGATCAAGCTCCTCTTCGATCTTGGGCCTAAGAGCTAGTGCACCCACCTGGCCTTCAGCCATATGGGCTGCACCTTGGGGTCCAGTTGTAAGGCTACGGGGCCCTTGGTGTATGTCTCCAGAGTCCCGTCGAAAACTGCAGGGAACTCTTCGCACATCTTTTGAAAATCCCTTTGAACGGGGGTGTAATGGATCCCCGTCACTTGGACACCTAGGGCCTGGAACCAGGACCGACCTAGAAGTCTGCACAGATAGCCCTCCACCACGATGAGGGGGAGCTCGCCCTTGAACTTTCCGTACCTAATGTGGAACAGGCCCACTCCCCGGACTGCAACCTCCCGCTTTTGAAAGTCCCAGACAATGAATGAGGTTGGTTTTAACTGAGCTTCCCCCCTGGGCACATCTCCCTAAATGTGCGGGCCAAAATGACTGTCTGGCCCACCCTGGAGTCTACCTCCATCTTGCAGGGTTTGCCTCCCATGAACACAGTCATGTAATATTTATCCAGGGAGGGAATGGGGAACTGGTATACCTGGATCCCCGAAGTGGTGATTGCCTGGATGTCATCCACTAGTGCGACTTTGTGGCGGCAGCCATTCTGTTGGCGAT
The DNA here is from genome assembly GCF_032191835.1 of Heteronotia binoei. NCBI lineage: Eukaryota > Metazoa > Chordata > Lepidosauria > Squamata > Gekkonidae > Heteronotia > Heteronotia binoei. The sequence goes on from NC_083232.1 coordinate 30,720,416, forward strand.
GAAGTTTTCCTTGGTGCAGTGCCGCCAACCGGCACACCCGAGCTATGTGCCCGGCCTTCCCGCATGTATGGCAGGTCATGCTCCTGAACTTGCACATGCACCGCTCATGTTGCTCCCCACAGCTGGCGCAGGTCTTGGGGGTGGTCGATTCTGTTGCTCATGGCCTAGACTTTTGTTGGGTCACCTGATGCAGCTTGAGGGCGTCGTCCCCCTCTGAATTGTCTGATTCTGCGGCCAGTTGCAGCTGGTGAGCGCTGGTCCCTGAGTAATGGGCCTTCTCTTTGTGCGTATCCTCGGCGGCGGTGGCTATTTGTAGGGCCTTCTCCAAGGTTGACTTTGATTCTGTCACAATTTTCCGACATGCCTTCCCGTCCTTGAGGCCATGAGTGAACTTCATGAGCAGGGTCTCTTCCAATTGTGTGCAGTACTTCACCTTCCTGCCCAAGTCTTGCAGGCGAGCTAGGAAGGTTGCTACAGTCTCCTTCGGAAGCTGTCAAGGAACTGTAGCTTCCAGGTGAGGAGAGTAGGCTTTGGGACGAAATGGCTGGTCAGCGCCTCACTGATCTTGTCGAAGGAAGACGCCTCAAGTGTCTCTGGCGCAACCAGGCTCTCCACTAGCTGTAGCGTGGCGATGCCGCAGTTGCTCAGCAGGATGGCCTTCTTGATTTCGGGTTCATCATCGCTGTGCCATGAGGTGGTACTTGAGTCTTTTGACTCAGGCTTCCCAGGCCTCGGGCTGTGCAATTTCAAACTCTGGAATGGAGTTTTGCGATCCGGATGCAGCGGCCATGGTCGGGCTGGGCGGCGGTGCCTGTTGCATGGCAGCGCTGGAACTCAATGCGCTTGGCGGTGCCAGGGTGCCTTGGACCTCGTTCATCCAGATCCCATCCTCGTCGCCACTATAATATAGTGGGTTCTATGCATGGCAGAGCCTTGGAGTAAGTGATAACAAGCTCTTTAATAGGAATCACATAGTAAAAGGTTACAGTACAAGACTGGGCATGGGGCCTGCCGGCCCAACTTATATACATCTCTAGTTTCCCGCGCTAGCACATCATTGAGTCATTCAAACCAGTGGAGGCTTGTGATTGGTCTAAGGCTGCAGGGGTTTGAACCCTGCAGCCCTTTGTTCCCAAGTCCCCAAGCTCAGTCCGCCTGGCTCCAATGAGCCCGGCAGGAACATCCAAAGTCTTACCTTGAGTCCACATACATAACACTGGAGAAAACGGCTGCTTTGGAAGGATTCTATGGCATCATGCCATCCTCAGGCTCCATGCTACAAATCTCTAGGTGTTTCCCAACACAGAGTTGGTAAGCCTAAGTAGCATTGTCACAAAGCTGGGCATGGCTCACAGACTGTCCGATGGCAAACACCGAGATGACAAAATCTTCTGTTTTCGTTCTCCCCATCACCAGCAGGTGGCAGTCCTGAGTGGGATTTTCCAGTTTCCAGGAAAGCAACCAGTAGATTCTGTCCCTTCCAGACCAGCTACTGCTTTTTCTTTCGCCAACAAGTTTGCAGGAAGTCAAAGCTACAGGGCAGAAGAATTCTCACTGCATTCAACAGAGTTCTCTCTGACTGTTCTAGCACAATGCACAGTTGCCATTCTGTGATTTTGACATTTTCCTAATCAAGAAGACGACTAGTAAGAGGCAGGAAGGGACTTTTTCTTGCTGGAAGCAGGAAATTTTGAAGTTCAAAGCTCCATCCAGTGTATTATTTATCTAGAAAATTTATATGGTTGGTTGTTCACTAAGTAACCCAATACAATGAAATCATAAAACAGAAACATAGTGGCTGTCGACATTAAAACAAACCAATGCCGTGAAAACAGCATAAAATAAACCCTGAGCAGCTTAATATTGCATCCATAAAACAGTCCTCATTAGAAGCAGACCACAAAAATGGCAAAACGAGATACAACTTCTCAATTAAAAGCCTGAGTAAAAAGAAATCTAAGGACAATGAGAGAGGTGTCAGGTTAGCCTCTAGAGGGAAGGCATTCAAAAGGTGAGGTGCAATCACTGAAAAAGCCCTGTCTCTGGTCATCAGCTACTTCTCCTTCCCCTGGAGAAAACGGCTGCTTTGGAGGGTGGGATTTATAACATTATACCCCCCTGAGATCCCTCCTCTCCCCAAACCCCAACCTGTGCAGATGACACCTCCAAAATTCCAAGAGTTTCCCAACCTGGAGTTGGCAACCCTTGCTTCAGAGGGAAGCCTTTGTGACATCACATCCTTATGGAGCTCCTTGCCCTCCACCAAATACCACTTCCCCCAGTCGTTGCCTTCAAATCTCCAGGAATTTCCCAAGCTGGAATTGGGAACACCTGCAGTTCTCCCAGAATTGCAACTCATCTCCAGATGACAGAGATCAAGATCCCCTGGAGAAGCTTTGGGGGCTGGACTCTATGGGATCACATCCCCCCTTTCCTCAGACTTTGGTCTCCCCATGTACTACCTTCAAATCTCCAGGAATTTCCTAACCTTGAGTTGGAAACCCTAGTAACAATGCTATTTTATAGCAAAAAATCTCTTGGATGTTTTATACAATAGAAGTCATTTTCGTTGTGTTCACTGGACAGAACTTTGGAACTATGAAAAAAAATGACAGAATTGGAAGTTTCAGGTATATATATGTACTGCCTTTTCACACACAGTTTGGGATTTCTGTTTCATACAGCACAGAAATGTGTCTTAGGAATGGCTAGTCATGGACTTGTGTTGCCAAGAACATACCCAATATATCTCAGCAGAGAAACAAGCTATCATTATTGCTGATCACAGCATTGTCAACATGCCATACAATCCATCCTGTCCAGTTCCACAAAAATATGATGAAACATGTCATTAACGGCCTCTGTGTGTCTCATTTTGCTGCTGAGGCATTGTGGACGGGCCCCTGGTTCCCAGGGATGGCCAGAGACCAAGAAACTGCCTGGGTTAGAGAAAGAGCAAAAAAAAGAGAGAGGAAAGGAAGAAGGGAGGGAGGAAGGAAGGAAGGGAGGGAGGGAGAAGAAAGGAAGGAAGGAAGGAAGGAAGGAAGGAAGGAAGGAAGGGAGGGAGGGAGGAAGGAAGGAAGGAAGGAAGGAAGGAAGGAAGGAAGGAAGGAAGGAAGGAAGGAAGGAAGGAAGGAAGGAAGGAAGGAAGGAAGGAAGGAAGGAAGGAAGGAAGGAAGGAAGGAAGGAAGGAAGGAAGGAAGGAAGGAAGAAGAATGTAATCAGCATGCATCCTTAAGGCCTCATCCCCTGGTTGATGGTGTTACCTCACATCCAGTGACATTTGATACTGTACACCAGAGAACCATCAGGTGAATCCTTTGATGTGTGAGGGAAGTCTTCAGACTATCCAGACACTTTTTAAATATAATTTTTAGTAACCACACCACATATCATATAAAAAGCAACGCCTGGCTCTCCCCATGGCACAGAGTGATAAAGCTGCAGTACTGCGGTCTGAACATTCTGCTCACGATCTGAGTTTGATTCCAGCAGAAGCTGGATTCAGGTAGCTGGCTCAAGGTTGACTCAGCCTTCCATCCTTCCGAGGTCGGTAAAATGAGTACCCAGCTTGCTCGCTGGGGGGAAAGTGTAGATGACTGGGGAAGGCAATAGCAAACCACCCCATAAAAAAGTCTGCCGTGAAAACGTCGTGATGCAATATCACCCCAGAGTAGGAAACAACTGGTGCTTGCACAGGGGACCTTTCCTTTAGAGGGCCCCGTGGCGCAGAGTGGTAAAGTTGCAGTACTGCAGTTGGAGCCCTCTGCTCACGACCTGAGTTCGATTCCAGCGGAAGCTGGTTTCAGGTAGGCAGCTCGAGATTGACTCAGCCTTCCATTCTTCCGAGGTTGGTAAAATGAGTACCCAGCTTGCTGGGGGGAAAGTGTAATGATCGGGGAAGGCAATGGCAAACCACCCCGTAAAAAGGTCTGCCATGAAAACGTTGTGAAAGCAGCATCACCCCAGAGTTGGAAATGACCGGTGCTTGCACAGGGGACCTTTCCTTTCCTGGCTATTTTTTATCTCTGAACATTGTATATTGACCACTGAGGAAGGCCCCTAGGGGCCGAAACGCATATTGTCCTTGTGTTGCTTGTAAATCCATCAAATGTATATAACTATAATAATAATAAAAATTTATTTATATCCCGCCCTCCCCGCCCAAGCAGGCTCAGGGCGGCTAACAACATCCATAAAATATACAATACAATAAATATACAAGACTTTAAAGTCAACATTATCCAAAAACAATTCTAAATACACATTTGACATAATTTGACAGTAACAGTGATGTTCCTGGCACTATTTCTGTCAGTTTACATGATAGCGAGGGTCCCTGGGCAAAGTAATTTTGGCAGATCCATTTATTTAGTGATCATAAATCAGCAGTCTGTAAAAGCCGACCTAAAAAGGATGGTCTTGCAGGCCCTGCGGAATTGGTCAATTCTATATATGGTTTACATATTTTATGCAGTCTGTCATTCAGACAATGATTTAAAATTCATTTGTCGTATGTAATTTTATATTAAATGTTATACATTTTATGAATGGTGTATAGGCAGCTTGACCTTCTATTCTACTGATGGAAAATGGAACAAGGAAGTGGACAAAATAAACAGGGGAAAGTGAAGAAAAGACACCAATGAACAGGGGAGTGGAGAAAATGGCTCCCAGTAAGAACCATGCAGGAATCTGGTTTTCTCTCCAGAAAGCTGAGAAGTCCATAATAGCTTCAGACAGACTAATTGATCATCCTTTTGAAGAAAAGGTGGGGAATGTGCTTATAGAATATGCTAAGAGTACATGAGTGAAGCACACCATTCTGAAATGGGCACCGCATTTTAAGAAGGATATAGACAAGCTGGAACGGGTCCAGAGGAGGGCGACGAAGATGGTGAGGGGTCTGGAGACCAAGTCCTATGAGGAAAGGTTGAAGGAGCTGGGGATGTTTAGCCTGGAAAGGAGGCGGCTGAGAGGTGATATGATCACCATCTTCAAGTACTTGAACGGCTGTCATATAGAGGATGGTGTTGAATTGTTTTCTGTGGTCCCAGAAGGTAGGACCAGAACCAATGGGTTGAAATTAAATCAAAAGAGTTTCCGGCTCAACATTAGGAAGAACTTCCTGACCGTTAGAGCGATTCCTCAGTTGAAGAGGCTTCCTCGGGAGGTGGTGAGCTGTCCTTCCCTGGAGGTTTTTAAACAGAGGCTAAATGGTCATCTGACAGCGGTGACGATCCCATGAATTTGGGGTAGGTATTTGTGGGTTTCCTGCATTGTGCAGGGGGTTGGACTAGATGACCCTGGAGGTCCCTTCCAACTCTATGATTCTATGAAATCATTCCTTCAGAAGCATCTATTAAAGATTTCTGGCTTTTCATTTTGAGTCCAAAAAATGGGAGATTCCAGCATCATCTCTTCGTTTCTGAGGGTCCCCACCTTAAGGCAAACAAAACCGCAGCCTTCCTTGTGCAACACTGGCCTGACTGTGGAGGTTTGTCAAGAGGCCACTGTCGACTGGCCCCCTGGAATATACCATGCTATTACCCAAGCTCTGTTGCTGAAATAATAGTTCCCCCCTCCCCAATGTGGCCTTCCTTCTTCCTTGACATGTCCTTTTTAATAAGCACTGACTCCACTAGACAAAAGCGGTGACACTGCCAAACCACAAAGCTCATCCTGGCATCGTTAACTTTATTTATTTATTTAATTCCCTGTCTCCTGAACCCTTCTTCATGGAAATTTTTGCTTTGGGAACAGTAATTTCTGGCACTGGGGATCCAAGCTGTACCAGACAACGACAGAACAGGAAATGATGTCAGCAGTGAACGGCTCTAATCGTGCCTATAAACCCCACACTACTGAGTGGGAAATCTTGGTTCTTCAAAGCCCTGCTATCCTCCTGCTCTGGGTGGGTGGGGGAGCAATTATAATGTTATCAAGACCAGCTCTCTCCCAAGGGAAAAATTCTGGCGAGGGAGTTGTATTTATCTTATAAATGCTGTCTAATCGCTGGAAGATTCCTCCACAGTCCCAGGGCTGTGTTTATCACATCACGCCACTGCTCAGTTTTTTGGCTGTTTGATTCTTACAGTGGAATGTATGAAATAGTTTTTAATGACCAGTTTAATCCCTGCTTCCAAGAGAACACTGATAAAACTCTTTTCCACCAAGTTAATATTTACAGCTTTGCATCACAGGGTATTATGTTCCAGCTCTGCGAGACTCTTTGCGTACCTAAGCCCCAAGATTTAGCTGCAGAACAATCTCTTGCCATGGGATTTATCTATGGAGCAGAGAGGCAAGAAGTAAACCAGAAGTCTTAGAAGCATGACCAGTAGTAAGATGAAAGGGCACACCAGAGGGTTGCTTCCTGGCTTTTTTGCCTCTGCTAAAAGGATCCCTGGTAGGCTAACCCTAAAGGTTTATGTGCCTTGACTAGGGAGGGGGCAAACTTTTTGCCTTGTCTGAACACCACAGGCTTCACAGCTGCAGCCCTCCTTCTCCAAATCTAATCTGGAAGCGATGGAAACAGCCTTACTATAAGGATGATTTCACACATTGCTGCTTAGGGGGAGGAGGGAGATTTTGTTGTTGATCCCTGGTTTTAAAATAAAACAGATTAACACATGAAGCTGCCTTCGGCTAAGCCAGACCAAGGGCTCAAACAAAGTCAACTCTGATGGGCAGGGCTTTTTTTTGAAGCACTCATTTGCATATTAGGCCACACACCCTGACAACGCCAGAAGTGATGCCAGCCAATCAGTAGGTTACTTTCTGCATATTGACACAGAACAGTGCAGTGCCATCAGCTGGATTTCATGGATGTGTGTTCTCAGCCCAATGAGAGACTTTGTTTCACCTTCCCCCCCCCACCCGGCCAGAAAGAGAGAGCCATATGTAGCGGAGCAGGCAGCGAGACAGGCCCAGTTTCTCCCAGGAGGGGGCACTTATGGGTGGCTCCATGTCTCTCACTCTATTTGTAAGCCTGTTGGAGGCTGGAGGCGCAGAGAGGACGGAGCATGCAGACTTGGAGCATGTGGCTGCAGGCCCAGCGTGTGGGGTTCTGCCACCCAAGGCAGAACCCCAATGCACGCCCCTGTGTGAGTAGATTTTACATGTGCGTGCTTTGTGCGCACGTGATGTGATGACATCACCCAGAAGTGACGTCATCACGCAGGGCACTTGGGATGTTGCCTCTGCAGTGCTCACCAAGTTTGGTGGGTGCTGCAGACTGGAAGCCCCATTCGTTCTTGGCTTCAAGGGGTCAGGGGAGCTCCCCTGACCTCTTAAAGCCAAGAAAAACACTCCCGGTGCTCCCCCTGCGCAGCGCTTGCCAAGTTCGGGGGACGCTGTGGACAGGAAGTGAGTCCAAGGCTTGGGGACGACATGAGCAGGGAGGGGGCACCAACCCTCGTCCCTGCTGGGAATTGCTGCCCTAGGCAGTTGCCTAATTTGCCTACTCCCATGCGCCGGCCCTGCGTGGCTGCCTAGTGCCTTCCCTCTGCTAGAGACCTTTTTCTGAGCCAGAGCCCTGGCCAAGCTAGACAGAACTGCATTCCTGTGCATTTCAGCCATAGTAAAGTCCTGCTGATGGGTAGTGCTCCACAGTCTTGGGAGAGGTCCACATCTCCTGCCTGATTGTTTCTAACTGGAGATGCCAGCGATTGAACCTGGAACTGTCTGTGTGTAAAGCAGATGCTCCGTTCCTGAGCCATAGACCCATATCAGATGAGCTTCTGTTCCTATGGCCTGAAGTGGTGTTTCGGAATTACTGCAGGGTAGAACAGACTCTGCATACAAGAAGAGATTTAGTTAGTTCATTTTTTAAAATCCCATTTTTCTACAAGATTTGCTTTCAAGATAAATTATATGACATTATTAAAATGTGCAGTAATACCAGGGTAAAGCAATCCAACCTTAAATCCAAAAGGTGCAGTAGTGACAGCAGTAAAAACAAGAAGCACATCAAGGCTCAGGAGAACAGGATAGAATCAGCCTGGGGCAGAAGACAATAGTGTTTGCACTAGGGAGAGCATTCCTCAGCTGGGGTGCCCCCCCAAAGACGGCCCTGCCTCAGGTAGTCAGCCAATTACCTTTTGAAGGACAGGGTGCCTGGAGAACCCTCTAATTAAGTCATCACTATGCAGGGCTCTTTTTGAGCAGGAACACACAGGAACGCAGTTCCTTTTTAAAAACTATTAATATTTTATTAAGCGTGCATATATCAACATATTTATACATCTCATATAAATATACTTCATTTTTTGCTTGTTGTCTTCTACCAATCAAACTGAATACTAACAACAGATAAACTCCTTCCTCTTTATCTTATTTCCTTTCTTTACCCGATCTCACCCAATCCCCGTACCACTTATCCTAATTCTTATTTTAATCCTAATTATATTCTTTCTCTTTGTTTCCAGAACTTCTTTACTTCTTTCATGGACTTCCATCTTTACACACTTAATTTTTTAAAACTTTAAAACTTTTGAAACTATCTTCTCTCGTGCCTGCAAAAGAAAGCTGGACAGGGATACCTCCAGAACTGGGTGCTGCAGAAAAATCTCTACAGTCAGAGATCTTGGGAGGGCACACCCACCACCTCCTTGCTAATCCATTGGTTTTAACAGTTCAATTTCATTTTCCATTCCCATTTATCATATCTTTATCCAATTTTCTAACTATATACATATTCTCCTATTAATTGCTCTCAACTTCTTTTCAAGAAAATATAATTTCCCGATTCATACTCTTCCAGTCTTTTGTTTAATTACATTATCTATTAATTCCTTGCCCGATGCCTCATTAGATGCAGTTCCAGCTGGCTTGGCATCAGGGTGTGTGGCTTAATATGCAAATGAGTTCCTGCTGGTCTTTTTCTACCAAAAAAGCCCTGTCACTATGATAGGATGTCTGAATGAGAGAAGATGATCTTTCAGGTTCTTCAGCAGTTCTGCAGTTTACAGCCTTCTTGCTTCTTCGGCAACTGATCTAGCATTATTTACAACTCCTAAACAGAGTTACATCCTTCTAAGTCTGTCAAAGTCAATGAACTTAGGAAGGTGTAACTCCACTTAGGACTGCATTATTAAAATTATAGCTGCTATGCCCCAGACTCAGAGCTAGCAAGCCCATGGATTGTGTGAGCATGTGACACTCAGGGCCTATAAACTACAATACATCCTTTCCCCCAAAGAACAAAGAACAGTTTGTGGAAAAGAAGTGGTATGAAATACCTTTGGGCTCCTTGTCTGTACTGTTAAGGGTGCAATTGTGTGTGATCTCATAGTCACGATTCATGTTTGCCTTGTATTAATTTCTAGCATTGCCTCCAAGAGAGAATTTCTGTTGACCTAAGAGTATTGTGTTTTTTTTACCCGGCTGGTATGTGGTTATGTAAATTGTCTTCAAGCATTAATTTCTCAAACACACCTGAAAGGCATGTATGTATACTACAAAAGAGGGATGAGGGCTATCAAATGATATTAACCCCCCCCTTTTCTTTTTAAGAAATGACCTTTCCATTGGAAGAGGAGGAGGAGCAAGAGTTTGGATTCATACCCCACCCTTCACTCAGAGTCTCAAAGTGGCTTACAATCTACTTTTCCTTCCCCTGCCTATAAGAGGCACCCTGTGTGGTAGGTGGGGCTGAGAGAGATCTCAGAGATCTGCTCTTGAGAACATCTCTGAGAGAGCTGGTGACTGACCCAAAGTCACCCAGCTGGCTGCATGTGCAGGAGTGGGGAATCAAACCTAGTTCTCCCAAGTTAGAGTCCATGCACTTAACCACTACACCACACTGGCTCTCCTGAATGTCAGTGGATGTCTTTTACTAACTATATTGGTCTTCATAATTAAATTTGTTGCAGGGTATGAGCTTTGCATGAGCCACTGCTCACTTCTTACAAAAGGTAATTTAAAGAGAGCAATGCCTTCTCCAAACTGGCTGACAGGGCAGTGAGGGCTTTGAGAGTCACGAAATGTGTGTGAAAGAGCCACATGTGGCTCCTGAGCTGCAGTTTGCCCACTCCTGGTCTAAGGAATTTTGGAGAGAAACCAAAAGAGTTTTGATAAGACCAATAGTTCAAACCTAGGCAGGCTTTATTGGATTTTAAATGGTGTCTCTCTGTTTTAGGATTGCGTTATAAAGACTGTTTGACCAGGGGATGTTCACCCATTTCTAGGAAGAAGCAAAAGCCATTGCTACTTACTGTCTAAAAGACCACCCGACATGCCGTCACAAAGGTTTAATGGGAAAGGCCCATCATCTAGCTTGCTGTGGCTTTAGTGGTACATTAAATTATCTGCTTTATCCTGCAGCTGATGTCATTGCGAGATGCCCTCACTAGGTCACCATCACCTATGCACACCAAGTATGGACTATGTAAGGGCAGAGAAGGGGAGTCACCCTGTAAGGGATTCAGGGATTTCAAGAGAAGGAGGGAAAGAATCTTGCTTTCCATAAGCATCAACCCATCCAAACATGAATTTTCTCCTGCCAAAATACTTAAAGGCTCATGAGAGTTTGTTGTTCAGTTCTGAGCTGAGCCAAGTTGCCAGGACTCCTGTCTTGCACATATGAATTGCATTTTTTTTTGGGGGGGGGGAGGTGTTGATCTGGAGACCTTGTGGTCTCGAGACCAGCAGAGCTCTGCTTGCATGTCCTTCCTGAATTCCACAGATAGGGAGCGAATTATCTAGGCCAACAAATTAAATCCCCAAAGAAAATTTGTGGGAGATGCTTGCATTCAGCCAGCCTGCTCCAGATAACTGAAACCTTAGAAGGAACACAATACAGCTGGAATTACTTCTCTCAATTATATTAATTGCCAAACATATCTAGTGGTGGTCTGGATTAGTAGACGGAAAAAACACATCTGAGAGCCAAGATTGCTGCTTAGTTGCAAATTGAATCACTGGGATATAATTCTTAGCTGTCCTCTCTCATGACGAAGGAGCAAGTTTATAAGCCATGTAGGTGTTCATACATCAGTGGATCCTGTAGGCATCCTCGGCTTGACCCTCAAGGGATTCGGAACCATAAGAAATGTTGGGCTTAATCGAAGTGCTGAACACTCCTTGGAAGGCTCTCCTTCGTTTTATCCTCATTGCAACTGAGACGGACTGGTGCAAGATCCGTCACTTTGGTTCTTGGTGAATGAGGATCGGAACCTGCATTTCATCAGTCCTGGTCTGACTCTCCTAGGGTTGCCAATCCCCAGGTGGGTAAAACAGAAAAAAATGTGTAACTATATGTTGCAATATAAATGCACAAACACTCTTTACTTAGATATTGTTTCAAAAACTATTTCAAATGTCTCTTCAAGCAGAACACAGTCTATGGTTCACAGTCAAAGACCTTGGATGTCGTCAGGTACACAATCTGCTGTCCTTTACATCCTTCTTGTTGACAGATGCAGATCAATCTGGCTGCTTCCTCTTGCAAAGACAGTCAGTAATCAAACAGAGGCAGCGGCTACATGAGTCCTAGGTTTAATCCGTGTTTCATTTACATTTATAGCAGCCAGTGGAAGTTGTTGAATTACTGACTGTCTTTGCAAGAGGAAGCAGCCAGGTTGATCTGTGTCTGTCAACAAGAAGGATGTAAAGGACAGTAGATTGCGTACCTGACGACATCCAAGGTCTTTGACTGTGAACCATAGACTGTGTTCTGCTTTAAGAGACATTTGAAATAGTTTTTGAAACAATATCTAAGTAAAACGTGTTTGTGCACTTATATTGCAACGTATAGTTACGTGGTGTTTTTTCTGTTTTACTAATCTGTACATTGCTGTTTCCTATTTGATTATAATCCCCAGGTGGGGGCAGGGGATCCCCCGGTTTGGAGGCCCTCCCCCCGCTTCAGGGTCATCAGAAAGCGGGGGAAGGGGAGGGGAATGTCTGCTGGGCACTCCATTATTCCCTATGGAGACTTATTCCCATAGAAAATAATGGGAAATTAATCTGCAGGTATCTGGGGCTCTGGGGAGGCTGTTTTTTGAGATAGAGACACCAGATTTTCAGCATAGCATCCAATACCTCTCCCTAAAATACCCCCCAAGTTTCAAAAAGATTGGACCAGGGAGTCCAGTTCTATGAGCCCCAAAAGAAGGTGCCCCTATCCATTATTTCCAATGGAGGGAAGGCATTTAAAAGGTGTGCAGTTGCTTTAAATGTGATGGCCAAAACTCCCTTTGGAGTTCAGTTATGCTTGTCACAACCTTGTTCCTGGCTTCACCCCCAATGTCTCCTGGATCCACTTCCCCCTCAAAGTCTCCTGGCTTCACCCCAAAGTCCCCAGATATTTCTTGAATTGGACTTGGCAACCCTAGACTTTACATTTTCACTGTATTGTGGGTTTTGCATTTAAAGCTGAGCATGGGCGAGGTGTGGTCAAATACAGCAACCATCAATATCTGGCTCATATATCCAACCCTCACCGCTCAAATTGGTCCAACACATTATCAGTGACCTGCACCCAATCCTTGACAATGATCCTTCTGTTGCACAGGCCTTACCTAGCAACCATTTTAACCTCCCAACCTGAAAAGTGCTTGCAGTGGCACACATGAATTCCACCTGGAACAACGGAGTAAGCAAGCTTCTGCGTCCCCCTGGCAAAGCTCCTATTTAACAGGGTGTTAAGAATAAAAACCAACATGTGGAAGGGAATATGTTGCTGGTAATGATAGAAAAACCTGTCTGTGGTTTGTAAAAGTTCTAAAATAGACCAAAGAAGGTATTATGCTTCACACAGTATGCTTCACATAGGTCAGAAGTCTAGCTTCCCCCCTCTGTCTTTCGCAGAAGTTGCAAGTTAGCCTCGATCCCCAGGCATGCAGCACTGAACTGGGTCTGCAGTACGCTGGGAGAAAGGGCTTTTGCTTTCCTTTTACACTGTTTTCATGTCCTGAAGGCACCAGGGGACATATTTACCCCACAGGAGAAACACAAATATATCCCATCTAGGCTTCCCAATCCCCAGGTCCCAGCGGGGGATCCCCTGGTTTTACAGGCTTCCCCCCTCCCCCAGCCAGCTGGCCAGCGGGGGAAGCTCCACCCCCATAGCCATTATGCACCTCCAGGAACGAGTCCCATAGGGAATGATGGGGAATTGATCTGCGGGTGTCAGGGGCTCTGGGGGGCCTGTTTTTTGAGGTAGATGCGCCAAATTTTCAGTATAGCATCTAGTGCCTCTCCCCAAAATACCTCCCAAGTTTCAAAAATATTGGACCAGGGGGTCCAATTCTATGAACCCCAAAAGAAGGTGCCCCTATCCTTCATTATTTTCTATGGAAGGAAGGCATTCTAAAATGTGGGCTGTCCCTTTAAATGTGATGGCCAGAACTCCCTTGGAGTTCAATTATGCTTGTCACACCCTTGCTCCTGGCTCCGCACCCAGTGTCTCCTGGCTCCACCCCCAAAGTCTCCTGGCTCCACCCCCAAAGTCCCCAGATATTTCTTGAATTGGACTTGGCAACCCTAATCCCATCAGTGCATGTGCTGCCCTCAGAGGTACAAATAGCATCCCCAAGAAGAAGAAGATATTGGATTTATATCCCGCCCTCCACTCCGAAGAGTCTCAGAGCGGCTCACAATATCTTTTACCTTCCTCCCGCACAATAGACACCCTGTGAGGTGGGTGGGGCTGGAGAGGGCGCTCAAAGCAGCTGCCCTTTCAAGGACAACCTCTGCCAGAGCTATGGCTGACCCAAGGCCATGCCAGCAGGTGCAAGTGGAGGAGTGGGGAATCAAACCCGGTTCTCCCAGATAAGAGTCCACACACTTAACCACTACACCAAACTGGCTCTCCAAGGCCATTTCAGGTCAGGAAAATGGGGTGGGGAGGCTACTGGATCCTGATCCCAACTGGGTATAACACATATGGCAAATGAAGGGAACTCACAATTCATGCCTGACAGAAAGACAGCATGGAGAACCCAGTTACAAAGTGTTAAAATAGAATTTGACCTGGCCACTTAGATTAAGTCATGCTATCATCATCATCAAATTCCTCTATGGTGGTGGCCAAATGGAGCTATCCCATTGGCTAATGGGTGCATTCCATGCATTTGACAAATAATTGGCCCATCATGGCTCACTCAGCATCTCTGGCCTTCCATAGTTTTACTACCCTGCCCCAGCCTACTGCAGGCCCAGAAATGTTGAACAACTCATCAAAACAGTCTTACCTCAAAGACAGAAACATCTCTAACTCTTCTCTCTGTCAACTGGCCTCATGAAAAGCATCGCTGGCAAGAGACCTCTGCCGCCTCATCAACAGCCCACACAGATGGCCTCCCAGCACATGCAGCCTCTGAAGGCTGCAGAAATAGCCAGGGAACCACTACCCACCATAATGTGACTAGGCGACAAGTCCTGGCACTACTGGGAGCGTTTCCTCACAGGCCATGGCTCTTTCCTGTCATTCCCTCTCTCCCTCCTCTCTTCAGCCTCACCCCTAGCCAGAGGCTGTTGCTGGGCAATCAGCTTTAGTCAGTAAAGGGAAAGCCTCAGGTGAATAGAACAGCATACAGTCCACCCTCCAAAACAGTTATTTTCTCTAGGATGGAGAGAGAGTTCTGTTGTCTGGAGTTCAGTTTTGATCCCAGGAGATCTTTGATCCCTGGAGGTTGGTTACCCTAGGCCAGGCAGCACCCTCTGGGTGACTTGATGCCACCTGACTGGCATGACTTAACTAGCTGCTTGCTCCTGTTCAGCAGCAGTCCCCCATGACAGCCAGCGTGACAACTCCAGGTTGGCAAATTCCTTGAGATTTGAGGAGTGCAGCCTGGAGATGGTGGATTTGAGGAGGGGTGGGACCTCAGACGATGCAATGCCATAGACTCCACTCTCCAAACCAGCCATCTTCTCCAGGGGAACAACTGTTGCCAATCTCCAGGTGAGGGCTGGAGATCATTCCACTCAGAATTACAACTGCTCTCCTGAGGGCAGAGATCAGCTCCCCTTGAGGTGGAGGGGGAGTGAATACCTTCACTTGGGTGGGTGGGAAGACAGCAAGGGGGGCACTCGCCCAGAGGCTCTTTCTAGAGACCACTGTATTTTTCTTTACAATGGGCCTTATTTCTAGAGCATACATAAATTCTTACATTACTATGATAAAGAATGAGTGGTTCTTCTCCCTTTGGACACAGCTATTTGTAATTGTTATGAATTCTGTATGTGTTACAAGGAACATGGGAATCCAACCCAGGGAGCTTCCACAGGATTTGGTCAAAGGGCATGTATGTGTGAAGGACAGAGAGAGGGGAGACCATTTTCAGACATCATATTGATGCATACCAGAGCCTGTCAACTATTCATATAGGGAACATATACTATCCTCCATGCTCCCAACATGCACAGTCGCCATG
The DNA here is from genome assembly GCF_032191835.1 of Heteronotia binoei. Taxonomy (NCBI): domain Eukaryota; kingdom Metazoa; phylum Chordata; class Lepidosauria; order Squamata; family Gekkonidae; genus Heteronotia; species Heteronotia binoei. The sequence goes on from NC_083232.1 coordinate 30,735,796, forward strand.
TTGTCTGAACAGGGATGACAAATATGGTTGTACACACATAAAGTTTTGGTGTGCACAAACCCAAACCCCAGAAATCCTAGTGGCTGGATCTCTTGTTACAGCTATCTGTGCATGCAAAATACATGCATCATTCCTGTTCGGACAACACAGCAACCGTGCATATTTGAAGGATTTATGTGAGGGGAAGGTCATGACTAGTGAATGACCCCAAATAGTTAACAAATCTTGTTATTCCCTCTGTTCCTGTAAACTGGGTGTTTCAATCCTTGTATAAAGCTTGACAGAAAGCAGAGCTCAAGAAAATATTACTTTTGACTCCCAAGCATAGCAAGGATGATAAGGAAGACACTAAAGTGTTTGTGTTCTGTTAAAATACATCAGGTGAAGGGTGAGTAAGGAGATATGTATGATTATTTCAGTAGGTAAGGCAGAAGTATATTCAATATTATTAACATAAAGGCCTTTTACTCCTACTTCGCCTTTCTCCTTATAAAGATCTGAGGAAGTTCCTTTTCTGACACTAAACAAGTTGGTAAATGTGAGGCTGCTGACTCTCCAAAAAAGCAGGTGCTTGTCTAGTACCTTCTTCCCCATCCATGATGGCCAGTAGAATTTGCCTTACAACGTGACATCACAGTGTTTATGCTTTTCTTGCTTCTACTCCATGCCACTTGTTCCCAATAGTTTTGACAGGCAACATAGAATGTCACAGTGTCAAGACATGAGGTAAATTTACTCAGCATTACTGAAAGGGAAGAGCCTAAATGGAGCAGTTGCCATTTTTCATGGCAGCCCTGCATTTCCTGTCTGGTCTTCTTTGCGTCAAAGAGTTCCTTTTTTGGCCCTTTCTCTCTCTTTGGCCCCTGTGTTATCTTTGAAAAGAAGCCCTGGGGTGGGGGTAGGGAGAGGAAAATATCCACAATTGGGTCAGCTTCTGTAAGGTCAGGCCACTTTTGAAGAGCTGTGCCTAGAGATGGCTTCATGACATATTTCTCTCCCTCTGCAGTTCACCTAATCGTTCCATCTCCAGGTCTGTTGTCATGACCTCATGAACTAGCCATTCCCTACTAAGGTACTGTTGTACCTCAGAGCACATCCCCTGATATCTTGAGGCTAATGGAAACTCGGCAGATCAGTACATGGGGGAGGGGACATCCAGATTAAATACATAGCTGGTGGATTAACTTTAATGTAAGTGGTTTGAAAAAGGACTTGTCTTTGATTGTTATTAGGTTTGACTTGCCCAGTGGCAAAGGTTGACCTGGAAAGGTTGCCTTTGTGGCTCCCCCCTTCCCATGATTAAAGTCGATGGGTCAGAGGGTAAAGTTAGGGCTGGGTATAATGACATCAGACAGATCTATTGTCTTTAGCTTAGTTCTTATAGAAAACATAGCTTTTGTTGTTCTCTTACACAGCAATCCTCAACAGGATTACTCAGAAGGAAATCCCAAGATATTCAGTGGGGCTTACCTCCAAGAAAGTGCCTTGAGAACTATAGTCACATTCACCTACTGAATTGACAGAGGTGTGAAGAGATGTTGAAACAGAATAAGAGTTAATATGACTCAGAATGCCTATTTAACTGGGACCAACTGCAACGTTCACATTATGACAATACTGAAACACCTGTATTCACGGCCCATTTTCATCCAGGCTCAGGTCCAGGTAGTGGTTATCTTCATGGCCTAGTGGTTATCTTCAGGGTTGCCTAGTCCCCTGTGGGCTCTGGTGGGGGACTTGCTTTGCACATGCTTCACACAATGTCACCTGGAAGAGACGTCATCGCGCCAGCGAAATCACGTGCCAGCCGCTCTAGGTGTTTCCGAGAAAACTCTATGGTTTTCCTGGACTCTCTAGCAATTTGGGAGGGAAAAACTCTATGGTACCTATTGTACCAATGTGGGCCAGTGGGTTGGGAACCTCCAGGGCGGGAAAAACCCCACTTGGGCCAGGGGCTTGGCAGCCCTACCTGCAACCCATATATCCAGATGGTGCTGGAAAGTGCCGCAGCCAATTTATGGTTGCCCTGTAAGGTTTTCAAGACAAAAAGAGGTGGCTTGCTATTGACTGCAACCCCAGACTTCCTTGGTGGTCTCCCATCCAAGTACTGACCAGGGCCAATTCTGCTTGATTTTCAAGATCTGATGAGGTCAGGCTGGCTAGACCTAGGCCATCCAGGTCAGGGCATCCAGAGGATAGCCCACCCCTACATAATCCCATGCCCCATATCCAGTCAATTTAGCAAATACCTGCTTGCTCTGAAACATCCTAGGTGATGCTGAACCAGCCATTCTTTCATACCGTAACCCAGGGGTGTTGATCGAAATCATTTATTATGAGGGCTGGACGATCTGACCTAAATGGGACTTTGTGGAGCCAGGCCATGCGTATCATAAAATGTAATGTGAGGTGGTGGAAATATAAACCTTTTAAAGGATATTTTTGTTGTTCAGTCGCACAGTCGAGTCCAACTCTTTGCGACCCCAAAGACAAAGTCACACCAGGCCCTCCTGTCTTCCACCATCCTTCGAAGTCTGCTCAAATTCATGTTTGTTACATCAGTAACACCGTCCAGCCATCTCATCTTTTGCCGTCCCCTTCTTCTTTTGCCTTCTGTCTTTCCTAGCATCAGGATCTTCTCCAGGGAGTGCTCTCTTCTCATATGGTGGCCAAAGTATTTGAGCTTCAGCTTCAGCATCTGACCTTCCAGGGAACAGTCTGGGTTGATTTCCCCTAGGACTGACTGATTTGATCTTCTTGCATTCCAAGGGACTCTCAAGAGTCTTCTCCAGCACCACATCTCGAAAGCATCTATTCTTCTGCGCTCGGCCTTCCTTATGGTCCAGCTCTCACAGCCATATATTACTACTGGGAATACTATCGCTTTGACTATATGGACTTTTGTTGGCAGGGTGATATCTCTACTTTTTATTATACTGCCCAGGTTCGCCATAGCTGTCTTCCCAAGGAGCAAATGTCTTTTCATTTCATGGCTACAGTCACCATCTGCAGTGATCTTGGATCCCAGAAATGTGAAGTCTGTCACTACCTCCTTGTCTTCCCCTTCTATTTGCCAAGGTGTGATGGGGCCAGATGCCATGATCTTAGTTTTTTTTGATGTTGAGTTTCAAGCCTACTTTTGTGCTTTCCTCTTTCACCCTCAACAAGAGGTTCTTTAGGTCCTCCTCACTTTCTGCCATTAGAGTGTGTCATCTGCATATCTGAGGTTGCTGATGTTTTTCCCAGCAATCTTAATTCCGGCTTGTGCTTCATCCAGGCCAGCGCTCCGCATGATGTACTCTGCATATAAATTAAATAAGCAGGGTGACAATATACATCCTTGTCAAACTCCTTTTCCTATTCTAAACCAGTCAGTTGTTCCATATCCCGTTCTGACAGTTGCTTCTTGACCTTTCTACAGGTTTCTCAGGAGACATGTGAGGTGGTCTGGTACTCCCATCTCCTTAAGGACTTGCCACAGTTTGTTGTGATCCACACAATCAAAGGCTTTAGCATAGTCAATGAAGCAGAAATAGACGTTTTTCTGATACTCCCGTGCTTTCTCCATAATCCATCGAACGCTGGCAATTTGATCTCTAGTTCCTCTACCTCTCCAAAACCCAGCTTGAACTTCTGGTAGTTCCCAATTTACATACTGCTGAAGCCTAGCTTGTAGGATTTTTAGCATGACCTTGCTGACATGTGAAATGAGTGCAATGGTGCGATAATTTGAACATTCCTTGGCATTACCCTTCTTTGGAATTGGAATATAAACGGATCTTTTCCACTCCTGTGGCCACTGTTGCGTTTTCCAAATTTGTTGACATAATGTGTGCATCACTTTAACAGCATCATCTTTTAGGACTTTGAATAGCTCAACTGGGATACCATCATCTCCGCTCGCTTTGTTGTTAGTAATGCTTTCTAAAGCCCATTTGACTTCACACTCCAGGATGTCTGGATCAAGGTCATCGATTTCACTGTCATGGTTGTCCGGGACATTGAGATCCTTCTTGTATAATTCTTCTGTGTATTCTTGCCACCTCTTCCTGATCTCTTCTGCTTCTGTTAGGTTCCCTACCATTTTTGTCCTTTATCATGACCATCTTTGCACAAAACGTTCCCTTGATTTCTCCAATTTTCTTGAAGAGATCTCTTGTCCTTCCCATTCTATTATTTTCCTCTATTGCTTTGCATATAGAGAAACACAATTAAATATATTGTGGGGTTTTTTAAAACTTAAAATACAAACATGTTTAAAATTCTTGCAATGTTTTGTTTAAAATGGAAAGTGGGGGAATAGTGGGATTTGGCAATGCCATTTTAAAAAATAAAACATCAAGAAAAAGCACAAGGATCACAGCAGAAACTAAAAATATAAACCAAAAATATAAAATGCTTGGGAAAACAGGAAATGACTGGGCATTGTAAGCTTCTTTCCCTGCCAGCAGGTCTGTTCAGATTGGCAGTGGCTCTTCAGTGTAATTATCCCCCTTTGGCTGTGCGTTCCCAGGTTAGAGTATGCACTAGGCATCAGTTCTAAGGTCCATTCAGCAGATACATGCTGGCTCAAAGCATCAATCCTTTATTTGCAAGGTGACAAAACTCCAGCCAGGAACAGCTTCTAGCTGGCTGTATAAACACAGAAAAGTGAAACTGAGCTTGACTCCATTAAAATACATTGCAGAACAGACAAAGCTGCAAGGAAAACATGGAATGGAGTTTTCATTAAGGTCTCCATTAAGAGACCCTAATGGAAAGTCCATTCTGCATTTTCTTTGCAGCTTTGCAAGTCCAGCATTGTTTTCTGCTTCAGCCTGCAAAGACAAGGAAAAAGGTGCTGGAAATTTCGGCAGCCTCAGAACTTCAAAGGATGAGCATAGGAGAGGGGATGGGGCAAAAAGAGCCCCACGGGCCTGATTAAAGCACTGGGCAGGCTAGTTCTGGCCTGCAGGCCCTAGCCTACCTTACAGGGTTGTTGAGAGAGTAAAATGGAGAAGGGGATGAAATGGTATACCATCCTGAGCTCATTGGGATGTGTGTATAGGATTTAACACAATAAAAAAGCAATTTATAACATGTCCTTCTTCATAGCATCACTTCCTATTCCCCAGCCAGTGTTTGGCTTTCATAAAGTCTTTTGTGAATAGGAACATTTTGTTCCATTGGTCAAAGGTTCCCTTGATTACTATAGAAACAACTTCTACTTAACAGTGTTGTCATTTCCATTTTTCTTCTTTTTTTGCTAGATCTGTGGTGTTGATATGCCAATCTGGGATCTCATTTTACAGGCACTATGGAATCCCCAGGACATTTTTTCCCCCTATTTGCATTGTTGATATTTGATTTCTAAAACCCATTCCTGTTACCCTGTCTTTTCACTCCTTGGTCAGAGCTGTCAGGATTTCACTGAAACACGACCTCCGCGTTTAGATTTTTCCTCCCCCCTTTTTGCACTGCAGTAGGAGAGTGGGAGTGCTTGGGATGGGGAGTGGGGGAGAGACAAAGCACCATTTAATCTTAAGTATTTTTCTCTTTCTTCCTGTTTCTCATATTGAGTGCCTGGAATGATAATCTCAGAGGGGAAAACCAGAAACCCAGCCAGTATATGCAGAGACATGCTGAATGTAAGTCTTTCAGCATGAGAGCTCCTAAGCAGTTTAATGGTCCCATTTCCAGGTTCCTTTAGGTCATAGTTTTAGGAGGAGTCTTGTTATTTTGCTAATATGAAAGATAGCAAAATTGGAACTTAACAGGAGTGTAGATGCCAAGGAGTTGATAAGTTATCTTGTGATTTGTAACATACCTATATTCATTCCATGCAATTCCCCCTTTTCTACAAATGATGGGAGTGAGACAGAAACTCCAAGTCTGCACATATACTAAACTTATGGTATTTTTTATCCATCCATTTTAATCCCATCTTTTCTGCAAGGAGCTCAGGACAACATACATGGTTCTGCCTTTCTTAGGGGGCAGGGACATGGGAAGCACACAATGGTGTGAGCACCACGACGTTTGGGGGAAAAGGCAAAAGTGATGTCATGTTGCTCCAGGATTCACCAGAAACTCTATGGTAAATCCCAGAAGTGATGTCGTGCTGCATGCTATTTGAAAAAAAATGCTCACAGGATGCTTCCTGCCATATTGGGAGGCTTGGCAACCCACCCCTCCTCCTTTTTATCCTCACAATAACCCTGCAATGGGGGTGTGGCGTCGGCATGAATGGTGGTGGACGTGTGAGAGCTGAGCTTCTCTCCCAACCCTCCTGCCCTTCCTCATCGCACAGATTCCTAATCTTCATTCCTCATTGGAATATGGACAAATCGGCTGGCAATCGTAGAAAGTCTGAATTGGCTAGCTCTTGACTTCTCAAAGCCTTTCTGGACTCTGGTTCACAACCAAATCATTCCACCTCCTCGTCCTGTGAGTTGTCAAAAATGGCGGAGGGCTCTGACAGCCAGGCCATTGCCCAAGATCTTCTCACTACAAAGGAATTTCACGTAGCTTTAGAATCCTCCCAAGCAAAAATGCTCAACCAAATAGCAGTTATTTTGAAGCCAATCACAGACCAAATAACTGCCATACAAGCCACCCTAAAAGATGTAGCTGCCACAGCCAATTCGGCAATGGAAACGAGCCTTGCCAATCAAGATGGTGTCCGTCATTTACAAGTATATGAACGCTGGACAACCTATAAAATATTAATGCTTGATAACAAATTGAGGGAGCACCATGTTAAACTGTGCGAGCTTGGAGAACAAGAGGAAAACTCAACCGATTTGGCAACCTTCATCGCTTCCTGGCTCACTTCTGTTCTCAAACTGGAGGACGGCACCGCCCCTCATATAATCCACGCCTACAGACTGGGCTCCCATTTCTCTGCTCAGAAGAGGGGCCCCAGAGACGTCATTATAGAACTAGCAGATATACGTGTTAAAAGGAAGATTTTGGAAACAGCACGGAACCTTAATGGCCTGCCACTTAAAGACAAGCGGATCCTGATCTGTCGGCGGAAACCCTCCAGAACAGACATTTTCTTAAACCTATTGCTCAAAAGTTGGCCTCTGCAAACATTCACTACAAATGGTCGCCATCTGGCAAACTTCTAGTTACCCACCAAAGCAAGAACTGGACTATTGAAGACCCGGATGCTGGACTATATCTACTTCAATTGCTCAATACAGATGTCCCCATGGAACTGGATCGCAAATCTCAGAAGCGGAAACTGACTTTCTCGTCGCCTCCAAAAGACCACAAAATGTCAACACGCATTCCTGATCTGGTCTGAGGGCCCGGATGTCAACAGTCTTTGCAACCAGAGTCTTCTCCCTAAATCTGTGCCGTATTTATCTTTTGTTTATTAATTCATGACCGTTTATCACCTGAGGGGGGGCGGGTAGGGAAGGATATGGGGGTATTGACTTTTCACTCCAAATGAGGAGGTGAGGGAGTGTTGGTAGGGCTGCAGTAGCCCTGTCCTGGAAGGCTTCTCGGGACCCACGGGTTTCCCCCCTGTATTTTGCTGTGATGCTCATATTTTGCTGTTCAAGGGGTAGGTTCCTCTGCACCTGGCTTGGGGGTTTCCTTCTGGTTAATCTTTTTAACGCTAATCAGGGGGAGGGGGGAGGGGAGAGGAGGGAGGGGGTTCCCGTACTGTTGTTTCAGGTTACCAACATGTTACTTTGTTGTTTTCTTCTCAGCAGTTGCTCAACCTGTCAGGATATATTCCTGTCTCTCTGTGATGTTATATGCTTCATTGGCCGCCAGTGTTTTTGGTCTGCCCATCCTTTTATTTTGGCATTTTGCTTGCTATTCGAGGAACTGCTCTTTAAGAAAGTCATATATTATAAGGGCATTCCAAATAAGACCCTGTGTATTTGGTTTGAGGCTTTCTGGTTTTTTATAGTCAGAGTTTTTTATAGTAATGTTTTATTCCAACGATTTTTTAGGCAGATCTAAGAAACACTTTTCATCATTCATCTTAGCTTTCACTAGCACTAACAGTTCTGCTCTATATCCTGTTTTAGGCTTAAAATTGCCACCAATAAGAGGCTTGTTCTTTTTCTTTTTAGTATATACTTGCATCTTACGTCTCAGCAACATAGCTATTGTATTTGTTACTACTTCTCCTAGACGTCATTTCTCCCTTATTTGGTGTAGTTATTAATTTATGACCTTTTCGGATGGTTCGTACTACTAATCTTCTTAATCTATTCATATGGCTCCAGACTTAAAAATCTTTTCACTAAATTGTCATGGGTTAAATGGCAAAATTAAGTCCAAGCGCATCCACAGCAGTCTCAAACAACAATCCCTTGATGTGGTCCTTCTTCAGGAGACTCACCTTAGAAACGATGTTAATATTATGTTCCGCTCTGCTTATTTTCCCATGTCATTTAATGCCCCAGGCTCCTCACATGCCCGGGGGTGTTGCTATACTAATTTCCTGAGCTGTGCATTTTTCATGCAAGGTCCTAGAGAGAGATTAATGTGATAGGTATATATTTGTTAAAGGTTTGTTGAATGAGGAACCAATCACTTTGGCCAGTGTTTATGCTCCCAATTCTGGGCAGCTAGATTTCATCAAAGAAGTAACACTCAAACTCAAACTATTCCAAGAAGGACCGTTAATACTTGATGCAGATATGAATTATCTCATGGACAAACAACTTGATAGGAAATCGTTTAACTCGCAGTCCAGATCTTCTTGTAGACCCTCTAATTCCTATTCTGACTTGCAAAAGATTATGCATGATATGGAGCTAACAGACTCATGGAGATTCCTTCATCAGAATGAGTGTGGCTTCACCTATTTTTCCTCCCAATACCAAACCCATGCACGAATTGACTACATTTTCATCTCTGATTCCCTCTGTAATGCCCTGATTGATGTGTCAATAGAACCGCAGCTCTGGTCTGATCATGCCCCGATGTTTTGCTCTTTACGAACTAACGAGCAAGGAGACCGTAGCTTCTCATGGAGGCTTAATAATACTTTATTGCAGCATAAAGATTTTTCACATCAGATAGAACAAGAAATTACTGAATTCTTTCGGCATAACCTTTCTGATGACATCCCTCTTCATACAATTTGGGACGCATGCAAGGCTGTTTTGAGGGGCAAAATTATCTCTCTCTCCTCTGCCCACAAAAATCAGAGACAACATCTTGTTAATGCCTTCACTCTTAAAATTAAGGAACTAGAAATCCAACACAAACGTACCTGCAATAAAAAAAATTATCGTCAGCTCTTAGAAGAATGGAAAAAATTAGAAGCATTGGAAGCTCATAAAATTAAGAAAACCTTACTATTTACTAAGCAGGCTTACTGCTACAGGGGCCCCAAATTCCAACGGTTGCTAGCTTGGAAAGCTAAACGATACGCTGCTGACATGAATGTCAAGGGAATCAAAGACCCTCTGGGTAATTTGCACATTTCATCTAAATCAATTTTAAATGTTTTTAAGCAATTTTATTCTTCTCTATACCAATCAAATTGTCCATCCCCAGAATTAATTACAAATTTTCTTCATCCAATTAATTCTCTCCCCTCTCTATCAGTCTCCCATCATAATTTTCTTGACCGTGCCAACAATAAATTGGAACTACTAGAAGCTATTAATCACTAAATTCTAATAAGTCACCTGGCCTCGATGGTTTTACTTCTCAATTTTATAAATCTTACAGCACTTTACTATCTCCTTATTTATTGGATCTGTTTAATCATATTCTAGATCCTGGTAACACCCCTCAGCCGTGGAATGTTGCCAAAATCATAGTGCTTCACAAAAAAGATAGAGATGTGTTAAGTCCTAAGCCGCCCTGAGCCACCTGGTGGGAAGGGCGGGATATAAATCACAAATAAATAAAAATAATAATAAATAAATAAGTCATATTGGCCAATCTCCCTCCCGAACACCGATTATAAGCTTTTTACCGGCATACTGACTCGGTGTTTAAACCAATTCATTGGAGATTACATCAATTCGAACCAAATGAGTTTCATCCCTGGCCAGGACTTAACTGACAACACTCAAAAAACATTGAATATTCTTCATCATTGCAGATCCAAGAAAATGCGAAATGCTTGCATTCTATCTGTCGATATAGTGAAGGCATTTGATTCGGTGGAGCCTAGGTACTTACAATCTTTGCTCTTGGAAATGAACTTTGGTGACAAATTTCATAAACGTATTGAGGCTTTTTATCTCTTTCCCTCGGCGATATTACAATTAATAATGCTACCTCCTCTCTCACCCATCTTATTCACCTTAGCAATTGAGCCTCTAGCTATCAAAATTAGGGAAGACAATTGCATCTCTGGGATACCTATCATGAACAATTTGTGCAAACTAAGTCTATTTGCAGACGATATTACCTTTTACCTCACTCATTTACCTTCCTCTTTGTTGGCTTTCAATCTCATCTATCTGAGTTCTCTATGACCTGGGTCTCAAGATCAACTTTGACAAATCCCTTTTGTATCCCATTAATTTATCTCCTGATCAAGCTATCTTCATTAAATCAAATTACCATTACAAGTGGGTCCTGAAATCCTGGAAGTACCTAGGCATCCTTATCCCCCTTAGACTTTGATACCTTATCTCAGGTAAATCAGGCTGAAATCACCAAATCTATTAACTCTCATTGCAATGGAATCAAAAAACTTTTTCGCTACTAGAGCGAGATCATCTAATTAAGTCTAATTAACTTTCTGCCTTCACGCTGTCCCTCTCTGTATTCCAACACGTATATTAAGCAATGGCAAACTCGTCTAAACAACTTTCTTTGGCAGCATCAGAAACCAAGACTTAGATTTAACTCAGTCACACTGTCTCAGAAGGAGGTCTTGCTGTCCCAAATATTGTCTTGTACCATGATGCTATAATCCTCTCCAACCTAGTGAAGCACTATAAACCATCATACAGGGCTGACTGGAAAAAGATTGAAGATCTATATCTTGCAATCTCTACTTTTCAGGAAGAACTATGGAAAATCCCTAGCAATCATAGATCCAACTCTTGCCTGAACCCCTTCTTAGCCACTATGCTGCGAGTTTGGTGTAAGCATCACAATCTTTTAGCTCCCCCCACATCGCCGTTGACTACTTATACTAGTCAGCCTTGGTTTGCGCCAGGTCTACCTGCAACTTTCTTTATTAATTGGAGACAATCTGCGCTGATTCGTTTTGTAGACATACTTTTGAGAGGACAGTTAAAGGACAAATCTGTATTGGATTTAGAGTCAGGAAATCAACTACCTTGGTTTGAATATTTCCAGATTCGCCATCTCTTGAACTCCCACACTTTTAGTCCTTCTCTTCACGTGCTTCTAGGAAAATTCGAGAAGCTTCTCTACCATGACTCAGTTCCTTTAAAAAGATTAATTTCCAGAATATATAAAATTTTGCTTCAACCTCTCTGTATAAAACCTCATTTTTATCGATCTGCCTGGCACAGTTATCTGCAACAAGTGCTCAGTAACAATCAATGGCAATCTTTGTGGGACTCCTCTATACACAGAAATAAAGCAATGAACATCCAACTACAAGCCCTTAAAGTTCTCCTGCGATGGTACAAGACCCCTGTGCAATTGTCACATTTTATGCCCTCTATCCCTTCCCTTTGCTTCAAAAAGTGTGGTCAGTGAGGCACATACTTGCATTCGTGGTGGACCTGCCCGATCATACAAACCTTCTGGAATCAAGTTTACTCTGACATGCATGCCATTACTGGGTATAGGCCACCCCTCTCACCTGAATTCGCCTTTTTAAATCTTGCTGATACTTTTTGTGCCCCAAAACTCGCTATTGAATTAATTTCATTCATGTTAGTGGCCGCAAAAACGACTATTGTCATGGTCTGGAAGCAGCAAATTTCGCCTTCAAAGCATGTTTGGTGGATGAAGCTATGGGACTATTTTGTCCTGGACAAACTGACGTATGACCTAGACTCTCGCCAACTACACAGATCTAAATCTCAAATGTTTGTGAAGAAATGGCCTTTTATAGAGAAAGCTCTCAAAACTTGTGAACAACCTAATGAGTTATATTGTACTATACATTTTTCTTCTCAACTGCTATTGTGATCCCAACTATGTTTTTGCAATGAATGTCTACCCATCTTCGCCCTCACCAACTGTTTATACATTAGAAAATTTTAGTTGTACTGTATCCATGCTGGGTAACCTATTTGTGCCTCTTCCTGTATTATCTTTATTAACTCAATAAAGCTTTTTTCACTAAAAAGCAACTGTCCCAAAATCACCCAGTCAGATTCAGGCCAACACTCTACACTAAACTGATTGTTCAATATGCCAGCCCTATTGCACTGCTTCCAATACCCCAGGTCTTCCACTGCCCATACACTGCCAGGTGCCTCTTCCTGTCTCAGACTGTACATGCCATAGTGTACACTCAGAGCCAAATGGCTCCTGACCACTGCAAAGTGGGAAGATAAGGCCTCCATTTTTCCTCCCATGCTGGTTTTTGTCAGTGAAAATGGCTGCAGGAAGCTCCAGGTTGCCCTTTCCTGTGGGGACACTCCTCTGTCACAGCACTCTGGAGCTGAATACAGAAACAGAGCACTTTTAAGGCATTGGATTCTCTGGACTTGGTACTGCCAGAGAACCACATAAAAGTAGCAGAGGGCTTTAGAGCTGGGGCTAGGTGTGGCAGCAGACTTAATAAAGTTACACGGAGTCCGCAATTAGTTCTAAGACTCATAAACAACTTCTATTAAAGGAAATACATGCAGGAGAGTGCAGGTACAAGATAGGGATAGATTACCTATTCCTGCCGCATGCCCAGCCTCCGTGGTGCAAGATGGAGAGTGAGTGTGCAAGAGAGAGGAAGTGTGAGAGCAGAAACAGAGGAACAGAGGAAATTGCTCCCCCTAAAAGTAGCATTCAAAGGAAAGGATCAGATAGCAGGAAGGAAATGATGCTCTGTGTGTCCTGAGACCTCTCTATCTGTTTAAACTAGGGGTGTCACTCATTTGTTATGAGGGCCGGATCTGACATAAATGAGACCTTGTTGGGCCAGGTCGTGTGTTCCATAAAATGTAATGCCAGGAGGTGGAGAAACAAACTTTATAAAGGACACACAGATGCTTTTTTTTTAAGGTGCATTATTTGTCTCTCTCCTGTGAGATCAAAGGAACTGGGCAAAAGAAGCTCTGGCTCTTTCCCTCCCTTCCCAGGGGAGGGGGAGGACCCTCAGCCAATAAAAGGAAGAGATGCTTGGCTCAGCAGCTCTGCTGTGCAATTGAGAGGGCCTGGCTAAGCAACCTATCCCTCCCTCCCTTCCTCCCCAAGGGAGGAGCCTCAGCCAATGGAGAAAATAGAGGCTTTGCTCTGTAGCAATTGAGCAAGCCTGGCAAAGTAAGCTGTGATGTAGAAGGAAGCAAGAGAGAGGGAGAAGGAAGCAGACTTGCTTCTGTCAGTGAAGTATGACTTTCTTTGCCTCCCCTCCCCCAAGAACAGCAACAGGAAGGCAGTTGGTCCCATACCTAGAATGCGGCAACTTGGCAACAGTGATCCATGTGATGGTCACCTCAAGAATAGACTACTGTAACACCCTCTACATGGGGTGTTGGAATCGTTGCGCTGGAATCGTTGCACTGGTTGCCTGTGGTGTTCCAGGTTCACTTCAAGGTGCTGGTTATGACCTTTAACGCTCTATATGGCCTGGGACCTGCCTACCTCTGGGACTGCCTTTCCCCATATGAGCCTCAGAGAGCATTTCAATCAAGCTCACAAAATCTCCTCATGATCCCTGGGCCAAAAGAAACTCGGCTGACCACCAGTAGAGCAAGAGCCTTTTTGGTGGCAGCCCCTGCCCTGTGGAACGCCCTCCCGAAAACATCAAGGCTTTGTGGGACTTGCCACAATTCGGCAAGGCCTGCAAGACAGAATTGTTTAGGCTAGCATTTAACATCTAATGGGGAGGCAACCACTATTCTATCATCCCACAGCACTAGTATTTGAACCCATCCTATTATAAATGTAGAGCGCTAAACAACACCTAACATCATGATAACATGTAGTGTTCAATAGGAACTAACCATGCCATCTTGGACTCTAGGGAATGAAACTGAAGCTGAAAAGACTGTTTTAAATTGTACAAAATTATATGAAATGTTTAATGATTTTATTGCGATTTTATTTTAGCATTATAATACCTCTGCTCCATATTTTTATCTAACCCCCTCTTGAAGGTGGCCATGCTTGTGGCCGCCACCACCTCCTGTGGCAGTGAATTCCACATGTTAATCACCCTTTGGGTGAAGAAGTACTTCCTTTTATCCATTTTAACCTGTCTGCTCAGCAATTTCATTGAATGCCCACGAGTTCTCGTATTGTGAGAAAGGGAGAAAAGTACTTCTTTCTCTACTTTCTCCATCCCATGCATTATCTTGTAAACCTCTATCATGTCACCCCGCAGTCGACGTTTCTCCAAGCTAAAGAGCCCTAAGCGTTTCAACCTTTCTTCATAGGGAAGGTGTTCCAGCCCTTTAATCATTCTAGTTGCCCTTTTCTGAACTTTCTCCAATGCTATAATATCCTTTTTGAGGTGCGGCGACCAGAACTGCACACAGTACTCCAAATGAGACCGCACCATCGATTTATACAGGGGCATTATGATACTGGCTGATTTGTTTTCAATTCCCTTCCTAATAATTCCCAGCATGGCGTTGGCCTTTTTTATTGCAAACGCACACTGCCTTGACATTTTCAGTGAATTATCTACCACGACCCCAAGATCTCTCTCTTGGTCAGTCTCTGCCAGTTCACACCCCATCAACTTGTATTTGTAGCTGGGATTCTTGGCCCCAATGTGCATTACTTTGCACTTGGCCACATTGAACCGCATCTGCCACGTTGACGCCCACTCACCCAGCCTCAACAGATCCCTTTGGAGTTCCTCACAATCCTCTCTGGTTCTCACCACCCTGAACAATTTAGTGTCATCCGCAAATTTGGCCACTTCACTGCTCACTCCCAACTCTAAATCATTTATGAACAAGTTAAAGAGCATGGGACCCAGTACCGAGCCCTGCGGCACCCCACTGCTTACCGTCCTCCACTGCGAAGACTGCCCATTTATACTCACTCTTTGCTTCCTATTACTCAGCCAGTTTTTGATCCACAAGAGGACCTGTCCTTTTACTCCATGGCTCTCAAGCTTTCTAAGGAGCCTTTGATGAGGAACTTTATCAAAAGCTTTCTGGAAGTCAAGGTAAACAACATGAATAAGGAACTGGGAATAAGGAACCACCTTCAGCCTCCCATCCACACACTCACTCGAAGGGGATTCCTGCATTGGTGCTCTCCCAACCTGTTCCTTTATTTTTTATTATTATTATTTTTAAGTAGTAAATATGCTTTATTTAGAATAAGCAATTTACAGATTCAAGAAAATAGGGAAAATAGTGTTTGCTTAACTAACATCTGCATAATTCAGTCAAGGAAGGGTAGGTTACATTTGAAGCACACACCATGTTAAAAAAAAGAATGCAAAAACCAACAATCAAAGAAGAAAAAGGATCATAATAATGCCTGCAATAAGCTCTTGCTTAGACATGACATGGCTGCTTTTCCAGATATATTTCAATAGATAGCATTGATTGCTTCAAGTTGTGAAGAATAAAGTTTGTTGGAGGCAAGATACTCCAGATAAGGGAAACAAAGGCGTGGAAAGGTAGGTTCAAAAAGTTCAGAATTTTGTTGTCTGACCAAGTCTGTGATCTTGTCTAGCACGCATATCTCCTGCACTTTAGTATGCCAGGATGAAAGAGAAGGTAAGTTTGAGGATTTCCATTTGGAGGCTATTTGGAGGCGCGCAGCTGCACAGAATTTTTCTATTACTTCCATATTATAGAAATTAGGAATTTTGGCAGTCCATAGATTCAGTACTAAATTTTCAAATTGCAAAGGAATTCTCACATTTAGGATGTCCAGAGTAATCTTTTGGATTGAATTCCAAAAAGACAATTATTGGGCATTGCCACCAGCAGTGATATTGTGAGTCTGCCACATTGCAGCCTTTCCAACATAGACCAGAGGAGTTCTTTTGTACATATGCAAGTTTATTAGGGGTGAAAAACCATCTCGAGATGATCTTGAATAGTTGTGTTCTTATTTTTATGTTGGGTTGAAAGAATGTGTTTGCCATATCTTGTATCATTGCTCAGAGGGAATGGTTTTACCTAATTCTTTGTTCCAGTATTTGGTATATACGGGGAGTTTTGGAGTCCCTAATTCACCTAATATTTTGTAGACTATAGAGATGGATTTTTTTCTTATGAGAGAGGGCTTTTGAATGAGGATTTCAAATGGGATCAGTTTTTGATTTTAGTCTCTTTTTAAAGGATGGAGTGGTCCATAAATGCTTTAGCTGTAAGTATTGGAACCAATGGATCTTTGCCTTTTTTCCCCTATAGCTTGTTTTGTCATCAGTTCCCCTTCATTAGTAATGTCAATAAGTCTGCCAATTCCTTTCTTGTGCGTGTCCTCAAAATAGGCATTGTCCTCAAAATAGGCATTGTCCTCAAAATAGGCATTGTTTATGGCTGGCTGGAACCATTCTTGGTTTTGAAATGTTGCCACTGGTGATATTTCCGGGGCCGATTTTTTTCTATGCTTGTCCCATATTCTGAGGGTTTGATACAAGAAAGGATTCAAGGTTATAAGATCCAAATGATGGGACAGGAGATTTCACATTATTTCTTGTGTGGATTTATTGGAGGTGTAAAATTCCTCAATAGAGACCCAATCAGGTGGGTCAGGATCATTCAATATTCTTAGTAAGTTAGATAAATGCGTTGCATTATGGTACAGTGTTATGTTGGGGAAGCCTGTGCCACCTTCCAGGATGGGTTTACCTAGTGTTTGAGAGTGGATTCTCGGGTGCTTAGAGTTCCATAAGAATTTTAAGAGAAGGCATTCTTGTAAGCAGGTTTGTGGAATTTCTAATGGTAGGGCTCTAAATAAGAAAATATATGAGGGCGGTATGAAGGCTCTGACAAGGTTAATTTGTTCCTGCCACTACTATTGGAGTTTCTGCCATCGTTTTAATTTAGTTTTAATTTCTGTTTGTATTTTATGAAAATTAGAATCGACCAGGTTTGAGAGATTAAGTGGGATCCAACCTGTTCCTTTATGTGTTTTATTTGTCACCATCATTTACCATTCACCTTTCTTGCTGAGACTCAAGGTGGATTTCAGAGTTATAAAAGACAATGCAATAAAAGTACTATAGCGCACACTGTGAACAATGCAATAAAATTGGATCACCCAAATGAAAGAACAACAGAACAGAAGCAGTATAGTAGACCACATAAACTGGATTTCGCAAGCAGAGAACAAAGAGCCAATCAACAGAATTTCACAGCAAAAGGACCCAGGAGGACCACAGGCAGTATAATACATCCAGTAAGCAATGCAGCTTAAAAGGGGAGGAAAAGCATCTGCCCTAGCAGGCAATTAAAATTAAAAGTGTATTACCTATAGAGAAATTGACCTCCTTCCTCTGAGTATAGAGCAGGGGTCAGGGGGGAAGTTGTGTGTGGCGGGGGAGATAACTATGAGTTTCCTGCATTGTGCAGAAGATTGGACTAAATGACCCTTGGGGTTCCTTCTAGCTCTATGTTTCTATGATAGTTAATTTTTCAATGATAGCCTGGAAAAGATCACCCACCTTGCTACACATAGGGAAAGGAAAGAAAGGACTGGGTGACCCTCATGGAATTTTTAAAAGTAAATTAAAAGTAGTTTAATTCTAAAAGCAAAACCTTTAACTCTTAAAAATCAATTGGATTTCTGAAATGTTGTAAGATTTCAGATTGGTGCAAAATGTTATTTCAGGAATGGGTTTCAGTTATTTGAAAAGGGAAAGGCTGAGGGTGTTGTTTTTTTTAACAAAGAGTAGTTGGACTAGGATGCGGGCATAGTATCTGCGAGACCCGAGTTCAGATCTTGAGTCTACCATGGAAGCTTGCTGGGTGACCTTTGGCCACTCAGAGGGTCCTCCTAAGTAGTTCTAAATAAAATCCTGCACCAATCAATTCCACTGGGTGATCCACCCCCTGAAAGTGTTCTCAGGCATTGCCAGTATCAGACTGACCTTCCTCTCACAGTACTTATGAGGATAAAATGGAGAACGTGAGACCTGTGAGCTCTGAGGGGCAAGGGCAAGATAAACGTATCAGCAATGAAGATAACCTGTTTTCTGTAATGAAGCCCATTTAGAAGTAACTCTTCCAACAAATGGTGATCACACATCTAGAGTATGTTCTTTCAGCAGTTGTATGTGAGGTGAACTAAAATACAGAGCTCTGTAAACAGAGATTGGAAAACTCTGAAATAAAGTCACTAAATTCTGAAGATTTGCATTATCGCACCACACTGCGCTTAAGGATTTGGGGTGGATGCCAGTGGTTGGATTAACTGAACTTCTGTCTTGGTGGATTCACGTCTGAGTTGGCTTCTGACTGGATAGCTGTTACCTCAGGTTAACACACCTATAAGTAGAGACCTGATCCACAAGGTAAGAGAATTCAGGATAGTGCTGGACAGAACAGCTACATTGTGACAGGTAAAAATTAGCTTGCCTTATTAATTAACCTGATAGACTGGAAAAGCTCATTGCATGGGGTTTGTCTCCTGTGAGGCAAAATACTTCAGCATCTGTTGAGTCACTTCTTCTTTCTGCTGCAGATTTGCCTCAGGTTATCTGGGTCAAAGATCTTCAGACCTTGGAGCCAAGGGGTCATGGAAGAGGCATAACTGTTATATGTCTGATAGAATTAGGCAGGCCTCTTGAATTCAGGCACTAGAGCTGCAGTCCTAAGCAGAGTTACCCTCTTCTAAGTCCACTGGAATCAATTCTAACTTCGTTTACAACAGCACTGTTAAGTAGGCATGCAGGGATTGGTTGAGAGGAACTGGACACCCAATTACCACCTGGAAAACTTAGCAGAGTCTTTCCTGCAGATCTGGGGGTGCAAGTATATTTATCAAAAGTAGGGTTGCCAAGTCCAATTCAAGAAATATCTGGGGACTTTGGGGGTGGAGCCAGGAGACTTTGGGGGTGGAGCCAGGAGACATTGGGGCGGAGCCAGGAACAAGAGTGTGACAAGCATAATTGAACTCCAAGGGAGTTCTGGCCATCACATTTAAAGGGACAGCACACCTTTTTAAATGTCTTCCTTCCATAGGAAATAATGAAGGATAAGGGCACCTTCTTTTGGGGCTCATAGAATTGGACCCCCTGGTCCAATCATTTTGAAATTTGGGGGATACTTTGGGGAGAGGCACTAGATACTATATTGAAAATTTGGTGCCTCTACCTCAAAAAACAGCTCCCCCAGAGCCCCTGAAACCTCCAGATCAATTCCCCATTATACCCTAAGAGAAGACGTTTCCCTCTCCACCCCCCACCCCCACCCCCCCGTTTCTGGCAAATCTGATGCAGGGGACTCTGTACTCACGAGTTGCTGCCAGCTTCTCACAGCAACACAGGCACACCAGCTGGGCACTTTATGGCATGGAATAGGAAGCCAGCAGAACTCACTCACCTCCGGAGGTGCAAAGGCACATGGTCCTTTGGGGGCGTGGCTGGGCTCCCCTCCCTTCACCGGCCAGCTGACTGGGGGCGGGAAGCAGCCTGAGAATACGGAAGAGCTCTGGCTGCTGCGATCAGGGCTGGGTGGGAAGGGCTGCCGTTCTCCCCCTCCCCTCCCCCCGCTTTCCCTTTTATGGCCAGCGGGGGGAGGAGGCTCCAAATTGGGGGTCTCCAGGCCTAGCGGGGGATTTGGGAACCCTAATCAAAAGTGAGGTGTTTGCTTAGATATGCATGGTAGGCCCATGTATTGTGCATGATTGCTTTGGTGTGACAAGCTTTCCACAATGTAAGCGCTCAATGCTATAGTGGTGTTGACTATGTATAGTGGTTTTGACTGGTTGAATATGTCCCATTTAAAAAAAAAAAACAAACTCCTCTGGGAATGCAGCAAATCTTTACATGCCACCATTCTACATAGAAAGAGATGGAGGACCAGTTATATAACTGGACCCTCACCAAGAGTCTGAAATGACCCCGTCCAAGAAAGACAGTGCTAGAAGGACTTTGCAATCTGTGTTACTAGCTTCCTCCTCCCTCCACCTGATCCATCCTGTTTGCTGCTCCTCCAGGTAAGAGGGTGCGAACTCTCGCCCATGAAGCAACATAGTTTGCTCAGCTGCAAGAACCTAAGAGCCTTGCTGGATCAGAGCAAAGATCAGGGCTTTTTTTTTTTTGAGCCAGAACACACAGGAACACAGTTCCGGTTGGCATGGCACCAGGGGGTGTGGCCTAATATGCAAATGAGTTCCTGCTGTATGAAACAATTGTGCCATTGGGGGTGTGGCCTAATATACAAATGAGCCCTGGCAAAGGTGCATCTGATACCCAGTTGGCCACAGTGCATGAACAGATCCACCTCCCCCCCCCACCAAAATTGCTGAGAACTTTTAAGCTGAGAGGCATGATATAAAAAAAGAAAAACAGGGCTTGAAGGGAACTGCCCTCCTCTGCTGTTGGACTCCCAGCAACTGGTATGCTGCTTCTGAAACTGCAGTTAATAGCAATTGATAGGTGTATGTGTGTATTCACCCTCAGTCTATCTCTAATACCATTTAATGGTATTCAAGCGCAAGTAGCCATCATTATATCTTGCGGCAGTGAATTCCATAGTTAATTATGGACTGCGTGAAGGAGTGCTTTTGTCTGCCCTGAATTCACTGCCCATCATCTTTACAGGTGACCTTGAATTCCTGTATCAAAAGAAGGAGAAAATGTCCTCTCCATCTACTTTCTCTATACCACGTCCAATTTACAGACCTTTATCATGCCCTCCTCTTTAACATAAGAACATAAGAGAAGCCATGTTAGATCAGGCCAATGGCCCATCCAGTCCAACATTCTGTGTCACACAGCGGCCAAATATATATATATATATGCTTGTGGCCGCCACCACCTCCTGTGGCAGTGAATTCCACATGTTAATCACCCTTTGGGTGAAGAAGTACTTCCTTTTATCCGTTTTAACCTGTCTGCTCAGCAATTTCATCGAATGCCCACGAGTTCTTGTATTGTGAGAAAGAGAGAAAAGTACTTCTTTCTCTACTTTCTCCATCCCATGCATTATCTTGTAAACCTCTATCATGTCACCCCTCAGTCGACATTTCTCCAAGCTAAAGAGCCCTAAGCATTTCAACCTTTCTTCAACCTTTCTTCTTTAGTAGTCTTCAACCTTTCTTCTTTCTTCAACCTTTCTTCTTTAGTAGTCTTTTTTTCTGCACCTGAAAAGCCCAAAGTGCTTTTGCATTTCCTCACCAGGTAAGTCTCCCTTAGTTCCTGTATCTCAAATATTCTACTAAAAAAACCTGGCCCTCCTCTTGCACTTTTCACTGCAGCCTGACATATAAGATTTATTATTATTACTACTACTACTATTATTATTATGCCCATTCCCCCATGAGGGCTTAGAGTGGAGTACATCAAATATATGATAATACAACAAACAATTAAAACAGCTAAAATCATAATAATCATAATTTAGCAGCAAAAGTTAACAAGTGTTGTTACTAGGTGCACTTATGCAAAGAATTTTACCTGCTTAAGCATTGCATTGCAGTGAAAGTCACCAGCCCCAAACACATGAAGCGTCGGCAACGCTATTTGCATCAGGCCCTACACATCTCAAGGCTGCTCCTAGGCTTGCCAATCCCCAGGTCCCAGCTGGGGTTCTTCCGCTTTCCCAGTCTCCTTTCTGCCCCCAGTCAGAAGGCTGCTCTGGAGGGTGGACTCTATGCCATTATATCATGCTGAGGCCCCTCCCTTTCTGCTTATGTGATTTTTTTTCCCCTCCGGAGGCCCCAGTCTCTGATTGGAAAGGCTTTGTCTTGGGATGGGGTGTCTGTGTTACTTGGAAGAAGTTGGCTGCAACTTGTGAGTAGAGAGGCCAATCCCTCACTTCAGAGTCGCCAGAAAACGTCTGCTGAGCACTTCATTATTCCCTATGTGGAGATCGATTCTCATAGGGTTAATGGGAAATTGATCTGGATGTTTCGGGGGCTCTGGGGGAGCTGTTTTTTGAGGTAGATGCACCAATTTTTCAGTATAGTATCTAGTGCCTCTCCCCAAAGTATCCCCCAAGTTTTAAAACGATTGGACCAGGGGGTCCAATTCTATGAGCCCCCAAAGAAGGTGCCCCTATCCTTTATTATTTCCTATGGAAGGAAGACATTTAAAAAGGTGTGCTATCCCTTTAAATGTGATGGCCAGAACTCCCTTGGAGTTCAATTATGCTTGTCACACCCTTGTTTCTGCTCTACCCCCAATGTCTACTGGCTGCACCCCCAAAGTCTCCTGGCTCCACTCCAAAGTCCCCAGATATTTCTTGAATTGGACTTGGCAACCCTAGCTGCTCCTGGAATAGCTTTGCCAGCCTACATGTGGCGCCTAGCAATCTGGACAGAAATCAGTTCCCCTGGAGAAAATGGCTGCTCTGGAGGGTGGACTCTCTGCCATTATATCCTGCTGAGGCCCCTCCCTTCCTGAAACCTGCCTACCTCAGGCTCCATTCCTTAAGTCTCCAGGCCTTTCCCAACCCAGAAATGGCAATCCTATCCTGGAACGTATGCATTTCTAATAGAGTTGCCAGCCTCCAGTTGGGGCCTGGAGATCTTCTGCTTTTACAAGTGATCTCCAACTAGCAAAGATCTGCTCCCCTGGAGAAAATGGCTGCTTTGAAGGGTGGGCTTTATGGCACTGTACCTTGTATGGTGCTGAGGCCCCTCCCCAAGCCCCACCCTCTCCCAGCCCCACCCCCAAAGTCTCCAGGTATCTTCCAACACAGACCTGGCAACCCTAATTCCTAAAGAGTTAACAGTTTGTGAAGAGGGGTACTTGTTCTGAATCAAATTTAGAAAAAAACAGAAGCCTATTGCTATTCCTTTCCTGCAATCTGTGCTGGTAGGGGGCAGATTTAAATTGCTGGGTTAACTGTTCTTTTCTAAAAGAAATCCAAATGGCTTCTCCTCTCTCCCTGACACCAGTCTATTCATTGTGGCCAAGGCAAAAATTACTTACAGACTCTGCAAAGTTTCCCGGCAAAGAGAAGTTCATACCAACAGGCTATTTTAAATAGGGAGTTGTAACCTATTTTTTAAAAAAATAAAACCCGGTTGACAAAAATCTGGATGAGCATTAATACAACGCCCATCTTTTTCAAATTTTGATAAATGTCATGGTAAAAAAAAAACTCAGTGTGCTTATAATTTGTCTTTGTTATCTGCTAAAATTATCATTAATTGCTCTTAAGCACGATGTTTCAAGCATCCAATTCTGCAGATGCAATTTTAGATTGGATCTCAGTTTTGCCAAGATAAACAGTATTAAGAACTTCATCTAAGAGATTCTGGCCATGGCCCAGCAGCTCAAGCGAAGTCCCATTTTAATCAGGCATGCGTTACTACAGTAACTTCCCCACCACCACCAATGCACACCAATGTTGCTGCTGTGCAGGAGTCGTTTTGTAGAAAAATAGGTGGTGGAGCTCATCCAGGGATTGTTATGCAGTTGCACATACTATTCAATGGACAAGGAGGTGGAACTCTCCGAAGGAGGAGGAGGAACTCAGAAAGGTTCAGGAACTGTGCTCCTGTGAGCTCCCACTGAATCTGAGGCCTTCTGCTGTGTATTACCACCAACTATTACTAGGATAGTGTATAAATAAAATAATTTGGGGGGGATACTTTTTCTTGCTGGTTGGTGTCCACTTGAGCCTTTCTGATAGCCTGAACATTAATTGTTGACAAACTGCCCATTACTAGAACAGTTCTGCACATGCACATTCTTGCAAAGTTTGATGGGAGTTAGGGTTGCCAAGTCCAATTCAAGAAATATCTGGGGACTTTGGGGGTGGAGCCAGGAGACTTTGGGGGTGGAGCCAAGAGACATTAAAGGTGGAGCCAAGATCAAGGCTGTGACAAGCATAATTGAACTCCAAGGGAGTTCTGGCCATCACATTTAAAGGGATGGCACACCTTTTCAATTCCTTCCTTCCATAGGAAATAATGAAGGATAGGGGCTCATAGAATTGGACCCCCTGGTCCAATATTTTTGAAACTTGGTGGGTATTTTGGGGAGAGGCACTAGATACTATACTGAAAATTTGGTGCATCTACCCAAAAAAACAGACCCCCCCCCTCCCCAAGAGCCCCAGATACCCACTGATCAATTCTCCATGATTTTCTATGGGAATAAATCTCCATAGGGAATAACAGAGTTTCTAGCAGACATTTCCCTCCCCTCCCCCTGCTTTCTGATGACCCTGAAGTGGGGAGAGGGCCTCCAAACCAGGGGATCCCCTGCCCCCACCTGGGGATTGGCAACCCTAATGGGAGTTGTAGTCAGTACTCCCTCTAAGCTGTGGAGTCTTGTGAGCAAAAAATCTATTTTGTGAGCTACTAACATTAAAGTTGTGAACTATTTCATAAATTAGCTCTCTCTGGGGCCATTTTTCCTGAGCTAAGACAAAAATCTGCGAGCTGGAGGCCTCAGGCCAAAAGCCTGGGAGCTAGCTCACACTAACTCTAAACACTGGATGTAGTTTATTCTCCCTCACAGCACTGGAAAATATAATTTTAATTTTTTTGTAAATTTTTTTGTAAATTGAGAATTGCACAGGCAAGAAACTGAGCAATCTGTGCACTTTAGTGTCCTCCTGACTCAACCATATGACTCTGGGTGGAGAGCAATCTCACCTACTGTGCAGGTGCAAAAGTAAATGCAAGGCAGAAAGACATTACAACTGATCTACCACAGCTGTTGCCCAGCTGCAAAGCTGCCTGGCTTGGTGGTCAAGTCAGACAGTGAACAGAACCTATCTGAGGCTCAGATTTAAGTCCAGTAGCTTGTTAGGGACCAACACAGGGTTGCCAGGTCCAATTCAAGAAATATCTGGGAACTTTGGAGGTGGAGCCGGGAGACTTTGGGGGTGCAGCCAAGAGCAAAGTTGTGACAAGTATAATTGAACACTAAAGAGAGTTCTGTCCATCACATTTAAATGGACTGCACACCTTTTAAATGCCTTCCCTCCATTTGAAATAATGGAGGATAGGGGCACCTTCTTTGGGGGCTCACCAAATTGGACCCCCTGGTCCAATCTTTTTGAAATTTGGAGGGTGTTTTGAGGAGAGACACTGGATGTGACACTGCAAATTTGGTGCCTTTATCTCAAAAAACAGCCCCCCAGATACCCATGGATTGATTCTCCATTATTGCCTATGGGAATCAGTCTCCATAGGGAATAATGGCATGCTCAGCAGACATTTTCCCCCTTCCCCCCACTTTCTGATGACCCTGAAGTGGGGGGAGGGCCTCCAAACCAGGGGATCCCCTGCTGCCACCTTGGGATTGGCAATCCTAGACCAACAAGATTTGGGGAATATAAGCATTCAAGAGTCAAAACTCTTTTTGACTTTCCACCCTTCCCCCCCCCCCCCCGCAAAAACTCATGTTAGTCTCTAAGTTGCTAGTGGACTGGAATCGAGGACTTCTCCTGCAGACCAACACAGCTGTCCTCTGATCTGAATCTATCTGAGGCGCAGTTTATGATGAGGCTAGAGCAGCTGGACATGGTATGTTTACCTGGTGATCACATGCACCACAAAGTTCTCAGAGTGTCCAAGTTTAGTTAAGCAGTTCAAGACTTACTTAATTTTGTTCTACTGAAATGAATGGCACTAAAACACACTTGGTATGGGATGGCTTGTGCTCTTAGTTCACTCCAGATTGCAGGGACAATGTACAGACAGAATCCATCAAGCACTGTTTTCTGTGATGCCTGAAAGCAATTAGCGGCAGAAGATGTACAAGTTGAAAACAACCCAACAGAACTACTAAAATGCCAGCGTTCCAGATGGGCAGCTGTTCATCTGTAGCAATGAAATAAAACAGGAGTCCAGTGGCAACTTAAAAGACGAACAAAATCTATTTCAGCTCAAGCTTTTGTGAGCCACATTGCACTTCATCAGATGCAGAAAAGAACGTTTCGTTTGGGTGGATGGCAAGCAAAACAAAAAGGGGTGTTGTTTGAAAGTGATGTAAAAGGCCCTCTGCATGTTGCTGTTGTTTTCAGGATGAGCGCAGGGCTTTCTTTGTGGCAGGAGCTCCTTTGCATATTAGGCCACACACCCCTGATGTAGCCAATCCTCCAAGAGCTTACAGTAGGCCCTGAACTAAGAGCCCTGTAAGTTCCAAGGGGATTGGCTACATCAGGGGTGTGTGCCCTAATATGCAAAGGAGTTCCTGCTGCAAAAAAAGCCCTGAGCACAAGAAACCTTATGCACAATCCTAAATTGATTTTGAAGGGTATAGCTCTGCCTACAATTGTAATGTTAAGGAGCTGCAAAGCACATTCTTGTTTAGGGTTGTTAACTGACCAGAATAAAACTGGTCTGGCCTGCTTCTGCAATTTTAACAGCCTTGGGAGCTGCAAAACTCAGCAGGGGAAGCTTTTTACAGTATCAAGAAAAGTGTTATCACCTGTTAATATTTACTGATCAACTGTTTTTTAAGAAAGCAACACATACATTTTGGCCAAAAGATGGCAGTCCTCATCCTATCACCCAGTCCTAGGTACACTGTATTGGAAGGAAGCTTCTTAGATCCCAAGCAGAATGCATTTCTAGGCCAGCGTCTCGAGGATTCCTGTGTGACTCTGTAGGAAATGCTACAAACAGACCAATGGTCTGCTGCAGTCATTTGCAGTTCAGCAGAGGAAGGACAGGTGTGTCAAGAAAAATGGAAAGAGCTAACATGCGTTCTCAGAAGTCCTTTCAACATACGAGTTAAATGTCAGCTGCCCACAGGGCTTTTTTCCTGGGGGAACTTGGTGGAACAGAGTTCAGGAATCTCTTTGTGGATGCAAAATTCTCAAAAAAAAAATGTTTAAAGGTTCATGAGGGGCTCCCGTGTGTTTCACCTTCATTCCCACCTTGAGTGTTCCAGCACCTCTTTTTCCAGAAAAAAAAGCCCCGGAGATATATATATATATATATATGCAGTTTTCATAGACTTTTTGCATAAAACAGGAAGGGGGGGGGATGAAATGATGACTTGCAGATTTGATGATTAAGGGAGGGGGGATCAGATAATAGAAAAAAGAGAGCTCTTTGTAATTATAGAGTAAGTGTAAAGTTTGTAATTTTATTTATATTCGTCATAAAAGAAGCCACATTATTTTTATCTATTTTTTTAATCTCTTTTTCTGTCTTTTTTTTTTGTTTTTCTTACTCTTCTTGGACTCTGTATTTCTATTTCCTTTTTTAAAAAATCTGTTGTTAGTTTTTATCTTTTGGTTAATAAAAGCTCCTTTATATGGAGTCTTCAAAGGCACAATGTCATCTTTTGTAACATCCTGACCTGGATGGCCCAGTCGAGCCTGATCTTGTCCGATTCTCAGAAGGTAAACTGGGTCAGCCCTGCCTCGTATTTGGAAGGAAAACCAAGGAAGACCAGGTTGCTAGGCAGAGCCAGGCAATGGCTAACCACCTCTGTGCGTTAAAAAACCTTCAGGATCACCTTAAATCGGTTCGATGCCACTTTCCAGCACCATAATTTGTAACAGAGCCAGGTGGGCAGCTGTGTTGGTCTGAAGCAGCAGAACAAAGCAGGAGTCAAGTTTCACCTTTAAGACCAACAAAGTTTTATTCAGAATGTATGCTTTCGTGTGCTAGAAGCACACTTTATCAGACAAAAGGATGGAATGGTAAGCAGTCCTAAATATAGAGAAAGTGGGCGGTGAGTTAGTATGCAGAGTCATGGAAATGTTTTTTAGCAGATTAAAAAAGTCACAAATTGGGGTCTGGTGTTTGTTAGTTTATGTTAACTGGGCTGAAACAACAACAGTTGGAATAAGTTGGAATAGCACATTGACGTCCATGTACTAAATCCATTACGTATCCTGGGTGTGAAGTGCAATGAATAAGAGCCTGTTGTAATGTTAGCTCTGGGTAAAATGAGGGCATAGGTTTCTCAGAGGTTTGATTTAAACATGTAACACACATATAAACATAATTGCCATTATAACACATTAAAATATAGTGGAAGATGGGTTAGTATATGTAATGAGTTAGTATATGAAACATAATTTGTAACAGTTGGATGTTGCCTGTGTTGTGAGAATGCTCTGAACAAAAGGTTATCATCTGGTGGATGATAATGAAGCTCGCTGGGTGTCCTTGGGCTATTCTGTTTAAGATCCCTGACCATTTTTATCAGCTGTTGCTTCTGTACATTTTCTGAAGAGATTATCCAGGGCTGGTGTTCATCTCGATGCCTTGTGAATATTCACCCTGTTTATTTTTGCCAACCAAGCTGATGACAAAAACAGAGGAGCAAGCTAGACCTCTTTTTTGCCTTCTTTTAAGTTGGCACCCTATATTTTGTTCCACCATTTTTCTTGCACTTTGCTGTGTGATGTTAGGATTATATGTGTATTTCCCACTGCAAGCAGAACCGTTCTGGAGAACCCCAAGTGCAGTGATTAAAATAGAGAGTGTGCTGTGCTTTCTCAACAATGTTGCTTTGAAGGCAACTGAACAAGGGCATTGTTGATGACTGGAGACAGACAAGCAAGGAGGCAACGTGTGGTCTTTCTGCCCAGCCAATGGATCCCCTTCGGCATTCGGCAGCAGGCTGTTTCTAGTTGGCTTTGCTGAATCAGCTCTATGGGGAAAACCCAAAGCTCTGTGCCAGAGCCTTACGGCAACCCCTCCTTGACACTGTGGTTGTGAACAGATGTTATAATTGTCTATGGCAAGAGTCAAATATTCTTTGAGTCTGATTTGGACCAGACATGAGGACTGCATTGTTCCCTTTCCCCCAGCTGAAAGAAACAGAAAAGCTGTGGGTTCTTAAACTGAAAGTGGGAGTTGTGACTGTACAGCAAAAGAACCACCCCAGTGCCCTCCAATCAAACTCCTCTGCAACAAGGAGCAGATAACTTTTGAGATCACTGAACACAGAGAAGGTCTGCAGAAAACATTGAGACTGACAGCTCTATATCTAGTAGTAACAGCTCTTCCTCAAGCCAAGCAAGCAGCCACTTGGAAACTTCTTCTTCCACCAAACAGGACAACTCGGATCCGTTTCTCCTGCACTGCTTCTATTCCATCTTTCTGCAAGCTGTTTCCCCCCTCCTCCCCTCCTGATGTAAGCATTATTAGTCAGCATGGATCACCAAAGAAACATTTTTC
The DNA here is from genome assembly GCF_032191835.1 of Heteronotia binoei. Taxonomy (NCBI): domain Eukaryota; kingdom Metazoa; phylum Chordata; class Lepidosauria; order Squamata; family Gekkonidae; genus Heteronotia; species Heteronotia binoei. Next base: position 30,765,106 of record NC_083232.1, read on the forward strand.
CAGCCATTAATGTCCACTGAAGAAACACTGATCGACCATCACTAACGTTAGCAAGTCATAAAACGTACACTGAATGATCACTTAAGAAAAGTCACAATATAGTGAAAGGAAATCTATCAAAAAAGAATAACTCAAACTTTTAGAAAGTGGCAAAAGTGATGCCCTTTACCCTCCAGTAGAGTGTGCATACTGGAAGATCTATGCTTAAAAAAATCCATTCTATCGAAAAAAATCCATTCTATTGAGACTTTTTATTCTGATAGGTTACTTTAAAGATGGATACAGACAGGGCTTTTCTTCATAGCAGGCACTCCTTTGTGTATTAGGCCACACCTCCTGATGTAGCCAATCCTCCAAGAGCTTATAGGGCTCTTCTTACAGGGCCTACTGTAAGCTCTTGGAGGATTGGTTATATCAGGGATGTGTGGCCTAATATGCAAAGGAGTTCCTGCTATAAAAAAAGCCCTGGATACAGAATTTCATCGTTGTTGTTGTTGATGTTGTCTGGCCATGAAGCAATGGTAATGTATATTTATTTGAAACTTTTGTAAGTTTGTAATCTTTTAAAAAGCAATGAAAATGTTTATCGGGGGGGGGGGGGGGAATCTGTGGTCTTCCAGAAGCATGCAGTGAGTGACTTTGCCCCAAAGTTGAGTGACTGCTTTGATTAATAAATGTATTTCTCATGCCTGTGTGCATTCCATGACTTATGTGCAACAATGGGGATGTGTTTTCTCAAACTTGACAAAATTGCTGTTTGACGTAAACCTGTAATTTAAAAATTATATCTATTTGGAGTGCAAGTCAAAGCAGGAAATGCATTTCTAGAGCGGATAAAGAACTATTTCTGAAATAGCTGTCTACTGATACAAAGCTAGTTTTTAAAGAAGTCATCTCATGCAGTATTCTAACCTTTTTAAAAAAATCTAATATGTTTTCTTAAACTTTACGATGACCATTCTGCAGTGCGGTATAGTTTTGCCTGTCTCTGTATGCCTTCTAAAATGAACAATACTCCTGAATGCATATTGTCCACTGCATCATAGCAGTCTCTTAGGACCTAACTATATATTACACAAGGGCTCCATGACTAGATCTTATGATGAGTACTCCATTCTTTAAATACAGCTGGTGTGGGCTTTGGATCAATGTCGGTGCTGGAGTGTGGAAGACTGGCTTTCCTCCATGCTGATTCCCTATCAGATATTGGCCTCCCTGAGCAAACCCTGGTGATCAGGCTTGTAGCTACAGGAGGAGCCTGTGGGGGCCCTGCCCCCTGACTTCCTGTCAGGTCCCCCAACTTAAGTGCCCCCGACCTTCCCTCCCCACTCCCACTCCTACTGCCGTGGAGGTGAGAGACTGCGGCTGCCCCCTCCCTTCCCCCACAGTTTAAATTGAATGGTAGGGGTACCCAGGAGCAGCTGCTGCCCCCCACACCATTTAAAGGGTCTGCCAATCAGCAGGTACCCTGAGTTGGGCACCACCCCCCCCCCCCCGACTTTTTTACATGCACACAACTTTTAAAATCCTGCTGGTGATAGAAATACTCAGGGCAGAGGAACACAGTTCTGGCTGGCTTGGCATCTGGGGATGTGGCCTAATATGCAAATAATTTCCTGCTGGGCTTTTTCTACCAAAAAAGCCCTGTGTGAAACAATGGTGGTATCAGTGGGTGTGGCCTAACATGCAAACGAGTTCCTGCTGGGCTTTGTCTACCCAAAAAAGCTCTGGAAATACTGGCACCCATATCAAAGCTACCTTTTGTCCTTACAGGGAATAAATACAGGGTGGGGGTAGGAATGGGGACAGGGACTGATTTCCGCTATAGCAGAAGACTTCCCAGCAGCTGCCCCTGATTCTTGCCTTCACTCAGTACAGCAGTAGCCCAAAATCACTGCTGCTGTGTCAATGGCATGGTGTCATCTCCTGAGTGGACTCAGAAGTGATGCCATGCCACTGATGAGGAATTCTAGCATTCACTGGAAGCTGTATGAAGCTAGAGTGTCACACTGACAGCATGGCATCACTTCTGGGTTCATTCAGGAAATGACATCACACCATTGACACAATGGTGTCCCCCTAATATTATGCCAGGGTGCCAGCCACTGGTTGTCAACCTTATGAATCCAGACCCATTCCCTTCCACCTGCAGGTGAAGGTCAAATTGCCATTCAGAAGATCTGACCACATGGTATGGTCATAGTAAAAAGAAATGTTATGTTCAAAGAGAAGGGAAATAGATGCTTTCAGATGCAACAATCACAAAAGAATATGCTGAGGGTCTTTTTAGGTAAACAAAGCATAACTTTACTCTGAATAAAATAACAAAAGGCCTACCAGAGGCCTTCAAAATAGCTTGCCAGTTTACCCACGGCCAAAAGTAAAACCTGGTTTGGAGCTGGGGCTGCAATTTCTCTGCTGGCTCAGCTGGCCAGAAGGGAGGGGCAGCAGGAAATAGGGAGAACACGGGTAGTGTCCTGGTACGCTGAATTCATTTACGGTGTGCCAGGAAGTGAGGTCAACATGTCACTTGGAAGGAGCATTTTATGTACTGTCATGTCTAAATGAGGGGGGAAACCATAAACTGCTTTGGTGCCATGAATGGCCGTGGGGATAACGGGCAGTTTCTCATCCAGTCCTTACCAGAGGAATGAACCATTTTTTGCAGAGCTTCTTTCATAGAGTTGTCAGATCTGTGTTGGAAAACACCCGGAGACTTTGGGGGTGGATCCAGGAAAAAGTGGGGTTTGGAGAAAGGAGGGGCCTCAGCATGGAACAATGCCATAGAGTCAACCTTTCAAAGCAGTATAGACCTGACCTGGTATAGAATCATAATAGGCAGGGGTCATTTTGTAGAAAAATAGATGGTGGAGCTCATTAGCATAATTCATTAGCATATTGATTGCTAATTATGCCTATTATAATTTGCCCAAATACCAGTGTCCCTGGAGACACCCCCCCAGCACTGTTGTCACTTCCAAACGCACAGAGAATGACATCACAGTGTTGCCACAATGCCATCGCAGCACAAGCAAGGGTTCCCACCACCACTATCTCCCACTGACTGGCCTCCCTATCTGGAACAAGTCTGGGACCTTGGAACTATAATACAACATGAAATGGACTCCTGAACATTACAGGTGCCAGACAAGTTTTATGATGGGGTGAGAATTCCACAGGTGAGGCGCCTCCCCTGAAAAAGCCCTGTGCATGGTTGCCACCCGCCTCATCTCTGAAGGTGGAGGGGGAGGGCACAGAGAGCAAGTCTTCAGAAGAGACTGGTGGGTTGGACAATATAGGTGGAAGTGGTCCTAAAGGGTTGAAACAATCATCCAGATCCGACTTCCGTTTTTCACCTACTTTCAGTCCTGCCATGAAATGCTGAAATGTGGGGAGAAACAGCACCATGGGATAGAGAGTGCAGAGGGTGTGTGGTACTATACAACCAGAACACAAACCAGCTTGTGCTTCTAGAGCTTTGGCTGGAGGTAGTGCATTGCCCTGAGATAAGAACATAAGAGAAGCCATGTTGGATCAGGCCAATGGCCCATCCAGTCCAACATACTGTGTCACACAGGGGCCAACCCCCCCCCCCAAAGTGCCATCAGAAGGTTTGCAAGTGAGTCTAGAAGCACTTCCACTTTGCCCCCCCCCCGCCCCCGCAAGCACCAAGAATACAGAGCATCACTGCCCCAGACAGTTCCAATAATATACTGTGGCTAATAGCCACTGATGAACCTCTGCTCCATATTTTTATCCAATCCCCTCTTGAACCTGGCTATGCTTGTAGCTGCCACCACTTCCTGTGGCAGTGAATTCCACATGTTAATCACTCTTTGGGTGAAGAAGTACTTCCTTTTATCCGTTCTGACCCTACTGCTCAGCAATTTCATTGAATGTCTACAAGTTCTTGTATTGTGAGAAAGGGAGAAAAGTACTTCTTTCTCTACTTTCTCCATCCCATGCATAATCTTGTCAACCTTTGTCACCCTGCAGTTGACGTTTCTCCAAGCTAAAGAGCCTCAAGCGTTTTAACCTTTCTTCTTAGGGAAAATGTTCCAAACATTTAATCATTCTAGGCTTGGGCTCAAGATTGTCTGATGCCCTACATAACACAGAAGTCATTTCAGTTCCCAAATGCGCTTCCAGGGAGCTGGATTGGCACGTTGTGCTCTCTCCTAGTAACTTAAGAAAAACTAGTAATTAAACCACCCAGCTGCAGGCTTTTGATCTGAATACAAATCAGTCATTTTGCTTAAAATTGTTTGTTCTAATCATCATAATGTGCAGAGGGGAAAACAGTGAATTAAATAACTTGGGCTTGCACAAACGGAATGTGGCAGGGCTTGCCATGCTACTTGCTTTGTTTTAAGTATGTGCACCAAAATCGACATCAGGGAGAGATTTCAGTTTAGCAGGCTATTGATTTAGCATTCTTAGAAGGATTTGACAACCACTTCTGACCCATTCCTCTGCCATTCTTAGTGGAAAACCCAAGGTGCAGGGTACAGATTTCATGCACAGACAGGGCCGGTGTGTGGGATTCTGCCGCCCGAGGCAGAACCCCGACGTATGCCCCAACCCCGCCCCCCTGGAAAAAATTTTCACGCGTGCTCAAAGCATGCATGCATGGCATGATGACATCACACAGAGGTGACATCATTTCGTCAGTTGTGAAAGCACCATTGTTTCTGGGTGCTGAGGGGCTGGGGGAATTCCTCCAACCTCTTAGTGCCCAGAAACAATGCGGCGCTTTCAGTTCTCGGTGCAATCTGAGTTCGGAGAACTCCAAGGACTGAACATGCCATTGTTTTGGACACTGAGGGACCGGGGGAGTTCCTTCAACCCTTCAGCTTCCAGAAACAACATCCTCCCCCACAAGGGCTGGTGCCCCAGGCAATTGCCTAATGTTGCCTAATGGACACATCGGCTCTGCAGACAGCTCATACACAGAAGTCAGTGTGGTCTATGTAGCATCTAGACTGTCAGATTTAGGATCTGGCAGACCAAGGTTCAAACCCCAACTCTGCCATGGAAGCTTGGTAGGTGACCTTGCGCCTCTCTCTCTCACTTTCCTCACAGGGTGGGTTGTTGCAAGGATAAAATGAAGGAGGAGAGACTGATTTGGAAAGCTGTTTTTGGTCCTCATAGAGAAAATAGTGAGGTATAAAAAGTTCTGAAGTTATAGGTATGAACTTATGTTGCCCTCCACACAGTAAAGGGTTTTTTTTGTCTAAGTTGAGCTATGGTCCTCATAACACACGTATATGTTGCCTCCGCATATTGATAATTAATTGTGTACAGTTGCACATGACTCCAGTCTTCAAATAGGCTGGTTTCTAACTTACTGAAGGAGAAATGTGAACCAAATTGCAGCTTCATAGCTAAACACTACCACTCATAGTTAGAAAGATAATGTATAATTTTACATTCCCATACCAGGACCAAAACAGTCTTGAAAATTAAATGTGCAGTGTTTTTGATCTGATGCAATGCCAGTGCACTGGACTGAGGCGGGACATTATTACAGCTTGTATGTGCTACAGCTCAGTACTATAGAAACCTCCTTCCTTCCTTCATCGGTTTTATGAGCAACACACACTTCAGGATTGATTGGGCCCTCCTCCTCCTCCCTTCTATTTCCCCAGAGGCACTGGCTGTCCCTGAAAATGCATCAGTGGAAGGAATGTGGTACTAGCAAAGGTTGTGGCCTTCATCTGTAGTTTGAAGAGAACCTTAGTATTTGTTGGTTTCTTTGGTCCATGCGTGCAGAGTCAGTCTTTTCCTAAAGGGACCCTGTAGTGTGGGTACCACACACATCTGAAAACCACCAGGTAAGAACAGTAGTAAATATCAGGATACATTTTAAAAAATGTCTGCAGGATTTCATTTACTTGCTGCCGAATTTACTCAGGTTAATCTGTTTTTTACCTCAGGCTCGTGATGGATCTGAATTGCACTGAGAAGGGCGTATACCCTTGTCTGATGGCTTTTCAGTATATTACACAATAACCTGTTATTATATGATTTTTTCTTTGTCTTTTATAGTATTGTCCCAAGGCTATATGAGCTATTATAAGTGAAGTGAAATGTTTTTAAAAACTTTATACTAGCTCCTGTGCCATTATGTATGATATTAATCTGCAAATCTCTGCTTTTAGCCTAATTACTAGAGAAGGAAATGGGGGTTTCTAGCCACATTACTTTTTCAGCTTTACTTAATAAAGCAAAAAAATGCTGAGCCAAAGCTAAGAATGACTGCATTAATTGAGGGGGAGGGGGCTGGCTGGCAATAATTTACGGTGTCTACCTGCCAGCACTGGTAAATTCAGGAAAGGTGGGTTGAGGGTGAACCTACAGAGGAATCTTTCTTGCTCCCAAATTAGTACTACAGCATCAAACCAGAAGAAAAAAGTGTTTGGAAGAGAAGACCTGGTCTGACTTGGACAAATATTGTTCTGACAGGTCACTAATCTCTGCTATAAGGCTCCAAAATAGTCCTTATTCTCTGGTGACTTGTTCTCTGGAACAGTATGGCAACTTGCCAGAAGGGGGGGCTGTTAGCCTGCTCTGTTTTGTGCTTAGGCGCCACCACTGCTGCAGGCCACGTTACTGCAGGTACTGCAGTAATGATCTCAAGAGTTGTCTGGTGACACTGGCACAGACTGGTGATTCAACATATAGGGGATGTTTTCTGATGGTCCACTGCCCTGGAAAGCTCCTGGCAGCCAGGTGAAAGTTCAGCCAAGCTTCATTAGTTCTGCTTGTGCTGCAGGGGCTACTTGGCTTGGACAGTCAACACATTGATCAGCATCACTGCCACCACTTGGTGGGGAGAAGCCATGGATAAACCAACACATGAAAGCCAGCTTGGTGTAATGGTTAAGTGCGCTGATTCTAATCTGGGGAAACTGGGTTTGATTTCCTCACTCCACCACATACAGCTGTTATGTGCGTGTGATCTTGGGTCAGTCACAGTTCTCTCAGAGCCGTTCTCTCAAGAGCAGTTCTCAAAAGAACTTTCTCAGCCCCACCTACCTCACAGGGTGTCTGTTGTGCGGAGGGAAAAGAGATCATAAGCCACTCTGAGATTCTGAGTGAAGGGCAAGGTATAAATCCTTCTTCTTCTTCACATCATTGGCACCACTGGCCAAATTTGGGCTAAGTGGTCCCTACAATGCTGGCATGTAACACCACAGGGTGTATTCAACTTTTTTTGCTCCCAGTTCATTCCTGGTTGACACAATGGATCAGACTTTCTGTCCCTTCTAAACACTGCTGAGATCTTCAAAGCAACTATGTTTGAGCAACATAATCTCAGAGCAAGGGGGTTCCATATGTAGATGTTTCACGAAGACTCAGTAGATCCCCTCACTGTATGCTTGTGGTCCATATAGGAAGGTCTTCTCCAAAGGCCACAACCGGTGTTCCCTCTGAGCTGAGTTAGTGTGAGCTAGTTCACAATTTTTTTTAGCCACCACCTCACACATTTTTGTCTCAGGTCAGGAAGGATGGCCCCAGAGCAATCCAATTTATGCAGTGGCCAAATCTCTCGCTCACAACATTAATGCCAATAGCTCATGAAGTAGAATTCTTGCTCATAAGACTCCACAGCCAAGGCTGGCTCTGCTACTATACAAACTAGGCAACTGCCTAGGGCACCAGCCTTCTGGGGGTGCCAAATTGGGGAGCCCCATGTGACTTGGTGATGTTATCAGCGCAAGGAGGGCACCAGAAGTTAGCCTTGCCTAGGGTGCCAGACAGTATAGGGCTGGCCCTGTCCACAGCTTAGATGGTGCATTAGCTACAACCCTCTGAGACAAACAACAAGACTTCCCCAACAGTAGCCAGTCCAGGAGAAGAACAGCTACCAATGTCCAAAGTGTAGGGCTAAGAGCTGTTCTTATTGCCCAGTCCTTCTCACAGACAACTGTATTCAGCCTCTGGCTGGGCCTTGGCATGTCAGCTGGAGCAATTTGTTATCCAGCTGCTCTCAGACTGCGCTCCCTCCCCTGCTTATCAGACTTTTCCTCCTGGTTGCCAGCAGTGACGCCCACATTCTCCTTCTTACTGTACAAAGGGGTGAGAGATCATGGCCAGCCCAAAGTTCTGTCAACCCAAGTTAGGCTGGCACCACATGATCCCAGAAACACACCTCCTGGATGACTTGCAGTGAGAAGCACACCTTCTGCATCCCTTGTCACAACACACCGTAACTTGCTTCACATCTGCTGATGCCAGCAACACCTTCTCAGAGTTTGTGCTTATTGTAATTGGAGGAGTTTTGCTTTCACTTGGTGTACAGTCTAGGTATCAACAATAAGAGTATTTGTCCTTTTTTTTTTTTTTAGCTACCCCAGCTCAGGGAGGGATTAAATCCTCCCTCCACCATAGCTGCTTTCAATATTAAAACAGTGTGGGGCTCCTTTGCATATTAGGCCACACACCCCTGATGTAGCCAGTCCTCCAAGAGTTTACAAAAAAAGAGCCTTGTAAACTCTTTGAGGATTGGCTACACCAGGGGTGTGTGGCCTAATATGCAAAGGAGCTCCTGCTAGAATTCCACCCCTGAGGAGATCTGATTATGGATCTCCTGCATAGCCCATCACTTGGCCCTAAATCAGCTGTACGTTGGAGACAGCTTTCTTTCCTGGAAGCTAATTTAAATATTTTCTAATATAGATCTAATCAGATCATTAGCAACTTGATCCTAAAGAGCTGACATGTACAATTTAAGCGGACATTCTGGAGTCATAGGGAGAAATCATCCCTTGTGAATTGTGTTAATGGTGCTACAAAGCAAGGCAGGGATATGCGGATGCTATCCAATAGGAGACATGGAACATGTTCTTATGTGGTACAGTGAATCGTTTTTCTTGTTGTGCCATAGCTCCTTGCTGTTCACACCTATGGCAGAAACAAAGTTCATATAAGACCTTACCCAGAATAATCCTGGAACCTTCAAAACCTGCATGGTGGATCTCTTACTCCCTTTTAGAAAGAGCATTTGAGCTCTTGCAGCTGACAATATAGACTTCCCTTTTCGTTGTTAAAGGATTTTCTGGTTTGCCTAAATGGATTTGGTTGAAGAGCACATCTATATACTACAGATCAGGGTGGTTTATTATATAGCCAATCTTTCCCCTTAAAGGGGGTAATGGTGGCTCACAACAAATATTACATTTTTAAAACAAATTTTTACAAATGCAATCAATAAACTAGAATGGCCAGCAAAGACAAAGGACGGGTGGCACACCTACCCTCAAAATTCTCTTTGCAGCTCCGCCCTGGATAGCCCTGGCAAGCCCGATCTTGTCAGATCTCAGAAGCTAAGCAGGGTCAACTCTAGCAAGTACTTGGATGGGAGACCTCCTTGGAATATCCGCAGTTGGGAGGACAGAGGCAGGCTTTATTCAGCCACCTCCCTGAATATCCTCCAGGCTCCCAGTAGGGGTCAGTCACCAGAGGTCACTATGACTTCCAGGTGCACACACACACACACAAATATAACCCCCCCCCCCAAAAAAATCCAACAACCCCGAGCCTCTCTTTGCAAAGCCTTCTAAAGGATAACTGCATGAATGTTCCGCAGGGCCTGTAAGACGACCCTCTTCCGGCTAGCCTATACCTAGCCTGAGAACTTAATGCAACTTGCCAGATTTCTTTTATATATATTTCGAATATTTATTAATATTATGGTTTTATCTGTTTTATCTGTTTTAAATGTTTATTCCCTTATATGTTTAAATATTGCTTAATTTTATGCTGGATCTATTGTTGGAAGCCGCCCTGAGCCACCCGTGGGAAGGGCGGGATATAAATTCTAAATAAATAAAATAAAATAAAATAAAATAAAATGCCTTCCAGACCTTCTTGGAAAGACCACTCCTGTTAGTGCCCACCACTGGAAAAGCCCAAGACTCAGGACCTAAAAGAATTAACATGCACAGGGGTCTGATACAGATCAGGACAATGGTGCAAGGAGAGGAAGGCTTTCAGTTCCCCTCATATTATGTTGCAGACCTGAAATGGCCCCAGGGAGTCATTATTTGTCCTATTAGGATGATTCAAGCCCTTTTGCCTGCCTACAAATTTGCACAGTCCCCTGCATCTTATCTGGATTGGCCTCGAGCAGTGGCAGTTCTTACACGTCTGTATGAGGGGTGGAGAGGAGCTACTAAAAGGATCAATGTTGTTTCTGCACTGTTCATACATGAGGAGCTGGCCTTTAAGTAGGTGGTCTCTCGTCATCAGGTCTGTAAAGATAAGAACCAGCTCCTGGAACTGAATCAAAAATGAACTGGAAACAGAATTTCAGAATGGGAAGACATCCCAAGAATCTGTCTCCAGACAACAGTCAGTTTGCTGCATTTTGGATCAATTAAATTTTCTGAATTGACTTCAAAGGCAGCCCCATCTTGAACAAGGAGTCTTTGGAATTGTATGGATCTTTAACAATAAAATTTGCATTTCCTCAGTAAGCCACCCTTCCTTTGGAGTTGCAGTAGCTGAACGTCTCTGGGCAGATGGGTGTACTGTGGACCCAAATGCTACCACTCCCCCGGGCAAAGTTTGAAGCCTTCCTCCAGCTAAGGAGGTTATTTCTAATCAGAATGACTGCCTCTTGTAGAAGAGCTGCTTAACTGGAGGAAGGCCCCTTGGGCTAGAAGAAGCCTTCTTGGAAGGTGGCTGGAGCCATCCCATGGAATGCCTTTTAAGTAACCGCACAAACCTGCCAATATTGACTCAGAGGAAAGTTCCACTTTATCTCTTGTGGCTTGCTCCCAGGTAAGTGCAAAGCATTATTGCCCTGGTCTATAATGTGCATATGCCCCAATGAGCAGCAACATGACTTTGGCAATTATTTCATAGCTGCAACCAGACCTTGAGGGCTAAGCCCAGCTGTTCAACCACAAGTTCAGCCAAGCAAGCTGAACCAATTTTCCGTGGTATTCATTTCCAGTCCTTGCTTGCAATGGCAAAATTCAGGCTTTTGTGGTTGATTTGGGGGTGTTTTTCTGGGGGCCTCCCTAAAGAAAGATGTATCCGAGTTTGTGGCCTCCTGCCCCATTATAGCAAAAATATCACCCCAAAAGTGCAGGACAGAAGTTGTTTGCAAGGGAAGGTCTGATGCTCCCTGACCAGACATGGATTGTGAAATCTGGGCAATGCGCCCCATTTCCATCCCATGCAAACGCATAAGGGAACAGAATATAACCAAAGCATTTGGCCAGCCCCACTTTTCATTATACAGTTCTAGAACTGCACCCTAGCATCCCTTCACTGCCACCTCAGTTCCAAGCTACAAATCCCAGATTATGCCCAAAAAGTCAAGCTGAGAATTGAAATCAACAGAACTTGCCGTTTAGTGAGAAGGTGAATTACACCATTTGAAACCCACTTTTCAATGGACCTAGAAGGCTTTGCGCTATGAAATGCTTAAAACCTATTGATTTCCACTGGGTGTGCCACACCGTTTTTCAAAATAATAATAATAATAATATTAAAGGCATACAATTAAAAGGCTGCTATCCTAAGAATATTTTCCTGGGGTAAGGCCCGCTGAGTATAATGGGACTTGCTTCTGACCTGCTTATTATTGCTCCCTAAGTGAGCTTTGTTTTGGATAAACCATTTGCGGTTTATGTTTGCATCATGCAACAGATGCCTCTTGAGCTAGATTCTGGGCAGGCTTTTCAAGAGTGGGTTGGACTCAAACTTTCCAAGGCTATTTTGGCATTCAAACCACCCTTTTGTGTTTGTAAACATGCAGACAGCTGAGGGATTGTCTTCCTGTGCATCTCCGGTGGGGGATTTCGGGGGCATCAGTTGAAAGCTGTTTCTTTGCTCCACTTCCTGCTCAAACTCTTCTCCTAGTATGGAATTCATATGAGAAATTATACAAGGGTGGTCTGGAGAACAACTTGGTGTGATGAACCTCTCAAAAGAAAATAAGAGCACTTTTAACAGGAGCTAATAACAGGTTTTTGAAAGACTTGCTCAGTGGGATTCTAAGAATAGCTGTAGCCTTCATCTTGGGTTCCAAAATGTCTGAACCCCTATAACAGAGACTGAGGGAACCTATGACCTGGGAGGCCAGTTTGGTGTAGTGGTTAAGTGTACGGACTCTTATCTGGGACAACCAAGTTTGATTCCCCACTCCTCCATGTGCAGCTGCTGGAATGGCCTTGGGTCAGCCATAGCTATCACAGGAGTTGTCCTTGAAAGGACAGCTGTAGGCTTCCCAACCCTCCTGCCCTGGCGGGGGACCCCAGGATTTCCACCCTCTTCCCCCACTCCCCAAAAAAATGGAAGTGGGGGGAGAGGGCGGAAACGGCGCCGGGGAGCATGACGAGTCGCTTGGAGGCTGCCGCGCCGCACCACTGCCGCCTCCTCCCCACCCACCGCAGTTGCTCCTCCGAGATGGGCCCAGGCTGAGCCCATCTCGGAGGAGCAGCCAAGAGACGGCAGCAGCGCAGGGGAGGGCAAGGCAGGCCAGGAGCATGGCGAGCTGTGAATCCGGGCCCTTCTAGGACCCGGACTTGCGGCTCGCCACACCCCCAGCCCGCCTCCACCACCCCCTCCGCTTCCACCCCAGAGGCGGAGCGGGCGAGGCCGCCGCGCCGCTGCCACCTCTTCTCTGCTCGCCGTGGCTGCTCCTCCGAGATGGGCTCAGGCTGAGCCCATCTCGGAGGAGCCGCTACGGCGAGCGGTGAAGAGGCGGCAGCTGCGGGGTGGCTCGCCACGCTCCCCGGCGCCGTTTCCCCCCCTACCCCTAGCTCCACCCCAGTGTCTCCTGGCTCCACCCCCAAAGTCCCCAGATATTTTTGGGGTTCGACTTGGCAACCCTAGGCAGCTGCTGTGAGAGCCCTCTCAGCACCACCCACCTCACAGGGTGTATGTTGTGGAGGGAGACGATATAGGAGATTGTAAGCTGTTCTGAGTCTCTGATTCAGAGAGAAGGGCGGGATATAAATCTGCAGTATTCTTCTTCTTCTTGCCTTCTTTGCCAAATGTCTGCGCAATGCACTCTCTAGTGGGGTTGCCAGGTCCGACTCAGGAACTATCTGGAGACTTTGGGTTGGAGCCAGGAGACTTTGGGAGTGGTGTCAGGAGCAAGGTTGTGACAAGTGTGGTTGAACGCCACTCTGGACTTCACAATTAAAGGGACCACATTCCTTTTAAATGCCTTCCCTTCATTGGAAATAATGGAGGATGGGGGCCGGGCAGAGTTATAATCAGGGCTTTTTTTGAGCAGGAACGCACAGGAACAGAGTTCCAGGTGACTTGGTGTCAGGGGTGTGGCCTAAGATGCAAATGAGTTCTTGCTGGGCTTTTTCTACAAAAAAAGCTCTGGTTTATAATTACATCTTGAAACCCTTGAAAGAATCACAAGCATATCTTGACTGCCACCATATGGCATTTAATATGTCCCTATGTCTACAGGAAGAAGGGGGAGAGGGGCACTTACATGGAAAGGCTGATGGGTAGGATGATGAGAATGTTGAACCCTTCCCATGACAGCACATTTCTCTACAGATGCCTCCACATCAGTTTTGGCTTTGGAGCTTGCATGGGGCAGGGGGAATTCACTACTGCTGGGCACTCTAGGAGTGAATCACTAGGAAGAAGGATTCAGCACCCCCCTACTCACCAGTTCTCCTCCATATTCCCCCTATAATGTTGACTTGGAAAATAGAGGGCCACACATTTTGGCTAGGCTTGTTAGCCAACCAAAACTGCTATGTCAGCATGACTTTGTCTTGGTGGAAGTCATGTTGAACTTGGGAGGTGCTGAGAGCACAACTGAAGTGCTGTGTGAAATCGGGGATGATCTCCCAGCTTCTTCCCCACCTCTAGGCTCAGGAGGAGGCCAGAAGATCAACTTTGCAGTCATGCTGCAGACCTGAAATGCCAGGAGCACGCCACAGCAGAGCACAGCCACCAGGACAATCCCTTGCAATCCTTGCCAGGATCAAACTTGCTTGGAAAAGTAGAGGCTTGTTTCTTTCGCCAGATACTCCCCGCAGTGAGTGTGTCAAATGAATTTTTCAACAGCAGGTTGGCCTTCAAAATGCATTTAGAACAGAAGTGGCCACCACTGAGGAGATGGGTACTGCTTTTCAGAACGAAACTTCGTAAAATAAATACCACCAGAGCAACAATGCTATAGATAAAATTCCTTTGCCAGTTGCACAGTGAGTGCACTGAACTCAAGATTTCCCAGCCTGCATGAGAGCAGCCTCTGGAAGTCAAAGAAGGTTGCAGAGTTCCCTCTCCCTCAAGGGTAGCTTTGTTTTATGCAAGAGATAAATGATATGCCACACATATTCTATACTTAAGTCTATCTTGAGAAAGCGAGGAGGGCTGTGGCTATAGGCTTTGTTTGGTTTGCGGCTCAGTTGTGAGCAGGCATCCAAAACAAAGATAAATACTGTGTTGCAGCAGGGAGAGTGAAGTGTTTTGGCACTGTAGAAAGAAGAGCTAAATATAAGAGAAGGCAAAAGTGAGTTTAGCAACTTCTGAAAACCAAGAACCAGGAAAGCAACCTCCAGCTTAAGTTCAGTAGCCCAAGAGCTAGGGCTGAAAATGTCTCCGAGTGGGCTGGAAGCATTAAGAAGTCCCAGACACAGTCGGTTGTGTCCCCGAGATTACACATAATTAGCTGTGTGGGAAACCTTCCTTTCCGCAAGCCGACCCACACGGTTCCTTTGTGAAAAAGGCTTTTCATTAACTGAACTGAAGACGTGCAGAGAAACACAAATCAACAAAAGCCCACAGCACTGTAATGTCATCTTTGGGAGCAGCAAAGCCTGGATCTACCAAAGAATCCCTAGTTTCTGTAGGGATTCTTCTCTGCTAGGCCTCATTCGGTTTCTCCAAATAGTCTTTCGTAGGGTTGCCAAGTCCAATTCAAGAAATATCTGGAGACATTGGGAGTGGAGCCAGGAGACATCGGGGGCGGAGCCAGGAACAAGGTTGTGACAAGATTGACTGAACTCCAAAGGGAGTTCTGGCCATCACATTTAAAGGGACTGCACACCTTTTAAATGCCTTCCCTCCATCAGAATTGATGGAAAATAGGGGCACCTTCTTTTGGGGCTCACAGAATTGGATCCCTAGCAGACATTTCCCTCACCCCCCACTTTCTGATGACCCTGAAGTAGGGGGAGGGCCTCCAAGCCAGAGAATCCCCTGCTCCCACCTGGGGATTGGCATCCCTAGTCTTTCACGATGCCTTTCCAACAGAAGGATTCCTCTCAGATGGCTGTTCACATAAGCATTATGACAGGATGATTACATTATAGTCGTGACAAACTGATCTCTCTGCTGTAGGGTTCTTGTCCTATATATACCTTTGGCTTGGTAAAATCGTAGCGATTTGGGTGTGAAGTTTGGGGAGCTCAGTGGGGAAGCTCCATTTCTCTTTGACTCTATGATGTATCACAGAATCCACCCTTCTTAGCTGCCATTCCCACCAGGAGAACTGATCTCTGTAGTCTAGAGATGAATTGCAATTTGAGGAGAACTCTAGCCTCCACCTCGAAATTTGTGACTTTGCTTTGTGCTTGTGAGTGCACCGGCACATGGCCAGCCCAGTGTTGGCACCCAGGGAGCGATTACAGGGTGCAGGGACCAACCCAGTCAGCATTAGGCTGACATTGCCACATCACTTCTGGTTTAACCATGCAGGTTTAGGTGAAGCCTAAAGTGCCGTGCTGTTGCAACTGTGTCATTGCTGGTTCATGCTGGAAGTTATGTCATTGGTGTTGGCATGATGTCAGATCCCTCCCAATTCCCCCCTCCTGCTCTGTCAAGAAGCAGCGGGAAATGGGGGTGGGGGTCCAGAGTATGAGGTCTCCCACTATAGGAGACCTGGCCACCCTAATCTGGGGCCATTGCATCCAGGCTCAACCCACATTTCAGAACTGATCTATGAATGTGGTGATGCAGAGCATGATTTTCTATCCCCTGTAAAAAAAAATATAGCCTTGCCTGTTCATAGCAAAGCAGCATTCCAGACAGAAGGTTTCTAGCTATTGTATTGTGGAGAAAATATGAGACACTCTCTGTGGTGAACTACAAACTGTCATGAACATCTGTACCCCGAGCTTTTTTGCAGAAAAAGCCCAGCAGGAACTCATTTGTATATTAAGCCACACCCCCAGATGCCATGCTAGCCGGAACTGCATTCCTGTGCATTCCTGCTCAAAAGATGCCCTGTCTGTACCAAATGGGTATAAATAAAACATTTATATGTCCTTGTCTTTGGGCCCAGCTCATTCCTGGGTGCTTCTGATGTTTGCCATTGTCTACCACCTGAAAGCAGAGTGTTTACTGCTACAAAAATACCTACTTAAGGCATAACTTCAACCTAGCATTTCCCTCATTGTTTATTGCTGTACCATGAGGAATAGCAGTTCTGAGCAACTAGAAATGTGGTGACGTTCCACAGCGGAAGTACATGTGACTTCTAAGACATCCCCTTAGGGGGAAAGGCCTGAGGAGGGGGGAGAGTTTTATTTCCTTTCTTCTTGTTTTTGACTTTTGTTCAGGCAGAAGCTAGGAGTGGCTGTGGTTGTGATGAAAGCTCCTGAGTCCTCACACTGAGACTTATGGAATCACTACATTTATAATAACTTGACAAGAGACAATTGGGCCTTTGAGTTCACTGTTAGTATACAGATTACTCCGGTCACAGATATGAGGCCTATTTTTTTAAGTATATAAATTTTCCTCCATTTGTGGTAAGAAATATTCCAGTCAAGCAAGCCTCTGAAGCAGGCCTCTGAAATCAGGAGACGCACCCTTCCCTAACCCATGTTACTCCCTGCCAGATGAAAGTTTCCCACAGGAAAATTAAATCAATCTTTGTCATAGTAATGTATTTTAAAAAAAAGCCTCCTTTGACTTCTTTCCTTCCCCACCCCTCTTTCATACACCCATCCTCGGAGGAAGGTAGCAGACAGGAAGAGATAGTGTCCTTCGAACACAACTCCTCCATGCCCTGTAGTGATTCTCAGCACCTCAGTCTTGTCTCTGTAGAAGCTAGGCATAAACATCAATGAATTTTCAGGGGAGTTGAAAAGTACTGAAAGACTAGAGCTTTTAGTTCGTTGGAAATAAGCTCCACTGAACACAGTGAGACTTACCTCTGAGTCAAATATGCACAGGAGTGGGCTGCAAGGCACTCAAGAAGAGCCATCCTAGCACAAAAAGAGAGATGGCTCAGTTGGAAAGGCTATTTATTTATCTATCCTATCCCAAAGGCTATGGGTAACAAAAACAATGTACCTCCAGAAGAGCAGAATAAAGTTTGAGATAAGAATATTCAAGGACATTTTCCTGTGCTTTCCCAATATAATTCAGAGCCCATGGGGCAGATTATTATTATTATTATGCCTCATACTATGACGGGAGATCTCCCACTGGCAGCTTGGAGAAAAATTGGGTTGGGAAAAGCAATGTCACCAGGAAAACCTGGAAGTGGAGTAGGGTAGCTCTAGGTATTGCCAGCCAGAGCTACCCTACGTCACTTCTAGGTTTTCCCTGCATATCTCCCCCCAATGTCCCCACCTAAGCTTGCCAGCTCCCAGGTCCAGGAAGGGGATCCCCCAATTACGCAGGCTCCTCCCCACCCCTGGCCAGCTGGCTGGTAGGGGAAAGCCCCATTGCAACAGCCATGATGTGCCTTTAAATCTCGGCAGGACATTTTATTTTTATTTTATTATTTTACTTTATTACTTTAAATTTCTATCCTGCCCTCTCCGCAAGCGGACTCAGGGCAGCTAGCAACATTCATTTTTACAGATTAAAACCAATAAAAGATAATTATAATTTAAAATTTTTAAAAACATTTCATTTCATGGTGCTGTATCACTACAATATAATATAAGCGGTGATCATATAGTACTCTATAATGATGTAGGGTGGCAGCTCTCTCCCAATTAGATCTCAAAGGCCTGTCGAAACAGTTCGGTCTTACAGGCCCTGTGGAAAGTAAAGAGATCCCTTATGGCCTCCGGGAGAGCATTCCATAATTCTGGTGCTGCCACCGAGAAGGCCCTATAGTGGCTCATGTAACAACGCTTGACTAGCTTTTATAAGCCAGGACGGGCATGGTCCAACTCACAGGTCGTAGGGCATACAGCAAAAAGGATCCTATCAACTTCCTCCAGGCTGAGTGGATTGAAGGAATCTAGAATTGGACCAGAAGACGTGCTCGGTGCCTCAGTTTCTTTCACTGTATCAATTATGGCGGGAAGGTCGCGTCAGAGCGACGAGACCTTATCTGCGAAAAAACTCGCAAAAACCTCACAGCCAATTTCCAATTCTCTAACGTTTGGTTTACCTTGCAGTAAAGTTATTAATGACCGAATTATACTAAACAATTGTGCTGGGCGCGAGGTCGCAGACACAATCCGATATGCAAAGTAAGCCTTCTTCGTGGCCCAGATTGCCATCTCATAGGTCCGCATAAATGACCTATAAGACGTTCTCATAGCTTTGTCACAAGTGCATTGCCATTGTCTCTCTAGTCGTCTCAGTCGCCGTTTCATTGATCGCAACTTGAGGGTATACCACGGAACGGATCGTGAAAGAGGATGAAGAGGATGTCGAGGAGTGATCTCGTCAATGGCTGTAGAGAGCTGGCTATTCTAGATCTCCACCAGCTCATCTAACGGGTCACCAGAGGGCCAGGGATCCTGTAAAGTCATTTGAAGCTGCAGAGGATCCATTTGCCTTTGTGGGCGAGCTAGAACTTGCTCATCGCCTAAACGGGGTAGGGGTGAAGTATCCACGCAAGCCCTCAGGGCATAGTGGTCAGACCATGGCATTGCCTCAGCAGAAATCTTATCCATTGCAACTCCTACCGCAAAGATCAGGTTCAATGTGTGTCCGACCCAATGTGTGGGCGCTGTTATATATTGGAAAAGTCCCAGTGCTGCCATGGAAGACACTAGGTCCGCCACCCGAGTGGAAGCCACATCCTTGGCATGGACATTGAAATCACCCAGGACTATAAGCCGAGGATGCTCCAATGCACAGCCTGCTACAGCCTCCATCAGGGATGGTAAGGCACTGGGCGGTGCATTAGGCGGACGGTACACCAGCCAGATTGCCAACCTCTCCCCAACATCCCACATCAGGCCAGCACACTCTATGCCCATGATCCTTGGTAGCGGAAGCGCCCTGAAGGAGCAATCGTCCCATATGAAAAAAGCCACCCCTCCCCCCCGCCCGCTAGTCCAAGCCTGGTGAAGAACGGAGAACCAAGGCGGGGCTACTTGGGAGAGAGCAACCGTCTCCCCATCCCGCACCGAGGTCTCCGTCATGCAAGCCAGGTCCATGTTCTGCCTGATTAGAAAATCCTGCAGGACTGAGGTTTTATTATTTATGGATCTGGCATTGCACAATACCAGGGATGGAGGCGAATGTTTCTACTTGGCCCCTATACCCGCTATCATTGGGATGGGACACAGGCTGGAAGGGGAGCAAGCCCTCTTGTGTCTCAGTCTCCTTCCATTCCAATTTTGCCTGCTCCCACCGCTGTACTTTCCTCTCCCCAGGAGCAGTGGAATCCCCTGGCCAGACATCTCTTACTGATGGTCTTCACAGAGTCTCAGGTCACCAGCAGTGTGCACATCAACATATTCAGCTCCTCCCACCCACTCACTTAACCTAACACTCTATCCGCTAATGTTTCCTATGACCTGATTTTAGAAGAAGCTTGTAAACTGTGTTTTGGAATGGGTGTATGCCTTTAAATCTCAGCAAGACAAAAGCTGCATGGAGGAGGAGAGCAGGCACATGCCAAGTAGCTCTTCCCAGTGAGCATGTGAAGTGTGAGAGGCAGGAAGAGAGCAGAGTCCCTGTTTGTTTTGCATTTATTTCAGAAGTTCTGAAAGGAATATGATGGCCAGAATATTTAAAAGGAATGTGATGGCCAGAACTCCCTTCAGAGTTGAATAATGCTTGTCACAACCTTGGTCCTGGCTCCACCCCCAAAATCCCCAGATATTTCCTGAGTCTGGCAACCCTACCTCATGCCCGCTCTTTCCTTTCTGTTAGTTCAGTCAGTGCGTTGGGAAAGCATGATAAAGATGGCATTTATGTGTACATTTAGTATTTGCTTAGGCGTGGCACAGAGTGTTAAAGCTGCAGTACTGCAGTCCTAAGCTCTACTCACGACCTGAGTTCGATTCCCAGAGGAAGCTGGGTTTTCAAGTAGCCAGCACCACGTTGACTCAGCCTTCCATCCTTCCGAAGTTGGTAAAATTAGTACCCAGCTTGCTGGGGGGAAAGTGTAGATGACTGGGGAAGGCAATGGCAAACCACCCCGTAAAAAAGTCTGCTGTGAAAATGTTGTGAAAGCAACATCACCCCAGAGTTGAAAACGACTGGTGCTTGCACAGGGGATCTTTCCTTTCCTAGGTGTGCTATACCTGTATACTGGTGAATGCACATGGGTGTGGGCCAGCACACTTGTCTCTGAGTGGAGTGTATTCAGTCATTCTCTATCTTTATGTGAGTTCATCCACACGCGTATGGGTTCTGTAGGTCTATAAGAGGTCATTTTGCACAGCACAATCAAAACTGTAGAGCAGGCTCTGCTCATTAAACAGAAGACTGCAATTCTTATTCCATCTTTTCTAGAGCTTACCTAAACTGGTTCTATGAAATTGATCAAATGTTTGTGTTTTGGGTCTGTTTTCGTAAAAACAGCAATAAGCTAATGCTAAAAAAACAATTTCCTGCCTTCTTAAAAATATAGAAGCAGGCTTACCATTTCAGAATTTTGGGTGTGGCTGGGGAGAATATTTTAGTAAATGGGAATAAGAGGTATCAAAGTCTAAGGACCTGCTGCCAAAATTACACTGCCCCCCACGAAAGTCAGGTGTTTAAAGAACATGTGTTCTGATTATTTCCTTTTATTTCTCAATAGCTAAATCAATGGGATTAATATGGGTTAGCTTTTTTCAAATGGAAAGGATTTGTGCCTTGGCATGTCTGCAGATTTAATGGTTTATAAGTAGGGCTGAGCCAAAATTACTCACTTTTTTTGTGAATGTTTTCAGAAGTGCCAAAATATGTCTCCCTTCTTCTAGATATGTTCACTTCTTGTAGATATGTTCACCGGTTTGTTCCCATAGCCCTCACTCTCAATTGCAGTTGTTTCCCCTTTGTGATGTCATCATACAGTCAAATCTGATTGACTACACAGGACGCTGATGTCATGTTATTCACTGCGTGATCCCTGATTGTCTGGAAAGAATGAAGCAGAAAAAGGAGAAATGCTGGTGCCAAACACAACTGGAAAAAGCATGTATAATGGAAGTGTTTGTGCCATATTTTTACTCAGCTGAAATTGTTACTGTTTCACCCCCAAAAAATCAGAACTGAAGATTATTCAACATAATCCTGTTTATAGTTATTCAGTGGAAAGAACGAGTGAACTAGCAGCATTAATCCAATGTCGTTGGAATCACAGGGAGGGTAAATATTCCCCTCAAAATGGCAGCCATGTGTGGAAGCAGAGCTTTCTTTCCTTTTTAAAAATATCTGTAGTGGACTATTAGCTAGTTACTGCCTTTCCACATAAACACACACACACAATCAGATAAAGCACCTCTGTCCTAAGACAGAGACAATTTTTTTGTAACTAAGTTAGAGAGGTCACAAGTATCGAACAGCATGCTGACTCTTCTGTCATACCATGTTACATTTTAAGAACCAGTGATTTCAATGGAATTCCTCTCAAAGTACATCACTCGGTAGACCTGCTATCATCTTTGTGTGCTGTGTGGTTAATAATAAGCTGAGGGGGGAAAGTAATACGGCAGGATCCAGCTCCCATGTTCCCACAGTATTTTGACTTCTGAGTTCACCCCTGTCAGCTTCAAGGCAAATTGACAAGTTCAAGCAGAGATCCTGATTCAGGCTCTGAATAAAACTTGTACGTGACAAGCCTAATTACTGGGTGGATGTGCTCCTTTTCCATTACGCTGAACGATACTTAAACTCAATTACAACCGTTCTGCAAGGCATTCATTCATTCGCTCGCTCAGACATTCAGAGTTATTTCAGTGACTTAGCAGATGGGCCACCTTGTAATCAAAACTTGGAGCACGCTTCGGTTATGGGCTAACATATGTATGGAATTGCATTGTCAGCCCAGGTGAAAGAAAGGACAACCATTTGCTGTTCTATCCAGTACGAGAATCCAACAAAGGAAAGTGGAACCCTGTGTCGTATGGGGCAGGGGCATGTGGGTCAGGCTTTGCATCTGACTCCAGATGGACTCCATTGCAATCTCTCTCTATGCTTTCACACATGCAAAATAATGCAGTTTCAATCCACTTCAGTGACCATTTGCAAGTCAACTTTGCCATTTCACACAGTAAAATCCAGTTGCAAAGTGCACTGAAAGTTCTCAGGAAAAGCAATACTGAGCTCCCCTGGCTCAAAAGAAGGCAGCAGCAGGGGGTTGTGGTTTTTAGTTACTTGTTTATTCACTGTGTTTATGCCACTTTTCTCCCCCATGAGGATCCAAAATGGCTTAGAATGGTCTCCCCTTCTCTACCAGAGCTTTTTTTTGTATCAGGAACTCATTTGCATATTAGGCCACACACCCCTGATGTAGCCAATTCTCCAAGAGCTTATAGGGCTCTTAGTACAGGGCCTACTATAAACTCCAGGAGGATTGGCTACATCAGGGGTGTGTGGCCTAATATGCAAAGGAGTTCCTGCTACAAAAAAAGCCCTGTTCTCTACTATATCCCAACACCAATTCTGTGAGGAAGTGGCTGGCCCAGGGTCACCCAGCAAGCCTGTGGCAGAGGGAGACTCAACCTAGATGTCCCAGATCCTAGTCCAACCACTCCACCATTCTGGCTGCCCATTCATTTTCCCTAATATGTATTTACTTATTAGTGTCTGTATCTTTGGCTTGTTAGCCACCCTGAGCCCGCCTGCTAGGAGGGCAGGATATAAATAGAAAATAAATAAATAAATAGAATATCCCTTCTGTTGGCCATCATGGGACTCAATGTGGGTTGCATGGGGTTTTCAGGCGTTTTCTCGTCCAAGCACTTACCAGACAGAGCCAGTTTCAGCAAAGTCGCCATGTCATATGTCTTCGAACGAGGGGTGGAATTCTAGCAGGAGCTCCTTTGCATATTAGGCCACCCATCCCTGATGTAGCCAATCCTCCAAGAGCTATCAAGGCTCTTTTTTGTAAGCTCTTGGAGGATTGGCTACATCAGGGGTGTGTGGTCTAATATGCAAAGGAGCTCCTGCTAGAATTGCACCTCTGCTTTAAATCATACCCTGGAAAAGTGCTAAGCCTATTTCATATTCAGCAATATCACAGATTCATCAAATATAACAGGTTCTCTCCACTGAAAGGCACAGAGCAGCTTTCATATCTCCAAACATCTGAGGAAGCAGGATTTTACTATGGAATTGCATGCCCTCTTAGGACATGCCTGTACAGAAGTTTCTCCTGTTCCCAGTTTATGGCCCGCATGCTGATAGTGTACTTTGGCATGCAGTCAGATCAGCTTTGCCTTCTTGCCTGCAAACAAACGACCTACACTGATCTGCATCTGGTTCCACGCTATAGATCTTCATTATGCGAAGTGTGATGCTAAGTGGCCCAAAGCGATGGTCTCTAAGCAGTGAAATGACCTTCCAGTAGACATCACAGGGCCTCTTTTTGTTGACCTTCTATAAGAAAATTTTTATTTCAGACAATATTTGAGCCAACATTTATTGGTTATGATATACCAGTTGCTGCTGTGAACTGCTAGCATAATAAATGCTTTATAAAATGCTGTTCTAGTTATGTTTTCAGCTTTTTGTGTGTTTTCTGTGGGAGCACCTCCACCTATATGCATGTACAAGACAACTTAGATAATCAAGCCATGGGCTATTACCAGTTCCTCCACTTAGGTCATCCACAATTGTTTCTGCTTGGGGTGGGGTTGGGGGCTAGGCTTCCACCACCAGTTGCCTGCCCTCTGTGACTTGAGGAGCAAGAGAAAAAAAATTGAGTGGGGGGCAGGAAGATAGTGTTGATGGCAGCATTCTAAAATTTTCCCGTCTCTATAGTAAAGTCACTAGAGACTAGGATTCCTAGAGTGAAGTCTGGAAGTGAAGTCCTTCTGGGTGATCTTCTAGGAATGCCTACAATCACTATGGTCTTTACCATACCAATCAGGTAACTTCCTAGAACATCACAAAGAATGTGATGTCGTATTCTCTCTAATGCTACCCTCCCTAGGCATTGCCCCGAAATATATCCCAGCATTTGCTGGTGGAGGGCTAGCAACTCTTGACTCAGGCTGAGCCTTTCTCAGTGGTTGCTTCTGTTATATGGAATGGGCTTCCTGAGAACATGAGAAAGGCTTTTCCTGGGGCACTTTTGATGGCTCATGGGTGGAGGTGCTGGTCTGCTTCTTTTCACTTGTATTGCTGTGAACTGAGATTTTCCTAGGTTTGGGTTAATGTAAGCCATTTTTTAATCCTGTTGATTGGGAGAAAAGTAGCATATAAACATGTTAAATAAATAATCACCCTGCATCCTTGTGTAAGTGACTGAAATATAAAAAACTAAAAAAGGTTTGAAAAGATAATGCAGCACAAACAAACGCCTAAGAATCTGCAGTGTTTTTGTCATGTGGAAGATCTGTAAACAGTAAACCATTAGCACCATTCAACCAATAAAATGGTTCTGTTGTGACAAGTTTGCTTCTGATTTTTTCCCCTAAGAACACATCTGATCGGAATCTAACTTATGGATCTTAGGCATCCATGGCTGTTAAGCAGGGCTGCATTATGACTATCATGAGCCCAAGGCACTTTTGCCTTTATGGGCTCCTCCCACCATA
Organism: Heteronotia binoei; assembly: GCF_032191835.1. Taxonomy (NCBI): domain Eukaryota; kingdom Metazoa; phylum Chordata; class Lepidosauria; order Squamata; family Gekkonidae; genus Heteronotia; species Heteronotia binoei. The sequence goes on from NC_083232.1 coordinate 30,789,999, forward strand.
ATAATATCAATTTTTTTTAAAAAAAAAATCAATATAACTTTAAATGCATCAACTTTTCATTTTTTCCCTCAGCCTGCTTTTCTCTCTGCAACATTCTAAATTTGCATTTACCCTTGCAAAGACATGGCTGGAACTCTGCTGAGAAGTGGGAAGAAAATGTGGGGTGGGGCAATTTGGAGCAGAGAAAAGGTGACTGGGGAAAGAGTTTTGAGCTATCACACAGGCTTCTGTTCTCTTAATGGCATTTCCCAGAGTGGTTTTTCTCTTTAAAAAGGGATGGGTGGGTGGATGAGTTCATAATACACAGTTGCACCAAGCACTTACCTAGACCCTGAAACTCAAACCTCACACAGTGACATCCACGTATATCATATATAATATAAATATGCACCTCACCCAAAGGTGCATAGTTGCAAAGTCCTGTGTGCAACATCAGCCATAGGTTTTATCCTCAACATCTCTGGATGACAAGCCCCACAGCCTGCAAGGGGGCAAACATAAACTTCATTAAAAGCCCTGCTGGATGAGACCAAACGGCCATGGAGACCAACATCCTGTTTCCCACAGTGGCCGGCCAGATGCCTCCAGGAAGACCAAAAGCAGGGCAAGAGCCCAAACCACTGTGCATACCAGTGGATGTGCATGATGGGATTGCCTTTAGCTGAAGCTTCTGGAAGCCAACATGGGAAAGGCTTTCCCCCACAATTGCCATGTGCCCATTCCCTGCGCCCAGAGAGCTGTGTCTGCAAGGGGCTCGTTCCAGCAACGTAGTTTCATTTCATCCCCTTGTAACATGTTGCTCCTTTCTGCTCCATGCTGTTATCTTGCTTAGAGAATCTGACTGGCTGCACAATATAAATAACATCCCACACTTGGAACACATCCAATGTGTTTGGCACAAGACCGTGCTGGAGTCCTGCCACAGCTATCACAGACAGGTCTTTACGGTGCAATGATGTATCTGTCCCACTTGAGGGAGCATCTGCTGAGAAGCCACCGAAGTGATACATGGAAGTAATTCTTTCCAACAAATGGGAATCACACTTGTGCCATTGAGTGTGGGTGTAACTGGGGAAGAAGAGCATGATTCTACAAAATATCCCTCCGCAGAGAGAAACAATGAGTCACAAGAGTGAGCATGAAAGGAGGCTGCACACACAAGCAACTGTGGTGTGGTAAAAGTGTTGCAAAACAGCCTCACGTTTCAATAATAAATTTCTAGTCAATTGACTTTTCTCAGAGGTAATGTGCCATGCTAAACATAAACGCAATTAGGATTCTACCAAATTTCACAGCTCGTCTGTTAAAGCTCAAAAACCCCCGTTTCATTTTGGTTTTTCTCTTGTGCAGGGCTGGCCCAAGACTGGCTGGCACCCTAAGCAAAGCTAACTTCTGCCCCCTCCCCCGCACTGATAATGTCACCGAGTCACATGGGGGGCACCCAATTTGGTGCCCCCAGGAGGCTGGCGCCCTAGACAGTCACCTAGCTTGCCTCATGGCAGGGCCTGCCCTGCTCTTGTGTGAACGGAACACACAGATCTTTTTGTGCTGTTTCCTTGCATCCAGGTTTCCCCTTCAAATCCCCATAAATAGCTATGAATTTTATTTTATTTCCAGAGTTTACAGATTGCATTTCCCTAGGCAGACCCAAGGCAGTTGACACAATAGCATTCATGAGGGCATGAAACTATAACAGCCATGGGAACATTGAACTGTAAAAGCACAGCTGGCCACATCATCCATCAGAGAGCCACCTGGATCCCAACCCCAGACAAAGAAGGCCACAGAAAGCCCTCTGAAGGAGCCCTGCCTTGTGGGCTGTCCTAAATGAAGTCAAAGAAGGTGCCATTCCCATTTGTACTCTCAGTCCATTTCAAGAAAGTCAGAGTGTCTACTCTAAAATGCCCTAGAGCAGTCTGCATGGAGGGACCTTCTTTATGGGAAGGTGTAGTGGATGAAACAAGGTTGGCACAGGAGTTCACTTTGGAGAGATAGCTCCAGGGGTTGTTTTGTAGAAAAATAGGTGGTGGAGCTCATCCAGGATTGTTATGCAGCTGCCCCTACTATTCAATGGGCAAGGTAGGTAGGTGGGAAGGAGGAGATGGAACTCTCAGAAAGGTTCAGGAGCTGCGCTCCTGTGAATTCCCACTGAATCCAAGGCCTGGATAGTTGTATCAGTGGTCTGTAGCACATAAATGAAGTCACAATGGCATTCAAAGGCCTTTCAGGAAACAAACAGATAGCAGATACCTGCAATGAAAACAGGCAAAGTGAAAAGGCTGAGCAATGACATGCAGGATCAGAAAAGAATTAAACAGGCCGTGTGTGCATCTCTCTCACATTCATGCCCCCGTGCCAATTGCTGCTGGATGCAACACTAGTATGACATGTACCAAGGTAAAGGAGAGCCAGTGGGCCACAGACAAGAGGGAAGATTCAAGAACAGGAAGACAATCCAACTACAGCAACTGACGCTAAGGGGCATCATAGTCAGCTGAGAAGCCATGCACGTAAAGCTGTCTTTTAATATATAAAATAAATATTTTCTCCAAACAGGTAAGTACATTATGGGTAAGCGCAAAATCAAATACAGAATTGTAAGATAAGTGACTATGATAATAATCCAATTAGAACTGCAGCAGATCTAAAAAGAAGAAGACTGCAGATTTATACTCCACCCTTCTCTCTGAATCAGAGACTCAGAGCGGCTTACAATCTCCTGTATCTTCTCCTTCCACAACAGACACCCTGTGAGGTGGGTGGGGCTGAGAGGGCTCTCACAGCAGCTGCTCTTTCAAGGACAACTCCTATGGCTAACCCAAGGCCATTACAGCAACTTTAAGTGGAGGAGTGGGGAATCAAACCCAGTTCTCCCAGATGAGTCTGCACACTTAACCACTACACCAAACTGGCTCTCTATGGGAAATACATGACCTGGAACATATCTATGGGATATACATGACTTGGAACATTACAAGGCTGTCTTATCCGGAATCAGATTGTTGGCCCATCAAGGTCTGTTAACCCAGACCAGCAGAGTTTCCGGCAGAGGTCTTTCCCATCACCTTTTAACCGGAGATGTCAGGGATTGAACCTGGTACCTTCAGCATTCCAAGCAGATGCTCTGCCACTGAGCCACGGACCCTCAGGTGGAAGTCTGTCACATGACCTACTACCTGATCCTTTTGGCTGGAAATGCCAGGGGACTGAAACTGACATCTTCTGCAGGCCAAGAAGATGCCCTACTACCATTGAATCCTGGTCCGTCCCCAGGGACAGCTGAGGAGCATGTAAAGGATTAGCAACAGGCTGCTCAGATCTTGCTGGCTTGGCTCAGGTTCTGCTAGCCAGTCACAGGAAGGGAGCTGATTCTTCACCCAGCTGCTCGAGCCTGTTTGGCAGGTTCATTTCTGCATATTCCAACAGCAGAGTGCTGTGCCATCAGCACCAGTTTACACTTGTGCATTTTCACACAGCCAAACAGGAGCCTTTGATCCCCCTCCCCCACCGATCAGGGATGCATGCTCCTTGACAGGCAGCCATTTAAATAGAGGAAACAAACCAATCAATCAGCCACAGATTGTAAATACAGCATGTATGTGCGTGTGTGTGAGCATTACTTTTTCATTTAATTGAAGCCCATGAAGAGAGCCAGTTTGGTGTAGTAGTTAAGTATGCGGACTCTTATCTGGATTTGATTCCCCACTCCACCACTTGCAGATGCTGGAATGGCCTTGGGTCAGCCATAGCTCTCCTAGGAGTTGTCCTTGAAAGAGCAGCTTCTGTGAGAGCTGTCTTAGCCCCACCCACCTCACAGGGATTGTGGGGGAGGAAGATAGATTGTAAGCCACTCTGAGACACTGAGATTTGGAGTGGAGGGTGGGATATAAATCCAATATCTTCTATCTATCGTCTATCTTCTTCTTCTTTCACACATGAACGTTTTCGCACAACATTATGAGGGCTGCACTCTTCCCCCGACCCATCATTTTATTACCTCACCCACCATCCATGACCCTGGGGAGGGGGCAGATTTCATCTAACTGAGCCGATGCGAACATAGCGGCAAAGCAGAAGAAAACAAAATGTCAGCACCGGAGCTACTGCACAGCTGCCCAACTGTTCAGCCACTGTTTCAGTCAGATGGGTAACAAAATAAGGAGATTTAATCGTGGCTGTTAAAAATGATATGTTTGCCAAGAAGTCTGAGGTATCCCTAATTCCAGCCTGAATCTACACACACACACTGTCAGCAGAGTCACCAGTGATCAGTGCCAGAGGTGAGGACAATGAGTCTGACAGGGAAAAACTAGCCCTCTCCTGGCAATGTTCTGTAATACCTGAGAATTCAGTGGGATAACTAGTTGGGACTATGGCTCTCCTTTTCAGAGTCCTTATGTTTTCAGTCTCAGGTTTCTCTGGATTATTCTGAAATGTTTAAAGGTCAAGCTTGACAGGACAATGTGAAAACCTGGTTACCTAGTGATAAAGGTGCCCGGCAATAGAGAATTAAGTTAAAGTCGCTGATAACAGACGGGTGGTTTAAGTCGCCCCGGGGACGGGAGGCAGGCGGATTAAAAAAACATGTCCACACACACATATCTGCCTGCTGTCCCCATCCTGACCACAGCCCACACGGGGCCGGATTGAAGCCACCTCAAAAAGGCACCAGTAATAAAAAAGGTAAAAAAAGGTTCAAGTATTGTGCAAGTTCCCTGTGCAAGCACTAGTCGTTTCCGACTCTGGGGTGATGTTGCTTTCACAACGTTTTCACGGTAGATTTTTTACGGGGTGGTTTGCCATTGCCTTCCCCAGTCATCTACACTTTCCCCCAGCAAGCTGGGTACTCATTTTACCAAACTCGGAAGGATGGAAGACTGCGTTAACCTGGAGCCAGCTACCTGAACCAGCTTCCGCTGGGATCGAACTCATGTCGTGAGCAGAGGGCTTCGACTGCAGTACTGCAGCTTTACCACTCTGCACCATGGGGCTCTTCAGTTACAAAGTGGTGCCTAAATTCCGCAGCTGCTTCAAAGCACTTCCCCAGCTGTCTGAATGGCCGGGAAGCACCTGGGAAGTGGTTGTGAGGTGCACAAGCACTCCAGAAGCTCCTCCAGGGCGTACACAGCATGTCCCTGTTCTAGGGGTGGGTTGTGTGCCGTCTGGAGGCTCCCAGCCACTCCTTTCCTGGCTGTCTCTCTTTGGAGCAGCTTGATGCCGCCCTGAGCCGGCCGTCTGTTGTTGGCCAGTGACTCTTTTATTCTGCTGAAATGCGGTCCAATATGGTGTCCTTTGGTCTCTCTTGCTACAGAAGTCCGTATCAGATGCCCACCTCTTCTAACAATCACAACTTATTACCAGTACTTAGGTTATGGGGCTTTCCCTTTTAACTCATATATCAAACTGCAGTGCAAAGGGAATAAAAGGATGTTCCTGTGGATTATTCTTTTAAAATGCATATTTAAGCAGTGCCATCTCTTTGGCATAGCCCTAAGTGGAAGATGTTGAGGGTCAGGGTCTGCCTAAAAGTTGAAGGTATCCTGAACACGGCCCTTGGGGACTTCATCTCTGAATTTGTGCTGAGAGCTAAAGCCACTATCGAACAAAGGGGCAGGTGCAGCCTTTGGTGGTTTTACTTGGGGACTTTTGTGCCTGAATCATCCAATGCCCAACCTGGAAGAGGAGCCCAGCAAGGGCATTTGCCAACCGTGGTCAGTGGCTCAGGACAAATCTGTCTCTGGAAAGTAGCTTTGGGAAGAAATAAGTCCGCATGAGTCAGAGAAGACAGGGAAGCTTTTCAAGCACTGGAGGGGGAAGGAGGAAGCCCAGTTCCCAAGTTTACCAGGATGGCTCCCAAGCTAATACTCCTCCTCATTAAGACAGAAGATAAAAATTAATGAAACTAAAAAAAAAAAAAAAATGAAAAAGATCCTCTAAAGCGATTCCAGGCTGAATGAAAGCGCCAACTGCTTTTTTGGCTTCAAAGAGGCGTGCATCTGACAGTATTCCTTCGAGGGAGTTATTAGACCTCATTTATGAAGGATGGTTACCAAAGTGGATAATCAGAATGACTTGCTCCTGGACAGAGAAAAGAGTGTGAGACAGGGGTGGGGGGGTGATTTAGTCTGCAGGGGGAATACCTTGGCTCCACCGGCAGCCGCAGCAAAATTCCCACTGTGTTCTACAGAACCCAAGTTTCAGCCCTGCAGGTTTCCTGGCTACCAATTATTTAGCTTTTTAAAAAGAAAGTAGACAGCCTGGCTCTGTCAAAGGGAAGAGAACAGGCCTCTCTACATTATCTTGTGTCATTACAAGCCTAACCCAAAGTATTTGGCAGTAGCACCAGAAGTGGGCCTAGTGAAGAGCTGGCCACTGCCCTGCACTGAGGAGGTGCTAGTGCCGGACCTGTCCCTTCCTCTTATTTTTTGTATTCTTTCACCTTTTCCCCTAATTTGATCCCCAGCCTGTATCAGAGCTAGTCTGGAAGAAAAAGCCTCAAGGTAGCAAAGCACAGTAAGGGAATTAGATCAGGGGTGTCAAACGTGCCACCTGAGGGCCAAAGCAGGCCCTCAGAGGGCTTCTGTCATGAGCAACACACTGTCATCTGGTTCCATCTGTTTCTCTCTTGCTTCCTTCTGCATCACAGCTTGCTTTGCCGGGCTTGCTCGATCACACAGGAGCTACAGAGCAAAGCCTCTGTTTTCTCTGTTGGCTGACCAGCACATGAAGCTGCTTATGTACAAAGCTCACAATGCCCAGCCATTTCATATTTTCCCCAGGGACTTAAACTCAAAGCACTGACCATGAGATTTCTGTAATGAATTTCAATAAATCTTAAGCAGGTTTGCAACTGACACACACCTGAACAGCATCCTCAAGACTGCTACAGCACAGACATTGTATCCAGATTTTGATGGAAAATTCAGAGCAAGAGGCGTCAGTCATCAGAAACCATTAAAATATTGCGAGAGCGGTAATCTTTTAAGCATATTTTATTTTAAGTTTTTAAAAAACCTTTGTGTTTTCTGTGTCCTTTATAAATTTTATATCTCTGCTACTTGGCATTACATTTTTTGACACACAAGGTCCAGCTAGACAAGGTCTCATTTATGTCAGATCTGGCCCTCATAACAAATGAGTGACACCTCTGGTTTAGATTCCTTTACTCTCTGTTTCTGTTAAAAGCTGGGCTGTGCTGCTCACACAAGCGCACACCCCACACCCCAGCAGTGCTGCCGCTAGAGACCCTGCACAAGGCTGCCATCCCAGGCCAGCCACCCATGCCGCCCCTTGCCTCCTTGGTGAGGGTGAGCTTGATGACAGCCTCCATGGAGCTTCCAGACTCAGTGCGTGCAGGCGTGCCAGCTCTCCATCCCTCGCATCTGTGCTTGGAAGCACAGACATGAGGGACAGAGCGATGGCGAGCATGCACGCTGAGACTGGAATCCCCGTGGTAGTTGCTGCTGAGCTAGTGATTTCCCTTGCCTTGGAGGGGAGGACAGGCAGGAATGTGAAACGGGCTCCCTCCCCCACCAAGCCACGCTCCAGGCAGCCACCTCAGGCTGCCTAATGGACACGCCGGCACTGCACCCCAGGTCTGAATGAGCGCTCCTCTGTCATTTGGAAATGTAGAATGTGAGAAGCATAGTAATGCTCAAGCAAAGCATCTGCTTTTGCAGTGGCGTGCCCTGAGCCATTTTCTAGGCCCTTTTGTGCATTAAATGAGGTGCCATCCATTCTGCTCCCAGAAGCTTGCAGCCGCATGAGCAGGAGGTTCTGAACATCAAAGTGCTAGTGGTTAATTTGCGCAACTATCACAGCTTATACCCTGGCAATTTACGTTTATTAATTGAAATCCTTCATTCCTCTCGCTTCTGAAGTTGGCAGGTTGTCAGACTGCATGGGAATGGGAACTGGAAATAATAAAGTCAGGAGCATTTTTAGAAAAGTCTGCTGGAAAGCTTTCTCCAAGCCTTCACTTCTCTGGCTCTTTGAATTACGATCTATCCAGCCCTGGAAGGCAAAATAATGGGGAGAACTGTTTCCTTTGCAAAGACTGTCTGATAGCACTTGCTGCTGATTCTCTTCCAGGAGCCCAACTTGCCACTCGAAAGGAACGCTCTTGCCTTTGAAAGCTCTCATGCACAGACATGAACCCTTTTATTGGCTCCAGCATCCACTAAATGAAGAAGCGATTCTGCTGGTTAATTCATCTAACCAGCAGAAGGGGATCCAGACATATGTCCTAGAGCTCAAGGGCCAGCAGCCAATTCTGTCTTCAGTACCATGAATAAAGGATACAGTTCTCCACTGCACATTGTATGGCACATTCTCTTCAGGGGTGTCAAACTCATTTGTTATGAGAGCCAGATCTGACATAAATGAGACCTTGTTGGGCCGAGCCATGTTGGGCAGGGCCATATGTATACTTATTTAAGAATAGGTAACAGAGATATAAACGTTATAAAGGATACAAACACAATTAAAGATTTTTTTTTTTAAAAAAAACTTAAAACATGCTTAAAACATTAGCACTCATTGGTCTTAAAATTACTTTCTTTGTATTTCTCCCATGGGATTCAGGGAACTGGGCAAAGGAAGCTGGCTCTTTCCTTCCTTTCCCAGGGGACCAGGAGGGGGAGGAGCTTCAGCCAATAGAAGGAAGAGAGCCTTGGCTCAATAGCTCTGCTGTGCAATTGAGAGAACTTGGTGAAACAAGCTATCCCTCTCCCCCCCTTCCTCCCCTAGGGAGGAGCCTCAGCCAATTGAGAAAATAGAGGTTTTGCTCTGTAGCTTCTGTGCAATCGAGCAAGCCTGGCAAAGCAAGCTGTGATGCAGAAGGAAGCAAAAGAGAGGGAGAAGGAAGCAGATGACATCCAATCACTCGGGGGTCTAATAGGAGCCCCCAGAGGGCCTGATTCAACCCCCTCCCCCAGCTCTAGATCACTCTGCTCAGGATGTTTTAACTGCCTTCTGGCATCCCCTTAATGAGGGTGGTCAAAGCCACGCAGCACATGTAGCCACAGTGGGGCAAAAGAAACTTCTCTGAGTGGGATGGAAGGTGCTGATAATGAGGGTTGCCCTCAACCACAGGACTTATGCATAAATAGGCTCAAACATCCACATCCTGATCACTGATTAGGAGCAGGGAGTTGACTGGAAAGCTGTTCGAATGCATCTGAGTGGATGCAGAAGTGTCTGTTTGCATAATTACACTACTTTATAGCACTTGTAGACAGCTTTCTCACAACAACTGCCAGCACCACCCAACACTTATCTGATACCACTCCCATTTTAAAAAGGTGCCTAGTAAAAATGGGGGGAGGGGATCATGTTCAAGGATTTTGGGTTAAGACTCACTATTTAGTATCTTCATGTACCTATGGTATTTGTCCATGAATTCAGCTAATCCACTGATCAGTTTTTGCAATCACATCTAAAATATGTACTATGAACTATGTAAGTACAAAAAAACAAGCAATGCACTCCTTTACCCACACAGGTGCAAAGGGCAAGCAATTCTGTGTTTTGTATAAATTAGCTGATTTAATAATCTAATGGCCATGGTTACAGGAAATGCTGCCCCTTCTTCAGTAAATAAAATGGTTTAGTCAGGGCTTTTTTTGTAGGAAAAAGTCCACCAGGAACTCATTTGCATATTAGGCCACACCCCCTGATGCTGAGCCAGCTGGAACTGCTTTCCTGTGTGTTCCTGCTGAAAAAAAAAGTCCTAGGTTTAGTTCTCAGGTGCAGCAAAAGCAGTGTTAGCTGTAACGACCAAACAGCCGCTGTGCATATTCAGAGTGCTATGATCAAGGCAGACTTCATTAGGGAGCATTAAGTTAAACTGACCACATTGCAAATTCTCAGCATGTTTAGTTATGTCATTCACACGCAGGACATCACATCATCTACATAGTTCTCACACCCTTCTGCCAAAGAACTTGGAGTAGCAAGTATACATGTGGTCCTCTGCTCCTCCTTTTTATCGTTACAACCATCTTGTGAGGGAGGATAGGCTGACCCAAAGTGACTGGTTCAAGGTTAATCAGTGAGCTTCATGGCTAACTAGGGATCTGAAGCCGGGTCTCCCCCATGACCTAGGCTTTCCAACTCTGGATTGGGAAATTCCTGGAGATTTGGGGATGGAGCCTGGGGGGCGGGGCTGGGGAGGGACTTCAGTGGGGTGTAATGCCATAAAGTCCACCCTCAAAAGCAGCCATCTTCTCCAGGCGAACTGATCCCTGAAGTCTAAAGATCTGTAGTAATTCCAGATTTCCAGGCCCCACCTGGAAGTTGCCACCCTTACCTCCATCTTAAGCCAATACACTAAGTGCTACACCAAACTGCCTCTTAACTTCAGGCAGTGGCTTCCTGGCTGCTGTAGCTTTATGTGAAAGAAGTTGCTGTGTGGTAACTGGGTCGGATTTTATTCGGATGTTTGCAGAAGAATTCTCATTGCCCCCCAAGTCGGAATAAAGAGTCAGACACAAGGTATTGGGTATAACTAAGGGCCACTTTAAGTATAAGTAATAAACAGCAAGGGCTAACTGAAACTGTGTCTTGGTCAGGGTCATGGGTCCCAACAGACACCTCCCCTGCCATTCCACAGTCGAGGGACCCAGCCCCCAGTCGAAGCTGTACGCCACAGCTCCCACCAGGTCAGCTCAGCAAGAAGGCAATCCCCAGAGGGTCCATCCACTAGACGCACGACTCAATGGAAGGCATCCTCCAGTACTGAAACTGCAGCCTGGTCAGGGCCAGGGGTCTCAACAGACCCCTCCCCTGCCATTCAACGGGTGAGGGACCTGTCCCACAACCGGAGCTGTGTGGCACAGCTCCTGCCAGACTAGCCCAGCAAGAAGGCAAGCCCCAGAGGGTCCAACCACCAGACACACGTCTCAGTGGAAGGCCCCCTCCAGTTGAGCCTCAAAGGACGGTTTGCATTCTCCCACCCCGGGTCATCAAACCCCAAGGTTGATCCTGCCAGACCCCTAACCCCCCAAGAGGGGATGCTTTCTGGCCCTCCCCTAGCCGCACAGTACCATAAGCACAATAAAACCTGCCACCACTAAGGCCAAGCCTCTGCTTAGGCCTTAGCACCCACCAGAAGGCCCAATGCTACCCACAGCCCTTGCCGAATGTCTCTCAAGAAAAGCATATTACCCTTTTCAGAGAGATTTCCCCATCCCCTCTAAAAATGCAAGGGAATTTAATAGAAATATCCAGATGGGGCAGGTAGTGGCCCAACCCCACCCCCCAAGGCTTTCCTAATCTCCTTGTTAACCTTGTGACAGGCCCTCACAATGCCTGCAGGGTCCCAAACACCACGGCAAACAAGGCGGGGAATCATAGATGACCATATTATAATGGTCCCGGGCCATCTCTCCTTAATGGCCCTAAAATCATCCCTGGCATGCAAGACCAACGCCTTTCCTTTTACTAGCCCGAGAACATTCCCATTCAGGTGAATAACCAGGACCTGGGGAGGAGGGCCAGCATTCCCGTGGAATAACAATGGCAGCAGGCCAGACCAATGAAGACCCCAGCGCCCACGCCATTCAATAGTGACTCATTGGCTGAGTCCCAGCTGAGAGTCGACCGAAGTTCTCTGAGCCTGATGTGCAGCCCAAAACACATCACTGTTTCCACAGAAGAAAACTTGGCTCCTCTGGCCAGGAACAACAGCATCTAAAAAAGAAAAACAGTCAAACTATAAACAATAGCCATAAAGTTCATGTTACAACCACATGAAGTTTAGGATTGAGCAAGGGGTGAACATAAGATTTATAAGCAACCGTAGAGGCCGCCCTGATTCTAAAGGAGTGGGTACCAAACCGCACCCCAGACACCCAAGCGTAACTAAAGCCCGAGTAGTCACAGCCCAAACTGATGTTTTGTCAGCAGACTGCCATTGAGGTGACAAAAACAAAATTTTATCCCTAGGACCACGCACTGCCAAATAAGCAGTCAAATCGGAAAGAGGACACAACTCCTACTCAGAGTATGCCTCCTTATATCCCAATGTCTTACTAGCAAAAGCCAGAGTAGACAGGCATCCCCTAATGGATCGCACTGCCAGTCCCTCACCTTTAAAGAAACACCGTAGTGGAGCAACTGCTCCAATGGAAGGGACCAAACAATGTGATACCCTACCTCTGACCTAAAGCCCTCAAACTGCCGCGTGGCACGTTCATAAAACTTCCTGGTGCTGGGCGCAATGGCTAAGCCTATTGCTCTGCAGGCCTCGGCTCTCCAATCAGCCATAGCTCCTGGGGCATTTGCGCTGGCTCTCAATCAGCTTCAGGGTCCAGCTGACGAAACATCGACATATGTTTACGAGAGAGAGCGTCAGCCACCCCATTATTCATCTCAGCAACATGCATTGGCAGAAAAGCTGCAGACAACGCAGAGTGAAGGCCCACACCAACTTCATAACTCATTGAGCTTTGGATGAAAGGGAATTAATGACAAGAACCACTGCCATGTTATCACACCAAGAATGAATCGTGCAATTGGCCATATAACTCCCGCACATCCAAGCAGCAGTGAGAATGGGAAAGAATTCAAGAAACGTAAGATCCTGGTAAATATATGCAGCCGTCTTCTCCAGGAGAACTGATCCCTGTAGTCTAAAGATCTGTAGAAATTCCAGATTTCCAGGCCCCACCTGGAAGTTGCCAACCTTACCTCCATCTTAAGCCAATACACTAAGTGCTATACCAAACTACCTCTTAACTTTAGGCAGTGGCTTCCTGGCTGCTGTAGCTTTATGTGAAAGAAGTTGCTGTGTGGTAACTGGGTCGGATTTTATTCGGGTGTTTGCAGAAGAATTCTCATTCTCAGCGCCTCATGTTTGCTTCAGTGTTTACTTCTGGTGACCCCACGCTGCAGCTTGTAAAGGCTTCCTGGAAAACTTTCCATCACACTTGAACCACTCAAATTGGGAGAATAAAACGACAAGCGTGGTGGAAGCGACTTTTGGTCGCTAGAGCGCCTTGACTGCAGGGGAAAGTGAAAACAGGATATTGTGTGGCAGCAGAGCTGTACATGTGGAGTCAATCACTTGGAATCCAGCTCCTGCTACCGTTTGGCTTTTGCTGTTTCTAATTTTTCCCCTTCCTCCCCCTCTCTGATGTGAGAATGGCTGCACCTCTTTCAGAGCCAGGGCTGACTGCTGCCAGGTACTGTCTTAAGGCTGGAAGGAAACAGACATTTTCTCATTGCCAAATATCAAAGAGAGAGAGAAAAGAAAGTGGAACTCTATTTTTCTGCTTACGGCTGTTAGTAGGTGGTCTACGATCAGGACCTTTGCAGTCAGAGTTCATGTCCACATGCAGCAACAGCAAACAATACAAGTCCTTTTCAGATGTTACATCCATGAATACCAGGAACCCAACAACCCTGCATATTGGGAGCACGCAGGGGTTTTTTTGTAGCAGGAAGTAAAGGTAAAGGTAGTTCCCTGTGCAAGCACCAGTCATTCCGACTCTGGGGTGACGTTGCATCACGATGTTTTCACGGCAGACTTTTTACAGAGTGGTTTGCCATTGCCTCCCCCAGTCATCTACACTTTCCCCCTAGCAAGCTGGGTACTCATTTTACCGACCTCGGAAGGATGGAAGGCTGAGTCAACCTTGAGCCGGCTACCTGAACCCAGCTTCCGCCAGGTCAAAGTCAGGTCATGAGCAGAGAGCTCGGACTGCAGTACTGCAGCTTTACCACTCTGTGCCATGGGGCTCCTAATATCCTTTGCAATCCTCCTGGAGCTTACAATAGGCCCTGTACTAAGAGTCCTATAAGCTCTTGCCTACATCAGGGGGTGTGGCCTAATATGCAAAGGAGTTCCTGCTACAAACAAAGCCCTGGGAGCCCCCCGTGCTGTCTAAACAAAGCCAACATGGGTGTTTTGCGTGCATGTACAGCTCCAGAATGGGCTAACCAGACCCTGAAAAATCTAGTGGTCAGTTTGCCTGTATTAAAGGGGTGGGTGCATGCAAAACACATGTATTTCCCCTGTTCAGGCAACATGGGAACCATGTGTATTGGGATAATCCATGCACTGTCTGGATGCTCCTGGTATGTATGCACGTAATGTATGAAAAAAACCTACAGATTTCCTATTCTCTTGAGATGTGATTGCATTATGGCTCAGCTACAGGAAAATTCCTTGCGTGTAGAAAACAAGCATCTCAAGTGGGGAAATCTGCTTTCTTCTAGATAGACTCAGGGGCCTAGCCAGGATTTGTTTAGGTCAGGGGGCTTTTAAAAAATTCTTTTGGGATGTGATTGCATTATGGCTCAGCTCCCCTACAGGAAAATTCCTTGCATGTAGAAAATGAGCATCTCAGGTGAGGAAATTTGCCTTCTTTTAGATAGTCTAAATTTCTCTGTGCAGAGAGTTCTTTTTTCATGAGAGATTCAGGCCTGAGATCCATTTACCTGCAATGCGAAGTTGGGATGTGTATCTGTTGTGAGCAATGCAGATCAACACTGACTCCAAAGGTCCAAGACCGCAGACTGTGTGCTAGTCCTCCTGCAGACACCTCATGGTATCTGCACATGGCTTTTGTTGCAATGTTTCAGTGTCATTTGCTTTCTTGACCACAAGCAAGAAGGGTTTTTTTAAAAAAAACAAAAAAACAAAATCTACAAAGCATTTTTACTGCTGGGAAAACTTACAATTACAAAGCCGAGGCTTCGAGGCCGCATTTATGGTGCTGCTGTGGAGGCCACCCCCCTTTCATCTCGCTGACTCCCGCCAGAAAAGCAACAAGTGTGGTTGCTCCCCGAGTCCATGTGGTGGGTCCCGGTGCCAAGGCGAGGCGTATGATTTGCTACCATGGCGAGGGCTGCGGCTGGCTCTGGGGCAGACTCCCTGGCAAGCCTCTCTGTTGACTTTGCTGGCAACTCTTCAGAGAGGGCCGCAGGGGTTGTTTGGGCTTCAGGCTCTGGCTGGCTTGGCCTCCCTTCCCAGCCTGGCCTCCCTGGACACAGCTCCCCTTTGTCTTTTGCTCTGCGGGCCTGCAATTCCCCCAGCACAATTAGGACTCTCTCGGCCGCTTTGTTTCTATCTTTGGGCAGCTTAACACATGGGGTAGTTATGTTAATTGCAGAGCACGGAAAGTGTCTGCATCAGGCTTTTGGGGCTTTGCCCTTTGGGAGAAGCCTTTCAAATGAAATGTGTGACATTATCTGATGCTCGACTGGAGACGGGGAAAGCTTTTTGCAAGGTGGCAAATCGGGACTGGGAGAGCACTGGGAAGCCTCCAAGCCTCCTGTGCATCGCTGGGACTGACCGGATTCCCCACGGATCCACCAGGAGCTGTGCCATTCATCCCTTCAGTCCAGCTCCTGGAGATGTTTTGATTCATATCTTGGTTGTTCTAACCCGGGGCCACAATTACAGCTTCATCCCGAGCAGCCCAATGCAAATCAGCAGCCATGTTGCCCAAACAGGCACCAGCCGTCTGCCAAGAAGCTGCTTTGCTTTTTAGTCTTAACCTGCCTCCCAAGAACCTAGGTTGATGTACACGGCTCCCTCCCCCCACCCCTTATACTTAAGGGATTGTTAAATTAAAGGCGGCAGGGGGAGAGAGAGAGCTACGGAGCTACCTGGTGTAATGTAGCACCTAGGAAACTGAGTGATATGCCAGGAAGTCCCTGGTTCAAGTCCTGCCTCTGCTATAAACTTAATGGACATCCTGAGGCAAGAGGCAAGAAGATACTCTTTCACACATCTGCAGTGTTGGAATAATAACACTGACTGACTTGTCAGACTTATTTTAGTTTTCGCACTAGAGCTTTAATCCTGGTTTAACTCTATCCCCAAACTGACTTTCTACACTAGAATCATAGAGTCAGAGAAACCAACTTTATGACTCTATGATTCTATGGTTTTAGTGTAGAAAGTCAGTTTGGGGACAAAGTTAAATCAGGATTAAAGCTCTAGTGCGAAATTGGCCTTAGATATTTTGTACCCCGCTTTTCTCCCCAATGACTCAAAGCGGCTTACAATACTGTTCTTCCCCTCTTCGTTTTTATCTTCACACCAACTGCCTGTGAGCAGGGCTGGCCCTGCCACTAGGTGAACTAGGTGATTGTCTAGGGTGCCAGCCTTCTTGGGCACCGTCCATGTGACCTGGTGATGTTATCAGTGCAGGAGTGGGGGTGCCAAAAGTTAGCCTTGCCCAGGGTGCCAGACAGTCTAGAGCCAGCCCTGCCTGTGAGGCACATTAGGCTGACTGTCAAAGATCCTCAACTTCCATGGCAGAGCAGGGATTTGAATCTGGGTCTTCCAAATCCTAGTCTGGTGCTCCGACCACTACACTACGCTGGAAGTTAGAATAAAGATCACAATAATGTCAGTGAAAGATCTGGAACTCCAAAAGTTCCTCTTGGTATTACTATTACTACCAGGGCTTTTTTTGTAGCAGGAACTCCTTTGCCTATTAGGCCACACCCCCTGGAGCTTCCAGTAGGCCCTGTACTAAGACCCCTGTAAGGTCTTGGAGGATTGGTTACATCAGGGATGTGCGGCCTAAAATGCAAAGGAGTTCCTGCTACCAAAAAAGCCCTGATACTACTAATGATTCAAAGTTGCTGTTACTTACTACTGCTGCTGCTGCTGCTGCTACTACTACTAGTGGCCCAAAGTTAATTAGTGTGCTTTGCAAGGGCATGAACTAGAATCTTCCTCAGGTCTGTTTGATTCTGGATATCCTTGTGAAGCACTATCTACATCAGAAGCAGAGTAGCTGCCCTCAAGTGTCCCCATCTCCCCTGACCCAGAAGCTTTCTCTGAGCACTACAAAAAGTCCTTCTTTTTGTTTGGGAACAACTCAAGGGCTCTGAATCATAGGTGTGATGGGAGATTTGCACCTCCTCTACTCACACAGTTTTTATCCTGTTATAGACAAAGCTACAGATGCAGGGCTTTTTTCGAACAGGAACACAATTCTAGCTGGCTTGGCATTGGGGGTGTGGCCTAATAGCCAAATAAATTCCTGCTGGGCTTTTCCTACAAAAATGGCCCTGCAGAGAGGTTTCACAAGACAGCTAGCACTGGCTCCAGTACAGCACTCTGCTTTGAGGATGCAAACACACAGCAGGGTGCTGGGGACAGGGGGGTGAGCTACAGCCCCTTCTCCCTGCATGCTGCAGTTGCACACAGAAAACAGCCAGTGTGCATCTGGGGAGGGGAGGGGTACAGATAGTGGGCAGGGTGTAGGACTACAATTTGGGAGACCCAGGTTCAAATCCTTCCCACTCTAGCATGGAAGCTCCTTGGGTGACTCTTGGCCAATCATTCTCCCTCAGCCTACCCACCTCACAGGGCTGTTGTGATAAAAAACAAAGGAGGGAAGAAGGATGCAAGTGACTCTGAGTCCCCACTGGGGAGAATAGTGGTCTATAAGTGAAGTAAATAAATAAACCACATGCATGATACAAAGTCCTCCAGCCAGGGAGGCAGTGGGGCCTTTGGATGACGAAGGGGTAAAAGGATTACTGAAGGAGGATAGGGAAATGGCTGAGAAGCTGAGTGCATTTTTTGCCTCCGTCTTCACTGCGGAAGACGAGAAGTGTTTGCCCGCTCCAGAACCACTAATTTTGGAAGGGGTGTTGAAAGACCTGAGTCAGATTGAGGTGACAAGAGAGGAGGTCCTACAACAGAATGACAAATTAAAAACTAATAAGTCACTAGGTCCGCATACATCCAAGAGTTCTGAAAGAACTCAAAGTTGAACTTGTGGATCACCTGACAAAAATATGTAATCTTTCATTGAAATCTGCCTCCGTTCCTGAGGACTGGAAGGTAGCAAATGTCACCCCCATCTTTAAAAAGGGTTCCAGAGGAGATCCGGGAAATTACAGGTCAGTCAGTCTGACTTCAATACCGGAAAAGTTGGTAGAATGAGTAGGCACATTGATGAACACAAGTTATTGAGGAAGACTCAGCATGGGTTCTGTAAGGGAAGATCTTGCCTCACTAACCTGTTACAGTTCTTTGAGAAGGTGAACAAACATGTGGACATAGGGGACCCAATAGATGTTGTTTACCTTGACTTCCAAAAAGCTTTTGATAAAGTTCCTCATCAAAGGCTCCTTAGTAAGCTCGAGAGTCATGGAGTAAAAGGACAGGTCCTCTTGTGAATCAAAAACTGGCTAATTAATAGGAAGCAGAGAGTGAGTATAAATGGGCAGTCTTCGCAGTGGAGGATGGTAAGCAGTGGGGTGCCACCGGGCTCAGTACTGGGACCCATGCTCTTTAACTTGTTCATTAATGATTTGGAGTTGGGAGTAAGCAGTGAAGTGGCCAAGTTTGCAGATGACACTAAATTGTTCAGGGTGGTGAGAACCAGAGAGGATTGTGAGGCACTCCAAAGGGATCTGTTGAGGCTGGGTGAGTGGGCGTCAATGTGGCAGGTGAAGTTCAATGTGGCCAAGTGCAAAGTAATGCACATTGGGGTCAAGAATCCCAGCTACAAATACAAGTTGATGGAGTGTGAACTGGCAGAGACTGACCAAGAGAGAGATCTTGGGGTCGTGGTAGATAACTCACTGAACATGTCAAGACAGTGTGCGATTGCAATAAAAAAGGCCAATGCCATGCTGGGAATTATTAGGAAGAGAACTGAAAACAAATCAGCCAGTATCATAATGCCCCTGTATAAATCGATGGTGCGATCTCATTTGGAGTACTGTGTGCAGTTCTGGTCGCTGCACCTCAAAAAGGATATTATAGCATTGGAGAAAGTCCAGAAAAGGGCAACCAGAATGATTAAAGGTTTGGAACACTTTCCCTATGAAGAAAGGTTAAAACACTTGGGGCTCTTTAGCTTGGAGAAACGTCAATTGCGGGGTGACATGATAGAGGTTTACAAGATTATGCAAGGGATGGAGAAAGTAGAGAAAGAAGTACTTTCTCCCTTTCTCACAATACAAGAACTCATGGGCATTCAATGAAATTGCTGAGCAGTCAGGTTAAAACGGGTAAAAGGAAGTTCTTCTTCACCCAAAGGGTGATTAACATGTGGAATTCACTGCCACAGGAGGTGGTGGCGGCTGCAAGCATAGCCAGGTTCAAGAGGGGATTGGATAAAAATATGGAGCAGAGGTCCATCAGTGGCTATTAGCCACAATGTGTGTGTGTGTGTATATATTGGCCACTGTGTGACACACAGTGTTGGACTTATGTTTGTTCTACCAAAACCACAAAAAAAGTCCCCTGTGCAAGCACCAGTCGTTTTCGACTCTGGGGTGACGTTGCTTTCACAACATTTTCACGGCAGACTTTTTACTTTCATTTCATTTTATTTGATTTATATCCCGTCCTACCCCACCAAAGCGGGCTCAGAGAGGCTCATAATATAAAAATTCTAACAATAAAATTCAAGAATTAAAATACAATAATAATTTACATAATTAAAACAACTAATATCAATACATCAATCAGTCTCAGTGTGCTATCTTATGGTCTTCCGTCAGAATATTTCAATATTTCAATGCCGGTCAGTTATAAGCCAACTGCAAGAGGACTGTCTTACAGGCCCTGTGGAACTGTCCAATGTCCCACAGGGCCCTGACCTCCTCTGGTAACTGGTTCCACCAGCAAGGGGCTGTGATCGAGAAGGCCCTGTACGGGGTGTTTTGCCATTGCCTTCCCCAGTCATCTACACTTTCCCCCCAGCAAGCTGGGTACTCATTTTACTGACCTTGGAAGGATGGAAGGCTGAGTCAACCTCGAGCCAGCTACCTGAGTTAACCTGGAGCTGGCTACCTCAACCAGCTTCCACTGGGATCGAACTCAGGTCGTGAGCAGAGGGCTCCGACTGCAGTACTGCAGCTTTACCAATCTGCGCCATGGGGCACAAACACAATGGGCTTTGAAATGTGCAGATGGAGCCTGATGTTAATCTCTTGGGGTTTATTTGTACAGTTCAGGGTGGGGGTTACCTTACCAAGATACTGAGGCTGCATGCCCTTTGAAAACTCTTTGCGGGATTGGTTGTCAGCTGGATTATAATAAATTTCACCTTTTTTTCTTTCTTGTTTTGAAAATATTGTTTAGGGCAGGGACCACCAACGCTGCTCCCTGGGGGCATTGTGGCATGGCACCTGCAAACAGTTTTCCTGGCACTCAGCAAGTTTTTTCCAGAAATTGAGTTTTCCTGCCTGGTATAGCTCCTGATTGCGCATTTGAGATCTGATTGGCTATCAGGGCTTTTTTTGTAACAGGAACTCCTTTGCATATTAGGCCACACACCCCTGATGTAGCCAATCCTTCTGGAGCTTACAGTAGGCCCTGTACTGAGAGCCCTGTAAGCTCCTTGACAATTGGCTACATCAGGGGTGTGTGGCCTAATATGCAAAGGAGTTCCTGCTACAAAAAAAAAAGCCCTGGTAAAGATTAAAATAATATTTCAGTGACAGCTGCCACTTCAGTGTTGGTTTTATTCTGTCCCTCTGACTCTTCTTTCTTGATGTGTTTTTAAAATTTACCCCTCTTAGCACTTGGGCTTCCCAGGTGGCCATTTCATGGTTGCACCCATCACCCTGTGTCAAAAATTCAAAATGGGCCCACGGATTCTAAAACTGGGGGGCCCTCATTTAGAAGGTGGCCCACTGGTTTCTACATAACAGGGGCAGGAAAGTAGCTTTAGGATTGTAGAGTCCAATTTCTTCCCCCTAATCCCCCAGATAGAATCCCTGGAAAACAATGCAACAAAGGAAAAAATTGTGAGTCTATTTAGCACAAAAGCAAGAGCAGCCAACAAATTTGGTCCTGCGAAGGTGACCTATAAAACATCCTCTGGTATAGTTTGGTAATACCGCATGTCTAGGATGTGAGCCTGAAGTCCATCAGTTCCAGTGGCTGTGTTAATCAGGAGGTTTTGATCTTTGTCCGTAATAAGATGCTTGCAGCCTGGACTTCAAAGCTGGAGGTGATGCAGATCATTTGGGGAAAGAATTCCAGGGCTCTCCCCATGCTGGGGGATTACAGAGGCAGTGGAAGTCGATGATGGAGAAGGTATTGCTTGCTGGATAGTCACCCCTTTGATACCTTTCTGATAGGTGAGCTTCTCCCTTTCTAATTCCAAGGGGGATTCTGTTTCTTCCTTCCGCCAGCACAGAAGGATTTGCGATGTCATGCCATTGCTACAGGGCCTTGGGAAGAAAGATGAATGAAGCATCTTCGAATTCACCTCTCTTGCCGGTTCAGCCAGTCTGTTACGAGGCTGTCATTCAATCTGATGTGGAAAATGGGGTGTCGCATAACAACATCCAGACTGCATAGGGCAAATGGGGAGGGGGAGGGGTGCTGCTGAACCAGCCTCCAGAACTGCCCACACAGGAAAAAAAGAAATTGTCCTTCTTCGGAGACTGGTTTCTTTCTTGAAAGCTGTTGAGCAAAGAGGGGAGGAGAAAAGGCCACAGGCAACCGGGAACATGTTACAAAGCATAATGAACATTAGTTTCATGTACACAATTATGCTTTGAGCTGAAAGCCTGTAATTTGCAAAGGTGTGTCTCAGCAGGAAAGAGAACTGGCGGGGTTTTCCGCAGAGGCCTGAGCCGGCTCCAGCAGAACAATAACAAGAAATTCATTTCTCAGTGCAGCTTCACAGAAGGCGCCAAGAAGCAACTGTTCAAACAACCTGCCCATCTGGGCTGCTTGCACTTTCACAGAGGGTTGCCAAGCTCCAGGTGGCAGCTGGAGATCTCCTGGAATTACAATTGATCTCCAGGTGACCGAGATTTGTTTATTATTTACTTTATTTCTTCACTTTTATTTCCCTTCCTTTCCAAATGGGCTCAGGGCAGGTCACATCAGAGATAAAAGAATTCCAAAATAAAAATATAAAATCAGACAAACCAATTCACTGTTGAAATTCGAGAATTACGGTTTCAGATGGTGTCATTCAAAAACCTAAGCCCTGGCTGAACAATAAACCAATAGAAAGATGGTAGTGATCACAACAATCCTAATTGAGCCAGTATGTGACAAGGAGGCCACGTTGATGTTCGGTGATGCCCACCGCCTCAACTAAAGGCCTAGTGGAACAGCTCAATTTTACAGGTCCTGTGGAATTGGAACAGTTCAGTTCCCTTGGAGAAAATGGCTGCTTTGGAAGGTGAACTCTGAGGCATTATACATCATTGATGCCCCACCCCTCCACAAACCCCACCTCCCCAGGCTCCATCACCAAAATCTACAGGTATTTCTCAACCTGAAGCTGACAAGCCTAGCTTTCAGGCTAACATGAAGGGAAATTCATATAACTTCTCTGCAAGGCTTCAAATGTGAGGATAGTCCAGGCACTCTCTGAAAGGCGCAAGGAGTTCCTTGCTGGAACACGAGTCTCAGAAGTGCAGGAAGTCCCTTGTGCATTCACATTTCAAAGCTTCTTTAATTGCTCCATCTATCTTAATGGCTATTTCCCCCAACTCTGCCTTGCTTCTGTCTTTCCACTTCCTTGCCATAAAGATAGGCATGGCATAGTCCAGCTCTCCTGTTAAGATCAGCTTTTAAATCCTTCTGTGCTTCTAAGTGACAACCAAAGACAGGGCTTTTTCAGTGGTGGTGCCTCACATTTGGAATGTCCTCCCTCTTAAGGATCAACTGGCACCTGCCTCGCTTTCCTGTGGGCACCAGACCAAAGCTTTTCTACTTACCCTGGCTTTTATTTAAGGTGGTCATCTTTTAAAGCTGTTTGCATGCTCTGCTTCATGCCTGAAGAGTTTTTGATGGATATCACTTTAGGCTGCTTAGTTTTATGTGGGGATTTTTTTCTGGGAAAAGGTGCCAGATCTCTCAAGAGGGAAATGAAGGAGAAACACACAGGTGCCCTTCATGAACTTTTAAACTTTTTTTTTTTTAGAATTTTGTTTCTACAAAGAGGTTCTGGAACTCCATTCCACTGTGTTCCCCCAGGGGAAAAAACCCTTGTTTTTTTGCTGTTTTTAGTTCATGAAACTTTTCAAGCCAGTCTCTGGAGAGGTGACAAATAAAGTTTCAAAAAGCAAAATAGCCCAAGTGGTGTGGTGTTTAGCTCTTCTGTGGCTTTTGATATTTTAGAAGCTGTCCATACATTTCAGCCTTCTTTCCACACCCATCAGGGCTAGAAAATGGGCCGATTCCAGAAAGCTTTTGATAAAGTTCCTCATCAAAGGCTCCTTAGAAAGCTTGAGAGTCATGGAGTAAAAGGACAGGTCCTCTTGTGGATCAAAAACTGGCTAATTAATAGGAAGCAGAGAGTGAGTATAAATGGGCAGTCTTCGCAGTGGAGGACGGTAAGCAGTGGGGTGCCGCAGGGCTTGGTACTGGGTCCCATGCTCTTTAACTTGTTCATAAATGATTTAGAGTTGGGAGTGAGCAGTGAAGTGGCCAAGTTTGCGGATGACACTAAATTGTTCAGGGTGGTGAGAACCACAGAGGATTGTGAGGCACTTCAAAGGGATCTGTTGAGGCTGGGTGAGTGGGCGTCAATGTGGCAGGTGAAGTTCAATGTGGCCAAGTGCAAAGTAATGCACATTGGGGTCAAGAATCCCAGCTACAAATACAAGTTGATGGGGTGTGAACTGGCAGAGACTGACCAAGAGAGAGATCTTGGGGTCGTGGTAGATAACTCACTGAACATGTCAAGACAGTGTGCGATTGCAATAAAAAAGGCCAACGCCATGCTGGGAATTATTAGGAAGGGAATTGAAAACAAATCAGCCAGTATCATAATGCCCCTGTATAAATCGATGGTGCAGTCTCATTTGGAGTACTGTGTGCAATTCTGGTCACTGCACCTCAAAAAGGATATTATAGCATTGGAGAAAGTCCAGAAAAGAGCAACTAGAATGATTAAAGGGCTGGAACACTTTCCCTATGAAGAAAGGTTGAAACGCTTGGGACTCTTTAGCTTGGAGAAACGTCGACTGCGGGGTGACATGATAGAGGTTTACAAGATAACGCATGGGATGGAGAAAGTAGAGAAAGAAGTACTTTTCTCCCTTTCTCACAATACAAGAACTCATGGGCATTCAATGAAATTGCTGAGCAGTCGGGTTAAAACAGATAAAAGGAAGTACTTCTTCACCCAAAGGGTGATTAACATGTGGAATTCACTGCCACAGGAGGTGGTGGCGGCCACAAGCATAGCCAGCTTCAAGAGGGGTTTAGATAAAAATATGGAGCAGAGGTCCATCAGTGGCTATTATAAAATTTGCCACTGTGTGACACAGAGTGTTGGACTGGATGGGCCATTGGCCTGATCTAGCATGGCTTCTCTTATGTTCTTATTGTTTTTAAAACATCTGTGCCAGACACTAGGAATAGATACAATTGAGAGTTTTTTTTTCCAACAGGAGCAATGTGTGTTGGAGGGGGATAGAGACTTTGGAAATCCACATTGCATGCTGTTGTTACATCACTTCTGAGTGTACTAGAAGCAACATTGCAGCATCACAAGCCAATCTAGGCATTCCACAAACCTCTATGTTAAAAATGATAGAGATCTGGGAAATTCCTATTCTGTTCCATGAGTCTGGTTTCCCTGTCCATTTTGCTCTCACTGATCCCTCAAGCAGCAGAACAAAATGGCGGCTGGGGCAGGGAGTTGTCCACTATAGTGGCAATCCTAGCTAGATAGTTAAGCAATAGCAAAAAGGTAAAGGTAGTCCCCTGTGCAAGCACCAGCTGTTTCCAACTCTGGGGGGACCGTCACATCACAAAATTCTCACAACAGACTTTTTAGGGGGTGGTTTGCCATTGCCTTCCCCAGTCATCTACACTTTCCCCCCAGCAAGCTGGGTAATTTTACTAACCTCGGAAGGATGGAAGGCTGAGTCAACCTCGAGCCAGCTACCTGAACCCAGCTTCCGCTGGAATTGAACTCAGGTCGTGAGCAGAGCTTCAACTGCAGTACTGCAGCTTTACTACTCTGCGCCACAGGGCTCTATTAAGTGGTAGTAGCCCTCCCCAAAGAGGTACAGTATGAGTACTGAGGTGCACAAAGTCTCACATAAGTTTGGGTGGCTCTGCTGGGCTTAATGATAAATGCATCAAATCTAAACAGAGAGCACCTTGAAATGGCCACTTGCACAGATGATACGCATTTATTGCCTTGCAGCTCCTCTAATGCTGCACAACTAAACATGAAGGGCATTTCTGTTTTAAATTTTTTGAAAAAATTAAAAGGGCATTTTCCAAAGCCAGTGGGATTTACTTCCCTGTAAAAAGTGCTGGTGCTCAAGGTGTGGCTCCTGTTGGACAGAAGAGATAAAAGTGACGGTGGTGTGAGGTCAGGAGTGAGGCCAGGCTTGCTTCTCGTAGGCTTTGTTCTGGTGCAGTAAAGGGGAAAGACCACTGACCTGCAGATTGGGTGACAAGCAACAGATGGCCGGCAGGGTCACAGCACACAGGAAGGCTTCCCCACTCCCCTGTGGATGAAAACAGCACATCACATTTATGCATACTGGTGCCTGGCAGGGCAGCGACTTTCAGGTGGCAATAGATGGATGCAGCAGTCTGAGAAAAACATCACAGCACTTGATTTACACATGGCAGAGAACACAGGCTGAGTCCAGGATCCCAGTCCTGTGTGAGAGTCAGCTGCGAGTTGCAGCTTCCTCTCTGTTCTTGCAGACACGAGGCTGATTCTGATTGTAGCTGCAGCATGCTTGGAGAACAAGCTCCAGTATTTCTCCCTGCCCCATTTTCCCAACCTGAAATGGTTTGCAGGCAAGCGGGGAGCCAGTTTGGTGTGGTGGTTAAGTGCACGGACTCTTATCTGGGAGAACTGGGTTTGATTCCCCACTCCTCCACTTGCACCTGCTGGAATGGCCGTGGGTCAGCTGCATCTCTCGCAGAGTTGTCCTTGAAAGGGCAGCTTCTGTGAGAGCTCTCTCGGCCCCACCTACTTCACAGGGTGCCTGTTGTGGTAGAGGAAGGTAAAGGAGATTGTGAGCCACTCTGAGATTCAGAGTGAAGGGCAAGTTATAAATCCAATATCTTCTTCTTCTAGAGGCCAGAGGCAATCACTGGCAGAAAGCAGGCAGGGGTTGTTCTAGAAGCCCAGCGGACCTGTGGGATGCATTAGAGCAGAGGTCCCCTCCCCTATGTGGTGTCTTTGGGATTCCTGGTGCCCACTGATACCTTCCCTGGTGCCCACATCAAGCATTTTTGGAAAATGGGAGGGACCAAATGGGGCTTTTACCCAGCAGGGCTTCTGATTGGCCACTGGAGATCCAATTAGTTGTGCAGATTTTTAAAAAATGATAAAAACATTGCCTCAGCAGCAACTGGCACAAGGATATTCATGGTGTGACTGAAGGTAAACTGTCTAAGCAAGAGAACACTTTTAAGCAGTGCGTTAATTTTAAGTCATCCTATTAAGCAGAACTTCTGACATGCTGAAGAATTACTATTGGAGTTCTGCATAACCTTATTTCCTGGCATTTTGTGGTTGGCTGCTGCTTCTGAAGAAGACATTTTTGGTTGTACCCCCCACCCTGTATCACAATCCCACAGGTACCTGCAAGCTCAAAAATCTGGAGACCCCTTCCTCAGAGGTACATAGAAAGTAATGGTATAGGACTGGTGTCGAGTGCTGATCACAAGTCAACACTACAAGAGTGGAAGAGCCACATGAAGACTGATTCACTATTACACCCTGGAGGCTGGAGCCCATTGGAACTTTTCCCGGTCCAAGCGGGGGACTGTGTGAGCAGAAGCAGTGACCCAGGGGCATCAGCAGCTGGATGGAGGAAGGGTTCCTGAAGCAATATGCCTATCTGAAAGGGTGGATGGAAGTGCAGTGGACATTCTTTCATGGTCCCTATCGTATTGTCAATAGTGAGCTTGTCAGTAGGGAGGTGAAGCTAAGAGACGAGAAGAGAGGTGAGAGGAGGGAAGGGAAGGGAAGAGAAGAGGGCTGACAGGGTTTAAAAATATCCTGGCAATTGGTAGGTTTGTTCACTCTCAGAGAAGCAAGAACAGATCCTCACACCTGGCTGTAATGGGCGACCTTATTGCCTAGATAAAGACTATTCTGTTCCACAGTTCTGCATCCTGCCTCGAAGTGCCTGCATTTCCTTCTTCCAGCACGCAGCCCTCCTTGTCCAGGAGGGGAGAATGTTGCTTGAGCCTTCCATGTTCTTCCTCAAGGTCTCATGTGCCAAATACATATTTCACTTTCCCCCATGTGTGCTGCAGAAGCCCAGCAGGGCTCACCTCCATGTTTCAAAACAGAGATGCAGCATGCCCTTAATTCCCTAAGTGGGGCAGGGATATCCAGGGAGAGAATGCAACATGTATGAAATGGCACCCAGCCAGAAATGATGCACTGGCATCTGTAGGTGTGCACTGAGAGGTAAGCAAGCTCTGTGCCTGCAGAGAACTTGGTAATTGTAATGCTCTCTTGGAGAGCACAGCTATGGCACGCCTAATGCTTATGACATGACAAGCCTGGATCTGTACTTAACAGGCGAAAGATTACAGTGTGTTGTTCACACTTTTGTGGGCAACACAGCGGGAGATCTGTACATCTAGTAATTATGAAAGAGAACATTTATTCCCATTGAAAACAGGAGCTTCATAATCCCAAAATAACTATGAGTGATGTTTTAAAGGAGGAGTTGACCTATGAGTAAAGAAAATGCATGAGAACAAAGAGCACCATTTTCACATTTATCGGGCAGCGTTAGCATTAGTGACAGTATGAATTTTTGCACTGGTCTAATTTAGCATCTTTTAATAAATGTGTTAGATAAAGATGTAGATGGATTTATTGGGATGTTCAGCCCATAGCAAATTTCTAAAGTTCACTGAAGGATAAGGATTATTGCCAGGTTAAAGCAAATGGGTGTTTTTGGCACTTGGAAGACTTATTGCACAATAAGCACATTTCATGAGATGCATGAAGTGCATCTTAAGTTGGCAGATAGAGTTGCTAAAGTTATATATACCAGTTTCGCACTAGACCTTTAATCCTGGTTCAGCCCTGACCTCAAACTGACATTCTACACTAGAATGATAGGCTGAGAACAGATGGGCATTAAAGCCATCTGGGGGGTGGGAGGCAGGTGGACCAAAAAAACATGTCCATATGCACGCATCTGCCTCCTGCCCCCATCCCGCCAGGAGCCGGCTCGAAAACGCACCACTTTGAATGTGGTGCCTTTTTGCTGGGGTGCCTCCGAGATGCCTCCCCAGCTGTCTGGAAGGCCAAGAAGTAGTTGGAGAGCACCCGGGGAGTTGCGGATGGGACGCGTGAGTGTTCCAGATGCTTCTTGGGTGCCCACAGCCCACCCATTTTCCGAGCGCCGTCCAGAAGCTCCAGGGCGCTCTATTTCCATCCGGTTCTCTTTGGGGGTGGCTTCAAGCTCCCCCAAACTGGCCGATTGCTATCAGCCATAGAAACCAACTCTATGAGTCTATGATTCTATAA
Organism: Heteronotia binoei; assembly: GCF_032191835.1. Lineage (NCBI taxonomy): Eukaryota > Metazoa > Chordata > Lepidosauria > Squamata > Gekkonidae > Heteronotia > Heteronotia binoei. Next base: position 30,818,438 of record NC_083232.1, read on the forward strand.
TTCTAGTGTGTGAAAATCAGTTTGGGGACAGGGCTGAACCAGGATTAAAGATCTAGTGCAGAATTGGCCATTGTTGGCAAAGGAGAAGCTGTTTATACTGGCCTGTAAAGCTTCAGTTGCCCCAACCACCCCCTGCCTAGAGAGAGTATAAAAGACCTGCCGCTTGCTTGGGCCTGGAAAGGGAGAGGTTTCTTACCACCTTGGCCTGCTAAGCAGCAACTGCTTGAATTTCATCTGAAGGAGTGTAGTTGCCCTACTTTGGGTATGTTATTTTTTTTGGGGGGGGGGGGGCGGTATATTTTCCAAAAGAGCCTCGTGGCACTGAGTGGTAAAGCTGCAGTACTGCAGTCCTAAGCTCTGCTCATGACCTGAGTTCGATCCCAGTGGAAGTTGGGTTCAGGTAGCCAGCTCGAGGTTGACTCATCCTTCCAAGGTCAGTAAAATGAGTACCCAGCTTGTTGGGGGTGGGAAGTGTAGATGACCAGGGAAGGCAATTGCAAACCACCCCGTAAAAAGTCTGCTGTGAAAACATTGTGAAAGCAACATCACCCCGGAGTCAGAAATGACTGGTGCTTGCACAGGGGACTACCTTTACCTTTTTATATTTTCCAAAAGACTTGCTGCCAGCTGTAGAGCTTTTTGACTGCAGCAGCTGTCTTCAAAACCTGCAGGTTTTTGTAGAAAAGCCCAACAGGAACTCATTTGCATATTAGACCACACCCCTAACATCACCATTGTTTCACACAGGGTTGAAGCCCAGCAGGAACTCATTTGCATATTAGGTCACACCCCCTGATGCCAACCCAGCTGGAACTACATTCCTCTGTTTTCCTGCTTAAAAAAAGCCCTGTTCACAACCATTCTGGAAGCCACTGTCAGCCAGCTGCTTAGAATATCATAGGCCTCCCCAAGAGGTTTTTTTGTAATTGCTAAAGTAAGCCTTTTGGTATTGGGGTCATGTCAGGAAGGGGCTGGGTGCCTGTTGGAATTTGGAGGAGAAGGTGGTTTTTATACCCCACTTTTCTCTACCTTAAGGAGTCTCAAAGCGGCTTACAATCGCCTTTCCTTCCTCTGCCCACAACAGACACTTTGTGAGGGAGATGGGACTGAGAGTTCTGAGAGAACTGTAACTGGCCCAAGGTCACCCCTCAGACTTCATGCGGAGGAGGAGTAGAAAATTGAACCCATTTCTCCAGATTAGAATCTACCACAATGCTGGCTTTAGTTATTTGTTGTTTATGTCTCAATGTATTTAGATTTGGAGTTGTGATTTTCAAGATTTTCAAGTCCTGTGGCAACAATTAACTTCTGTTTCAAATCAAGAAAAAAGGTGAATTTTTAAAAAAAGTTTTCACCTGACACTTAACAGGTTAGGTATCAGGTGAACCACTGTCCTAAAGGCATTCATTCCATGACTGAGGTGCCACCACAGGTAAAGCCCAGCAACTGGCAGTCATCCACCTCATTTCCACAACAACTAGATGACACAAATGAGCTCCATGCACACACCAGAGCCCCATGAATACAATGAATGCTCCAACGCCCATTAGAAATGGTTATGAGTTTTCCAAGCTCTTCCCAGCTTGTAAATAAAATTAAATTATGGTCCTCTCCAATTCTATTTTAGAGGAGTTTAATATGTTGTTCCTTCAGGACGGAAGGGATGGGAAACAATGCATTGATGGCCCCATCTGACTTTCCCTTCTCGGATTCCAAATTTAGACACAGCCCTGACAACTCCAACTTTGCCAGACTTAGGCAAAGACAGCATCAGACGACACCTAGCACAAAACAGGAAGCCCAAAGGCCACCGGTTTAGACACATACCATACTCAACCCCCTCCCGAATTAAACACCAAGGAGTGGCTCAACATGTCATTAATAACAAGGGTTGAACTAAGAGATGCTTCTGACAGCTGGTTCAAATCACAGTTAGGCTTGGACTCCGATGCCTTTCCAGTCAAAATGGATTCCAGGGCCTGTTGAAACACCCAGCCAGTGCTTCTCAGAAGAGCTGTGGTGGGCATGATTAGAGAGGACACAAGACAAGGGAGAGGCATTCTGGGGTATCAGGGGGACTTTTAGTATGACACACATACACCCGCTGAAGGTATGTTTGGAGCAGGGCTTTGTTTGAGCAGGAATGCACAGGAACACAGTTCCGGCTGGCTTGACATCAGGGGTGTGTGGCCTAATATGCAAAGGAGTTCAGCTGGGCTTTTTCTACAACAAAAGCCCTGTGCAGAACAATGGTGATATCAGGGAGTGTGGCCTAATATGCAAATGAGTTCCTGCTGGGCTTTTTCTGCCCCCCCCAAAGCCCTTGTTTGGAGAGAGATGGGCAGGATTTATCAAGCGAAGTACTAGCAAGCCACATAAAAATGAGGGCCAATTCCGTTCTAGTCTAACTCCTGCATGTGAAATAGTATGTGTTTTCCTCTCACATTTCTTTCTTGGGATACCATTAATGGGGAAAGTAGCTGTTTGGAAAGGCTCTCTTAAGAATCATAGGTCAGTCCCATTTTCTACTATAAAGTGCCTTTTCGAGGTTATGAACACATGAAGCTGCCTAATACAGGATCAGGCCACTGTCTACTATGGCTGGTTGTGGCTTTCCAGGGTCTCTGGTCAAGATCTTTCACATCACCTACTAGCTGAGCCTTTTTTATATGGTATACTTGTCTTATTACCTCCACCCAACTCCAACCCAGAGATCCAATATTTATTGGACATCATATAAAATCCTCCATGACTTTTTAAATTACAGTTTTTACCTCACGGTGCTGTTGCCACACTGAAGACGAACGAAAGAACTAAACCTTCAAAAGGAAGACGAAGTGCCCTGACTTGGATAGCCCAGGCCCAATCTTCTCAGATCTCGGAAGCTAAGCAGGGCCAACCCTGGCAAGGAAATGAATGGAAGATGTCAGTAGAATATCAGGACCGGAAGGCAGAGGCAGGCTGTTTCAAGCAACTTCTCTGAACGCCCTCCATGCCCTAGTAGGGGTCTCCAGAAGTTGCCATGACATCCAGATACACACACACACAAAAAGAGGAAGGGGAAGTTACCTGTCTAGGCTGAGTGCCATATCTAAAAGATTCCTGCCAGTTTCCATATCATTAGGGTTTTGTAGCCTTGGTGTCTGTGCAGCAACCTTGGCCCTTGTTGATGCTTCTTCCACCCCATTAGCCCAGCAACCAACAGTCCCAGTGACTTCTTTGAAGGAAACATGCTTGAGTTAACGACACGTCACAAAATGCATTGAGTCTGGTGCTCTGTGTCAGCTCATACTGCTTTTATTTCCCATAAGAAGAGTTTTGATTAAAGGAATGCCAGAGAAAAAGGAAGCCCTCGGAAGATGGTGAGAAGGAGCTCCATGTTATTTGTTCAGATAGCATTTATTTTTTGTCCAGCCATTACAATAGCATAAACATATAGAAGAAGAAGACGACAGCGGCGGCGGCAGATTTCTACCCCGCCCTTCTCTCTGAATCAGAGACTCAGAGCAGCTTACAATCTCCTATATCTTCTTCCCCCACAACAGACACCCTGTGTGGTGGGTAGGGCTGAGAGGGCTCTCACAACAGCTGCCCCTTCAAGGACAACTCCTGCGATAGCTATGGCTAACCCAAGGCCATTCTAGCAGCTGCAAGTGGAGGAGTGGGGAATCAAATCCGGTTCTCCCAGATAAGAGTCTGCACACTTAACCACTACACCAAACTGTCTCTCCAATGCCAGTTTCATCTGGTCTGGGTCTCAGTCTGGAGTCTGTTCTAGCATTGGCACAAAGGCATCCATTGAGCTCTTGGTGTGATCCTCCAGCCTTGTCCTGTTTGCTTTGGGCCACTCCAGGCTCCCGTAATGGCCTCTTTCCCCAGCCAAGTACAAACAGGAATGGCTTCTATGTAGCCCAACCTAGCTATTATTTTCCTGATTGTTATAATGACAAAGAAACAAACCCATCCAGGAGGACTTAGGAGGCCCATTGTGATCTGTGATTAATTTACACTTACCTATCATTAAAGCTGTGCTTAAGCCCAGGTCTCCAAGCAGATGTCGTTGAAGCTGTTTATTGTCTTGATTTATTAAAAGCAGCAAGAGCTGCCAAGTGTCAGTTTCCGACAACCGCACAGCTAGCCAAATGTCAAGCAGGCCTGATAGAAAGCCACGATAAGTCTAGCTATGAATACTTTATTGAGTAATGTGTGTACCATTAGGAGGATTGTTGCAAATTATTATTGACATTCTATTGGGGGGGGGGGGGTTAAGGGGGAGGATCAGGAAGGTTAACCCTTTAGAAACAGAATTCTGAACATGCATGGCCATGGAGAGTCATTCAAGGAGGAAGGAAGAACATTTTCTTCTACAAGTTTCTGATGTTTAGGAATTTTAAATGCAATAATCTAAGGCCACAATCCAGTACTTACATGCTTTGGGTCCTGTTGCAATTAATAGGTTTAAGCATGCTTCCCTCTGTCTAAGGTTGCCAACCCCCAGTTGGGGGCAGGAGATCCCCCAGTTTGGAGACCCTCTTCCCACTTCAAGGTCATCAGAAAACGATTGGGGGGGGGGAGGGAAATGTCTGCTGGTCACGCAATATACTCTATGGAGATTGATTCCCATAAGGCATAATGGAGAATTGATCTGTGGATATCTGGGGCTCCAGAGGGGCTGTTTTTTTGAGATAGACACACCAAATTGGACTGGATGGGCCATTGGCCTGATTCAACATGGCGTCTCTTATATTTTTATGATAGATTGTCCATGACTGAAAATGCAAATTCTTCCCAAAATAGCATTTTATCCTCACATCACATCAGCCCTGTGAGTTGAGAAAGAACCTAAGAAGCTCCAGCCAACGTCTTGTGGACCATCAGCCTTACAAAACAATGACAACCACAATGATGTAAAAAGAATGCTTCTTCCAAACCAGCAATTCTCTGCAGTTACACAAGCTTCAATATAAACATTGAGTTATTTCATCCATAAGAACCTCTTGTCCACCACAGTGGAGGGGAATGCAGAAGGATATTGCTTCTTCCACAAGAAACTTGGGCAGGAATTTTGGGCCAAGGACATACAAATTAAGATAGCTCAACAGGTGATCACAGTTATTGCAACAGTGAATGTGTTGACACAAGCTACCACATTTAGAGAGCAATTCTATGTCTCTTCAGAGTTAAGTCACATTATTCAATCGAGCTTAATTCCTGGAAAGTGTTCTTCAGATTGTAGCCTGGATCTTTTCATTGACCCAAGACTCCAAATCCATGTGGCAAGACTAGACCCCTAACTTTAGCCACCATTTTAAGTGATACCTCATAGACATAATAGTCACATGGGTCCCACATCTCCTGAACCATAGAGTGGTGGTCATCTAGTGTGGTCTTGGCATAGCATACATCTACTTAGCTATGACTTTGTGGTATGTTGATATACATGCCTCTCCATTTTGCTCCACATGCTGTCTAGAAAGCCTACAGAGACCAGATGGGGAAAATATAAACACCTTCATTGGAATTGTTTTGAACACTTGACTGCCAAAACTCTTGTGATTGGAATTGGAACAGTTTGAATCTATTAACAATGTTTTTAAAAATGTTGTTTATGAAAACTGGAATTCTTAACGGGAGAGACATAGATACCAAGAATATTCTTCCTGTTCCTATGGGAAGCAATGTAACAATGTTGATACGTAAATTATGCCTGGGCCCATTGAGGGCTCTTTTGTAGTTAACTCCACTAACACACTACGCCCAGCGCAACTGCAGAATGTCACTGTGATGGAATTTCACAAGAACATCCAGTAGGAGCCAAGTGGAGCTCTCAGTTAAGAAATGGCTGCCACGTTTTTGGTCTGTGGAGTATAAATGTGGATGACTTTATTGCAATTAAATAAACCAGGAGCTTTGAAATGGGCAAAGCTTGTCAGGATTCTAATTGGCCTATATCTAAAGGCTAGTTTTATAGACTTGTCTTGATTTGGGCAACTATAGGGCTATAAACCACTGCCATTGGTTATCAACAGTTAATTGTTGCTCTTGGAGTCAGTCAACAGATGTGCGTTAGGACAGTCTTTTGGATCAGCTCTTGCAGTAATTCTGAAAATGAACTCTGTTCTGTTTATATGACTACAGTAACATTTGCCAATAAATGCAGAAAATGAAAATATACTTTATGTATGTGTATTCATATATGTCAAAACTGAATACATACGATGCCTTCGGATGGCTCAACCAGGAAATAGGACTTCCAAGTATAGCAAGGCCATTCATTTTTATAAGTATCTTGCCATTTGTCAAAATAATAATGATGAAATGTACCTGTCCAGTTTGATGTGGTGGTTATGAGTGGTGACTCTAATCTGGAGAACCAGGTTTATTACTCACTGCTCCACCAAGCAGGAAGCCTGCTTGGTGACCTTGGGTCAGTCAGTTTTCTCAAAGCTGTTCTCTCACAGTTCTCTCAAGAGTTCTCTCAGCCCCACCTACCTCACAGGGTGCCCATTGTGGGGAGAGGAAGGAGATTGTAGGCCATTCTGAGACTCCAAGTGAAGGGTGGGGTATAAATCCAACTTCTTCTTCCTCCTCCTCCTCCTCTAGTTCCCTATATTCATTTTTCATCTATTAACAGTGGTTCTTTCTAAACTGAATTGTAGCTGAAATAGCCTAAATAATCTACCTCCTTGCCTAACCAAACCAAACTCTGTGAGCTACCTTTCATCAGGACAGCAGTTTTCTTTCTAGAAGGCATCTCACTATATAAGGCACACTGATATTACTGACTGTACTATAGGCAATGAAATGAAGTCATCAAGACTTGTACTGATGATGTCAGCAGTGATGGAACTTTTAGGATGACACTGGTCAGAAAAGTAGGGGGGTGCCCTTGAACATGCATGACAGCAAAAGAGGAAAGTGAAGCTAGTATCTGTTTTTCCTTCCCCATTGTTTCTGACTGTCCCACTTTGAATGTATTTACTTATTTGAACATTTATATCCTGCCTTTCCTAATGGTTTAGGGTGGCTTACAATAATAGTCAAAACATCTTCAGCTAAAATAAAATGGCAAATCCCCACCTTAAAAGATGCCTGCCAACTAAACTCCCTCAAAAGCCCTGGCAAATAAGCAGGCCTTGGAGTCCCCCCTGAAGATCTCCAAGGAGGGAGCCCCCCTCACCTCATCTGGGAGCCCATTCTACAGAGCTGGAGCCACAAGGGAAATGGTCTGGGCTCCTTCAAATAAGTGGGTCTCACATAGAATCATAGAGTTGGAAGAGACCTCCAGGGTCATCTAGTCCAACCCCCTGCACAATGCAGCAAATTCAAAAATACCTCCCCCTAAATTCACAGGATCTGCATTGCTGTCAGATGGCCATCGAGCCTCTGTTTAAAAACCTCCAAGGAAGGAGAGCCCACCATCTCCCAAGGAAGCCTGTTCCACTGAGAAACCGCTCTAACTATCAGGAAAGGAAGGAAAGGGTTCTAAATGTAACCAGCATCTTACACTGAACATGGAAACATAGACTGATTCCTCACCAGCAGTTGCTCCTCTTCTACCTGAGCTGGCTCAAGTGATTGGTTCCCCACCAGTTGCTATATGGGCACCTTTTGATTCAAGGCTACTTCCCATTCCCCTCACAATAACCAGATCTGACACCCTGTACACTGGATGGATATCACAGAATCATAGAATTGGAAGGGACCTCCAGGGTCATCTAATCCAACCCCCTGCACAATGCAGGAAACTCACAAACACCTCCCCCTAAATTCACAGGATCTGCATTGCTGTCAGATAGCCATCTAGCCTCTGTTTAAAAACCTCCAAGGAAGGAGAGCCCACCACCTCCCAAGGAAGCCTGTTCCACTGAGGAATCACTCTAACGGTCAGGAAGTTCTTCCTAATGTTGAGCCGGAAATTCTTTTGATTTAATTTCAGCCCATTGGTTCTGGTCCTACCTTCTGGGGCCACAGAAAACAATTCCACACCATCCTCTACATGACAGCCCTTTAAATACTTGAAGATGGTGATCATATCACCTCTCAGCTGCCTCCTCTCCAGGCTAAACATCCCCAGCTTCTTCAACCTCTCCTCATTGGATTTGGTCTCCAGACACCTCACCATCTTTGTTGCCCTCCTCTGGACCCATTCCAGCTTGTCTATATCCTTCTTAAAACGTGGATATACTCCATTGAGTTGTTCGCATTCATGTAGGGAGAACAAAATTATATCTGCAGCACTCTAAGCAGTATTCAGGATTTAATTTTGGTCTCTCAAACCATAAACTTTGAACAGGATTTTTTTCCCTGGTGCAGATAATGAATGCACCCCAATTGCCAAAGTCATTAGCTCACACTTCTGGAACAACTGAGGGCTAGTCTGGCCTATTCTTTGAAACAATTTGTCTTCCCAGTCCTTACAGCTGGTGCCTATTATGCCTGCTTGCTTTGCGTGTATGACTACAAAAATGACCTAGGCAGCCTTCCATTAGACACTGGGTTGTTTCTTCATTTATGACTTTTTAATAGAGAAAATGAAGTTTGGGGAGAGTCTAGCTTCCAATTTTGCTGGGTTGTTGTGTGGTCCGTTCAGCAGTACTGGGAGTACCATCAAGGCTACAGGCATAAAGAAAAATCATATGTATGTAGGATTGCCAATTATCAGTTGAGGGCAGGGGATACCCTGGTTTTGAAGCCCGCCATCCACTTCAGGTTATCAGAAAGGAGGGGGGGTGTCCTGGGGCTCTGTTGGGGCTGTTTTTTGAGGCAGAGGCACCAAATTTTCAGCATAGCAACTGGTGCCTCTCCTCAAAAAGTCCCCAAGTTTCAAAAAGATTAGACCAGGAAATCCAGTTCTATGAGCCCCAAAAAAGCGTGCCCCTGTCCTCTATTATTTACAGTAGAAGGAAGACATTTAAAAGGAGTGCAGTCTCTTTAAATGTGATTGCCAGAACTCCCTTTGGAGTTCAATCATGCTTGTCACAACCTTGTTCCTGGTTCCACCCCAAAGTCCCCAGATATTTCCTGAGACCGACCTGGCAACCCTATAATGTATGTATGGTTATCTCAAGATTTTTAGGGCAAAGTTTGAAATGGGGAGGGACCTCAGCAGTGTATAATGCCATAGAGTCCACCCTCCAAAGCAGCCATTTTCTCCAGGGCAACTGATCTTGGTCATTTGGAACTATAATAGTGGGAGATCTCCAGGTGCCACCTGGAGGTTGGTAACCCAATCATAGCTCATACATGCGTTCACTGTAACTGGTGAACAGGGCTACTGCTGTCAGATTAGAACCAGGGACAAGAGGGTTTGAATTCCTGCCCTGCCACAGAAACTCATGAGGTGACCGTGGGCCCATCTGACTATCTCAGCTAGCATGCCTCACAGGGGTTTGTTGCGAGCATAGGGTGGAGGAAGGGAGAATGATGTGATAAGCCATGCGTGGTCTCCACTAGGTGAAAAAAGCAAGACATAAATGAAAAAAAAAGATGATGAAGAAGAACAAATTGGATTTATATCCCGCCTTTCACTCGGAGTATCAGACTGATTTACAATTTTCTTTCCCTTCCCCTCCCCACAACAGACATCCTGTGAGGTAGGTGGGGCTGAGAGAGCTCTGACAGAAACTGCTCTTGAGAGAACAGCTTTAACAGAGATATGACTGACCAAAGCAGTTGCATGTGGAGGACAGGGGAATCAAACCCTGTTCTCCCAGGTAAGGGTCCCTGCACTTAACTACTACACTAAACTGGTAGCATCATGAGGAGATACAATGGGCTGCATACTTCAGAATGGAGGAGGGTGATGCTTTCTAAATGTTCTCCATGGGGAAAAAATGCCCTATAATGGACAATTAATAGTTCAGGAAAGAAGGTCTTATCAAGCCTTCTCTGTGCTAAACTCGTTAGTTACTTACATAGAGTTCTTTAATGTAGAGCGTTCAAAATGGTATAGTCCCTACCTGCCTGTTGTGATCTGTGAGTTCCCCTCCAACCCTCCATCTCCCTCTAAGGAAAGGGCTACTTTGTTTATTTTCCATTCCAAGAATTTTACAGCTGCTGACTCTTGTCTTTGTATTTTAAATGGTTTTTGTCTATTTTTTTGTTTTTATATTCTTAGAAGAAGAAGAATTGCAGATTTATACCCCGCCCTTCTCCCTGAATCAGAGACTCAGAGCGGCTTACAATCTCCTATATCTTCTCCCCCCCCCACAACAGACACCCTGTGAGGTGGATGGGGCTGAGAGGGCTCTCACAGCAGCTGCCCTTTCAAGGACAACTGTGTGAGAGCAGCTGCAAGTGGAGGAGTGGGGAATCAAACCCGGTTCTCCCAGATAAGAATCCGCACACTTAACCACTACACCAAACTGGCTCTCATTGTTTGCTGATAGACAGGAACCTGATAACTGAAGAGGCAGCATGCCAATAATTTAAATAATAACCAGAACAGTTGTTGTTGTTATTTCCTAATTCAGCCAGCAGCCTCTGAATTCCATTCATCAAGCCTTGACCAGGGAAACGAGCCTGGGAACAAACAACATGAGGTGGCCCTCACAACCTTTCAAATGTTGTCTGAGTCCTTGAGGGAAACAAGGCCTAGATGATCCAAGCAATTCTGACAGGCCTATAACTGGGCATATTAAATGCCATGAGCCTTTTCCCTGTTAAGGCTACACATTATAGCTCTTGAAATTATCAGCTGCAGAGTTCAGGAGAAGGACACCTTACAAAAATACAGTTTGTGTTGAGATTGAGAAAGAGGTAGCATTTGACAGGCTTTAGGACTCAATACCATTTTATCTCCCAGCCTAGCAGATACAATCTAATGCAAATAGTGTTTCGTTGGGATGGAGATTATTACATTGCAAAAAAATGATTTCTAAAAGCAACCTATTACCCTGTTCAAACAGCCTAGCATTAGATCTAAGAGGCTTCTAAATGGGTTAAGGGAGCATTTTTAAATAGCGCACATTGTTCAGCTGCAGTTACCCAAATTCCAAGCTGACATTTAGCACTTAAAGAGTTTAGACAATCCAGACTCTCTTATCAGCTTGCAGACAAGAGCACTAAATATCATGCGGGCATCCTTTGGCTTGTAACCACAAGGTTCATGGAGAATGTAATACAGTCTAAGACTGAGTGCTTAAGATATTAAGGAAACAGAAAAACAAAGAGCACTCCATTAGCAACACTGGGGCTGTCTTTTGTCGTGCTGTGTACATCTGGACTGGGGATGTCAAAATCTGCCTGACAAGAGGGAATGCATGGCCTAAAATTTCTCAGGGGGTGGGGTGGGTGGATGGAAGGAGCACGTCTGTCCTCATTTTCCTATATAACTTTTTAAATATAAGAACATAAGAGGAGCCACATTGGATCAGGCCAATGGCCCATCCAGTCCAACACTCTGTTTCATACAGTGGCCAAAAAACCAGATGATATCTATATTGCTAATGGAATGGATCCTACCACTAGAGTTGCCAGCTCTGGACTGGATATTTTGGGTGTGGAACCTGAAGAGGGCTGCGTTTGGGGAGGGGAGGTACTTCAGTGGGGTGCAATACACTCCATCTTCCAAGATAGTTTTTTCTTGAGGTGAACTGATCTGCATTACCTGATCTGGAGGCTGGCAACCCTACCTACCACTCCAAGTGAGCAAAGTTTACTTATTTATGAAACTATTTGTGTCCCACCTTCCCTTCTGAGACAGCATGAAGCCCTCCTCCAATCTAATGACTCTTCCTTCAATGTAAGTGGCTTGTCTATTGGAGGAAGAGCAACTGAAGATGGAGGAAGGTCATTTGAAGGATAGCTAGATCTGCCCCACTTTCTTGATCAAGTTATACACACAGTGTCCGTTTTTAGCTTTCAGCAACAGAACTTTTTCTCCACCCAAATGCATAAAAGCCAATATGTAAATTATCCACAGCTTCCCTATGCCATAAATCTCTATTAACATTTGGATTCAGAAATTAGAAGAGCCACCATAGCCTCCAAGATAAAGGTTCTTAAAAAAAAAAAAAAATCCAGCAGATGACAAGGGAAAATGGGAAAAGGTAAAGGTTTTTCAACAACCTTATGCACAAACGTAATATCTGGAACTGAATTGTGGCCTTTCTATATTAGACTAGGAAGATGATGATTTCCAAACAATGTGTATTACTTCACTGAGGACATTTTAAAAAAAAAAAGATTATATATTTCTTCAGCTCCCCAAATCCATCACTCTAACCGGTGAAATATTCTGCACTCTCAGCTTTAAGGAGAATGATGGTACAAAAGGGATTATTGATTTAATCCCTTTCTCCCACCCGAATTCTCAAGAGCATAATTTGATTGCTGGCACTTGACTCAAGTGGGCTGTTTCATCTCAAGATATTAATGCACAGAGACAAGATTTCAATAGGTCTCTTAGGACCAGTGGAAGAAGAAACAGTGGTTATTTCGAAAGGCTCGCACTTGAGTTTGCAGGAACTTATATGAAAGTTATTTTCTTGGAAATGTCTCTTTACTCTCTCCATATGGGTTTCTTTCTTTGTTTTTTATAATATTTTTGACATTGTGTACAAGGAAGGATTGTAATTCAATTGCTTCATCCAAAATTAGATTATGCTGACATTGTTTATTTCATTCCTCATCCTACCAGTTTGAAGAGGGACTAAGTACTGTTCTTAATTCTGTTTGTCAGCTTTTGATTCACTGTTATTGCCATGTACATTATTGCTTTCCCTGAATTTATAGCTTTCTACTCCAGTGCTGAAAAGTTGGATTCTGTTGCTAGCATCCATCATGCAACATAAGCATATATTTGTATAGTTGCTTGTTTTGCATTATTGCTTCAGCTTCTCTGGTCTTAGAAAGGGACTGGACCCCAGATTCCTGCTCCTAGAAATCCTGCTGACTTCATGGATTGTACCAGATAATAGTCTCCTTTGCATACCTAAGGGCTTGTTCTCTCTCTTTTTAGAAAAGTGGAAACTGCAATATTTTGCAGTAAGTACAATGGAGTGAAAGATGGAGTGAAAAGAGACGCTGCAGCCTGTGGTATCTAGGATCCAGTTCCAGGATTATAATCCTAGCCCATATTACTGGATGAAATTTTGAAACATCATGTGGTTAAACTGACATGGGCACAAACTGTGAATGGCTTTCTCTCTCTCTCATAAACAAACACACACAAACAGAGGGTAACTGAAGGCCAAGTCGCTGTGGTATGATGGTTGACATATCATACTAAGACCAGGGTTCACATCCTTGCCAAGAAGAAGAAGAAGACGACAACGATATTGGATTTATTTCCCACCCTTCACTCCAAATCTCAGAGTCTTAGAGCGGCTCACAATCTCTATCTTCCTCCCCCACAACAGACACCCTGTGAGGTGGGTGGGGCTGAGAGGACTCCCACAGCAGCTGCCCTCTCAAGGGCAACCTCTGTCAGAGCTATGGCTGACCCAAGGCCATTCCAGCAGGTGCAAGTGGAGGAGTAGGAAATCAAACCCGTTTCTCCCAGATAAGAGTCCGCACACTTAACCACTACACCAAACTGGCTCTCCAAAGAGATCATGGCCCAGTCTCTGACTTGGTTCATACATCATGTGAAATCTTGGTTCATGTGATCATCTGCACTCTGGCCACTCCACTAACCATTAGAACATTAGTTGAGCCTGCTGAATCCAACAAGTGATCCATCTCGTCCACCATACTGTCTCTCGCACAGGCCAACCAGTTGCCCTGAACAGCTAAGCAAACAGAGCACAGAGGCTTCCCCTAATGTTGCCTCCCAGCACTGCGAGTTGCTGTCTCTGTAGATCGAGGCTTCCATCAGTCACCATGGCTAGTAGCCACTGATGGACAGCTCTTCCATTAGCTCCATTCGAAAGCTATCTATGCTTGTGGCCAGGGGTTTTTCGAGACGGAACACACCAGAACACTGGTCTGGCTGGCATGTGCAGCATTCCGGCTGCCTTAGCCAGCATTCTGGCTCATCCCAGACAGCTTCCCGGCTGTCCGGGGGTCAGGGGACCCAACTGCGCTTGCCTGGCTTTCCCCCTATCCTCCGTCAGCCAGCAGGGGTCAGAGGGCCTTGCAGCACCTCCTTGGCATTTTCCTCGCCCTCCGCCGGCCTGGCGGGGGTCAGGAGGCCCTGCGGTGCTTTCGTGGCTTTTTCCCGCCCTCCACCGGCCTGGCGGGGGTCAGAGGGCCCTGCAGTGCCTCTGCGGTGTTTTCCCGCCCTTCGCAGGCCAATGGGGATGGGGGGGCCCTGTAGCGCCTCCATGGTGTTTTCCCTGCGCTCCACTGGCCTGGTGGGGGTTAGGAGGCTCTGCTGCGCTGTGCGGTGGACTTCCTGTGACAAGCAGCAATTTTAAAGGTGAGTTGGTCCCATCCGTTCTCCCCCATTTCTTTCTGTTTCTTTTATTTTCTTTTTGTTTCTCTCTCTCTCTTTCATTCATTCATTCTGTCTTTCTTTTTCCCTGTCTATTTGCTTTGTTTCCTGCTCGCTCACTCTTTCTGTATTTCTTTCAGTCATTCTTTCTGTCAATATTTCTTTTTCCCTGTTTGCCTTATTTCCCACCTCCTCATCTCTCTCTTTCTTTCTTTCTTTCTTTCTTTCTTTCTTTCTTTCTTTCTTTCTTTCTTTCTTTCTTTCTTTCTTTTTCCCTTTGTTTTATTTTCCATTCCCCCAGTCTTTCTTCCTTTCTGTCAGTCTTTTTTTCAATATTTCTTTTTCCCTTTTTGCCTTATTTCCCACCCCCACACTTACTTACTTACTTACTTACTTCCTTCCTTCCTTCCTTCCTTCCTTCCTTCCTTCCTTCCTTCCTTCCTTCCTTCCTTCCTTCCCTCCCTCCCTCCCTCCCTCCCTCCTTCCTTCCTTCCTTCCTTCCTTCCTTCCTTCCTTCCTTCCTTCCTTCCTTCCTTCCTTCCTTCCTTCCTTCCTTCCTTCCTTCCTTCCTTCCTTCCTTCCTTCTCTCTTTCTGTCAGTCTTTTCCCCTGTCTCTCTCCTTCCTCCCTCCCTCTCTCTCTCTCTGTCTCTCTCTCTCTTTTTCTGTCAGTCTTTTTCTCTGTCTATTTGCTTTATTTCTTTTTCTTTCTTTAAGCATTACATCAGGGGTGGCCAAACTGTGGCTCAGGAGCCACATGTGGCTCTTTCACATATATTGTGTGGCTCTTGGAACCACACTGCCCCGTCAGCCAATTTGGAGAAGGCATTTCTCTCTTTAAATCACTTCTCCAAGCCAGCCAGCAGCTTAGAAAATGCATTTAAAATTAAAGTTGCTTTCTTTACATCTCTCTCTCATTCCTCCCTTCTGCTCTCAAACATCTGACATTCATGCTTTGCGGCTCTTGAACATCTGACATTTATTCTATGTGGCTCTTAAGTTTAAGCAAGTTTGGCCACCCCTGCACTACACCACACTGGCTCTTGTAATCAAGTAGTGTGTTGGAATTTGTTTTTTTTTTTCTGGGATGGCTATCCCTCTAAACTGAGTTAGTGTGAGCTAGCTCACAGATTTTTTAGCTTCCAGCTCACACATTTTTGTTTAGCTGAGGAAGGATGATCCCAGAGCACAATAATTTATGCAGTAGCTCACAAGTTTAATGCCAGTAGCTCACAACTTTAATACCAGTAGCTCACAAAGTAGAATTTTTGCTCATAAAACTCTGCAGCTTTGAGGGAATATTGATGGATATATATACGGCTATATATTTGTGGACTTTTTCCAATGCTAGTATATCTTTTTTGAGTTGTGGTAACCTCAAAAAAGATATTATAGCGCTTTTGATAATGTCAGAGGTGTGGCCTAGTATGCAAATGATGGTGATGTCAGAGGTGTGGCCTAGTATGCAAAAAAAAAGCTTCCTATCCACTTTCTCCACCCAGTACATAATTTTATAAACCTCTATTATGTCTTCCCTTTGCTGTGTCTTTTTCCAGAGCAGGGGTGACCAAACTTGCTTAACATAAAAGTCACACAGAATACATGACAGATGTTTGAGAGCTGCAAGACAGGAAGGGAGGAGAGGAAGAAAATGGAAAGAAAGGTGGAAAGAAAGCAAATAGATGGAGGGAGGGAGAGGTGGAAAGAAAGCAACTTTAACTTTGAATGCATTCTTCAAGCTGCCAGCTGGCTTGGCTTGGAGAAGTGGTTTGAAGAGACAAGTACCTTCTCCAAGCTGGGTGACAGGGCAGTGGGGACTTCAAGAGCCACTCAATATGTGTAAAAAAGCCACATGTGGCTCCCAAGCCATAGTTTGGCCACCCCTGAAAAGTCCCAGCAGGCTCTCAAGTCTTTCCTCATACGGAAGGTGCTTCAGTCCCCTAATGATCTTAGTAACCCTCCTTTCTACTTTGTTCAGCTCCACAATATCCCTTTCTAACGATACCATGACCAGAACTGCAAATTATTCCAAATGAGCTTTATTTTTTTAAGAGGCATTACTACATTGGCCTTAACTAGTTAGAGTATGTCAGACTGGGATTTGAAAATGGTTATTTTGTGGGTCAACTGAGCCAGTCTCTTAGTCTAATCGCCATCACACAGTTGTTAAAAGGATACAATGGGGGGGGGACACTTTGTACATTCCCCAGTGGAGGAACAGGGGCATAAAAAGGATACAATAAAAACACAGAGCCTGAATAGAGATGCTCAAACTCAGGTTGGCTCACTCCCTGCTTACCAGTCACAAGAAAGTTGACCCTTCCAGGAGCTGCTTAGCTTCCTGTAAGGGGCTTGAACTTGCTTGAGGTACCACTCATCTCACATGCATTGCACCATGCTGCATGGGAGTGGTGGCCCCTCGAAAAGGAACAGCTTCCCTGTGACCCCCTCTGCAGCTCTCTGTGAGCCCCTCCCCGCAGACAGACCCCTGTTCGACAGCTGCTCAGGATTAGGTGATCACATCCTGCTCTCCTGCTGAACCTGCCATGAAGTTTGCAGAATCCCAAAGTGTGAAGATCAGAAACATATCAGAAAAGTCACCAGAGCAAGTTCAGCCCTGCCGCTGGGGAGAGCTCATGTATTGTCTGCAGAAAAAGCCCAGCCGGAACTCATTTGCATATTAGGCCACACGCCCTGGTGTCACCATTGTTTTGCGTAGGACTTTTTTGTAGAAAAAGCCCAGCAGAACTTATTTGCATATTAGGCCACACCCCTGAACCCCCCACAAGCCAGCCAGAACTGTGTTCCTGTGAGTTCCTGCTAAAAAAAAAAAGCCCTTTGTGTTGTAATGTCTACGCAGAGATTTTTTTGCAACAGGAACTCCTTTGCATATTAGGCCACAAACCCCTGATGTAGCCAGTCCTCCAAGAGCTTACAGTAGGCCCTGCGCTAAGAGCCCTGTAAACTCTTGGAGGATTGGCTACATCAGGCATGTGTGGCCTAATATGCAAAGGAGTTCATCCTACAAAAAAAGCCCTTTGTCTACCTAAGGCATACTGAACTATGCACAATGATCATGGATGTGTATGAAGGAGGTGCGGCTGAGCATCGGATATACTGATCAACCCACTTATCACCACAATTATAACATGGACTGAATTTGAGACCTGGCAAGTAGCAAAGCAATTACATGGCCACCTTTTTTCATGTGCCTGATGACAGCTTCCATGTGGGGAAGTCTACAGTGAGCAGGCAATCTAAGTGTATTTTGACTCAGGCAAGCTTCAATATGGCTATACAGAGGGTTCTTTCATTGGTTGGTGTTTTCTTGTCTGATTTCCTTGTTTCAAACTAGTATTTCCTGCCCAGAGTCAAAACCTTTGATGACAAGGCAGGCTAAAAAAAAAAAAGAAAAAAATCCACATTAATGAAATAAATAACCCCAACAATATTTCCTTCAGTGTACATTCAATGAATTATTCCTTTTTTGGAGTTGCAATAATAAAGCATCGCCATCTCTTTCTTCTCTATTATTATGCATAGGTTTTCTGCAGCTAAATAGATTTTTTTTTTCATATTAAGAAAAATTCAAGCCACTCCAGATCTAACATAGAGCTAGAGGCAGGGAACTGGACAGCACTTTATCCATCAAACCAGAGTTCAAAGTAAAACATGCTAATATAGAGTAGCTGTTTGTGGGGATGGGGGGGGGGGGAACCCTGAAATGACCCAAACTTCAAAAGGGACCAGCATCAAGTGATTGCATTGAAGTTCTCCTAATAAATAAACATTTAAACCTGAAAGGAACATTTTCAGCTTTTGGGGCTGACAGCTAACCATTGCAACCTCTTCATTCAGAATTGTATGCAGGAATTGCTTTCCTAAATGCAGAAAGGTTTTCTAATAAAATGAAACATAAACATGCCTTCTATATATAAAGGGGGAGAGGGGGGGAGATCTCCGTCAAAGCTCCACTGTATATTCGGATTCTCAGCCGTGATCCTCTGCTTACTTAACCCCAGACAGCAATATTTTTCTTCTCTTAATTCCATTCAGTGTATTGCTTTGATTTAGAAAATCCCAACATCGTAGCAGCTTGTAAAGATGTGAGTACAGTAGTTAGTAAAGCCTGCTTTGAGTTAAAGAATGTCGGGGAACTTTGGCAAGTTCAGAACAATGAGAAGCCCGGGGTCTTTTGATCTCGCGGCCCACACGGAGCAGAGGGAGTGGCTTGTGGGATCTGGCAGATGGACCAAGAAGTCAGCGCAATGGAACAATTTATCCCCTGACATGAACACTTGGGGTCCAGCTCTAGCAATGATGACACAGGCTTTGGTGCTGCTTTGCTTTGCTTTCCTCAGTTCACTCATTTGCAGGCAGAATGCCTTGGGACCAGAAATGCAGGGCTGCCCCCCAAAATGGCAGTCCTGAGTCGTGTTGTCCCTTTCTGTAACCCAATTTACTGAGGCTACGTCTTAACATCGTCATAAGAACACATGAAGAGCTCAGCTGGATAAAACCAAGAGCCCATCAACCGATTGCCCAAAGTGGCCAATTATATACAGGGCTTTTTTTCGTAGAAAAAGCCCAGCAGGAACTTATCTTCATAGTAGGCCACACACCCTGGTGTCACCAGAAGCGACATCACCAATTCAGTAAGTTACTTTCTGCATATTGACACAGAACAGTGCAGTGCCATCAGCTACATTTCACAGATGTGTGTTCTCACACAGCCCAATGAGAGACCTTGTTTCGTGCCCCCCCCCCCAACATGGCCAGAGAGAGAGTGCATGTGGCGGAACAGGCAGTGGCAGGCCCAGCTTCTCCTGGGAGGGGGCACTCGTGGGCAGCTCCGAGTCTCTTGTTCTCTTCACAAGCCTGTTTGGAGATGGCAGAGAGGATGGAGCACGCAGTCTGGGAGCATGTGGCTGCGTAGTCCCTCCCCTCTGCAGGAGACCTTTTTTTTGAGCTGGAGCCCTGGCCAAGCCTGCCAGAACTGCATTCCTGTGTCTTCCTGCTCAAGAAAAGCCTGATTAGATGCCCTCCAAAGGCCTACAAGCAGGGTACAGGTGCCAAAGCCTCTTCTTTTAAAGCTATCTATGCTCAAAGCCATCTCCACCTGCTGCAGCAGTGAGTTTCACAAGTGAACCATAGGGCTGCCAGCTTCCAAGCACTGGCTGGAATTCTTCTGGGATTACATCTGATCTCCAGGTGACCTGGAGAAAACAGCTGCTTTGGAAGGTGAGCAATGTGGCATTATACTCCACTGAAGTTCCTCCCCTCCCCAAACCCTGCCCTTCTCAGGCTCCACCCACCCCAAATCTCTAGGTATTGCCCAACCCAGACCTGGTAACTAATTAATAAAGAGTTTCTGTGCATTTCCCTTTCCCTTCTCCAAAACACTGTTCTGTTGACCAGGGGTGTGTGAAGAAACGCACAACGTTATGACTCCAGGGCATGAGGCAAATTTTGCTATGTGGTAAGTAGTGTTCCCTCTAAGCTGAGTTAGCGTGAGCTAGCTCACAGGTTTTTAGCCTCCAGCTCGCACATTTTTGTCTTAACTCAGGAAGGATGACCCCAGAGCACACTAATTTATGCAGCAGCTCACAACTTCAACGCCAGTAGCTCACAAAGTAAATTTTTTGCTCACAAGACCCTGCAGCTTAGAGGGAACATTGGTGGTAAGAAAGGGGAGAACTGAATACAGACTGCCATTTTCAAGAGCAGTCCCATGGTTTATTGTAGGCCATCATTCCATCCTTACAGAAGAAGACAGGAAGAGGGGTGAGCTCATGTTCCACTGCTTGGCTTCCTGTGGTCCTTTTTAGGGATGTTATAAATTTCACATCAAGTGTGTTCAATAATCAGACTTGCTTTGTGACCGTCAGACATGAGTCCATCACCAGGTCTGTTTGGTTTGACACTGAATAACATAAATACTCTCTGAACAAATTTGCATTGTTGTAGTGGTTGTTTCCCCCAAACTGCACTTGCACAAAAATACTGCTGCTGAGCAGCCATTAATTTCACACAGGACTACTTAGACAAACAGCAAAGAGCAGGATTTTTTTTAAATCACACCATTTATTTATGATATATTTATATAATTTGTGATGGATTTAACCAGTTGTTTAAACGATTGCCTGCAGAGTGGGGCAGCAGTTAAGGGAGAATGCACTTGCACCAAATATATATATACTGCCCTGTTAGGAAGGAATACATACTGTGAAGCCACCCGCTGAACAGCTATAAATGGGTCAACAAACAGACTAATGTCTATCACAAAACCAGCTCCCTGCTTGCAGCTGGCAAACAGGGCAGTTTAATATCCAAGGGTCAGAAAATGGCTTGCCTTTGCATCAAAGGAAACACAGCTAGTCAGCTCTGGCTTTACGGCCTATGCACCAAATCCTGTCAGTCAGAATATCAGGACAGCAGATTCATAACACTGGGCTATTAGACTCAAAATAGTTTATTGTAGCATCAGTAACCATAGGACCAGCCACAATACCAGAAGCCTTCCTACAATCACATTTCCAATTAATGTGCTGCTAACTGCATTCGACTACAGCAAAATTAAGTTCACAAAAAAGTCTATTTATTCTCTACTTCATTTTTACCCCACTTTTCTCCCCAATGGGGATTCTCCCCTTCTTCAGTTTATCTTCAAAATAACCCTATGGTGAGATAGTTTAGGTGCAGTACATGACTGGCCCAAGGTCACCGGGCAAGATTTCATGCCGAGCGGGGACTTGAACCTGGACTTCCCATATCTCAGTCTGGCACTCTAACCACTACATTACACTGAGTCTCATGCAATCCTTTGTAGGGCTTTTACACCCACATGATGCTCAGCATGCTCAGCTTCTGCCCATCTCCTGGTTAATCACTGACACTCCTACTCCAAAAGAAAGAGAGGAGACAGGCTAGATTGAGAATCTCCCATGGTTGCTTAACATAGCTAGTTATGCCCTACAGGAGGTTTTAGAAAGTCTACAACCACACACTCAACACCATACACTGCCATGGCATTCTTCCAAGAAAAGTGGCCTACTTCAAGCACAGTAGTGGTACTCACAGGTGCTCACAGTCCTAGTTTAATGGTTTTCCAAGGCAAACTGGGAAGTTTTCTAGATGACAACTCCATGCACTGAGCAAGGCAAACCTTTATCACTAACTGTCCCCTAGAAATCAATTTAAAAATGGCCAGAAGCAAAAAAGATTCCCACCTGATTCCTTCAATTTCAGTTGGACCCTGAAAAACTTTGTTTCTTGTGGGCTCATATCCTGTGCATCTTCCACAGTTCTGTGTCATGAGCCCTGACGAGGAGGAGCTGGAAGGGTTAACAGACCTGGAAGAGTTGCCAGCCAGTTCCTCAGCTGAACAAACAGCAGCTGGCCCATCAATCACTCTCCAGGCACCAGTGTCAGCTGTTGACGATCAATCTCCTCCAAGCTCTCCTCCTCCCATCTCAAGAGTTCGAAGCAGACTCCGGAAAGAACTTTCAGAGCGAAGACATGAGGCACGCCGATGCTTCAGATTTCTCAGCCCTGAGTTCTAGCACAGTCACAGCCACCCAGGGAGCAGGCTGATTGAGACTCCCATATAGCTTTCACCCAGGACCTGGTAACCTTGTGGAAGCAACAAGTCTATTCTCTGGCTTGCATCCATGTTCCTTCCTGATTCCTGATCCTGACCTGCTTGATTTCCTTGGCACCCTGACCTTTTGGCTTTTGGACATGGACTTCTAATTCCGGTTTATGATTCTGCATTGGTGACTTGGCTCCTGCTTGACATCCTGGACTTTGACTTTGGACTGGCTTTGGACGCCTGCCTGCCTGCACCCTGAGAACGTGACATTCTGAAACCTGAATTGGTAATGATGTCCTGCAAATTAATGCATAGATCCAGGACTTTTTCTGAGCAGGAATGCATAGGAACGTAGTTCTGGCTGGCTTTGTGTCAGGGGTGTGTGGCCTAATATGCAAATTAGTCCCTGCTGGGCTTGTTCTACAAAAAACCCTAAGTAAAACAATGGTGATATCAGGGGGTGTGGCCTAATAGGCAAATGAGTTCCTGCTGGGCTTGTTCTACAAAGCTCTGCATAGATCTCACTACAAATGAGTGCAATGATTGCAGGAATGAACGCAAGAACCAAAACTACTTGCTGACCTAGCATGAACTTTGAAAAGATATATTTTCTTAAGGAATCAAATAAAAAAGAAGAAGGGTTATGAAAGAGCTGCAAATGGAATGATTGTAAAAGAAGCCAGCCACAGTCAAAAAGAAAGGAACTCAACTCAAACAAGTACTATATTTGTTCACATGGTTCATGTGGAGAAGAAAGGACAGCTTCTCTTCCACAAATGATGATATTGTCTTCAGATAATTGCTCACTTATCAGATAACTCCCTGAATTCCTCATTAAAGTCTGCATAGTCTTCTTGGAGGACAGTGTGGAGCCAGAACAAGTTGTGTGGGTGGCAGGAAGCCTTTAGCTATACCATAAATAGAGCCTGAGGGGTTTGACTTCGGTACAGAGTGGTAGTTCTCATAACAGCTCCTTTCTGCTAGCCTTTCAAATGATTTCACACCGTGGGTGCAACGAAGAACCAGCAGTGTCAGCACATCATGTTTAGACTGCAAATTTATGGGAGTGGGGGTATGGTTTGAAGGCGCCATTTTAAATCTAGGATAATGTCAAATGTTGCCACACTAACACAATTAAGGTTAACACATTTGTCCTCCTTGGGCCCTCAAAATGCTAAACGTGGCAACCCTTCTAACTTCTTTTCAGCATTCCCCCCCCCCCCCCCCAGTTATTGATTTAAAAACAACCTATTGCAATTGCAAACATATTCCCCTACTAGATACATGTAACAAATACTACAGAAGAATCAGATTGGATTGTTTCATTGTTATTCATATTTTTTTTCCTTTTTTGGTTTGTGGTTGTGCTGTCTGAACACAGATGGTCCAATAAACTTGGGTTTGCTGTTTGGGTGCCCAACTGAGATTTTAAACTTGGACTTGTTGTTTCATTTGTTGACCACTGTTTGTACACACTGGCTGGGAGGAGGTAAGAAGACCAGAACCAAGCCAAACTGGGGGTTATACAAAATCCAGAGTTGTTTGTTTCACTGGAATGCAGCTTTAATGACATAAGAACAAATACCTTCTTGTACCATGGTGCATTTAAGGGATGCAGTGTTTTCTGCTTAGCTTTTCTTTGGGTCTGGAAGGATAAACTATGAATAAATCAAGAGATATTGGTGCCCTTTTCAATTATTAACATGAACTGAAATAAGTGGTGCACGTCTATTTGCTTAAGAAATCAGATGAATAACTGAATTTTACAGCCCTACAAAGATGAGGTTTACAGCCTCTCTGCTGTAAACTGAACCATTAGCATTGCCAGTATGGCATTCTATTGCATCAGGGACTTGCTTTTGCACATATTGTGTATATACAGCATGGATTGGACCCATGAGCCATCTGGATTGCCCAACCCCTATAAATTTAGAGAGACAGTCAGTCAGTCATGTATTAACTCTGCCAAATAAAATCTGTATCATTATCAGAAAGTTTCAGAGGTGGCTTTAGCTTGTGGGGGGAAAACACTGGAAAACCTCAGAGGAGTGGGGGGTTGCTTTGGTTTGAAAGCAATGCGTTTGCTTTCATCGGCAAATACAGTAAATCCCTGCCTATCTACTGTATTCCCTCAGGGGACAACTTCCACTGAAAATGATTAAGTCCACATGTAGCCAAGGAGAGATACGTCCCTGTTAATTAGACCAAGTTTAGGACTGTTTAAAGGACACGTTGGCCCCCAAATATTTTAAAGATTCCAGCTTTTTCAAAGGCTCCGGCAAAATCTCTAGGAGCATAATTTATGCTGCTGACAGGAACTGCATATATAACATCAGGAAGTCTGGTTTTAATTCATGTAATATTCTTGGGGAGGTGGGTGGCTTAACTAATAAAGCTGATCTTTCACCTTTAGAATCTTAATGTGTTCCCATGTTGAAACATGCCTGAGTTTAATTTGGATATTTCTGTTTATAATGGTTACCTGCTGACCTATGAGAATCAACATTGTGTGTTTAACACAAGCTAGCATGGCAGAAAAAGAACAAAAAAAGTGCGAGAGGCTGAAGCATCTAACATGGTTTATGTGTCTATTGGAAAGAAAATGAATGATGAGTACGGCAGGCTACCAGCACAGGAAGAAAGAAAGTGACAGATGAGGACAGCAAAGAGCTACACAAACAGATTTCCTTGTTTGGGGTTACTCACATCTGGGTTGAAGATTTGAGATCAAAAGCTAACCCATCACATCTTCAGCTAAGGGAAAATTAGGATCTTCTACAATACAACAAAAAGCATGCTTTTCTTATTTGGTGTTCACAGGATAATACATAGGTTATTATACAAGCTCACTGTGCTGGAGACATTTACACCTACAAACTTGATCCTATGCATGTTTAGCTAGGAGTAACACTACAGTCCTAAACAGTAGACCTTCTAAGTCCATTCATGTCCTTCTAAGTCCACTGTTTAGGATTGAACTGTAAGTGTCCATAAGACTACAGCCTCCAATAGCCAAAGGATGTATACTATACGTTCACACCCCAAGTCCAGATTGTCTGCATGGACCCGAGTTATGTTCAGACTTTGCTGGCACTGGCTCTGTAGGTGCTCCATCTGGTTTCTGATTATGTAGACAAACCCCTTTGTTCAGTTAGTAAACAAAACATAGGTTGATCCAAAAGGACAGCCGTGTTGGTCTGAAGCAGATGAACAAAGCAGGAGTCAAGTTGCACCTTTAAGACCAACAAAGTTTTATTTAGAACATAAGCTTTTGCATGTACTCTAAGCACATTTCATCAGACGAGGGAATTTCAGCCCACAATACCTGATCCCCTAGTCTGATGAAGTGTGTTTAGAGAGCACACGAAAGCTTATGTTCTGAATAAAACTTTGTTGATCTTAAAGGTGCAACCTGACTCCTGCTTTGTAAAACATAGGTTGGTCAGTTTGGGATCTGTGTTGTCTCTCCTTCCCTCATTCTCCATTCCCTTGGAATGTCTGAAAGAGGGTTTTAAAGTAGGGAAATGTTAGCATATTTCCAACTTTTTTTTGCACGTAAATCCTTCTTGGTTTATACAAATTAATCTGTAAAAATATGTGGCCTTGAAAATTTCAAAATGGCATTTTACTCCTACAGAGAAGCTGCCTGGAATGACATTTATTACTTAAATAGAAGATTTTTCCTCCATACAGGAGATATTGGAACGTTATTTCCTCTGCTAACAGAAATTGTAAAGAAATGCAGGATTAACATTGTGTTTGTTATTTATGTATTAGAAATCCCTGCATTTAAAGTGATTCCAGAAAACAGGCACCATATACTCAATACAGCATTCAAACTGTTATACAACCAAGTTGCATAGAGTCTTGTAAAAAAAAATATATATATAAGTGACGTGGGACATCTTTGTTACTTGCATAAAATTACAGTTTGTGATGCATGCAGATATAAGGAACTGTGCTGTGTTGAAATAAAGGGCATATATTCTCCAGAGCAGAAGTGTTCTAAATCAGGGTATCAAACATGTGGCCCGCGGGCCGGATTAGGCCCACATAGGGCTCCAATCAGGCCCTCCAGCAACCGGCTGTCATCTGCTTCATTTTCCCCTTGCCTGCTTTTTTGGGTCGCCATTTTGTGTTTCTCCCCCGACAGGCCAGAGCAGCAAAGCAGCGTTTCCCTCTCCCCCCTCCCTTTTCCCAAAGGGGGGAGGAAGGAGGAGCAGCCTCAGCCAATGAGGCTCTATAGCTCTGCTGGGTGATTAAGCTACTGAGACAAGCCTCGCTTCCTTCTAATAAATGGCTGAGGCTTAGGCTTCCCAATCCCCAGGTCCCAGCGGGGGATCCCCCGGTTTTACAGGCTTCCTCCCTTCCCCAGCCAGCTGGCCGGTGGGGGAAGCCCCACCTCCACAGCCATTATGCACCTCCATGAACAATTCCCATAGGGAATGATGGGGAATTGATCTGCGGGTATCGGGGGCTCTGGGGGGGGCTGTTTTTTGAGGTAGAGGTGCCAAATTTTCAGTGTAGCATGTAGTGCCTCTCCCCAAAATACCCCCCAAGTTTCAAAAGGATTGGACCAGGGGGTCCAATTCTACGAGCCCCAAAAGAAGGTGCCCCTATCTTTCATTATTTTCTATGGAAGGAAGGCATTTTAAAAGGTGTGCAGTCCCTTTAAATGTGATGGCCAGAACTCCCTTGGAGTTCAACTCTGCTTGTCACACCCTTGTTCCTGGTTCCGCCCCAATGTCTCTTGGCTCCACCCCCAAAGTCTCCTGGCTCCACCCCCAAAGTCTCCTGGCTCCACCCCCAAAGTCCCCAGATATTTCTTGAATTGGATTTGGCAACCCTACTGAGGCTCCTTCCCCTTCTTCTGCCCTGGGGAAGGAAAGAAAGAGCCAGAGCTTCCTTTGCCAATCCCTACCATCAGGAGAGCTACAAAGAATGCTTTTAAGACTAGCAACATTTTAGTGAAGGTATGAGCTTTTTGCCTTGCTACAGAGAGAGAGAGAGAGAGAGAGAGAGAGAGAGAGAGAGAGAGAGAGTTTTGTTGGGCTTGTAACTACGTTCCCCTCCTCTTTTTCACTGTACTCATGCCCTCAATTCTTTCTCAATAGGAAAGCGGGTGAACTATTTAGAAGAGAAATATCAGCATTAGGCTTAGAGTGTGTTCCACCCCTCCACCCCAGGTTTACCCAGCAAATTTTCCTTATTTTTTTCTTTCACGTTTTCCTTTGATTGAGGGTCTCACATTTAGACTTCCCAGATAGTAGGCTGACATTGACCACTGTACATGGCTGTCTCCCTGTTCTTGTAGTTGTTGGGTTTTGGGGGGGGGGGGGGGGAGTTGTATTTTTTTTTTAAAGTTGTAGTCATTTTTCTGGGGGAAATTATAGTAAATGTAGCCTGCTAAACTGCTGTGTTTTATACTGTGTTTTATACTGTGTTTTAAACTGCTAAACTGCTGTGTTTTATACTGTGTAGTTTTAATGTTATAATGTTATAGTTTTTAGGTTTTTGAATGCTTAACTTTTAAATGTAATAACTTTGCTTCTGTTTTATTGTTTTATCGTTTTGTCGTTGTTGTGAGCCGCCCTGAGCCATTCTGTGGGAAGGGCGGGATATAAATTACGGAATAAATAAATAAATAAATAAATAAGCACATAGCCCTCAGTCTGTGCCATGGTGCCTTCACATGTTCTTGACTAGTACTTGAAGCAGCTTCTGTACAAAAGCTCACAATGTCCAGCTGCTTCATGTTCCTCTGGGTCCTAGGCTCAAAGCATTGACCATGAGATGTCTGTAATGAATGTCAATGAATCAAAAGTAGGTTTGCAATTTACAGATGTGCACACCTGAACAGCACATATTCAAGACTGGTACAGCACAGACATTGTCTGCAGTTTTTCATGCAATAATTCATAGCAAGAGGTGACATTTATCAAAGACTATAAAACAAAATATTGCAAGCGTGCTAATCTTTTAAGCAAGTTTTATTTTAAGTAAAAAAAAATTCTTTAATTGTGTGTCTGTGCCCTTTATAATACCTGGCATTACATTTATGATACACATGGCTCGGTCTGACAAGGACTCATTTATGTCAAATCTGGCCCTCATAACAAATGAGTCAAACACCCCTGTTCTAAATGAAGGGATACACTTTTAAAACAGGGTGTGGCCCTGTTCCTTAAACAAAAAACCAAACAGTTCCATTAATAATGGCATGGAAACTCTTCCAAATAAAACTGAAGTTGCAACTCATCAAAGCGATATTGGCTATAACTTCACTTAACTGCTCAGTGTCCCAGTGAATGGAGTACAAACTGTATCTGAAAGACCTTGGTTGGGGTACCGTGTCAGCAACAGGTTCCAAAGGAGGCTAATGCTAGTGGTTAATGTATTTCACATTCAACATCTGTGTCTCAACAAGAAACATCATCACCATTCAAGGGAGAGGTGGAAACACTAGCAAATGATGCTGGAAAGGGAACAAATGCCCACTTTTTTGCCTTATATTGTCTTTGTAAGGGCTTTTTTTGAGCAGGAATGCACAGGAACACAATTCCTGCTGGCTTGGTGTAAGGGGGTGTGGCCTAATCTGCAAATTAATTCCCGCTGGGCTTTTTCTACAAATAGCCCTGTGTGAAGCAATGGTGACATCAGGGGTGTGGTCTAATATGCAAATGAGGTCCTGCCGGGCTTTTTCTACAAAAAAAGTCCTGGTCTTTGTCAATTATCTCTCTTATAGAAGCAGCCTTAAATCTAAATATAATATAACATTAAGTAGAATCCTGAGTGACTGAACTATTGGTTTCCTTGTTGGGTCCAGCTGTCATGAGCCCTGACAAGAAGGAGCTGGAAGGGTTAACAGACCTGGAAGAGCTGCCAGCCAGTTCCTCAGCTGAACAAACAGCAGCTGGCCCATCAATCACTCTCCAGGCACCAGTGTCTGTTGACAATCAATCTCCTCCAAGCTCTCCTCCTCCCATCTCAAGAGTTCGAAGCAGGCTCCGGAAAGAACTTTCAGAGTGAAGACATGAGGCATGCCGATGCTTCAGATCTCTCAGCCCTGAGTTCTAGCACAGTCACTGCCACCCAGGGAGCAGGCTGATTGAGACTCCCATATAGCTCCCACCCAGGACCTGGTAACCTTGTGGAAGCAACAAGTCTATTCTCCGGCTTGCATCCATGCTCCTTCCTGATTCCTGATCCTGACCTGCTTGATTTCCTTGGCACCCTGACCTTTTGGCTTTTGGACATGGACTTCTGATTCCGGTTTGTGATTCTGCATTGGTGACTTGACTCCTGCTTGATATCCTGGACTTTGACCTTGGACTGGCTTTGGACTCCTGCCTGCCTGCACCCTGAGAATGTGACACCAGCCTTATGGTCTGATGAAGCCATTTCTAAGACTCCCACAGTCTGTTCCTGCGTTGTTTTCATCCCAAGAGGAATGAATGTAGTCCAGCCCAAGCAAAAGAGCAACAGAGAATTCTTTGATTTCCTGCAACTACAGATCCCTTAATGCCAAACCCTAGTTTTTAAAGGTCTCCATTGTATCTAATGTTTTGGAAAAGGATATTCTTCCCATTAGTATCATATGGGGTCAATTAAGTTGACTTAGTTGGTTTGTAGAAATTCAGTGCTGAAGTATTTCAAGAAGCCAGCTATGTTGGGTTCCTGTTATTTGAGCTGTGAGCTGAAGGCTGGTTCAAGTGGAACCAGTTGCAATTTCTAATCATGAGGAAAGTGGTACCGTGACCATGATCCCTATGTGAGCTTGGGTTCCTGGTCATTTACAAGAGTTGGAAGTAGAAGGGAAGTTTAATTTATGACACCCTCAACTGGAAATGCCTAAAATAGTTCCTTCACTAAGCAGTTTTGTGTTCTGGGGGTCCACATGCTCTTTCCAGTCTCATTTGAGAGGCCTTTTATTGCATTACTGAGCATTCTTACCTGGAAATAAACTCAATGGATGTAGTGATAGATTTTGTATTTTATAGACATTCCCTTATATTAATTTGTTCAATTATACCCCACCTTTCTCCACGGCAGGGACTGAAAGCATCTGGCATCATTCTCTTCTCCTCCATTTTTTTCCTCAGAACAAACTCATGAAGTTGGTTAGGCTGAGAGTACATAACTGCCCCCAAGGTCACCCAGCAAGTTTCCACAGCAAAGTGGGGATTAGGACTGGCATCTCCCAGGTCCTAGTCCGACAATCTAATCACTACACAACATAGGGTCTATTTAAGAATTTCGTGGTCTGTGAAGCTGCCCTACGATCATATGACCATAGTTATTTCTAGAACAAGGCTTTCAGACTGCTGTACAAAATGTTTTAGTTGCACTTTATCATTAGAGTTGCAGCCTTCATCTGAGGACCTAGAAGTATTAAACTGGGAAATGCATGGGACGCATTGCCAAGAAATTATGCTTAGAATCAGTCTGAAAGTCTCCACTATGCACTTTAAGCAAACAAACAAGCTCCCTTGTGAAACTGGTAAATACTGCAAGTCATCAAAATTAGTTAACACATCTTATTCTTCCTTAAGTATGCATACAATCTTAAAAGATGATCATTTCACCACAAAGAAAGAGGGGGATTCCAGAATTTAGACTGTGGACCTCAAGGCCTGAGGCTGGGATAGAGAGAAAGGCAAGGGTCTGGATGGAAACAAAAGCTGCTCTCTGAAAAATAAAATCAATAATAAGAAGAAATAAGTTATGCTGGAATGGAAGGCAGGATGCTAGGATAACCAGGGTGTCAAGGGGTGGCAGGAAAGGGTTGTTATGGGACTAGAAGGCTTCTTAGAAACACTTTACACAAGGGGAGATTATAGAAGTGAACACATCCCCAGCATCCAAGAGTGACCCATGCACAGATTTATGGGGGTGCATCAAAACACTGGTGCTGGGTGCTCCTGTCTATGTTTGTCATTTTTTGTAAAAACCTAATGAAGGTTTCACAACCACCTAGGGTTGACAGCCTCCAGGTGAGTGGCAGGGAAAAAACCACAAGGGTTCTGTCATATCCAGCCTCTAAATTGATACAACAAAACACAATTTAGACAAAAATTGCATTCTTCTTAAACTGTCATACAAAACACTAAACCATACATACCCTGATAATAGAGCACTCAATAATACAAAAACAAGGACCACCATTCCAAATATTTCAATTACAATTCAATGTCTATTGAACGAAGAACGGTCCACCAAATCTTCACGGACCCCTGGTTCAAATTTGTCCTGAGGAGTCCAGAAGTGGTAATATTGTATTACAATTATTATATTCTTAACACAGCACCAAAGCGCAGTGACAAGATAGTACTTTATTATCCCTCGTTTCACTTAAAGCTTTGATCAGCTGTGTAGAGAAAAAGTGGAGCTAATACATTTTCTAAACAAATATATATACTTAATTTAAAAAGCAGCCTGCAAAAACATATGGGAGGTGAGTGCCATAACCTCCTACCTGTTCAGGTTCTTTTGGCAGTGTGACCACACGGGGCTGTTCTTTCTTTTGCCTGGCTGATAGTGGTCAGGCTGAATCTCTGCCTTCCATACTGTTCTCAAGAGGGTTTATAAAAGTGAGGAACAAAGACAATAATTGCCCCTGGTGCAAGGAAGAGTTGAGTGTGGGAAGAAGAAGAGGAGGAGGAGGAGGAGGAGGAGATTGGATTTATATCCCACCCTTCACTCAAAGTCACAGCTTGGTTTACAATCTCCTTTCCCTTCCTCTCCCCACAACAGACGCCCTGTGAGGGAGGTGGAGCTGAGAGTGCTCTTTTAAGAACTGATCTTGAGAGAACAGCTCTGAGAGAACTGTGACTGACCCAAGGTCATCCAGCAGCTGCATGTCGCAAAGTGGGAAAACAAACCCGGTTATTCCAGATTAGGGTCTGCCACTCTTGATCACTACATCAAACTGGAGCAATGGACATAAAACTTTGGGTGTTCTCGTTGAGGGTATCATGACTGAGGCAAAGCTTAGAAGGGGACGGAGCATGCAAGGAAAATTAGGGGTGCATCTTCCAGCAATTTTTTGGCCAACTTTGATCTACCCAGCCACCAGCACGATGCATCAAAATTGACCTGACTTCCTCCCAGTCATTTCACTGTCTGTGGAATGGTGACATAAAACATGGATTCAAATGTTTTTCAGGAGCACTGAATGACTGCAGTTCAGGCAAACAAAATGGCAGATCTAGTAGTGAATATGTATTTTAGGTTGGGGGGGTCAAATTCTTAAGAGAGGAGGCCAGAGGAACAGCATGCCTACATGCAGACCATCAGAAAAAAAAGCTAATAGCGTGGAAACAGGAATTCATTCATCCATATTCAAAATTCAAGGAATATTGAAGCAGTTGGATGAATACAGGGATGAAGATTGCATGTTACATTAAGAAACAACTTAAAAGACATTCTTTCATCTTCTGGTCACAACCATACCCTGAATCTTAAACTGGAATAGAATTTCATTCTTCATTTATGTCATATTTGATGAGTTAGCCCACACTATGTGGTCTGTGGTTCCATTTCAAAAACATGAATGTTTGTGATCTTTATCTCATTCTGTTACCATTGCACCAGGAGCAAAAAAAAAAACACCAAACCCTAAAGAGTGTTTTTGTTTTGCATAGTGTGCCACCTGGTATGTGTTAGGTCACAGAACATTAGCATCAGCAATGTGAAAAGGAAAGTGATGGAGGCCAGGAGACGCTGGAGAGTCAGAATAAATGATGAGACAGAAACTCTGCCAGGTTGCGTTTTGCTGTATAATCGCAGCGTATCCCTTTGTAGTGTTAACTATAAGAACCAACATGCTGAGTTAGGCCAATGAGTATAACTAGTGTCACGGGTGGGGCGCAAGTTGGATATGATGGCAATATCATATGAAAGCTTCCTTAACATGAGTTACTTCAACACCAGGATGATTTTCAATGTTAGCCTGGTTGTGATGCCATTCTGTGTGATTGTCACAGTGAAATCACCCTTGCGGCAGAGATTCCAGGCAGCCCAGCTCATTGGCCTAGCCCAACTCATTCACCTAGCTCAGCACGGTGGTTCTTATAGTTAGCACTACAAAGAGATACACTGCAATTAAACAGCAAAAAGCATTTTTTAAGTCATGGTTTCTTTTTCACACCTGATGTGCATTGAAGGCCCCTCCCATTGTATTCACATGTGACCTCCACTTATCCTGTTTTAATTTTATTTGGAGGTGCATGTGGGTAACATAGAACTGCATAGAAATAATGCAGTGCCTTTTAAAAACTTCTTTTAAAATCTCCATTCATTTGCAGACACCTCTGATGATCCCCCTCCCCAAAAGGCAGACTCAGCTTTGAGTGATTCTTTTCTCTCTCTCTCTCTCTTTTTTTTTTAAAATGAGTGTGAATAGTATTGGATAGGCATACTATCTTAACCTTTAAAAAAAAAAAGCTGATATTTGCAGAACCTTTGGCTATCTTCCCTGCTGTGTTCAAAAAGCAGGTAATTTTCATCTGTTTTCCTAGTTCAGTGGTAGCCAAACAGTGGCTCGGGAGCCACATGTGGCTCTTTCATACATGTTGTGTGGCTCTTGAAGCCCCTACCATCACATCAGCCAGCTTGGAAAATGCATTTCTCTCTTTAAATCACTTCTCCAAGCCAAGCCAGATGGCAGTTTGGAGAATGCATTTAAAATTAAAGCTGCTTTCTTTCCACCTCTCCCTCCCTCCTCCTTCCCCCATCCATTTGCCTGCCTGCTTGCCTTCCTTGCGGTTCTCAAACATCTGGTGTTTGTGTCTTGTGGCTCTCAAGCATCTGACATTTATTCTATGTGGCTCTTACGTTTGGCCACCCCGTCCTAGTTGATGCCCCTTGTGTGAAGAGTAACTAGCTTTTCAACAAAGCCCTACAATTAAACTGTTCCTCCTTCAGACATAAGAAACTGCTAGTGTAAATAGTCACATGCCCAGGAAATACTGTTTTTTTGCAAGTTAAAATGCTGGGTTTAAAATAAAGCAGGTTGAATGCGGTATGTGTGTAAATAGCAGGCTGTGGCATAGAAAGATAATGATGATGTGTGGAAACATGGGAGAAAATGTACCCGTGGAGGTTGGCTGAATTGTTGGAAACACTTGATATGGAAGCAGCCCAGGTCAATATTGTCTGTGCTTGTATCTGGCCAGGCTGCAGCAAAGTTGATTCATTTCATGCCTCCTTAGGCCCTGCCTACCTAGCTTTGGGGCCATTCAGGTAAGAATGTGGCATTTAAACAGATTTAAATATACAGATATATTTCCATCCAGGAAGTTCAAGATAGAATTTCCCTTGAAGTTATTTTGTTGGTAAATGGTAAATTCCAGGTCAGCAGCAGAATATCCAGCAAGACTTTTAAAAAATTCTCACAATTTCTGAATGTTGCAGTTTTTAACTTCAGTTTTGTGCCCGGTTGTTCTTTCACAGGTAGACTAATCTGCTTGGCCTCTGTAGGAGAGCCAGTTTGGTGTAGTGGTGAAGTGTGTGGACTCTTATCTGGGAGAACCGGATTTGATTCCCCATTCCTCCACTTGCACCTGCTGGAATGGCCTTGGGTTAGCCATAGCTCTGGCAGAGGTTGTCCTTGAAAGGGCAGCTGCTGTGAGAGCCCTCTCAGCCCCACCCACCTCACAGGGTGTCTGTTGTGGGGGAGGAAGGTAAAGGAGATTGTGAGCTGCTCTGAGACTCTTCGGAGTGGAGGGCGGGATATAAATCCAATATCATCTTCATCTTCATCTGTATCAGAAGCGCCTGGGTACAATTTTTGCAAATAAGTTGTGTCTAGAGAACTAACCAGAATTATGACTACTGTTGGTTGTTGTTAAAATAACAGGTAACACAGCATAATGACTGATGGGGCGAGAAGCTGTTGACTGACCTCTGACAGCAGGAATTCCCAGAGCCAGCCTTAAGTGGTAGAAGCCCCTTTTTAGTAGGTTATTCCAAGATGTCTGCCATTCAGATCATATGTCATTTAGAATCGTTCATAACAGGTAGCTTAAAGAGTATGATCCCTTCAATTTAACTGAACCAGATAGCCTTCTGAAATTCAACCAAATTTGATAGTGAGTATATTTTCCAGCATATAGTGTTGCAACAAAGAAGTGAACAGTGGAACACATTTCTTTTTTTGTCGAACCATTTAATGTCCTTGAGGGAGATATAATTTCCATCCAAAGTGAACTGCATTTCAGTTCATAGGACATTTTTATTATCCATTTTGAAATAAGTAATTGACTTTTCTGGAAGCAGCTACTTCATTGTTTCACCAATAGTTAGTCCATGATATATTGTCTGGCAATGTGATCACCTAAGCAAATGACAGGTAAGTTCTCCCACTAGAGTTAGCAGGGCTATTTTTGTCTCAAGTGAAAGTCAAGGTTAATTCAGGGATTTTTATTGGGGTAGAACCATTTACCAAAGTTGAAAGGAACCAACAGCTTCAATATGGCTAATGGGATGTCACAGAAGACATTTCAAACATCCCCAGGAGGCTACTGGGTTTTGCATGAATTGAAAATTGCATGGAGTCTGGAGATTCCTCCTCGGGCAAAATAGAATCTGTGGAAAGTTGAATTATTTTTTTTTATAGAGCACTGGACATTTTACATACTCTATACATTGCCCACATTGAACAGCCCTTTCCAAGAGCTTAATTTAAGTGGGGGCCGTTTGCAGCAAAGGTGAGGCATTGCTGAACTGGATTTTGCATTCTTAACCAGAGCCCACCAGCTCTGCACACTGTACCCTATTCCGTTGTCTGATGAAGTCTGCATTCATATGAAAACTTACATTCTGAATAAAACTTTGTTGGTCTTAAAGGTGCTACTGGACTCCTACTTTGTTCTATTGCTTCAGACCAACACGGCTGCCCACCTGGATCTATATTTTGATATAAAAGCCATCAGTTTTAATTGTAATGCACTTTTCCCCCCAAGGATCAAGGGATAGGAAATTCCTCTGCCTGTGATCCTGGAGGGCCACTGTGGGTCAGCGTAGATGATACTGACCTTGATAGGCCAAGGGTCTGACTCAGTAAAAGGCAGCTTCATGCAGGGCTTTTTTTTTTGTAGAAAAAGCCCAGCAGGAACTCACTTGCATATTAGGCCACACCACCAGACACAAATCCAGCTGAAACTACGTTCCTCTGCGTTTCCGCTCAAAAAAACCCCTGGCTTCATGTGTTTTTGTATGTTACAGTAAGCACATAGTTGGGGGCAGAGATGGAATTCTAGCAGGAGCTCCTCTGCATATTAGGCCACACACCCCTGATGTAGCCAATCCTCCAAGAGTTTACAAGGCTCTTTTTTGTAAGCTCTTGGAGGATTGGCTACATCAGGGGTGTGTGGCCTAATATGCAAAGGAGCTCTTGCTAGAATTCCACCCCTGGTTGGGGGCTTCTTTCTCAGCCTTGGGTTCCAGGCTCTCGAATGCCCTTTCTCAAGACACCTTTTCCCATTCATGGCCTTCTGGATAGTTAAGGCAATCGTTTTCTGAAGAGCCTCCTTGAAGAACTGAAATGAACTAGCACAATTTTTGTTTTGTGCCAGGGCATTGGTTGCATTTTCTGCTGTTTCTCATGTTCTGAGGTCTTCTTGCATTTTATTATTTAAACTCCTCCAGTTTTAATTCTTGCCTGCTGGATTCTGGGGTTTTATTTGGCCAGTCTTACTACTGTTTTTTGTTGATTTTATATGAGGTTTGAATTTTAGTGTTTTCCTGCTGCTATGAATTTTTATGGCTCTTCTTATTTAAACCGTATTTGGATATTTCTCATTTTTTAAACTGGGCCTTGCTGTTAAGGTTGCCAACTCTGGGTTGAAAAACTCCTGAAGATTTAGAGGTATCGCCTAGGGAGACTGGGGTTGGGGGAGGAGAGGGACCTTGGCATAGAGTCCGCCTTCCAAAGCAGCCATTTTCTTTAGCGAACTTATCTCTGTTGTCTAGAGATTGGTTGTAATTCTGGGAGACTGTCCATCCCTACCAGGAGGCTGGCAACGTTACTTACAGTGTATGTGTGGAAACCTTTCCACTAACTACAGCCTACTTAAAAACATGGGTGGACAAACTGAGGCTTGGGAGCCATATGTGGCTCTTTCACACATACTGTGTGGCTCTTGAAGCCCCCACCTCCCTGTCAGCCAGTTTGGAGAAGGCATTTTTCTCTTTAAATTGCTTCTCCAAGCCATGCTAGCTGATGGCTTGGGGAATGCATTTAAAGTTAAAATTGCTTTCCTTCCTTCCTTCCTTCCTTCCTTCCTTCCTTCCTTCCTTCCTTCCTTCCTTCCTTCCTTCCTTCCTTCCTTCCTTCCTTCCTCCTTGTGACACTCAAACATGTGATGTTTATGTGTTGTTGATTCTATGTGGCTCTTATGTTAAGCAAGTCTGGCCACCCCTGCTTAAAAGTATACAGCAGGAATAGTGCATGGAAAGAATGCAGGCATCAAGAAGGAGAGTGCTCACTTAAAGGGAGGGATGAACATCAACTGACCAGATTTGCCACCTCTGGGCTCTTCCACTTGGGCTTTTTCATTGGTTCTAGTCCCATAAGGCTTTGGTTTATACAATTTCCACCCACATTATTGTAGCTTTAGTTCCCTTTTCCCTCCCCCCAACAGTTTTTTTTCCTGGTTCCTTTGACAACACTTTCACCCTGGTCTTTTTCTGGAAGCTGATTTTGAGTTGCCTTTTTCCTCATGTGTAATGTTTCTGAGAGTTTTCTTCATGCTAATCGCCTCTACTTTTCAGTGACTGGACTATCGTCATTGTTAAATCACTCACCGCCGCCACCAGCCCGAAGACATGTTGTTTTATTTTTCCTTTTTAAAGGCACTGACATATCAGTAAATGATTATACCACTGTAATGGTAGGTTCAGCAGATTCTCTGATTTCCCAACTTTCATTAATAAAAAAAAGTAAGTCTCTATTTCCCTTGTGGAGATATAAGGGAAAAGGCACATCTCTGCAAGGGAAAAGCCAAAAGGTTTACTTTTTAAAATATAAGCTAAGAATCCGGACAATCTGCTGGACTTGTTTTGATAATGGTATATCAATATATCAGTATTTTAGTACCTTTAAAAATGCACCCATGATATCAATATTGATATAAGCATGTAGAGGGGGGAAAAAAAGAAATGGGGGTGCTGTGATCTCACAGATGACAAACACTAATGACAACAGCCCCTTCCCTTGAAAATCCTGATTATTTAAGGCACAAGCAGAAAAAAATAAACTGACTCCCAAGGCTGGAATGGCCTTGGGTCAGCCATAGCTTTCGTAGGAGTTCTCCTTTAAAAGGGCAGCTGCTGTAAGAGCTCTCTCAGCCCCACCCATGTCATAGGGTGTCTGTTGGTGGGGGGAGGTAAAGGAGATTGTGAACACTCGAAGATCCAGAGTATAGGGCAGGATATAAATCCAATATCATCCAATATCATCATCAACTGTGAAAAATCAGAGAGAGGCCAACCATGTAGAAGAACCATTCCCAAACCGATTCTCATGTATGTGGATCAACTGCCAAAAAAACCCAGGAGTAAGTCGAGCATGCAGAAAAGCCTCTCCGAGGCAGTGAGCAAGAGCAAGACACATAGAGGCAAGCTCCATGGATCATTCTTGTGCTGTTCAACCTCAAAAAGCAGCCATTGGAAAGGGGACATGTATCTCTTTGCCCAGCACCACCCCTAATCTCAACTGGAGCCTCTTGCTGTATTAAGGGAACAAAAGACAGGCACCTGTCTTCTGCTACCTACTAAATCGTTTTAAAGTTCATGGGTTTGATGGAGAAACAGCACGGAAGGAAAGAATGAACCATCCTTCCCTAACACTGTCCATATCAAGACTCCCTCAACACATTGCTTTTTAAAGCTAAATAATTGATCCCCGGTATTGTGTATAGTTTAGCTCACAGAGTAGCTCCAATGTCACATGAAGATATGCTTAGAACATTTCCATGTTTAGTGTAGTGGTTAAGCCAGTTTGGTGTAGTGGTTAAGCGTGAGTACTCGTATCTGGGAAAACCGGGTTTGATTCCCCACCCCTCCACTTGCAGCTGCTGGAATGGCCTTGGGTCAGCCATAGCTCTGGCAAAGGTTGTCCTTGATAGGGCAGCTGCTGTGAGAGTCCTCTCAGCCCCACCCACCTCATAGGGCGCCTGTTGTGGAGGAGATTGGATAAAGGAGATTGTGAGCCACTCTGAGATTCGGAGCGAAGGACAGGATATAAATCCAATATCATCATCTTCATTCATTCATTGCTCCCATATGCTAAGTTCAGTTCTTGCTGAGTTTCCAATGTGTGTAAGACAGTTCTCTTTCAGAGCATTCTGTAGAGCATAAACAGCTCTGGCAGATTTGACTGTGTTTTTATCTACACAGTTTAACCAGTGTGTTTTATTATCTTGTAGATAGACCATTGACGCTGTTTTGGTGTCCTTGCAACTTGTGGTTGCTTTGTTTACAGTCTTAAGTTTAAAGAGATAAG
Source organism: Heteronotia binoei (assembly GCF_032191835.1). Lineage (NCBI taxonomy): Eukaryota > Metazoa > Chordata > Lepidosauria > Squamata > Gekkonidae > Heteronotia > Heteronotia binoei. The sequence continues at coordinate 30,857,913 of NC_083232.1, forward strand.
ATAGAAATACTGCAGATAAAGAATTAGGGTATAAGGGTTTCCATCTGCCTGCTTATGACAGGAGATCCCCAGGTAATTGCCACTCTTGTTCACCTGATCAGCAGCCCTTGTCTGCTTACAGGAAATTGCTCATAGAGTTCCTAGTGATTCCTAGAGCTACCTTGAAGGGACAATGGTAGCTCTAAAGATTGCCAGAAACTCTTAAGTTTTGGGCAATTCCTACAGCTGCCCTTGTCACTTCCAGCATGCTCTAGGAGTCACCAGGAATTTTATGGTAAAAACTTCCTGAAAGTAGGTGAGGCCTGATTTTTCTTTTTAATTTTTCTCTCGGGATGTTGACCCTCCACAACACTCCTGCCAGTTACCAGGTCATATAAGCAAAATCTGGTTCAAGTCAGGAATGCTTTTGCATCATAATTAGCATCCTGATTAATCCAGCCCTGGGTTTCATTTCATATTCAAAAGACCCAGGGCTTTTTTTTTGTAGCAGGAACCAGGAAGTCCTCTGTATAAGAGGCCACACACCCCAGATGTAGCCAATCCTCCTGGAGCTTACAGGTCTCTTAGTACAGGGCCTACTATAAGCTCTTGGAGGATTGGCTACATCAGGGGTGTGTGGCCTAATATGCAAAGGAGTTCCTGCTACAAAAAAGCCCTGAAAAGACCTAAACCAATATTCTTTCCATATTGACACAGTGAAAAAGAAAGAAAAAGCTGAAAGTAGATCCTTTGCTTAAGGCAGTCACTATCTGTCAACAGAATTTGGTAGAAAGAAGAATGAGAAGACCTAAAAGTGAACCTAACCAGAGAAGGATGAGCTCAAATGACAACTTGATGTTGGGAAACATCGATTACTCTTCTCTTCCCTTCCCCACTGGAGCCTGCTTAGAATTCATTTACCGAAGAGACAGATGGCTGGGGAAGAGACGGTGGGACCAGCACAGACACACCATGCAGGGCACTTAAGCGATTAGGGAATATTGGACACCTCTGCTGGAGTCGGCTGTTTGTCCTTCAGCCTCCGAGCTCCATGGTCCTGCCAGCCAGCAGTGCATCAGAGCAGCCGAGCCAGTCCTCCGACGAGCCATTTAGTATTGATGATAGTGCTGGGTTCCTGGCTTAATCAATAGAGCACCATTACACCATTACTCGGCCTCTTGGCTAAGAGCAAAAGAGACTAGCTGGTGCTTATGGGATCACGAGGATTTAATTATATATCACATTGATTTTTAATTGGCACTTCAGGACAATGCTTTGAGATCTGCAAGTTGGCAAGCAAGGGCTACATCATTCACTCCTGAATTATTTGCCAGACACAGGCCGGCAGGTACACCTAGAGTTGAATTAAACTAATGAAGGGCCTCCGTGCAGTATTCTAGGCATTGCATCACACTATCAGACTGATCTGGGATTGAACTGGGAACTTTTAACATGCCTGCCGCTGAGCCACAGCTCCACCCCTGCTGGTCCCTCCCCTGATGTTATGGAGGTGCCAAACTTTGCATTTATCGTGAATGGTTCTGTCTTCTGCACTTGGCCTCTGATCTCCCTGACTCAGCCTGTTATGCATGACAAAAAGAATGATAAGGCTTTACAGTACTTTTTCATTGCTGGAGAGATCACCTACCTAAGCAGCCATGGGGTGCAGGATCTCTCTGCCCCTCCCAGGGTTCTGATATGGGGTAGAGGATCTGTTGCCTACCAGGAGTGTCTTGTGATCTACAAATACATTACAAGATTCCAGAATCCTTTCCTTTCAAGGGAACTTGAAGCTTCTGTCCTTAGATCTTCTTACTTATCATAGACACGAGGCAAGAATAACCCCACCATTGTTCTCCTCTTCCTCTCTCGCCACAGTTACCATACTGGTAGCTAGGGTTGCCAGGTCCCCTCACCTGTCCGGCATTCCAGGAGTGGGCAGGGATGTCATGTGATGTCTCCAATGTGATGACATCACCCGGAAGTAACACCATCATAACGGAGACATCATGTGGCAATGTCCTTGTTTAGGGGAGGGGCTTCCCCCACTGGCCAGCTGGTCCAAGATGGAAAGGAGCCCCCAAAATTGGGGGATTCTCCACTGGGACCTGGGGGCTGTCAACCCTACTGGTAGCTGCTGCTGCTAACCAGGCTTCAAAGATGCCAATTCTTGGTTGAGATTTTCTCTGGAGTTTTGAGGGTGGAGCCTGGAGACGACAGGATTTGAGCAGGGGAAGGATTTTAGCAGGGCATAGTGCTTTAGATTCTACCCTCCAATCAGAAACCAGGAGATCTCCCAGAATTACAACTCATCTTCAGATTACAGATATCAGTTCCCCTGGAAAAGATAGCTGTTTTGGAGGATGACGTGTATGGCACTATACCTTGCTGAGGTCACTCCCATCCCTAAGTCCCATCATCCTTAGGTAGACCCCTACCCCATTTGCCCCCACCCCCAAATTCATCATAGCTCTTTAGCCAGTGTGGTGTAGTAGTTAAGACCAGAACAGATTCAGATCTGAAAGTACTTTTAAATTTCTTAAGGAAGAGAAAAATGGGGTAGGAGAAAACCTGCTCTTCTTCACCTTATAGCCCCTCACCTATGAACCAAATAACCATTTTGGAGGGCTTATTTTGATCTGGGAAAATGGCATGGCAAGAAGGGTTAAACTCTTCCCCAAATTTTATGATTCTGATCAAATGTATCACTGGGATCTCTGGTCTGACTCCTATCCTAAGCCTGCCAACTCTAGGTTGGAAAATCCTGGACATTTGGGGGTTAGGGATACCAGCCTCCAGGTGGGAACTGGAATTCCCCCAGAGTTTCAGCTCATCTCCAGGCTACAGAGATCAGTTTCCCTGAATAAAATGGATGTGCTGGAGTGTGTATGCTAAGGCATCATACCCCACTGAGGTCCCTGGAATCTCCAGGCCCCATCCCCAGATCTCCAGGAGTTTCCCATCCTGAAGCTGGCAGCCCTATATGAGAACTTTGTAATATTTCAGTCTGTCCAGAGATCATAGTGATATGCATTTCTTTCCAGCTATTGGAATAACCTTACCACAGAGATTATTCTATTGAACAACATTTATCTCATCTCCTTTTTTAAAACAATCCTGCTGGTATCCCCATTGGTGGCCAAAGGGGACCTGGGAACCCTAAGCATAAACCTCAATGGAAAGACCATCTCACCTCTTACCCAGCAAATCTGATGGCCCATTGCTGAGTTTAGTATCTAACACAGACCTCATTGGCCAGCATGGCATGTCTTAATTTGTGGAGACACATGGAGCAGGAAAGGAAGTGTAGATTTGAGGCCAGCAGCCCCATGTCACATGGAACTGCCTCATACTGAATTGTTGGTCTATCAAAGTCAACCTTGTCTACTTTGATTGGCAGTGGCTCTCCTCCAGTGTGTTAGAAAGAGGTCTTTCACATCATCCACTGTTTCATCCTTTTGACTGGGAATGTCTGGGATTAAACTTGGGACCTTCTTCATGCAAAGCAGATGGCTCTACCGTTGAATCATGGCCCCTTCCCTAAGGAAGAAGATGGTGGGGTTTCACTGGTGGACTGGTTTGCCTTTAAGAGACATCAAATGTACAAAAAAATAAGTGATGCATGAATACGCAGAACACATAGCATTGCAACCCAAAGCTCAACTCTTCAATAGAGCCAGTCTTGAGAGGAGAAACATGTGGTTGCAATGGATACCCCACCTTTTATGCTTAAGGTGAGAACAGGAAAGACTGAAATTAACTACAGTAATGTGGGTTGCCAGCCTGTAAACAAGCGCTCTTATCTCTACGTTTTGGGTTTCGACTTCCCCCTTCAATGCTCATTGTTTGGCTGGAACAGAAATGGAAATGTGCAATCTATTACAGTGGGGGCCGTGGGTGGGTGGGGAGAGGAGCTGCTGGGATTTCTCTCTGGAACTTCAGAGGCAAAAAAAATCCTCCATAAATGAATTAACTTTTACCATGAGACTAAGAGCCTGACACAATTCAGCATTAGTTCTTCCCCAGGGAGTGGACACGTCCTTTTCGGTTTGCTGTTTCCAGACATTTAGCACATTGCAGTGTGAGTCCTGAGATGTGTAATCAGTGCCAAACCAGGAAATCAGGAGAGGGCAATCCCAGCATGCACCCCAGGGAGGGAGGGCTGCATTGGGCATTAGTACACTTGTTGGAAGGCTTTCTCAGGCAATCCTAAACCAACACTTTGGAAAGGAGGTGTGAAACAGAAAAGAGTATTTAAAAACGAAATGAGAAGCAAGGCCGTCTTTTGGTACTGCCTTCCAAAAATGAAGGGAGGAGGGAGGGGGCTTACATACACCTTCAAAGGTAGCATGCTAGGGCTGCCAGATTCCCCCCCCCCCAGCCTCTAGTAGGGGCCAGGGGGTAGGGTAGGGCTGCCAATCCCCAGGTGGGGACAGGGGATCCCCTGGTTTGGAGGCCCTCCCCCCACTTCAGGGTCATCAAAAAGTGGGAGGAGGGGAGGGAAATGTCTGCTGGGCACTCCATTATTCCCTATGGAGACTTATTCCCATATGAAATAATGGAGAATTGATCCACGAGTATCTGGGGTTCTGGGGGCGGGTCTGTTTTTTGAGGTAGAGGCAACACATTTTCAGTATAGCATCCAGTGCCTCTCCCCAAAATACCCCTCAAGTTTCAAAAGGATTGGACCAGGGGGTTCAATTCTATGAGTCCCAAAAGAAGGTGCCCCTATCCTTCATTATTTCCTATGGAAGGAAGGCATTTTAAAAGGAGCATGGTCCCTTTAAATGTGATGGCCAGAACTCCCTTTGGAGTTCAATTATGCTTGTCACACACTTGCTCCTGGCTCCACCCCCAAAGTCTCCTGGCTGCATCCCCAAAGTCCCCAGATATTTCTTGAATTAGACTTGGCAACCCTAGGGTAGGGTTGCTGCCTCCATTCTCCTAGAGAAAACATCAGCTTTGGAGGGTGGACCTGATGGCATCGCATCCCTCAGCAAACTCCACCTTCCACAGGCACCAGCTCCAAATCTCCAGGAATTCCCCATACCAGAGCTGGCAACCTTACTCATGGAGGATCACTTCAGTTATTATTTTTTTTAACCATACAATCAGCTCCATGGCTTTCCTCCAGCTGATTTACCAAAGATCAGACATTCATTGCATGGCCAAATTGTTCAGGCCCAACTGAACAGGCCTCTCGCTTGGAGAGGATGCCCTTTATAGCACCTGAACATTATAATTACAGCCGAGCTATAAACCAAGAACTGCCCTATTTGCTGCAAACACAACATGACGTGTGGATTCCATCTCTTCTGTTACTTGTTCAGGTCTGCCCTGTGTGCTAGGAAGAAATGCTGCAGCGTGCCTATTTGGAGAGGCAATCATGCAGAGCACTGGCTAAGATGCAGCAAAGGAAGAAAAGGATATCTCCACTGTGCTATAGGAACACCATCTGTGTCTAATGACCAGGGCAAAACATAGATCCACAACATAATGCTGCACTTATCCCTGCTTATCTTTTAGGCTTAGCTCCTTCTGGGTCCTTTGGATAAAAAGCCACCAGCAGCTATGTGTGTAGTGCAGGGGTAAACAACCTTTGGGAGGGACAGTGGCTCAGTGGTAGAGCATCTGCTTGGGAAGCAGAAGGTCCCAGGTTCAATCCCTGGCATCTCCAAAAAAGGGTCCAGGCAAATAAGTGTGAAAAACCTCAGCTTGAGACCCTGGAGAGCCGCTGCCAGTCTGAGAAGACAATACTGACTTTGATGGACCAAGGGTCTGATTCAGTATAAGGCAGCTTCATATGTTCATATATATGCCAAACACCCCCATACCCATAATGTTTATCTGTGATGATGCTGGAGTGTTGCTAAAGAAAAGGGAGGGGAGACAAAGACGATTGTCCTTGGCTAGACACAGGGGGAGCCAGCCGAGTCCCAGCAATTTTGCTGCCCACAGTCCAGGGGCTCAGAGCTGGCTGGCAGGCACACAGGTCTGGGTAGTGAAGGCTAGCATAAGCAGCTCTGGTCACTTTCTCCTATGCTGCCGCTGGCCTAGTGGTGCTGCCAGGGCCACAGGTAGGGATGCCAGCCTCCAGATGGGAATCTCCCGGAATTACTGCTCATCTCCAGAGGTCACTTCACTTGGAGAAAACAGCTGCTTTTGGAAGGTAGATTCTATGTCATTGCACCACACTGAGATCCCTGTCCTCCTCAGGCTCCACTCCCAAATCTCCAGGAGTTTCTCAACTTGGAGCTGGCAACACTACCCTCCCCCACCTCCAGCTGGTGGCCTGGAGGGACCTGGCAACTTTAACCAGGGGAGCTCACCAAATTTTGCCTGCTCAGCAAACTGCTGCTGTACGGCATGTGCCAAACCCACCCCTGGTGCTGCAGTTTGGTAGCTTGCTATGGTAAAGCACACTTTTGAAAAATGTATTAAAAGCTAATATACCATAGCTTCAGGGCCCTTAAGCAGTGCACATATGACTGGTCTCAATACTGAAGGGCTTGGTCTCTGGAGGACCTTTATGACTGCCAATCTCCAGGTGGTGTCTGGAGATCTCCTGGGATTACAATTCATCTCTAGGTGATAGATCACCCAGGGGGGAAATGGCTGCTTTGATCTATGTCTATGGCAGGGGTGGCCAACGGTAACTCTCCAGATGTTTTTTGCCTACAACTCACAGCCAATGGCTGGGGCTGATGGGAGTTGTAGGCAAAAAACACCTGGAGAGCTTCTGTTGGCCACCCCTGGTCTATGGCATTGCACCCTACTGAGATCCCTTCCTTCTCCAAACCCCTGCCCTCCCCAGGCTCCACCCCCAACATCTCCAGGTATTTCTCAACCTGGAACTGGCAACCTTAATTGAAGAGATCTGCTATTACATGGCCAGCTTAGTCTCTATGTCTTAAGTTTAATGAGTTGCTTGTTTCCCACACAGCTGATGGACCACCTTTGTAAGTCAAATATAAGAGATGCTGCTGTTTCAGGCTTTCTTGGAAACTCTGTAAAGCCACAGTATTCTTAAATTGTTCTTTAAAACAAGAGCTGGGAGGTCAGGATCTTCACGGACAGAATTCAAGCATACAACATGGGCTGCGGTCACATGAGCAGTTTGCTCCAATACTGTTGTGGTACCTTTGTGGATATAAAGACCACAGTCAGGTAGCAACATCTGCCTTCTGTGCCCCAGTCATCAGCATCCAGTGTGGCCCATCCTGGAAGCAGGGCTTTTTTTGAGCAGGAATGCAGTTCCGGCTGGCATGGCATCAGGGGATATGGCCTATTATGCAAATGAGTTCCTGCTGAGGTTTTTTTTCTACAAAAAAAAGCCCTGCCTGGGAGCAAAGTTTGCCGACATTGGGGAAAGTCCAATATTAACATATGCCAGTGCTTCAGCATCATTTTTTCCAGTGTCTGACCCTGTTGTGAAACCCCCCCTGTTGCGAAACACAGCACTGTGGGAGATATTTCCCCATTTTTGATGCTCCAGCTCCACAGAATATTCCACAAGCTTCTCTTCAGATTGCACAAGCATCTAAGTCAGTGGTCTTGGGGGGGAAAAGAGGGGGGAAATGAAAAAGTAAAATGCAATTACGTGTTATGGAATTGGATTAGAGACATCATCATATGCCAAAAGAGAGTTGACTGGTAAAAGACACCATTCTTCACTGGCATTTCATCACAGAAATTCTATTTATCCGCATATTTTCCTTGTAATGAGGAAGGCTCCTGGCTGGCTGTATGTTAAAACAACTACTGACCTATATATCCCTGAATGCAAGACTGAAAATTTTCCCCCAGATAGTGAATGATGTTCGTCCTGCTCTGATGTTCTGTGAGTGTTCTGAAGCTCCTGTGGAAGCAATCCTCTCAGCTGCTATTATGGAACATGGCATGGCCCTTTGATCAGGGGATTCACAGCCAAAGGCTGCAATCCTCAAGACACTCTCCTGGGTACATCCTGCTGAAGAACAGGGGACTTTCATCTGAATAGGCCTGCCTAGAATTGCTCCATTGTGTGACTAGAATCAGGGATGGCCAAACTGCAGCTTGGGAGCCACATGTGGCTCTTTCACACATATTATGTGGCTCTCAAAGCCCCCACCCCCCACCTCATTAGCCAGTTTAGAGAAGGTATTTCTCTCTCTAAATCATTTCTTCAAGCAAGTAAGCCGGCAGCATGAAGAATGTATTTAAAGTTTCTTTCTTTCCACCTCTTCCTCCTCCCCTCCTCACCATCCATTCCCTTCCCATCCCTCCCCTCCCTTCCAGAGAGCCAGTTTGGTATAGTAGTTAAGTGTGTGGACTCTTATCTGGGAGAACCGGGTTTGATTCCCCACTCCTCCACTTACAGCTGCTGAAATGGCCTTGGGTTAGCTATCGCAGGAGTTGTCCTTGAATGTGCAGCTGCTGTGAGAGCCCTCTCAGCCCCACCCACCTCACAGGGTGTCTGTTGTGGGGGGAGAAGATATAGGAGATTGTAAACTGCTCTGAGTCTCTGATTCAGGAGACGGGCGGGGTATATATCTGCAGTCTTCATTTCCTTCTTTCCTTCCTTGCAGCTCTCAAGCATCTGCCATTCATGCCTTGTGGCTCTCAAACACCTGACGTTTATTGTATGCAGCTCTTACGTTAAAGCAAGTTTGGCCACCCCGGGCTAGAATTTACTTCTGAATGAACATGCTGAAGATCAGACTGAATGTGTCCTATGTTTTTGAGGGAAATATCATTGGCCTCTTTTTAAAAGGATGTAAGAATAATTTGGTGATTGAGTATATTACCTTGAACAGCTGACCTGCTCAGCTTGAAAACTAGGAGATTTCACCACTGCCTCTAGGGTTGACAATCTTGTTTTTTAAGAAAGGATGCAACATGGAAATGGATTAATAAATTAGATTAATTGAATGAAAGCCTTTTTGAATGCCGCGAAAGCACCCCAATTTAATCTGTCAATTCCCTTTTAAAACAAAACAATCTTCTTTTTACCCAAAACACTCCTAGGGTGCAGTCACACTCACCATTAAATCCATCTGCAATGCACCTCTATTATAATCCACACAACCAATTTTCCGATCAGACAACAGCCAGGCTCCCGTTCTATCCCATGTGGGTCCCGTCGCTGGTCGATCAGAGTGCTCTACCGGACCTAGTTTCATGAGACGTCAATCTGCATTAGCGCAGGCGGAGTGATGCCCGCTATCTGCAGCGTGTTGCTTTTAAATGGGTCAGATCACTAACAGTTTTGCTAGTCTGTTTGCACTACATTTCCAACACGAGCACTATGCATGCAGAAAAAAACCCAGGAATTCAAATCAGTTCACATCTAGTTCACATCTACTTTCAAAAGTGAGTTTTGTTTCCAGACATAGGGGCGGGTAAACAATTTATCGAGCCAACATTCGCTCGCTCATTCACTGGCACAGTGATATCACTTGCAGGGGGCTTTGGGAGGGAAGCGGTGGTGCGCTTCCGATAAGTCGGCAACGATGGAGCGTTCAAACAGAGAAATTTTGCTCAGGAACCGTCAGAAGAATTTTGTTCCGGATTCAAAGCAGTATCAAATTAGTCCGTGCCCCAGTCGTCTCAATGCGAGACTTGAACTAGCTAACCACCATTCGCAGATGCTGACGTTTGGACAACCGCTTAAAATCCGATATGCTTCCGGACACCACTCATGCCTGTAGTGGGATTTTATGAACGTCTGAACGTCTGACCTCACTCCTAAACCCTAAAGCCTGCAGCTGACAGGCACTTTTTCATGTAGCAAAAGCACCTTCTTACTTAGCAAAAGCAATTGTTTTATTCTTATGCAAAGTTATGCAGACATTTGTATTATACTGTTATGCAAATGTGGTGTAACTCATTCATAAGCAGGCTATTAAGAGATTTATTAGGTTATTATGATATATATAATTCATCAGTTATCTTTCATCAGAGCCCCAAATCACAGTACTTTATATGTATGTGTGTGTGTGTGTGTGTGTGTGTATATATATATATATATATATATATATATATATATATATATATATAATTATATTTAATATAGAAAATTTTGGAAAAACCGCTAGAAACAATCCTGTATCATCTCTCAGTCTGATGCTGCCCAAGCTATGGCCTCCATTTTGATTCCCAGTCCTTGTTAGCGGGGGTACATTCTATAACTTTGGTTTCCATGGCAGCAGCAATCCATGAGCAGCTCCCTTGGTGGTCAGCTGCAACCTTCTTTGTCCTTTCTGGATCTTCTAACTGACTGAACGGTGGGGAAGACAACGGGCAATTTGGGGATACACATTGACCTAATGAGGGCCGCAGCTTTCAGCTAATGGAGGCCTAATGAACTGGAAAACATGACAAAGATCAGTTCCCCTGGAGAAAACAGTTACTTTGGAAGGTGGACTTTACAATGTTGTACCCCTCTGGAGTTCCTTGCCTCCCCCAATACCACCCGTTCCAGGCTCCTCCTCCAAAATATCCAGGAATTTCCCAACACAGAGCTGCCAACCCATGGGACAAATAGATTTCCAACATACCTGTTGCATTTACAGTACATGATGTAAAAAATGTATGTTAAGAGAAACTATTACATATCTGTTGTTATAAAAAAAAACCCTTGAAGAAGGTTCACAATTTTGGAACTGCTTGTAGTTTTAAAGAGCTAGGACTTACATCTGTTAGGGCTCCCAAATACCTGGAGATCAGAGAGTGCGGTTTAGGAGGGCATCAGCATGGTACAATGCCATAGAGTCCACCTTTCAAAGCAGCATTTTTCTCCAGGGGAGCTGATATCTGCCAGAGATCAGTGGGAAAAGTGAGAGATCTCCAGGTCCCACCTGGAGACTGGCAACCCTACTACCTGCTCTCTCCTGGATCCACCCCCAAAGTCTTCACATATGTTCCAACCCAAACCTGGCAACCTTATATAGGATAGACAGACTAAATATTTTAAATAAATAAATAGTAAATAATTTGTGTTGTCTGGAGATCAGTTTTAATTCCAGGAGATCTCCACCCACCACCTGGATGATGGCAGTCCTTACATCCTCCTCCAACATGTACATAGCATAGAGGGACCCTTTTGTTCTTGCGCCATCCCTACCGACTTGAAACTGGCAACCAGAGGGAATGTCAGACCGATGATCACCATCAACATCACGTTCCCCCCTTCCCTGCCCCCTTGACCTTCTCTCTAAGTTAACCCTCTGGCCAAATCTTTATTCACTTCTCTCCTCCCTCCCTCATCCATTCTGTTTGGTTGTTAAACAAACTAGAACTTGAGTTTATTTTGTTTTAAAGACTAGTAGAAAGACCCTATAAAACATAAATTACAACACTGATGACAGAAATGGCATGCCTATATTTTTGGTGAAAACAGAGCTGTGTATCTGAACTAACTTCAGTCAGCTCGGCCTTCTCTGTTTCAAAAGTATGGGTTTTTGGGGAAGGGGGGAACAGCTCTTGTAATCACTTCCACGAACACCCAAACATCAAGCTATCAATAATGGTGAGGTCTGGGATTTAATTATGTTTCCTGTGTATGCAAAGCTCTCTCCTTTATATTATGACTGGGCTGGTGGTCCATAAATCATAGACTGGAAATCTAGAAATAAACTCTCCGTGAGAGTCAAAATTTCCAAAATTCTTTAATGGGGTGTGTCAGCCACCAGGCTGGATTAAAAGAGCTTGCTCAGACGATGTGCTTGTTAGCAAAGGATATGGTTGTACTCTCAGCTACTGGGAAGGAAGAAGTTCCACTGAAATCCGTGGGATTTATTTCTCAGTGAATGTAGATCCAATCAGATTGTGCATATGATCAACTGCTCTCCCGCTCCATATAAAACCATTCTGCCTGTGTGTTTTCAACTAACAAATGCTGGAAAATATGTCAAGAGAATAGTGATAATTGTGTTGTCTCATGAGACTGTGCAGTTGATTTTTCCAACAGATTTGTGTAGGAGAGAAAATGAAAATGCAGGATTTTTAACCCAATCCCTTGGGATTGTCCATTAAAGAACTAAGAAACAAACTGAAGTTAACTGGCTTCTCTCTCTAGATCCCCCCCACCCCCAATACTACCTTAAAGGACATTCCCAAAGGACTGGGTTAACAATCCTGCATTTTCATTTTCTCTCATTAACCAATCAGCATTTGAACCCGTTACTCCAAAGGTCAAAGGCCACTGTCATTAGCTGATGGCCCTTACTAACAATGCCCCCAGATGTTCTGAGAATCTGTTAGCAAAATAATTTTGAGAAAATCGAAATGGAGAGGGGAATCTGTTCTCTTAATTGCGCGCTTATGCTCATTCAACACACGTTGGGAGAGAGCTTTGTATTTTATGGCAAATACTTCCTGTCCACTCAGTTCAATATTCAAATGATTGTTTTATTTGTCATCTGTCGCAGCCCAACCGGAGCATGGTGACCGAACATTGCTAGAACATTAAAACATTCCAAACCTTATCCTAGCAGAGGGAAAGCGACATCATAAAGCAGCCCTTCATTGTGAAGTATTTTCAAGAATTTTATCAGGAAGACTTCCTGCAGAACTGTAGGTAATAAGCTTCCTTCCCCCTCCCCATTACAGCACATCAAAGTTTATTTTCATGTTGTAAGGCGGGGGGGGGGGGGCTTTAAAGTCCTTCTTTCCTTTTTTTATTAACTCGATTTATTAGATAAGTATAACATTCAGAGGAAATATGTGATGTGGTATTTTCTAAATGAAAACATTACCAGCTGCCCAATCCTCAAAGCATTCTGCTGGCACAAACCCCATTCATAAATTCATGAATGGAGCTTGTAGTAGGGAAGTCCCTTGAGACTTGGGACCGAGATCATTCCATGAGCAGTACAAAGTCAGGCAGATCAAGCTGAAGAGTCTTTTTCCTTTTGAAAGAAATGAGTCTCGCTCTCTCCAGCACACTGCAGAACAAAGTTAGAACCAGAGACCCATTGAAATGCAAATGATGTTAAGATCCCCGTTTCGTAGCCAATGCTGTCAATTTTATACATGATACTTTCCCCACCACCACCACCATTCAATCAACATCTATCTGTACACTGTTCCCCCATCAAATCTGGCCTTCTACATCATTTCAACTGTTTTCATAAGCTGGGGGGGAAAAGATCAAGAGTTAAATATCAAAGAAATACATACAACACATAAAATATGAGGGATACATGGCACATATCCAAAATGCACTATTCTCATTTTGTAGAAACATTTGTTGACATTATTATTTTTTTTAAAAAAATGTATAGCTGTTAAATGTGGTGCCAATTTTCAAAACATGTTAAGCACTTTTGTTTATTGCTGTCTTTTATCTTATCTTTTAAATGCATTTTTATAGTATTGGGTGCAATTGTGATCAGATATAGTGATGGGCACAAACACAAAATGCAGATGGGTTCATGACTGGTGGCCCAGCAAACCTCGTTCAAAGAGACGGTGGTCTCTTTAAGTGGGGTTTTTGGAAAGCCCTGCTGCTGCTGTATGGCTTGCCCCAGCCATCTCCTCCACCATGCTGCCAACTGCCTCATCTGGCTGCCCCTTCTCCACCACCGGCCTCTCCTCCTCTTCCACTGGCCTCTTCTCCACAGTCCACCAGTCTCCTGGGTGAGTTCTCAGTGGGAGGTCCAGGTATAAGGGGCATCCTCAGGTGATGGGGATGGTGGGTGAGCACCTGTGCTCTCATGGATTGCTGGGTAATAGACAGGGACTTTCCCAGTCGAAGCGGTGCCCCGCCCCAACCTTGGACAGGCTGCTCCCTGTCTTATGACTTCCTTGTGCAGTCCCTTTAAACTTTAAAGGGGACTGCACAAGAAAGCCCAAAACAGCTGAGGTGGGGAGGAGCACTCCCAGCCGCTCAGCTGTTTTTTGCAGCTTTCTGCTGCAGCAGAAAGCAGAAGTTTAAAGGGACTTGAAAGGGAAATCCCGGCTTTCTATTATGGCCATGAACCAACACAAACTGCCTGAAAATTATGTGAACCATAAGGAAATTCATCATGAATTTTGCCTCATGGTCTGGTTCGTGCCCATCCCTAATCAGACTTATTACAATATTCCAAATGAATGGTTATGGGCACAACATAATGATATATACTTTCCTTTTTATGTGCCCAAACTGATTGTATCAGTGTATATGTGTGTGTCAGTGGGAGGGGTCAGCTTTCCCTCTCTCCCTTCCAGAATATGAGCCTCCCCAGTCCCTTCATATAACTTTAAAAACCTCATAGAGAGCATGAAAGAAGGCTGCTGTAGTCTGAGGCAGGAGGCAGAGAAGAAAAGCAGGGTGTGATGCCAGTGACTCTGTAGATTGCAACCATTGCCTAAATCCAGAGCCTGAAGTCCAATAGGCTGAGCATCCAGATGTTCAGAATGATCATTTAGTTCTAGCAAAGAAAAGCAAACTGACCTGTATCACGAAATTGTTTTTATATGCTTGTTTACTTTATTTGTAGCTCACCTTTCTCTCTAAGACTGGGCAGATTACAAAATACAGAGAACAGATAGCATAAAACGAGGGATGTCCAGCCTCCAGGTGAGGCCTGGAGATCTCCCGGTTTTACAAGTGATCTCCAGCTGGCAGAGACCAACTCCCCTGGAGAAAATGGCTGCTTTAAAGAGTGGACTGTCTCCATGGCATTGTACCATGCTGAGGCCCCTCCCCTACCCATACCCATACCCATACCAAACCTTTAATGGCATAATAGATTCAGATAAAAATACACAGAATATAAAAATTTAAACATTGGAGATAAAATCAAAATAAAACCGAGCTTACAGATACATTCAAACATGGTCAGAATTAAATTTAAGGATGTCAGCCAGAAATTTTGCCACAGCCTCACTAACCACCCCCTCAGTATCACTCAATAAATAATAACAGGGTGGCAGAATAGACAAATCTGGAGAAAAAGAAAGCTTGCCAAATAAATCTTTACGGAGGTTATAGTAAAAAGAACAATCAAGCAATATATGCTGGATTGAGTCAGGGGTATTCGCTCCACAGGAGCAAAGTCTGTCGGCTAAAGGGACTCGCTGATATCTCCCTTGTAAAACTTTGGAGGGAAACGCGTTTAGTCTGGCCAACATAAATGCCCTGCGATGACTTGGAGTGGTTAGGTCTGATAGATAATTGGGCATTTTGCCACAAAAAGCATAAAGACCTAAGGAAGCTGGAGAGCAAGTATAAGGGAGAGTTGGCCGTAATTTCGTTTCCTCCAATTCCCACAGTCTCAGTTTAATACATCTGAAGATATATGACTCTTCAGAGGTAGAAAAATCATCTACCTCTAACCCCAATTGATTGAGTTTAGACAGAAGCAGTGCTGTCCAGGACGAAATATATGGGTCTCTTTTCATACAATCAAGAAGGCTGTTGGGATCTGTTCTAAAATGAATTTTGAGCCAGAATTTAAACACTGCAATCCAGGCTTTTGTCTCCACCAAAGACTGACCCACTTCAGAGCAGAGAGCAAAGTAGGACACACATTTTGGCAAACCAAGAATTTGTCTAAAGAATGAGGCTTGAATGCCCTCCACTTTCCTGGTAAAAGCTGAGATCCATATAGGGATACCATAGAGGATTTGGGCAAGCGTTTTGGCTTTGAATACTTTAATAGCTGCTGGAACTAATTGGTTGCCCCTTGCAAAGAAAAACTGTTTAATTTGAGCAGCTGAACACTTAGCCAAGTTGATGGTGTTGTTACGATGTGAAACCCAGCTTAACTTGTGGTTAAAAGTGATCCCCAAGTATTTAAAATTTTTTGTTTGCTCGATTGTTGAATTGCCAATAAACCATCTCTGTGGGCCCCAGCAATTTGAAAAGACAACTACTTTAGATTTGGCATAATTGATAGAGAGTGAATTACAATTACAGTAGTCATAAAAGGCGTTCAAATACCTTTGCAGGCCCACTCTTGTACAAGAGAGGATGGTAGTGTCATCGGCATAAAGTAATAAGGGGACCGCTCGGCCTGCAAGTTTAGGCGGATGACCATTGATAGGGGTCAAAAATTGTGCCAGGTCAGTTAAAAATAAATTAAAAAGATGTGGGGCCAGCACACAACCTTGTTTTACCCCCTTTAACACTGGGATTTTACTAGTCAAGTCACCGCTAGAAGAAAATTTCACTTGGCAAAAGGTATTAGAATGAAGTTTCCTCAAGAGAAACAGCAAACGAGGGTCCATTCCCAGGTAACCTAGCTTGATCCATAGTTGGGCTCTATCTATTGAATCAAAAGCACCCTTCAAATCGATGAAGGCAGCATATAATTTTTTTGACCCGGTATGCATATATTTTTCAGCAAGGAAGGCCAGAGTGCAGCAGTGATCCATAGCAGATTTGCCTTTGGAGAAGCCAATCTGTTCAGGACCTATGATGTTGCCTAGGCGCATCCAGTCAGTTAATCGGAGTTCTAAGTGTTTTGCATACAATTTGCCCACTATAGATAATAAACTAATGGGGCGGAAGTTTTCTGGTAACTCCAACCCCCCCTTTTTGTATATTGGGATAATTATAGAGTCAAGCCAAGAGTCAGGTATGGAGCCATGCAGATCGATAAAAGAGAACAATTTTGCAAGGGGCAAGAGCCACCAATCGGCAAACTTTGTGAATACCTCAGCGGGAAGGCCATCAGGGCCAGGTGCTTTACCCGCTTTTAAATCCTTCAATAACTCACTGATTTCCTCTAGAGTTACTGGAGGCCAGACCGGCATATCAGTAACTGAGGGGTTTGCTAAGATGGGAGGGGATACACATGGGGCAGCAAAAATGTTAGAGAAGTAATCAACCCATGTTTGCTCAGAGATATTTGGGTCAGTAACAGAATTGTTTTTTTGATTACCTGAAATGATTCTCCAGAAGGCCTTATTATCGTTAGATTTTATCGAGTGGTAAAGTTGGTCCCATTTATTCTGAAAGAAAGCTTTCTTTTTGGATGTAGTAAGCTCCAGGTAGGCTGTCTTGTAAGCAATGTAGGCCTTAATTTTTGATTGGTCTTTGGAGTGACAAGCCTCTTTAAAATGAGCTCTCAGTTCTTGTTTCCAAGCTAAACAATCTGTATCGAACCAGCTGGAGAAACTAGACCTAGACAAGATCACCGGTTTAGCTTTGGCACTACAATAATCAATTAATAATGAAAATCCTGAAAGAATTGAATCATCTGAATTGGAATTAATGATTGAATCCCTTAATCTGCATAGCGCTTCAGAGCCAAAGAGGGAAGAAAACTCCCTTTCTAGGGCCGGGGACCACTTGATTTTTTTTAGAACATTCTCAGGGGCCTTCATGGATTGGGAAGGTGATACCATATTAACCTCCAGATCCAATCGTAGGGATAGAGTTAGGGGCAGGTGGTCACTTTCTGTGCGCGGATCAATGTAAAAGTTATCGATAGATGACAGAAGGTTGGATGAGCCCACACAAAAATCTATCACACTGCAACCCCTTGTGGAAAAAAAAGTAAAGTCATTTGCAGCTGGAAATTTGGAGAGACCATTAAATATTATAACATTGTGCGCTATGCAGAATTCAATTAATCTAAGACCCGCCTTATTGGTTAAAGTATCTTTAGAACAACGGGGTAAACATAGTTGTAGTGGAGGGGATTCAACCGCTTCAAAGCCAAAATGAGAGATCCATTTCTGATTGTTACTGCCTATCCGAGCATTAAAATCACCAAAAATCATGAGCTGAGCAGTATGGAATTTCCTAGACAAAGACGTCACATAGTCAGAAAATTTCTCCCAGACAGCATCAAACTCCAGCTCACCATTAGAAGGGGCTAAATAAACATTAATCATGATTAGGGTCAGTGCTGGGGAGGACAGCAATAAAGCCTGGGCAATTGGCGGGCAAGGATCCAAGAGGATCACCTTAAATGGTAAGCTGGATTTCACCAAAGCAGCCATGCCTGCTTTACTGCGACCTTTAGAGTGAGATCTATAAGCGGGGAGATTAAAAACTTTAAAATCCGTCAGTCTAAAACTGTCTTCTGCCCATGTTTCCTGAAGGAAGACACAATCAAAGGATTTCAAAAAGTCCAAAAAATCTGAGTCATTCGCTTTACTCTTCCACCCAGCAATGTTCCAGGAGATGATGTGGATCTTCCTTGTGGCTTCCCTAGCTGGTAGTCAATCGATAATGGATATCCTTTCTAGAACCCTGGAGTCATCAGTGAAAATACAACCATTATGTTGGGGTGCCCTTGAGCCAGTTAGAGAGAGTTCCATAGACAGATCAATTAAGTCAGCTGATGGGGGACAAGGGGGCAGGGGGTTGCCTGCAGGATCTAGGTTGATTGAAGGAACTGATTTCCCCGGCTCTAAAGACCTTTGCAGCTGCAGCTTAGTACCTTCAAGTCTTATGAGTATCGCCTGTTGATCTTTTGCTGGAAGACTCCCAAATGACTGCAAAAGGTCATCTTCTAATGAAACATTAAGGGGACTATGCGTCACATCCATAGAGGGCACCTTCTCCTGGCTCCACCCCCAAAGTCTCCAAGTATTTTCCAACACAGACCGGGCAACTCTACATAAAACCTCCAATAAACCGTGCAATCAGATTAGGATTACAAAATTAGAACATATTGCAAAATTTTTAAAAACCTGCCTTCTAAGGTTTGACATGCCATAACAATGTAGAAGGCGAACTATAAAGAGATAAAACAATGCATTAAAACAGGAAAATACATGGAGTAAAGGATGCACTTGACAATCCTGTGGTGATGGTGGAAAGTGCTGTAAGGTCACAGTTGATTTATATGACCCTGTAGGGTTTTCAAGGCAAGAGACATTTCAGAGGTGGTTTGCCATTGCCTGCCTCTGCATCATGACCCTGGTATTCCTTGGAGGTCATCCTTCCAAATACTAACCAGGGCTGACCCTGCTTAGCTGGAGATCTGACAAAATTGGGCTAGCCTGGTCAGGCTTATTGACAATCCTAAAAGTAAAGGCAGAGGTAGTCCCCTGTGCAAGCACCAGTCATTTCCGATTCTGGGGTGATGTCGCATCACAACATTTTCATGGCAGACTTTTTATAGGGTGGTTTGCCATTGCCTTCCCCAGTCATCTACACTTTCCCCCCAGCAAGCTGGGTACTCATTTTACTGACCTCTGAAGGAAGAGAGGCTGAGTGAACCCTGAGCCAGCTACCTGAACCCAGCTTCCACCAGGATTGAACTCAGGCCATGAACAGAGCTTGGACTGCAATATTACACCTTCCAACTCTGTGCCACGGGGCTCCTTTATTGACAATCGTATTGCCTCATAAATGTGCCTCAGCTGTTCCACCATCATCTCTAATCCTTGCATCAAATGTTCCCTTTATAAAAATGTTCACAAGGCTTGTACATACAGACTGCAAGGGGCCGGGCACTGTGGATCAAAAGCCCCTTGTAAAGTTGGTGTGCCTGGGCAAAGAAGGTAGCTGACCTCCAGGTAAAGCCTGGAGATCTCCAAGAATTAAAATTGCTCTCCAGATGATATCAGTCATTTCCCCCAGAGAAAATAGCTGCTTTGGAGGGTGGACTATGGCAATGGACACCACTGAATTCCCTCCCCAGGTTCTACCCCTAAAATCTCCAGGAATTTCCCAACTGGGGGTTGGCAACCCTAGGACTAAATCAACAAACTGTAGCAGCTTCCAGCCATGTTGAAAAAAGAGGAGGGGGAGGAAGAGAAGATTGGATTTATACCCTGCCCTTTGCTAGCCAAAGGAGTCTCAGAGTAATTTACAATCTCCCTTCCCTTCCCCTCCCCACAACAGAACCCCTGTGAGGTACGTGGGGCTGAGAGAGCTCTCCCATCACTGCTCTTGAGCAGAGCAGCTTTGAGAGAACTTGTGGCTGACCCAAGGTCACATCAGCAGGTGCACGTGGAAAAGTGGAGAATCAAACCCGGTTCTCCCAGATAAGAGTTCACGCACTTAACTACTACACCAAACTGGCTCTGACACCCTGCTGTCCAGTATTCTCCCCCCTCTCTTGCAAAACCTGGAATGTGAGTCTCACAGGACGTTTACATAGTTGTACTTCTGGTTTGAAATAGGAAAATGGATGATATCATTTAAGGCTTATCAGGCTGTGTAAGAAAGGGAACAAG
The DNA here is from genome assembly GCF_032191835.1 of Heteronotia binoei. NCBI lineage: Eukaryota > Metazoa > Chordata > Lepidosauria > Squamata > Gekkonidae > Heteronotia > Heteronotia binoei. Next base: position 30,878,001 of record NC_083232.1, read on the forward strand.
TGTAAGTGAATGAAGGGAAAGAAAGCCTAGTGGTGTAAATAAGCCAAGCAAAAGGCGTTTGGGGTGAGGTAAGCTTCAGTGTGTTTATTCTGGAAGTGTCCCATTCCTTTTGGGGGGAGGGGTGTGGCTTCTCCACTAGATACATTGCCCACTTTTTTGGCAAACAGCAACACAAGGGACTTGTGGAACAGGGAGCACAATGCAAATGAGGCAGTGGATGTTATTATTGCCAAGTAGGCAGGAACTGATCCCTGGGTATTTTTTTGAAGAGCGGCAGCCTTCAAAGCAGGGAATGCCCCAAGGTGATGGAACTTGTACATAAAGAGGATGCTGCACGAGAGAGTTTTGACGAATCAAAGCAGAATCATCTTTTTGGCACCCACTCAACAGGTTCACCCGTCCTGACAAGCAGTAATGTTTCATGAATGTAAAACAGTACTCACTTGGAAAAAGGATGTGTGTGTGTGATTGACAGGGCTGCTTTCTTAAGTGTTCCACTTGCCTTTTGTTCCTGTGAAAACATGTACACCCTGCACTTCTTAAAGATTAAGTTTCTCAGGTTTTGAAAACAACATCTATTTTAACTGAAATAAGGGTTATTTTAATCTTTGGTTTCAAGTTAGTTCTTAGCACTAAGGTTCTGCAGAAAGCTTCTAGTCCTCGTGATTATATATTTTACAATCACAGCATATTTGCTTTTTCCCCTCCAAAGAACTCCAAAGGCTTTTCGTTATGTCTGCCTTCCGACCAGCCACAGGTAGACCACACAGGTATTTCTTACGTAACAACATTTTCCATGAAGGAAAAGCATACTGTGTGAAGCTGGCTCTCTGGCAGTGACAGTGGTTGGATTTAGGAATCTGAAAGGGTGAAAAACATCTCCATGGACCAGTTCAGCTCCAGGTCTAAGCCCAGCATCCCTGCATAGACAACAAGATTGCAGGGAGCAGGACAACTTCATTTATAGTCCAAGTCAGATTATAGAATTCGAAAACTGTGCAATACAAATAGTATAATGCATACAACTAGGGATGGGCACAGACCGGGAAAGCCCAGTTTGGGGCTCACAATTCAAGCAGCCCTGAACCAAACATCTGAGCCAAACACACAAACAAAACCTGTCCAAACTGAACTGGTTTTGGGATCCCCTAGTGATGTGCCATGGGTCCTGCCCATAGCACACCTGTATAATTTGGAAGTGATACAAGCGCATCTGCCCCCTGACGCATGCATGCCACTTCCAGATGGTGTTGGGCGCTGCCCCCTTTGAGCCTGCATTACCTGAAAGTGACATGAGCATGCTGGACAACATGCTCACATCACATCCAGATGATACAGGTATATCAGGGTTGGCACCTGACATTGCCTGAAAGTGGTGTGCATGCATGGGGGGGGGAGGCTAAACACCCAAACCAAACTGAGCAAAAGCTCGGTGAGAATTCAGGGAAGGCTCCTTTCCCGAACCTCAAGATTTAGCCTAAACGTTGTCTTGGGTTCGGGTCTGTGCCCATTCCTACATACAACAAATGATGCAATAAAAAGATTTTGCTTGACCACTGATCGAGCTACACCTATAGCTAGTCACCTTTGGGCGCTTGGATTAAGCTCATTCTCAGAGAAGACATCCAAAGTCCTTTTCGTTGAAATTGTCCTTAAGTCTTATGCAGGCAATACCACCTTCACACTTCTAAGTTTGTGCAGATCCACTCTCTTGCGATTTCTATAACTCTGAGGGATACAGACAAGTTCTCCAATATAGTACTTAGAAATACATAGACATTCGCAGTAATGTGAGCCTATGACCTGTGATGGAACAGGTCTTGTGAACCTTTGTTTTGGACCACTTGGAAAGTTCTGTAGCAGTCCCAAGTTTCTGCTTAGTGGCTCTGCTGCTTCCCCTTACTCTCAAGTAAATAAATTCTCTCTCTTCCAGTAATGGCTACTACCACCTAATAGTGCATCCCCTGCTAATGGATTCAATCATCTCTCTTTCAGTGCATTGCTGCTTTAAGGCTTTGCCTATTTACCACATTTGCCACTGCTCTCTCCAGCTGCTTCAAGGAACAAAATATGCATTTGTGCACTACAGGGATGAGGGATCTTCAGATGCCCCCTTCCCGTACTTCTTCTTGGTAAATATGACTAAGGCATGGTCTGGGTACAGAGATTCAGATTCCAGACTTCCACATATAAGAGTTTAATAATGATAAAAAGCATACACTTAGGCTGGTTCTAGACCGCCAGCTCAGGGTGGCAGCGTGTTGACCTGGAAGTGAGCTGGTGGAAACTGGAGTGCCCCAGAGCACCCAGACAGCCCACGGAACAGGGATGGACCTCAGGTGCTGCAGGGAGTGTCCAGAGTGCTTATGCATCCCATCTGCTACTCCTTGGGCACTTTCCAGGTGCTTCCTGGTCATCCAGATAGCCAGGGAGGCACCTCAGAGAAGAAGAAGAATTGCAGATTTATATCCCACCCTTCTTTCTGAATCAGAGACTCAGAGTCGTTCACAATCTCCTTTATCTTCTCTCCCCACAACAGACACCCTGTGAGGTGGGTGGGGCTGAGAGAGCTCTCACAGCAGCTGCCCATTCAAGAACAACCTCTGCCAGAGCTATGGCTGACCCAAGGACATTCCAGCAGGTGCAAGTGGAGGAGAGGCACCCCAGCGATTAGGTACCACTTTGCAAGCGGTACCTTTTTGAGCCAGCTCCAAGTGAGGTGGGGATGGGTTGAGGGCGAAAGCAGGACAGCAGGCAGATGTGTGCATTTGGATGCGCTTTTTTTGTCCACTCACCTGCTATCCCTGGGGCAGCTTAAACTGCCTGTCTAGCACCAACCCATATTCTATTCACACCAGTACACTGAGTAAGGATTAAAAGAAAAGTTGATATAAATGCTTCTTGTAAGCCTGTTCTACAGACATCCTTACCCTGATGGTTCAATTAAGGATAGGCTCGTCAGAACTTGAAAGGACAGTATTTGGAAACCATTCATTACCCTTTATTCTTTGTCTGGGGCTGCCTGCCCATTCTTAGCTGCACTTGATAATGGCCACCATCAAAATGAAGATCAACATGAGAGGGATTGACTCAACCACGGAAGCCACGGGCCTCCATTTGCAAAACCTGAGAATGGCTGTTAATGATAGGACATACTGGAGGACATTGATTCAGAGGAACAAAGTTTGAGTCCAGTGACTTTGTCCTTCTGCTTCAGACAAACATGGCTAGGCTACCCACCTGCTTCAGACAAACATGGCTAGGCTACCCCTTCTGCTTCAGACAAACATGGCTAGGCTACCCATCATCACTTATCCATAGGAGTCGGAAGTGGCTTGACAGCACTTAGCACAGAGAGAAAGAGAAGTTAGCTAGTAGTAGGAAAATAAAATGGCTGTCTAAAAATCGCTCTCTCTCTCATTTCCTGGAGACATCATCATGCAGCAAATGCAAAGCACACATGAAAACCACCTCCCACCAACAGTTTGAGACCCAGTTTGGTGTAGTGGTTAAGTGTGTGGATTCTTATCTGGGAGAACCAGGTTTGATTCCCCAGTCCTCCACTTGCATCTGCTGGAATGGCCTTGGATCAGCCATAGCTCTTTGCAGAGCTTGTCCTTGAAAGGGCAGTTTCTGAGAGAGCCTCTCAGCCCCACCCATCTCACAGGGTGTTTGTTGTGGGGGAGGAAGATAAAGGAGATGGTGAGCCGCTCTGAGACTCTGAGTGGAGGGCGGAATATAAATCCAATGTCTTCTTCTTCATCAATGTCTTCAACAACCAGGTAAGACCTGGCAAGCCTATTCCATTTGTAAAAATGTTCACTCGCCCACCACAAATATTTGTTTTAACTCCTTGAACCTAGCCGTCTCTGAATTTGACCAGACCAGCCAGTTGGACACAGAACACAATATCTTCTATTGCTCCTTCCCTTGCACCTAGGAGGCCAGATGTCCTGTTTTGGGCCACTGCTCTCTGAAATGTCCAGAAAATTGGCTGAGGTGTGTTTTTTTTGTTTGCTGAAGAATTTTTTTTTGTAAACATTTGAGTGACACCCTGTCACTCAATTTGCTGAGCTCTGCCTCAGCTCCAGACAGCTGGCCTGTGATGAGTTGTATTTGCTTATTAAATTACAGGAACTGTGAGTGTTAATTAGCATATCCAAATGCCTTCTTCTCTTCTGAGGGCTGCTGTCCTCTGCTATGCATAGAGGGTAACGCTACCTACACGCCTCACAGTAGAGGCCTAGTGCCAGCCACCTACTAGTTGCTGGATTTGACTTCTCTAGATCATGCAAAGGCCTTGGCTTTGCTTGCTTCAGAAGTTGGACAGAATTTTGGGAGACAGCAGCTGATGGTTTTAAGAGAGGGCCTTCCACTGACCTCCCCATGACATCAGGCTCATGAATAACCAGGTCTGTTGCTGGCCCTCCTGCTTAATTTTCTCTGAGGAAATCTTCTGTTAAGGGGGCAACAGTTTTCCATTTCAGTCTACAGCAACAGCCAGCTGCTTGTTATTTCACTTGGCTGAGCCTGACAAGCTAATGGTATGTTTGATTTGCACTACAAGTTCCTGCTCCCGCCGCAGAAGTCAGATGTTTTACTATAGATGAATCTCTCCTTGTTTGTTTGCTGGCATTTTTATCTTACTTCAGGGACAAAATACACCCCCCAAAATGGCTGGCCCAGGGCTTTTTTTGTAGCAGGAACTCCTTTGCATATTAGGCCACATACCCCTGATGTAGCCAATTCTCCAAGAGTTTACAGGGCTCTCAGTACAGGGCCTACTGTAAGCTCCAGGAGGATTGGCTACATCAGGGGTGTGTGGCCTAATACGCCAAGGAGTTCCTGCTACAAAAAAAGCCCTGGCCACAAATTAAAATTCAAGACACCATTCAGGCTTTGGTCTCTGGCTCCCCATCAACTAAATAAGACATGTGAGGGAGAGGGTAATGGAAGGGGAGGTAGACTGGGAAGAGGAAGAATTGGTGTGACAACACCAGAAGACTGGCATTTGTACCCAGTTGGAACTAGGGTAGGGTTGCTGAGCACCAGATGGGAGTTGGAGTTCTACTGGAATTACAACTGATCTCCAGACTATGGCAATCAGCTCCTCAAGAGAAAATGGCGGCTTCAGAGGATGGACTGTCTGACATCACATCCCTGCTGGGCTCTCTCCCCAACCTCTGCCCTCCCCAGGCTCTGGTAAGCCGGAGTTGGCAACCCAAAATTAGGATAACCTTTTCCTCCACTGATAAATGGAGAAAGTGAATGACAGTGTTTCTGGATGGTGTGTTCTTCCTACACCTCTGCTGAGAGTGGGCAGCAGCAGACCAAATTTGCAATTCTCTGCAATCAAGATTCTCACAGTGATCTTCAAAAAGGAAAAGCAGCCTCAGGAAGGGCCAGATCCAGCCTTACTTGCTAAGTGGGGCTTCCAAGGAGTGCTTGTGTGCTTCTCTGCTTGAGCGCACATACTGGGGGACTTTTTTAAAAGAACAACCCTCCACAGCAGGTCCGTGGTTCAGCCATGCCAGCAATGTGAATGGGCAACCACAGACTGCTGCTGGGATCCTGCTGCTTCAACAGTGGCTGTCTGATAGCCCAGAAACGGACCAAACAGAAGCAGGAGTTTGGGTGACAAGATAATATCACATCAGTTTCACAGTATGAAAACAGACATGGACTCTAATCTGGAGAACTGAGTTTGGTTCCCCACTCCTACTCCACATGAAGCCTGCTGGGTGACCCTGGGCCAGTCACCGTTCTCTCAGAACTCTCTCAGCCCCACCTATCTCACAACGTGCCTGTTGTAGGGAGAGGAAGGGAAGCTGCTTTGAGACTCCTTAAGATAGAGAAAAGCAGGCCATAAAAAGCCTACTCTTCTTCTCTTCTTCGGTTGCCAGGTGTCTGATATTAACCTGGACAGCCTGGCATTTTCACATTTAAATGTCCAGCATTTTTTTTTTCAACTTTTCCCGAACAGTACATGAAAAAACGGGAGTGCCCTGGTCAAGTGGAAACCTTACCAAGCCCAAACAGCACAAAGCATGCTATGTGGGCATGGAAGAGGTGCTGCTTCGTGTAGTGGGGGACAGTCCTCCTCCAAGCTCATAGATCATGCTGTTTGCTCTGGGAAAAAGCGGCACAGAGCTCAAGCACAAAGAAACAGACTCTGCTACTTCATCCTTGGACTTGGCATGTCCAGTATTTTTTAAAGCTATCTGGCAACCCTAGATATCTGCTTCTCCAAGTCAAACCTTTGTTTTAATAAAGGAGTTTGGTCAGAAGACATTAGTCTCTTTGAAACCCTTTGATTCATAAAAGCTGACCACTGCTCTTTGTGAGGTGGTTTGTTGTCTCCATATTTTTCTTGTTTACATTCAGGGTAGTCAGAAGATGGCATTATTAGAGATTGGTTCTCAAGATCTGCTCCTTGCTGGAGGGGCAACTGCTTTATTTTTCCTAGTGCTTTCAAGCCAAGATGAAAGATTGTAAAAAAGCTCTCTCTTTTGTCCTGAGGGAATTACAGCTCACAAAAGTCCTTGTAATTCCTTACAGCAGCCAGTTTACTTCTCAGAGAAGACATTTAATGGGTCAGTTTCTTTCCAGTGTCCTCAAATGTAATTTTGATCCACCTGTGAAAGTAAGAAACTGAGAAAAGCCAGGACTGGAGAAGCTCTTGGCAGCAGAATTTTACTTCAGTTGATTTACGCAATAACCACTGGGATTTGAGGAGACCTGTGTAGCCGCCAAGCTTGGGTGTGATCACATGAGCAATTTCACCCAACATAGTCACCCCTCCTCTCCAGATTAAATGGGTATGATCACATGTGCACATCTGGTTCCCATGCCCAAATTGTCCTTACCTTACACCAAAATGACTCCCATGATGCAGATTAAATGGCCACCAGCAAATTCTAGTGGCTTCCCTGTGAAGCACTTCCATGGTGGGTTTCCAGCCATCTGATCACCCCAGTGTGCCATGGAAATGCATGAGCAGTGTGATTGTTCCACTCTGTTTCTGTCATGTCTTTTCCCTCCCAACCCCACTCCAATGTGCACTTCAGCACCCCCATAGAACATGGCCAAGAACGTGTGTACACTTGTCTGCTTATGGACATGCACAGCAGGAATTTGGGAGGGGGGGACCCAACACAACCATGGGTTCTTGGTTGCCATGCGTCTGCATTGTGGACAACCAGCCATGGGTCTGAAGCATTACAATGCCAGATTATGGGGTGCTGTCTGATGGACATAAACTGCCTCAAACTCAAGTGGCTTATTTAAAGCTGGGATCCTGCTGCAGCAACTTGCCCATCTGAACATACCCTTTGATTTTGCATTAAGAATGGTTGAACACCCACCACAGCTCATGTTCTTCTTATAAGCAGAGAGCCATTTTTTGCCAAGCAGTTTGGTTGTGTATTAGATTGGTGTTCTTCTTTCATTATTAGTTACAATAATTTATGAAAATATAGTGCTTTGTAATTATCATAATTCATATGAAAACAAGACAACTTCCTGATCTAAACACCCTATAATAACAACAAAAATCCTTATGATTTTCTTTCATTTGGTTCTAGTTTCTTTCATTATTGCAGTCTCAGCATCTATGGTTTTACTTTTACGTCAGGCATAAAGACATGTTCCTTTGGCTGAGGGGGGAGAGAGAGGCTCTGGGCTTTCTAGATTGATGGCAAGCTGCAGCCACTAGGATTGCATACATGTCAAGGTATTCCAAACTTGAAGGATATGAGGTGGGATTTTGCCTTCCTCTCTCTTTGCATTGCCTGTTCTGCTGTGTCAAATTTTTCCTTACAGTCTGCGCTCCCCTTCTTGCCTGCTGTTTTCTAAACCTTATCCTTAGGGTTGCCAGGTCCAATTCACGAAATACCTGGGGCCTTTGGGGGTGGAGCCAGGAGATTTTTCATTTCCCTAAGAATCAAATAAAAACACATTGCTGTGTTCCCCTGAATACAGACTTCAAAGGGTTCTCCAGCAGCTGCACTTCCACTACATGAAAGTGAAATTTGTCATACCCCCACAAATCCTTTGCCAGGCTTTGGTAGCATTTCCAGTCATGGCTTTATTAAAGGACACAGAGAAAGAGAGACTCACAAAGCAGCAAAAATAAACAGTTTGCAAGCCCACACTTTTGTGTTCTCACGGGGGCAATTTTTTCATGGGAGTTGTTGAATTTAACAATCTGCTGTATTTCAACCAACTTCTTCAGACTTACACAGGAAAATGAAAGTCTGGCGGGGTGGAGTCTCCTTCCATCCCATAATCATGTTCTAGTTTAATCTTTACTATCCATTTTACTAGGCAAATGACTTCTGGAACTAATGCAAAACAGAGTGACTCTGCTCTTTTCCTTTCTCAAAGGCTTCACACACTCTCCCTGCTTGCCCCTGCCCCCATGAAGTTTTCTTCCTATTGAGATTTAAAGGTACACACACATTCCAAAACACAAACAGTTGCAAGCTTCTTCTAAACCTGTGGCGATGTAAAGGTGCATCATGGCTGTTGGGGGGGGGGGGTGGCTACCTCTGGAAGCCAGCTGACTGGTAGCAGGGAGGAGCCTGGAAAACTGGGGGATCCCCACCTGGACCTGGAGACTGGCAAGTCTACTGATCCTCCATTCAAACAGAACTGCTGTGACCTGCCTGCCCAGATGCCTTACCTTCCTTTTGCCACCAAATGCCTTATCAGTTTGCCTATTCCTCATGCTACTGTTTCTCAAGCTAAGTGGCTTCAGTGCTGCCTAGGTTACTATTTGGAATCATTCCTTCAAATCTCCCATGGACTGTAATGTTAAACATGAGAGCCTTTCATTGCCTCAAGCGAGTGGGAGGGGAGCTTTATTCTATTTGCCTGAAATTTGGAGTGTATTCTTGGGAAATACTGTTTCCTTCCTGAGTTTTGTCCAATTTGGATTGGAAAACATGAAGGTACAAACTTGAGAGAAGGGGAGAAGAGGGTGTTTTCCACTGAACACAATGGCCAATAACAAAACAGAATTATGAAAATGAAACAAAAATAACAAAAGAAACAATCATGAAAACAAAACCTACAAAACAACCCAATTATGAAACAGTCCCTTTTGGAATTAATAACAAAAATGAAAGAAACATAAACTTCCATGCACAAGTCTCCTGTTTATGAAACAGTAGTAAAGTACAGTCCACACATTCATTTCTCACAAGAGTCTGATGGGAATTCTAGTTTCTCTCCCTACAGACCCATCCTTCCTGTGAAATTCTTTATCCTCAAAAAAGCTTTACAAAGTAAAGGGAAGGGGCAAAGCCTGCTTTCAACCACAGCCCCATATGAACAGAGTAAAAATATGTTTTTGTTGTTTCTTCCAACACAGAAGATGTGTTCTTGGGAATCCCAGGTAATATCAGGAATGCTGTTGACTGTAAAGCAAATTCTCTGGATTAGTTTGCCGAGTTGGTCTCTAAACAGAGTTGCAACCACCAAGGATTATGTTTAGTATGCATGACTGGCCCTTTGGAGTTGATTTGTTGGAGTCCATGGCTCCCTATAAAACAATGTCTTCAGCCCATCCAGCCATTGGCCTGAGATTTGAAGACAGAGGATTTATTATCTATCTTTAATGTTAAGAGGATTTGAGATGTTACCTTTAGTCATTGGCTTATATCTTGCTTAGCTCCATTTTCAGAAAGGAATTTCCTGCCAATTCCCCTGCCTATTGCAGACACCCACTTCCTCAGCTGCTCCTTAGCCCCCACTTCCAGGGGGGAAATTCAGGAGATTTAGGAGGCTGCAATGCAAAAAGGAATCTTGAAAATCCCACTTTGCTGGCTCTGTTTTGCAAGCAGATCTTTTTAGACACAAGCCAGTATAACCCAATGATGCCGAAATTACTGCTTTCCTTTGTAGATGCAGCCATTTAGAACATCCATGCTTAGGTTAGGGATTTAAAAAAAAAACACTGGTAATGTAACATGAGGTAGTCTGAAACTGTACATTCCCTTTCACCGCCCTTCTCCAAAATGAGAACAGGAAAGAATTACTACAGCTCCCACAGCTACAGCTATAACATAAGTTATAACCTTTTCATACTCTTGTACAAATAAAATCAGTCTAGGGACTAGTGAATAGTTGTCACCTAGGATTGCCAGCTCTGGGCTGAAAAATATCTGGAGACTTGAGGAGGGGTGAAGGAGTGGAGGTTGAGGAAGGTAGAGCTGCGGGGGAGAAGAACCTCAGCAGAGTATAATACCATTGGTGCTTATGGGGGGCACAGTGGACAGGCTTCTAGCCCCACTTGTGGACCTCCTGATGGCACTTGGGTTTTTGTTTTGTTTTTTGTGGCCACTGTGTGACACAGAGTGTTGGACTGGATAGGCCATTGGCCTGATCCAACATGGTTTCTCTTATGTTCTTATGTTACCATAGAGTCCAACCTCCAAAGAAGCCATTTTCTCCAGGGGAACTGATCTTGGCTACCTGGAGATCAAATATAATAGCAGATGATCTCCAGTTGCCACCTGGAGGCTGGCAATCCTAGGTCACCCCTGTCTTCTTCAGTACTAGTATACAAGGGGGGGGGGAGAGGATTGGGCTGTCCATTAATCAGATGACTAATGTTGCATCAGTTCAAAGTTCAGAGTTTGTTGAAACTTGCAAAAAAATGGTATTTCTTGATGACTGTTTCCATGAAAGCTGATTCAAAACAAGGTAAGCATAATAAAATACGAAGTTTTTAAGACTCCGAAGTATGCTGACTACTTGTTATTTGGTTTAATGACCTCTCAAGCCGAAACCTGCCATAACCTTAAAGGATTTATGTTTTAACTTGTATTTTCTGTTGAATGAAAGTACCTTGGCTACTTTTTGAGCTCATTTTTCCAGACAAAGACTCCCCAGCTTTATGAATGATTGCAGCCTGTAGTCAAAGTATTAAAAGGACAAATGATTCATGGCAGAAGATAAAGGGCTCCTGCAAAATATTAGCAAGCTGTTAACCATGATATTATTAAAGACTGTTCATGAAATAAGACTCAGGTTGAAAATATGAATAAACCTGCAACTGCATGAATTCTGACCATAATCTAAACATTGCAAAATTTCCATCTAAATGTTAAGGCTGCGAGATTTAATTGATTTATTAGTTAGTGTTACCTATGGGGCAACGGATGGAAATTAGCCGCACAAACACAGTTGCCCCATGCTAAATTAATGAAGTTACTTCATTAATATTGTTTCCATGGATCCAAACCAATGTTGCTGGTGATTCTTCCAGACATATTTTCTGCTGGCAAACACCAAGGAAGAATTCTAGAAGTATTCCTGATCTTTGCAGTAACTTCAAAGTAAGGTACAAACATAAACACGTGCTAGCCTAACCCCCAAAGTTACAATCTATGATGGAGGAGAGTCACCAGTCCGAATGATTTTCACCCAGCAACAAGCACAATCCGCTCAGAGAGAAAGACTTCATAATCTGTGAACATGTGAAGTAGTTGTTATACCATTAAGAACTGCCAGTCTGGTGTATTGCTCAGAGTGAAGATGAAGAAACAAAACTGGTGCAGAGGGAAACAGAATCTTTACTAATTATACAGCCCCTACACATTTCACATGTAGCTTCATTGGGGGATTCTATTTCGCTCTGCACCAATTTGTTTCCTCATCTTCGTTTCGCCTTAGTACCGCCTCCTCCGTCTTCACGTAGTGCTCAGAGTGTCACACTAGGACCTGGGAGACCCAGAGGCTGCCTTGGAAGCTCACTGAGTGACCTTGGGCCAATCCCACTCCTTCCCCCTAACCCACCTCACTGTGTGATTGTGAGGAAAAAATGGTGGAAGCTGCTTGGGGTCTCCAGTGGGGAGAAAGACAGGGTATAAATAAAGTAAATAAATAATAAAGCCCATCTAACTTGGCATTGTCTACTCTGAGTAGCAGCAGCTTCCCAGGGCCACAAACAGAAGAGGCTTTCCCAGCATCTGCTTCTGAGGTCATTTAGTTGCAGATGCCGAGGACTGGACCTGGGACTTTCTCCATTCAAAGCACCTGCTCTTCAACTAAAGGACAGTCCTTTCTGAAAAAGAAAAGAAACTGGCTCTAGCCCTCCTTTGCTTGTGCATCAGGAGATCTGCAAGTTCCCATGTTGTAGGGCAATGGTAGCTCAGCAAATTCACAATCTCAACAGGTTCCTTCCAGGATATTATAGACTTGCAGACATAGACAAGAGTCAGTCCCTGATGCTATCTCTGCATGTTATGCTTTTCTATCCTATACTGCAGTCGTTTTGTTATGCTGTGGAGACCTTGTCTATTATCTCTCTGGTTTCAGACAGCCATGCATCAGTCTGACCTAGCTCACAGGGTTCCTGTGACTCATGAGGATAAAAAATGAATAAAGGGAGAGCCATGTATTGAGCTCTTTGGAAGACAGGAAGGGTTTTTGAAAAGTGATAGAAAGATCGATAGAATATGCAGATTTAAATACAATTATCTGGACAATCAGGCACGCAAATGGAGCCTGCAAACCTTGTGGTCTACTGAAAAGGGTTTGAAGCTTTCCTCAACTCTAAGGAGCTCTCATCCAATTTAAGTGACTCTTCTGTTGAAAAAAGAGCCTCTTAAATGAGAGGATGGCTACTTGTAGGATGATTGGAGCAACTCCATTGGATTTGGCTCCATTCAAATGTTACACCACAGAGTAGGTGACTGGGTGCTGGAAGTAAACTTGTCTGCTGATTGGCAGGGGGGGAGCCCCGCCCCAACAGCCATGATGTGCCTTTCCACCTCGAAAGGCTTAGAAAAAGTTTCCAAGCTTAGAAGAAGCTTGAGAACTTGGAAGGTGTGTGTGCCTTTAAACCTCAGTAGGAGCAAGGCTGAAAGGGGGCAGGGCAAGCTAGCTGAGCCACATGGCTATTCATGGTGATTCTATGAAGCTGTGAGAAAGTAAGAGAGCCCAGTCCCTCAATTTGTTTTACATTCCTTTCAGAAGTCATTTGAATAACAAAGAGTAAACTAGAACCTTTTGTTTCCCATGTTAGTCTGAAGTAGTTGGTGAAAAATAGAGCAGATGGTTACATTCAGCAACTCCTGTGAGTAAACTGCACCAGTGAGATCACAAAAGTGTGTGCTTGCAAACTGTGTTTATTTTGGTTGCTTTGTGAGTGGGTGTGTTCACTTTCATTTAGTGGAAGTGCAGCCAGCTGCTGAGGAACAAGAAAATGAAGACTGTATTCAGGAGAACTGCGCTGCTGTATTTTTATTCATTTTAGGGCACAGGGAAGTCTCCTGGCTCCACCTTCAAAGCCCCCAGGTATTTTCTGAGTTGGACCTGGCAACTCTAGCTAGAAGTGAGCAGACATGTCAGTTGAGCATAGATATAAAGCTTGCTTTTGACTTCTCCCCATTGCTTAGAGGGTAGAATTGGTAGCATATCAACCAATCTGGCCCACAGCATTTCAGATGTAATGGTATGACCAGAAAGGTTTATTGGTGAAACTGTGGGTGGTGACCCATTCATACATGCAAGTCCATGCGCTTAACATGCATGTGTACATCTAGGGTGGCCAGCTCCGCTTTAGAAAATACCTGAAGATTTTGGGGGAGGAGCCTGGGGAGGACAGGGTTTGGGGAGAGGTGGGACTTTAGCAGGGCTTAGTGTCATAGGCTGGGTACAGACTGGGAGCTTGGGGTGGCAGCCTCCAGTCCTGGAAGTAAGTCAGCATAAAGTAAAGCACCCCGGGGCACTCATACAGTGTACAGCCTGCTGCCAGAATGGGGATAGGTCATGCATGCCTCAGAGGAGTAGTCACTCTGCTCAAGCACTTGACCAATGCTTCCCAGGCACTCCCCGGCCGCTCAGACAGCTGGGAAAAGAGCCCTGGAAGCACTTTGGCAATTTGCTACCACTTCCAACGTGGTAGCTTTTTGGAGCGGCATGGTGACAGCAGAGAATGAGGTAAGGATGGAAGTGAGCCAAGTCCCAGATGTGCATGTTTGAATGCACCTTTTTGATCCAGACCTGGCCCATTCCTGTGGTGGCCCAAATTGACCATCTGGATTCAGCCATAGAGTCCACACAAACCCCAGCAGCCATTTTCTCAAGAGGAACCTGATCTAATTTGTCTGGAAATCTTCAGGCCCCACCTGGAAGTTGGCAGCCCTCTGTGAATCAGATCTCCAAGGCCTGGGCTTCCTTTGTTGTTGACCTGATGTCGGCTCAGAAATGCTATGGCTGATTTGTCATCGGGCCACGCCAAGCGGTACTATTGCAGTTGCTCCATAAATGCTGTGTGATAACATTGTAGTAGCTCGGCTGTCGTTTTCAATTAAGTTCATTTTAAAGGTTTCCTAAGGTATATATTTAATCACCCTCAAAGAGGAAATGCTAAGGAAAGCACTAAAACATGTCTGAGCCCTTCTGTTGAAATAGCTATCATTTTAGAGGGCTCAAGGAAGCCAGTATTTTAAAATGCAAAAGCAGGGCTGGGGTGGGGGGGGAGGGAGGGAGACACAAGTTGGATTTTAAAAAATGCAACTCATGATGAAACTTCTCAAACACAATTTTATGTTTTTCTTTGACTTGCCCTATAAATATTTTTACTGCAACTTTCGAAGTTTATGAGATCTGCAAGACTTGTAAAAAGGCTGAGTAACTAGAGACCAAAGGCTAATACCTACCACAGGGACCTGGGGATTTTTCTTTATTTAAGAGAGAGAGGGGAAAAAACTCAATTTATTCTATTAGTATTAGGAAAATATGCTTGGCTAGCAGTCTTTAAAAATTATAGCTTTCTTCCGATTTTCACAATGTACCGAGCAATGAATAGAGAGGGGGTTAAAAAAACTGGTTTGCAAGCTGCCTGCTGGGGTATTTGGGAGCTCGGGGTTCTGAAGTAAGGAGGCTGTGACATTTGCCTCGGAGCTGAGCTCCCCAAACTTAATTAGTAGGGCGCCCAAGAGTGACTCGGGGACATCCAGTCACTATGACTGAATCCCAGAAATGAGCGGCACTGGCAAAATCACACTGAGTAGCTCCAGTTTGGTGTAGTGGTTAAGTGTGCGGACTCTTATCTGGGAGAACCGGGTTTGATTCCCCACTCCTCCACTTGCACCTGCTGGAATGGCCTTGGGTCAGCCATAGCTCTGGCAGAGGTTGTCCTTGAAAGGGCAGCTGCTGTGAGAGCCCTCTCCAGCCCCACCCACCTCACAGGGTGTCTGTTGTGGGGGAGGAAGGTAAAGGAGATTGTGAGCGGCTCTGAGACTCTTCGGAGTGGAGGGCGGGATATAAATCCAATATCTTCTTCTTCTTCAAAAATTATTTTACAAGTTTCACTCCTGGCTATAATGGCTCAATTAAAATATACATTCCATTGAATGTTTGTTCTGGTGGGCTTTTTATTTGGGTTTTGATCCAACATTGCTACTGAATGAAAAGCACCAAATTAAAGGCACTGCTCCCCTCCCCCCCCCAGCCGTTGCAAACCCTCTTTTCATAGGGACACGGTAGGCAGACCTCTGGAGGACCATTTTTCCACCAATCCACACCAAGCTAGGTTGCTTCCAGTGTAGAGATGCCGACCAGATGGAACTTGAGGATCCCCTGGAGCTGCAGCTCAGAGTCTACTCTACAGAGATCAGTTCCTCTGGAGAAAATGCAAGCTTTAGAGGATGGACTGTATGACATTATACTGCATGGAGGTCCCCATCCTCTGCAGGCTCCATCCCTGAATTGCCAGGAGTTTCCCAATCTAGATCTGACAACTCCATCCACATTCCTTGCTGGTGGCCAGTGGGGACATGGCAATCTTATGTCAGAGGTGGATTTACATGCAATCTAAATAAACTACAGTTTAGGGCAGGGGTGTCAAACACACGGCAGACAGAATTCCTCCTCCTTTTTGAGACAAGGGGAAATGCCCATGTTTAACATTAAAGTCTATGGGGGAACTGATAGTGAAGATTCCAAGCACACAGTAGCACAGATAAACAGCGGGAGGAAATTTAGCCCTGCTATCATAGCTTGAGGAACAGTAGCCTGAGGAAGAGGCAGACTGACAAGGCAGGGGCACTTGGTGGCACAAGGAGGGGAAGGTGTCTGAGCGGGCAGGTGGCAGCAGGAGAACCTTGAGGTAGGTTTGCTTGAATGGAGGATAAGGATTAGAGAGCAGCAGTCAAGCAGGGGTGTGAAGACTCCAAGGGAACATTTGGCACAACAGGACTGGACAGGCATTGGGAGAAGAGCAGAAGGCAAAGTCCTCCCTGTTGTCCCTCGGGATAAGAATCCCTCACACGTATATACAATTCTAGCAGCTACCATTTGCAGTCAATCAGTCCTAAGGAACAGAGCTCTCTCTATGCCTTTTATTAGGCTACCTTGTAAAAGTGAAACCACCACAGAAAGACTGTATACTAGTGGGAAAAAAAAGAACAAAAGAAAAGAAAACCATGGGTTTCTCTCCCATTATAGGCTGTTATTAGATGGGGGGGAGTTGTTTTGTTTTCTTATGAATTGCAATAATGACAAGTCAAAGCATCAATTTTTTTTATAATCATTGCAGTCAGTAAGGAAAGAAACACACAAATCTACAAGTGAGTAAGTTTTCCCCTAAACCATCTCCTCAGAGTTTGTTGGAGCCAAGGTGGTATGGAGGTTAATAGCAGTGGACTCTAATCTGGAGAACCAGGTTTGATTCCCCACTCTTCCAAATGAAGCTAGCTGGGTGACTTTGGGACATCTGCCTCACAAGATGCCTGTCGTGGGGAGAGGAAGGGAAGGTGATAATAAGCCGCTTTGAGACTCCAGAGGGTAGAGAAAATTGGGGTATAAAACAACAACAACTCTTCTTCTGTTGGCTTCGAGCAGTTGCCTCAAGAGCATGCCTGTGGCCCTGACTGCCTTTTCTGTACCAAACAGAGTCTCCAGCTTTGGATGGCAATGAGACTCAGGTTTTTTTTGCAGAAGTAAAGCACAAGACTCATAAATAATCCAAGCTCAAAAGCAAGGAGGTGCCTCTCAAAAAGGAGATGGAAGGATAGAAACCTACACCCATGCCAGGTTGCTTTTTGCACTCAAGTATTCTTTAAAAAGAAAGGGTCAGGCGCCAACAAACTGGGCAACCTCCCATGGTATGGCCTGATTCCAATGCAATTATAGTTACTATGTGGGTACCCAGGAAAATGGTTTATGCACAAGATCTTGTTGAACTTGTTAGTATCACAGCCTTTAATTTATTTATTTGACTATCTGACTACATCTAATCATTGCCTTTGGAAACAGAGCACTGTTTTAGTGAGGAGGAGGAAGAGAAGCAGGAGCTGGAGGAGGAGTGATGGAAGTTAAAGCAACTACTGATGAAAGTTAAAGCAGAAAGTGCCAAAACAGGATTACAGCTGAACATCAAGAAGACAAAAGTAATGACTATTGATGCATTACACAGCTTTAATGTTGACTTTATGGTTGGTGAGGAAGAAACTGATATTGCTAAAGATTTTCCATTTCTTGGCTCAGTTATCAACCCAAAGGGCAATTGCAACCAAGAAATCAGAATGAGACTGAGACGGGGAAGAGCAATCACGAAGGAGCTAGAAAAGATCCCCAAGGGCGAGGCTGTGTCGCTGGCAACCAGGATCATTCATACTATAATTTTCGCATTACTATGTATGGGTGTGAAAGTTGGACAGTGAAGAAAGCTGAGAGGAAGAAAGTTGATTCATCTGAAATGTAGTGTTGGAGGCGAGTTTTATGGATACCATGGATGGTCAAAAAAGACAAATCAGCTATGTAGATTGAAATAGTATTGTTTCAGCAGCAACTCCCAAAGCTTTCCCCAGTATATTTTTTAAAACTCCTCTTCCCCTTGGGCTTGGGCGTCTTCTCTATGTGTGGCTCCACTGCTGGCAAAAGTCATTTTGTGATTAGCTCCAGTTCCGATGGTAGCCATTTTGTGGTTGTGGCCACCACTCTGTGTCAGAATTCCAAAGTTGCCCACAGGCTGGAAAAGATTGGGGACCCCTGATTTAGACACCAACAGCATACTGCTAATAACAAGAAACAGTAAACTGTGTGTAGTTTTTATTTGCTCTTGCTCATCAAAAGATCCTATATTAAGTGCCCTGACCTGGATATTCCAGTCAAGGCCGATCTCATCAGATCTTGGAAGCTAAGCAGGGTTGACTGTGGTTAGTACTTGGATGGGAGACTTCTTTGAAATTCCCATTCGAGAGAACAGGGGCAGGCTCTAGTCAGCCATCTATCTGAATATGCTCCAGGCCCTAGTAGGGGCCAGTCACCAGAAGTTGGCATGAATTCCAGGTGCAGACACACACACACATACACACAATGTACAAAAGACCCTATATTAAGTGTGGGTTTATCCGGCTATCAATCCCTTTGTCTGAAAAGATGTAGAATCCAATCTATTCAAATTGCTGTAATGAACGGAAAATGCGTGGCAAGCCATTATTTATACTGTGGAACTGGACTCTCAACCCTCCACTTAAATGATGGGAAAGCATGAGAATAGGTCACCTTGGTCTGCTTAGCTTACAAACCTGCTAATGAGCCACCAATGGCCCATGTGGGTCCACCCCCCATTCTCCCACATCTCATCAGTAATGTTTGGTAGAAAGACAGAAGGATGTGGCACAGAACTATGGTTGCAGTGATACACTGTCCCACCTGGACCACCACACCTACAATTTTAACAACAAGCAAAAGTTTTAAGGTGAGACAATTGCAGCTTCTACTGAAAGACTAAGGCTTGGGTCCAAACCTCCCTTTCCTCTTGCAGGAAGCACTTCTGTTCATGGAAGAAGGGAAAGGGCAATTTTTGCCAGTTAGCCCTTCTCACTGTGGCTCATGGTTGTTGTTTTATTTGATGGATCATCCCAACCTGAATGATCAGGCTCTGGGCGATTTACAACAGAGAATAATAAATACAATCATATAAAAGCAATAAAATCAATTAGCTAAAGTAAATTGTACACTTCAGTGGTGTCCTATTCACATTCTTCCATTTCAGATTTTGGGGTGCTACATCGGGGCGGGGATCCCATAGAGGCAGAGGTACCAGCTCAGCAACCGTCACTGTCCTATTCAAAAGCCTGGCAGAACATCTCCATCTTACAGGCCCTGCAGAACTGTAACAAATCTTGCAGGGCCCTGATGTTCTCTGGCAGAGAGTTCCACCAGGTTGGGGCCAGGACTGAGAAGGTCCAGGCCCTCATCAAAACCAGCTGGACCTCTTTTGGGCTGGGATCACTAACAAGCTACAGCTAGTAGAACATAATGCCCTTCCAGGGACATAGCAGAGGAGGCAGTCCCATAGATACGCCAGTCCCAGACCACTCAAGGCATAACCAAAACCTTGAATCTGACTCAGTACTCAACGGAAGCCAATGTAGCTGGTGCAGCACAGGTTGAATGTGTGCTGGCCATGGTGTTCCCGTCAAGACTCATGCTGCCACATTCTGGACCCATTGAAGCTTCTGGGTCAAGCCCAGGGGTAGACCAGCATATGATGTTTCTGAGGATCTGCTGAGCCACAGTGGGCACAGTTTTCAGGAGCACAGGAGACTGCAGCAGGGTGGGAGAGGCAGGAAAGTTGC
Source organism: Heteronotia binoei (assembly GCF_032191835.1). Classification (NCBI taxonomy): domain Eukaryota; kingdom Metazoa; phylum Chordata; class Lepidosauria; order Squamata; family Gekkonidae; genus Heteronotia; species Heteronotia binoei. The sequence continues at coordinate 30,897,602 of NC_083232.1, forward strand.
CGTTTATGCAGTGTAGTTCCATTCACACTGCTCAGGATCTAAAGCAATAGACTCATGCCATCAAGTTGCAGCCAACTTACAGAGACCCCACAGGGCTTTTGGGGCAAGAGACTTTTAGAGATGGTTTGCCGTTGTGTGCTCCTGTATTAGCAACCCTGGACTTCTTTGGGTCTCCTCTCCAAATACTAGCCAGGTTGACCCTGTTCAGCTTCTGAGATCTGACAAGATCAGGTTGGTCTTCTGGGCCATTCAGGTCAGAGCTGGCTCAACAGCATCCTGCTATTTCTTCCAAGTTTATTATGTCCTATGTTATGGGCTCTTTTTCTAGCAGGAGCTTCTCTGCATATTAGGCCATGCTCCCCTGATGTAGCCAATCATCCTGGAGCTTACAGTAGGCCCTGTACTAAGAGCCCTCTAAGCTCTTGGAAGATTGGCTACATCTGGGTGCATGGCCTAATATGCAGAGGAGCTCCTGCTAGAAAAAGAGCCCTGCCAGGCTACGTAATTGCTTTGCACAGGTCACAGCCCAGTTTAAACAAGACAGTGTGCAAGCAATACTTCCTCTAAGCCATGGAGTAAGCAAAATTCTACTTTGTGGGCTGCTGGCATTAAAGTTGTGAGCTACTGCATAAATTAGTTTACTCTGGGGCCATTTTTCCCCAGCTAAGACAAAAATGTGTGAGCCAGAGGCTAAAAAAGTGTGAGCTAGCTCACACTACCTCAGCTTAGAGGGAACACTGTGTGCAAGTGCAAAGTCCCACATGTGCCCCCCCTCCCCGCCCCAGCCTCACATTTAAATCAAACCTATTCTCACCACTGCGTACCTCAGGTTACCATCTTTTTCTGAGCGCAGCTTCTGGGACTTTGATAGGAGCACAGCAGCCAGGAAGTTAATGCATGAGGCTATTCTTGGCATGGATATGGATAGGAGAAGCTCTGCTGCTTCCATTTCTGCTGGTCATGAAGCTGTTAATGGTACAGAGTGTTGTGAGGGAGGAAATATGGCAAAATAAATTGCCCCAGCTTCATGAGTCTCTGTTCCTGGGCCAGTTCTGTGAGGTGCATAAGTAAACACTGACTCTTATATATGCTACTGCAGGAACATACAGCTTGCCGAGGAAAGGCAGCTATTACAATGTGTGGGGTTCTTTAGCCGTTCTTTTTGTTTTGTTGTTGATGAAAATCAGGGCTTTTTTTGTAGCAGGCACTCCTTTGCATATTAGGCCACACATTCCTGATATAGCCAATCCAAGAGTTTACAGGGCTATTAGTGCAGGGCCTACTGTAAGCTCCAGGAGGATTGGCTACATCGGGGGTGCGGGGGTGCAGCCTACTATGCAAAGGAGTTCCTGCTACAAAAAAAGCCATGTTGAAAATTATTGCCATTAATGAAGAGTGACATCTTTGAAGGGAGGGGCAGGTGTGAGTGAAAGCAGAATATTTACCTTAAGAGTGGACTGAACTCACTGCTGTTCCTCCTCCAGATGTCCAATCAGTGGCCATTTTAGTGCCAAACAAAACAAACTGGAGTAAGGCTGGTATTTTTGTGTGCTCTTCTTACAGGAGCTGTGGCATTGTGGCTGTGAAATACTTCTACAGTGGCTTGGCTGAAAAGGAAACAGTGGTGGCACCCAATATTTGGCGAGCTCCCTGTCCACCAGATCCACCTCAAGCTCTCCACAAAATACTCATGAAAGGTACCTGGAAATATCACTGTACTAGGCCCAACAGCAAACAGTTCAGAATACAAGGCAGCTAGATCATGCTGGGTCACAATATTTTGTCTAAAGTGGAGCCTCCATATAGCTGAAATCAGAGAAATGTGATATCAAATAATCCCCCTGCTATACAGCAGTAGCAGAAGAACTATTCCTTCAACTGTCCCTTCTATACAATTATTAGGTGTATAGGTGTGCCATTCTAAATCAAATTTAACATCATCTAATGCAGGGCTTTTTTTGTAGAAAAAGCCCAGCAGGAACTCATTTGCATATTAGGACACACACCCTGATGCCAAGCCAGCCGGAACTGCATTCTTGTGTGTTCCGGCTAAAAAAAACCAAAACCCTGATCTGATATAAATACATAAGCCACTTCCTCACTAGACCTTTAATCCTGGTTCAGCCGTGTCCTCAAACTGGCATTTTACACTTGAAACATGGAATCATAGAAACCAACTCTATAAATTTATGATGCTATTATTTTAGTGTAGAAAATCAGTTCGGAGACAGGGCTGAACCAGAATTAAAGGTCTAGTGCAGACAGAAAATAAGAGTGCTGAAATGATGCACAGTGTAATCCTATGCAGGACTCCATCCTTCTGACCCCATGGAAGTCAATGGACTTAGAAGGGTGTAACTCTAATCAGGACTGTGCCAGAAGACACTCTAGCTCCTTGACTCTATGGGTTTTTGTGTCTAACCTGAAATAACATCATAAATTATCACCTATCAAATAGGTTCAATTAAGTAGGTATCCATGGTCCTCAAAAACCAAATACTTGCCAACTATCAAATCCGATCAGCCATCAAATACTGTTGTATAATAAGCAATCCCAAATTCAAATATACACTGAACTGGGTCTGAACTAGCAGAGACTGAAAGGAGAAGAGATTTTTCCCCCCTCCCTGTCCTAGAACTTGGGGCAGAGAGTGGGGTTAATAAAGTTGATAAATTCAGAACAGACAAAAGGAAGTACTTGTTTTCTAAATGAACAATTAAATTATTGAATTATTGAATCAGTTGATGTAATTATGGCCATGAGTATGGTGGTGGTAGAAAGAACCATCAAGTCACAACTGGCTTATGGATTACTTTAAAAGAGGATTAGACACATTCATGGTGGCAAGTTCCATCGATGGTTATGATAACCAAAGGAAATCTCTATATTCAAAGGCAGTGAACCTCTAAACCCCCATAGAGTTTTCTAGACATTCAGAGGTGGTTTGCCATTTGTCTGCCTTTGTGTAATGACCCTGGACATCCTTGGTGGTCTCCCTCCAAGTTTGGTGACAGCCAGTTTGGTGTAGTGGTCAAATGCATGGGAGAAATGGGTCTGATTCCCCGCTCCTCCATATGCAACTGCTGGACTGAGCTTAAGTCAGTCATAACTCTCTCAGAGCTGTTCCGCTCAAGAGCAGTTCTTGGAGAGCTTTCTCAGCCCCACCTACCGAGTCACAGGGTGCCTGTTGTGGGGATGAGGAGGGAAGGAGCCACTCTGAGACTCCTTCAAGTAGTGAAGGTGGGGTATAAATCCAATCTCCTTTTCTTCTAACCAAGACCAACCCACAGAGGATTAGACACATTCATGACAGCAAGTTCCATCAATGGTTATGATAACTAAAGTAAACCTCTATATCCAAAGGCAGTAAACCTCTAAATACCATAGCTAGAAGACAACGTCAGGGCATCAGGACTTGGCATCTATGCTGTTGTTCCTCTAGTCTAGAGCAACCAGTTAGCCAAAGTGTGAATTAGATGGGCTACTGATCTGATCCAGCATCACTTTTGTCATGTTCTTATGCTACATTCTTACCAGATATCGTATTCTGTCAACTGTCTGTTGTTAGGTAGTGCCATATGCCAAATGTCATTGCACGTCAACTATAAGAACAGTCAAGGACAAAATATGTCAATTACCAAAATACAGTCGCATAAAAATCCTGTTGTATGTCAGTGAATGTTGTCAAATATTGAAGGCAAAGCGTAATATCATTGGATGTCAAAACTGGTCTCAAAGACCAAATATTTGAATTACATCAACATTTGCACAAAACTCTGTGGATAATTTTCAACAGCAAATAAAGTCTAACTCTACAAGCTGTAGCTTAGTCTCTGGTTGAGCCCAGGCACTTCTCAAAGGAAGCACAACCACTCACCCATGGTCTCAGAACCAGTTCTCTGGCCAAGCTATCCAAGTGACCAGTCAGGGTGGCCCAATGAGAAGAGTGGCAATGTATTGAAGGGTCTCAGCTTACTTCCAACCATCAGCAGTAGAGGAAGTTACTGGCATCTTCTCCTGGGCCTATGCCATTGGTGGCTGGGTCCCAGTTGTCAGTAGCATGAGTCCAGGAAGGGATGGGTGTTTCTTATTTAGAGTGACAAAATGTCTTGAACTGGCTCTGCAGATTTCCAGCTAATGAGCCCTTCTCTTATTACTACAAGTAATGAATCTGAACAAGTGGTAGAAAAATGCCTGGAGTAAGTACCACTTGCCTTTGCAATTAAACACACATAATCTCAAATTTCAGCTTCAGAAGTCATCTCCGTTGTTTGGTGTGTTAGAAGGACGCCTTTGTCTTTTGGAGCCATCATATCTTTTGCATGTCTCATGAAAGCCGACTTCTGTTTTCCGTTGTCTTCGGGCGATAAGATCAGGCTCTGAACTCGGATACACCAAGGGAGAGCCCGGCCTGGCGATTCCCCACATAGAGCCAGGCAGGGGAAAGAACAAGGCAGACAATGAAAACCAGGATGATAATTTGGTCTGCCTTTGCTTCCTCTGTGCCTCATTAGGCATTTAGCCAGGAAGGCACAAAGGAGCAGAGACCTCAAAATGGGCCTCAGAGGTCCCCCATTCCATTGTGGGGGCTAAGTGTGAACTGTAAGCCAAACTCATTTCATTCCCTTTCCGTAATTGTCCGCTTGGCTCAAAGCAGTTTCTTCTCTTGATTGCCGAGAAAAACAGTCAATTGTTGTTCTGTTCACTTCGTCACATAAAAACCCATTTGACGGGCCTGACAGCAACTGCTTGCTAATTATGGAGCAGAATCAGACCGTACAGGGTTTTGTTGTGTCAACGGTCCCCAGAACAATCTGGCGATTGTTTTATGAGAAGATTGGGCCCGTCGAATTGAGCGCTTTCACTTCAGTTATCTCCATTTGCTGTCACGGTTTGGAGTCGCTCTAGTGGAATGAAGAGAACAAAATAATGAGCTTGCCAGCAACCCCCTGGGAGCAGCAGCTAAGCCCTGAAGAGTTCGCCTCTTTTGCGCACTGCTCTTGAAGATATTATTTGAGTGGTACCCAGTAGCCGTGCTCAAGCTCAAGGGGCCTGTTAGCACTTCCATCTAGTTTCCAGAGACTTATAACCAAGCTACAAATATGTGTTCCCGGATGACATTTCATAGAGCCTTGCAAACTATTTTCAGCCTTTGTTTCACTCTGTTTCCAAAGGACTGGTCGTGCCATAAATATCCAGAGACTGATAGTTTCAGGTGCTATGCCAGCTATTTTTACTCTGTTGTTTCTCTCTAACCATTAGTTGACAGAAGTGAAATCCTTCCTCATCCTTTGCAAACTAGTAAATGTGCATATTTAATCCCCATGTAACTCCTACTTGTGGTCTTTTTAAAAGTTTCCTTATTTTCTTGGGATTTGGGGAGGGCAAAATCCCTTTGAATGAAACCGATACCTTGATAAGTAACACATTGGCCATGCCACCAAGTCTGTAGTAAAATGCAGATTACCCCTGTCGGCTGATGAATGACTGAGGGACACCTTGGACCGCTGGTTTTTTACTCTGACTGTCACCTGCTTGTTAAAGCTAGGGTTGCCAACTCCTGGTTGGAAAATTCTTGGAGCTCTAGGGATGGAGCCTGGGGAGGGACCTCAGCCGGTTGCAGTGCCATCAAGTCCATCCACCTAAGCAGCCATTTCACTGCAAGGGGAACAGATCTGTGCTATCTGGAGATCAGTTGTGATTCCAGGAGCTCTCCAACTCTAGAGACTGTCAACTCTAGTTAAAATATAAACAGGACAAGGACATGCCTTGTATCAAAGGTCATGACTTGGGCATTATTGTGTCCTTTTAACAATTCTGCTAGTGAAAAATAATGGAGGTTCTTTACTTAACACAGCATTCATTTCTTGGAATTCACTATGAGATGTAGGCAGTGGCTACACCTGAGCAGTTTGTCCTCATTTAAATTTCCCCCATCTCCTCCCGCAAAGCTCCACTAGTCTAATTATTCAGAGAGATGCCCCATCTTTTGCCCCTCCCAAATAGAACTAGATCAGAAACACAGTGTAAGGGAAAGGATTAAACAGCCTTCCCTAGAGAACGAATTACCAAACAAATTAAGAGTCCCCAAAGTCGATTTCAAGTGAAAATTAAAACAACAGATCACATCTAATGTAACCCAAAGATGGCATTAAAAATGGTGAGTGCGTCTATTAGAAGCTATTAGCCATGCTAACCACATGGCACTATAAGATTGGCAACTTTGTTTGGAAATTCCTGGAGACTTGGGGGCTAGAGACTAGAGAGGACAAGGTATGGGGAGGAGGCAACAGGGGAGGGGAGAGGAGAGGAGGGAACTTGGTGGGGTATAATTCCATAGTGTTCTTTCCAAAGCAGCCATTTGCTCCAGAAGAACTGATCTTTGTAGTCAAGAGATAAGAAGATATTTAGGCCCCGCCTGGAGGTTGGGAACCCTAGTTAACAGTCTACCTCTGAATAGTAGATGCTAGGAACATGCTGTTAGCTATCATACTGAGAAAGTTTGAAGGCATTTCACTAGACTGCAGTAGAAACCAGAATTCTGGGCTACATGGAGCAAGGTAGTTTTGGCATCCTCAGTGCTACATCTGGTCTTGATTCACCTGACCCTCCTTTCTTTTGCACACACACCCCCAGCTGCAACAATGTGTGTGTGTGTGGGGGGGGTGATGCTCCCAAAGTAGGACAGAAGCTAAATTTGTCTTGTGCTGTCACAGAGTTGTGAAAGGCCACATCTGTTCTCCAGGATGCAACCTGGTAGCTCAAGCTCTGGAATTCCTTTCCTAAGTAAGCCTGAGTCTGACCTTATATGCTTCTCAAAGGCAGGCTTTTGCAGTTAGGTTTTCTGCCACATTGTTTCACTTGAGACAAATTTAGGGGGGAGTTTTGGCTCTATTGGATTTGATTCCCCCCCACACACACACACCTTTGGCTCCTTGGAAAGAAACACTGGATAGAAATTATGGAAATGTTTAACATGTTTACAATTAACATTAAGTTTAATAATAATAATAAATTTTTATTTATATCCTGCCCTCCCCGCCGAGGCAGGCTCAGGGCGGCTCACAGGACATGGTGCATACCGTGATTACAATAAAATACAGTTAATATACAATTAAATTACAATTTCATAAATTAAGTAAATAAATTAAAACCAGTATAAATTGAAGGTGCTACAGTTCAATACATATATATAAAGATGGCTGGATGTCATTACCAGGATTCCACCTTAAAAGCAAGTTGGAAGAGGACAGTTTTACAAGCCCTGCGGAACTGATTGAGGTCCCGCAGGGCTCGCACCTCCTCTGGCAGCTGATTCCACCATTGGGGAGCCATTATTGAGAAGGCCTGCTGTTTTTAGCTTGGCCTCCCTTGGTCCAGGGATTTTTAGAAGATTTTGAGAACTAGATCTTAATGCTCTCTGGGGAACATATGGAGAGAGGCAGTCCCTAAGATAGGCAGGTCCTCAGCCATATAGGGCTTTAAAGGTAATAACCAGCACCTTGTAACAAACTCGGTACACAATTGGCAGCCAGTGCAGTTCCCGCAGCCTAGGCCGCACATGTTCCCACCGAAGTAGTCCTACTAACAGCCTGGCTGCCGCATTCTGCACTAGCTGTAGTTTCCGAGTTCGGTACAGGGGCAGCCCCATGTAGAGGGCATTACAGTAGTCCAACCTCAAGGTGACCATTGCATGGATCACTGTTTCCAGGTCATTACATTCCAGGAAGGGGGCCAACTGCCTTGCCCTCCTAAGATGGAAAAAGGCGGATTTAGCAGTGGCTGCTATCTGGGCCTCCATTGTCAAGGAAGGCTCCAGTAGCACTCCCAAGCTCTTGACCCTGCGCACTGGTATCAGTGACGCACTGTCAAAGGCTGGTAGGGAGATCTCCTCTCCCAGCCCTCCGCGACCTATGCAAAGGACCTCTGTCTTCGCTGGATTCAGCTTCAGCCCACTCAGCTTAAGCCAACCTGCCATGGCTTGCAATGCCCGGTCCAGGTTTATAGGGACATCGTCAGTCTGGCTGCCCATCAATAGATAGAGCTGGGTGTCATCAGCGTACTGATGGCAACCTAGCCCATGCCTCCAGGCAATCTGGGCAAGGGGGCGCATGTAGACGTTAAACAACATCAGGGAGAGAACTGTCCCCTGAGGCACCCCACAATTAAGTAGGTGTCTCTGGGACAGCTCTCCTCCAATCGCCACCCTTTGTCCCCAACCCTCAAGGAAGGAGGAAAGCCACTGTAAGGCTAGCCCCCAAATTCCTGCGTCGGCGAGGTGGTGGGTCAGCCGCCAATGGTCGACCATATCGAATGCAGCCAATAGGTCTAACAACAGCAATACCGCCGAGCTGCCTCGATCCAGATGTCACCGGAGGTCATCCATGAGGGCGACCAACACTGTCTCCGTCCTTTGGAGACAGTGTCACCTCTGGTTTTTTGCCTTCACTGTACAGTGTGCACCCCAACACATGTATATTGGTCTGGTGTCAGCATGGGACATCCGCTGAAGAATCCTATCGCACATAGCCCAGAGCAGGGGAGGCCAAACTGCAGCTCAGGGGCCACATATGGCTCTTTCACAGATATAGTGTGGCTCTCCAAGACACCACCCCCTCCCCCCATTGGCTGTCTTGGAGAAGGCATTTCTCTCTTTAAATCACTTCTCCACTAACCAGCAGCGTGATGAATGCATTAAAAGGTAAAGTTGCTTTCTTTCCACCTCTCCCTCCTTCCTCCCTCCCCATCTGTTTCCTTCTTTCTTTCTTTCTTTCTTTCTTTCTTTCTTTCTTTCTTTCTTTCTTTCTTTCTTTCTTTCTTTCTTTCCTTCCTTCCTTCCTTCCTTCCTTCCTTCCTTCCTTCCTTCCTTCCTTCCTTCCTTCCTTCCTTCCATCCATCCATCTACCTACCCACCTACATCTGACATTCATGTCTTGTGGCTTTCAAACATCATTCTGACATTTATTTTATATGGCTCTTACATTAAGCAAGTTTGACCACCCCTGGCCCAGAGGTTCCTACTCATTAGTAGTTTCCTTTGTGAGCATTCTTAGGGAAAACAGATACTTTGCTTAAGCAACTAATGCAACTAATAGCAAAAAGGAGTACTAGAAAGTTGTAGCTTGTTCCCTGCAAGACTGCTGCAGTGGGGGAGGCTGCAGACATGGGGAGGAAGGCCAGTAGAGCCACAACTGGGGAGGGGAGTAACTAGGGGGAGAAAGGAGACCTGATAGAGAAGTCCATAAGCCTCCAGCACATCCTGGGTCTAAAGGGGAACCAATCAATAGAACTCAGTTTTCAAGTTAGGTCCTTGAGAGAACCAACATATTATCTAAAGAAGTGTCAGGTACTGAAATAGCAAATGGATTCACACAGCCATTTTTGTCTACCCTAAAAAGACATGCACCTCAGAATCTTTGTGGATCCTAGTAAATCCCATATACTCCAGCATAGGCCAGCATTAACAATCCTAAAAAAAATCAAGGTTGAGTGTGGCCTGTGGAAACATCCTTCAGCACAACGTGCTCTCCAAGACATTGGATCCAGCCCAAAGCTCTCTGGCTTTCTCAAAATGCTAGCCTTCCAATGATAATTTTATTACATCCCCTCTCCCGATTGTGTTAACAACAGAGTGGAAATGTAGTCTGCCCAGCAGAGAGTATGATGGAAAATTTGGATGTTGCACAACATCCTCAGAGGTGTATCATTAGTAGTTTCCTTTGTGGTCATTCTTAGGAAAAACAGATATTTTGCTTAAGCAACTAAAACTCCTTAAATAAATACATTACCCTGCTGTGGTGGGAGAGCTCTCTGGGAATTCTATAGGCTGTTGGTTACTTCCATTGACCTATTAAGAGATTTTGTAAATGGGTGGCCAGTTTGTTGGCCCAGACTTTAGGATTTCTATCCCATCTACCAGTTGCCCTCATTAGTCAAGCAGTGGGAAACAGATGCAGTGGAAATTGGATTCAGACCTGTACAAGTTCACAATAAAAAGACAAAGGGCAATGAAGATCACTGAACTAGGGAATTCTCTAGCAGGAACATGTGATGAGGGGACAACGTACATGTTAGTGGCTCAATATGAGTGTGAAGAATATGAGGGCAGTGACTGCAAATGGTGCAGACCTGTGTGCTGAATGGAACTTTCGCACCTCCCTAGATTATACTGTGGACATGCCATAGGTACAACCTGTAACTTTTTTACTTGATTCAGACATAGTGCCAAATTATGGTTGGCACTACATGAATGATACATGAAGGAACTCCAATTTCCTGATCCTTCCTCCCCTTTCATTATGGTTTGTGCTTGTTCTGCAAATCATCAAAACATCGTCCGCTGTAAAAGTGGACATCACACGGTAAGTCACAGCATGTAAAAGGAGAGGTGAAAGGATGAAGAAGTTTGTGATTGAACCTTCTTCAAGGTTCATTGACATTGTGCCAAACCCTCAGAAGATTCTGGCAGCTGCACAACATCTAACAACTCTATCCAATGTTTCAGTTTCAAGGTCTGCCAGAAGGAAGGAGGTATACCATCCCTCCAATCTTCCCAGGATTTTTGGAGGTTAGGTGTAATTCATATGTATCTAAGGTTGTTATAGAAGGAGTGGTGCTGCAGGACATGACTAGTTGTTTCTGTTCCCCAATAGCACAAGGGCATAAATGCTCCTGAAGTGATACGCCATGGCTTGGTGGTTCAACTGAACCAAGAGACTGTGTCAAAGAAGTTAAACCATTTTTTAAAACAATCTAAATATATTATCAAGTATGATGGCTGGTGACTCCCTGGTAGCAGGACTCACAGTTCAGTTGTATGGCAGAAACCATAGGGGAGGGACGGTGGCTCAGTGGTAGAGCATCTGCTTGGTAAGCAGAAGGTCCCAGGTTCAATCCCTGGCATCTCCAACTAAAAAGGGTCCAGGCAAGTAGGCGTGAAAAACTTCAGCTTGAGTCCCTTGGAGAGCCACTGCCAGTCTGAGTAGACAATACTGACTTTGATGGACCGAGGGTCTGATTCAGTAGAAAGCAGCTTCATATGTTCATATGTTCAAACCAGTAATGGTGTAGTGGTTTAAGTGCTGATCTAGGCTTGAGCCATAGAAACTTGTTGTGTGACCGTGGGCCAGTCACACACTGCCATATTTATGTAAGAACATCGGAAGGGCCCTGATGGATCAGACCAATGGTCCATCTAGTTTAGCATCCTGTCTCACACAGTAGCCAACCAGTTCCTCTGGACAGCCAACAACCTTCCCCTGATGTTGCCTTCTCTTTGTTTGTTGTTTTCCCACTGCTGGGGTGGAGTCATGGATGATCTGCCTCACCCCAGTCCTGGGACCCAGGCAGCTGCCCCTATTGCCCATTGGCTAAGACGCCCTGAGCCTGCTTCGGTGGGGAGGGCGGGATATAAATTAAAAATTATTATTATTACTTATAGCAAACCTGGACAATCCAGGGGCTCGATACAGCCCAGCAATGGCAGAGCCTGGTTTTCATTTCTAACTATCCCAATCAGTTCTCCTGGAGAGGATGGCTGCTTTGAAGGTGTATTCTGTGGCATTCTACCTCACTGAAGAACTCTCCCCTCCCAAAACCCTGCCCTCCCCAGGCTCCACCCCTAATCACCAAGAATTTTCCAAATTTGAGTTGGCAACCTGGCCCACCTGCTGTCGTCAGAACCCCAAAGGTACCCACAAACTCAACAAGGTGAGAGACCTCTGACCTACAGCTTAACAAAGCTGGTATGTTCGACGGCAAAACTGGATTTCTGGATGCTGAAACAGATCTTGAAGCGCATTTCATGAAATTCACAGGAGCCCACTGGAAGGTTTGGTTCTTAGGGAGATAACCAACAGTTCTGTCAGTCCCTGGAAGTAAGAGATCGTTTAACACCTTCTCATGTCCTTTCATAAGGACTATTAAATGTCAGAAGAGGTTGTCAAAACATACCAGCTCAATCATCACAGCCAATAATAAACCCTTATCTCTGGATTCAATAATTGGTGTAGCCGTGGCGTCCATCTGCCCTCCCGAAGGATGCAGATATAATTACACTCTACCACCGTGGGTAGTGGAAAAATACCACCGGCCCACTAATTACCCAAAGTGCTAGGTAGCAAAACCTGGACTTAAATATTTGCAGAAGGCAGACAGTAAGGTGCCAGCATGTACATTTGCAATTACTTTTATTTCTGGCATACTGGGGATGTAGTTACAATAATAGCCATGGGATTACAGAATTTGCAGCAGAGAAAAGGGATGCTTATTTGTGGCCATAGCGAAGGCCAAATCTCAGACAGCAATATTTAGAAGAGACACACAAGGACCATGTTGTACTTATTAGAAAGGATAAGGAGGCAATCCACTTGGAAATCTGCCTGCTGAAGTCCCACTGAAATGAATGGGGGAAGCACAAGAGCATCCAGCCATGTGTAACTCCTGTTCTTTTCAGTGGGACTTCTGCAAGAGAACTTCCCAGAGTATTGTGTCTGTAAGAACACAGATTTCTCGGGGTTGGTCTGTTTTCTGGTCTCTGTGACTTTGAAATCACTGAGCTCATTTTGACCTTGAAGCATGCCTTGGCAGAAGACTTGTTTTAAGCAGCTCAGTGTTTTACATTATTTTTGTGCTCTGGTTGAACTGTTAATGGTTTATTAATTAACAACCTCTATCGTATTTTATGTTTCTTTTTTAAGTTTTACTTTTTAAGCCATCTGGACAGCATACACATTTTCTAAATAAATAAATGGGTCTACATTTCAGCGTGATTTGCTAGGGTTGTAATTCTTCAGAAGTTGTTACATTTCCTAAAATCTCTGAAATGTGAATGGCAGAGTGAGGACCAGAAATCATCTTAACCTATGTTTATGACTACTAAAGCATGCACATGACGACTACTGGGAACTGCTCGACTGAACATTTCTTATGCTGCAGCTACTGGGATAATATTCAGAAAGTCTTGATTTTAAAATAAGTGGAAGGCAAGCAACTAAGGGGCATCATAATGATGTCATAACGACAGACAGTCATTTTCCCAGAAAGCACTTTCCTAGGGCATCTTCTTTGGTGGGCTGTAACTCAAACCCTGTAAATCCAATCCTCACCAACCTTGACAGGCAGGTAGAGGAGAGTCAGCTGAAGATCCTCCGCAGGTTTGGTGTCTCTAGCACACCAGGAGGGCACTCTATTGCCTCACCAACCTCATGAACCGAACCGGTTCACAAGGCAGCTAAAAATTCGTGGCATGGTTTGTGAATGTGGCATGTCACGAACCGCAAACCAAAATGCATTTTCCTGGTCCATGCCCATCCCTATTTGTAAATGACACAAATTTAGTTATTTAAAATATTTCTACATCATCTTTCTGTTCTTGCTGCCGAAGCAGTTTACACAACTGCCCACAATATGCATGTGAGAAAAAGGTAGAGAGGAAAGAAAGGGAAGGGAAGAGGAAAACAAGCAAGCTCAGATTTTTTTTTAAAAAAAACCATTCATGAAACTATTCCATAATGTCCAGATGGAATGGCCACAGCAGGAAAAATTCTAGGAGGGGAGGAGGAAAATGCCAGTTGGTCCCAGGCAAGCTGACAGTGGGGGTTACTGTCTCTATTCTGATACAGACAGATGGGTCCAAGGAGAAGGTACAAATTAAAGATAAATGTAACTTTCTGGTGAAATCTTTTTTTTTTTAAAAAAAACACTAATTATTATATAATTCCATGTAGCTGAAAGGAAATCAGGCTCATGGCTAGGCTATGAAACAGCTTGTTGAGTCAAGATTTAAAGGCTGAGGATGCAACAGACAGTGACAGCATTGCACAAGAAGGAAACAGAAAATAACACATTGCAGAGAAAATGCAAGTAGATTTCAGGTGACTAAAAGAGTTGAAGATGTGAGAATTAAATCTACTTTCATAACACAGTGAATGAAGCCTGTCATGCAAACACATCTTGGCGGTGTTGGTGGAAAGTTCTCTCAAGCCACAGATGATTTATGGTGACTTGTAGGGTTTTCGATACAAGAAATGTCCAGAAGTGGTTTACCACTACCTGCCTCTGTGTCACTACCCTCGACTTCCTTGGAGGCCTTCCATCCAAATACTAACCAAGTTCCTCAGTGGAACAGGCTTCCTCAGGAGGTGGTGGACTCTCCTTCTTTTGAGGTTTTTTATCAGAGGCTAGATGGCCGTCTGACAATGCTGATTCTGTAAACTTAGGCAGATCATGAAAGGGAGGTTGGTAAGGGTTGCATCAGTGCTTAGCTCTCGTGGCCCTTTCTTAAACACCCAAGGAAATACTGTTCACCACTATGGGATCAGGATGCAATTTTCTCCAGGCCAGTTTGGCCAGGGATCCTGGAACAGGGGTCACTGGGGATGGTGGGGAGGTAGTTGTAAATTTTGTGCATTGTGCAGGAGAGTGAACTAGATAACCCTGGAGCTCCCTTCAAACTCTATAATTCTAAAGCCAATCCTGCTTAGTTTCTGAGATCTGACAAGATTGGGCTAGCTTGGGCTACCCAGGTCTGGAGACACACCTTAAGGAGGTGGAAAATGGAAGCAAAGGGCAACATTAGTGGCACTGGACTTCATAGAGCAGGTTGAAGGACCAGCCCCATGGAGGTCACCTATAAATGTTAGCACCTGAATGTAAAAGCTCGAATGAAGGACATCTCTATGCAGACATGCAAACAGTTAACAAAACCATCATCAAACAGAACTACATCAACCCAAAACCAAATGACATGATATTTGACCTCCATAGCCTACCAATTCCCCAAGCTTGGCTTATCATTCATCTCTACATTCTCCACTTTGCTGGCCTAGCCCTAGAGGCCAAGATGTTCCAAGATGTTATTTGTGAATCATCATCAAGAATCTGGGGAATGTAAAATCTTAGCAGTGACATCACTGCAGATGTCAGGTCTCAAGAGGAACATGATCAAAAGCTGCAATAAACTCAAACGACTTGTTTGTTCTTCTGTGATCATTTCCAATTACATTTCTTTTCTGAATGAGGTAGCTGGGGCTTGCCTTTTCAGGGGACAGCATGGCACAAACAGTAAGCGGAGCTCTTTAACCTTTCCTCTCTTACCCTTTTCCCCACCTTGCTGCTGCTTTTAACCTACCTGTCCCCCACGGGGAAAAGTGACAGATACTCAAATCTCTCTGGCTCGGTTTTGGTAATTCTGACTAGGAGCTGCTCTCCAAAGTCTCAGGCAGAGAAAGGTTTTTGCTGGCTCTGATATGCGAGATTCTTTATCTGTGGAGGTCAGAACTCATCCTGGGACCCTCCCCAGTGAGATATGGGGGAAGGGAAAACCACATGCACCACTCTGAACTCCTTGGTAGAATCCTATAAATTTATGAAGCCTTTCACCAAACTACATTTCCCAGAAGTCCCTAGGAGAAAGAGATGACTTTTAAACCCATTTTCACATCTGTACTGCAGACAGACCCTTTGAGTAAACTTTTAAGTGATGCATGGCATCCACGTGTATTCATAAGAAGTCATTCAAATGAAGGTTGCTGTAGCCTTCCCGTTTGGAAATTGACCATATTTCCTAACCGCATATAGGAGATATCCAGGTTATTAGGCGGTTAAATTGATCTACTAGCATGAGGATTTCCTTCTTTTAAAAAATATGGTTTGTGGCAGAGCTTAGATATGCACCATGTGGTCACATATTCCATTTTGCAAGTCTGTTTGCCAGTGAATTCTTTGGTCTGCATTCCTCTTTGATTCCTGAGGATCAGACACATTCACTCTGAGCGGAGCATAAAACCTGAGACTACATTAGTCAAACTGCCAAGCCTAAGCAAATCCATATATGAGTTGCAGAGTGAAAGCAAAAGTTGCCAAATCAGATGGAGTAAGAGATCCTCATTAATTCCCTCTCTGAGTTCACACTCAGTCTCCATGAACAGAGCAATTTATGCCAGAGCCATTGGCAATCAGCACCTTCAGACACTCTGGACTTTCTACTGCTGGCAGAGCCCTGCCCAGGGGGAACAATAAGGAGAAAATTAATGTATGCAAAATTCTGGGATATGAGCCATCTACTAGCTCAGCATGACAGCCAATGTGGTGTAGTAGTTCGAGTGCTGGACTGGAAGCTGGGAGGCCCAGATTCAAATCCACGCTCTGTCACAGAAGCCTGATGGGTGACTTTGGGCCAGTCATACATGTTCAGCCTAACCTACTTCACAGGGTTGTTGTGAGGTAAAAATGGAGGAAAACCAGAGAATTTTTTTGAGCAGGAACACACAGGAACGCAGTTCCAACTGGCTTGGCATCCGAGGGTGTGGCCTAACATGCAAATAAGTTCCTGCTGGACTTTTTCTACAAAAAAGCCCTGTGTGAAACAATGGTGACATGAGGGGTGTGTGGCCTAATATGTAAATGAGTTCCTGCTGGGCTTTTTCTACAAGAAAAGCCCTGAATAATGTCAACTGCTTTGGGTCCCAATTGTAGAGAATAATTTTTTTTCAAGTTGCAGATACAATGACCTGGTTCTTTAAAGATCCGCTGGTGGTTGATCGACTGATGCAAGTCCTGGATGCTTCTGCCACTGCATGCTTTGCTGCTGGCAAATATTTAGTCTCACAGGGCTTGGTCTCTTGGCAGACCCAAGTTAGAACCTTTGTTAGCACTGCACCAAAATCTTGCAAAGTCTGTGGTTTTAGACCTTGGTTATTTAAGACTGCCAACCTCCAGATGGGGTGTGGTAATCTCTCAGAATTATGATTGATCTCCAGACTACATTTCCTGTGGGGAATGGCTGCTTTGGAGGGCGCACTTTATGGGACTGTATGCTGCTGATTGTATGGGATTGTGTGCTGCTAGAAAATAGCATTTACTAGTGAGCTACAGAGATTGTGCCTGTTGTTCCCACAACATACCGGTAAGTATTTCAAGGCTTACTTTTGATTTAGTTGAAATGAGGGGTCTCTATATACAGTTACAGGGATTGGCAACTAAACTGCATATCCAAATTACCCTTCCCTTAGGAGAGCCACTTGATCCTCCAATTTCTAATTAAGAGGAAGTAGTTGTTGTGGCAATATGTGGGCCCCAGTCAACTACCCATTATTACCTCTGCAGAATGACCTTCTTGAATAACTAGTTGTTGACCAGCCTGCTACTACATTATCACAGGTTGATGGTGACTGGGGTTTGGGTTACCCGCAACTGACTTTTAGTGCCTGTGTGAAAAGCAGGTTGACACACCACTAGCCAATAGCATTAGAGGGATAATCTTGTGCAGTCTGACCCTCTGAGTATACAACACTTGCTTTTAAAACACTACAAGAAGACTGAGAAGGAAGAGGAGATCTATCTTAGCAGCCCCATGGCACAGAGTGGTAAAGCTGCAGTACTGCAGTCAAGTTCTACTCATGACCTGAGTTCGATCCCCTGCGGAAGTTGGGTTTTCAGGTAGCCAGCTCGAGGTTGACTCAGCCTTCCATCCTTCTGAGGTTGGTAAAATGAGTACCCGGCTTGATGGGGGGAAAGTGTAGCTGACTGGGGAAGGCAATGGCAAACAACCCCATAAAGAGTCTGCCATGAAAACATCATGATGTGACGTCACCCCATGGGTAGGTAACAACTCAGTGATTGCACAGGGGACTACCTTTACCTTTTTTACTCTACCTTAAGGAGTCTCAAAGCAGCTTATAATCACCTTCTCTTCCTCTGCCCACAACAAACACTGTGAGGTAGATAGGTCTGAGAGAGTTCTGAGAGAACTGTGACTGGCCCAAGGTCATCCAGCATGCTTCATGTGAAAGAGTAGGGAATCAAACCTGATTCTCCAGATTAGAGGCCACCACTCTCACCACCACACCAAGATGGCTCTCTCATTAGAGAACCATTGAGTCAAACCATTTTTTTCTCTAGCCGCAGGGATAGTTACTTTTTCCACAGCAGTTTCATCCTTGCCAAACTTCACTGATAAGCACCCATGTTGAAAACCACCCTCCCCTGCTCCTGCACACACAATACAGCTGTGTATCCCAGTCATGTATAGGCTGTGTACTCTCCCAGTATTTGTGGATGAAGAAAAGAAATAAAAAGGCAGTCTTTTTAAATTGTCATTATTTTATGGCAATCCTTTGAGAGTTCAGTCATCTTTAAAGTATGAAATGTTTAGAACTGGGTGTGCAGTATTAGGATATACCACTTTTAACATAATTTGCTTTTTAAAAATCTGACTATAGTGTGTGACTAGTGACAGATATCCTTCCTGGCTTCCAGGGCTCAAATCCAATTTCAGCCTGCTCCCAAACTGTTTAATGAGCTCATTTGATTGTGTCCAGGCTAACACAGAGATATAAACAGCTTTAATCCCTATTTCTTGGCACTTTTGACCCCCTGCTTGGATTCATTATTCTCCTTTTAGCCACATCAAGGCACAACACTCCAACTAAATCATTCAAGCATTTTGTTCATGTAACAGGATTTTTTTTATGACCCCATGTTTTCTTTGTCCTGCTCTCTGCAGTTTTGATTTTTAATCCATCGTGTTAGTTTTAAAGGGGAAAGAATCCATACACAATGGCTACCGGGGGTGTGCGTGTGTGTGTGTGCAGCAGTCATACATACTTGGATCAGTAAGTCTGGAAATCTACCCACTTTATTGATATGATAACCATACTCTGAGTCTGTGTATCATTTGGTAGCTTGTACTTTCTATCCATCTATCTGGTTATGAAGAAGAAGAAGAAGACTATGATGATAATGATAATGATGATGATGATATTGGATTTATACCCTGCCCTTCATCCTGAATCTCAGAATGGCTTACAATCTCCCTGACAACAGAAACCCTGTGATGTAGGTGGGGCTGAGAGAGCTCTCCCAGAAGCTGCCCTTTCAAGGACAGCTCTGGGAGAGCTATGGCTGATCCAAGGCCATTCCAGCAGCTGCTAGTGGAGGAGTGGAGAATCAAACCCGGTTCTCCCAGATAAGAGTCTGTGCACTTAACCACTACGCCAAACTGACTCCTGTGTAGACATCTGTGTAGACTCTATGCCGGAAGAAGTAGTGACACTAAATTGCCAGCACAGAGCTTTTGAGGAGCAGGACTAGGTGTTACAAAATGTCACATGGTGCTGTGATGTCATTTCCAGTGACATAACCATTTCCAGTCACATAATCACGTAACCAGAAGTAACATCATGTGTCATCATAATGCTATGGTATTGCCATAGAGGGGTGATTGCCAGAGTGTTGCAGCAATCACAGTAATGTGATTGGAAGTAATGTCACAGTGGCCTACCTGCCCCATTTTTCTCCTGCTGCTGCATTGGACAGTCAGAAGCCTGGGTTGGGAGGGGGCTATAGAGACCTGACAAGCCGAGGTGCCACCCCACCTCCCCTCCAGCCAGCAAATAACCGTTTGCATGAAGAAGGCACAACCTGCAGAATTTCAGCCCCATGGAATCTAGTCACACAATTCTTGCCCCTCAAGAAAAGACAAAAACTACATAAACTAGGTCTCTGGAGGATTGGGCACTGGCAGGAGATTTGCATGACTTTTCTAGAATATTGCAAAGGGGTGGCCATCTTAGTCTATTGCAGCAAAATAAAACAAAAATTCAGTAGCACCTTGATGTTAGTCCCTGAGGTACCACTGGATTTTTGTTTTTCTAGAATAGCCTGGCTGAGTATATTTGGGATTGACTAGCACAAGCCAGAAATGCAGTTCTTTCCAGTTGGCACCTAACAGAAGCTCAAAGCCAAGGGCTTTTCTGGATTTGTCTGAATTTCCAGATGGGCATGGGACATAATTGTGCGTTTTTGTATTACAGCTTTCACTGGTTATGAAAGAAACGTTTTTCCTTCCAAGGTCAAGGCACAAGAGCTGCAGCTTAAGGCAGGAGTGTACTTGCGAAAGCTCATTGTTCAGGTTTAATCTGTTAAATGCCAAAGTGCTTAATCAGGAGATTATTAAGAATTTGGATGAAGTACTGGAGCTCAACACTGAACTGATGCTTTTGTTGCCTAAACTGCAAGTGAAACCCACAAGGGCATTAAGCATTTAATACCTGAACAATGTACAATGTTATTAGAATAATCCAACAGGAGGGTACAAATGTGAGTATCTTGGCATTTAACAGAGGGCCCTTAAAGGAGAGTCTTCGGGGTTGTCGACATTGGAGCTAAGCAACCTGGAAGCTATTCCATCGACACAAAAGAAAGGAAGAACCTGCTTCAAGTCTCAGAAAAAGTGGGTAAATGAATAAATAATTTTTAAAAACCTGGCCGACCTTCTATTGATTTTAATTTTCATTCATTAGTATATTATATTTACTACAGTGTGCAAGAGGTTGGACTATGTGGCCTGTAAGACCCTTCAACATTTTTGATCTATCATTAAAAAAAACCCAAGTATTTCTTTTAATTTTTTGATATACAAATATCCAAATCTGCCCCCATCACTGTTCATACTCTCATGTAAACATCTGAGCCACACACAGCCAGGCTGCCAGCTCTGGGCTGGAAAATACCTGGAAATTTTGGGGTGGAGTTTGAGGATGGTGGGATTTAGGGAAGAGAGGGTCTTCAGTGGGGTTTAATGTCATGGAGTCCACCTTCCAAAGTGGCCATTTTGTCCAGGTGAACTGATCTATGTTGCCTGGAGACCAGTTCTAATCCCAGAAGATCTCCAGCCACCGCCTGAAGAAGAAGAAGAGATTTATACCCTGCACTTCACTACCTAAAGGTGTCTCAGAGTGGCTTAGAATCTCCTTTCCCTTCCCCTCCTCACAACAGTAGGTGGAGCTGAGAAAGCTCTAACAGAAACTGCTCTTGAGAGGAACAGCTCTGCGAGAACTTGTGACTAACTCAAGGTCACATCGGCAGGTGCATGTGGAGAAGTGGGGAATCAAACCTGGTTTTCCCAGATAAGAGTCTGTGCTCATTTAACCACTACACCAAACTGGCTCTCCTGGAGGTTAGCAACCCTAACACAGCCTTGTCCTGACTGCAATCTTTTATTGTATAACTTTATGTCTCTTTATGCTGGCCATTGTTCTAAAATTATACAGATGGGGGGGAAGTACTGAAACTATGTCTTTATCAGGAACTTGATCCCAAAGTAATTCTAGGTCTAGATATAATCACAAAGTAATCATCTACCCCCTCCACCCTCACCCCCCACTTGACCCTGAGAGAAGTCATTCACAATCCGGGATATCCAGCTCCCAGAAGCATAATCATCTCTTCCAAAGAAACCATTCCACACCTTCTGAAAACTAAGAACTTCAGTGTGCAGGAGTAGAAAGGGAACTGAGTGACCCTTAAAATGATCACAGTCAATTCACACTAGGGAGAGAGAGGAAGTTCTGGCCCCATTGTCTTCCCATGTTCCTGTCATCACTTGGTCGTCTTGTTAATGGCAGATAATTTCATTTGATTGTTGTAGCCAAGGATCAATCCCTGTAAGACTTTTGATGTAAAATATTCTGGGTAGACTGCACTGTTTAAAAAATGGAAAGGGGGACACACAAAGCCAAGAGGCCTTCATTGCTGCCAGAGGCACCATGAAGCGGGAAACAATACAGCCCCCCTCCCAGATGTCTCAGCTGATTCTCTCCTGAGCACAAGTATCTCTTTGGTCATGTTCCTGGGTTCACCACACTGTGTGATAAACTATTAAATATGCTTATGTATAAACTGCTCACATCCTAAGCAAAATTCCCTTTGCAGAAAAAATAAGGGGGAGGAATGGGGAAACACTACTTGGTGCTCTCTGACCTCTGTTGATATCATTTCTACACGTTATCATGGGATATTTCAATAAAACAAAATCACCATTGCAAATTATCTCAAAATAATACACGATTGTTTGGGGTGTTTTTGTTTTGCTTTGCTTGCAATTGAATCTTCTTTATCTATCTAGGTAGATCCAGGTGGGCAGCCATGTTGGTCTGAAACAGCAGAATGAAGTTGGACCAATTTCGCACTCACCCTACACCGCTCTGACGTTCCTCTTTTCAGCGTGGTGTCCTCCTGATTTCCCACTATCTGCCCTAGGGCTTTATCTTGCGTCGTGGTTTTTGTGGGGTAAACAGAAACCGCTAAAAACCAGTTTCTGTTTACCCTACAAAAACCACGATGCAAGATGAAGCCCTGGGGCAAATAGTGGGAAATCAGGAGGACACTGCGCTGAAAAGAGAAATGTCAGAGCAGTGTATGGTGAGTGTGAAATCAGTCTCGGACCAACAAAGTTTTATTCAGCATGTAAGCTTCCGTGTGCTTAGAGACTGAATAAAACGTTGTTAGTCTTAAAGGGGCTACTGGACTCCAATTTAATCTCTCTAGTTATTTATTTTACACAATTTATATCGTGCCTTTCTGCCCTCAAGAGGTGGTTAACGTATCACATTTTGTTTCATGTTCTGCTTGTCTCCTTTCATGGAGCTGAAGGTGGCGTTTGGAGGGTTCCCAACCAGGTATTTGATCACTGCAAATGGTTGAATCAGCTGGAAACTGTGGCTGCAAGTCTGCAGGCACAGCATTTATGGAAATTTGAAGTTGCCTCTGAAGTCCAACAATGTCACACCATCACATCTGATTTGATGTCAGGAAAAGAACTGATACATCGATAAGTTTTCATTGGCCATATGCTGCTCTCAGGCAGAGGAGGGAAATCATCGCCTTGCATAAGAGAATATTGCATGCATTTTTTTCCAGTGGAAATGGGAAGGAAGATCAACAGCCAGATTTCAATCGGTATATTAAATGCAAGTAGAAAAAAGAGGGGAAGGAGTCATATTACATCCCCAAAAGGAGATAGATTGAATGATTCCTGAAATGAAACTGAGATCAATTTCGCACTATGCTTGTTCTGTGGGGAGAGCCCTTTTGCCACCAGGGCTTCTCTCCATTTCACACAAGTTGCCCTGGAGCTGTGAGCTGGTGCACTGCTATTCTGCAGCAAGTGAGATTCCCTGATAAGCAGTTTCTGCTTGCTGCGGAATAGTGGCATGCCAACTCACAGCTCCAGGGCAACTTGTGAAAAAGCAGAGAGAAGCCCTGGTAGCAAAAGGGCTCTCCACCCCAGAACAAGCATAGTGCAAAATCGGTATGATTCTTTCTCCCCCCCTCCCCCAATCAAGTTGCAGCTGACTTATGACAACTCCATGGGGTTTGTTATGTATGTGGACATATGAGAACTGAGTTGGGTGTTCCTGCCTGGCTTATTGGAGCCAGATGACCAGAGCTTGGGAACAATGGGCAGCAGATCCTAATGCCTGCTGTCCCACTCCAATCACAGCCCCCCTGCTGGTTTGAATGGACCAATAGAGTGTTTGCACGGGAACCCTGACGTGTATATACGTTGGCCCTGTGGGCCCAGTTTTTAGTCTTCTGCTTAGCCCTACTATGTAATCAATCAAAATCTGATGTTTCACTACCACCTCGACTCATCGATCCATAGAACCCACTATATTATAGGGTTTTCAAGGTAAGAGACACGCCAAGGTGGTTTTGCCACTGCTTGCCTCTCCCCTGGACTTTCTTGGCAGTGTTCCATCCAATACTAAC
Source organism: Heteronotia binoei (assembly GCF_032191835.1). Classification (NCBI taxonomy): domain Eukaryota; kingdom Metazoa; phylum Chordata; class Lepidosauria; order Squamata; family Gekkonidae; genus Heteronotia; species Heteronotia binoei. The sequence goes on from NC_083232.1 coordinate 30,921,156, forward strand.
CAGGCCCAGCCCCTCTTCCCTTGTGAGAAGCTTGCCTGGGCTATCTAGGTCAGCAGGGTTCTGTCTCTTACCTTTTAAATAATCTCTAATGTCTGAAAGCCAATAAAGAATGGAAATGGGTATATTGCAATAATGCCCACATGGAAATCTATGGATGGATTCACCAAAACCAGTTTGTGTCTGGTTTCCAATGGATGAATATATATGAACTGGCTGATCATGGAAAGAGTCAGAAAGATTTCCAGTGATCATAGCTGCAGGAATAAGTAGTGCTGACACTTGCTGCTGGCCACACCCAAACTGCACATTGTATTTGTCTATATGCTCCCTTACCTGGGAAGAATAGACAGTTTCACATTATGAATGAATTCAGATGCCAGCCATGCTTATGTGCTGCATAATAATGCTGATTCCCCCCCCCCCTTATTTATGAATGAGGAAAAGACACACAGATTCGGCCGGGAGTCTTGGCAGGGCGTGCACCTCCTAACCCACCCTCAATGTCTTCATCCATTCCCGGCCACCATACATAGCTCCGCACCAGAGCTTTCATATGCACTATCCCCGGATGCATCTCGAGCAAGGCTTCGAGCACTTGCTTCCAGAGTGGGGGAGAGACCACCACTCTGCTGCCCCAAAGAATACACCCTTTGTGTAAGGTGAGTTCTTCCCAGCAGGAAACAAACGGTCTGAATGCAGCGTCCAATTTGCCCGTGGGCCAACCCCTCCCCAACCAGTCCGAAATGCATGCAAGGATTCAGTCTCTGCCTGTGGACCTGGCGTGGAGGGGCCGCTCCGGCAGAGACTCCAGGAGCATCACGTGGTGGGCTGGGACAGATCTGGTTCCATCTGTGGCAGCGGAAGGTGGCTGAGGGCATCTGCGTAGCCCATTGCCTTGCCGGGGCAGTAGATGAGCTTGTAGGTGCATGAGTTGAGGAACTCATTCCACTGCAGGACCCGGTGCGACAGGATCTGCAGTGTCTGGCGGTCTGGGGCGAGTAGGCCAAGCAATGGCTTGTGGTCTGTGGCAATCGTGAAGCACCTACCATACAGGTAGTCATTGAATTTGTATACGCCCGCCACAATTGCCAATGCCTCCTTATCTATTTGGGTGTAGTTGGGCTCAGTCTGGTCAAAGTGTGAGAGTAATAGGCCACGGGAACCTCTCTCCTGTCCAGGAGTTGGTGGCCCACTCCATAAGGGGAAGCATTGCATGCTAAAATCACGGGGAGGGACTCGTCAAAATAATGGAGTACCTCATTTGAAACCAAAATGTCCTTGACTGCCTGGAAGGCCGCGGCCTGCTTTTCCCCCCAGACCCATGGGGCGCCCTTATCTAGGAGTCTGTGTAGGAGTTCAGCCAGGGCTGCTTTGTGGGGCAAGAATGAGTGCTAAAAGTTCAGGAGCCCCCAAAAATTCTGTATCTCTGCCCTGTAAGTGGGGGCTGGGGCCTGTACTATCGCCCTGGTCTTGTTGGCCATTGGGTGAATTCCTGCAGCGTCCACCACAAACCCCAGGAACTCCACCCTTGGCACCCCAAGCGAGCACTTCTCTTGCTTCACCTTGAGACCTGCATTCTGGAAACGGCGGAGCACCTCTCAATGGCGGTGACAGAACTCGTCGACTTCGGGTGCCGCTATCAAAACGTCATCAAAAAAAGGTTGTACTCCAGGAATCCCTTTAAGGAGGGAGTCCATTAAGCTTTGGAAAATTCTCAGAGCCACACTGACCCCAAATTGTAGCCTCCGCACCTTGAAAGCCCTCCAGTGCATAATGATCGTCTGAGTCTCAGCCGTTTGCTCGTCCACTGGAAGTTGTTGGTATGCTTGGGCCAAATCCACTTCCCGAAAATCTTGGAACCAGCCAAGGAGGTGAGGACATGGCTGACTACCAGGACGGGGTATGGGTGGTCCTGTAGTGCTTTATTAATTGTAGCCTGCACAGATGCACACGTCCCTGTTCGGCTTGACTGGGGTGACTATGGGGGTTTCCCAAGTGGCGTGGGAGACGGACTCTAGCACCCCCTGGGCTATGAGGTGGTCCAGTTCGGCTTCGATTTTTGGCTTAAGTGCAAATGGAACCCACCAAGCCTTCAGTCTTAAGGGCCTAACCAGCTGCAACACGATAGGTGGCCCCTTGTATGTTCCCAGAGCTCCATCGAATACTTCTGGGAACTCCCGGTACACTTGGTCGAAATTGTGGGCCTATATGTGGTCCGCCCCTACAATTTTGATGCCCAGGGGCTTAAACCAAGCCAATCCTGATTGAAAGTTTCATTGGTTTTCTAAAAAGTTAAGGGGAATGGGTAAGGGGGAATAGAAAATTGTAGTTACAGATAGCAATAATCTATCTGCATGTAATATACTTCCTTAGAATACAGATATTGTCACATGTTGTTATCGCTTTACATTAAATCATCAACATCAAAATAATATGTTTTAATACATTTATGTGTAAGTCTTCTTGTTGAAGTATCTATTTAAGCTAACATTTCCAATAAAAATGATATTATAATAAAGGATACAGGAGAAAGGAGATATAAGTTCACACCAAAGAATCTTGAGTCTTGAGCGTCTAGCCAAGCATATAGTTTCACCCAATATTTTCTTGCTTCTTCCTTAGATTTCCCAGCCAACAACTGGAATAAATAGTCCACCTCAGCCATTTCCAGAATTTTCCTCACCAAATCCATTCTCGTGGGAATCTCCTGAAGCTTCCATCTCTGTGCCAAAAGAACCCTAGCCGCTGTGTTAATGTGCGCCAACAAATGTCTCATCTCTTTGGAATAATCACCAGGATATATGTTCAATAAAAACAGTTCTGGTTTAAATTGGATCTGTGTCTTCAAAATTTTCTGTAATAGTTCATGAGCCATCTTCCAATAGTCTTTCACAACCCCACAGGTCCACCACATATGATAAAAAGACCCCACATGTTTAGTACATTTCAAACATTTGTTGGACATGTTAGTATACATCTTACACAATTTCTGTGGGGTTATGTACCATCTATAAAACATCTTGTACAGATTTTCTTTAAAGGTTACTGACTTAGTTTAATAGTTCAATCCCAATAGGGTGGTGAGCCGGCGCTTCACCACAAGAATGTCCAGGGCCCCTTAAAATTTTTGAACTTCACCCTAACTCCACCCATGATCTGCACTGGATTCTTTTGAAAGTCCTGCAATATGAACTCCGCGGGCTGCAGGGCCGGCCGGTTGAGGGGGCAGAGTTTACTGAGGGTCTCCTCCGAAATAATGGAGATGGAGGATCCCGTGTCCAATTTCATCAGGCAGGAACCCCGCTCGATCAAGGCCTGCACTTTGACCTTGTCGGGGGTGTCCTGGGGCAAGTTCATTACCTGGATGCTATTTGCAGCCGTCATGTGTGCCTCTGTCGAGTCGTTGTGTGCGGACTGGGGCCTCCTGTTGGGTCTGGCCCTGCAAGCTCGGGCAATGTGGCCCACTTTTCCGCAGTTTCTGCAGTCCGCGTTACGGTAGGGGCAGTCTAGGCACTTGTGTGGGTCCCCACAGCTGGCGCACTTGGTGCTCGGCTTCTCCGCTGCCTATGGTTGGTTTGGTGTTTTCAGCCTGCTGTGTGGCTGGCAGCGAAACTGATGTGCCCCTTCCTTATTGGAGCCATCCAAGATCGAGGCAGTGGTGGTTTGTGGAAGGGCTGGTGTGCGTCTGTTCGAAGGCGGTTGCCTGTCAGAGTGCTTTCACGAGGTCGATGTCTTTGTCCTTATATGCTAGCAACTTTCAGTGCATTTTCTCCTTGTGGACGCCAACCACAAAATGGTTCAGCAGGATCTCTTCCAGGTCCCCCGTTGAAATCGCATCTCAGGGCTAATCCACGGAGCTCTGCAAGATACTCGGTAGTGGACTCAGCTTGTCTCTGCTGTCTCATGTAGAACGTGTGCCTGCGTGTGAGACGGGACAGCTATGGCGCCATGTGGTTTGTCATTGCCTTGACCAGCTGGTCATAGGTTACCCTTGTGAGGGTGGTCAGTGCGATGAGTTGCTTCATCGGCTGGATGGTTTCCATCCCACACGAACTCAGGAGAAGCGCCTTCTTCTCTGCCGCTGCCTCCATTTTGTGCAGCTCTATGTAGTAGTTGATCTGGTCCACCCATGATTCCCATAAGTCGGAATGGGTGACGTCGAATGCCGGTAGGGTTTGTCCAGGAGCAGTAGCCATGACCTCGGCTGCGGGAGCACTACAACTCAGATCGCAGGGCTTGCGGGCAGCTGAAGGCTGCTCTCTGCTCACCAGTATCCCACCTTCGTTGCCAGTGTAATGCACTGATATCGGAGACGTTCAGATGGCAACATGCTTTATTAGCGAGTACATCACAAAGACAACATGGCGGGGCCGGGTCCCCTCTTATATACATTTCCCGGAACAACCTTCTTCCTAGTCAGGTCCAATCCTGGCCAGTTAAACTTCCCGCCACTGATCGTCATAGGCGGGCTGCGTTCATCCCTTCCAGGCACCGCCCACAGGTGCGCTGTGCTGTACTTCCCGGGACAAACGCCAGACACAACACTTTCAAAGGGAACTTTACTTGTCTCAGAGCCAAGTTCCAGCTTTTGTGTTATAGTTTCAAGTCTCTTTACTGAACAACCTTATTCCAACCAAGGAAGTTAATTCTTTTGCCTGTTTACCTCGTGCCTCATCTGAATTTGCCGCCTTTAGAAGCCACTGGTGTTCAGTCTATCAGGAGGAGGTTGGGGTAGAGATCACACTAGTCATACTTCACATTGCTCTACATCTATTCAAACATTATTTGAAACCCCAAACTTCACAGCAACTATGGCCAAATTCACCAGCATATATATAATTTTTGAAACTATGCAGAAAGAAAATTATTTCTCACAAAATGCTACCTTACATCAGTTTCTGCAATAGCAAAGTCCCATTATTATATGTACTTATGATAATAAAAGCTCAATGAACTTGCCATGTCTTCAACACATTGTATTATACTTATTTTAAATATATGTATTCAAATGTGTTGAACTTTGACTGGGTTGGCCCCAGAGACATTTTATAGGTTTGCCAGATCCCAGGTCCCAGCAGGGGATCCCCCAGCTTTGCAGGTTCCTATCTGCCACCAGCCAGCTGGCCGGAGGGGGGGGAAGCTTCGCCCCAACAGCCAGGAGGTGCCTTTCCACCTCAGAAGGCTTAAAAGAAGCTTGGAAACTTGGAAGGTATGTGTGCCTTTAAATCTCAGAAGCAAGGCTGAATGGGGCGGGGTGAGCCGGCAGAGCCACATGGCTGTTCCCAGAGTCTGTGAAGCTGTGAGAAAGGAAGGGAAGCCAGCCCAGTCCCTCTGTTTGTTTTACAGTCCTTTTAAAAGTTGTTTGCACAGTAAAGGATAAACAAGAGCCTTTTCTGCAGACATTGGTAGAAATACAGCAGATGGTTACATTCAGCAGCTCATGAGTAAATTGAGCCAGTGAGATCACAAAAATGTGTGCTTGCAAATTGTATTTATTTTGGGTGCTTTGTGTGTGTGTGTGTGTGTGTGTATGTGTTCACTTTCATTTAGTGGAAGTGTAGCCAGCTGCTGGGGGACAAGAATTTAGGGGAACTGTACTGCTGTATTTTTATTTGTTTGTTTTAGGGAATGGGGAAGTCTCCTGGCTCCACCCCCAAGGTCCCCAGGTATTTTCTGAGTTGGACCTGGCAACCCTGTTTTCAGTATTGGTTATTGGACTACTGCAAAGCAAGCCTTCGCCACAGAGCTTCACCACATCAACAGAAGGAAAGTTCTCCAGTAAGGCGAATAAAGAACTCCCAATCCTCTCTCAGTACTGGTAGCTCAAGAAAAATTCAGTGCTTTTTTGGACACAAATCAATCACATCTAATAAGCAGTTTTCTTAATGCTTGTGTGTAAATTACAGAACACAGGACTGACTCTCTGCAAGGAAGTCAGATAATATGTTTATGTTTAATGCAGATTTTTCTGCATCTGTAATTAGCTCAGACTTATCTTCAATTTAATTTTCCTGTTTGACTTTCAGCAACATTTACTGTAAAACATCCTGAAGCACTATCATAAGAAAATCTAATATTGCTTTTGGAATCAAGGTTTCATATTTTTTTTAAAAGGTATAAATGTTTTCCATGTGTGAAGTTGATCCTATTAGTATATTACTATGTTGTACTGCTTGCTTATTCCTGCAGTTAAGGAGGCCGTAAACAGCTGACCAAGAGAGAGGGGTGGGGAGTGTCATTTGATAAGATGCACCACCAATATGGAGACTCTTGCTGGGTTTCTCCCCACCCCCCACTTGGTCTCCTTTTGTCCTTTCCAAGCAGATGTTTCTTAGCTATTAATTCAGAATGCTTTTATTTGTAGGGAAGGGGGGAAAGCAACCGTCAGATTCTAGCATTAGAAAAAATAAGGGAAACAAGAAAGAGAAGAAATAATTTCTCCCAAATTCTTAAACCACAAAACAGTGGTTCCTCCAAGAAAATATTTGAATGGTATTTTGTGAATCCAAGAAAGACAGAATGGGTGACGGAGAGGCTGGAACAGTAGAGGAAATGGAGAGTGTGAATATGTAAGGAAGGATAAAAATGTATACAGTGTGGTTATGCTCTTGTTTATTGACCAGGAAGATCTGAGAGCCAGTATAATCTGCAATTTTGCATTTAGTGTTAAAAGAATATCTCAGCAGCTACACAGAGTATTGTTTTTGGGCTCAAGCAATAGAAAATTCAGCCTTCACAAGGCCTATTTTGAGGGGAATGAGAAGGTCCTGGAAGATCTTGGAAATAATTGTTAATTTAATAAACATACAAGTGGTATAAGCATTACAAGAATGCAGGTGGATGCGCACAAGTCCTAACAGGATTTACAGCACTAGAAGTCCATTCTCACACACCCTTAACTTGCAGCCCAATGTATACCAAAACGCTGCTTCCCAGCACTTTATGCATTCACTGTGATAGGCAAAATTGTCTGGTAAACATCAAACTATAGTAAATGCCATAGATATTGGGAAAATTTCTGATAGCACCACCTGGAAGTGATTGCACATTCTCCCCAAATTAGGGTTGCCAGCCCACTACTGGCACCAGCCCAGACCCTGGAGAAAGGCATCACTGGTGTCTTGATAACTTTTTCTGGTAAAAAGCCAGAAGTGAAGTTACACCTAGTAATCCTCTAAGAATCCCACAGATTTCTATGGTGAAGAGCATATTGATCATTGGGTTGCCAGGTCCAACTCAAGAAATATCTGGGGACTTTGGAGTGGAGCCAGGAGGGTTTGCGGGTGGAGCCAGGAGCAAGGATATGACAAGCAAGATTGAATTCCAAAGAGAGTTCTGGCAATTCACATTTCTGTAAACTCCAGTCTGGAGTTTACAGAAATGTTTCAGCATAATGCATTATGAATTGTTGATAGTAAGGCAAAATGAATAAGATACAGTGAGACATATAAAGTAGTTTCCAGACACTACTTACCTACTGCACGACATACTGGAAGAAGACAGTCCCAAGAAGAAGAGCTTTGAGACTTGAAACAATTTAAAGATCAGTCATCATGATCGTTGGACTGCATTTATGACTATAAATTGATGAGGACATTGATCATTTAAGAGACAGTAGGAATAAACGTGTTTTCCAGATGGAGTAGTTTTTGTATGGTCTCTCATTACTTGTATATTTCAATATTTGTTATATTATTATTATTGGAATCTGGATTTGATATTGAATACAGTGAATGTATACATATTGGTTTCAGTTGTTTTACTATTTTAGCATGGATAGATATTTGATGGGTTCTTAGTAGCAGGTCTTCCATGGTCTCAGTAGTCCGTCACGCCTCCTGGCAACCTCAGGAGGTCCACTAGTGGGGCTAGGACACTAGAATCCCTCCCACCGTTGCCCCCCCCAAACCAAGAATACAGAGCATCACTGCCCCAGACAGAAAGTTCCATCTATACCCTGTGGCTAATAGCCACTGATGGACCTCTGCTCCATATGTTGGTCCAATACCTGTGTGGAAAGCAGTGGGTCTTACAAGTGCTGAATTATCTTTGGCAGGGACCTGTTTATGGACTATTATCCTATTCCTATGCACATGGTTTTGCCATATGAATAGCTTTCAAGAACAGTTTCCAGCACTGGCAACACTCATCAGTTTAGCGACTGATTGTGAAAAAAGAATGAGCAACTTACTGTAGTTGTACAAGCATTTGTTGGTGGTGGAAAGTACCATCAAATCACAGTTGACTTATGGCAAATGATGTTTCAGAGGTGGTTTGCCATTGCCAGCCTCAATATCAAGACCCTGGTGTTCCTTGGGGGTCTCTCATCCAATTACTAGCCACAGCTGATCCTGCTTAGTTCCCAAGATCTGATGGGATTAGGCTAGGTCTGAGTTATCTGGGACAGGGCAATAATTCAATAAACAGCCAGAATAACATAGCGGTGCTATTTCAAATAAGCTCATGGACCTCCAGTAATCATCTTTTGGAAATTCCCTTATTGATCAAACACAAAAGATGGTATTTTCTTTTAAAATCTCGCATTCCTCCCCTCTTTTTGGTCTCCCTTTGCATCCCCTGTTCCTCCTGCATCCCTGCTGTCTTGCTGGTCAGTAGTCCTACTTCCTTCTTACGTTTCAGGTCCTCTTTTTATTTTCTTCCTCTTGGTGTTCAGCATCTGTACAGTCTGGAAAAGCTGCAGGCAGACAGCCAGTTTTGCCTCCAGTATATATTTGTGGAGCCAGCAGAATGAAAGGCAAATTGGCTTTTAAGAAGAAAAGGAGGTTTCATTGACCATCATGACTGTCTGGGACTTGAAAATATCCCTCCAGACAGCTCCTCCGTTCCAGTAGATGGGATGAATTTTGTTCATTTGAAACAGCAACGTGGTAAATTTGATAATCCATTTTAAATTCTTTGCACTCTACATCTTGGAAAAGGGCCCAAAAAATAACCTTTCCTTCAAAGCTGTTCACAAGAAAGCTTGCAGTCCAAACCAGCCATTTTGTTAAGGACTCTAGTTAGGCCAGGCCATATGTTAAGTTAGTGATGTGGCTGCTGATTCAAAACATCCCCCCCCCCCTCAGGCTCACTTCCATGTCAAGAAGATAATTATGAAAAGGCTTTTCTTGTAGAAAAAGCCCAGCAGGAACTTATTTGCATATTAGACCACACCTTCTGGCACCAAGCCAGCCAGAACCATGTTCCTGTGTGTTCCTGCTAAAAAAAAAAGCCCTGATTATGAAAACGTCATCTCATGCACATGGCCAGAATCACACATATTCTTGTACCAGCTTCATGCTTCAATAGGTGCTTCTGGTGGCAGCTACTTTTGGTACTGATGAAGCAGCAGACAATCCAGTCCCCAGTATCTTAAGGATCATGTCACTGTGAGGGTCAAAAATTATCTGCACACAAAAACATAGTATGGCATAGTGGTTAGAGTATTAGACTAGGCTATAGGAGACCTGGGCTTGTAGCAGGAACTCCTTTGCATATTAGCCCGCACCCCCCTGATGTAGCCAATCCTCCAAGAGATTACAGGGCTCTTAATGCAGGGCCTACTGTAAGCTCTTGGAGGTTTCACTACATCAGGGGTGTGTGGCCTAATATGCAAAGGATGTCTTGTGGGGGGGAAAAGCCCTGTGAGAGACCATTTCCTATTCTGCCACGAAAGCTTGCTAGGGGACCTTGAGATAGTCACATTCTCTCAGCCTAACCTAATGCATATGTTCCAAAGAATGATACACCATGTGCTGCAGTGGCGCAATCCCATAGTATGGACTTTACTTGTGGAAAAGTTAGCCATCACATTGTTACAGCATCCAGGTGGGTGAGCCTATGTTTCTCTGGGCAAAGGCTGTGGTCATGGTCAACTGCTATCTATCTGTATTCTTCATTTCATCTGAATAATGAACATGCCTTAGTCAGTCACTTAGAATCCAGACCACTGAGCCTTAAAGAAATGGTATGCGTGACTAGTGCCAGACTGAGAAGACGCCACCCTCTCGGTCATGAACACACCAGCTGACTTTGGGCCTGTCATTCTCTCTCAGTCTAACCTACCTCATAGGATTGTTGTGAGGAATACGGGAAGAGAGGAGAACCATACAGGTCTCTTTTTTTAGAGCAGGAACACACAGGAACGCAGTTCCGGCTGGCTTTGTGTCAAGGGGTGTGGCCTAACATGCAAATGAGTTCCTGCTGGGCTTTTTCTACAAAACAAAAGCCCTGTGTGAAACAATTGTGATGTCAGGGGTGTGTGGCCTAATGTGCAAATGAGTTTCTGCTGGGTTTTTTCTACAAAAAAAGCCCTGGAACCATACATGTGACCCTGAGGCTCTTAGAGGAAGTGTGGAATAAAAAATGTAATATATTGTTAGAGCCTTACTTTTTAACATAAACTGTCCATGGACTAATGTTGGCCTCGCCTTGTACTCCAGACACATTTTCCAAAGCCGGTTCTATTTCAGAAGGAGCTAATATGGCCCTAGCAAAAGAGATGCACATAAAAGATGCATGGGAAGAGGTCATTTGGAAGCTGGTCTCTCCCTCCAGGGGCTGGGCTCAATTGGTGCTTGAAGCGTCTTGAGTGGAGCATTAGGAAATCATCGCCACCACAAGGGGCTCGCCTAACCTCTCCAAAGCAGAAGAACCTTTCAAAATGTAATAGATTAATAATGGCTGCCCTTTGTTTAAACTAAGGATGCAGACAAAGTGTCTCCAGGAGTACCATGTTTGTGAGTGACACATCCCTCCTGAGTCCCAGCCAAGCCTGTTCTCACTGAAGGGCTCTTTCTGTAACTTGTTTGTGAGGGTGGAGTCAAGGGCCGCATGCCATTTGGGGACTGGTTTGTGTGAGAGATCCAGTCTGGCTGGAGCTCACGCTGTCTGTCACTGGAGCCATGGCAAGACTATGATTTGCGTCTGCTCCGCTGATGCTTTCATGTTTTGGGTGCAAACATATTCAAAGCACTAATGGAAGCTCTCTCTGTTTCTCTCTCTCTCTCTCTGTCTCATACAAAAACAGATGGGAGTATGACTGGGGATGGATAAGGGCATTGTGTCCTGTGAGCGGTTGCTGGCATCAAGGGGCAACCCCTTGCCCTGCTAGCTGCTGTTCTCCTTAGGTGCTGCAGCAACAACGGCAACAGGGCTGGCTTCAGTTCTCTATGGCCTGACAGTATGTAGCACAGCAAACTTGTGGAACCTAAAAAGCAAGTCTGGACATGGTCAGTGAGTGCCCAGATGGGAGATCTCCTGGGAAATCTTGGGCAGCCAATCTGATGAAAGAAAGGTTGGGATGAAGTGAAATAAAACCTTCAAATGATGCTCCTATATACACCGAAAAGGGCGTGTGCACTTGGCCTTTCCTCAAACGAGCAATGCAAGCATTATCTGTGCGTCACTGTGGCTACATGGAAATTGGTCGACTTGCAGGCAGTTAAAAGCAAATTTGTTTATCCTATACTCCCTCTCCATTACCTTCACACACTAAAAGTCAGTTTTGCATATGAAAAGAGCCAGTTTTGTGTAGTGGTTAAGTGTGCGGACTCTTATCTGGGAGAACTGGGTTTGATTCCCCACTCCTCCCCTTGCACCTGCTAGCATGGCCTTGGGTCAGCCATAGCTCTGGCAGAGGTTGTCCTTGAAAGGGCAGCTGCTGTGAGAGTCCTCTCAGCCCCACCCACCTCACAGGGTGTCTGTTGTGGGGGAGGAAGGTAAAGGAGATTGTGAGCCGCTCTGAGACTCTTCGGAGTGGAGGGCGGGATATAAATCCAATATCTTCTTCTTCTTCTGAAAGCACCCAGGGCTTTTTTTTTCATGTAGAAAAAGCCCAGCAGGAATTCATTTGCATATTAGGCCACACCCCCTGATGCCAAGCCAGCTGGAACTGCATTCTTGTGCGTTCCTGCTCAAAAACAAGCCCTGAAGGCGCCCTGTACTGAGGAAGACCATTGGTCTATCAGGGTCAGTCCTGTCTTCTTTGATTGGTAGTGACTCTTAGGGTTTGTGTGTACAGTGCTGTCAAGTCTCAGCTGAGTTATGGTGACCTCAGCAAAGGGCTTTCAAGGTGAGTGAGAAGCAGAGGTCTTTTGCCACTGCCTTTCTCTGCAGAGTCTTCCTTGGTGGTCTCCTTTAGCTCCCAAGATCTGATGATTTCAGGCTATTCCGTGACACCTTCCCTCCCTGCATCACCCACAACTTGATCCTTTTAAATGGTGATGTCAGGGACTGAACCTGGAATCTTCTGACGGCATGCCAAGCAGAGGCTCTACCACTGAGCTCCAAAGATTTCATAATTTCAGTTGAGCAGAAAGGCATACAAAATCACTGGTTGTAAGAGAAATAAGCAACTGATCATTTACTGTCCTAGAACAGCACCTTAAATCAGCAGACTCTTGGAGGCACTGCACTCTGCTACATGGCCCAAACAGTCAAAAGGATGCAGCCTTTCCAAGGAATACCAAAATTAATTAGGAAACAATAGGCTGTCATGTTGGTGGGAGGGAAGCCAAAGAACACACGATGTAGCTCCTTTCCGACGCACTCCAGTCCCCCCCCTCCATTTACCAGAGACCATCCCTATTTTCTAGTCCTCTTGCTGGTAACTCACTACTCCTATTTTTAATGAGATTTTTCAGATGCCTTTTAAAAATTAAATTAGTGTATACCCACACACACACACAGGAGTTCTCATTCTTGGGGCTTCAGTCCCCTCCTCCGAGTCTCTTCTAGAAGACAAAGCTCTGAGCTGGAAACAAATGCATCTTGAGTCTGCAGCAAACCCATGGAAACAAACATTAGAGCTTGAGCTAGAGCTTCCCAAATGGCCCTGGTCAGTTTATGAGCGTTCCACCCACACCCACCACCCAGTGCCAAAGCAGATGCAAGGCATACAAACCCAGAGGAAATGAATACTGCATGCAGCCGGCCTGGAAAGAATGGTCTCCTCCAGCAATATGCAATGCAGGGCAGAGGACACTCAGACCGATTTCCCACTAGCCTTCTGCCGGTCTCACTCTCCTCTTCTCCACAGGGCTTCCGTTGGATTTCACACTATCTGCCCCGGGGTTGCAACTAGCTTCACCTTTTTCTCATCACAAACAGAAACTGGTTTTTAGAGGATCTTGTCTGCTGCGCAAAAGAGGTGGAGCGAGTTGCAGCCTCAGGGCAGCTTGTGCGAAATCTGACAGAAGCCCCACTGAGAAGAGGAGAGTGAGAGGAGGTAAGACTAGTGGGAAATCAGTCTCAACCTCTACGGAGAAGCACTTCATGGAACAGAATAGCACAACGGTTTTATCTGAAAAGGGTGAGGCCCGATCCAATGACTCACCTGTCCGATTTCAGAATGCTTAGGATCTGGTTCCAAGATTGTAGTGTTGGTGCAGAGAATCAGCTGTTGTCCTTGCAGTAACCTTCCAGCCTTGTCCAACACTCCAGCTAGGGTTCCCAACACTGCCCCAACAAATGCTGGGATATTTGGGGGTGCATGGTCTAAGAAGGGTGAAGTTTGGGGATAATGTATGTCACTTTCAGGTGATGCTCTAGGACTAGGTGATCCATAGTCTTTACTATACAGATTGTGGGGGGGGGGTCTCCTGTTCCTCATGCGCAGAAAATTGAGGCTGGGAGCGGGTAATCCCATACCCTAGGCAGGTAAATGAAAGGCCTAAGTTTAACCACACCTGCTCTTGTTGTCTGGTTCTTCCAGCTTTCCACCCAGTGACTTTGTGGTGGAGTTGCATTGCACAAAAGGCTATTTGACATTCTCCCTGTGTTACTAGCAGGGTAGTTAGGAAAAGGAAAGGTCCCTTGTGCAAGCACCAGTCGTTTCCGACTCTGAGGTGACATTGCTTTCACGTTTTCACGGCAGACTTTTTTACAGGGTGGTTTGCCATTGCCATCCCCAGTCTTTTACACTTTCCCCCCAACAAGCTGGGTACTCATTTTACCAATCTCGGAAAGATGGAAGGCTGAGTCAACCTCGAACCAGCTATCTGAAAACCCAGCTTCTACTGGGGATCAAACTCAGGTCATGAGCAGAGCTTAGGACTGCAGTACAGCAGCTTTAATACTCTGTGCCATGGGGAAGTTAAGGCATCCTTAACTAAGAGATACTTGCCAGCACTGAAAGCAGAGAAGAACTTTATTCAGCCAACCCACTTCACCAGGGCTTTTTTTGAGCAGGAACGCACAGGAACACTGTTCCAGCTGGCTTGGCCTAATATGCAAATAGATTCCTGCTGGGCTTTTTCTGCAAAAATACACTCTAGGTCCTGCCCCCTTGTCTCTTCATCCCAGTTTCCCCTGAGCTTCTGAACTACGACTCTCTTGCACACTTTCTTCTAACCACGTTACATTAGGAACCTTTGGGATTTCTCGTCAGTAAGAAATGAGATCCCCTGACAAGAAGCAGAGTAGAGTCGGCTCAGCTGTTGTTTTTTAATCTGTCCTAAACCAGCAAGCTCCTTTCACCGTATCCGATCTAAATCTTCTTTTCCTCATCTTTGCTCCAGCTGTTTATCATTCCCAGCATGTGATGGGTTCGAGAGCCATGTGACAAAGTTAAGGACAGTATTGCCAATACTCCCCACCCCCACCCGTGGCTGTTGCAGAGAAGGCTAGCTGGGAGGAGGGCAGAGGGTGGATTCCTTCATTTGTCTCCACATGTGCATAAACAGAAATGGTTTTTCTATCACTGTAACCATGCATGCAAGAAAGGTGGGCTGCTGCAGAAAGAAACAGCTTAAGGAGGAATATTTAGCTTGCAATTGACCTTGAGCCCCTGTATGGACCTAAAACACAGAAGTGGGCAGGAAGGATCATTCTGGATCACACCAATGGTCCACTATGGACAGCATCCTGTTTTCTGTCCTGGCTTGCCCTGTGTCCTGCAAGCAGGGCAAGAAGGTGATTGTTCTCTTGTGCAGCTCAGGTTGCCAATAGGCCTGGGAGGGGTGGGGGGGTGGTTCCAGTCCTTTTAATAGGTGGGCAGCAGAGTCTTTTCATTGTGTGAAGGTAAATAAATCATCTGGTAAATAACATCCCGTTAAGCCTCTCTTAAAGGGAGACAGGGCACAGTGGCGGCGCTGGGGAACCGGCAAGAAGCCGGCACCCCAGGGAAAGTACCACCACCACCCCTCACCTCCTCGGTGAGGGCAAGCTTACTGGCTGCCCTCCGGCCTCAGCGCACACCCACCGTTGCTCTATCTCTTGCATCTAAGCTTGGAAGCACAGACGCGAGGGGTGGAGTGACGAATGAGCAGCGTGCCTGCACTCTGAGGCTGGAAGGCCTGTGGCGGTGGTCGGTAAGCTCACTGTTTCCCTCACCTCAGAGGTGAGGGCAGAAGGGAGACCCAAAACAGCGCCCTCTCCCCAGGGCCATGCTCCAGGAAGCCACCTCAGGCTGCCTAATGGGTGCACTGGCACTGAAAGGGCATACCCCACCCCCGGCGGTTGGCAACCAATCTGCTGCCGCCTCCCAACAGTGGATGTTCTGACATACTGTCTAGCCAGGGCAGACTGGCCATCATGGCCACTAGGACATTTCCTGGTGGGCAAATGGTTTGTCTCTCCAGTTTGGGCTGCACTACCTGGTGGGGGGAAGAATGGTGGTGTCTGGCTCAGCTAGTCATGGATAGTGGTGGTGCTGCCCAGGAGGGTGGTGCTGCCCAGCCTAGTCATGGTACCTACTGTGAGCCTTGCTGGGCATGCAAGGAGGCTCTTTCAGCCTTCCCTTGGGGGCTGGATAGACTGAGGGGTGGGGGTGGGGATGAGGTCAACTCAACTACCTGGAGATTCTGGGGATGAAGCTTGGGGAAGGCAGGGTTTATGGAGGGGAGGGATAATGCCATGGAATAGGGTATAGTGCCATAGAAGCCACCCTCCAAAGCTCCCATTGTCTCCCATTGTCTCCCATTGTCAGGGAGGGACGGTAGCTCAGTGGCAGAGCATCTGCTTGGGAAGCAGAAGGTCCCAGGTTCAATCCCTGGCATCTCCAAAAAAGGGTCCAGGCAAATAGGTGTGAAAAACCTCAGCTTGAGACCCTGGAGAGCCGCTGCCAGTCTGAGAAGACAATACTGACTTTGATGGACCAAAGGTCTGATTCAGTATAAGGCAGCTTCATATCTTCATATCTTCATATCTCCAGGGGGAACTGATCTCTGTAGTCTGGAGATCAACTGTAATAGCGGGAGATCCCCAGGTGTCACCTGGAGGTTGATATCCCTAGGTGAGGTCATTTTCCTCCAGGCCAGACTAGCCCAGGGATCCTGGAGGTTTTTGGCCTTTCTCTCGACATAGAACAGGGGTCACTGGAGGAATGGGGGGCGGGGGGTAGCTGTGAATTTCTTGTGTTGTGCAGGGGGTTGGACAAGATGGCCTTTGGGATCTCTTCCAGCTCTGTATTTTTCACAGGGTTTTTTTCCCTGCCAGACCTCCCTTGGTCTTTTTTTGTTTTATCCACTATGGCAAGTAAAGATGGATCAACACACACACACACCTCCAAGAATGTGTCTAATTCCAGTGTAGAGCTTTTCCTACAGTCTGGGCCGTGAGCTTCATACATTCATTCATGATGCATCAAGAGAAAAAGTACTTTCCTATTTTTATCATGTCTTAAAATCACCATCAACCATTTCCAGGAGTACAAAGTACACCTTTCTATCTCAAAAGCACATCCAGTGCCCCAAAATGGTCAGCACAAACATCTAATAAAATTGCATATCTATTCCATGCAAGAATAGATCACCCCCTATATAAACGTCAAGACCAAATAAACAAGCACCACCATGTTCCTTGAAAACCTCAACCAGTGAACCCTTGTAATCTTAAAGAATAATTTATGCAGAAGAGCAGTTGTGCTTATTGCCATCAAATTGTGATCTGGACAGAGCTGTATGTTTTGAGTTAGTGGTGCTAATTCTGGGGGCAACCAGCAGCCATATGAAGCAGCAGAATGCTCCAGTAGAGGTGCAGGCCGTGTTGTAAGGGCATCACTCCTATCTGGCTTCATTCAGTCCATGTCTTACCTGCATGTGTTCTACAGGAGCATCATTTAATTCTCACGGCAAGTCCCAGCGGCATCTTGATGGGGTGAACAAGCGGGTGTGGTTACATGACAAATGGCTATGGAAGCAGTGGCTATGCAAAAACAAAGCCAGGGTGAGGCTTTATGATACGGGATAAAATGCCTCAGTTCGACAAATTAGACTCCAGCCCTGAACACCATCACAAGGAATGAAGCCCTGTTGACTGCAAGAGCATTTGCAGTGCGATCATAAGCAAAGCTACAGCTTTCCACTGAAGTCAGTGGACCTAAAAGGGTGTAACTCTGCATAGGACTGCAGTCTCAGAACCTATCTACAGAAGCTGTTCAATCACATGACAGAATTCCTGGGCCTCAGACATCAGAATGCAGGTCAACCATTGCACAGCTGAACGCTTCTCATCTTTCCCATCCAAAAAACTGAAGGCACAGAGAAAACTAGCACATCACGCTGTAGTGGCTCTGCTTTATATATTAACTTCCCATGGACAGAGAGTTTTTGACATGGAGAAACATTCAAAACATCCAAGCTGCCCATCAATTATCTGAAATGATAGAGGCCCA
Source organism: Heteronotia binoei (assembly GCF_032191835.1). Lineage (NCBI taxonomy): Eukaryota > Metazoa > Chordata > Lepidosauria > Squamata > Gekkonidae > Heteronotia > Heteronotia binoei. Next base: position 30,938,770 of record NC_083232.1, read on the forward strand.
TAGGAAGTCTTTACCATGCGACTTACATATAAATCTGGCTGTATTTGCCCCCCCCCCCCACACACACACACACAGAGATCTATGAAATTATGCAAGGTGTGGAGAATCTGGATAGAGAGTTCCCCCCCCCCTCCTTCTTCCCATGAAGTGGACGGGGAACAGATTCAGGACAAATGAAAGAAACATGTTATTACCTAATGCATTTTAATTTGCATGCACAAGATACAGTGATGGCCACTAGCTTAGATAGCTTTGCAGGAGGATATGCCGAATGCAAAGACGAGGAGAGGCCAACCCATAGATATTAGCCATAATAGCTAAATGGAACCTCTGTGTTCAGCAGTAGTGTATGTGTATTTGTGTACCCCCAGTGGGCTGAAAGCAACATCAGGAAAGCTAGGCTATTGCCTACCGTTTGTGGGACTCCTGAAAGTGTCTGACTGGCCACTGTGTGAAATAGAATGCTCCACTAGGTGTTCCACTAGATCAGGGGTGTCAAACATGCGGCCCAGGGGCCAAATCAGGCCCCCAGAGAGCTCCTATCAGCCCCCCGAGCAACTGGCTGTCACCTGCTTCCTTCTCCCTCTCTCTTGCTTCCTTTCACATAACAACTTGCTTTGCAAGGCTTGCTCAATTGCACAGGAGTTACAGAGCAAAGCCTCTATTTTCTCCATTGGCTGAGGCTCCTCCCTTGGGGAGGAAGGAGGGAAGGCAGAGCTTGTTTTTCCAGGCTCTCTCAATTGCAAGCAGAGCGACTGAACTAAACCTCTCTTCCTTCTATTGGCTGATGAAGGAAAGCCCCATTTCCTGGATCCCATGGGAGAAATACAAAGAAAGCAACTTTAAGACCGAGTGCAAATGTTTTAAGCATTTTTTTAAAAAAAATTAAAAATGTGTTTGTCTGTATCCTTTATAAAGTTTATGTCTCTACCACCTAATCTTAAATAGGTATACATACGGCCTGGCCCAACATGGCCCAGCCCAACAAGATTTCATTTATGTCAGATCCGGCCCTCATAACAAATGAGTTCAACTCTCCTGCACTAGATGGACCTTCAGTCTGATATAGCAGAGCTTTTCTTAACTTGGTTTTTTATTTCTCCTCTGTACCAATGTCTCAGGAATAAAACTATCTCTGACTGAGAAGCCAAAAGACATGTGATGTAAGAAGAAGAGTAGGTTTTTATATTCTGCTTTTCTCTTCCTTAAAGAGTCTCAAAGCAACTTTACAATCACATTTTCTTCACCTCCCCACAACAGTGAGGTAGGTGGAGCTGAGGGAGTTCAGAGAGAACTGTGACTGGCCCAAGGTCCCAGGAGGAGTGAGGAATCAAGCCCAGTTCTCCAGATTAGAGTCTACCACTCTTAACTACTACACCATGCTGGCTGTACAAGATCAATGCATGGGATTACATGAAATTTAATTTTTGTTACTTTCAAGCTGTCCTGGGAGGCTCCGGTTTTGATTGGAGCAGCAGCACTGGGGGAGCTCACCTTTTCCTTTTGCACAGTTTCCCTCATCTAAATTCTCCTGGGCTGGAATTAGCACTGCTGCAGAAGAAACTATAGGCATGAGACACATCCAATACCAGCTGCAGACTTTTTTACTCAGAAAAATGGCAAGGGTCACTCTCATTTTGGGGGGGGAGGGGGCGACAGAGCCACCAGTGGCTGCATTAAAACAAAACTGAGAATTGACTGCACAGCTCTGTACATGTCTACTCAGGTCCCACAAGGTCCACCGGTGCCCACTCACAAGTGTGCATGGGATTGCATTCTCAAGCACAGATTACATTTTGTGTCAGTAGTGATAGCTCACAACAGAGTTGCAAATAGGGAGGTTATACTGATGGGGATACAGCCATATCTTTGGAGAAAGCAACTTAAGTAGACAGATCTGCGCAGTCCATCCTATTCACTCAGGATGGCTGATTATCTCTTACGGTTGCCAGGTGCATGTTGGAAAATGGAGACTTTGGGGGTGGGAGACAGGAAGAGGAGAGGCCTCAGCATGGAACCATGCCCTAGAGTCCATCCTTCAAAGCAGCCATTTTTTTCCAGAGGAGCTGTTCTCTGCCAGCTGGAGATCAGTTGTAAAAGTGGGATGTCTCCAAGTACCACCTGGAGGCTGGCAACTCTTTTAATCTCTGGTAATAGTTACTTACCCCACTTTTAGACATACCATTGCAAAAGGATGGAATTAACCTTCACCAGCATTACACTATATGTTGGGACATTCACATTTTTTCTGGGGTTAGACATTTCACTGTAGTGCATAATATTTCACATTTTGAAAAGTGGGTCCCAAGTTGCAGTTCAGGCTTAGCAGTGCAGTCCTAGATAGAGTTACACCTTTCTAAACCCACTGTCTTTAGTGGATTTATAAATTTGTGACTCCACTTAGGTATGAAGGTGATTTATGGATGTGGAAAAGCTGAAAGCTACTGGATGTGTGCTTACAAATAGTCATATTCAAACCACACATATGTGGCCAGCATACTTGCACTGCCCCCTTTATAATGACCCCATGTGCCAATAAAAATGAATGCAAAGAACACAAGTGAACATTTTCTCCTCACATGGACACATGAAGCTTGTTTATATTGACACAGACCATTGGCCTATAAAGGTCAATATTGACTACTTCGGCAATGAACCTCCAGAGCCTTGGGACAGGTCTTTATCATTCCCCATTACCTAATCTTTTTCACCAGAGATGCTAGGGATTCAACCTGAGACATTCTGTGTGCCAAGAGAATGTTCTATCACTGGGCCATGGCCCAATTCCTAGAAGAATGCTAGACAGGAGACACCCAAATCTCTATGTTGAATCAGTAGCTGATTCTCCTTTGAAGCTTTTGTTGGAAGGGATGTGGTTATCAGTGACCCTGATAGAAAACATTTCAGTACACACAGAGAGACACTGAGTGTCTATGCACACAAGTTTGCCTTTAGTGACCTCAGTAAGACAAGGCGAGCAGAATTACAGAGAGTGCATAAACAAGGAGGTCACAAGGTTAGTGTCTACTTAGCCATCCCTTAACTATTCACCAAGTAGGATAGCTGACATTTCCTTATTGTATTCCCTACTGGAAAAGTTTGCATGCACACAAAAGCTTATACCTTGAATAAACTTTTGTTGATCTTAAAGGTGTCACTGGACTCTAACTTTGTCCTGCTGCTTCAGACAAAACTGAATCTAATTTCCCTATTGGCACAGTCAAGACAAACTCTTCAAGGATTTGGTCCTCCTCCTTTAGAAGACATTCCTGAAACAACACACAAATGGATTCTTAGTCATGGAAGAATCTAAGTTGTTTTCCATATTTGCCAAAAGTTGCTTGCATGCCAACCAAAATGGCAATTTCTACACAACAATTTTGTGAGGTACGTTAGGCTGAGAGAATGTGAGGGGCCCAAGGTGAACCAGCGAGTGGTCATGGCACAGTGTGGATTTGAAGCTCATAGAGCATTTATTTGAAGGATACAAGGCTAGTGTATTTTAGCCCTAAGTCTCTGCTGGGTGCAAGTAACTCCATCTGGTCTCTTTGTTGGCTTTGACCAGGGTCTTCAATCACTTTGGCCAGAGTCTTCAATCAATGTCAATGCATGGAAGTGGCAAAATTCCCTGCCAGCAGAGGAAACTCTGCTCTTGTCTTTGCCTGAGTTATTGCTCTAAGGTTGTTTCCTGCCAGTCAACAGGCAGGCAGGCAGGCTGGCCTGCTCTAGAAGTCATGCCAAAACATAGAAGGCCATCCTTTTTGAGGGCACATCACTCTGTAAGTTAAACCCACCATTTGGTTTCTCAAAAAAAAAACCCTCATCCAGGGATCCTTTTTTAGTGATGAGTGTAACAACTGTTATAAATTGTCATTATATAAACTTCTTCCCATTTCTTATGAGAGGTTGAAATCTGTCATGTGATGTCCTTTCTCTCTTCCGCTTTGTCTTCCCATGTCCCACCACCCTTTTCTTTCTTTGCCAGTAATCACTTCACTCTCTGTTCATGTGGATTGTGATTGAAAAATTTACAGGGTTTAGAATAAAATAAAATAAATTCCTACATGCTTTCTACCCACATAGCCTTAGTGTGGCTAGAGTTTCCACTACAGGGGATCCCTGCACACCTTTCCAATAATGTCTAGAAGGTTCTGAAGCGGGGGGGAATGCGCCTCCAATATTATAAATATGGACAACACTGACCTTATCTAGATCAGTAATTTTCAACTGTTTCAAACCAAGGTCACCCAGGATTCTTGATGGGAGCCACTTTTCCTTCTCTGTACTCACATCTGTCTTTCTGCTTCCCTCTCTTTCTCGCACACTCTCCCTCCTTATCTCTAGGGCTGCCAACCTCCAGGGAAAGCTGGAGATCTCCTGCCATTACAACATCTCCAGGCAGCAGAGATCACTTCATCTGGAGAAAATGGCCTCTTTGGAAGGTGGGCTGTATGGCATTATACTCTATTGAAGCCCCTCCCCACCCCAAAGCCCATCCTCCTCAAGCTCCCCCCCTAAAATCTCCAGGTATTTCCCAATCTGGAGCTGGCAGCCCTATTTATCTATGTCCACATAGACACACAGATACATACACCACATCTTTCTGATTCAGCTTCTCTCCTCTTTAAAGCCACAAAATCAAAAACTCTAAAGAAAACAGTTTCACCCCTAGCAAAAAGGTAAAGGTGTGCAAGTACCAGTCATTTCTGACTCTGGGGTGACGTCGCATCATGATATTTTCACAGCAGACTTTTTATGGGGTGATTTGCCATTCCCTTTCTCAGTCATCTACACTTTCTCCCCAGCAAGCTGGGTACTCATTTTACCGACCTCGGAAGGATGGAAGACTGAGTCAACCTTGAGCCGGCTACCTGAACCCAGCTTCCGCTGGGATCAAACTCAGGTTGTGAGCAGAGAGCTCAGACTGCAGTACAACTCGCCATAAATTGACCCACAACCCAGTTCCAGGTCTTGGCACAAGACTGATGATCTAGAGAGAGAGAGATACAATATGCAGTTCTAGTATGTGCGGCTTATATGAGATACAAATGCCAAGGGTAAAAAGCTCTAGTAATTCTCCTGGTTTCTCCTACAGATAAATATAAACTCTTATCAAAAAGCTGCTAGTGTCTAGCTGCTCGGCTTTTCCAGAACAGTTTACTTTGGCAGCGTCCTTGGTTTTGCCTCTGTAATTAAATGATGAGATCATAGGAAACTCCATCTTATCGCTTTGCCTTTTATTTACATTGTTTCGAATGCTTTGGCCTCCCTCCTGCACTCTTCTCCCCCCTCCCCGCCCCCGCTTCCCCTCTGAAAGCAGGAGGGGGACATAACAAACACATCCCTGGCTTCACAGTGTACTTGGGAAGCCCTAGCTCAGCACTTTCTTGGTAACCAGTCCTATCGTGATGGAGAAACCTCCAAGGCAAGGCTGCATTTGCATTGTCCCCCCTGTTTAGTCACGGGGCAAATGCTAGTTCTCATATGTGGTACTGGATATCACACTCTTGAATCTCTAAGTTTTTTGCAAGTGGAGAAATTAGCCCTTATCTTCCACCCCTTCGGGTCACAAAGCTTAGAGAAATATGATTTAAAATTAAAAGCTGTGCACAGCTTAAAATATAAGAAGAGACATGGACAAGAAACTTAGGATCCTTTAGTCCAACCTCCTGTTTCCCACAGTGGCTAACCAGATATCCACAGAAGGCCTTAATGCAGGAGGCACAGGAGCTGAAGTCTACCTTGTAGCTGTCCCCCCCCACCCCCTCCCCACACACACACAGAATCTGGCAGAACAGATCTGCAGGATCCACTCCACTTAGACTTGCCAGGTCCCCTTACCTTTCTGGTGGGGGCCTTTGGGAGGCATTCCAGGGTGGGGGACGCAAATGATGTTTTGGGCCACTTCCAGCAGGCACATGCCCAAAGAGATGAAGATGCCCTCTTACTGCTAGTTTGGCCTTGGGAGTGTGATTTGATGGGAAATCTATCATTCCAATCCATGATCTTCTCAAGCCAGTAAAACTGGAAATGGGCCAAAACATGACATGCCTGGCAGCCATTTGAGCGGTCCTTAGGGGGGAGCAAAAGAGATCACCAAAATGGCCACCATTTCATGGCCAGTGTTATCCCACCCACATCCACCACCCCGCTTCTAATTGCAGGGAGAGGAGCAAAACTGATTGCTGAATAGCCTTGTAGCCAGTTTAGGCTACCTGCAACTAGCTGCAAGCCTTCTCAGTTATCAGGGTCACTAAAGGCTTGCAGCTATTTAAGTGGTCCTTTTTGCTTTCCCACTCAAATGGCTGCTCTGGAGCGGTACTTCTGGGGTTTGGGGCCACTTCCAGTTTTATCAGAAGTGGCCTGAAAAAACTCATTTGGGGGTGGGATTTCCCCTTCCCCCCACTGGCCAGCTAACCAGCAGCAGGGGAGCCCTCCCCAAATCAGGAGATCCCGCACTCAAACTGGGGGGTTGGGATCCCTAACTCCATTGTTTGAATAGGGTTGCCAACTCCAGGCTGGGAAATACCTGGAGGTTTGGGGGTGGAGCCTGTTGAGGATGGAGGTTTGGGGGAGGGGAGGGACCTCAGCAGGATTTAATGCCATAGAGTTCATTTGCATATTAGGCCACACCCCCTATGTAGCCAATCTTCCAAGAGCTTACAGGGCTTTTAGTACAGGGCTTACTGTAAGCTCCAGGAGGATTGGCTACATCAGGGGTGTGTGGCCTAATATGCAAGGGAGTTCCTGCTACAAAAAAAGCCCTTCTCCTAACACATGAAAACATGAAGCTGTCTTATACTGAGTCAAATCACTGGTCTGCCTAGGTCAGTATTGTGTACTCTGGATGGGCAGCCAGCTCTCCAGGGTCTTAGGCAGAAGTCATCACATACCTGCTACCTGTTCCTTTTAACTGGAGATGCCGGGGATCGAACCTGGGATCTTCTGCATGCAAAGCAGGTGCTCTTCCACTGAGCCATGGCCCCTCCCTGACCTAATTCACTGGGCTGTGGGAAGGATTACACAAATAATTCATGCAAAATAAACACTTAAAAAAACCAAAAAGCATAATATAAATCATAGTTACGTAAATATTAGCATTAGTAGTACTGACGTTACTATAAAACAGTAATTATGTAGAAAGGGGAACAGAGGGCAGATTTTAACTATTCCCTAAATTGCTGTTGCAATAACAGTATTGCTCTGTGATATCATAGGCGGCAACTCCAATTTCTCCTTAATAGACACTGGTTTTCTAAGTAAATCAAGTTGTTTTGAATAGAGCCCAAGGTTTTGGTTCCTTCTCCCTGCTTATGAGCGCATGCAAATGTTTGTTTACATTTGCAATAGAGCAGCCCTTTCAAGTATGTGTGTCTTGGCTGAGGTTATGTTTTCTTCTATACAACTTCTCCTGCCCAGGCTGTAAAGTCACACAATGGAAATCTTTGAACTTTGTGATTTGCAAACTGGGGGTTATCTCAGGCACCAGGGAATCAACTGGACACTGCTGGTCAGTTGGCGTCTTTTAAATATCACTATTTAAACAGTTCCACACAGCCTTTAAGGTACTTTAAAAAAAATGTCTTAACAGATCTCATATAATCCCCTTCCAATTAATAGAAACCTGTACCACGGAAACATAACATGATACACACACAAGCCCATGCGGTATATTGTAGAAATCAGAATACCAGCATACTGCTCATGTGCCTTTTTTCTAACTTTGACATTTTGAACACTGTCGTAATACTTTAAAAACACAACATTCAGAGCATTTGTAAAACAGGTTTTATTGGTATTGCAGTAAAATATGGCACTGAGATGCAGACCATTAGATTATATACAGTTCCATTAAGTTTTAGAAAAGGAGTCATGGAACAGATATAATAGTACACCGGCTGGCCCCTGTGCAGATATCGAAAGCCACACGATGGGACCACCCACAGACAAGGTAGGTGCCTCTCCATATTTGGGGGGGGGGGCTTCACAGGTATGTAGGAAAACATATGACTTTGAGAAAGGAAGGAAGGAAGGAAGGAAGGAAGGAAGGAAGGAAGGAAGGAAGGAAGGAAGGAAGGAAGGAAGGAAGGAAGGAAGGAAGGAAGGAAGGAAGGAAGGAAGGAAGGAAGGAAGGAAGGAAAAATAGGCTCCAGAAGAGACAGAATGTTGAGAGCAAATGAGAGTCCATTAAAGTACAAAAGGGAGAGAAGAGAAATTACTCTTTTCATGTCCCTGAAAGCATAGAGGGGGAGATTTTGAGGGTGGAGGTTCCAAACTACCTCCCCCCTCACAGGGCCCCCAGCTTGTACATCTCTTTCTATAATAACTGTTTGAGCCTTAAAACCTACATAAACTCTTCCAGACCAAAACTTCATAAACAACCTGTTTCCACAAAAGTCAGATCAGAGTTCTCCCAACCCAATTTACCTTCCCCTCAACCAGATTGGGACCAATCTTACCCTCACCATTTTCCTGTGACAAAACAGTTCAAGGGTCTGGGGGGAGGGCAGGGTTGTACAGACAGCATTCAGGGTGCATTTTTACCATGTGAGAATAGCAAAAATCCAATGCAAAACACATTATTTAGTGTCGTGTGAATGCACCCTCAGTGCACTTGCAGCCCCACAATGGGGCAAATAACACCACAGAACTGGTTTTGGCTTAGGAAAACTGCAAATGAAAAAGAATTCCCACCCCACCCCCCCTCCTCACAAGACTCTTCCAATCCAAATCTAGCCCTGCATTGCTTCCTCTCAGTTGCTGTCTTTCCGCAGGAAAGATGGGTTGGATCAGGAAAACCTCAGCTCAATTCACACAAAAACACATAATCTATTTAGACATTTAACTGTCAAAATTGGAATTGGCCAGTCTTCATTCATTTGCATGAGACAAACAGTAAAATCCTAAAACCACCTTCCCAAGAGTAAGCCCCACCAAGTACACCTGTTTAAGATTGCTCCCAAACTTTTGCTCCCTCCTCACAGATCAAACTTCTAGAGAACTTGAGGAAGGAGCTAGACCCATAATAACAATAATGTTAGCAACTCACACTAACTAATATAACGAAGCATTCCAATTGTCATGGCTTCTTTGGAGCAGGAATGCACAGGAATGCAGTTCTGACTGACTTGGCATCAGAGGGCATTAGGTGTGGCCTAATATGCAAATGAGTTCCTTCTGGGCTTTTTCTTTTAAAAAAACCCCTGTGTGAAATAATGGTGACATCAGAGGGTGTGGCCTAATATGCAAATGAGTTCCTGCTGGGCTTTTTCTACCAAAAAAAGCCCTGCCAAAGGGTTTACCATGACTGTCCAGGGCAAACAGGGATAATGTAACACATTAGGCTAAGGCCACAGTCCTATGCAACCTATTTCTAGGAAGACAAGGATTATGGTACATGTCTCCAAATTCATACCAGGTTAAATGTGTTAGGGCTTTTGGGATATAATTTTTGTAAAGAGGGTGGAGCTAGGGATCTCTAACAAAATAAACAACTTTCTGGCAAAACCACAATTCTCTGAGTTCCTTGAGAAGCCTGAGGATTCAAATTTGCCAAATGATGAGATATGGATTGTACAAAAGTTAGTATGTGTGTTATGTTAAGTGCTACCATGTCACTTCCCACTTATGATGACTCTATGAATTAATGTTCTCCAAACAGCCTGTCTTAAATATCCTTGCTCAGGTCTTGCAAACCAAGGGCCCTTGTGGCTTCCTTGATTGATTCCTTCCATCTCATGTTGGGTCGTCGTCTCCTGCTGCCTTCAGATTTTCCTAGCATGACTTTCTTTTCCAGTGACTCGTTTTCTAATAATGTGACCAAAGTATGGTATTAATTTACAAAATCTTCACAAACGGAGGTTTCTTAATTTTTTAGTCAGTAACATGTACCGTTTTCACACACAGCTTACCTCACAGTCACAATCCTGTTCCCTCCGCAGCGTCTGTCGGATTTCCCACCATCTGCGCCGGAGTTATAGGAAGTGCCGCAGCTTTTGCATAGCAAACGTAAACTGGGTTTTAGCAGTTTACATTTGCTACGCAAAAGCTGTGGCACTTCCTGTAACTTCGGCACAGATGGTGGGAAATCCGACCAGACTCTGCGGAGGGAACAGGATTGTGACTGCGAGGTAAGCTGTGTGTGAAAATGGTCATGATTAAAACCAGCTCATTCAACCAGCTTGGATCTGGTTAATTGTTATACAAAGTGAGGCATAAAGTCTTCCTCACCCCACAGAGCAGAATAACATCTCTTTGCAAAGTGGTGAATGACAAAGAGCCTCTGAGCATATGCAGGGTACATTTTCGGTGTTAAAGAAACTGGCTTCTGTTTTTAAAAATAAACGTATGTCTCTGCACGTGTGCAGAAAAAAGTTTTTTTAACTCTACCATGAAGCAGGTTGGGAGGGCATGGGGGTTAAAGTACGGCTGCAGTACCTCTGATAATTTGTGGAGTGCCCCAGAAAGGGTTTAAAAAAAAAGACAACTGCTACTGAAGGAGAGCCCCTGAATAATTAATTAATACCTCCATTAATAATAATAATAATTGCCATATTGAATAAGAGCATGTTTTGCCTTCAAACTAAAGTGTCTGTTACAATGCTGCCGTTAGAAAATGACTACTGCCCAGCGGCTGGGAGCTGCAGCTGGAAAAATTAGATAAGAGAGCAGCCTCCTACAGAAAACTTGCTGCAGATAGATAGTGTAGAGGAATCTTGTCATGGAAATTTACTAAGGAGAGGTCCGATGGGCATGATCTTTGAAATCAGATAAGTTTACGCCAGCCTACTTGCTTGCTTACTTACTAGAAAAACTGTATGCGCTTAGGGAAATGCATCTCAGTCATTTTGGGGGCCCATGCCTGACTGAGTCCTACCTTTTGGTGCCAAAAGTAAACCTCGCTTCATACCAGTAAGTCTGTGCGGACCTCGTTATTTCTCTGCTTCACTACAGTATAAGCTTACCATAACATTCACTTCCTGACCATCTCTAGCTTCACATTATAATATAGGCTTAATTGTGCTCTGGTAAGGAAGAGCCACATTGTTGGGTGGGTGCCGCCTTAGGAAAAAGGCGGGCAACATGTCTGGCTCTTGGCTCTCGTACCTTAGAATTAGATGGCTATAAATACATGTGATTGTAGCCCTGGCCCAATGTGGCCCTTCAGCATTTTCTTCATAAAATGTAATTTGAAAAGCATGGAGGATGGTAAAGAATTTTTTTGTTGTTTCCCCTCCTCCTTTGGTAAGAGGAAGTTATTATCTGCGATAAAAGCAGTTGTTGACATTAGAAATACAGACTCAAGGACCCAGACGGGAAATTTAATAAAAAGAAAACAAATGTTGAAGGGAAAAGGAAGGTTAACAGTAAGGCAAAGCAAAGCCAGATGGAGCAGTAAATATCTGCCCAGAGGCAACCGACAGGCTACTACCTTTTAGGCTGTGCTGGGTGTCTCGGTTACTCATTACGAAGGACATGGATGACAGTCAGACAAAAGCAGGAGTGTGGGGGGGAGAGACATGCCCTTCGGTTGGAGAAAAGCAAGGTTAATTACATATCTTGTTTTGACATATGTCAGTCGGAGAGAGGGAATGGCTGTAAAAGGTGCATCAAGGAGGTTTTCAGCTTGGGTGGCTGGCATCTTCAGAGCCTTTCCCTTCCCGAATAGTAATTTCTTTCCTTCTGGAAGCCGTCTTCATGAAGGGCTGAAGAAAGTGTTATTAGAGGCAGATTCCTACTGACACAAGCTTCTTCGATCCAGAGCGGCCTCTGTATAAGGCACAGCTTGTTTTCCTAACTGGAGCTTAGAGGTCACCCAGGGAAAATTAATGCTAGTTATCATGTATATGTTATGTAGAGCAGGGATCCCCAGTCTTGTTGGGTCTGTGAGCATTTTTGGAATTTTGAGAGTAGGGAGTGGGTGCCACTACAAAATGGCAGCCACAGAAGGCAATCATAAAATGGCTGCCATGGAATGCTGCGACGAATCAAAAAAATGTTGGGAAACTGCAAGCCAGTCCTCCTCCTGTGATAGACACAGGTGTTCCTCCTGAAATCTTCTGAAGCTCCTGCTACTCCAATGAGCTAAAAGAAAGCCAGCACTGGCTCTCTGCTCTGGAAAAGAAATAGGGTTGCCAAGCTCCCACTGGGGCAGGGGACCCCAGTTTGGGAGGTCCCGACCTGCCGGCACAGATCCCTGCCCCCATCATCATGTGATGTGCCCTGCATGATGACATCACCCAGAAGTGAAATAATCACACCAGGCACATCATGCCAGAGATGCTCTAGGATTCGTGATAGAGTTTTCACCGTGAATCCTAGAGTGTCCCCAGCACAATGTGCCTGGCATGATGACATCACTTCTGGGTGATATCAAGCATCACACGGGCAGTGGTGGAGGAAGAAATGCTTTATCAAAGACACAAATAAGCATGATGGGGTTTGCTGCTTTACCATGTTATGTAACCTTATAAGAACCTTGTAAAGTAGGTCAGTTTTAAGTTGAGAGATAATGGTTTGCCTAAGAACAACTATTCAATTGAGGCAGCATTTGAATGGAAAACTTAACACTTGGCTTTACTGGTGGTCACAGCCAACATAGCAGCAGCTGGACAAACACTAGTCAGTGATGCTCTAGTAGGATTACCAGGTCTGAGTCAAAAAATATCTGGGGACTTTGGGGGTGGGGCCAGGAAACATTGAGGGTGGAGCCAGGAGCAAGGGTGTGACATGCATGATTGCCAAAGGAGTTCTGGCAATCACATTTAAAGGGAGTGCACACATTTTAAATACCTTCTCTCCATTTGGAAATAATGAAGGATAGGGGCACCTTTTTGGAGGGTTCATAGAATTGGACCTCCTGGTCTAATCTTTTTGAAACTTGGGGGTTTTCCTAACTGGAGCTTAGAGGTCACCCAGGGAAAATTAATGCTAGTTATCATGTATATGTTATGTAGAGTAGGGATCCCCTGTTTTGAGGAGAGGCACCAGGTGCTATGCTGAAAGTTTGGTGACTCTGCCTCAAAAAACAGCCCCCCCCAGAGCCCAAGGTACTACAGATTAATTCTCCATTATACCCTATGGGAATCAGTCTCCATAGGGTATAATGGAGTGCCCAGCAGACATTTCCCTCTATCCCCCCTGCTTTCTAATAACCTTGAAGTGGGGAGAGGGCCTCCAAACCGAGGAATCCCCTGCCCCCAATTGGGGATTGGCAACTCTATGCTCTAGGCTGATACTGCATTGAGCAGGGGGTTGGACTAGGTGGGCTGTATGGCCCCTTTTAGCTCTGAATCTATAACATATGGAGACCCCACAGGGGTTTCAAGGCAAGAGACCAATAGAAGTAGTTTGCTATCGTCTGCACAACAATGCTGGACTTCTTTGGTTGTCTCCCATCTAAACCAAGGGCAATCCTGTTTAGCTTCTGAGATTGGGCCAACCTGGGCCATCCAACTCATGATACAGGTTTACTAGGCTAGTAGTTTTTAGAGATGTCCTGTCGAACTTGTCATTGGATGCAATGAAGGAGAAATGCAGTTCAGAGGATGACTCAGTTTATCAATATCTGCAAAAAAAATGTCCTAGTTCCCAACCTCTTAGGCTTAGCTGTTTGCCTGAAAGCACTGAGAGCAAGTTTGGTGTAGAGGTTAAGTGTGGGGACTCTTATCTGGGAGAACTGGGTTTGATTCCCCACTGCTCCACTTGCAGCTGCTGCAATGGCCTTGGGTCAGCCATTGCTCTCGCAGGAGTTGTCCTTGAAAGGGCAGCTGCTGTGAGAGCCCTCACAGCCCCACCCACATCATAGGGTGTCTGTTGTGGGGAAAGCAGATAAAGGAGATTGTAAGCCATTCTGAGACTCTGATTCAGAAAGAAGGGCAGGGTATAGATCTATGGTCCTCTTCTTCTTCTTTTAACCAGGATGGATGAGGAGGAAGTGAATTCACCCATTCCCAGCCTGCAACTCTTTGCGCAGTTGTGTGCTGCAGCACCATACATATTACACGACCTTCACATCAAAAATGATAAAGGCAAATGTGCCTTGATTAGCTGGTCAGTGGGTCTGTTTGGTTTGAAAATGAACAACTCAAATGGCCACCACACAGGTCTACATCAGTCCCTCCCACCCACCCGCCTGAACTGTGCATACATAAAAACACTGCTGATCTAAACAGATTGGTAGCCATTAATATCTTTAAGGACTACTTAGATGAACACTGTGTGGTAAGATTTTTTAAAATATATATATTTGTAATAGATTTATATAATTTGTCACTGTCTATCTGTTTAGCTGAGTAGAGCAGAGGTTACAAGCAGTAGAACTCAGTCTGGTTGTGTAAGAATGCTCATGAGCCAAAAACAAAGTGCCAAAGGTGCTTTATTCACTCTTAGGGAAGAAAATGCAAAGCAACCTGCCAACCAGCTGTCCATAAACAGTCCATGAAAAAACCAGCTCCTTGTTTGCCACTGGTGAACAGGCCATGAGCCAAACCAGCAGACTCTCAAGCACACCATAGACAGGGAAGATGCTGTCCTGGCAGGCAGAAAGATGCTTTGCTGTCAGAAATAGAGCATGAGGGGTGACCCCCCCCCCACCATCACACCCAAACAAACTGAGAACATGCCCTCCTCCACTCGAATGAGGCGGCAGGCCCTACCCCCAAGGCTTACAATCTAAAAAGAGAAGACACATAAGAGAATTGTTGGATTCGGTCCAGCAGCCCCTCAGAGACTGACAAGATTGTGGGGATATGAGCTTTCAAGACTCTAAGATCCCTTGGTCAAATTAAAAAAAAAAAATCAGTGGCCTTTATTTGCTCAGGAAGGATACTAGCTGTGGACCTCAAACATGCATCCAGCTTCATGCCTCTTGAATCATGCCACCATATGCAGATGCCTAGGCAGCCTGGAGAATCAAGCTGACCATGTCTTTAGTATCTGGGTTTTATAGAAGTGAATAATGTCACAGGAGAGGGAGAAAGGCCTAGCAGGGATGACCATTATTCAGTGCTTGAGCCTCAGTTTCATTTGACAGTTCCAGGCACTTTCCATTACTTATCAAAGTTCCCAACCACTCCATGAGAGACCTAAGATGCTTACGATTTCCCATTCCAGAATGTTTCAGCAACCTCAGATAAAGAAAACCAGATCCCTTCTTGCAAGTGAGAGCACCACATCCCGGATATGCAGAAAGGTTTGAATTATCCAGCATAAATTGCCCTATCCAACTCCATCAAGGGGTTCCTTCTCTTTGCTTCATAGTTCAAAGAGACATTATGAAGAGCAGCTGCCGATTCAGGTAGTGCCATCTGGAGCAGGGGGTTCCTATGGCTCGCACCGGTGCCTCCTAGGAGTTTGGCTGCTGTTTTCAGAGGGTCTGTGTGTAAGATAAAACCTGTGGATTTGATGCACATCTGGTTTAGGCCAATGTATTCAGGTTGTTTGTCACCTGAGGTGCAGACTAGTTCACTATCCCAAAGTGACCCAAGCATTCACTTGGAGTGCGAAGTCAGCATGGTGGGCCACCTGAGAAGAGAAGAGAAGACAGGGTTGGCTTGTAGCTGTTCTCACCTCCCAGGTCAAGTCCAAGGTGGGCTGAAGAGGAGTCTGTCTGTATAGCCCAGCCTGGAGCAACATGAGAGAAAGCACACACTCCCTCCCCACGGATGCCACTGCCACTTCTCAGGCCCCCTCTCCCTGCATGCCGTGGTCCTGATCCAAATCTCCCATGCTCCTGAGAATCTAAGTTTCAGCAGGGAATTCTCAGTCAGAGCTGGCTCTGCCACTAGGCAAACTAGGTGATTGCCTAGGGCACTGGCCTTCTGGGGGAGCCAAACTGGGTGCCCCCTTGTGACTCGGTGATGTTATTAGTGCAGGGGGCGGGGGGTGCCAGAAGTCAGCCTTGCCTAGATTGGCAGACAGTCTAGGACCAGCCCTGTTCTCAGTGCATGTCTGATGACAGGACACAGGCCAGATTCATAAACAGAACTGCACATAGTTAGAAGCCAACAAAGGTGTTCTCACCTGTGATCAGTGTTCCCTCTAAGCTGAGTTAGCATGAGCTAGCTCATATAATTTTAGCCTCCAGCTCACACATATTTGTCTTAGCTCAGGAAGGATGACCCCAGAGCACAATAATTTTATGCAGTAGCTCACAAAGTAGAATTTTGTCTCACAAGACTCTGCAGCTTAGAGGGAACATTGCCTGTGATACATAGGCAGGATCTGCACATCTTTGGATATTGTATTATAGTAATCATTTGACCCACCTGGATTTTGCAAATCTAGGGCAGGGGTGTCGAACTCATTTGTTATGAGGGCTGGATCTGAATAAATGAGACCTTGTTGGGCCAGGCCATGTTGGGTTGAGCCAAACCATGCCAGGCTGGGCCATGTGTGTACCTATTTAAGATTAGGTAGCAGAGATATAAACCTGATAAAGGACACAGACAAACAGAAATATATATATATTTTTTAAAAAACTTAAAGCAAGCTTAAAATGTTAGCACTCATTGATTTTAAAGATGCTTTCTTTGTATTTCTCCCAAGGGATCCAGGGAACTGGGCAAGGGAAGCTCTGGCTCTTTCCTTCCTTCCCCAGGTGACTGGGGTGGGGAGGAGCCTCAGCCAATAGAAGAAAGAGAGGCTTGGCTCAGTAGCTCTGCTGTGCAATTGAGAGAGCCTGGCAAAGCAAGCTATTCCTCCCCCCTTCCTCCCCAAGGGAAGAGACTCAGCCAATGGAGAAAATAAAGGTTTTGCTCTGTAGCTCCTGTGCAATTGAGCAAGCCTTGCAAAGCAAACTGTTATGCAGAAGGAAGCAAGATACAGGGAGAAGGAAATAGATGGCAGCCAGTTGCTTGGGGGCCTGATAGGAACCCTCCAGGGGCCTGATTCAGCCCCCGAACTGCATGTTTGACACCCCTGGTCTAGGGAGTGAATGATTACAGTAGCCTAGTACCCAGTGATATGTGGGTCTTTTCAGCTTCTTGTTCATATCTTTGTAGCTGTGTGGTCACTGTTTACATGGAGCAAAAAGAAGAAGAAGATATTGGATTTATATCCCGCCCTATACTCTGAATCTCAGAGACTCAGAGCGATCACAATCTCCTTTACATCCCCCCCCCAAAGATACCCTGTGAGGTGGGTGGGATTGAGAGACCTCTCACAAAAGGTCCTCTTTCAAGGACAGCTCTGTGAGAGCTATGGCTGACCCAAGGCCATTCCAGCAGCTGCAAGTGGAGGAGTGGGGAATCAAACCCGGTTCTCCCAGATAAGAGTCTGCGCACTTAACCACTACACTAAACTGGCAAAGAAGAGCCTCCCCACCCCCCAAAAAAATCTAACATCCTTTCTAGTCAGTGCAAATTTTATGCTTTAATAGCGGGCGTGGAAAATTCAAAAGCTGACATGCAGTTTTTTGAAAATGACCTGGTAGGAGGGGAAAGCAACATTACATCAAAGCAGACCAGCTGAACATTTATGGACTACATTTCTGGAAGATTTTATTTACAAAAAATACACATTATTTCATGGGTACAAACTCATCCTGATCTAACTCTCAGAAGTATTTGACAGACGGAAAGATTGCTAGATGTGTGTGCGTAAGTGCCATCAAGTCACAGCTTTTCCACTGAAGTCTTTTTTCCCCCTCCAAAGGAAAACACCCATCTCCCTTTGTCTCATGACCATCGTCTCCAGGATAAACTCCGATTACCACTTAAAAACCTCTCTTTCCAAGGTTCCCGGGCTTTCAGTTTAGGCAATTGGTCTGACAGTTGCAAATCTAAGTGTACCCATTTAAGATGATCAGAGGAAACAACCGGACAGGGAGCTGATTAGAAAGCTCTTAGAGACTCCTGCGCCAAGTAGGAAAAAGGGGGGGGGGGGTGTTATTGCTTTCTTTATGTGCTGACTGACTAGGACTCAGAAGCCCCGTTAAGACAGATTTGATATCTTCTCCTTGGGGAGCTTGCATGCTTGTGCAGAGACACTAAATAGGGTGATGTGAAAGGCAGGATAACCCAATCAAACAGCGGCCAGCCCTTGGCCAGCCTTCCTGTGGTTGTCACTTTCCGCTTTGAGAAGCATGTTTGAAGATAACAAGGAAAGAAGTAATGAAACAATATGGTAAAGGTTAGTGGAATTTGAAGAGACAGCTACAAGCTGTTCCTTTGACTCTGTCTTATCTGACAGCTTCCAGAATATAACTTGTTCAGATCTTTTTTTCCCTCTCGCTCCCCCTTCTTTGGATTTTCTATAAATAGACTATCAGGAGGAGAGCCAAGATAGCAGGAGCGTTAGACTATCCATCTTGTTTGACAAAGATAGGCCAAGTTTCTGACTCCTTATCATTCTAAGACAATGGACTTTGTTTTGCTTTTTTAAACAGCCTCTTATATATTTGTACATGTATTGTGCCAATTAAGACTTATTTGTGTGTGTTTTTGTCAAAGTAAAGCAGGAAAAAGAATTATAGGTTTGTTTTTGTAGGTTTGTTTTTGTAGCAGAACTCCTTTGCATATTAGGCTACACCTCCCTGATACAGCCAATCCTC
The DNA here is from genome assembly GCF_032191835.1 of Heteronotia binoei. Lineage (NCBI taxonomy): Eukaryota > Metazoa > Chordata > Lepidosauria > Squamata > Gekkonidae > Heteronotia > Heteronotia binoei. The sequence goes on from NC_083232.1 coordinate 30,957,323, forward strand.
CAAGAGCTTACAGTAGGCCCTGTAAGAAGAGCCCTGAAAGCTCTTGGAGGATTGGCTACATCAGGGGGGTGTAGCCTAATATGCAAAGGAGTTCCTGCTCAAAAAAAAAAAAAGCTCTGCTGCTGTGTCACCATATCCTCATGACTTCAGATAAAATTTGCTTCAGTGCAGTGCGGAATAGGAGTTCCTTCAGCAACTGTTTTATAACAGAAAATATATGAGAAGACAAGACTCACTGGAAAAGACAACGCATGTCTGTTAAGTCCCAGACAATTTATTGCAGCCCTGTAAGGTTTTCAGGACAAGTGCTTAAGCAGAGGTGATGTGCCATTGCCTTCCTCTGCAAAGTCTTCCTTGGTGGTCTCCCATCCAAATACTAACCCTGCTTGTCTTCCGAGATCTGATGAAATCTATACTAAATACACACACTATACAGAAACAGCTCAGATCAGGTCCACAGGATTGGGTGTGGGGACTTAATTTTTCCAGGTCATTTTCACAGCTGAAACTGCCATCCAGGCTGCAATTAACCCTCGCAGGTAAAAAAGACAAGCATCTTGCCTTTGTCTGTCTTTTTGCCTTCAATTTCAATCAGACAAATGATGGTGGTGGGGGGGGAACAGTTAGACTCCATCTTTGCTCAGCACCATAGCCTGGATCTGACCTTTGGTGTAGGAAAACAGAGGTTTGGAGATCCAGTCATAGATTTCCATAATAATACGTAGTCTGGCCTTCAGATACTTGTAAATCCAGTCCTGCTAGTTAAAGGGGGTTTTTGCTTTGTTGTTTTGTATATTGGAAGAACCCTGTAAAACCTCTGACATACTCATAAAGCCTTTCATTGGTTTGCCAGGGTCCAGGAGCCATCAGAGATGGAGGGGAAGGTAGCAGATACAAAGGACAGCTCAACCTATGCGAAATGTTTACACTTTTAGCCCAAGGCAAAAAAAGAAATGAAGCCCATTAAATGAGCTGAAAGAATGCCAGCATTGCTGCCTCACATCCGGCAGTCATCTCAGATAATAAGCAATTGTGTATTGGTTGCTGAATTCCCTGATTAATGGCCAAGACTCGAGCTGAGTCCATCTCAACCTCCCCTCCCCCCACTATGTTCACACGTTTGTGTCAGCCCAAACTTGAACGCTTGGCCTAATGAAAAAGAAGTCTGTTCCTAGCAACCCCCACATTTTATATATATAAAGATGTTTGGACCTCACTGACTCACACATTGACTCAGAATGGCTAGGATACTTTTACATGACCTAGACATTTATTTCAGGTCTAGTCTGAGAACCTAGTTTATGGGAGATTACTTTTTTAAAAGAAATCTTCCAGGATGTTCAGATTGGTATGCAGTTTCCTCTCCTTAGGTGCATTCACACTACACTAAATAATGCATTTTACATCTGGATGTTTACTGCGTAAGGATAGCAAAAATCCAGATGTGAAATGCATTGTTTAGTGTAGTGTGAATGCACCACTTCTGCCACTTTATTTTCAGAACAAACATGTGAGGTAGGCATAGTCGCCAGCCATAGCTAGCGCACCGGCAGGCAGGGCCTTTTCTGCAGCAGGGACTCCTTTGCATATTAGGCCACACAGCCCTGATGTAGCCAATCCTCCACGAGCTTACAGGGCCTATTGTAAGCTCCAAAAGGATTGGTTACATCGGGGGAGGGGGGGTGGCCTAATATGCAAAGACGTTCCTGCTACCAAAAAAAAGCCCTGCCAGCAGGTGAATATGAGGGAACAAAAAACTCTTTGGCATCACACTGACATGCAATGGCATTTCCAGCATGAAACCAGAAATAACTTCATTGTGTCAAGTATTGTGCACGTGGGTGGATAGATGAGTGTCACCTTAATGTAATGACAGTGCTTCCAACTTCACGCTCTTTCCCCTCTTGCCAGCCTGTCAAGCAGTGGCAGGAAATGAGGGTCCTTCCAGGCCAGGAAGTGTCCTGCTATACCAGCAGACCTGGCCTCTCAGTTGTAGGATAGGCTGAATGAAAGTGACTAACTAAAGGCACTCTGTGAGCTTCATGGCACAGTAAAGCCAATCGTAGTGGAGTACTCTAACAATTACACCACACGCTACTTTCCTTCATGATAGATACTCCCAGTCAGTGAAATGCCATCTGAGGCTGCCACTCCCAACCACAACAACATATCGCCAGGCACAGCTGGGCAACCTGGAGACTTCTCGATTGCAGGGGTGTGTGATTAGGATCCACAGGCTCCCGCCAGTGTGTCCCCCGCCCTGGAGTCCATCCTCCCACTGCCTATCAGCTGATCAGCAGGTAGACTTATCAGCAGCAAAGGCTGGCATCACCAGCAATGCAGTGATGTCACTGCCAGAGTGCACCGGAACTGATGTCATGTCATGGGCAGTAACTCTGGCACTTTGGCAAAAGCTGTATGATAAAAAAGTCTTCTACCTGACAACCCTATGTGATCTATGTCCTATATTGTACCAGAAGTGACACTCTAGCATTCACCCCAAAACTCTGTGGTTTAACCATAGAGTTTTGAGTGAATCCTAGAGAATCACCTATGTGATGACATCACTTCCAGATCACACCAAAAGTAACATCATTATGCTTGGGACACCTGCCATGCCCCCCCATTTTGCTGAGCATCTACTCATGCGACCAGCTCAGTGGTAGTGAGCAACAGAAACTGGAAGCAAGGGATACCCCAACCCTAGTTGTGAGATGGCAAGACTACCACCGTACCTGATTGCCTCTCATCACCTTTCCCCCTACCTCTCACCATCTCCAGCCCTGCTCAGGAAGCAGAGCAGTCAACATTCTTTCCCTCATTACCCAGATGTCTTTAAATACACCTAAGGAACAAGACCCTGCACTGGGTTTCAGAGGTCTCTGAATGTGGCGGTCTCATATACCTACCATGGCTAGTAGCTATTGTCCATCTAACTTCCCTTTAAAGCTGGTGAATATGGAGGTTCCCTCTACTCACCATAGCTAGTTGCCATTGATGGACCTATCCATCTAACTGCTTTTTAAAGCTATCTATGCTTGTGGACATTGCTTCGTCCTTTAACAGTGAATCCACAATTTAATTACTCATTAAGTAAAGAAGTATTTTCTTTTGTCTGTCTTGTAGTTATTGCCCATCAACTTCATTCAGCGCTCCCAAGTTCTAGTGTATATATTATAAATAAATCTGTATCCATTTTTTCAAACCAGGCATAATTTTATTGTTTCCTCTTAGCCATCTATCATGTTTCCTCTTAGTCATCTTTTTTGCTATACTAAAAAGTCCCAGACTTTTCATCAGGGATGCCAGACCACAGACCTCGCCTTCCAGTGCCCATCAGCTGGCTGATAGGGACTTACAGCAGGGAGAGGCCTAGTCTGGTGTCACCAGTGATGAGCTGACATCACTTCTAGTGTGCACTGGAAGTGATGTCATCACATCACTGGTGACAGAGAACGCTTTTGGGCAAAACTCTATGATAAAAATGGCTTCTACCACAGGGTTTTTGTCCAAATACCAGAGTGTCCTGAATTGCGAGCAGCATGATGATATAACTTCTGTTGTACACTAGCAGCAATGCCAACATAGGCCTCTCCCTGCTGCCTATAAGTCCTTCCCCACCACTACCACCAGTTACTACAGGGAACCTAGCGACCCTACTCTTCAACCTTTTCTTCATAGGAAAGGTGCTTCAACCTTTTGCTAATCTTGGTTGCTCTTTTCTGATTACAAGAGAAGTCTGAATGGAAAATGCTTTAAAACTCCAGTCTTCTTCCATCTACACTGGTTCCCACTTTACTTCCAGGCTCCATTTAAGGTGCTGGTATTGACCTTTAAAGTCCTATGTGGCTTGGGGCAAACATAGCTTAAGGACCACCTTCTCCCATAGGAACTTACTGTCCACTCTGATCATCTTGCTACAGGTGCCGCCACCATCCGGGGCTAGATGGTTGGCAACCCAAGAAAGAGCCTTCTTGGTTGTGCCACCAAAACTTCTGGAACTCCCTCTGTCATTGTCTTCCACCAGGGGGTGAAAACTTTTTTTGTTCTCTTTGGCAGACCCCCAGTAACTCTTATGGACCTTCCTCCTTCATTGTGTGTTTGTATGTATGCGCATGTTCTTATTGTATTCCTAAATATTTTTATGTTATTTTAATGTTTTAATGTCAGGGTCTGACTGCCTGGGGGACCCTATTTGGCTGGAAAGGTGGCATACATGTGATTTTAATAAATAATTAATTAATAAATAAACCTTTTCCTCAAAATGGACAACTTAGTTGTACTTCAGAATGGGTAAGGTACATCCAGACTGTGCAGAAAGCTAGACTCTGTAATGGGACATTCTAACCCTTAACAATCAAAATGTGCCCCTCATACTGTTGAATTGCATCCATAGAATTTAAACCGATACACAACACTAATTAAAGGATGGCGTATGAAGCCACCCTATTATGGAAGTTATGCAAAGATTTATCTTGCAGTTTAAAAGTCTCTCACTCTCTTAGTTATACTTTTGTGTAAGAGGATTCCTAACAGTCTCCATGATGTAAAATAAGATAGAAAATGACTTCACTTGAGCTTCCACAGCTGAAACCCAAGTATTATGACTTAATCAGACAAAGGAGAAAAGAACACACTGATATTACTGCAAAGTAATTTTATTTTCCTTTTTGCAGATTAGAATGTACTAGTAAAGCATCCAGAATATTCTGTTTCCCACCCAGGCTTGATATGTTCCCAGGTTTAGCTTCCTATAAAAATGCTGTAGCACATCTTTGATCTCAGGATACATTTCCTTTATAAAAAGAGGTTAACATAACTGAGGTCAAGTGGAATATGTCATGCATCAAGTAAAACAGTGGTCAGGCTTTGAGGCACTGAGCCAAAGATTGGAGATTTATTCCCTTTCATCTGTCATGAGATACTTTTTTTAAAAAAAGCAAGGAAGGTAAAAAAAAATACTTAAAGAGATGCCTATTCAGGTTACATTCCATCTGATTTAATTCGAGATGCCTTAAATGTTCTTTTTCACCAAATTCAACTGAACTTAAATAATGAATATAACAGACATCAAAGGCGGAAGGAAACCCTATGATAAGCCAAGTCATAAGCCATACAATCTTCTGCTGGGGTTGCCCACTTTCTTTGCTGGCTCTGTTCCTACACCTTTAAACAACAAAAATTTAGTGAGTAAAACCTTTTCTGGTGTGGAGAGAAGTGGTGGGGAAAGCTTTAACTACATTTTTTTTCCTGATAGACTGTTCTGAGTGGACTGGGGCAAGGTGGGTAGCAACCCTTTCTAAAATCAATTCTGCACTGGGGCAATTCTCCACAAACCAGTTGAGGCTGTTCCAGCATTCATTGCAAGTAGCATTATAGTGGAATTCCAATCCATGTCCATGGAATGGAGCAAAGGAAAATAACTGAACTGCTTGGGATTCTCCTGACTGTAGAGGGGGCAGCTTTGTTCTGATCATGATTTCACCCCCTTCCACTATTCACTGACAACATCAGATACAGATATTTCTACAACTCCCCCCCCCCCTTTTTTTAGGTGAGCCAGTTTGCCCTGCTGATTCATGGCATCATATCACTAGTGTTCTATTTCCATGCTGCTATTAAGTCAACATTCAGGAAGGAATTTTGCAATCCTCCCCACATAACTGCACCACAAGCCCCTTCCAGATGTTACTTCCATGCATACCAGCAGCCCAGCAACCAAGTGTTTTGGAATCACAGGCTACCCACAGTCCTCCCAATACATAGTCACTGTGTTGTCTGAATAGGAGCAATATGTGTATTCTGCATGTGCACACAGCTTTGGTACACGTTAACCAGAAAATCCAGTGGACAGTTCATATGTACCAAACCTATATGTGCATGCAAAATACATCTTCAGACAGCAGGGTGACTTCCTGTATCAGTAGAGTTGCCAACCTACAGGCGGCAACTAGAGATCTCCTGCTATTACAATTGATCTCCAGGCAACCCAGATCAGCTTCCCTGGAGAAAATAAAATATAAGTAACTGGTACTGATGTATAAATGGAAAATATACAAAAACCACTGGTCAACAATAAAGATATTCACACTCTCAATGTGTGTACATGCGTTTGATTTAGTGCAAATATTAGACAAATAATACAAAGGAACAATAAGGTATCTGTACTCCCCCACTGAAAGCACTCTAAGGTTTTGGCATAGGAAACAGCCTTAACATAGTTCATAGCTGCATGTTGTAGGGTGGAGTCCTTAATAGTTACGCTTGTGATGTTGTAGTGGAGAGAATAAGGAACCATGTAGAAAGGAATCCTCATGGTTTCGCTCTGTTCAATAGCAGAGGTTTAGAGCATGTGTTGATTCATGTTTGAAACAAAGTAACTGTGGCTCCGGAAAACTGTGAGAGAAGAGGCTGACGAAGTATTGAACAGAACGAAACCGTGAGGATTTCTTTCTATATAGTTCCTTATTCTCTCCAATACAGCATCACAAGCGGAACTATTAAGGACTCCACCCTACAGCACGCAGCTACATACTATGTTAAGGCTGTTTCCTATGCCAAAACCTTAGAGTGCTTTCAGTGGGGGAGTACAGATACCTTATTGTTCCTTTGTATTTTTTGTCTAATATTTGCACTAAATGAAATGCATGTACACACATTGAGAGTGTGAATATCTATTGTTGACTGGTGGGTTTTGTATATTTCCCCTGGAGAAAATGGCTGCTTTGGAGGGTGAATTCTATGGCATTACAACCTGTTGAGGTCCCTCCTCTCCACAAGCCCTTCCCTCCCTAGGTTCCACCTCCAAAATCTCCTGGTATTTCCCAGCCCAGAGCTACAATATGTAGTGGGAGGAGCTCTACACCCAGCTGCAGGACTCCTGGTATGTGTGGCTGTAATGTCTGTAAAGGGCTCCCCTTTTGGCATAATGGCTGGTGAAGGATTTGAACCCAGTCAGCACTCTACTGTGAGGAAAAGCCCCCTACTTTTCATACACATGGACATCATGATCACCAGTATGGTTGCCAGGGTGCCTGGAGTTTTGACTCTCACACATCTGCTCTAAGAAGTGGACTTTGCTTACAGTTTCTAAGGCTTATGTGGATACTATAAGCCTCAGCTTTGCATTCTACATCTCTGAAGAGTGTTAGCCAGAACTACAGACATGCTCCAGCTGCTCCTTGTGTGCCCAGTCTTGGCCAATGCAGTGGAAGAAGCCAGGCCACCATGTTTCCAGCCTGCCTCCATGGACCTAAAGCTAACAACAGCAGAATCCATCTTGCTTTCCTGACCCAAGCATACCCTACCAGGCTGAACTCATTCCTTCTTAGTGGGAAAGTCACACGTACACACCCTAGCCTGCAAGCAACTCATTTACCTCATGAATGGATTAATAGCTCCACTGTTGATCCTAATTGCTCAGCAATACCAGAACAATAAATCTTGCCCAGCAGAAGATGAGATAAGAGGAAGGACATCTCCTGTCTTCATCAAGTCTTTTGTCTAACCCGGGTGGTACCTAGGCCAGTATTTGATTCCCTATTGTCACCTTCCCAGCTAATCCCATTTAACCTTAAGTATCCAGCCATTCCCATTCTCACCCCAGTCTAATACCTTGGAGCCGCCCCAGGCAGCATTGCAGCTTGGAAATTTCCAGGTTCACCGGACTAAGGTGAAGTTCATTGGTCAAAACTGGCATCCAATTAGGTGTCAGCAAGGGATGTCCAGCCTTCTTGGTCATCGCAGAGCCTCCCCCTGCTCCTCCCCAAGACCTCCCAGCCCCTGAAGGGTCTGAGGGAGCCTATTTAACCTCTGACCCAACTCCACTCATGTGTGCATCTAACAGTATCCCAGTTCTGCTGTCTAGATCCATCCCCAATTCTGGCCACAGTGTTGGGTCCATTTCCCCTGTCCTCTTAAGTCGCCATTGGAACCTTCCTGGAAGACTACGATGGTAATTATCGCCCTGTCTGTCTACCCATATATGTTACCCCTATCGATCTATCTGTATTTCTTTAGACCTGTGTGAATGTGTGATTGTTTTGTATTTTTATCTTGTGTGAAAGAACTATTATTCCAAATAAATTACAATTGGGTTTTATTAAATTAGAGTCCTTTTATTGAGCATCACTCTCTGAATGGTTGAGCCTGGTATACATTGATAAAAAGATTCCTATTAAAGCCAAGTGTCCATTAAACTAATTCCCCAACCTCGTTTTGAGGGCATTTGGCCTTACACTACCCACTACATTACACTATCAAATTTGTCTACACCAGGCCCCAGTGGCTGCTACAGAAACTTTCAGGATCACCTCTGGTGGGGGGGATTTGTCAGGCTGAAAGCGATAGGAAGGGAAAACTGGAGAATCACTTGGTGTGGCTACTTTGCTGTGTGGCAGATGCCTTTGCATTTCCAGTGGCAAAGAGTCCACAACAGGGAATCATCCCCATAAGGAAGCAGTCTCAGTCAAGCATTTCAGTAGGGTTTTTTTTAAAAAAAAAATGGGATGAGAAACACTGAATTTCTGTCGAGGCCACTAACAACGGAAAAGCATTTGGCTCCTTCCACCATGAACAACTCTTTATGGGAAAAGTTACTTTGATTTATTCCATGTGAACTTGCAAGATTCATTCTAGATACTATCTTTCACAGTAACACACACAGAGAGAAGAATGCAGAGTGCATGCAGATGGACCCGTTCCAACAGCGGCATGAAATAACTTATGAAAATGGTTCATTGTGTTTTCACTGAAACTAAAACTAAATCTGGAGGTGAAAAGACAATCAACAAAGCCACAATGTTGAGGCTCCTGAAATAGAAAACAGCTGTCTCCAGAGGAAGCCTGGGCTGGCTTTGGGCTGGGAGATAGTCAACAGAAGCGACTACTCCAGCTTAGTTTCTCAAACAAAAACTGTAAAAGCGCTGAACCTCAAAGAGTTATGCCTCTAGTAAAGGCTGACTAGGGGGAATTCACAGAGAGAAAACATCTCTCCAGTTGTGCTGGTTTGGTCAGGATTGTGTTGAAATAACCCAACCCCCCCCCCCCCAATCCTCGCTCAGGCAAAAGGGTTTGGGGGATAGCCAAAATGCATGGACATGAAAGAGGATTTGCACGTGCCCATAAAGCACCAAGGTCCTATTTTACTATTAGTGTAACAAGTTTGGGATTTGCAGATGGGCCTACTCTATAGGTGTGGCTTGAAGATGCATGCTTGGAGGAACAAGAACATATGACAAAAGGAAGGGCAATACATCTTAACCGCTGCACCTGTTACCTTAAGTGGGCCTTGAAAGTCAAAAAATGATTTAGATGAATGGACCATCGGGGTGGAAAAGGTAAACTTCCCACTTGCAGGAGGAAGGGACTGATGAGCTCCTCAGTGTGAAAAGGTATGAAGTGTTCTAGGTGCTGACTATGAAGAGAAAAGCAGGTAGAGCTGGCTGAAACACCCGGGGGATGCAGGATCCTTCCTCTTCTGTGGGGAGGTCATACAAAGAGGCAGATCTGCTCCCCTGCCAGGATGCCTCTTTCTATATTCTAACCATATATTTGTACGATAAATAAATATCATAAGCCTCTAGTATTCTCTCCTCCAAATGGATCCAGCCCAGATAAGCACTGGCCCCTGGAACTTCTCACTTCTTGGAGAAGTGTAGCACGAGCAACACCGTCTTTGCTCATGTGATTTATCTCCTCAGATGCATACAAATGTGAGTGAATCATTTACAGCATTTCTTATAAACCAATAGATATACCTCTCAATTAATTACCATTTCTAAACAATGGCTTCATTAAACTCCAATTTATGGCTAAGTCCAAAAGCAGGCTACACAACAGACTATGACTTGTTGGTGAGTGCTCAGCTGGAATTCTAAACTATTGTTTGTACCGGGCTTGTTAACTGTGGTTTGTACTTATTCAGAAGCCTGAAGGCAGGATTCCCAGATAGGTCAGTAGCACAATCCCTCACAGCCTCCTGCATACAGAGAAGGCAACACAGAGCAGCAGAAAAACAAAGGTGCTCCAGCTGACTTCAGCTGTCCATGGTCCTTTCCATTCTTCATGCCAACTGCCTTCTCTCACAAGCACCCTCTCCCTGCAAGTGATGATTCACCAAGCACAACAGTGCTTCAGATACTTCAGGCCACAGGGGTGGCCAAACTGTGGCTCAAGAGCCACATGTGGCTCTTTCACACATATTGTGTGGCTCTCAAAGTCCTCACCACCCCATCAGCTGACTTGGAGAAGGCATATGTTTCTTTAAATCGATTTTCCAAGCCAAGCCAGTTGGCAGCTTGGAGCATGCATTTAAAGTTAAAATGGCTTTCTTTCCACCTCTCCCTCCCTTCCTCCATCTATTTGTCTGCCTGCCTTCGTGCCTTGAGGCTCTCAAACATCTGACATTCCTGTCTTCCAGCTCTCAAACCTCTGACGTTTATTCTGTGAGGCTTTTACGATAAGCAAGTTTGGCCACCCATGCTCTAGAAGGAAAACCTGGTAGGCAATGAAATAGCATCTGGAGAGCTGTAAAAGATCTAGGGTTGTTTTTCCCCTCAGACTACAGTCCAGGGGATGAAGTGGTTCAATAGAGACAGACAGGGCTTTCTTTGTAGAAAAAGCCCAGCAGGAACTCATTTGCATATTAGGCCGCACACCTGATGCCACCATTGTTTCACATGGGGCTTTTTTGTGGGGAAAGCCCAGCATGAACTCATTTGCATATTAGGCCACAACCCTTGATGCCAAGCCAGCCGGAACTGCATTCCTGTGTGTTCCTGCTCAAAAAACCCCCTGGAGATAGGAAAGTGGACGTTGTCTGATACTGGTAAGACTGAAGGGACAGTGAGAACTGGAAAATATCCACTTCATCATTCAAAGGTGCAGGAATTCAGTGAAGCAGCTAGAAAAAAGGGGAGGAGGCAGTGTGCCTTATAGGGAGTGTTACCGTCAACCAATCCCTAGCAGGATTCATACATAATGGTGCATTGCCAGCAGCCTGAAGAGACAATGCAGCCCAGAACAGCACACATAGATTCCATTTGGAGGTGGGAAAGGAAGCAACGGCAAGTAGCAGAAATCTCTAGTCAAAAGGCTCTGGGAGTAAGTGACATGAAAGACCTTTTCCTGTGACCCTGGAGAGCTGCTACTTGGCAGAGTACGCAGTACTGTCCTTGACAGATTTGAATTTGCTACATTCCCAATGAAGTGCTGACATGCAGTGACCAACTCTAACATTCACCTTTTCCCACATGCACTTCCCCAGTCCATGACGCATTGCCTGGCTCAAACATGCCAAGAGAGCCAGTTTGGTGTAGTGGTTAAGTGCACAGAGTCTTATCTGGGAGAACCAGGTTTGATTCTCCACTCCTCCACTTGTAGCTGCTGGAATGGCCTTGGGTTAGCCTTAGCTCTCGCAGAGCTGGTCCTTGAAAGGGAAGCTTCTGGGAAAGTTCTCTCAGCCTCACCTACCTCACAGGGCGTTTGTTGTGGGGGAGGAAGGTAAAGGAAATTGCAAACCGCTCTGAGACTCTAAGATTCAGAGTGAAGGGCAGGACATAAATCCAGTATCTTCTTCTTCAAATAACCCAAGGCACCAATGGCAAACAACAGAGGCAAAGAGATTAACATGTGGGCTAGGATTTGGGCCTTTCTTTTTATATATCATACCATATATCATACCAGGGAACCAAAGAGGCTCACAAAGCAGCTGCTCTTAGAGCCAATATAACATTAAAAACAATGTTTGTATGGCAGAATGGGGATTCAGAAGTGGGTCTAAAATGTCCATTTTGTCAAAAAATTGTTGTTGTTATTATGGGTAGTGCTATGTAGTGATCAAACTAGGACGTGGGAGACCCAGGCTTGAATCCCAGCTCTGGTATGAATGACCCTGAGCCAGCCTTACATTCTCAGCCTAACCCACCTCACAGGGTTATTATGAGGATAAAATGGAAGAGAAGAGAATGTTGTAAGTCACTTTAGGCCCACACTGGGGAGAGAACTGGTGTATAAATGGTTAATAATAAATAATAATCATTTCGCCTACAAAGCCAAGGGGAGTGCTCTAGGGGAAGGTGCTTGCCGACTCAAAACTCTTATTTATTTCCTGAAAACTGTCATAAAAGCACTCCAAATTAATTCAAACAACATGATCCAGTCAAAGCTAAGCCTATTTAAGTCCTGTTCATTTCACACAATTAGCACTCCGGATCTGCAACTTGCCTTCTCATAAAGAGTTTAACCCCTTCACTGTCATTCCCAAATCTTGCAACTATCTTTAAACTCATGTACCCATCAGTGACTCTTGCTACCTTTTTCTTCCTACCTCACCCTGCCCTCTGTGGTCTTTCTTTGCTTATGTTAGAATTTGTCAGCTCTTCAAGGGCACGGGTTGGATTAATTTTTGGTTCTGAAATGGCACCAGTGCTATATGGATAAGGATCACGATTATCATTTTGTAGCAGGAACTCCTTTGCATATTAGACCTCACACCCCTGATGTAGCCAATCCTCCAAGAGCTTACAGTAGGCCCTGTACTAAGAGCCCTGTAAGCTCTTCTGATCTGAAAGCAGAAAAGAGATAACTTCATAACCAAATAATCACACTGATCAATATGCTTGTTTCACCCACCCCAAATGTATGCACAGGACATTCAAATATTATTCTTAGGATATCAATTAATCTTTATTATAGCCAACGAGCCCTGTATACAATAAAGCCCATAAAATGTGAATACTACAAACCATGCTTGCCTTTATTATACAATCTTGTTACATATAGGCTAGAATTAAAATTAACACACAATTTGCACACTGGAATTTATCTCCACTTGAATTTTTATGGCAATGGAGCACAATAAGAGTAACCTGCACAATAATTCCCTGGTTAACTTCAGCCAGCAACATTTCAAGAATTTTCTACCCCTTAAACAAAAAGGTTTTTTGTTCCCATAATCAGTTCCAATTCTTAGGATATAATGTTATACACACTTATAAGCAAGTCCCATAGGACTTAATTCCAAGTAAACATTCCTAGGTCTGTGCTTTTACTTTCACTCATGAAAACACACCAGTGCTGCAATTTAGCCTTCACACACTTACTTGGGAGTAACCCACTGAACTCTGTGAGACTTAAATTCTCAATAAATGTTCACATGATTAGGTGACATATCAGTTACTCTATTCTGAAAGAAGTAATATAAAAGGAGAGCTAGGGATAAGTGCTTTAAACCATTTTCTCTTTAAGTGGTCAGATGGAATGTTCTGGAAGGATTGGTTTGGCAAACAAACTATGAAACTTAGATTGCCCTTTTCCTACATGTAATTCCTGAATGTTTAAAGGCCATATGCTGACCTACTATTTGAATAACCTATAGAGTTGTAATTATCTGTGGGTAGACTGTATGGCGAGCTTCCACCTTGGTAGGTTTTTTGAATGTCTTCCCTAGGATCACCAACCACCTGGAGAAAAAGTGTCCTGCCTTCTTAATAGAAGCTTAACAGGATGTTATTTACCTGCTGATGTTGTTTACTGTGAAAAGCTTTGCCTGCCTATTTCCACAAATTAAGGCTCTGTTAAAGGAACAGAGCATTCCCCCCCGCCCCATAACCTTTGCACAAGCAGTATGGATATGAAAGAGAAAGCCTGAATGTGTACATGCCCAGTGCCACAGGCTCCAATGAGTTCAACTAAAAGTCTAGCTCCCAAGGGACTATGGGAATTATAGTCTGTGAGGAATGATATGTACTCACTGTAACCTTGTAAAAGAAGGGTTGCATTGAGTCACTTCCCACCAAAAGCAGCCACCTCTTTTTTCATGGACGGAAACACTGCACCATTAACAGCTACAGGCAGAAATCATAAGGGTCAGCTGAAATGGAAACACAGTGATGAAAAACTTTGTTTTTTTTATTCCAGTGTATGAAGAAAATGAAGTTCTTTCCACAAAGCTAATGGCCTCCTAACCACTAAAGGCAAAGAGATTCATACTTCTTTATGTGATCCTGAAGGGTTGTGAACACTCACCCCCTTTACACAGCAAGAACATATGTATTTTACTACAAAGGAATGCACATTTTCCTCTTTGAGTCTTACTTCATAAGTGCATAAAAGTGAGAGGGTGAATCACATCTGCTTTTCAGTACTTCCCATAATGTGTGAAACCACTTACAGTATGATTCAAGGATCTGTATCTGGGACATTCACAGGATCCAAACTTTAGGTTTCTCAAAAGCCTGAGGCTGTGGTTCTCTCAGCCTTTTTCAAGTGGGACCTACTTTTATGTTACTTTGTTTTCTGGGGGGGACCTTCTGCCTCACTATCTCAAGTAGGCTCCAATCAGACTCAGCTTCTGCTTCTACTGGAGTAGATTCAGGATACAGCAGGGTGAAGCCCAAGGCCCTGTGGTCTAGCAGTATCCCAAGCTACAGTTTGATTAGAGCCCGGCCACTGGCAGTGCCAGTTAAGGAGACAACAGGTGTACTCTGGCCTAGGAATGAACAGGGCTACAGGAAGAAGTCTTAAGGCTACCATGTGGATTGTGGGGGGACCCTTCCCTTTAATAATTGGGAAAGGAAACTTGAAGCTAAGGGTTGCCAGGTCCAAAGCTCTGACTGGGGGGGGGAGCTTTCTGGGAGTGGGGAGGGTGAGGTCACCATGCACAAAGTCCCCAACGTGATGAAGTCACATGGAAGTGACATCATCACACCGGGGACATCACACAAGAATGCTTTGGTATTTTGGACAAAACTCTATGATTATGGTCCCCCCCACACACACACACACACAAATGCATCTTTTAACATATTGAAACAATTGTGAGGATGAGGATGTTGCCGTTTCAGCAGTTGAAAAGGTGGGGGAAGTCAAGAGTGCCTCAACCAACCATGCTGAGGGCCCAGATAAGACACAGTCACATGTAGCATGGCTCTAATGAGGAAGCAGTTTTGCTTTTCTTGTTTCCTGTTCCTGCTCAGAAGACTTGAGCCCTGCAATCCCACCTGTGACCCACAGTTTGAGACCTATTGTCCTAAGCCATCATAAACCCAGGTCCTTTGTATCAGCCACGTCTAGAAGAGCAAAAACAGAAGGGGTCTTAGCATCTAAACCATGCAAATTAAACATCCGCTAAGTATCAAAATTAATTCAAACATAATACAAGTAACTTCCAAATTCTCTTGATTTCTACTGTATATATAACTATATTCAATATCAAAATTAAATATATATATATAGAAATTAACAATAGACATCAAAATTGTAGCAGTAGTACCAGTTGTACAAATACTTCATTACATCACATCTTCATTGCCTCCCAATATCTTTCATTCACAATACAAGATTGCTATTAAGTACACAAATTTCCAATAAAGGGGCAGAAGACGCCCATTCCAGATATTCCAAGACATTTCAATTATATCTTCCTCAGTTTTCAGGCAGTTAATGGAATTCATGACTTGGAATTCATGACTTTCAAGATGAATCAAATGGGTTCTAGAAGAGCAGCACATAAGAAGCAAAACTAGGAGATAATCTGGGAATAAAGTTGGTTTGGTTTTTCTGTGAAACCATTTCTCTTTCCTAGGGGTTTCTGTAGAATGTAGCCAAATAAGATGCATTTGTTTTGTTACACCAAAGGACTGTGGAAACCATAGGAAGGGAGAAAAATGCAGGAAGATTATATGTTGCACCGAGGCGAAGAGGCGTTCAGGATGAACATTAAAAGGAAAAACTGAATACAGCACCAGAATGTCGAAATTACTTTTGGCCAAAATGTCTGGTTTACCACTAAAATAGTATAATTATAAAGCTTGTGTGGAGCAGGCCATGGATTTTGTTACCCATTCCATACTCGCAATAGCAGCAAAACATTCTCTCTCTCTCTCTTTGCCAGTAGCCAGGCCATTGACAGAAACCTTGTGTCTCGTGTATGATGTCACTTATAGACAAAACTGTTTTTAATCAGGCAAATCTCTAACTGGTATGCAGCGGCAGTCTTTATTCTTAGATGTCAGGCAGAACTGAGGAAGGGAGGGGGGGCAAAATGGCCAATGTTAAATTTATTTTCAGAAAAACTGAGTGGGAAGTATCCTGAAAATGCTTTTTCTTGAGGCCAGGAGGTTAAGCAAAAGGGCATTCTCCATCTGTTGTTCTCTGCTCTTCTTCTGTTTTAGAATTGTAAAGAACTTACAGAAGACCTACAATGAAGACTTAGTAAGACCTTAGTATCTGCATAGCTGATTGACCATATTGTTCAGATGCAAGCTTTTCTGTTGTGCAGTCTCTCTTTCTCTTTCTCTTTCTCTCTCACTCTCTTGTCTGTAATTTCGGCCACACTTGGACATCATAGAGCAAACCAAGGCTTTTTTTGAGCAGGAATGCACAGGAACGCAGTTCCATCTGGCTTGGCATGGCCTAACATGCAAATAAGTTCCTGCTGGGCTTTTTCTACAAAAATGCCAGTGCAAAACAATGGTGATGTCTTGGGGTGCAGCTTAATATGCAAATAAGTTCCTTCTGGGCTTTTTCTACTAAAAAAAAAAAAGCCCTGCTGCAAACCTCTCTCTGTCCATGATGGACATAAACACCATTTGTTCTCATGGTGCCTCACTCTCCTCTTTCCTGCCCTGGCACAAAGAGATGGCAGCAGATGTCCTGGTTTGGGATGCCTTGAGTCAAACTCCAGTTCCTGACAGCATCTACAGTTCCTGGGCAAACTGAAATCTGCTTCCCCCCACAAACCACAATTAACCAAGGGTTTAGAATCCTGGCTTGTGGGGAGCAAGCAGTCCTCCAGACATCTGTGACTGGACATCAGAGCAAATTGGATTTTGAATCAAGGTTTCCCAAACCAGGAAACTTCAGTTGCATTCCCCATATGGAGGGAGGGGGGAAATTCACAAACATCACAAATAGCTGTGTTTGTCACAGAAAAAAATAAGTTTGTCATAACATCTGAACAAGACCTTAGCTTGGTCATTTTGTAGTCTATAGCATGCCCACTTAATCATGTCCACTTGTAGGGGCCTTAGAGCCCTTTCCTCCATCTGGAAGACCCTCAAAATAGCGCTGAGTTACTTGGAAAAATGGGCAACAACAATGATGGCAATGAAACAGCCTCACACCCTGATAGCCAGCATCAGAGTAGGATCTGTGATGGTACTTCGATTAAAATCCCCGAGAAGCTCGCTTGGTGACCTTAGACCAGCCATTTTTAGGACTGGGCACAAACAGGCTCATGATTTAAAGTCCGTGATGAATTCTGGACAGTTCATGCTTTGCGAAGACAAGTTCATGACAGATGAACCAGCATAAACTTCCCATGAACTTTGAAGCCTTTTGTGAAAGTTTTTTGTTATCTGTGAACCCATATATTTCCAGAACAACTCCTTGCCTAATCAAGATGTTTACCACACTTCAAAGCAAGGAGAGGCAAAAGCTTCCCTGTGAGTTTGGTGTCACTGGCTTGTTCCTGAGCCCTTCCATAAACTCCTGTAACTGCAGCAACGCAAGTGAAAGAGGACTAATGTCAAGCCACAGAATCCCTGCAGTACAAACAGAAGGGGGGTGGGGCATTTTTTCAAGTCTAGCACAGCTAGTTCAGTGTACAGAATGCCCAGCAGAATCCAGCACCACTGTGGCAATGCAAACTTAAAAGGACTGATGGATCT